>NC_071998.2:6089839-7339839 GCF_028885655.2 Pongo abelii
TAAAAACTCTCAATAAATTGGGTATTGATGGGTCGTATCTCAAAATAATAAGAGCTATTTATGACAAACCCACAGCCAATATCATACTGAATGGGCAAAAACTGGAAGCATTCACTTTGAAAACTGGCACAAGACAGGGATGCCCTCTCTCACCACTTCTATTCAACATAGGGTTGGAAGTTCTGGCCAGGGCAATTAGGCAAGAGAAGGAAATCAAGGGTATTCAATTAGGAAAAAAGGAAGTCAAATTGTCCCTGTTTGCAGATGACGTGATAGTATATATAGAAAACCCCATTGTCTCAGCCCAAAATCTCCTTAAGCTGATAAGCAACTTCAGCAAAGTCTCAGGATAGAAAATCAATGGACAAAAATCACAAGCATTCTTATACATCAATAACAGACAAACAGAGAGCCAAATCATGAGTGAACTCCCATTCACAATTGCTTCAAAGAGAATAAAATACCTAGGAATCCAACTTCCAAGGGATGTGAAGGACCTCTTCAAGGAGAAAACTACAAACCACTGCTCAAGGAAATAAAAGAGGATACAAACAAATGGAAGAACATTCCATGCTCATGGGTAGGAAGAATCAATATCATGAAAATGGCCATCCTTCCCAAGGTAATTTACAGATTCAATGCCATCCCCATCAAGTTGCCAATGACTTTCTTCACAGAATTGGAAAAAACTACTTTAAAGTTCATATGGAATCAAAAAAGAGCCCGCATCACCAAGTCAATCCTAAGCCAAAAGAACAAAGCTGGAGGCATCACGCTACCTGACTTCAAACTATACTACAAGGCTACAGTAACCAAAACAGCATGGTACTGGTACCAAACAGAGATATAGATCAATGGAACAGAACAGAGCCGTCAGAAATAATGCCACATATCTACAACAATCTGATCTTTGACAAACTTGACAAAAACAAGAAATGGAGAAAGGATTCCCTATTTAATAAATGGTGCTGGGAAAACTGGCTAGCCACATGTAGAAAGCTGAAACTGGATCCCTTCCTTACACCTTATACAAAAATCAACTCAAGATGGATTAAAGACTTAAACGTTAGACCTAAAACCATAAAAACCCTAGAAGAAAACCTAGGCAATACCATTCAGGACATAGGCATGGGCAAGGACTTCATGTCTAAAACACCAAAAGCAATGGCCACAAAAGCCAAAATTGACAAATGGGATCTAATTAAACTAAAGAGCTTCTGCACAGCAAAGGAAACTACCATCAGAGTGAACAGGCAACCTACACAATGGGAGAAAATTTTCGCAACCTACTCATCTGACAAAGGGCTAATATCCAGAATCTACAATGAACTCCAACAGATTTACAAGAAAACACCAAACAACCCCATCAAAAAGTGGGCGAAGGACATGAACAGACACTCCTCCAAAGAAGACATTTATGCAGCCAAAAAACACATGAAAAAATGCTCACCATCACTGGCCATCAGAGAAATGCAAATCAAAACCACAATGAGATACCATCTCACACCAGTTAGAATGGCAATCATTAAAAAGTCAGGAAACAACAGGTGCTGGAGAGGATGTGGAGAAATAGGAACACTTTTACACTGTTGGTGGGACTGTAAACTAGTTCAACCCTTGTGGAAGTCACTGTGGCGATTCCTCAGGGATCTAGAACTAGAAATTCCATTTGACCCAGCCATCCCATTACTGGGTATATACCCAAAGGACTATAAATCATGCTGCTATAAAGACACATGCACACGTATGTTTATTGCGGCATTATACACAATAGCAAAGACTTGGAACCAACCCAAATGTCCAACAATGATAGACTGGATTAAGAAAATGTGGCACATATACACCATGGAATACTAGGCAGCCATAAAAAATGATGAGTTCATATCCTTTGTAGGGACATGGATGAAATTGGAAATCATCGTTCTCAGTAAACTATCGCAAGAACAAAAAACCAAACACCACATCTTCTCACTCGTAGGTGGGAATTGAACAATGAGAACACGTGGACACAAGAAGGGGAACATCACACTTCGGGGACTGTTGTGGGGTGGGGGGAGGGGCGAGGGACAGCATTGGGAGATATACCTAATGCTAGATGACGAGTTGGTGGGTGCAGCGCACCAGCATGGCACATGTATACACATGTAGCTTACCTGCACGTTGCGCACATGTGCCATAGAGCCTAAAGTATAATAATAATAATAATAATAATAATGATAAAAAGAAAAAAAATTAAAAAAAAAAGAAAGGGATAAATTCCTCGACACATACACTCTCCCATGACTAAACCAGGAAGAAGTTGAATCTCTGAATAGACTAATAACAGGAGCTGAAATTGTGGCAATAATCAATAGCTTACCAACCAAAAAGAGTCCAGGATCAGATGGGTTCACAGCCGAATTCTACCAGAGGTCCAAGGAGGAACTGGAACCATTACTTCAGAAACTATTCCAATCAATAGAAAAAGAGGGATTCCTTCCTAACTCATTTTATGAGGCCAGCATCATGCTGATACCAAAGCTGGGCAGAGACACAATCAAAAAAGAGAATTTTAGACCAATATCCTTGATGAATATTGATGCAAAAATCCTCAATAAATTACTGGCAAACAGAATCCAGCAGCACATCAGAGAGCTTATCCACCATGATCAAGTGGGCTTCATCCCTGGGATGCAAGTCTGGTTCAATATACGCAAATCAATAAATGTAATCCAGCATATAAACAGAACCAAAGTCAAAAACCACATGATTATCTCAATACGTGAAGAAAAGGCCTTTGACAAAATTCAACAACCCTTCATGCTAAAAACTCTCAATAAATTGGGTATTGATGGGTCGTATCTCAAAATAATAAGAGCTATTTATGACAAACCCACAGCCAATATCATACTGAATGGGCAAAAACTGGAAGCATTCACTTTGAAAACTGGCACAAGACAGGGATGCCCTCTCTCACCACTTCTATTCAACATAGTGTTGGAAGTTCTGGCCAGGGCAGTTAGGCAAGAGAAGGAAATCAAGGGTATTCAATTAGGAAAAAAGGAAGTCAAATTGTCCCTGTTTGCAGATGACGTGATAGTATATATAGAAAACCCCATTGTCTCAGCCCAAAATCTCCTTAAGCTGATAAGCAACTTCAGCAAAGTCTCAGGATACAAAATCAATGGACAAAAATCACAAGCATTCTTATACATCAATAACAGACAAACAGAGAGCCAAATCATGAGTGAACTCCCATTCACAATTGCTTCAAAGAGAATAAAATACCTAGGAATCCAACTTCCAAGGGATGTGAAGGACCTCTTCAAGGAGAAAACTACAAACCACTGCTCAAGGAAATAAAAGAGGATACAAACAAATGGAAGAACATTCCATGCTCATGGGTAGGAAGAATCAATATCATGAAAATGGCCATCCTTCCCAAGGTAATTTACAGATTCAATGCCATCCCCATCAAGTTACCAATGACTTTCTTCACAGAATTGGAAAAAACTACTTTAAAGTTCATGTGGAACCAAAAAAGAGCCCGCATCACCAAGTCAATCCTAAGCCAAAAGAACAAAGCTGGAGGCATCACGCTACCTGACTTCAAACTATACTACAAGGCTACAGTAACCAAAACAGCATGGTACTGGTACCAAACAGAGATATAGATCAATGGAACAGAACAGAGCCGTCAGAAATAATGCCACATATCTACAACAATCTGATCTTTGACAAACTTGACAAAAACAAGAAATGGAGAAAGGACTCCCTATTTAATAAATGGTGCTGGGAAAACTGGCTAGCCACATGTAGAAAGCTGAAACTGGATGCCTTCCTTACACCTTATACAAAAATCAACTCAAGATGGATTAAAGACTTAAACGTTAGACCTAAAACCATAAAAACCCTAGAAGAAAACCTAGGCAATACCATTCAGGACATAGGCATGGGCAAGGACTTCATGTCTAAAACACCAAAAGCAATGGCAACAAAAGCCAAAATTGACAAATGGGATCTAATTAAACTAAAGAGCTTCTGCACAGCAAAGGAAACTACCATCAGAGTGAACAGGCAACCTACAAAATGGGAGAAAATTTTCGCAACCTACTCATCTGACAAAGGGCTAATATCCAGAATCTACAATGAACTCCAACAAATTTACAAGAAAACACCAAACAACCCCATCAAAAAGTGGGCGAAGGACATGAACAGACACTCCTCCAAAGAAGACATTTTTGCAGCCAAAAAACACATGAAAAAATGCTCACCATCACTGGCCATCAGAGAAATGCAAATCAAAACCACAATGAGATAACATCTCACACCAGTTAGAATGGCAATCATTAAAAAGTCAGGAAATAACAGGTGCTGGAGAGGACGTGGAGAAATAGGAACACTTTTACACTGTTGGTGGGACTGTAAACTAGTTCAACCCTTGTGGAAGTCACTGTGGCGATTCCTCAGGGATCTAGAACTAGAAATTCCATTTGACCCAGCCATCCCATTACTGGGTATATACCCAAAAGACTATAAATCATGCTGCTATAAAGACACATGCACACGTATGTTTATTGCGGCATTATACACAATAGCAAAGACTTGGAACCAACCCAAATGTCCAACAATGATAGACTGGATTAAGAAAATGTGGCACATATACACCATGGAATACTAGGCAGCCATAAAAAATGATGAGTTCATATCCTTTGTAGGGACATGCATGAAATTGGAAATCATCGTTCTCAGTAAACTATCGCAAGAACAAAAAACCAAATTCCACATATTCTCACTCATAGGTGGGAATTGAACAATGAGAACACATGGATACAAGAAGGGGAACATCACACTTCAGGGACTGTTGTGGGGTGGGGGGAGGGGCGAGGGACAGCATTGGGAGATATACCTAATGCTAGATGACGAGTTGGTGGGTGCAGCGCACCAGCATGGCACATGTATACACATGTAGCTTACCTGCACGTTGCGCACATGTACCATAGAGCCTAAAGTATAATAATAATAATAATAATAATAATAATAATAATGATAAAAAGAAAAAAAATTAAAAAAAAAAGAAAGGGATAAATTCCTCGACACATACACTCTCCCATGACTAAACCAGGAAGAAGTTGAATCTCTGAATAGACTAATAACAGGAGCTGAAATTGTGGCAATAATCAATAGCTTACCAACCAAAAAGAGTCCAGGATCAGATGGGTTCACAGCCGAATTCTACCAGAGGTCCAAGGAGGAACTGGAACCATTACTTCAGAAACTATTCCAATCAATAGAAAAAGAGGGAATCCTTCCTAACTCATTTTATGAGGCCAGCATCATGCTGCTACCAAAGCTGGGCAGAGACACAATCAAAAAAGAGAATTTTAGACCAATATCCTTGATGAATATTGATGCAAAAATCCTCAATAAATTACTGGCAAACAGAATCCAGCAGCACATCAGAGAGCTTCTCCACCATGATCAAGTGGGCTTCATCCCTGGGATGCAAGTCTGGTTCAATATACCCAAATCAATAAATGTAATCCAGCATATAAACAGAACCAAAGTCAAAAACCACATGATTATCTCAATACGTGAAGAAAAGGCCTTTGACAAAATTCAACAACCCTTCATGCTAAAAACTCTCAATAAATTGGGTATTGATGGGTCGTATCTCAAAATAATAAGAGCTACTTATGACAAACCCACAGCCAATATCATTCTGAATGGGCAAAAACTGGAAGCATTCACTTTGAAAACTGGCACAAGACAGGGATGCCCTCTCTCACCACTTCTATTCAACATAGTGTTGGAAGTTCTGGCCAGGGCAATTAGGCAAGAGAAGGAAATCAAGGGTATTCAATTAGGAAAAAAGGAAGTCAAATTGTCCCTGTTTGCAGATGACGTGATAGTATATCTAGAAAACCCCATTGTCTCAGCCCAAAATCTCCTTAAGCTGATAAGCAACTTCAGCAAAGACTCAGGATACAAAATCAATGGACAAAAATCACAAGCATTCTTATACATCAATAACAGACAAACAGAGAGCCAAATCATGAGTGAACTCCCATTCACAATTGCTTCAAAGAGAATAAAATACCTAGGAATCCAACTTCCAAGGGATGTGAAGGACCTCTTCAAGGAGAAAACTACAAACCACTGCTCAAGGAAATAAAAGAGGATACAAACAAATGGAAGAAGATTCCATGCTCATGGGTAGGAAGAATCAATATCATGAAAATGGCCATCCTTCCCAAGGTAATTTACAGTTTCAATGCCATCCCCATCAAGTTACCAATGACTTTCTTCACAGAATTGGAAAAAACTACTTTAAAGTTCATATGGAATCAAAAAAGAGCCCGCATCACCAAGTCAATCCTAAGCCAAAAGAACAAAGCTGGAGGCATCACGCTACCTGACTTCAAACTATACTACAAGGCTACAGTAACCAAAACAGCATGGTACTGGTACCAAACAGAGATATAGATCAATGGAACAGAACAGAGCCGTCAGAAATAATGCCACATATCTACAACAATCTGATCTTTGACAAACTTGACAAAAACAAGAAATGGAGAAAGGATTCCCTATTTAATAAATGGTGCTGGGAAAACTGGCTAGCCACATGTAGAAAGCTGAAACTGGATCCCTTCCTTACACCTTATACAAAAATCAACTCAAGATGGATTAAAGACTTAAACGTTAGACCTAAAACCATAAAAACCCTAGAAGAAAACCTAGGGAATACCATTCAGGACATAGGCATGGGCAAGGACTTCATGTCTAAAACACCAAAAGCAATGGCCACAAAAGCCAAAATTGACAAATGGGATCTAATTAAACTAAAGAGCTTCTGCACAGCAAAGGAAACTACCATCAGAGTGAACAGGCAACCTACACAATGGGAGAAAATTTTCGCAACCTACTCATCTGACAAAGGGCTAATATCCAGAATCTACAATGAACTCCAACAAATTTACAAGAAAACACCAAACAACCCCATCAAAAAGTGGGCGAAGGACATGAACAGACACTCCTCCAAAGAAGACATTTATGCAGCCAAAAAACACATGAAAAAATGCTCACCATCACTGGCCATCAGAGAAATGCAAATCAAAACCACAATGAGATACCATCTCACACCAGTTAGAATGGCAATCATTAAAAAGTCAGGAAACAACAGGTGCTGGAGAGGATGTGGAGAAATAGGAACACTCTTACACTGTTGGTGGGACTGTAAACTAGTTCAACCCTTGTGGAAGTCACTGTGGCGATTCCTCAGGGATCTAGAACTAGAAATTCCATTTGACCCAGCCATCCCATTACTGGGTATATACCCAAAGGACTATAAATCATGCTGCTATAAAGACACATGCACACGTATGTTTATTGCGGCATTCTACACAATAGCAAAGACTTGGAACCAACCCAAATGTCCAACAATGATAGACTGGATTAAGAAAATGTGGCACATATACACCATGGAATACTAGGCAGCCATAAAAAATGATGAGTTCATATCCTTTTTAGGGACATGGATGAAATTGGAAATCATCGTTCTCAGTAAACTATCGCAAGAACAAAAAACCAAACACCACATCTTCTCACTCATAGGTGGGAATTGAACAATGAGAACACGTGGACACAAGAAGGGGAACATCACACTTCGGGGACTGTTGTGGGGTGGGGGGAGGGGCGAGGGACAGCATTGGGAGGTATACCTAATGCTAGATGACGAGTTGGTGGGTGCAGCGCACCAGCATGGCACATGTATACACATGTAGCTTACCTGCACGTTGCGCACATGTACCATAGAGCCTAAAGTATAATAATAATAATAATAATGATAAAAAGAAAAAAAATTAAAAAAAAAAGAAAGGGATAAATTCCTCGACACATACACTCTCCCATGACTAAACCAGGAAGAAGTTGAATCTCTGAATAGACTAATAACAGGAGCTGAAATTGTGGCAATAATCAATAGCTTACCAACCAAAAAGAGTCCAGGATCAGATGGGTTCACAGCCGAATTCTACCAGAGGTCCAAGGAGGAACTGGAACCATTACTTCAGAAACTATTCCAATCAATAGAAAAAGAGGGATTCCTTCCTAACTCATTTTATGAGGCCAGCATCATGCTGATACCAAAGCTGGGCAGAGACACAATCAAAAAAGAGAATTTTAGACCAATATCCTTGATGAATATTGATGCAAAAATCCTCAATAAATTACTGGCAAACCGAATCCAGCAGCACATCAGAGAGCTTCTCCACCATGATCAAGTGGGCTTCATCCCTGGGATGCAAGTCTGGTTCAATATACGCAAATCAATAAATGTAATCCAGCATATAAACAGAACCAAAGTCAAAAACCACATGATTATCTCAATACGTGAAGAAAAGGCCTTTGACAAAATTCAACAACCCTTCATGCTAAAAACTCTCAATAAATTGGGTATTGATGGGTCGTATCTCTAAATAATAAGAGCCACTTATGACAAACCCACAGCGAATATCATACTGAATGGGCAAAACCTGGAAGCATTCACTTTGAAAACTGGCACAAGACAGGGATGCCCTCTCTCACCACTTGTATTCAACATAGTGTTGGAAGTTCTGGCCAGGGCAATTAGGCAAGAGAAGGAAATCAAGGGTATTCAATTAGGAAAAAAGGAAGTCAAATTGTCCCTGTTTGCAGATGACGTGATAGTATATCTAGAAAACCCCATTGTCTCAGCCCAAAATCTCCTTAAGCTGATAAGCAAATTCAGCAAAGTCTCAGGATACAAAATCAATGGACAAAAATCACAAGCATTCTTATACATCAATAACAGACAAACAGAGAGCCAAATCATGAGTGAACTCCCATTCACAATTGCTTCAAAGAGAATAAAATACCTAGGAATCCAACTTCCAAGGGATGTGAAGGACCTCTTCAAGGAGAAAACTACAAACCACTGCTCAAGGAAATAAAAGAGGATACAAACAAATGGAAGAACATTCCATGCTCATGGGTAGGAAGAATCAATATCATGAAAATGGCCATCCTTCCCAAGGTAATTTACAGATTCAATGCCATCCCCATCAAGTTACCAATGACTTTCTGCACAGAATTGGAAAAAACTACTTTAAAGTTCATATGGAACCAAAAAAGAGGCCGCATCAAAAAGTCAATCCTAAGCCAAAAGAACAAAGCTGGAGGCATCACGCTACCTGACTTCAAACTATACTAAAAGGCTACAGTAACCAAAACAGCATGGTACTGGTACCAAAACAGAGATCTAGATCAATGGAACAGAACAGAGCCGTCAGAAATAATGCCACATATCTACAACTATCTGATCTTTGACAAACCTGACAAAAACAAGAAATGGAGAAAGGATTCCCTATTTAATAAATGGTGATGGGAAAACTGGGTAGCCACATGTAGAAAGCTGAAACTGGATCCCTTCCTTACACCTTATACAAAAATCAACTCAAGATGGATTAAATACTTAAACGTTAGACCTAAAACCATAAAAACCCTAGAAGAAAACCTAGGCAATACCATTCAGGACATAGGCATGGGCAAGGACTTCATGTCTAAAACACCAAAAGCAATGGCAACAAAAGCCAAAATTGACAAATGGGATCTAATTAAACTAAAGAGCTTCTGCACAGCAAAGGAAACTACCATCAGAGTGAACAGGCAACCTACAAAATGGGAGAAAATATTCGCAACCTACTCATCTGACAAAGGGTTAATATCCAGAATCTGCAATGAACTCCAACAAATTTACAAGAAAACACCAAACAACCCCATCAAAAAGTGGGCGAAGGACATGAACAGACACTCCTACAAAGAAGACATTTATGCAGCCAAAAAACACATGAAAAAATGCTCACCATCACTGGCCATCAGAGAAATGCAAATCAAAACCACAATGAGATACCATCTCACACCAGTTAGAATGGCAATCATTAAAAAGTCAGGAAACAACAGGTGCTGGAGAGGATGTGGAGAAATAGGAACACTTTTACACTGTTGGTGGGACTGTAAACTAGTTCAACCCTTGTGGAAGTCACTGTGGCGATTCCTCAGGGATCTAGAACTAGAAATTCCATTTGACCCAGCCATCCCATTACTGGGTATATACCGAAAGGACTATAAATCATGCTGCTATAAAGACACATGCACACGTATGTTTATTGCGGCATTCTACACAATAGCAAAGACTTGGAACCAACCCAAATGTCCAACAATGATAGACTGGATTAAGAAAATGTGGCACATATACACCATGGAATACTAGGCAGCCATAAAAAATGATGAGTTCATATCCTTTGTAGGGACATGGATGAAATTGGAAATCATCGTTCTCAGTAAACTATCGCAAGAACAAAAAACCAAACACCACATCTTCTCACTCATAGGTGGGAATTGAACAATGAGAACACGTGGACACAAGAAGGGGAACATCACACTTCGGGGACTGTTGTGGGGTGGGGGGAGGGGCGAGGGACAGCATTGGGAGGTATACCTAATGCTAGATGACGAGTTGGTGGGTGCAGCGCACCAGCATGGCACATGTATACACATGTAGCTTACCTGCACGTTGCGCACATGTACCATAGAGCCTAAAGAATAATAATAATAATAATAATAATAATAATGATAAAAAGAAAAAAAATTAAAAAAAAAAGAAAGGGATAAATTCCTCGACACATACACTCTCCCATGACTAAACCAGGAAGAAGTTGAATCTCTGAATAGACTAATAACAGGAGCTGAAATTGTGGCAATAATCAATAGCTTACCAACCAATAAGAGTCCAGGATCAGATGGGTTCACAGCCGAATTCTACCAGAGGTCCAAGGAGGAACTGGAATCATTACTTCAGAAACTATTCCAATCAATAGAAAAAGAGGGATTCCTTCCTAACTCATTTTATGAGGCCAGCATCATGCTGATACAAAGCTGGGCAGAGACACAATCAAAAAAGAGAATTTTAGACCAATATCCTTGATGAATATTGATGCAAAAATCCTCAACAAATTACTGGCAAACCGAATCCAGCAGCACATCAGAGAGCTTCTCCACCATGATCAAGTGGGCTTCATCCCTGGGATGCAAGTCTGGTTCAATATACGCAAATCAATAAATGTAATCCAGCATATAAACAGAACCAAAGTCAAAAACCACATGATTATCTCAATACGTGAAGAAAAGGCCTTTGACAAAATTCAACAACCCTTCATGCTAAAAACTCTCAATAAATTGGGTATTGATGGGTCGTATCTCAAAATAATAAGAGCTATTTATGACAAACCCACAGCCAATATCATACTGAATGGGCAAAAACTGGAAGCATTCCCTTTGAAAACTGGCACAAGACAGGGATGCCCTCTCTCACCACTTGTATTCAACATAGTGTTGGAAGTTCTGGCCAGGGCAATTAGGCAAGAGAAGGAAATCAAGGGTATTCAATTAGGAAAAAAGGAAGTCAAATTGTCCCTGTTTGCAGATGACGTGATAGTATATCTAGAAAACCCCATTGTCTCAGCCCAAAATCTCCTTAAGCTGATAAGCAACTTCAGCAAAGTCTCAGGATACAAAATCAATGGACAAAAATCACAAGCATTCTTATACATCAATAACAGACAAACAGAGAGCCAAATCATGAGTGAACTCCCATTCACAATTGCTTCAAAGAGAATAAAATACCTAGGAATCCAACTTCCAAGGGATGTGAAGGACCTCTTCAAGGAGAAAACTACAAACCACTGCTCAAGGAAATAAAAGAGGATACAAACAAATGGAAGAACATTCCATGCTCATGGGTAGGAAGAATCAATATCATGAAAATGGCCATCCTTCCCAAGGTAATTTACAGATTCAATGCCATCCCCATCAAGTTACCAATGACTTTCTTCACAGAATTGGAAAAAACTACTTTAAAGTTCATATGGAATCAAAAAAGAGCCCGCATCACCAAGTCAATCCTAAGCCAAAAGAACAAAGCTGGAGGCATCACGCTACCTGACTTCAAACTATACTACAAGGCTACAGTAACCAAAACAGCATGGTACTGGTACCAAACAGAGATATAGATCAATGGAACAGAACAGAGCCGTCAGAAATAATGCCACATATCTACAACAATCTGATCTTTGACAAACTTGACAAAAACAAGAAATGGAGAAAGGATTCCCTATTTAATAAATGGTGCTGGGAAAACTGGCTAGCCACATGTAGAAAGCTGAAACTGGATCCCTTCCTTACACCTTATACAAAAATCAACTCAAGATGGATTAAAGACTTAAACGTTAGACCTAAAACCATAAAAACCCTAGAAGAAAACCTAGGCAATACCATTCAGGACATAGGCATGGGCAAGGACTTCATGTCTAAAACACCAAAAGCAATGGCCACAAAAGCCAAAATTGACAAATGGGATCTAATTAAACTAAAGAGCTTCTGCACAGCAAAGGAAACTACCATCAGAGTGAACAGGCAACCTACACAATGGGAGAAAATTTTCGCAACCTACTCATCTGACAAAGGGCTAATACCCAGAGTCTACAATGAACTCCAACAAATTTACAAGAAAACACCAAACAACCCCATCAAAAAGTGGGCGAAGGACATGAACAGACACTCCTCCAAAGAAGACATTTATGCAGCCAAAAAACACATGAAAAAATGCTCACCATCACTGGCCATCAGAGAAATGCAAATCAAAACCACAATGAGATACCATCTCACACCAGTTAGAATGGCAATCATTAAAAAGTCAGGAAACAACAGGTGCTGGAGAGGATGTGGAGAAATAGGAACACTTTTACACAGTTGGTGGGACTGTAAACTAGTTCAACCCTTGTGGAAGTCACTGTGGCGATTCCTCAGGGATCTAGAACTAGAAATTCCATTTGACCCAGCCATCCCATTACTGGGTATATACCCAAAGGACTATAAATCATGCTGCTATAAAGACACATGCACACGTATGTTTATTGCGGCATTATACACAATAGCAAAGACTTGGAACCAACCCAAATGTCCAACAATGATAGACTGGATTAAGAAAATGTGGCACATATACACCATGGAATACTAGGCAGCCATAAAAAATGATGAGTTCATATCCTTTGTAGGGACATGGATGAAATTGGAAATCATCGTTCTCAGTAAACTATCGCAAGAACAAAAAACCAAACACCACATATTCTCACTCATAGGTGGGAATTGAACAATGAGAACACGTGGACACAAGAAGGGGAACATCACACTTCGGGGACTGTTGTGGGGTGGGGGGAGGGGCGAGGGACAGCATTGGGAGATATACCTAATGCTAGATGACGAGTTGGTGGGTGCAGCGCACCAGCATGGCACATGTATACACATGTAGCTTACCTGCACGTTGCGCACATGTACCATAGAGCCTAAAGTATAATAATAATAATAATAATAATAATAATAATGATAAAAAGAAAAAAAATTAAAAAAAAAGAAAGGGATAAATTCCTCGACACATACACTCTCCCATGACTAAACCAGGAAGAAGTTGAATCTCTGAATAGACTAATAACAGGAGCTGAAATTGTGGCAATAATCAATAGCTTACCAACCAAAGAGAGTCCAGGATCAGACGGGTTCACAGCCGAATTCTACCAGCGGTCCAAGGAGGAACTGGAACCATTACTTCAGAAACTACTCCAATCAATAGAAAAAGAGGGATTCCTTCCTAACTCATTTTATGAGGCCAGCATCATGCTGCTACCAAAGCTGGGCAGAGACACAATGAAAAAAGAGAATTTTAGACCAATATCCTTGATGAATATTGATGCAAAAATCCTCAATAAATTACTGGCAAACCGAATCCAGCAGCACATCAGACAGCTTATCCACCATGATCAGCTGGGCTTCATCCCTGGGATGCAAGTCTGGTTCAATATACGCAAATCAATAAATGTAATCCAGCATATAAACAGAACCAAAGTCAAAAACCACATGATTATCTCAATACGTGAAGAAAAGGCCTTTGACAAAATTCAACAACCCTTCATGCTAAAAACTCTCAATAAATTGGGTATTGATGGGTTGTATCTCAAAATAATAAGAGCTATTTATGACAAACCCACAGCCAATATCATACTGAATGGGCAAAAACTGGAAGCATTCACTTTGAAAACTGGCACAAGACAGGGATGCCCTCTCTCACCACTTCTATTCAACAGAGTGTTGGAAGTTCTGGCCAGGGCAATTAGGCAAGAGAAGGAAATCAAGGGTATTCAATTAGGAAAAAAAGAAGTCAAATTGTCCCTGTTTGCAGATGACCTGATAGTATATCTAGAAAACCCCATTGTCTCAGCCCAAAATCTCCTTAATCTGATAAGCAACTTCAGCAAAGTCTCAGGATACAAAATCAATGGACAAAAATCACAAGCATTCTTATACATCAATAACAGACAAACAGAGAGCCAAATCATGAGTGAACTCCCATTCACAATTGCTTCGAAGAGAATAAAATACCTAGGAATCCAACTTACAAGGGATGTGAAGGACCTCTTCAAGGAGAAAACTACAAACCACTGCTCAAGGAAATAAAAGAGGATACAAACAAATGGAAGAACATTCCATGCTCATGGGTAGGAAGAATCAATATCATGAAAATGGCCATCCTTCCCAAGGTAATTTACAGATACAATGCCATCCCCATCAAGTTACCAATGACTTTCTTCACAGAATTGGAAAAAACTACTTTAAAGTTCATATGGAACCAAAAAAGAGCCCGCATCACCAAGTCAATCCTAAGCCAAAAGAACAAAGCTGGAGGCATCACGCTACCTGACTTCAAACTATACTACAAGGCTACAGTAACCAAAACAGCATGGTACTGGTACCAAACAGAGATATAGATCAATGGAACAGAACAGAGCCGTCAGAAATAATGCCACATATCTACAACAATCTGATCTTTGACAAACTTGACAAAAACAAGAAATGGAGAAAGGATTCCCTATTTAATAAATGGTGCTGGGAAAACTGGCTAGCCACATGTAGAAAGCTGAAACTGGATCCCTTCCTTACACCTTATACAAAAATCAACTCAAGATGGATTAAAGACTTAAACGTTAGACCTAAAACCATAAAAACCCTAGAAGAAAACCTAGGCAATACCATTCAGGACATAGGCATGGGCAAGGACTTCATGTCTAAAACACCAAAAGCAATGGCAACAAAAGCCAAAATTGACAAATGGGATCTAATTAAACTAAAGAGCTTCTGCACAGCAAAGGAAACTACCATCAGAGTGAACAGGCAACCTACACAATGGGAGAAAATTTTCGCAACCTACTCATCTGACAAAGGGCTAATATCCAGAATCTACAATGAACTCCAACAAATTTACAAGAAAACACCAAACAACCCCATCAAAAAGTGGGCGAAGGACATGAACAGACACTCCTCCAAAGAAGACATTTATGCAGCCAAAAAACACATGAAAAAATGCTCACCATCACTGGCCATCAGAGAAATGCAAATCAAAACCACAATGAGATACCATCTCACACCAGTTAGAATGGCAATCATTAAAAAGTCAGGAAACAACAGGTGCTGGAGAGGATGTGGAGAAATAGGAACACTTTTACACTGTTGGTGGGACTGTAAACTAGTTCAACCCTTGTGGAAGTCACTGTGGCGATTCCTCAGGGATCTAGAACTAGAAATTCCATTTGACCCAGCCATCCCATTACTGGGTATATACCCAAAGGACTATAAATCATGCTGCTATAAAGACACATGCACACGTATGTTTATTGCGGCATTATACACAATAGCAAAGACTTGGAACCAACCCAAATGTCCAACAATGATAGACTGGATTAAGAAAATGTGGCACATATACACCATGGAATACTAGGCAGCCATAAAAAATGATGAGTTCATATCCTTTGTAGGGACATGGATGAAATTGGAAATCATCGTTCTCAGTAAACTATCGCAAGAACAAAAAACCAAACACCACATCTTCTCACTCATAGGTGGGAATTGAACAATGAGAACACGTGGACACAAGAAGGGGAACATCACACTTCGGGGACTGTTGTGGGGTGGGGGGAGGGGCGAGGGACAGCATTGGGAGATATACCTAATGCTAGATGACGAGTTGGTGGGTGCAGCGCACCAGCATGGCACATGTATACACATGTAGCTTACCTGCACGTTGCGCACATGTACCATAGAGCCTAAAGTATAATAATAATAATAATAATAATAATAATAATGATAAAAAGAAAAAAAATTAAAAAAAAAGAAAGGGATAAATTCCTCGACACATACACTCTCCCATGACTAAACCAGGAAGAAGTTGAATCTCTGAATAGACTAATAACAGGAGCTGAAATTGTGGCAATAATCAATAGCTTACCAACCAAAAAGAGTCCAGGATCAGACGGGTTCATAGCCGAATTCTACCAGAGGTCCAAGGAGGAACTGGAACCATTACTTCAGAAACTATTCCAATCAATAGAAAAAGAGGGTATCCTTCCTAACTCATTTTATGAGGCCAGCATCATGCTGCTACCAAAGCTGGGCAGAGACACAATCAAAAAAGAGAATTTTAGACCAATATCCTTGATGAATATTGATGCAAAAATCCTCAATAAATTACTGGCAAACCGAATCCAGCAGCACATCAGACAGCTTATCCACCATGATCAACTGGGCTTCATCCCTGGGATGCAAGTCTGGTTCAATATACGCAAATCAATAAATGTAATCCAGCATATAAACAGAACCAAAGTCAAAAACCACATGATTATCTCAATACGTGAAGAAAAGGCCTTTGACAAAATTCAACAACCCTTCATGCTAAAAACTCTCAATAAATTGGGTATTGATGGGTCGTATCTCAAAATAATAAGAGCTATTTATGACAAACCCACAGCCAATATCATACTGAATGGGCAAAAACTGGAAGCATTCACTTTGAAAACTGGCACAAGACAGGGATGCCCTCTCTCAACACTTCTGTTCAACATAGTGTTGGAAGTTCTGGCCAGGGCAATTAGGCAAGAGAAGGAAATCAAGGGTATTCAATTAGGAAAAAAAGAAGTCAAATTGTCCCTGTTTGCAGATGACGTGATAGTATATCTAGAAAACCCCATTGTCTCAGCCCAAAATCTCCTTAAGCTGATAAGCAACTTCAGCAAAGTCTCAGGATACAAAATCAATGGACAAAAATCACAAGCATTCTTATACATCAATAACAGACAAACAGAGAGCCAAATCATGAGTGAACTCCCATTCACAATTGCTTCAAAGAGAATAAAATACCTAGGAATCCAACTTCCAAGGGATGTGAAGGATCTCCTCAAGGAGAAAACTACCAACCACTGCTCAAGGAAATAAAAGAGGATACAAACAAATGGAAGAACATTCCATGCTCATGGGTAGGAAGAATCAATATCATGAAAATGGCCATCCTTCCCAAGGTAATTTACAGATTCAATGCCATCCCCATCAAGTTACCAATGACTTTCTTCACAGAATTGGAAAAAACTACTTTAAAGTTCATATGGAACCAAAAAAGAGCCCGCATCAAAAAGTCAATCCTAAGCCAAAAGAACAAAGCTGGAGGCATCACGCTACCTGACTTCAAACTATACTACAAGGTTACGGTAACCAAAACAGCATGGTACTGGTACCAAACAGAGATATAGATCAATGGAAGAGAACAGAGCCGTCAGAAATAATGCCACATATCTACAACAATCTGATCTTTGACAAACTTGACAAAAACAAGAAATAGAGAAAGGATTCCCTATTTAATAAATGGTGCTGGGAAAACTGGCTAGCCACATGTAGAAAGCTGAAACTGGATCCCTTCCTTACACCTTATACAAAAATCAACTCAAGATGGATTAAAGACTTAAACGTTAGACCTAAAACCATAAAAACCCTAGAAGAAAACCTAGGCAATACCATTCAGGACATAGGCATGGGCAAGGACTTCATGTCTAAAACACCAAAAGCAATGGCAACAAAAGCCAAAATTGACAAATGGGATCTAATTAAAATAAAGAGCTTCTGCACAGCAAAGGAAACTACCATCAGAGTGAACAGGCAACCTACAAAATGGGAGAAAATTTTCGCAACCTACTCATCTGACAAAGGGCTAATATTCAGAATCTACAATGAACTCCAACAAATTTACAAGAAAACACCAAACAACCCCATCAAAAAGTGGGCGAAGGACATGAACAGACACTCCTCCAAAGAAGACATTTATGCAGCCAAAAAACACATGAAAAAATGCTCACCATCACTGGCCATCAGAGAAATGCAAATCAAAACCACAATGAGATACCATCTCACACCAGTTAGAATGGCAATCATTCAAAAGTCAGGAAACAACAGGTGCTGGAGAGGATGTGGAGAAATAGGAACACTTTTACACTGTTGGTGGGACTGTAAACTAGTTCAACCCTTGTGGAAGTCACTGTGGCGATTCCTCAGGGATCTAGAACTAGAAATTCCATTTGACCCAGCCATCCCATTACTGGGTATATACCCAAAGGACTATAAATCATGCTGCTATAAAGACACATGCACACGTATGTTTATTGCGGCATTATACACAATAGCAAAGACTTGGAACCAACCCAAATGTCCAACAATGATAGACTGGATTAAGAAAATGTGGCACATATACACCATGGAATACTAGGCAGCCATAAAAAATGATGAGTTCATATCCTTTGTAGGGACATGGATGAAATTGGAAATCATCGTTCTCAGTAAACTATCGCAAGAACAAAAAACCAAACACCACATATTCTCACTCATAGGTGGGAATTGAACAATGAGAACACGTGGACACAAGAAGGGGAACATCACACTTCGGGGACTGTTGTGGGGTGGGGGGAGGGGCGAGGGACAGCATTGGGAGATATACCTAATGCTAGATGACGAGTTGGTGGGTGCAGCGCACCAGCATGGCACATGTATACACATGTAGCTTACCTGCACGTTGCGCACATGTACCACAGAGCCTAAAGTATAATAATAATAATAATAATAATAATAAAAATAATGATAAAAAGAAAAAAAGTTAAAAAAAGAGAAAGGGATAAATTCCTCGACCCATACACTCTCCCATGACTGAACCAGGAAGAAGTTGAATCTCTGAATAGACTAATAACAGGAGCTGAAATTGTGGCAATAATCAATAGCTTACCAACCAAAAAGAGTCCAGGATCAGATGGGTTCACAACCGAATTCTACCAGAGGTCCAAGGAGGAACTGGAACCATTACTTCAGAAACTATTCCAATCAATAGAAAAAGAGGGAATCCTTCCTAACTCATTTTATGAGGCCAGCATCATGCTGATACCAAAGCTGGGCAGAGACACAATCAAAAAAGAGAATTTAAGACCAATATCCTTGATGAATATTGATGCAAAAATCCTCAATAAATTACTGGCAAACCGAATCCAGCAGCACATCAGACAGCTTATCCACCATGATCAAGTGGGCTTCATCCCTGGGATGCAAGTCTGGTTCAATATACGCAAATCAATAAATGTAATCCAGCATATAAACAGAACCAAAGTCAAAAACCACATGATTATCTCAATACGTGAAGAAACGGCCTTTGAAAAAATTCAACAACCCTTCATGCTAAAAACTCTCAATAAATTGGGTATTGATGGGTCGTATCTCAAAATAATAAGAGCTATTTATGACAAACCCACAGCCAATATCATACTGAATGGGCAAAAACTGGAAGCATTCACTTTGAAAACTGGCACAAGACAGGGATGCCCTCTCTCACCACTTGTATTCAACATAGTGTTGGAAGTTCTGGCCAGGGCAATTAGGCAAGAGAAGTAAATCAAGGGTATTCAATTAGGAAAAAAAGAAGTCAAATTGTCCCTGTTTGCAGATGACGTGATAGTATATCTAGAAAACCCCATTTTCTCAGCCCAAAATCTCCTTAAGCTGATAAGCAACTTCAGCAAAGTCTCAGGATACAAAATCAATGGACAAAAATCACAAGCATTCTTATACATCAATAACAGACAATCAGAGAGCCAAATCATGAGTGAACTCCCATTCACAATTGCTTCAAAGAGAATAAAATACCTAGGAATCCAACTTCCAAGGGATGTGAAGGACCTCTTCAAGGAGAAAACTACAAACCACTGCTCAAGGAAATAAAAGAGGATACAAACAAATGGAAGAACATTCCATGCTCATGGGTAGGAAGAATCAATATCATGAAAATGGCCATCCTTCCCAAGGTAATTTACAGATTCAATGCCATCCCCATGAAGTTACCAATGACTTTCTTCACAGAATTGGAAAATACTACTTTAAAGTTCATATGGAACCAAAAAAGAGCCCGCATCACCAAGTCAATCCTAAGCCAAAAGAACAAAGCTGGAGGCATCACGCTACCTGACTTCAAACTATACTACAAGGTTACAGTAACCAAAACAGCATGGTACTGGTACCAAACAGAGATATAGATCAATGGAAGAGAACAGAGCCGTCAGAAATAATGCCACATATCTACAACAATCTGATCTTTGACAAACTTGACAAAAACAAGAAATAGAGAAAGGATTCCCTATTTAATAAATGGTGCTGGGAAAACTGGCTAGCCACATGTAGAAAGCTGAAACTGGATCCCTTCCTTACACCTTATACAAAAATCAACTCAAGATGGATTAAAGACTTAAACGTTAGACCTAGAACCATAAAAACCCTAGAAGAAAACCTAGGCAATACCATTCAGGACATAGGCATGGGCAAGGACTTCATGTCTAAAACACCAAAAGCAATGGCAACAAAAGCCAAAATTGACAAATGGGATCTAATTAAACTAAAGAGCTTCTGCACAGCAAAGGAAACTACCATCAGAGTGAACAGGCAACCTACAAAATGGGAGAAAATTTTTGCAACCTACTCATCTGACAAAGGGCTAATATTCAGAATCTACAATGAACTCCAACAAATTTACAAGAAAACACCAAACATCGCCATCAAAAAGTGGGCGAAGGACATGAACAGACACTCCTCCAAAGAAGACATTTATGCAGCCAAAAAACACATGAAAAAATGCTCACCATCACTGGCCATCAGAGAAATGCAAATCAAAACCACAATGAGATACCATCTCACACCAGTTAGAATGGCAATCATTAAAAAGTCAGGAAACAACAGGTGCTGGAGAGGATGTGGAGAAATAGGAACACTTTTACACTGTTGGTGGGACTGTAAACTAGTTCAACCCTTGTGGAAGTCACTGTGGCGTTTCCTCAGGGATCTAGAACTAGAAATTCCATTTGACCCAGCCATCCCATTACTGGGTATATACCCAAAGGACTATAAATCATGCTGCTATAAAGACACATGCACACGTATGTTTATTGCGGCATTATACACAATAGCAAAGATTTGGAACCAACCCAAATGTCCAACAATGATAGACTGGATTAAGAAAATGTGGCACATATACACCATGGAATACTAGGCAGCCATAAAAAATGATGAGTTCATATCCTTTGTAGGGACATGGATGAAATTGGAAATCATCGTTCTCAGTAAACTATCGCAAGAACAAAAAACCAAACACCACATATTCTCACTCATAGGTGGTTATTGAACAATGAGAACACGTGGACACAAGAAGGGGAACATCACACCTCGGGGACTGTTGTGGGGTGGGGGGAGGGGCGAGGGACAGCATTGGGAGATATACCTAATGCTAGATGACGAGTTGGTGGGTGCAGCGCACCAGCATGGCACATGTATACACATGTAGCTTACCTGCACGTTGCGCACATGTACCATAGAGCCTAAAGTATAATAATAATAATAATAATAATAATAAAAATAATGATAAAAAGAAAAAAAATTAAAAAAAAAAGAAAGGGATAAATTCCTCGACACATACACTCTCCCATGACTAAACCAGGAAGAAGTTGAATCTCTGAATAGACTAATAACAGGAGCTGAAATTGTGGCAATAATCAATAGCTTACCAACCAAAAAGAGTCCAGGATCAGATGGGTTCACAGCGGAATTCTAGCAGAGGTCCAAGGAGGAACTGGAACCATTACTTCAGAAACTATTCCAATCAATAGAGAAAGAGGGAATCCTTCCTAACTCATTTTGTGAGGCCCGCATCATGCTGATACCAAAGCTGGGCAGAGACACAATCAAAAAAGAGAATTTTAGACCAATATCCTTGATGAATATTGATGCAAAAATCCTCAATGAATTACTGGCAAACCGAATCCAGCAGCACATCAGACAGCTTATCCACCATGATCAACTGGGCTTCATCCCTGCGATGCAAGTCTGGTTCAATATACGCAAATCAATAAATGTAATCCAGCATATAAACAGAACCAAAGTCAAAAACCACATGATTATCTCAATACGTGAAGAAACGGCCTTTGAAAAAATTCAACAACCCTTCATGCTAAAAACTCTCAATAAATTGGGTATTGATGGGTCGTATCTCAAAATAATAAGAGCTATTTATGACAAACCCACAGCCAATATCATACTGAATGGGCAAAAACTGGAAGCATTCACTTTGAAAACTGGCACAAGACAGGGATGCCCTCTCTCACCACTTGTATTCAACATAGTGTTGGAAGTTCTGGCCAGGGCAATTAGGCATGAGAAGGAAATCAAGGGTATTCAATTAGGAAAAAAAGAAGTCAAATTGTCCCTGTTTGCAGATGACGTGATAGTATATCTAGAAAACCCCATTGTCTCAGCCCAAAATCTCCTTAAGCTGATAAGCAACTTCAGCAAAGTCTCAGGATACAAAATCAATGGACAAAAATCACAAGCATTCTTATACATCAATAACAGACAAACAGAGAGCCAAATCATGAGTGAACTCCCATTCACAATTGCTTCAAAGAGAATAAAATACCTAGGAATCCAACTTCCAAGGGATGTGAAGGACCTCTTCAAGGAGAAAACTACAAACCACTGCTCAAGGAAATAAAAGAGGAGACAAACAAATGGAAGAACATTCCATGCTCATGGGTAGGAAGAATCAATATCATGAAAATGGCCATCCTTCCCAAGGTAATTTACAGATTCAATGCCATCCCCATCAAGTTACCAATGACTTTCTTCACAGAATTGGAAAATACTACTTTAAAGTTCATATGGAACCAAAAAAGAGCCCGCATCACCAAGTCAATCCTAAGCCAAAAGAACAAAGCTGGAGGCATCACGCTACCTGACTTCAAACTATACTACAAGGCTACAGTAACCAAAACAGCATGGTACTGGTACCAAACAGAGATATAGATCAATGGAACAGAACAGAGCCGTCAGAAATAATGCCACATATCTACAACAATCTGATCTTTGACAAAGTTGACAAAAACAAGAAATAGAGAAAGGATTCCCTATTTAATAAATGGTGCTGGGAAAACTGGCTAGCCACATGTAGAAAGCTGAAACTGGATCCCGTCCTTACACCTTATACAAAAATCAACTCAAGATGGATTAAAGACTTAAACGTTAGACCTAAAACCATAAAAACCCTAGAAGAAAACCTAGGCAATACCATTCAGGACATAGGCATGGGCAAGGACTTCATGTCTAAAACACCAAAAGCAATGGCAACAAAAGCCAAAATTGACAAATGGGATCTAATTAAACTAAAGAGCTTCTGCACAGCAAAGGAAACTACCATCAGAGTGAACAGGCAACCTACAAAATGGGAGAAAATTTTCGCAACCTACTCATCTGACAAAGGGCTAATATTCAGAATCTACAATGAACTCCAACAAATTTACAAGAAAACACCAAACAACCCCATCAAAAAGTGGGCGAAGGACATGAACAGACACTCCTCCAAAGAAGACATTTATGCAGCCAAAAAACACATGAAAAAATGCTCACCATCACTGGCCATCAGAGAAATGCAAATCAAAACCACAATGAGATACCATCTCACACCAGTTAGAATGGCAATCATTAAAAAGTCAGGAAACAACAGGTGCTGGAGAGGATGTGGAGAAATAGGAACACTTTTACACTGTTGGTGGGACTGTAAACTAGTTCAACCCTTGTGGAAGTCACTGTGGCGATTCCTCAGGGATCTAGAACTAGAAATTCCATTTGACCCAGCCATCCCATTACTGGGTATATACCCAAAGGACTATAAATCATGCTGCTATAAAGACACATGCACACGTATGTTTATTGCGGCATTATACACAATAGCAAAGACTTGGAACCAACCCAAATGTCCAACAATGATAGACTGGATTAAGAAAATGTGGCACATATACACCATGGAATACTAGGCAGCCATAAAAAATGATGAGTTCATATCCTTTGTAGGGACATGGATGAAATTGGAAATCATCGTTCTCAGTAAACTATCGCAAGAACAAAAAACCAAACACCACATATTCTCACTCATAGGTGGGTATTGAACAATGAGAACACGTGGACACAAGAAGGGGAACATCACACTTCGGGGACTGTTGTGGGGTGGGGGGAGGGGCGAGGGACAGCATTGGGAGATATACCTAATGCTAGATGACGAGTTGGTGGGTGCAGCGCACCAGCATGGCACAAGTATACACATGTAGCTTACCTGCACGTTGCGCACATGTACCATAGAGCCTAAAGTATAATAATAATAATAATAATAATAATAATAATAATAATGATAAAAAGAAAAAAAATTAAAAAAAAAAGAAAGTGATAAATTCCTCGACACATACACTCTCCCATGACTAAACCAGGAAGGAGTTGAATCTCTGAATAGACTAATAACAGGAGCTGAAATTGTGGCAATAATCAATAGCTTACCAACCAAAAAGAGTCCAGGATCAGATGGGTTCACAGCCGAATTCTACCAGAGGTCCAAGGAGGAACTGGAACCATTACTTCAGAAACTATTCCAATCAATAGAAAAAGAGGGAATCCTTCCTAACTCATTTTATGAGGCCAGCATCATGCTGATACCAAAGCTGGGCAGAGACACAACCAAAAA
Organism: Pongo abelii; assembly: GCF_028885655.2. Lineage (NCBI taxonomy): Eukaryota > Metazoa > Chordata > Mammalia > Primates > Hominidae > Pongo > Pongo abelii. The sequence goes on from NC_071998.2 coordinate 6,114,852, forward strand.
AGAGAATTTTAGACCAATATCCTTGATGAATATTGATGCAAAAATCCTCAATAAATTACTGGCAAACCGAATCCAGCAGCACAACAGAGAGCTTATCCATCATGATCAAGTGGGCTTCATCCCTGGGATGCAAGGCTGGTTCAATATACGCAAATAAATAAATGTAATCCAGTATATAAACAGAACCAAAGTCAAAAACCACATGATTATCTCAATACGTGAAGAAAAGGCCTTTGACAAAATTCAACAACCCTTCATGCTAAAAACTCTCAATAAATTGGGTATTGATGGGTCGTATCTCTAAATAATAAGAGCTATTTATGACAAACCCACAGCCAATATCATACTGAATGGGCAAAAACTGGAAGCATTCACTTTGAAAACTGGCACAAGACAGGGATGCCCTCTCTCACCACTTCTATTCAACACAGTGTTGGAAGTTCTGGCCAGGGCAATTAGGCAAGAGAAGGAAATCAAGGGTATTCAATTAGGAAAAAAGGAAGTCAAATTGTCCCTGTTTGCAGATGACGTGATAGTATATCTAGAAAACCCCATTGTCTCAGCCCAAAATCTCCTTAAGCTGATAAGCAACTTCAGCAAAGTCTCAGGATACAAAATCAATGGACAAAAATCACAAGCATTCTTATACATCAATAACAGACAAACAGAGAGCCAAATCATGAGTGAACTCCCATTCACAATTGCTTCAAAGAGAATAAAATACCTAGGAATCCAACTTCCAAGGGATGTGAAGGACCTCTTCAAGGAGAAAACTACAAACCACTGCTCAAGGAAATAAAAGAGGAGACAAACAAATGGAAGAACATTCCATGCTCATGGGTAGGAAGAATCAATATCATGAAAATGGCCATCCTTCCCAAGGTAATTTACAGATTCAATGCCATCCCCATCAAGTTACCAATGACTTTCTTCACAGAATTGGAAAAAACTACTTTAAAGTTCATATGGAACCAAAAAGAGCCCGCATCACCAAGTCAATCCTAAGCCAAAAGAACAAAGCTGGAGGCATCACGCTACCTGACTTCAAACTATACTACAAGGCTACAGTAACCAAAACAGCATGGTACTGGTACCAAAACAGAGATCTAGATCAATGGAACAGATCAGAGCCGTCAGAAATAATGCCACATATCTACAACTATCTGATCTTTGACAAACCTGACAAAAACAAGAAATGGAGAAAGGATTCCCTATTTAATAAATGGTGCTGGGAAAACTGGCTAGCCACATGTAGAAAGCTGAAACTGGATCCCTTCCTTACACCTTATACAAAAATCAACTCAAGATGGATTAAAGACTTAAACGTTAGACCTAAAACCATAAAAACCCTAGAAGAAAACCTAGGCAATACCATTCAGGACATAGGCATGGGCAAGGACTTCATGTCTAAAACACCAAAAGCAATGGAAACAAAAGCCAAAATTGACAAATGGGATCTAATTAAACTAAAGAGCTTCTGCAAAAGGAAACTACCATCTGAGTGAACAGGCAACCTACAAAATGGGAGAAAATTTTCGCAACCTACTCATCTGACAAAGGGCTAATATTCAGAATCTACAATGAACTCCAACAAATTTACAAGAAAACACCAAACAACCTCATCAAAAAGTGGGCGAAGGACATGAACAGACACTCCTCCAAAGAAGACATTTATGCAGCCAAAAAACACATGAAAAAATGCTCACCATCACTGGCCATCAGAGAAATGAAAATCAAAACCACAATGAGATACCATCTCACACCAGTTAGAATGGCAATCATTAAAAAGTCAGGAAACAACAGGTGCTGGAGAGGATGTGGAGAAATAGGAACACTTTTACACTGTTGGTGGGACTGTGAACTAGTTCAACCCTTGTGGAAGTCACTGTGGCGATTCCTCAGGGATCTAGAACTAGAAATTCCATTTGACCCAGCCATCCCATTACTGGGTATATACCCAAAGGACTATAAATCATGCTGCTATAAAGACACATGCACACGTATGTTTATTGCGGCATTATACACAATAGCAAAGACTTGGAACCAACCCAAATGTCCAACAATGATAGACTGGATTAAGAAAATGTGGCACATATACACCATGGAATACTAGGCAGCCATAAAAAATGATGAGTTCATATCCTTTGTAGGGACATGGATGAAATTGGAAATCATCGTTCTCAGTAAACTATCGCAAGAACAAAAAACCAAACACCACATATTCTCACTCCTAGGTGAGCATTGAACAATGAGAACACATGGACACAGGAAGGGGAACATCACACTTCGGGGACTGTTGTGGGGTGGCTGGAGGGGCGAGGGACAGCATTGGGAGATATACCTAATGCTAGATGACGAGTTGGTGGTTGCAGCGCACCAGCATGGCACATGTATGCATATGTAGCTCACCTGAACGTTGTGCTCATGTACCATAGACCCTAAAGTATAATAATAATAATAATAATAATAATAATAATAATCATGATAAGAAAAAAAATTAAAAAAAAAAGAAAGGGATAAATTCCTCGTCACATACACTCTCCCATGACTAAACCAGGAAGAAGTTGAATCTCTGAATAGACTAATAACAGGAGCTGAAATTGTGGCAATAATCAATAGCTTACCAACCAAAAAGAGTCCAGGATCAGATGGGTTCACAGCCGAATTCTACCAGAGGTCCAAGGAGGAACTGGAACCATTACTTCAGAAACTATTCCAATCAATAGAAAAAGAGGGAATCCTTCCTAACTCATTTTATGAGGCCAGCATCATGCTGATACCAAAGCTGGGCAGAGACACAACCAAAAAAGAGAATTTTAGACCAATATCCTTGATGAATATTGATGCAAAAATCCTCAATAAATTACTGGCAAACCGAATCCAGCAGCACAACAGAGAGCTTATCCATCATGATCAAGTGGGCTTCATCCCTGGGATGCAAGGCTGGTTCAATATACGCAAATAAATAAATGTAATCCAGTATATAAACAGAACCAAAGTCAAAAACCACATGATTATCTCAATACGTGAAGAAAAGGCCTTTGACAAAATTCAACAACCCTTCATGCTAAAAACTCTCAATAAATTGGGTATTGATGGGTCGTATCTCTAAATAATAAGAGCTATTTATGACAAACCCACAGCCAATATCATACTGAATGGGCAAAAACTGGAAGCATTCACTTTGAAAACTGGCACAAGACAGGGATGCCCTCTCTCACCACTTCTATTCAACACAGTGTTGGAAGTTCTGGCCAGGGCAATTAGGCAAGAGAAGGAAATCAAGGGTATTCAATTAGGGAAAAAGGAAGTCAAATTGTCCCTGTTTGCAGATGACGTGATAGTATATCTAGAAAACCCCATTGTCTCAGCCCAAAATCTCCTTAAGCTGATAAGCAACTTCAGCAAAGTCTCAGGATACAAAATCAATGTACAAAAATCACAAGCATTCTTATACATCAATAACAGACAAACAGAGAGCCAAATCATGAGTGAACTCCCATTCACAATTGCTTCAAAGAGAATAAAATACCTAGGAATCCAACTTCCAAGGGATGTGAAGGACCTCTTCAAGGAGAAAACTACAAACCACTGCTCAAGGAAATAAAAGAGGATACAAACAAATGGAAGAACATTCCATGCTCATGGGTAGGAAGAATCAATATCAGGAAAATGGCCATCCTTCCCAAGGTAATTTACAGATTCAATGCCATCCCCATCAAGTTACCAATGACTTTCTCCACAGAATTGGAAAAAACTACTTTAAAGTTCATATGGAACCAAAAAGAGCCCGCATCACCAAGTCAATCCTAAGCCAAAAGAACAAAGCTGGAGGCATCACGCTACCTGACTTCAAACTATACTACAAGGCTACAGTAACCAAAACAGCATGGTACTGGTACCAAAACAGAGATCTAGATCAATGGAACAGAACAGAGCCGTCAGAAATAATGCCACATATCTACAACTATCTGATCTTTGACAAACCTGACAAAAACAAGAAATGGAGAAAGGATTCCCTATTTAATAAATGGTGCTGGGAAAACTGGCTAGCCACATGTAGAAAGCTGAAACTGGATCCCTTCCTTACACCTTATACAAAAATCAACTCAAGATGGATTAAAGACTTAAACGTTAGACCTAAAACCATAAAAACCCTAGAAGAAAACCTAGGCAATACCATTCAGGACATAGGCATGGGCAAGGACTTCATGTCTAAAACACCAAAAGCAATGGCCACAAAAGCCAAAATTGACAAATGGGATCTAATTAAACTAAAGAGCTTCTGCAAAAGGAAACTACCATCAGAGTGAACAGGCAACCTACAAAATGGGAGAAAATTTTCGCAACCTACTCATCTGACAAAGGGCTAATATTCAGAATCTACAATGAACTCCAACAAATTTACAAGAAAACACCAAACAACCCCATCAAAAAGTGGGCGAAGGACATGAACAGACACTCCTCCAAAGAAGACATTTATGCAGCCAAAAAACACATGAAAAAATGCTCACCATCACTGGCCATCAGAGAAATGCAAATCAAAACCACAATGAGATACCATCTCACACCAGTTAGAATGGCAATCATTAAAAAGTCAGGAAACAACAGGTGCTGGAGAGGATGTGGAGAAATAGGAACACTTTTACACTGTTGGTGGGACTGTAAACTAGTTCAACCCTTGTGGAAGTCACTGTGGCGTTTCCTCAGGGATCTAGAACTAGAAATTCCATTTGACCCAGCCATCCCATTACTGGGTATATACCCAAAGGACTATAAATCATGCTGCTATAAAGACACATGCACACGTATGTTTATTGCGGCATTATACACAATAGCAAAGATTTGGAACCAACCCAAATGTCCAACAATGATAGACTGGATTAAGAAAATGTGGCACATATACACCATGGAATACTAGGCAGCCATAAAAAATGATGAGTTCATATCCTTTGTAGGGACATGGATGAAATTGGAAATCATCGTTCTCAGTAAACTATCGCAAGAACAAAAAACCAAACACCACATATTCTCACTCATAGGTGGGTATTGAACAATGAGAACACGTGGACACAAGAAGGGGAACATCACACCTCGGGGACTGTTGTGGGGTGGGGGGAGGGGCGAGGGACAGCATTGGGAGATATACCTAATGCTAGATGACGAGTTGGTGGGTGCAGCGCACCAGCATGGCACATGTATACACATGTAGCTTACCTGCACGTTGCGCACATGTACCATAGAGCCTAAAGTATAATAATAATAATAATAATAATAAAAATAATGATAAAAAGAAAAAAAATTAAAAAAAAAGAAAGGGATAAATTCCTCGACACATACACTCTCCCATGACTAAACCAGGAAGAAGTTGAATCTCTGAATAGACTAATAACAGGAGCTGAAATTGTGGCAATAATCAATAGCTTACCAACAAAAAAGAGTCCAGGATCAGATGGGTTCACAGCGGAATTCTAGCAGAGGTCCAAGGAGGAACTGGAACCATTACTTCAGAAACTATTCCAATCAATAGAAAAAGAGGGAATCCTTCCTAACTCATTTTGTGAGGCCAGCATCATGCTGATACCAAAGCTGGGCAGAGACACAATCAAAAAAGAGAATTTTAGACCAATATCCTTGATGAATATTGATGCAAAAATCCTCAATGAATTACTGGCAAACCGAATCCAGCAGCACATCAGACAGCTTATCCACCATGATCAACTGGGCTTCATCCCTGGGATGCAAGTCTGGTTCAATATACGCAAATCAATAAATGTAATCCAGCATATAAACAGAACCAAAGTCAAAAACCACATGATTATCTCAATACGTGAAGAAACGGCCTTTGAAAAAATTCAACAACCCTTCATGCTAAAAACTCTCAATAAATTGGGTATTGATGGGTCGTATCTCTAAATAATAAGAGCTATTTATGACAAACCCACAGCCAATATCATACTGAATGGGCAAAAACTGGAAGCATTCACTTTGAAAACTGGCACAAGACAGGGATGCCCTCTCTCACCACTTGTATTCAACATAGTGTTGGAAGTTCTGGCCAGGGCAATTAGGCAAGAGAAGGAAATCAAGGATATTCAATTAGGAAAAAAAGAAGTCAAATTGTCCCTGTTTGCAGATGACGTGATAGTATATCTAGAAAACCCCATTGTCTCAGCCCAAAATCTCCTTAAGCTGATAAGCAACTTCAGCAAAGTCTCAGGATACAAAATCAATGGACAAAAATCACAAGCATTCTTATACATCAATAACAGACAAACAGAGAGCCAAATCATGAGTGAACTCCCATTCACAATTGCTTCAAAGAGAATAAAATACCTAGGAATCCAACTTCCAAGGGATGTGAAGGACCTCTTCAAGGAGAAAACTACAAACCACTGCTCAAGGAAATAAAAGAGGATACAAACAAATGGAAGAACATTCCATGCTCATGGGTAGGAAGAATCAATATCATGAAAATGGCCATCCTTCCCAAGGTAATTTACAGATTCAATGCCATCCCCATCAAGTTACCAATGACTTTCTTCACAGAATTGGAAAATACTACTTTAAAGTTCATATGGAACCAAAAAAGAGCCCGCATCACCAAGTCAATCCTAAGCCAAAAGAACAAAGCTGGAGGCATCACGCTACCTGACTTCAAACTATACTACAAGGCTACAGTAACCAAAACAGCATGGTACTGGTACCAAACAGAGATATAGATCAATGGAACAGAACAGAGCCGTCAGAAATAATGCCACATATCTACAACAATCTGATCTTTGACAAACTTGACAAAAACAAGAAATAGAGAAAGGATTCCCTATTTAATAAATGGTGCTGGGAAAACTGGCTAGCCACATGTAGAAAGCTGAAACTGGATCCCTTCCTTACACCTTATACAAAAATCAACTCAAGATGGATTAAAGACTTAAACGTTAGACCTAAAACCATAAAAACCCTAGAAGAAAACCTAGGCAATACCATTCAGGACATAGGCATGGGCAAGGACTTCATGTCTAAAACACCAAAAGCAATGGCAACAAAAGCCAAAATTGACAAATGGGATCTAATTAAACTAAAGAGCTTCTGCACAGCAAAGGAAACTACCATCAGAGTGAACAGGCAACCTACAAAATGGGAGAAAATTTTCGCAACCTACTCATCTGACAAAGGGCTAATATTCAGAATCTACAATGAACTCCAACAAATTTATAAGGAAACACCAAACAACCCCATCAAAAAGTGGGCGAAGGACATGAACAGACACTCCTCCAAAGAAGACATTTATGCAGCCAAAAAACACATGAAAAAATGCTCACCATCACTGGCCATCAGAGAAATGCAAATCAAAACCACAATGAGATACCATCTCACACCAGTTAGAATGGCAATCATTCAAAAGTCAGGAAACAACAGGTGCTGGAGAGGATGTGGAGAAATAGGAACACTTTTACACTGTTGGTGGGACTGTAAACTAGTTCAACCCTTGTGGAAGTCACTGTGGCGATTCCTCAGGGATCTAGAACTAGAAATTCCATTTGACCCAGCCATCCCATTACTGGGTATATACCCAAAGGACTATAAATCATGCTGCTATAAAGACACATGCACACGTATGTTTATTGCGGCATTATACACAATAGCAAAGACTTGGAACCAACCCAAATGTCCAACAATGATAGACTGGATTAAGAAAATGTGGCACATATACACCATGGAATACTAGGCAGCCATAAAAAATGATGAGTTCATATCCTTTGTAGGGACATGGATGAAATTGGAAATCATCGTTCTCAGTAAACTATCGCAAGAACAAAAAACCAAACACCACATCTTCTCACTCATAGGTGAGTATTGAACAATGAGAACACGTGGACACAAGAAGGGGAACATCACACTTCGGGGACTGTTGTGGGGTGGGGGGAGGGGCGAGGGACAGCATTGGGAGATATACCTAATGCTAGATGACGAGTTGGTGGGTGCAGCGCACCAGCATGGCACAAGTATACACATGTAGCTTACCTGCACGTTGCGCACATGTACCATAGAGCCTAAAGTATAATAATAATAATAATAATAATAATAATAATAATGATAAAAAGAAAAAAAATTAAAAAAAAAAGAAAGTGATAAATTCCTCGACACATACACTCTCCCATGACTAAACCAGGAAGGAGTTGAATCTCTGAATAGACTAATAACAGGAGCTGAAATTGTGGCAATAATCAATAGCTTACCAACCAAAAAGAGTCCAGGATCAGATGGGTTCACAGCCGAATTCTACCAGAGGTCCAAGGAGGAACTGGAACCATTACTTCAGAAACTATTCCAATCAATAGAAAAAGAGGGAATCCTTCCTAACTCATTTTATGAGGCCAGCATCATGCTGATACCAAAGCTGGGCAGAGACACAACCAAAAAAGAGAATTTTAGACCAATATCCTTGATGAATATTGATGCAAAAATCCTCAATAAATTACTGGCAAACCGAATCCAGCAGCACAACAGAGAGCTTATCCATCATGATCAAGTGGGCTTCATCCCTGGGATGCAAGGCTGGTTCAATATACGCAAATAAATAAATGTAATCCAGTATATAAACAGAACCAAAGTCAAAAACCACATGATTATCTCAATACGTGAAGAAAAGGCCTTTGACAAAATTCAACAACCCTTCATGCTAAAAACTCTCAATAAATTGGGTATTGATGGGTCGTATCTCTAAATAATAAGAGCTATTTAAGACAAACCCACAGCCAATATCATACTGAATGGGCAAAAACTGGAAGCATTCACTTTGAAAACTGGCACAAGACAGGGATGCCCTCTCTCACCACTTCTATTCAACACAGTGTTGGAAGTTCTGGCCAGGGCAATTAGGCAAGAGAAGGAAATCAAGGGTATTCAATTAGGAAAAAAGGAAGTCAAATTGTCCCTGTTTGCAGATGACGTGATAGTATATCTAGAAAACCCCATTGTCTCAGCCCAAAATCTCCTTAAGCTGATAAGCAACTTCAGCAAAGTCTCAGGATACAAAATCAATGGACAAAAATCACAAGCATTCTTATACATCAATAACAGACAAACAGAGAGCCAAATCATGAGTGAACTCCCATTCACAATTGCTTCAAAGAGAATAAAATACCTAGGAATCCAACTTCCAAGGGATGTGAAGGACCTCTTCAAGGAGAAAACTACAAACAACTGCTCAAGGAAATAAAAGAGGAGACAAACAAATGGAAGAACATTCCATGCTCATGGGTAGGAAGAATCAATAGCAGGAAAATGGCCATCCTTCCCAAGGTAATTTACAGATTCAATGCCATCCCCATCAAGTTACCAATGACTTTCTTCACAGAATTGGAAAAAACTACTTTAAAGTTCATATGGAACCAAAAAGAGCCCGCATCACCAAGTCAATCCTAAGCCAAAAGAACAAAGCTGGAGGCATCACGCTACCTGACTTCAAACTATACTACAAGGCTACAGTAACCAAAACAGCATGGTACTGGTACCAAAACAGAGATCTAGATCAATGGAACAGATCAGAGCCGTCAGAAATAATGCCACATATCTACAACTATCTGATCTTTGACAAACCTGACAAAAACAAGAAATGGAGAAAGGATTCCCTATTTAATAAATGGTGCTGGGAAAACTGGCTAGCCACATGTAGAAAGCTGAAACTGGATCCCTTCCTTACACCTTATACAAAAATCAACTCAAGATGGATTAAAGACTTAAACGTTAGACCTAAAACCATAAAAACCCTAGAAGAAAACCGAGGCAATACCATTCAGGACATAGGCATGGGCAAGGACTTCATGTCTAAAACACCAAAAGCAATGGAAACAAAAGCCAAAATTGACAAATGGGATCTAATTAAACTAAAGAGCTTCTGCAAAAGGAAACTACCATCTGAGTGAACAGGCAACCTACAAAATGGGAGAAAATTTTCGCAACCTACTCATCTGACAAAGGGCTAATATTCAGAATCTACAATGAACTCCAACAAATTTACAAGAAAACACCAAACAACCTCATCAAAAAGTGGGCGAAGGACATGAACAGACACTCCTCCAAAGAAGACATTTATGCAGCCAAAAAACACATGAAAAAATGCTCACCATCACTGGCCATCAGAGAAATGAAAATCAAAACCACAATGAGATACCATCTCACACCAGTTAGAATGGCAATCATTCAAAAGTCAGGAAACAACAGGTGCTGGAGAGGATGTGGAGAAATAGGAACACTTTTACACTGTTGGTGGGACTGTGAACTAGTTCAACCCTTGTGGAAGTCACTGTGGCGATTCCTCAGGGATCTAGAACTAGAAATTCCATTTGACCCAGCCATCCCATTACTGGGTATATACCCAAAGGACTATAAATCATGCTGCTATAAAGACACATGCACACGTATGTTTATTGCGGCATTATACACAATAGCAAAGACTTGGAACCAACCCAAATGTCCAACAATGATAGACTGGATTAAGAAAATGTGGCACATATACACCATGGAATACTAGGCAGCCATAAAAAATGATGAGTTCATATCCTTTGTAGGGACATGGATGAAATTGGAAATCATCGTTCTCAGTAAACTATCGCAAGAACAAAAAACCAAACACCACATATTCTCACTCCTAGGTGAGCATTGAACAATGAGAACACATGGACACAGGAAGGGGAACATCACACTTCGGGGACTGTTGTGGGGTGGCTGGAGGGGCGAGGGACAGCATTGGGAGATATACCTAATGCTAGATGACGAGTTGGTGGTTGCAGCGCACCAGCATGGCACATGTATGCATATGTAGCTCACCTGAACGTTGTGCTCATGTACCATAGACCCTAAAGTATAATAATAATAATAATAATAATAATAATAATAATCATGATAAGAAAAAAATTAAAAAAAAAAGAAAGGGATAAATTCCTCGTCACATACACTCTCCCATGACTAAACCAGGAAGAAGTTGAATCTCTGAATAGACTAATAACAGGAGCTGAAATTGTGGCAATAATCAATAGCTTACCAACCAAAAAGAGTCCAGGATCAGATGGGTTCACAGCCGAATTCTACCAGAGGTCCAAGGAGGAACTGGAACCATTACTTCAGAAACTATTCCAATCAATAGAAAAAGAGGGAATCCTTCCTAACTCATTTTATGAGGCCAGCATCATGCTGATACCAAAGCTGGGCAGAGACACAACCAAAAAAGAGAATTTTAGACCAATATCCTTGATGAATATTGATGCAAAAATCCTCAATAAATTACTGGCAAACCGAATCCAGCAGCACAACAGAGAGCTTATCCATCATGATCAAGTGGGCTTCATCCCTGGGATGCAAGGCTGGTTCAATATACGCAAATAAATAAATGTAATCCAGTATATAAACAGAACCAAAGTCAAAAACCACATGATTATCTCAATACGTGAAGAAAAGGCCTTTGACAAAATTCAACAACCCTTCATGCTAAAAACTCTCAATAAATTGGGTATTGATGGGTCGTATCTCAAAATAATAAGAGCTATTTATGACAAACCCACAGCCAATATCATACTGAATGGGCAAAAACTGGAAGCATTCACTTTGAAAACTGGCACAAGACAGGGATGCCCTCTCTCACCACTTCTATTCAACACAGTGTTGGAAGTTCTGGCCAGGGCAATTAGGCAAGAGAAGGAAATCAAGGGTATTCAATTAGGAAAAAAGGAAGTCAAATTGTCCCTGTTTGCAGATGACGTGATAGTATATCTAGAAAACCCCATTGTCTCAGCCCAAAATCTCCTTAAGCTGATAAGCAACTTCAGCAAAGTCTCAGGATACAAAATCAATGGACAAAAATCACAAGCATTCTTATACATCAATAACAGACAAACAGAGAGCCAAATCATGAGTGAACTCCCATTCACAATTGCTTCAAAGAGAATAAAATACCTAGGAATCCAACTTCCAAGGGATGTGAAGGACTTCTTCAAGGAGAAAACTACAAACCACTGCTCAAGGAAATAAAAGAGGAGACAAACAAATGGAAGAACATTCCATGCTCATGGGTAGGAAGAATCAATATCAGGAAAATGGCCATCCTTCCCAAGGTAATTTACAGATTCAATGCCATCCCCATCAAGTTGCCGATGACTTTCTCCACAGAATTGGAAAAAACTACTTTAAAGTTCATATGGAACCAAAAAGAGCCCGCATCACCAAGTCAATCCTAAGCCAAAAGAACAAAGCTGGAGGCATCACGCTACCTGACTTCAAACTATACTACAAGGCTATAGTAACCAAAACAGCATGGTACTGGTACCAAAACAGAGATCTAGATCAATGGAACAGAACAGAGCCGTCAGAAATAATGCCACATATCTACAACTATCTGATCTTTGACAAACCTGACAAAAACAAGAAATGGAGAAAGGATTCCCTATTTAATAAATGGTGCTGGGAAAACTGGCTAGCCACATGTAGAAAGCTGAAACTGGATCCCTTCCTTACACCTTATACAAAAATCAACTCAAGATGGATTAAAGACTTAAACGTTAGACCTAAAACCATAAAAACCCTAGAAGAAAACCTAGGCAATACCATTCAGGACATAGGCATGGGCAAGGACTTCATGTCTAAAACACCAAAAGCAATGGAAACAAAAGCCAAAATTGACAAATGGGATCTAATTAAACTAAAGAGCTTCTGCAAAAGGAAACTACCATCAGAGTGAACAGGCAACCTACAAAATGGGAGAAAATTTTCGCAACCTACTCATCTGACAAAGGGCTAATATTCAGAATCTACAATGAACTCCAACAAATTTACAAGAAAACACCAAACAACCCCATCAAAAAGTGGGCGAAGGACATGAACAGACACTCCTCCAAAGAAGACATTTATGCAGCCAAAAAACACATGAAAAAATGCTCACCATCACTGGCCATCAGAGAAATGCAAATCAAAACCACAATGAGATACCATCTCACACCAGTTAGAATGGCAATCATTCAAAAGTCAGGAAACAACAGGTGCTGGAGAGGATGTGGAGAAATAGGAACACTTTTACACTGTTGGTGGGACTGTAAACTAGTTCAACCCTTGTGGAAGTCACTGTGGCGATTCCTCAGGGATCTAGAACTAGAAATTCCATTTGACCCAGCCATCCCATTACTGGGTATATACCCAAAGGACTATAAATCATGCTGCTATAAAGACACATGCACACGTATGTTTATTGCGGCATTATACACAATAGCAAAGACTTGGAACCAACCCAAATGTCCAACAATGATAGACTGGATTAAGAAAATGTGGCACATATACACCATGGAATACTAGGCAGCCATAAAAAATGATGAGTTCATATCCTTTGTAGGGACATGGATGAAATTGGAAATCATCGTTCTCAGTAAACTATCGCAAGAAGAAAAAACCAAACACCACATATTCTCACTCATAGGTGAGCATTGAACAATGAGAACACATGGACACAGGAAGGGGAACATCACACTTCGGGGACTGTTGTGGGGTGGCTGGAGGGGCGAGGGACAGCATTGGGAGATATACCTAATGCTAGATGACGAGTTGGTGGTTGCAGCGCACCAGCATGGCACATGTATGCATATGTAGCTCACCTGAACGTTGTGCTCATGTACCATAGAGCCTAAAGTATAATATTAATAATAATAATAATAATAATAATGATGACAAGAAAAAAAATTAAAAAAATAAAAGGTATAAATTCCTCGACACATACACTCTCCCATGACTAAACCAGGAAGAAGTTGAATCTCTGAATAGACTAATAACAGGAGCCGAAATTGTGGCAATAATCAATAGCTTACCAACCAAAAAGAGTCCAGGATCAGATGGGTTCACAGCCGAATTCTACCAGAGGTCCAAGGAGGAACTGGAACCATTACTTCAGAAACTATTCCAATCAATAGAAAAAGAGGGAATCCTTCCTAACTCATTTTATGAGGCCAGCATCATGCTGATACCAAATCTGGGCAGAGACACAACCAAAAAAGAGAATTTTAGACCAATATCCTTGATGAATATTGATGCAAAAATCCTCAATAAATTACTGGCAAACCGAATCCAGCAGCACAACAGACAGCTTATCCACCATGATCAAGTGGGCTTCATCCCTGGGATGCAAGGCTGGTTCAATATACGCAAATAAATAAATGTAATCCAGTGTATAAACAGAACCAAAGTCAAAAACCACATGATTATCTCAATACGTGAAGAAAAGGCCTTTGACAAAATTCAACAACCCTTCATGCTAAAAACTCTCAATAAATTGGGTATTGATGGGTCGTATCTCAAAATAATAAGAGCTATTTATGACAAACCCACAGCCAATATCATACTGAATGGGCAAAAACTGGAAGCATTCACTTTGAAAACTGGCACAAGACAGGGATGCCCTCTCTCACCACTTCTATTCAACACAGTGTTGGAAGTTCTGGCCAGGGCAATTAGGCAAGAGAAGGAAATCAAGGGTATTCAATTAGGAAAAAAGGAAGTCAAATTGTCCCTGTTTGCAGATGACGTGATAGTATATCTAGAAAACCCCATTGTCTCAGCCCAAAATCTCCTTAAGCTGATAAGCAACTTCAGCAAAGTCTCAGGATACAAAATCAATGGACAAAAATCACAAGCATTCTTATACATCAATAACAGACAAACAGAGAGCCAAATCATGAGTGAACTCCCATTCACAATTGCTTCAAAGAGAATAAAATACCTAGGAATCCAACTTCCAAGGGATGTGAAGGACCTCTTCAAGGAGAAAACTACAAACCACTGCTCAAGGAAATAAAAGAGGAGACTAACATATGGAAGAACATTCCATGCTCATGGGTAGGAAGAATCAATAGCAGGAAAATGGCCATCCTTCCCAAGGTAATTTACAGATTCAATGCCATCCCCATCAAGTTACCAATGACTTTCTTCACAGAATTGGAAAAAACTACTTTAAAGTTCATATGGAACCAAAAAGAGCCCGCATCACCAAGTCAATCCTAAGCCAAAAGAACAAAGCTGGAGGCATCACGCTACCTGACTTCAAACTATACTACAAGGCTACAGTAACCAAAACAGCATGGTACTGCTACCAAAACAGAGATCTAGGTCAATGGAACAGAACAGAGCCGTCAGAAATAATGCCACATATCTACAACTATCTGATCTTTGACAAACCTGACAAAAACAAGAAATGGAGAAAGGATTCCCTATTTAATAAATGGTGCTGGGAAAACTGGCTAGCCACATGTAGAAAGCTGAAACTGGATCCCTTCCTTACACCTTATACAAAAATCAACTCAAGATGGATTAAAGACTTAAACGTTAGACCTAAAACCATAAAAACCCTAGAAGAAAACCTAGGCAATACCATTCAGGACATAGGCATGGGCAAGGACTTCATGTCTAAAACACCAAAAGCAATGGAAACAAAAGCCAAAATTGACAAATGGGATCTAATTAAACTAAAGAGCTTCTGCACAGCAAAGGAAACTACCATCAGAGTGAACAGGCAACCTACAAAATGGGGGAAAATTTTCGCAACCTACTCATCTGACAATGGGCTAATATTCAGAATCTACAATGAACTCCAACAAATTTACAAGAAAACACCAAAGAACCCCATCAAAAAGTGGGCGAAGGTCATGAACAGACACTCCTCCAAAGAAGACATTTATGCAGCCAAAAAACATATGAAAAAATGCTCACCATCACTGGCCATCAGAGAAATGCAAATCAAAACCACAATGAGATACCATCTCACACCAGTTAGAATGGCAATCATTCAAAAGTCAGGAAACAACAGGTGCTGGAGAGGATGTGGAGAAATAGGAACACTTTTACACTGTTGGTGGGACTGTAAACTAGTTCAACCCTTGTGGAAGTCACTGTGGCGATTCCTCAGGGATCTAGAACTAGAAATTCCATTTGACCCAGCCATCCCATTACTGGGTATATACCCAAAGGACTATAAATCATGCTGCTATAAAGACACATGCACACGTATGTTTATTGCGGCATTATACACAATAGCAAAGACTTGGAACCAACCCAAATGTCCAACAATGATAGACTGGATTAAGAAAATGTGGCACATATACACCATGGAATACTAGGCAGCCATAAAAAATGATGAGTTCATATCCTTTGTAGGGACATGGATGAAATTGGAAATCATCGTTCTCAGTAAACTATCGCAAGAAGAAAAAACCAAACACCACATATTCTCACTCATAGGTGAGCATTGAACAATGAGAACATATGGACACAGGAAGGGGAACATCACACTTCGGGGACTGTTGTGGGGTGGGGGGAGGGGCGAGGGACAGCATTGGGAGATATACCTAATGCTAGATGACGAGTTGGTGGTTGCAGCGCACCAGCATGGCACATGTATGCATATGTAGCTCACCTGAAGGTTGTGCTCATGTACCATAGAGCCTAAAGTATAATATTAATAATAATAATAATAATAATAATGATGACAAGAAAAAAAATTAAAAAAATAAAAGGTATAAATTCCTCGACACATACACTCTCCCATGACTAAACCAGGAAGAAGTTGAATCTCTGAATAGACTAATAGCAGGAGCTGAAATTGTGGCAATAATCAATAGCTTACCAACCAAAAAGAGTCCAGGATCAGATGGGTTCACAGCCGAATTCTACCAGAGGTCCAAGGAGGAACTGGAACCATTACTTCAGAAACTATTCCAATCAATAGAAAAAGAGGGAATCCTTCCTAACTCATTTTATGAGGCCAGCATCATGCTGATACCAAAGCTGGGCAGAGACACAACCAAAAAAGAGAATTTTAGACCAATATCCTTGATGAATATTGATGCAAAAATCCTCAATAAATTACTGGCAAACCGAATCCAGCAGCACATCAGACAGCTTATCCACCATGATCAAGTGGGCTTCATCCCTGGGATGCAAGTCTGGTTCAATATACGAAAATCAATAAATGTAATCCAGCATATAAACAGAACCAAAGTCAAAAACCACATGATTATCTCAATACGTGAAGAAAAGGCCTTTGACAAAATTCAACAACCCTTCATGCAAAAAACTCTCAATAAATTAGGTATTGATGGGTCGTATCTCAAAATAATAAGAGCTATTTATGACAAACCCACAGCCAATATCATACTGAGTGGGCAAAAACTGGAAGCATTCACTTTGAAAACTGGCACAAGACAGGGATGCCCTCTCTCACCACTTCTATTCAACATAGTGTTGGAAGTTCTGGCCAGGGCAATTAGGCAAGAGAAGGAAATCAAGGGTATTCAATTAGGAAAAAAGGAAGTCAAATTGTCCCTGTTTGCAGATGACGTGATAGTATATCTAGAAAACCCCATTGTCTCAGCCCAAAATCTCCTTAAGCTGATAAGCAACTTCAGCAAAGTCTCAGGATACAAAATCAATGGACAAAAATCACAAGCATTCTTATACATCAATAACAGACAAACAGAGAGCCAAATCATGAGTGAACTCCCATTCACAATTGCTTCAAAGAGAATAAAATACCTAGGAATCCAACTTCCAAGGGATGTGAAGGACCTCTTCAAGGAGAAAACTACAAACCACTGCTCAAGGAAATAAAAGAGGAGACAAACATATGGAAGAACATTCCATGCTCATGGGGAGGAAGAATCAATATCATGAAAATGGCCATCCTTCCCAAGGTAATTTACAGGTTCAATGCCATCCCCATCAAGTTACCAGTGACTTTTTTCACAGAATTGGAAAAAACTACTTTAAATTTCATATGGAACCAAAAAGAGCCCGCATCACCAAGTCAATCCTAAGCCAAAAGAACAAAGCTGGAGGCATCACGCTACCTGACTTCAAACTATACTACAAGGCTACAGTAACCAAAACAGCATGGTACTGGTACCAAAACAGAGATCTAGATCAATGGAACAGAACAGAGCCGTCAGAAATAATACCACATATCTACAACTATCTGATCTTTGACAAACCTGACAAAAACAAGAAATGGAGAAAGGATTCCCTATTTAATAAATGGAGCTGGGAAAACTGGCTAGCCACATGTAGAAAGCTGAAACTGGATCCCTTCCTTACACCTTATACAAAAATCAACTCAAGATGGATTAAAGACTTAAACGTTAGACCTAAAACCATAAAAACCCTAGAAGAAAACCTAGGCAATACCATTCAGGACATAGGCATGGGCAAGGACTTCATGTCTAAAACACCAAAAGCAATGGAAACAAAAGCCAAAATTGACAAATGGGATCTAATTAAACTAAAGAGCGTCGGCACAGCAAAGGAAACTACCATCAGAGTGAACAGGCAACCTACAAAATGGGAGAAAATTTTCTCAACCTACTCATCTGACAAAGGGCTAATATCCAGAATCTACAATGA
This sequence comes from Pongo abelii, assembly GCF_028885655.2. NCBI lineage: Eukaryota > Metazoa > Chordata > Mammalia > Primates > Hominidae > Pongo > Pongo abelii. The sequence continues at coordinate 6,133,281 of NC_071998.2, forward strand.
ACTCCAACAAATTTACAAGAAAACACCAAACAACCCCATCAAAAAGTGGGCGAAGGTCATGAACAGACACTCCTCCAAAGAAGACATTTATGCAGCCAAAAAACACATGAAAAAATGCTCACCATCACTGGCCATCAGAGAAATGCAAATCAAAACCACAATGAGATACCATCTCACACCAGTTAGAATGGCAATCATTAAAAAGTCAGGAAAAAACAGGTGCTGGAGAGGATGTGGAGAAATAGGAACACTTTTACACTGTTGGTGGGACTGTAAACTAGTTCAACCCTTGTGGAAGTCACTGTGGCGATTCCTCAGGGATCTAGAACTAGAAATTCCATTTGACCCAGCCATCCCATTACTGGGTATATACCCAAAGGACTATAAATCATGCTGCTATAAAGACACATGCACACGTATGTTTATTGCGGCATTATACACAATAGCAAAGACTTGGAACCAACCCAAATGTCCAACAATGATAGACTGGATTAAGAAAATGTGGCACATATACACCATGGAATACTAGGCAGCCATAAAAAATGATGAGTTCATATCCTTTGTAGGGACATGGATGAAATTGGAAATCATCGTTCTCAGTAAACTATCGCAAGAACAAAAAACCAAACACCACATATTCTCACTCATAGGTGGGAATTGAACAATGAGAACACGTGGACACAAGAAGGGGAACATCACACTTCGGGGACTGTTGTGGGGTGGGGGGAGGGGCGAGGGACAGCATTGGGAGATATACCTAATGCTAGATGACGAGTTGGTGGGTGCAGCGCACCAGCATGGCACATGTATACACATGTAGCTTACCTGCACGTTGCGCACATGTACCATAGAGCCTAAAGTATAATAATAATAATAATAATAATAAAAATAATGATAAAAAGAAAAAAAATTAAAAAAAAAAGAAAGGGATAAATTCCTTGACACATACACTCTCCCATGACTAAACCAGGAAGAAGTTGAATCTCTGAATAGACTAATAACAGGAGCTGAAATTGTGGCAATAATCAATAGCTTACCAACCAAAAAGAGTCCAGGATCAGATGGGTTCACAGCCGAATTCTACCAGAGGTCCAAGGAGGAACTGGAACCATTACTTCAGAAACTATTCCAATCAATAGAAAAAGAGGGAATCCTTCCTAACTCATTTTATGAGGCCAGCATCATGCTGCTACCAAAGCTGGGCAGAGACACAATCAAAAAAGAGAATTTTAGACCAATATCCTTGATGAATATTGATGCAAAAATCCTCAATAAATTACTGGCAAACTGAATCCAGCAGCACATCAGACAGCTTATCCACCATGATCAAGTGGGCTTCATCCCTGGGATGCAAGTCTGGTTCAATATACGCAAATCAATAAATGTAATCCAGCATATAAACAGAACCAAAGTCAAAAACCACATGATTATCTCAATACGTGAAGAAACGGCCTTTGAAAAAATTCAACAACCCTTCATGCTAAAGACTCTCAATAAATTGGGTATTGATGGGTCGTATCTCAAAATAATAAGAGCTATTTATGACAAACCCACAGCCAATATCATACTGAATGGGCAAAAACTGGAAGCATTCACTTTGAAAACTGGCACAAGACAGGGATGCCCTCTCTCACCACTTGTATTCAACATAGTGTTGGAAGTTCTGGCCAGGGCAATTAGGCAAGAGAAGGAAATCAAGGGTATTCAATTAGGAAAAAAAGAAGTCAAATTCTCCCTGTTTGCAGATGACGTGATAGTATATCTAGAAAACCCCATTGTCTCAGCCCAAAATCTCCTTAAGCTGATAAGCAACTTCAGCAAAGTCTCAGGATACAAAATCAATGGACAAAAATCACAAGCATTCTTATACATCAATAACAGACAAACAGAGAGGCAAATCATGAGTGAACTCCCATTCACAATTGCTTCAAAGAGAATAAAATACCTAGGAATCCAACTTCCAAGGGATGTGAAGGACCTCTTCAAGGAGAAAACTACAAACCACTGCTCAAGGAAATAAAAGAGGAGACAAACAAATGGAAGAACATTCCATGCTCATGGGTAGGAAGAATCAATATCATGAAAATGGCCATCCTTCCCAAGGTAATTTACAGATTCAATGCCATCCCCATCAAGTTACCAATGACTTTCTTCACAGAATTGGAAAAAACTACTTTAAAGTTCATATGGAACCAAAAAAGAGCCCGCATCACCACGTCAATCCTAAGCCAAAAGAACAAAGCTGGAGGCATCACGCTACCTGACTTCAAACTATACTACAAGGCTACAGTAACCAAAACAGCATGGTACTGGTACCAAACAGAGATATAGATCAATGGAACAGAACACAGCCGTCATAAATAATGCCACATATCTACAACAATCTGAACTTTGACAAACTTGACAAAAACAAGAAATAGAGAAAGGATTCCATATTTAATAAATGGTGCTGGGAAAACTGGCTAGCCACATGTAGAAAGCTGAAACTGGATCCCTTCCTTACACCTTATACAAAAATCAACTCAAGATGGACTAAAGAATTAAACGTTAGACCTAAAACCATAAAAACCCTAGAAGAAAACCTAGGCAATACCATTCAGGACATAGGCATGGGCAAGGACTTCATGTCTAAAACACCAAAAGCAATGGAAACAAAAGCCAAAATTGACAAATGGGATCTAATTAAACTAAAGAGCTTCTGCAAAAGGAAACTACCATCAGAGTGAACAGGCAACCTACAAAATGGGAGAAAATTTTCGCCACCTACTCATCTGACAAAGGGCTAATATTCAGAATCTACAATGAACCCCAACAAATTTACAAGAAAACACCAAACAACCCCATCAAAAAGTGGGCGAAGGACATGAACAGACACTCCTCCAAAGAAGACATTTATGCAGCCAAAAAACACATGAAAAAATGCTCACCATCACTGGCCATCAGAGAAATGCAAATCAAAACCACAATGAGATACCATCTCACACCAGTTAGAATGGCAATCATTCAAAAGTCAGGAAACAACAGGTGCTGGAGAGGATGTGGAGAAATAGGAACACTTTTACACTGTTGGTGGGACTGTAAACTAGTTCAACCCTTGTGGAAGTCACTGTGGCGATTCCTCAGGGATCTAGAACTAGAAATTCCATTTGACCCAGCCATCCCATTACTGGGTATATACCCAAAGGACTATAAATCATGCTGCTATAAAGACACATGCACACGTATGTTTATTGCGGCATTATACACAATAGCAAAGACTTGGAACCAACCCAAATGTCCAACAATGATAGACTGGATTAAGAAAATGTGGCACATATACACCATGGAATACTAGGCAGCCATAAAAAAGGATGAGTTCATATCCTTTGTAGGGACATGGATGAAATTGGAAATCATCGTTCTCAGTAAACTATCGCAAGAACAAAAAACCAAACAGAACATATTCTCACTCATAGGTGGGTATTGAACAATGAGAACACGTGGACACAAGAAGGGGAACATCACACTTCGGGGACTGTTGTGGGGTGGGGGGAGGGGCGAGGGACAGCATTGGGAGATATACCTAATGCTTGATGACGAGTTGGTGGGTGCAGCGCACCAGCATGGCACATGTATACACATGTAGCTTACCTGCACGTTGCGCACATGAACCATAGAGCCTAAAGTATAATAATAATAATAATAATAATAATAATATGATAAAAAGAAAAAAACTAAAAAAAAAAGAAAGGGATAAATTCCTCGACACATACACTCTCCCATGACTAAACCAGGAAGAAGTTGAATCTCTGAATAGACTAACAACAGGAGCTGAAATTGTGGCAATAATCAATAGCTTACCAACCAAAAAGAGTCCAGGATCAGATGGGTTCACAGCCGAATTCTACCAGACGTCCAAGGAGGAACTGGAACCATTACTTCAGAAACTATTCCAATCAATAGAAAAAGAGGGAATCCTTCCTAACTCATTTTATGAGGCCAGCATCATGCTGATACCAAAGCTGGGCAGAGACACAACCAAAAAAGAGAATTTTAGACCAATATCCTTGATGAATATTGATGCAAAAATCCTCAATAAATTACTGGCAAACCGAATCCAGCAGCACATCAGACAGCTTATCCACCATGATCAAGTGGGCTTCATCCCTGGGATGCAAGTCTGGTTCAATATACGAAAATCAATAAATGTAATCCAGCATATAAAAAGAACCAAAGTCAAAAACCACATGATTATCTCAATACGTGAAGAAAAGGCCTTTGACAAAATTCAACAACCCTTCATGCTAAAAACTCTCAATAAATTAGGTATTGATGGGTCGTATCTCAAAATAATAAGAGCTATTTATGACAAACCCACAGCCAATATCATACTGAATGGGCAAAAACTGGAAGCATTCACTTTGAAAACTGGCACAAGACAGGGATGCCCTCTCTCACCACTTCTATTCAACATAGTGTTGGAAGTTCTGGCCAGGGCAATTAGGCAAGAGAAGGAAATCAAGGGTATTCAATTAGGAAAAAAGGAAGTCAAATTGTCCCTGTTTGCAGATGACGTGATAGTATATCTAGAAAACCCCATTGTCTCAGCCCAAAATCTCCTTAAGCTGATAAGCAACTTCAGCAAAGTCTCAGGATACAAAATCAATGGACAAAAATCACAAGCATTCTTATACATCAATAACAGACAAACAGAGAGCCAAATCATGAGTGAACTCCCATTCACAATTGCTTCAAAGAGAATAAAATACCTAGGAATCCAACTTCCAAGGGATGTGAAGGACCTCTTCAAGGAGAAAACTACAAACCACTGCTCAAGGAAATAAAAGAGGATACAAACAAATGGAAGAACATTCCATGCTCATGGGTAGGAAGAATCAATATCATGAAAATGGCCATCCTTCCCAAGGTAATTTACAGATTCAATGCCATCCCCATCAAGTTACCAATGACTTTCTTCACAGAATTGGAAAAAACTACTTTAAAGTTCATATGGAACCAAAAAAGAGCCCGCATCACCAAGTCAATCCTAAGCCAAAAGAACAAAGCTGGAGGCATCACGCTACCTGATTTCAAACTGTACTACAAGGCTACAGTAAACAAAACAGCATGGTACTGGTACCAATCAGAGATATAGATCAATGGAACAGAACAGAGCCGTCAGAAATAATGCCACATATCTACAACAATCTGATCTTTGACAAACTTGACCAAAACAAGAAATGGGGAAAGGATTCCCTATTTAATAAATGGTGCTGGGAAAACTGGCTAGCCACATGTAGAAAGCTGAAACTGGATCCCTTCCTTACACCTTATATAAAAATCAACTCAAGATGGAATAAAGACTTAAACGTTAGACCTAAAACCATAAAAACCCTAGAAGAAATCCTAGGCAATACCATTCAGGACATAGGCATGGGCAAGGACTTCATGTCTAAAACACCAAAAGCAATGGCAACAAAAGCCAAAATTGACAAATGGGATCTAATTAAACTAAAGAGCGTCGGCACAGCAAAGGAAACTACCATCAGAGTGAACAGGCAACCTACAAAATGGGAGAAAATTTTCTCAACCTACTCATCTGACAAAGGGCTAATATCCAGAATCTACAATGAACTCCAACAAATTTACAAGAAAACACCAAACAACCCCATCAAAAAGTGGGCGAAGGACATGAACAGACACTCCTCCAAAGAAGACATTTATGCAGCCAAAAAACACATGAAAAAATGCTCACCATCACTGGCCATCAGAGAAATGCAAATCAAAACCACAATGAGATACCATCTCACACCAGTTAGAATGGCAATCATTCAAAAGTCAGGAAACAACAGGTGCTGGAGAGGATGTGGAGAAATGGGAACACTTTTACACTGTTGGTGGGACTGTAAACTAGTTCAACCCTTTTGGAAGTCACTGTGGCGATTCCTCAGGGATCTAGAACTAGAAATTCCATTTGACCCAGCCATCCCATTACTGGGTATATACCCAAAGGACTATAAATCATGCTGCTATAAAGACACATGCACACGTATGTTTATTGCGGCATTATACACAATAGCAAAGACTTGGAACCAACCCAAATGTCCAACAATGATAGACTGGATTAAGAAAATGTGGCACATATACACCATGGAATACTAGGCAGCCATAAAAAATGATGAGTTCATATCCTTTGTAGGGACATGGATGAAATTGGAAATCATCGTTCTCAGTAAACTATCGCAAGAACAAAAAACCAAACACCACATATTCTCACTCATAGGTGAGCATTGAACAATGAGAACATATGGACACAGGAAGGGGAACATCACACTTCGGGGACTGTTGTGGGGTGGCTGGAGGGGCGAGGGACAGCATTGGGAGATATACCTAATGCTAGATGACGAGTTGGTGGTTGCAGCGCACCAGCATGGCACATGTATGCATATGTAGCTCACCTGAAAGTTGTGCTCATGTACCATAGAGCCTAAAGTATAATATCAATAAAAATAATAATAATAATAATGATGACAAGAAAAAAAATTAAAAAAATAAAAGGTATAAATTCCTCGACACATACACTCTCCCATGACTAAACCAGGAAGAAGTTGAATCTCTGAATAGACTAATAACAGGAGCTGAAATTGTGGCAATAATCAATAGCTTACCAACCAAAAAGGGTCCAGGATCAGATGGGTTCACAGCCGAATTCTACCAGAGGTCCAAGGAGGAACTGGAACCATTACTTCCGAAACTATTCCAATCAATAGAAAAAGAGGGAATCCTTCCTAACTCATTTTATGAGGCCAGCATCATGCTGATACCAAAGCTGGGCAGAGACACAACCAAAAAAGAGAATTTTAGACCAATATCCTTGATGAATATTGATGCAAAAATCCTCAATAAATTACTGGCAAACCGAATCCAGCAGCACATCAGACAGCTTATCCACCATGATCAAGTGGGCTTCATCCCTGGGATGCAAGTCTGGTTCAATATACGAAAATCAATAAATGTAATCCAGCATATAAAAAGAACCAAAGTCAAAAACCACATGATTATCTCAATACGTGAAGAAAAGGCCTTTGACAAAATTCAACAACCCTTCATGCTAAAAACTCTCAATAAATTAGGTATTGATGGGTCGTATCTCAAAATAATAAGAGCTATTTATGACAAACCCACAGCCAATATCATACTGAATGGGCAAAAACTGGAAGCATTCACTTTGAAAACTGGCACAAGACAGGGATGACCTCTCTCACCACTTCTATTCAACATAGTGTTGGAAGTTCTGGCCAGGGCAATTAGGCAAGAGAAGGAAATCAAGGGTATTCAATTAGGAAAAAAGGAAGTCAAATTGTCCCTGTTTGCAGATGACGTGATAGTATATCTAGAAAACCCCATTGTCTCAGCCCAAAATCTCCTTAAACTGATAAGCAACTTCAGCAAAGTCTCAGGATACAAAATCAATGGACAAAAATCACAAGCATTCTTATACATCAATAACAGACAAACAGAGAGCCAAATCATGAGTGAACTCCCATTCACAATTGCTTCAAAGAGAATAAAATACCTAGGAATCCAACTTCCAAGGGATGTGAAGGACCTCTTCAAGGAGAAAACTACAAACCACTGCTCAAGGAAATAAAAGAGGAGACAAACAAATGGAAGAACATTCCATGCTCATGGGTAGGAAGAATCAATATCATGAAAATGGCCATCCTTCCCAAGGTAATATACAGATTCAATGCCATCCCCATCAAGTTACCAATGACTTTCTTCACAGAATTGGAAAAAACTACTTTAAAGTTCATATGGAACCAAAAAAGAGCCCGCATCACCAAGTCAATCCTAAGCCAAAAGAACAAAGCTGGAGGCATCACGCTACCTGAGTTCAAACTGTACTACAAGGCTACAGTAACCAAAACAGCATGGTACTGGTACCAAAACAGAGATATAGATCAATGGAACAGAACAGAGCCGTCAGAAATAATGCCACATATCTACAACAATCTGATCTTTGACAAACTTGACCAAAACAAGAAATGGGGAAAGGATTCCCTATTTAATAAATGGTGCTGGGAAAACTGGCTAGCCACATGTAGAAAGCTGAAACTGGATCCCTTCCTTACACCTTATATAAAAATCAACTCAAGATGGAATAAAGACTTAAACGTTAGACCTAAAACCATAAAAACCCTAGAAGAAATCCTAGGTAATACCATTCAGGACATAGGCATGGGCAAGGACTTCATGTCTAAAACACCAAAAGCAATGGAAACAAAAGCCAAAATTGACAAATGGGATCTAATTAAACTAAAGAGCTTCGGCACAGCAAAGGAAACTACCATCAGAGTGAACAGGCAACCTACAAAATGGGAGAAAATTTTCGCAACCTACTCATCTGACAAAGGGCTAATATCCAGAATCTACAATGAACTCCAACAAATTTACAAGAAAACACCAAACAACCCCATCAAAAAGTGGGCGAAGGTCATGAACAGACACTCCTCCAAAGAAGACATTTATGCAGCCAAAAAACACATGAAAAAATGCTCACCATCACTGGCCATCAGAGAAATGCAAATCAAAACCACAATGAGATACCATCTCACACCAGTTAGAATGGCAATCATTCAAAAGTCAGGAAACAACAGGTGCTGGAGAGGATGTGGAGAAATAGGAACACTTTTACACTGTTGGTGGGACTGTAAACTAGTTCAACCCTTGTGGAAGTCACTGTGGCGATTCCTCAGGGATCTAGAACTAGAAATTCCATTTGACCCAGCCATCCCATTACTGGGTATATACCAAAAGGACTATAAATCATGCTGCTATAAAGACACATGCACACGTATGTTTATTGCGGCATTATACACAATAGCAAAGACTTGGAACCAACCCAAATGAGCAACAATGATAGACTGGATTAAGAAAATGTGGCACATATACACCATGGAATACTAGGCAGCCATAAAAAATGATGAGTTCATATCCTTTGTAGGGACATGGATGAAATTGGAAATCATCGTTCTCAGTAAACTATCGCAAGAACAAAAAACCAAACACCACATATTCTCACTCATAGGTGGGAATTGAACAATGAGAACACGTGGACACAAGAAGGGGAACATCACACTTCGGGGACTGTTGTGGGGTGGGGGGAGGGGCGAGGGACAGCATTGGGAGATATACCTAATGCTAGATGACGAGTTGGTGGGTGCAGCGCACCAGCATGGCACATGTATACACATGTAGCTTACCTGCACGTTGCGCACATGTACCATAGAGCCTAAAGTATAATAATAATAATAATAATAATAAAAATAATGATAAAAAGAAAAAAAATTAAAAAAAAAAGAAAGGGATAAATTCCTCGACACATACACTCTCCCATGACTAAACCAGGAAGAAGTTGAATCTCTGAATAGACTAATAACAGGAGCTGAAATTGTGGCAATAATCAATAGCTTACCAACCAAAAAGAGTCCAGGATCAGATGGGTTCACAGCCGAATTCTACCAGAGGTCCAAGGAGGAACTGGAACCATTACTTCAGAAACTATTCCAATCAATAGAAAAAGAGGGAATCCTTCCTAACTCATTTTATGAGGCCAGCATCATGCTGCTACCAAAGCTGGGCAGAGACACAATCAAAAAAGAGAATTTTAGACCAATATCCTTGATGAATATTGATGCAAAAATCCTCAATAAATTACTGGCAAACTGAATCCAGCAGCACATCAGACAGCTTATCCACCATGATCAAGTGGGCTTCATCCCTGGGATGCAAGTCTGGTTCAATATACGCAAATCAATAAATGTAATCCAGCATATAAACAGAACCAAAGTCAAAAACCACATGATTATCTCAATACGTGAAGAAACGGCCTTTGACAAAATTCAACAACCCTTCATGCTAAAAACTCTCAATAAATTGGGTATTGATGGGTCGTATCTCAAAATAATAAGAGCTATTTATGACAAACCCACAGCCAATATCATACTGAATGGGCAAAAACTGGAAGCATTCACTTTGAAAACTGGCACAAGACAGGGATGCCCTCTCTCACCACTTGTATTCAACATAGTGTTGGAAGTTCTGGCCAGGGCAATTAGGCAAGAGAAGGAAATCAAGGGTATTCAATTAGGAAAAAAAGAAGTCAAATTGTCCCTGTTTGCAGATGACGTGATAGTATATCTAGAAAACCCCATTGTCTCAGCCCAAAATCTCCTTAAGCTGATAAGCAACTTCAGCAAAGTCTCAGGATACAAAATCAATGGACAAAAATCACAAGCATTCTTATACATCAATAACAGACAAACAGAGAGCCAAATCATGAGTGAACTCCCATTCACAATTGCTTCAAAGAGAATAAAATACCTAGGAATCCAACTTCCAAGGGATGTGAAGGACCTCTTCAAGGAGAAAACTACAAACCACTGCTCAAGGAAATAAAAGAGGAGACAAACAAATGGAAGAACATTCCATGCTCATGGGTAGGAAGAATCAATATCATGAAAATGGCCATCCTTCCCAAGGTAATTTACAGATTCAATGCCATCCCCATCAAGTTACCAATGACTTTCTTCACAGAATTGGAAAAAACTACTTTAAAGTTCATATGGAACCAAAAAAGAGCCCGCATCACCACGTCAATCCTAAGCCAAAAGAACAAAGCTGGAGGCATCACGCTACCTGACTTCAAACTATACTACAAGGCTACAGTAACCAAAACAGCATGGTACTGGTACCAAACAGAGATATAGATCAATGGAACCGAACACAGCCGTCATAAATAATGCCACATATCTACAACAATCTGAACTTTGACAAACTTGACAAAAACAAGAAATAGAGAAAGGATTTCCTATTTAATAAATGGTGCTGGGAAAACTGGCTAGCCACATGTAGAAAGCTGAAACTGGATCCCTTCCTTACACCTTATACAAAAATCAACTCAAGATGGACTAAAGACTTAAACGTTAGACCTAAAACCATAAAAACCCTAGAAGAAAACCTAGGCAATACCATTCAGGACATAGGCATGGGCAAGGACTTCATGTCTAAAACACCAAAAGCAATGGCAACAAAAGCCAAAATTGACAAATGGGATCTAATTAAACTAAAGAGCTTCTGCACAGCAAAGGAAACTACCATCAGAGTGAACAGGCAACCTACAAAATGGGAGAAAATTTTCGCAACCTACTCATCTGACAAAGGGCTAATATCCAGAATCTACAATGAACTCCAACAAATTTACAAGAAAACACCAAAGAATCCCATCAAAAAGTGGGCGAAGGACATGAACAGACACTCCTCCAAAGAAGACATTTATGCAGCCAAGAAACACATGAAAAAATGCTCACCATCACTGGCCATCAGAGAAATGCAAATCAAAACCACAATGAGATACCATCTCACACCAGTTAGAATGGCAATCATTCAAAAGTCAGGAAACAACAGGTGCTGGAGAGGATGTGGAGAAATTGGAACACTTTTACACTGTTGGTGGGACTGTAAACTAGTTCAACCCTTGTGGAAGTCACTGTGGCGATTCCTCAGGGATCTAGAACTAGAAATTCCATTTGACCCAGCCATCCCATTACTGGGTATATACCCAAAGGACTATAAATCATGCTGCTATAAAGACACATGCACACGTATGTTTATTGCGGCATTATACACAATAGCAAAGACTTGGAACCAACCCAAATGTCCAACAATGATAGACTGGATTAAGAAAATGTGGCACATATACACCATGGAATACTAGGCAGCCATAAAAAATGATGAGTTCATATCCTTTGTAGGGACATGGATGAAAATGGAAATCATCGTTCTCAGTAAACTATCGCAAGAACAAAAAACCAAACACCACATATTCTCACTCATAAGTGGGAATTGAACAATGAGAACACGTGGACACAAGAAGGGGAACATCACACTTCGGGGACTGTTGTGGGGTGGGGGGAGGGGCGAGGGACAGCATTGGGAGATATACCTAATGCTAGATGACGAGTTGGTGGGTGCAGCGCACCAGCATGGCACATGTATACACATGTAGCTTACCTGCACGTTGCGCACATGTACCATAGAGCCTAAAGTATAATAATAATAATAATAATAAAAATAATGATAAAAAGAAAAAAAATTAAAAAAAAAAGAAAGGGATAAATTCCTCGACACATACACTCTCCCATGACTAAACCAGGAAGAAGTTGAATCTCTGAATAGACTAATAACAGGAGCTGAAATTGTGGCAATAATCAATAGCTTACCAACGAAAAAGAGTCCAGGATCAGACGGGTTCACAGCCGAATTCTACCAGAGGTCCAAGGAGGAACTGGAACCATTACTTCAGAAACTATTCCAATCAATAGAAAAAGAGGGAATCCTTCCTAACTCATTTTATGAGGCCAGCATCATGCTGATACCAAAGCTGGGCAGAGACACAATCAAAAAAGAGAATTTTAGACCAATATCCTTGATGAATATTGATGCAAAAATCCTCAATAAATTACTGGCAAACTGAATCCAGCAGCACATCAGACAGCTTATCCACCATGATCAAGTGGGCTTCATCCCTGGGATGCAAGTCTTTTTCAATATACGCAAATCAATAAATGTAATCCAGCATATAAACAGAACCAAAGTCAAAAACCACATGATTATCTCAATACGTGAAGAAACGGCCTTTGACAAAATTCAACAACCCTTCATGCTAAAAACTCTCAATAAATTGGGTATTGATGGGTCGTATCTCAAAATAATAAGAGCTATTTATGACAAACCCACAGCCAATATCATACTGAATGGGCAAAAACTGGAAGCATTCACTTTGAAAACTGGCACAAGACAGGGATGCCCTCTCTCACCACTTCTATTCAACATAGTGTTGGAAGTTCTGGCCAGGGCAATTAGGCAAGAGAAGGAAATCAAGGGCATTCAATTAGGAAAAAAGGAAGTCAAATTGTCCCTGTTTGCAGATGACGTGATAGTATATCTAGAAAACCCCATTGTCTCAGCCCAAAATCTCCTTAAGCTGATAAGCAACTTCAGCGAAATCTCAGGATACAAAATCAATGGACAAAAATCACAAGCATTCTTATACATCAATAACAGACAAACAGAGAGCCAAATCATGAGTGAACTCCCATTCACAATTGCTTCAAAGAGAATAAAATACCTAGGAATCCAACTTCCAAGGGATGTGAAGGACCTCTTCAAGGAGAAAACTACAAACCACTGCTCAAGGAAATAAAAGAGGATACAAACAAATGGAAGAACATTCCATGCTCATGGGTAGGAAGAATCAATATCATGAAAATGGCCATCCTCCCCAAGGTAATTTACAGATTCAATGCCATCCCCATCAAGTTACCAATGACTTTCTTCACAGAATTGGAAAAAACTACTTTAAAGTTCATATGGAACCAAAAAGAGCCCGCATCACCAAGTCAATCCTAAGCCAAAAGAACAAAGCTGGAGGCATCACGCTACCTGACTTCAAACTATACTACAAGGCTACAGTAACCAAAACAGCATGGTACTGGTACCAAAACAGAGATCTAGATCAATGGAACAGAACAGAGCCGTCAGAAATAATGCCACATATCTACAACAATCTGATCTTTGACAAACTTGACCAAAACAAGAAATGGGGAAAGTATTCCCTATTTAATAAATGGTGCTGGGAAAACTGGCTAGCCACATGTAGAAAGCTGAAACTGGATCCCTTCCTTACACCTTATATAAAAATCAACTCAAGATGGAATAAAGACTTAAACGTTAGACCTAAAACCATAAAAACCCTAGAAGAAATCCTAGGCAATACCATTCAGGACATAGGCATGGGCAAGGACTTCATGTCTAAAACACCAAAAGCAATGGCAACAAAAGCCAAAATTGACAAATGGGATCTAATTAAACTAAAGAGCTTCGGCACAGCAAAGGAAACTACCATCAGAGTGAACAGGCAACCTACAAAATGGGAGAAAATTTTCTCAACCTACTCATCTGACAAAGGGCTAATATCCAGAATCTACAATGAACTCCAACAAATTTACAAGAAAACACCAAACAACCCCATCAAAAAGTGGGCGAAGGACATGAACAGACACTCCTCCAAAGAAGACATTTATGCAGCCAAAAAACACATGAAAAAATGCTCACCATCACTGGCCATCAGAGAAATGCAAATCAAAACCACAATGAGATACCATCTCACACCAGTTAGAATGGCAATCATTCAAAAGTCAGGAAACAACAGGTGCTGGAGAGGATGTGGAGAAATGGGAACACTTTTACACTGTTGGTGGGACTGTAAACTAGTTCAACCCTTGTGGAAGTCACTGTGGCGATTCCTCAGGGATCTAGAACTAGAAATTCCATTTGACCCAGCCATCCCATTACTGGGTATATACCCAAAGGACTATAAATCATGCTGCTATAAAGACACATGCACACGTATGTTTATTGCGGCATTATACACAATAGCAAAGACTTGGAACCAACCCAAATGTCCAACAATGATAGACTGGATTAAGAAAATGTGGCACATATACACCATGGAATACTAGGCAGCCATAAAAAATGATGAGTTCATATCCTTTGTAGGGACATGGATGAAATTGGAAATCATCGTTCTCAGTAAACTATCGCAAGAACAAAAAACCAAACACCACATATTCTCACTCATAGGTGAGCATTGAACAATGAGAACATATGGACACAGGAAGGGGAACATCACACTTCGGGGACTGTTGTGGGGTGGCTGGAGGGGCGAGGGACAGCATTGGGAGATATACCTAATGCTAGATGACGAGTTGGTGGTTGCAGCGCACCAGCATGGCACATGTATGCATATGTAGCTCACCTGAAAGTTGTGCTCATGTACCATAGAGCCTAAAGTATAATATCAATAAAAATAATAATAATAATAATGATGACAAGAAAAAAAATTAAAAAAATAAAAGGTATAAATTCCTCGACACATACACTCTCCCATGACTAAACCAGGAAGAAGTTGAATCTCTGAATAGACTAATAACAGGAGCTGAAATTGTGGCAATAATCAATAGCTTACCAACCAAAAAGAGTCCAGGATCAGATGGGTTCACAGCCGAATTCTACCAGAGGTCCAAGGAGGAACTGGAACCATTACTTCCGAAACTATTCCAATCAATAGAAAAAGAGGGAATCCTTCCTAACTCATTTTATGAGGCCAGCATCATGCTGATACCAAAGCTGGGCAGAGACACAACCAAAAAAGAGAATTTTAGACCAATATCCTTGATGAATATTGATGCAAAAATCCTCAATAAATTACTGGCAAACCGAATCCAGCAGCACATCAGACAGCTTATCCACCATGATCAAGTGGGCTTCATCCCTGGGATGCAAGTCTGGTTCAATATACGAAAATCAATAAATGTAATCCAGCATATAAAAAGAACCAAAGTCAAAAACCACATGATTATCTCAATACGTGAAGAAAAGGCCTTTGACAAAATTCAACAACCCTTCATGCTAAAAACTCTCAATAAATTAGGTATTGATGGGTCGTATCTCAAAATAATAAGAGCTATTTATGACAAACCCACAGCCAATATCATACTGAATGGGCAAAAACTGGAAGCATTCACTTTGAAAACTGGCACAAGACAGGGATGCCCTCTCTCACCACTTCTATTCAACATAGTGTTGGAAGTTCTGGCCAGGGCAATTAGGCAAGAGAAGGAAATCAAGGGTATTCAATTAGGAAAAAAGGAAGTCAAATTGTCCCTGTTTGCAGATGACGTGATAGTATATCTAGAAAACCCCATTGTCTCAGCCCAAAATCTCCTTATGCTGATAAGCAACTTCAGCAAAGTCTCAGGATACAAAATCAATGGACAAAAATCACAAGCATTCTTATACATCAATAACAGACAAACAGAGAGCCAAATCATGAGTGAACTCCCATTCACAATTGCTTCAAAGAGAATAAAATATCTAGGAATCCAACTTCCAAGGGATGTGAAGGACCTCTTCAAGGAGAAAACTACAAACCACTGCTCAAGGAAATAAAAGAGGATACAAACAAATGGAAGAACATTCCATGCTCATGGGTAGGAAGAATCAATATCATGAAAATGGCCATCCTTCCCAAGGTAATTTACAGATTCAATGCCATCCCCATCAAGTTACCAATGACTTTCTTCACAGAATTGGAAAAAACTACTTTAAAGTTCATATGGAACCAAAAAAGAGCCCGCATCACCAAGTCAATCCTAAGCCAAAAGAACAAAGCTGGAGGCATCACGCTACCTGATTTCAAACTGTACTACAAGGCTACAGTAAACAAAACAGCATGGTACTGGTACCAATCAGAGATATAGATCAATGGAACAGAACAGAGCCGTCAGAAATAATGCCACATATCTACAACAATCTGATCTTTGACAAACTTGACCAAAACAAGAAATGGGGAAAGGATTCCCTATTTAATAAATGGTGCTGGGAAAACTGGCTAGCCACATGTAGAAAGCTGAAAATGGATCCCTTCCTTACACCTTATATAAAAATCAACTCAAGATGGAATAAAGACTTAAACGTTAGACCTAAAACCATAAAAACCCTAGAAGAAATCCTAGGCAATACCATTCAGGACATAGGCATGGGCAAGGACTTCATGTCTAAAACACCAAAAGCAATGGCAACAAAAGCCAAAATTGACAAATGGGATCTAATTAAACTAAAGAGCTTCGGCACAGCAAAGGAAACTACCATCAGAGTGAACAGGCAACCTACAAAATGGGAGAAAATTTTCGCAACCTACTCATCTGACAAAGGGCTAATATCCAGAATCTACAATGAACTCCAACAAATTTACAAGAAAACACCAAACAACCCCATCAAAAAGTGGGCGAAGGTCATGAACAGACACTCCTCCAAAGAAGACATTTATGCAGCCAAAAAACACATGAAAAAATGCTCACCATCACTGGCCATCAGAGAAATGCAAATCAAAACCACAATGAGATACCATCTCACACCAGTTAGAATGGCAATCATTCAAAAGTCAGGAAACAACAGGTGCTGGAGAGGATGTGGAGAAATAGGAACACTTTTACACTGTTGGTGGGACTGTAAACTAGTTCAACCCTTGTGGAAGTCACTGTGGCGATTCCTCAGGGATCTAGAACTAGAAATTCCATTTGACCCAGCCATCCCATTACTGGGTATATACCAAAAGGACTATAAATCATGCTGCTATAAAGACACATGCACACGTATGTTTATTGCGGCATTATACACAATAGCAAAGACTTGGAACCAACCCAAATGAGCAACAATGATAGACTGGATTAAGAAAATGTGGCACATATACACCATGGAATACTAGGCAGCCATAAAAAATGATGAGTTCATATCCTTTGTAGGGACATGGATGAAATTGGAAATCATCGTTCTCAGTAAACTATCGCAAGAACAAAAAACCAAACACCACATATTCTCACTCATAGGTGGGAATTGAACAATGAGAACACGTGGACACAAGAAGGGGAACATCACACTTCGGGGACTGTTGTGGGGTGGGGGGAGGGGCGAGGGACAGCATTGGGAGATATACCTAATGCTAGATGACGAGTTGGTGGGTGCAGCGCACCAGCATGGCACATGTATACACATGTAGCTTACCTGCACGTTGCGCACATGTACCATAGAGCCTAAAGTATAATAATAATAATAATAATAATAAAAATAATGATAAAAAGAAAAAAAATTAAAAAAAAAAGAAAGGGATAAATTCCTCGACACATACACTCTCCCATGACTAAACCAGGAAGAAGTTGAATCTCTGAATAGACTAATAACAGGAGCTGAAATTGTGGCAATAATCAATAGCTTACCAACCAAAAAGAGTCCAGGATCAGATGGGTTCACAGCCGAATTCTACCAGAGGTCCAAGGAGGAACTGGAACCATTACTTCAGAAACTATTCCAATCAATAGAAAAAGAGGGAATCCTTCCTAACTCATTTTATGAGGCCAGCATCATGCTGCTACCAAAGCTGGGCAGAGACACAATCAAAAAAGAGAATTTTAGACCAATATCCTTGATGAATATTGATGCAAAAATCCTCAATAAATTACTGGCAAACTGAATCCAGCAGCACATCAGACAGCTTATCCACCATGATCAAGTGGGCTTCATCCCTGGGATGCAAGTCTGGTTCAATATACGCAAATCAATAAATGTAATCCAGCATATAAACAGAACCAAAGTCAAAAACCACATGATTATCTCAATACGTGAAGAAACGGCCTTTGACAAAATTCAACAACCCTTCATGCTAAAAACTCTCAATAAATTGGGTATTGATGGGTCGTATCTCAAAATAATAAGAGCTATTTATGACAAACCCACAGCCAATATCATACTGAATGGGCAAAAACTGGAAGCATTCACTTTGAAAACTGGCACAAGACAGGGATGCCCTCTCTCACCACTTGTATTCAACATAGTGTTGGAAGTTCTGGCCAGGGCAATTAGGCAAGAGAAGGAAATCAAGGGTATTCAATTAGGAAAAAAAGAAGTCAAATTGTCCCTGTTTGCAGATGACGTGATAGTATATCTAGAAAACCCCATTGTCTCAGCCCAAAATCTCCTTAAGCTGATAAGCAACTTCAGCAAAGTCTCAGGATACAAAATCAATGGACAAAAATCACAAGCATTCTTATACATCAATAACAGACAAACAGAGAGCCAAATCATGAGTGAACTCCCATTCACAATTGCTTCAAAGAGAATAAAATACCTAGGAATCCAACTTCCAAGGGATGTGAAGGACCTCTTCAAGGAGAAAACTACAAACCACTGCTCAAGGAAATAAAAGAGGAGACAAACAAATGGAAGAACATTCCATGCTCATGGGTAGGAAGAATCAATATCATGAAAATGGCCATCCTTCCCAAGGTAATTTACAGATTCAATGCCATCCCCATCAAGTTACCAATGACTTTCTTCACAGAATTGGAAAAAACTACTTTAAAGTTCATATGGAACCAAAAAAGAGCCCGCATCACCACGTCAATCCTAAGCCAAAAGAACAAAGCTGGAGGCATCACGCTACCTGACTTCAAACTATACTACAAGGCTACAGTAACCAAAACAGCATGGTACTGGTACCAAACAGAGATATAGATCAATGGAACCGAACACAGCCGTCATAAATAATGCCACATATCTACAACAATCTGAACTTTGACAAACTTGACAAAAACAAGAAATAGAGAAAGGATTCCCTATTTAATAAATGGTGCTGGGAAAACTGGCTAGCCACATGTAGAAAGCTGAAACTGGATCCCTTCCTTACACCTTATACAAAAATCAACTCAAGATGGACTAAAGACTTAAACGTTAGACCTAAAACCATAAAAACCCTAGAAGAAAACCTAGGCAATACCATTCAGGACATAGGCATGGGCAAGGACTTCATGTCTAAAACACCAAAAGCAATGGCAACAAAAGCCAAAATTGACAAATGGGATCTAATTAAACTAAAGAGCTTCTGCACAGCAAAGGAAACTACCATCAGAGTGAACAGGCAACCTACAAAATGGGAGAAAATTTTCGCAACCTACTCATCTGACAAAGGGCTAATATCCAGAATCTACAATGAACTCCAACAAATTTACAAGAAAACACCAAAGAATCCCATCAAAAAGTGGGCGAAGGACATGAACAGACACTCCTCCAAAGAAGACATTTATGCAGCCAAGAAACACATGAAAAAATGCTCACCATCACTGGCCATCAGAGAAATGCAAATCAAAACCACAATGAGATACCATCTCACACCAGTTAGAATGGCAATCATTCAAAAGTCAGGAAACAACAGGTGCTGGAGAGGATGTGGAGAAATTGGAACACTTTTACACTGTTGGTGGGACTGTAAACTAGTTCAACCCTTGTGGAAGTCACTGTGGCGATTCCTCAGGGATCTAGAACTAGAAATTCCATTTGACCCAGCCATCCCATTACTGGGTATATACCCAAAGGACTATAAATCATGCTGCTATAAAGACACATGCACACGTATGTTTATTGCGGCATTATACACAATAGCAAAGACTTGGAACCAACCCAAATGTCCAACAATGATAGACTGGATTAAGAAAATGTGGCACATATACACCATGGAATACTAGGCAGCCATAAAAAATGATGAGTTCATATCCTTTGTAGGGACATGGATGAAAATGGAAATCATCGTTCTCAGTAAACTATCGCAAGAACAAAAAACCAAACACCACATATTCTCACTCATAAGTGGGAATTGAACAATGAGAACACGTGGACACAAGAAGGGGAACATCACACTTCGGGGACTGTTGTGGGGTGGGGGGAGGGGCGAGGGACAGCATTGGGAGATATACCTAATGCTAGATGACGAGTTGGTGGGTGCAGCGCACCAGCATGGCACATGTATACACATGTAGCTTACCTGCACGTTGCGCACATGTACCATAGAGCCTAAAGTATAATAATAATAATAATAATAAAAATAATGATAAAAAGAAAAAAAATTAAAAAAAAAAGAAAGGGATAAATTCCTCGACACATACACTCTCCCATGACTAAACCAGGAAGAAGTTGAATCTCTGAATAGACTAATAACAGGAGCTGAAATTGTGGCAATAATCAATAGCTTACCAACGAAAAAGAGTCCAGGATCAGACGGGTTCACAGCCGAATTCTACCAGAGGTCCAAGGAGGAACTGGAACCATTACTTCAGAAACTATTCCAATCAATAGAAAAAGAGGGAATCCTTCCTAACTCATTTTATGAGGCCAGCATCATGCTGATACCAAAGCTGGGCAGAGACACAATCAAAAAAGAGAATTTTAGACCAATATCCTTGATGAATATTGATGCAAAAATCCTCAATAAATTACTGGCAAACTGAATCCAGCAGCACATCAGACAGCTTATCCACCATGATCAAGTGGGCTTCATCCCTGGGATGCAAGTCTTTTTCAATATACGCAAATCAATAAATGTAATCCAGCATATAAACAGAACCAAAGTCAAAAACCACATGATTATCTCAATACGTGAAGAAACGGCCTTTGACAAAATTCAACAACCCTTCATGCTAAAAACTCTCAATAAATTGGGTATTGATGGGTCGTATCTCAAAATAATAAGAGCTATTTATGACAAACCCACAGCCAATATCATACTGAATGGGCAAAAACTGGAAGCATTCACTTTGAAAACTGGCACAAGACAGGGATGCCCTCTCTCACCACTTCTATTCAACATAGTGTTGGAAGTTCTGGCCAGGGCAATTAGGCAAGAGAAGGAAATCAAGGGCATTCAATTAGGAAAAAAGGAAGTCAAATTGTCCCTGTTTGCAGATGACGTGATAGTATATCTAGAAAACCCCATTGTCTCAGCCCAAAATCTCCTTAAGCTGATAAGCAACTTCAGCGAAATCTCAGGATACAAAATCAATGGACAAAAATCACAAGCATTCTTATACATCAATAACAGACAAACAGAGAGCCAAATCATGAGTGAACTCCCATTCACAATTGCTTCAAAGAGAATAAAATACCTAGGAATCCAACTTCCAAGGGATGTGAAGGACCTCTTCAAGGAGAAAACTACAAACCACTGCTCAAGGAAATAAAAGAGGATACAAACAAATGGAAGAACATTCCATGCTCATGGGTAGGAAGAATCAATATCATGAAAATGGCCATCCTCCCCAAGGTAATTTACAGATTCAATGCCATCCCCATCAAGTTACCAATGACTTTCTTCACAGAATTGGAAAAAACTACTTTAAAGTTCATATGGAACCAAAAAGAGCCCGCATCACCAAGTCAATCCTAAGCCAAAAGAACAAAGCTGGAGGCATCACGCTACCTGACTTCAAACTATACTACAAGGCTACAGTAACCAAAACAGCATGGTACTGGTACCAAAACAGAGATCTAGATCAATGGAACAGAACAGAGCCGTCAGAAATAATGCCACATATCTACAACAATCTGATCTTTGACAAACTTGACCAAAACAAGAAATGGGGAAAGTATTCCCTATTTAATAAATGGTGCTGGGAAAACTGGCTAGCCACATGTAGAAAGCTGAAACTGGATCCCTTCCTTACACCTTATATAAAAATCAACTCAAGATGGAATAAAGACTTAAACGTTAGACCTAAAACCATAAAAACCCTAGAAGAAATCCTAGGCAATACCATTCAGGACATAGGCATGGGCAAGGACTTCATGTCTAAAACACCAAAAGCAATGGCAACAAAAGCCAAAATTGACAAATGGGATCTAATTAAACTAAAGAGCTTCGGCACAGCAAAGGAAACTACCATCAGAGTGAACAGGCAACCTACAAAATGGGAGAAAATTTTCTCAACCTACTCATCTGACAAAGGGCTAATATCCAGAATCTACAATGAACTCCAACAAATTTACAAGAAAACACCAAACAACCCCATCAAAAAGTGGGCGAAGGACATGAACAGACACTCCTCCAAAGAAGACATTTATGCAGCCAAAAAACACATGAAAAAATGCTCACCATCACTGGCCATCAGAGAAATGCAAATCAAAACCACAATGAGATACCATCTCACACCAGTTAGAATGGCAATCATTCAAAAGTCAGGAAACAACAGGTGCTGGAGAGGATGTGGAGAAATGGGAACACTTTTACACTGTTGGTGGGACTGTAAACTAGTTCAACCCTTGTGGAAGTCACTGTGGCGATTCCTCAGGGATCTAGAACTAGAAATTCCATTTGACCCAGCCATCCCATTACTGGGTATATACCCAAAGGACTATAAATCATGCTGCTATAAAGACACATGCACACGTATGTTTATTGCGGCATTATACACAATAGCAAAGACTTGGAACCAACCCAAATGTCCAACAATGATAGACTGGATTAAGAAAATGTGGCACATATACACCATGGAATACTAGGCAGCCATAAAAAATGATGAGTTCATATCCTTTGTAGGGACATGGATGAAATTGGAAATCATCGTTCTCAGTAAACTATCGCAAGAACAAAAAACCAAACACCACATATTCTCACTCATAGGTGAGCATTGAACAATGAGAACATATGGACACAGGAAGGGGAACATCACACTTCGGGGACTGTTGTGGGGTGGCTGGAGGGGCGAGGGACAGCATTGGGAGATATACCTAATGCTAGATGACGAGTTGGTGGTTGCAGCGCACCAGCATGGCACATGTATGCATATGTAGCTCACCTGAAAGTTGTGCTCATGTACCATAGAGCCTAAAGTATAATATCAATAAAAATAATAATAATAATAATGATGACAAGAAAAAAAATTAAAAAAATAAAAGGTATAAATTCCTCGACACATACACTCTCCCATGACTAAACCAGGAAGAAGTTGAATCTCTGAATAGACTAATAACAGGAGCTGAAATTGTGGCAATAATCAATAGCTTACCAACCAAAAAGAGTCCAGGATCAGATGGGTTCACAGCCGAATTCTACCAGAGGTCCAAGGAGGAACTGGAACCATTACTTCCGAAACTATTCCAATCAATAGAAAAAGAGGGAATCCTTCCTAACTCATTTTATGAGGCCAGCATCATGCTGATACCAAAGCTGGGCAGAGACACAACCAAAAAAGAGAATTTTAGACCAATATCCTTGATGAATATTGATGCAAAAATCCTCAATAAATTACTGGCAAACTGAATCCAGCAGCACATCAGACAGCTTATCCACCATGATCAAGTGGGCTTCATCCCTGGGATGCAAGTCTGGTTCAATATACGAAAATCAATAAATGTAATCCAGCATATAAAAAGAACCAAAGTCAAAAACCACATGATTATCTCAATACGTGAAGAAAAGGCCTTTGACAAAATTCAACAACCCTTCATGCTAAAAACTCTCAATAAATTAGGTATTGATGGGTCGTATCTCAAAATAATAAGAGCTATTTATGACAAACCCACAGCCAATATCATACTGAATGGGCAAAAACTGGAAGCATTCACTTTGAAAACTGGCACAAGACAGGGATGCCCTCTCTCACCACTTCTATTCAACATAGTGTTGGAAGTTCTGGCCAGGGCAATTAGGCAAGAGAAGGAAATCAAGGGTATTCAATTAGGAAAAAAGGAAGTCAAATTGTCCCTGTTTGCAGATGACGTGATAGTATATCTAGAAAACCCCATTGTCTCAGCCCAAAATCTCCTTATGCTGATAAGCAACTTCAGCAAAGTCTCAGGATACAAAATCAATGGACAAAAATCACAAGCATTCTTATACATCAATAACAGACAAACAGAGAGCCAAATCATGAGTGAACTCCCATTCACAATTGCTTCAAAGAGAATAAAATATCTAGGAATCCAACTTCCAAGGGATGTGAAGGACCTCTTCAAGGAGAAAACTACAAACCACTGCTCAAGGAAATAAAAGAGGATACAAACAAATGGAAGAACATTCCATGCTCATGGGTAGGAAGAATCAATATCATGAAAATGGCCATCCTTCCCAAGGTAATTTACAGATTCAATGCCATCCCCATCAAGTTACCAATGACTTTCTTCACAGAATTGGAAAAAACTACTTTAAAGTTCATATGGAACAAAAAAAGAGCCCGCATCACCAAGTCAATCCTAAGCCAAAAGAACAAAGCTGGAGGCATCACGCTACCTGATTTCAAACTGTACTACAAGGCTACAGTAAACAAAACAGCATGGTACTGGTACCAATCAGAGATATAGATCAATGGAACAGAACAGAGCCGTCAGAAATAATGCCACATATCTACAACAATCTGATCTTTGACAAACTTGACCAAAACAAGAAATGGGGAAAGGATTCCCTATTTAATAAATGGTGCTGGGAAAACTGGCTAGCCACATGTAGAAAGCTGAAAATGGATCCCTTCCTTACACCTTATATAAAAATCAACTCAAGATGGAATAAAGACTTAAACGTTAGACCTAAAACCATAAAAACCCTAGAAGAAATCCTAGGCAATACCATTCAGGACATAGGCATGGGCAAGGACTTCATGTCTAAAACACCAAAAGCAATGGCAACAAAAGCCAAAATTGACAAATGGGATCTAATTAAACTAAAGAGCTTCGGCACAGCAAAGGAAACTACCATCAGAGTGAACAGGCAACCTACAAAATGGGAGAAAATTTTCTCAACCTACTCATCTGACAAAGGGCTAATATCCAGAATCTACAATGAACTCCAACAAATTTACAAGAAAACACCAAACAACCCCATCAAAAAGTGGGCGAAGGACATGAACAGACACTCCTCCAAAGAAGACATTTATGCAGCCAAAAAACACATGAAAAAATGCTCACCATCACTGGCCATCAGAGAAATGCAAATCAAAACCACAATGAGATACCATCTCACACCAGTTAGAATGGCAATCATTCAAAAGTCAGGAAACAACAGGTGCTGGAGAGGATGTGGAGAAATGGGAACACTTTTACACTGTTGGTGGGACTGTAAACTAGTTCAACCCTTTTGGAAGTCACTGTGGCGATTCCTCAGGGATCTAGAACTAGAAATTCCATTTGACCCAGCCATCCCATTACTGGGTATATACCCAAAGGACTATAAATCATGCTGCTATAAAGACACATGCACACGTATGTTTATTGCGGCATTATACACAATAGCAAAGACTTGGATCCAACCCAAATGTCCAACAATGATAGACTGGATTAAGAAAATGTGGCACATATACACCATGGAATACTAGGCAGCCATAAAAAATGATGAGTTCATATCCTTTGTAGGGACATGGATGAAATTGGAAATCATCGTTCTCAGTAAACTATCGCAAGAACAAAAAACCAAACACCACATATTCTCACTCATAGGTGAGCATTGAACAATGAGAACATATGGACACAGGAAGGGGAACATCACACTTCGGGGACTGTTGTGGGGTGGCTGGAGGGGCGAGGGACAGCATTGGGAGATATACCTAATGCTAGATGACGAGTTGGTGGTTGCAGCGCACCAGCATGGCACATGTATGCATATGTAGCTCACCTGAAAGTTGTGCTCATGTACCATAGAGCCTAAAGTATAATATCAATAAAAATAATAATAATAATAATGATGACAAGAAAAAAAATTAAAAAAATAAAAGGTATAAATTCCTCGACACATACACTCTCCCATGACTAAACCAGGAAGAAGTTGAATCTCTGAATAGACTAATAACAGGAGCTGAAATTGTGGCAATAATCAATAGCTTACCAACCAAAAAGGGTCCAGGATCAGATGGGTTCACAGCCGAATTCTACCAGAGGTCCAAGGAGGAACTGGAACCATTACTTCCGAAACTATTCCAATCAATAGAAAAAGAGGGAATCCTTCCTAACTCATTTTATGAGGCCAGCATCATGCTGATACCAAAGCTGGGCAGAGACACAACCAAAAAAGAGAATTTTAGACCAATATCCTTGATGAATATTGATGCAAAAATCCTCAATAAATTACTGGCAAACCGAATCCAGCAGCACATCAGACAGCTTATCCACCATGATCAAGTGGGCTTCATCCCTGGGATGCAAGTCTGGTTCAATATACGAAAATCAATAAATGTAATCCAGCATATAAAAAGAACCAAAGTCAAAAACCACATGATTATCTCAATACGTGAAGAAAAGGCCTTTGACAAAATTCAACAACCCTTCATGCTAAAAACTCTCAATAAATTAGGTATTGATGGGTCGTATCTCAAAATAATAAGAGCTATTTATGACAAACCCACAGCCAATATCATACTGAATGGGCAAAAACTGGAAGCATTCACTTTGAAAACTGGCACAAGACAGGGATGACCTCTCTCACCACTTCTATTCAACATAGTGTTGGAAGTTCTGGCCAGGGCAATTAGGCAAGAGAAGGAAATCAAGGGTATTCAATTAGGAAAAAAGGAAGTCAAATTGTCCCTGTTTGCAGATGACGTGATAGTATATCTAGAAAACCCCATTGTCTCAGCCCAAAATCTCCTTAAGCTGATAAGCAACTTCAGCAAAGTCTCAGGATACAAAATCAATGGACAAAAATCACAAGCATTCTTATACATCAATAACAGACAAACAGAGAGCCAAATCATGAGTGAACTCCCATTCACAATTGCTTCAAAGAGAATAAAATACCTAGGAATCCAACTTCCAAGGGATGTGAAGGACCTCTTCAAGGAGAAAACTACAAACCACTGCTCAAGGAAATAAAAGAGGATACAAACAAATGGAAGAACATTCCATGCTCATGGGTAGGAAGAATCAATATCATGAAAATGGCCATCCTTCCCAAGGTAATATACAGATTCAATGCCATCCCCATCAAGTTACCAATGACTTTCTTCACAGAATTGGAAAAAACTACTTTAAAGTTCATATGGAACCAAAAAAGAGCCCGCATCACCAAGTCAATCCTAAGCCAAAAGAACAAAGCTGGAGGCATCACGCTACCTGAGTTCAAACTGTACTACAAGGCTACAGTAACCAAAACAGCATGGTACTGGTACCAAAACAGAGATATAGATCAATGGAACAGAACAGAGCCGTCAGAAATAATGCCACATATCTACAACAATCGGATCTTTGACAAACTTGACCAAAACAAGAAATGGGGAAAGGATTCCCTATTTAATAAATGGTGCTGGGAAAACTGGCTAGCCACATGTAGAAAGCTGAAACTGGATCCCTTCCTTACACCTTATATAAAAATCAACTCCAGATGGAATAAAGACTTAAACGTTAGACCTAAAACCATAAAAACCCTAGAAGAAATCCTAGGTAATACCATTCAGGACATAGGCATGGGCAAGGACTTCATGTCTAAAACACCAAAAGCAATGGAAACAAAAGCCAAAATTGACAAATGGGATCTAATTAAACTAAAGAGCTTCGGCACAGCAAAGGAAACTACCATCAGAGTGAACAGGCAACCTACAAAATGGGAGAAAATTTTCGCAACCTACTCATCTGACAAAGGGCTAATATCCAGAATCTACAATGAACTCCAACAAATTTACAAGAAAACACCAAACAACCCCATCAAAAAGTGGGCGAAGGTCATGAACAGACACTCCTCCAAAGAAGACATTTATGCAGCCAAAAAACACATGAAAAAATGCTCACCATCACTGGCCATCAGAGAAATGCAAATCAAAACCACAATGAGATACCATCTCACACCAGTTAGAATGGCAATCATTCAAAAGTCAGGAAACAACAGGTGCTGGAGAGGATGTGGAGAAATAGGAACACTTTTACACTGTTGGTGGGACTGTAAACTAGTTCAACCCTTGTGGAAGTCACTGTGGCGATTCCTCAGGGATCTAGAACTAGAAATTCCATTTGACCCAGCCATCCCATTACTGGGTATATACCAAAAGGACTATAAATCATGCTGCTATAAAGACACATGCACACGTATGTTTATTGCGGCATTATACACAATAGCAAAGACTTGGAACCAACCCAAATGAACAACAATGATAGACTGGATTAAGAAAATGTGGCACATATACACCATGGAATACTAGGCAGCCATAAAAAATGATGAGTTCATATCCTTTGTAGGGACATGGATGAAATTGGAAATCATCGTTCTCAGTAAACTATCGCAAGAACAAAAAACCAAACACCACATATTCTCACTCATAGGTGGGAATTGAACAATGAGAACACGTGGACACAAGAAGGGGAACATCACACTTCGGGGACTGTTGTGGGGTGGGGGGAGGGGCGAGGGACAGCATTGGGAGATATACCTAATGCTAGATGACGAGTTGGTGGGTGCAGCGCACCAGCATGGCACATGTATACACATGTAGCTTACCTGCACGTTGCGCACATGTACCATAGAGCCTAAAGTATAATAATAATAATAATAATAATAAAAATAATGATAAAAAGAAAAAAAATTAAAAAAAAAAGAAAGGGATAAATTCCTCGACACATACACTCTCCCATGACTAAACCAGGAAGAAGTTGAATCTCTGAATAGACTAATAACAGGAGCTGAAATTGTGGCAATAATCAATAGCTTACCAACCAAAAAGAGTCCAGGATCAGATGGGTTCACAGCCGAATTCTACCAGAGGTCCAAGGAGGAACTGGAACCATTACTTCAGAAACTATTCCAATCAATAGAAAAAGAGGGAATCCTTCCTAACTCATTTTATGAGGCCAGCATCATGCTGCTACCAAAGCTGGGCAGAGACACAATCAAAAAAGAGAATTTTAGACCAATATCCTTGATGAATATTGATGCAAAAATCCTCAATAAATTACTGGCAAACTGAATCCAGCAGCACATCAGACAGCTTATCCACCATGATCAAGTGGGCTTCATCCCTGGGATGCAAGTCTGGTTCAATATACGCAAATCAATAAATGTAATCCAGCATATAAACAGAACCAAAGTCAAAAACCACATGATTATCTCAATACGTGAAGAAACGGCCTTTGACAAAATTCAACAACCCTTCATGCTAAAAACTCTCAATAAATTGGGTATTGATGGGTCGTATCTCAAAATAATAAGAGCTATTTATGACAAACCCACAGCCAATATCATACTGAATGGGCAAAAACTGGAAGCATTCACTTTGAAAACTGGCACAAGACAGGGATGCCCTCTCTCACCACTTGTATTCAACATAGTGTTGGAAGTTCTGGCCAGGGCAATTAGGCAAGAGAAGGAAATCAAGGGTATTCAATTAGGAAAAAAAGAAGTCAAATTGTCCCTGTTTGCAGATGACGTGATAGTATATCTAGAAAACCCCATTGTCTCAGCCCAAAATCTCCTTAAGCTGATAAGCAACTTCAGCAAAGTCTCAGGATACAAAATCAATGGACAAAAATCACAAGCATTCTTATACATCAATAACAGACAAACAGAGAGCCAAATCATGAGTGAACTCCCATTCACAATTGCTTCAAAGAGAATAAAATACCTAGGAATCCAACTTCCAAGGGATGTGAAGGACATCTTCAAGGAGAAAACTACAAACCACTGCTCAAGGAAATAAAAGAGGAGACAAACAAATGGAAGAACATTCCATGCTCATGGGTAGGAAGAATCAATATCATGAAAATGGCCATCCTTCCCAAGGTAATTTACAGATTCAATGCCATCCCCATCAAGTTACCAATGACTTTCTTCACAGAATTGGAAAAAACTACTTTAAAGTTCATATGGAACCAAAAAAGAGCCCGCATCACCACGTCAATCCTAAGCCAAAAGAACAAAGCTGGAGGCATCACGCTACCTGACTTCAAACTATAC
Organism: Pongo abelii; assembly: GCF_028885655.2. Classification (NCBI taxonomy): domain Eukaryota; kingdom Metazoa; phylum Chordata; class Mammalia; order Primates; family Hominidae; genus Pongo; species Pongo abelii. The sequence continues at coordinate 6,163,630 of NC_071998.2, forward strand.
TACAAGGCTACAGTAACCAAAACAGCATGGTACTGGTACCAAACAGAGATATAGATCAATGGAACCGAACACAGCCGTCATAAATAATGCCACATATCTACAACAATCTGAACTTTGACAAACTTGACAAAAACAAGAAATAGAGAAAGGATTCCCTATTTAATAAATGGTGCTGGGAAAACTGGCTAGCCACATGTAGAAAGCTGAAACTGGATCCCTTCCTTACACCTTATACAAAAATCAACTCAAGATGGACTAAAGACTTAAACGTTAGACCTAAAACCATAAAAACCCTAGAAGAAAACCTAGGCAATACCATTCAGGACATAGGCATGGGCAAGGACTTCATGTCTAAAACACCAAAAGCAATGGCAACAAAAGCCAAAATTGACAAATGGGATCTAATTAAACTAAAGAGCTTCTGCACAGCAAAGGAAACTACCATCAGAGTGAACAGGCAACCTACAAAATGGGAGAAAATTTTCGCAACCTACTCATCTGACAAAGGGCTAATATCCAGAATCTACAATGAACTCCAACAAATTTACAAGAAAACACCAAAGAATCCCATCAAAAAGTGGGCGAAGGACATGAACAGACACTCCTCCAAAGAAGACATTTATGCAGCCAAGAAACACATGAAAAAATGCTCACCATCACTGGCCATCAGAGAAATGCAAATCAAAACCACAATGAGATACCATCTCACACCAGTTAGAATGGCAATCATTCAAAAGTCAGGAAACAACAGGTGCTGGAGAGGATGTGGAGAAATTGGAACACTTTTACACTGTTGGTGGGACTGTAAACTAGTTCAACCCTTGTGGAAGTCACTGTGGCGATTCCTCAGGGATCTAGAACTAGAAATTCCATTTGACCCAGCCATCCCATTACTGGGTATATACCCAAAGGACTATAAATCATGCTGCTATAAAGACACATGCACACGTATGTTTATTGCGGCATTATACACAATAGCAAAGACTTGGAACCAACCCAAATGTCCAACAATGATAGACTGGATTAAGAAAATGTGGCACATATACACCATGGAATACTAGGCAGCCATAAAAAATGATGAGTTCATATCCTTTGTAGGGACATGGATGAAAATGGAAATCATCGTTCTCAGTAAACTATCGCAAGAACAAAAAACCAAACACCACATATTCTCACTCATAAGTGGGAATTGAACAATGAGAACACGTGGACACAAGAAGGGGAACATCACACTTCGGGGACTGTTGTGGGGTGGGGGGAGGGGCGAGGGACAGCATTGGGAGATATACCTAATGCTAGATGACGAGTTGGTGGGTGCAGCGCACCAGCATGGCACATGTATACACATGTAGCTTACCTGCACGTTGCGCACATGTACCATAGAGCCTAAAGTATAATAATAATAATAATAATAAAAATAATGATAAAAAGAAAAAAAATTAAAAAAAAAAGAAAGGGATAAATTCCTCGACACATACACTCTCCCATGACTAAACCAGGAAGAAGTTGAATCTCTGAATAGACTAATAACAGGAGCTGAAATTGTGGCAATAATCAATAGCTTACCAACGAAAAAGAGTCCAGGATCAGACGGGTTCACAGCCGAATTCTACCAGAGGTCCAAGGAGGAACTGGAACCATTACTTCAGAAACTATTCCAATCAATAGAAAAAGAGGGAATCCTTCCTAACTCATTTTATGAGGCCAGCATCATGCTGATACCAAAGCTGGGCAGAGACACAATCAAAAAAGAGAATTTTAGACCAATATCCTTGATGAATATTGATGCAAAAATCCTCAATAAATTACTGGCAAACTGAATCCAGCAGCACATCAGACAGCTTATCCACCATGATCAAGTGGGCTTCATCCCTGGGATGCAAGTCTTTTTCAATATACGCAAATCAATAAATGTAATCCAGCATATAAACAGAACCAAAGTCAAAAACCACATGATTATCTCAATACGTGAAGAAACGGCCTTTGACAAAATTCAACAACCCTTCATGCTAAAAACTCTCAATAAATTGGGTATTGATGGGTCGTATCTCAAAATAATAAGAGCTATTTATGACAAACCCACAGCCAATATCATACTGAATGGGCAAAAACTGGAAGCATTCACTTTGAAAACTGGCACAAGACAGGGATGCCCTCTCTCACCACTTCTATTCAACATAGTGTTGGAAGTTCTGGCCAGGGCAATTAGGCAAGAGAAGGAAATCAAGGGCATTCAATTAGGAAAAAAGGAAGTCAAATTGTCCCTGTTTGCAGATGACGTGATAGTATATCTAGAAAACCCCATTGTCTCAGCCCAAAATCTCCTTAAGCTGATAAGCAACTTCAGCGAAATCTCAGGATACAAAATCAATGGACAAAAATCACAAGCATTCTTATACATCAATAACAGACAAACAGAGAGCCAAATCATGAGTGAACTCCCATTCACAATTGCTTCAAAGAGAATAAAATACCTAGGAATCCAACTTCCAAGGGATGTGAAGGACCTCTTCAAGGAGAAAACTACAAACCACTGCTCAAGGAAATAAAAGAGGATACAAACAAATGGAAGAACATTCCATGCTCATGGGTAGGAAGAATCAATATCATGAAAATGGCCATCCTCCCCAAGGTAATTTACAGATTCAATGCCATCCCCATCAAGTTACCAATGACTTTCTTCACAGAATTGGAAAAAACTACTTTAAAGTTCATATGGAACCAAAAAGAGCCCGCATCACCAAGTCAATCCTAAGCCAAAAGAACAAAGCTGGAGGCATCACGCTACCTGACTTCAAACTATACTACAAGGCTACAGTAACCAAAACAGCATGGTACTGGTACCAAAACAGAGATCTAGATCAATGGAACAGAACAGAGCCGTCAGAAATAATGCCACATATCTACAACAATCTGATCTTTGACAAACTTGACCAAAACAAGAAATGGGGAAAGTATTCCCTATTTAATAAATGGTGCTGGGAAAACTGGCTAGCCACATGTAGAAAGCTGAAACTGGATCCCTTCCTTACACCTTATATAAAAATCAACTCAAGATGGAATAAAGACTTAAACGTTAGACCTAAAACCATAAAAACCCTAGAAGAAATCCTAGGCAATACCATTCAGGACATAGGCATGGGCAAGGACTTCATGTCTAAAACACCAAAAGCAATGGCAACAAAAGCCAAAATTGACAAATGGGATCTAATTAAACTAAAGAGCTTCGGCACAGCAAAGGAAACTACCATCAGAGTGAACAGGCAACCTACAAAATGGGAGAAAATTTTCTCAACCTACTCATCTGACAAAGGGCTAATATCCAGAATCTACAATGAACTCCAACAAATTTACAAGAAAACACCAAACAACCCCATCAAAAAGTGGGCGAAGGACATGAACAGACACTCCTCCAAAGAAGACATTTATGCAGCCAAAAAACACATGAAAAAATGCTCACCATCACTGGCCATCAGAGAAATGCAAATCAAAACCACAATGAGATACCATCTCACACCAGTTAGAATGGCAATCATTCAAAAGTCAGGAAACAACAGGTGCTGGAGAGGATGTGGAGAAATGGGAACACTTTTACACTGTTGGTGGGACTGTAAACTAGTTCAACCCTTGTGGAAGTCACTGTGGCGATTCCTCAGGGATCTAGAACTAGAAATTCCATTTGACCCAGCCATCCCATTACTGGGTATATACCCAAAGGACTATAAATCATGCTGCTATAAAGACACATGCACACGTATGTTTATTGCGGCATTATACACAATAGCAAAGACTTGGAACCAACCCAAATGTCCAACAATGATAGACTGGATTAAGAAAATGTGGCACATATACACCATGGAATACTAGGCAGCCATAAAAAATGATGAGTTCATATCCTTTGTAGGGACATGGATGAAATTGGAAATCATCGTTCTCAGTAAACTATCGCAAGAACAAAAAACCAAACACCACATATTCTCACTCATAGGTGAGCATTGAACAATGAGAACATATGGACACAGGAAGGGGAACATCACACTTCGGGGACTGTTGTGGGGTGGCTGGAGGGGCGAGGGACAGCATTGGGAGATATACCTAATGCTAGATGACGAGTTGGTGGTTGCAGCGCACCAGCATGGCACATGTATGCATATGTAGCTCACCTGAAAGTTGTGCTCATGTACCATAGAGCCTAAAGTATAATATCAATAAAAATAATAATAATAATAATGATGACAAGAAAAAAAATTAAAAAAATAAAAGGTATAAATTCCTCGACACATACACTCTCCCATGACTAAACCAGGAAGAAGTTGAATCTCTGAATAGACTAATAACAGGAGCTGAAATTGTGGCAATAATCAATAGCTTACCAACCAAAAAGAGTCCAGGATCAGATGGGTTCACAGCCGAATTCTACCAGAGGTCCAAGGAGGAACTGGAACCATTACTTCCGAAACTATTCCAATCAATAGAAAAAGAGGGAATCCTTCCTAACTCATTTTATGAGGCCAGCATCATGCTGATACCAAAGCTGGGCAGAGACACAACCAAAAAAGAGAATTTTAGACCAATATCCTTGATGAATATTGATGCAAAAATCCTCAATAAATTACTGGCAAACTGAATCCAGCAGCACATCAGACAGCTTATCCACCATGATCAAGTGGGCTTCATCCCTGGGATGCAAGTCTGGTTCAATATACGAAAATCAATAAATGTAATCCAGCATATAAAAAGAACCAAAGTCAAAAACCACATGATTATCTCAATACGTGAAGAAAAGGCCTTTGACAAAATTCAACAACCCTTCATGCTAAAAACTCTCAATAAATTAGGTATTGATGGGTCGTATCTCAAAATAATAAGAGCTATTTATGACAAACCCACAGCCAATATCATACTGAATGGGCAAAAACTGGAAGCATTCACTTTGAAAACTGGCACAAGACAGGGATGCCCTCTCTCACCACTTCTATTCAACATAGTGTTGGAAGTTCTGGCCAGGGCAATTAGGCAAGAGAAGGAAATCAAGGGTATTCAATTAGGAAAAAAGGAAGTCAAATTGTCCCTGTTTGCAGATGACGTGATAGTATATCTAGAAAACCCCATTGTCTCAGCCCAAAATCTCCTTATGCTGATAAGCAACTTCAGCAAAGTCTCAGGATACAAAATCAATGGACAAAAATCACAAGCATTCTTATACATCAATAACAGACAAACAGAGAGCCAAATCATGAGTGAACTCCCATTCACAATTGCTTCAAAGAGAATAAAATATCTAGGAATCCAACTTCCAAGGGATGTGAAGGACCTCTTCAAGGAGAAAACTACAAACCACTGCTCAAGGAAATAAAAGAGGATACAAACAAATGGAAGAACATTCCATGCTCATGGGTAGGAAGAATCAATATCATGAAAATGGCCATCCTTCCCAAGGTAATTTACAGATTCAATGCCATCCCCATCAAGTTACCAATGACTTTCTTCACAGAATTGGAAAAAACTACTTTAAAGTTCATATGGAACAAAAAAAGAGCCCGCATCACCAAGTCAATCCTAAGCCAAAAGAACAAAGCTGGAGGCATCACGCTACCTGATTTCAAACTGTACTACAAGGCTACAGTAAACAAAACAGCATGGTACTGGTACCAATCAGAGATATAGATCAATGGAACAGAACAGAGCCGTCAGAAATAATGCCACATATCTACAACAATCTGATCTTTGACAAACTTGACCAAAACAAGAAATGGGGAAAGGATTCCCTATTTAATAAATGGTGCTGGGAAAACTGGCTAGCCACATGTAGAAAGCTGAAAATGGATCCCTTCCTTACACCTTATATAAAAATCAACTCAAGATGGAATAAAGACTTAAACGTTAGACCTAAAACCATAAAAACCCTAGAAGAAATCCTAGGCAATACCATTCAGGACATAGGCATGGGCAAGGACTTCATGTCTAAAACACCAAAAGCAATGGCAACAAAAGCCAAAATTGACAAATGGGATCTAATTAAACTAAAGAGCTTCGGCACAGCAAAGGAAACTACCATCAGAGTGAACAGGCAACCTACAAAATGGGAGAAAATTTTCTCAACCTACTCATCTGACAAAGGGCTAATATCCAGAATCTACAATGAACTCCAACAAATTTACAAGAAAACACCAAACAACCCCATCAAAAAGTGGGCGAAGGACATGAACAGACACTCCTCCAAAGAAGACATTTATGCAGCCAAAAAACACATGAAAAAATGCTCACCATCACTGGCCATCAGAGAAATGCAAATCAAAACCACAATGAGATACCATCTCACACCAGTTAGAATGGCAATCATTCAAAAGTCAGGAAACAACAGGTGCTGGAGAGGATGTGGAGAAATGGGAACACTTTTACACTGTTGGTGGGACTGTAAACTAGTTCAACCCTTTTGGAAGTCACTGTGGCGATTCCTCAGGGATCTAGAACTAGAAATTCCATTTGACCCAGCCATCCCATTACTGGGTATATACCCAAAGGACTATAAATCATGCTGCTATAAAGACACATGCACACGTATGTTTATTGCGGCATTATACACAATAGCAAAGACTTGGATCCAACCCAAATGTCCAACAATGATAGACTGGATTAAGAAAATGTGGCACATATACACCATGGAATACTAGGCAGCCATAAAAAATGATGAGTTCATATCCTTTGTAGGGACATGGATGAAATTGGAAATCATCGTTCTCAGTAAACTATCGCAAGAACAAAAAACCAAACACCACATATTCTCACTCATAGGTGAGCATTGAACAATGAGAACATATGGACACAGGAAGGGGAACATCACACTTCGGGGACTGTTGTGGGGTGGCTGGAGGGGCGAGGGACAGCATTGGGAGATATACCTAATGCTAGATGACGAGTTGGTGGTTGCAGCGCACCAGCATGGCACATGTATGCATATGTAGCTCACCTGAAAGTTGTGCTCATGTACCATAGAGCCTAAAGTATAATATCAATAAAAATAATAATAATAATAATGATGACAAGAAAAAAAATTAAAAAAATAAAAGGTATAAATTCCTCGACACATACACTCTCCCATGACTAAACCAGGAAGAAGTTGAATCTCTGAATAGACTAATAACAGGAGCTGAAATTGTGGCAATAATCAATAGCTTACCAACCAAAAAGGGTCCAGGATCAGATGGGTTCACAGCCGAATTCTACCAGAGGTCCAAGGAGGAACTGGAACCATTACTTCCGAAACTATTCCAATCAATAGAAAAAGAGGGAATCCTTCCTAACTCATTTTATGAGGCCAGCATCATGCTGATACCAAAGCTGGGCAGAGACACAACCAAAAAAGAGAATTTTAGACCAATATCCTTGATGAATATTGATGCAAAAATCCTCAATAAATTACTGGCAAACCGAATCCAGCAGCACATCAGACAGCTTATCCACCATGATCAAGTGGGCTTCATCCCTGGGATGCAAGTCTGGTTCAATATACGAAAATCAATAAATGTAATCCAGCATATAAAAAGAACCAAAGTCAAAAACCACATGATTATCTCAATACGTGAAGAAAAGGCCTTTGACAAAATTCAACAACCCTTCATGCTAAAAACTCTCAATAAATTAGGTATTGATGGGTCGTATCTCAAAATAATAAGAGCTATTTATGACAAACCCACAGCCAATATCATACTGAATGGGCAAAAACTGGAAGCATTCACTTTGAAAACTGGCACAAGACAGGGATGACCTCTCTCACCACTTCTATTCAACATAGTGTTGGAAGTTCTGGCCAGGGCAATTAGGCAAGAGAAGGAAATCAAGGGTATTCAATTAGGAAAAAAGGAAGTCAAATTGTCCCTGTTTGCAGATGACGTGATAGTATATCTAGAAAACCCCATTGTCTCAGCCCAAAATCTCCTTAAGCTGATAAGCAACTTCAGCAAAGTCTCAGGATACAAAATCAATGGACAAAAATCACAAGCATTCTTATACATCAATAACAGACAAACAGAGAGCCAAATCATGAGTGAACTCCCATTCACAATTGCTTCAAAGAGAATAAAATACCTAGGAATCCAACTTCCAAGGGATGTGAAGGACCTCTTCAAGGAGAAAACTACAAACCACTGCTCAAGGAAATAAAAGAGGATACAAACAAATGGAAGAACATTCCATGCTCATGGGTAGGAAGAATCAATATCATGAAAATGGCCATCCTTCCCAAGGTAATATACAGATTCAATGCCATCCCCATCAAGTTACCAATGACTTTCTTCACAGAATTGGAAAAAACTACTTTAAAGTTCATATGGAACCAAAAAAGAGCCCGCATCACCAAGTCAATCCTAAGCCAAAAGAACAAAGCTGGAGGCATCACGCTACCTGAGTTCAAACTGTACTACAAGGCTACAGTAACCAAAACAGCATGGTACTGGTACCAAAACAGAGATATAGATCAATGGAACAGAACAGAGCCGTCAGAAATAATGCCACATATCTACAACAATCGGATCTTTGACAAACTTGACCAAAACAAGAAATGGGGAAAGGATTCCCTATTTAATAAATGGTGCTGGGAAAACTGGCTAGCCACATGTAGAAAGCTGAAACTGGATCCCTTCCTTACACCTTATATAAAAATCAACTCCAGATGGAATAAAGACTTAAACGTTAGACCTAAAACCATAAAAACCCTAGAAGAAATCCTAGGTAATACCATTCAGGACATAGGCATGGGCAAGGACTTCATGTCTAAAACACCAAAAGCAATGGAAACAAAAGCCAAAATTGACAAATGGGATCTAATTAAACTAAAGAGCTTCGGCACAGCAAAGGAAACTACCATCAGAGTGAACAGGCAACCTACAAAATGGGAGAAAATTTTCGCAACCTACTCATCTGACAAAGGGCTAATATCCAGAATCTACAATGAACTCCAACAAATTTACAAGAAAACACCAAACAACCCCATCAAAAAGTGGGCGAAGGTCATGAACAGACACTCCTCCAAAGAAGACATTTATGCAGCCAAAAAACACATGAAAAAATGCTCACCATCACTGGCCATCAGAGAAATGCAAATCAAAACCACAATGAGATACCATCTCACACCAGTTAGAATGGCAATCATTCAAAAGTCAGGAAACAACAGGTGCTGGAGAGGATGTGGAGAAATAGGAACACTTTTACACTGTTGGTGGGACTGTAAACTAGTTCAACCCTTGTGGAAGTCACTGTGGCGATTCCTCAGGGATCTAGAACTAGAAATTCCATTTGACCCAGCCATCCCATTACTGGGTATATACCAAAAGGACTATAAATCATGCTGCTATAAAGACACATGCACACGTATGTTTATTGCGGCATTATACACAATAGCAAAGACTTGGAACCAACCCAAATGAACAACAATGATAGACTGGATTAAGAAAATGTGGCACATATACACCATGGAATACTAGGCAGCCATAAAAAATGATGAGTTCATATCCTTTGTAGGGACATGGATGAAATTGGAAATCATCGTTCTCAGTAAACTATCGCAAGAACAAAAAACCAAACACCACATATTCTCACTCATAGGTGGGAATTGAACAATGAGAACACGTGGACACAAGAAGGGGAACATCACACTTCGGGGACTGTTGTGGGGTGGGGGGAGGGGCGAGGGACAGCATTGGGAGATATACCTAATGCTAGATGACGAGTTGGTGGGTGCAGCGCACCAGCATGGCACATGTATACACATGTAGCTTACCTGCACGTTGCGCACATGTACCATAGAGCCTAAAGTATAATAATAATAATAATAATAATAAAAATAATGATAAAAAGAAAAAAAATTAAAAAAAAAAGAAAGGGATAAATTCCTCGACACATACACTCTCCCATGACTAAACCAGGAAGAAGTTGAATCTCTGAATAGACTAATAACAGGAGCTGAAATTGTGGCAATAATCAATAGCTTACCAACCAAAAAGAGTCCAGGATCAGATGGGTTCACAGCCGAATTCTACCAGAGGTCCAAGGAGGAACTGGAACCATTACTTCAGAAACTATTCCAATCAATAGAAAAAGAGGGAATCCTTCCTAACTCATTTTATGAGGCCAGCATCATGCTGCTACCAAAGCTGGGCAGAGACACAATCAAAAAAGAGAATTTTAGACCAATATCCTTGATGAATATTGATGCAAAAATCCTCAATAAATTACTGGCAAACTGAATCCAGCAGCACATCAGACAGCTTATCCACCATGATCAAGTGGGCTTCATCCCTGGGATGCAAGTCTGGTTCAATATACGCAAATCAATAAATGTAATCCAGCATATAAACAGAACCAAAGTCAAAAACCACATGATTATCTCAATACGTGAAGAAACGGCCTTTGACAAAATTCAACAACCCTTCATGCTAAAAACTCTCAATAAATTGGGTATTGATGGGTCGTATCTCAAAATAATAAGAGCTATTTATGACAAACCCACAGCCAATATCATACTGAATGGGCAAAAACTGGAAGCATTCACTTTGAAAACTGGCACAAGACAGGGATGCCCTCTCTCACCACTTGTATTCAACATAGTGTTGGAAGTTCTGGCCAGGGCAATTAGGCAAGAGAAGGAAATCAAGGGTATTCAATTAGGAAAAAAAGAAGTCAAATTGTCCCTGTTTGCAGATGACGTGATAGTATATCTAGAAAACCCCATTGTCTCAGCCCAAAATCTCCTTAAGCTGATAAGCAACTTCAGCAAAGTCTCAGGATACAAAATCAATGGACAAAAATCACAAGCATTCTTATACATCAATAACAGACAAACAGAGAGCCAAATCATGAGTGAACTCCCATTCACAATTGCTTCAAAGAGAATAAAATACCTAGGAATCCAACTTCCAAGGGATGTGAAGGACATCTTCAAGGAGAAAACTACAAACCACTGCTCAAGGAAATAAAAGAGGAGACAAACAAATGGAAGAACATTCCATGCTCATGGGTAGGAAGAATCAATATCATGAAAATGGCCATCCTTCCCAAGGTAATTTACAGATTCAATGCCATCCCCATCAAGTTACCAATGACTTTCTTCACAGAATTGGAAAAAACTACTTTAAAGTTCATATGGAACCAAAAAAGAGCCCGCATCACCACGTCAATCCTAAGCCAAAAGAACAAAGCTGGAGGCATCACGCTACCTGACTTCAAACTATACTACAAGGCTACAGTAACCAAAACAGCATGGTACTGGTACCAAACAGAGATATAGATCAATGGAACCGAACACAGCCGTCATAAATAATGCCACATATCTACAACAATCTGAACTTTGACAAACTTGACAAAAACAAGAAATAGAGAAAGGATTCCCTATTTAATAAATGGTGCTGGGAAAACTGGCTAGCCACATGTAGAAAGCTGAAACTGGATCCCTTCCTTACACCTTATACAAAAATCAACTCAAGATGGACTAAAGACTTAAACGTTAGACCTAAAACCATAAAAACCCTAGAAGAAAACCTAGGCAATACCATTCAGGACATAGGCATGGGCAAGGACTTCATGTCTAAAACACCAAAAGCAATGGCAACAAAAGCCAAAATTGACAAATGGGATCTAATTAAACTAAAGAGCTTCTGCACAGCAAAGGAAACTACCATCAGAGTGAACAGGCAACCTACAAAATGGGAGAAAATTTTCGCAACCTACTCATCTGACAAGGGGCTAATATCCAGAATCTACAATGAACTCCAACAAATTTACAAGAAAACACCAAAGAATCCCATCAAAAAGTGGGCGAAGGACATGAACAGACACTCCTCCAAAGAAGACATTTATGCAGCCAAGAAACACATGAAAAAATGCTCACCATCACTGGCCATCAGAGAAATGCAAATCAAAACCACAATGAGATACCATCTCACACCAGTTAGAATGGCAATCATTCAAAAGTCAGGAAACAACAGGTGCTGGAGAGGATGTGGAGAAATTGGAACACTTTTACACTGTTGGTGGGACTGTAAACTAGTTCAACCCTTGTGGAAGTCACTGTGGCGATTCCTCAGGGATCTAGAACTAGAAATTCCATTTGACCCAGCCATCCCATTACTGGGTATATACCCAAAGGACTATAAATCATGCTGCTATAAAGACACATGCACACGTATGTTTATTGCGGCATTATACACAATAGCAAAGACTTGGAACCAACCCAAATGTCCAACAATGATAGACTGGATTAAGAAAATGTGGCACATATACACCATGGAATACTAGGCAGCCATAAAAAATGATGAGTTCATATCCTTTGTAGGGACATGGATGAAAATGGAAATCATCGTTCTCAGTAAACTATCGCAAGAACAAAAAACCAAACACCACATATTCTCACTCATAAGTGGGAATTGAACAATGAGAACACGTGGACACAAGAAGGGGAACATCACACTTCGGGGACTGTTGTGGGGTGGGGGGAGGGGCGAGGGACAGCATTGGGAGATATACCTAATGCTAGATGACGAGTTGGTGGGTGCAGCGCACCAGCATGGCACATGTATACACATGTAGCTTACCTGCACGTTGCGCACATGTACCATAGAGCCTAAAGTATAATAATAATAATAATAATAAAAATAATGATAAAAAGAAAAAAAATTAAAAAAAAAAGAAAGGGATAAATTCCTCGACACATACACTCTCCCATGACTAAACCAGGAAGAAGTTGAATCTCTGAATAGACTAATAACAGGAGCTGAAATTGTGGCAATAATCAATAGCTTACCAACGAAAAAGAGTCCAGGATCAGACGGGTTCACAGCCGAATTCTACCAGAGGTCCAAGGAGGAACTGGAACCATTACTTCAGAAACTATTCCAATCAATAGAAAAAGAGGGAATCCTTCCTAACTCATTTTATGAGGCCAGCATCATGCTGATACCAAAGCTGGGCAGAGACACAATCAAAAAAGAGAATTTTAGACCAATATCCTTGATGAATATTGATGCAAAAATCCTCAATAAATTACTGGCAAACTGAATCCAGCAGCACATCAGACAGCTTATCCACCATGATCAAGTGGGCTTCATCCCTGGGATGCAAGTCTTTTTCAATATACGCAAATCAATAAATGTAATCCAGCATATAAACAGAACCAAAGTCAAAAACCACATGATTATCTCAATACGTGAAGAAACGGCCTTTGACAAAATTCAACAACCCTTCATGCTAAAAACTCTCAATAAATTGGGTATTGATGGGTCGTATCTCAAAATAATAAGAGCTATTTATGACAAACCCACAGCCAATATCATACTGAATGGGCAAAAACTGGAAGCATTCACTTTGAAAACTGGCACAAGACAGGGATGCCCTCTCTCACCACTTCTATTCAACATAGTGTTGGAAGTTCTGGCCAGGGCAATTAGGCAAGAGAAGGAAATCAAGGGCATTCAATTAGGAAAAAAGGAAGTCAAATTGTCCCTGTTTGCAGATGACGTGATAGTATATCTAGAAAACCCCATTGTCTCAGCCCAAAATCTCCTTAAGCTGATAAGCAACTTCAGCGAAATCTCAGGATACAAAATCAATGGACAAAAATCACAAGCATTCTTATACATCAATAACAGACAAACAGAGAGCCAAATCATGAGTGAACTCCCATTCACAATTGCTTCAAAGAGAATAAAATACCTAGGAATCCAACTTCCAAGGGATGTGAAGGACCTCTTCAAGGAGAAAACTACAAACCACTGCTCAAGGAAATAAAAGAGGATACAAACAAATGGAAGAACATTCCATGCTCATGGGTAGGAAGAATCAATATCATGAAAATGGCCATCCTCCCCAAGGTAATTTACAGATTCAATGCCATCCCCATCAAGTTACCAATGACTTTCTTCACAGAATTGGAAAAAACTACTTTAAAGTTCATATGGAACCAAAAAGAGCCCGCATCACCAAGTCAATCCTAAGCCAAAAGAACAAAGCTGGAGGCATCACGCTACCTGACTTCAAACTATACTACAAGGCTACAGTAACCAAAACAGCATGGTACTGGTACCAAAACAGAGATCTAGATCAATGGAACAGAACAGAGCCGTCAGAAATAATGCCACATATCTACAACAATCTGATCTTTGACAAACTTGACCAAAACAAGAAATGGGGAAAGTATTCCCTATTTAATAAATGGTGCTGGGAAAACTGGCTAGCCACATGTAGAAAGCTGAAACTGGATCCCTTCCTTACACCTTATATAAAAATCAACTCAAGATGGAATAAAGACTTAAACGTTAGACCTAAAACCATAAAAACCCTAGAAGAAATCCTAGGCAATACCATTCAGGACATAGGCATGGGCAAGGACTTCATGTCTAAAACACCAAAAGCAATGGCAACAAAAGCCAAAATTGACAAATGGGATCTAATTAAACTAAAGAGCTTCGGCACAGCAAAGGAAACTACCATCAGAGTGAACAGGCAACCTACAAAATGGGAGAAAATTTTCTCAACCTACTCATCTGACAAAGGGCTAATATCCAGAATCTACAATGAACTCCAACAAATTTACAAGAAAACACCAAACAACCCCATCAAAAAGTGGGCGAAGGACATGAACAGACACTCCTCCAAAGAAGACATTTATGCAGCCAAAAAACACATGAAAAAATGCTCACCATCACTGGCCATCAGAGAAATGCAAATCAAAACCACAATGAGATACCATCTCACACCAGTTAGAATGGCAATCATTCAAAAGTCAGGAAACAACAGGTGCTGGAGAGGATGTGGAGAAATGGGAACACTTTTACACTGTTGGTGGGACTGTAAACTAGTTCAACCCTTGTGGAAGTCACTGTGGCGATTCCTCAGGGATCTAGAACTAGAAATTCCATTTGACCCAGCCATCCCATTACTGGGTATATACCCAAAGGACTATAAATCATGCTGCTATAAAGACACATGCACACGTATGTTTATTGCGGCATTATACACAATAGCAAAGACTTGGAACCAACCCAAATGTCCAACAATGATAGACTGGATTAAGAAAATGTGGCACATATACACCATGGAATACTAGGCAGCCATAAAAAATGATGAGTTCATATCCTTTGTAGGGACATGGATGAAATTGGAAATCATCGTTCTCAGTAAACTATCGCAAGAACAAAAAACCAAACACCACATATTCTCACTCATAGGTGAGCATTGAACAATGAGAACATATGGACACAGGAAGGGGAACATCACACTTCGGGGACTGTTGTGGGGTGGCTGGAGGGGCGAGGGACAGCATTGGGAGATATACCTAATGCTAGATGACGAGTTGGTGGTTGCAGCGCACCAGCATGGCACATGTATGCATATGTAGCTCACCTGAAAGTTGTGCTCATGTACCATAGAGCCTAAAGTATAATATCAATAAAAATAATAATAATAATAATGATGACAAGAAAAAAAATTAAAAAAATAAAAGGTATAAATTCCTCGACACATACACTCTCCCATGACTAAACCAGGAAGAAGTTGAATCTCTGAATAGACTAATAACAGGAGCTGAAATTGTGGCAATAATCAATAGCTTACCAACCAAAAAGAGTCCAGGATCAGATGGGTTCACAGCCGAATTCTACCAGAGGTCCAAGGAGGAACTGGAACCATTACTTCCGAAACTATTCCAATCAATAGAAAAAGAGGGAATCCTTCCTAACTCATTTTATGAGGCCAGCATCATGCTGATACCAAAGCTGGGCAGAGACACAACCAAAAAAGAGAATTTTAGACCAATATCCTTGATGAATATTGATGCAAAAATCCTCAATAAATTACTGGCAAACTGAATCCAGCAGCACATCAGACAGCTTATCCACCATGATCAAGTGGGCTTCATCCCTGGGATGCAAGTCTGGTTCAATATACGAAAATCAATAAATGTAATCCAGCATATAAAAAGAACCAAAGTCAAAAACCACATGATTATCTCAATACGTGAAGAAAAGGCCTTTGACAAAATTCAACAACCCTTCATGCTAAAAACTCTCAATAAATTAGGTATTGATGGGTCGTATCTCAAAATAATAAGAGCTATTTATGACAAACCCACAGCCAATATCATACTGAATGGGCAAAAACTGGAAGCATTCACTTTGAAAACTGGCACAAGACAGGGATGCCCTCTCTCACCACTTCTATTCAACATAGTGTTGGAAGTTCTGGCCAGGGCAATTAGGCAAGAGAAGGAAATCAAGGGTATTCAATTAGGAAAAAAGGAAGTCAAATTGTCCCTGTTTGCAGATGACGTGATAGTATATCTAGAAAACCCCATTGTCTCAGCCCAAAATCTCCTTATGCTGATAAGCAACTTCAGCAAAGTCTCAGGATACAAAATCAATGGACAAAAATCACAAGCATTCTTATACATCAATAACAGACAAACAGAGAGCCAAATCATGAGTGAACTCCCATTCACAATTGCTTCAAAGAGAATAAAATATCTAGGAATCCAACTTCCAAGGGATGTGAAGGACCTCTTCAAGGAGAAAACTACAAACCACTGCTCAAGGAAATAAAAGAGGATACAAACAAATGGAAGAACATTCCATGCTCATGGGTAGGAAGAATCAATATCATGAAAATGGCCATCCTTCCCAAGGTAATTTACAGATTCAATGCCATCCCCATCAAGTTACCAATGACTTTCTTCACAGAATTGGAAAAAACTACTTTAAAGTTCATATGGAACAAAAAAAGAGCCCGCATCACCAAGTCAATCCTAAGCCAAAAGAACAAAGCTGGAGGCATCACGCTACCTGATTTCAAACTGTACTACAAGGCTACAGTAAACAAAACAGCATGGTACTGGTACCAATCAGAGATATAGATCAATGGAACAGAACAGAGCCGTCAGAAATAATGCCACATATCTACAACAATCTGATCTTTGACAAACTTGACCAAAACAAGAAATGGGGAAAGGATTCCCTATTTAATAAATGGTGCTGGGAAAACTGGCTAGCCACATGTAGAAAGCTGAAAATGGATCCCTTCCTTACACCTTATATAAAAATCAACTCAAGATGGAATAAAGACTTAAACGTTAGACCTAAAACCATAAAAACCCTAGAAGAAATCCTAGGCAATACCATTCAGGACATAGGCATGGGCAAGGACTTCATGTCTAAAACACCAAAAGCAATGGCAACAAAAGCCAAAATTGACAAATGGGATCTAATTAAACTAAAGAGCTTCGGCACAGCAAAGGAAACTACCATCAGAGTGAACAGGCAACCTACAAAATGGGAGAAAATTTTCTCAACCTACTCATCTGACAAAGGGCTAATATCCAGAATCTACAATGAACTCCAACAAATTTACAAGAAAACACCAAACAACCCCATCAAAAAGTGGGCGAAGGACATGAACAGACACTCCTCCAAAGAAGACATTTATGCAGCCAAAAAACACATGAAAAAATGCTCACCATCACTGGCCATCAGAGAAATGCAAATCAAAACCACAATGAGATACCATCTCACACCAGTTAGAATGGCAATCATTCAAAAGTCAGGAAACAACAGGTGCTGGAGAGGATGTGGAGAAATGGGAACACTTTTACACTGTTGGTGGGACTGTAAACTAGTTCAACCCTTTTGGAAGTCACTGTGGCGATTCCTCAGGGATCTAGAACTAGAAATTCCATTTGACCCAGCCATCCCATTACTGGGTATATACCCAAAGGACTATAAATCATGCTGCTATAAAGACACATGCACACGTATGTTTATTGCGGCATTATACACAATAGCAAAGACTTGGATCCAACCCAAATGTCCAACAATGATAGACTGGATTAAGAAAATGTGGCACATATACACCATGGAATACTAGGCAGCCATAAAAAATGATGAGTTCATATCCTTTGTAGGGACATGGATGAAATTGGAAATCATCGTTCTCAGTAAACTATCGCAAGAACAAAAAACCAAACACCACATATTCTCACTCATAGGTGAGCATTGAACAATGAGAACATATGGACACAGGAAGGGGAACATCACACTTCGGGGACTGTTGTGGGGTGGCTGGAGGGGCGAGGGACAGCATTGGGAGATATACCTAATGCTAGATGACGAGTTGGTGGTTGCAGCGCACCAGCATGGCACATGTATGCATATGTAGCTCACCTGAAAGTTGTGCTCATGTACCATAGAGCCTAAAGTATAATATCAATAAAAATAATAATAATAATAATGATGACAAGAAAAAAAATTAAAAAAATAAAAGGTATAAATTCCTCGACACATACACTCTCCCATGACTAAACCAGGAAGAAGTTGAATCTCTGAATAGACTAATAACAGGAGCTGAAATTGTGGCAATAATCAATAGCTTACCAACCAAAAAGGGTCCAGGATCAGATGGGTTCACAGCCGAATTCTACCAGAGGTCCAAGGAGGAACTGGAACCATTACTTCCGAAACTATTCCAATCAATAGAAAAAGAGGGAATCCTTCCTAACTCATTTTATGAGGCCAGCATCATGCTGATACCAAAGCTGGGCAGAGACACAACCAAAAAAGAGAATTTTAGACCAATATCCTTGATGAATATTGATGCAAAAATCCTCAATAAATTACTGGCAAACCGAATCCAGCAGCACATCAGACAGCTTATCCACCATGATCAAGTGGGCTTCATCCCTGGGATGCAAGTCTGGTTCAATATACGAAAATCAATAAATGTAATCCAGCATATAAAAAGAACCAAAGTCAAAAACCACATGATTATCTCAATACGTGAAGAAAAGGCCTTTGACAAAATTCAACAACCCTTCATGCTAAAAACTCTCAATAAATTAGGTATTGATGGGTCGTATCTCAAAATAATAAGAGCTATTTATGACAAACCCACAGCCAATATCATACTGAATGGGCAAAAACTGGAAGCATTCACTTTGAAAACTGGCACAAGACAGGGATGACCTCTCTCACCACTTCTATTCAACATAGTGTTGGAAGTTCTGGCCAGGGCAATTAGGCAAGAGAAGGAAATCAAGGGTATTCAATTAGGAAAAAAGGAAGTCAAATTGTCCCTGTTTGCAGATGACGTGATAGTATATCTAGAAAACCCCATTGTCTCAGCCCAAAATCTCCTTAAGCTGATAAGCAACTTCAGCAAAGTCTCAGGATACAAAATCAATGGACAAAAATCACAAGCATTCTTATACATCAATAACAGACAAACAGAGAGCCAAATCATGAGTGAACTCCCATTCACAATTGCTTCAAAGAGAATAAAATACCTAGGAATCCAACTTCCAAGGGATGTGAAGGACCTCTTCAAGGAGAAAACTACAAACCACTGCTCAAGGAAATAAAAGAGGATACAAACAAATGGAAGAACATTCCATGCTCATGGGTAGGAAGAATCAATATCATGAAAATGGCCATCCTTCCCAAGGTAATATACAGATTCAATGCCATCCCCATCAAGTTACCAATGACTTTCTTCACAGAATTGGAAAAAACTACTTTAAAGTTCATATGGAACCAAAAAAGAGCCCGCATCACCAAGTCAATCCTAAGCCAAAAGAACAAAGCTGGAGGCATCACGCTACCTGAGTTCAAACTGTACTACAAGGCTACAGTAACCAAAACAGCATGGTACTGGTACCAAAACAGAGATATAGATCAATGGAACAGAACAGAGCCGTCAGAAATAATGCCACATATCTACAACAATCGGATCTTTGACAAACTTGACCAAAACAAGAAATGGGGAAAGGATTCCCTATTTAATAAATGGTGCTGGGAAAACTGGCTAGCCACATGTAGAAAGCTGAAACTGGATCCCTTCCTTACACCTTATATAAAAATCAACTCCAGATGGAATAAAGACTTAAACGTTAGACCTAAAACCATAAAAACCCTAGAAGAAATCCTAGGTAATACCATTCAGGACATAGGCATGGGCAAGGACTTCATGTCTAAAACACCAAAAGCAATGGAAACAAAAGCCAAAATTGACAAATGGGATCTAATTAAACTAAAGAGCTTCGGCACAGCAAAGGAAACTACCATCAGAGTGAACAGGCAACCTACAAAATGGGAGAAAATTTTCGCAACCTACTCATCTGACAAAGGGCTAATATCCAGAATCTACAATGAACTCCAACAAATTTACAAGAAAACACCAAACAACCCCATCAAAAAGTGGGCGAAGGTCATGAACAGACACTCCTCCAAAGAAGACATTTATGCAGCCAAAAAACACATGAAAAAATGCTCACCATCACTGGCCATCAGAGAAATGCAAATCAAAACCACAATGAGATACCATCTCACACCAGTTAGAATGGCAATCATTCAAAAGTCAGGAAACAACAGGTGCTGGAGAGGATGTGGAGAAATAGGAACACTTTTACACTGTTGGTGGGACTGTAAACTAGTTCAACCCTTGTGGAAGTCACTGTGGCGATTCCTCAGGGATCTAGAACTAGAAATTCCATTTGACCCAGCCATCCCATTACTGGGTATATACCAAAAGGACTATAAATCATGCTGCTATAAAGACACATGCACACGTATGTTTATTGCGGCATTATACACAATAGCAAAGACTTGGAACCAACCCAAATGAACAACAATGATAGACTGGATTAAGAAAATGTGGCACATATACACCATGGAATACTAGGCAGCCATAAAAAATGATGAGTTCATATCCTTTGTAGGGACATGGATGAAATTGGAAATCATCGTTCTCAGTAAACTATCGCAAGAACAAAAAACCAAACACCACATATTCTCACTCATAGGTGGGAATTGAACAATGAGAACACGTGGACACAAGAAGGGGAACATCACACTTCGGGGACTGTTGTGGGGTGGGGGGAGGGGCGAGGGACAGCATTGGGAGATATACCTAATGCTAGATGACGAGTTGGTGGGTGCAGCGCACCAGCATGGCACATGTATACACATGTAGCTTACCTGCACGTTGCGCACATGTACCATAGAGCCTAAAGTATAATAATAATAATAATAATAATAAAAATAATGATAAAAAGAAAAAAAATTAAAAAAAAAAGAAAGGGATAAATTCCTCGACACATACACTCTCCCATGACTAAACCAGGAAGAAGTTGAATCTCTGAATAGACTAATAACAGGAGCTGAAATTGTGGCAATAATCAATAGCTTACCAACCAAAAAGAGTCCAGGATCAGATGGGTTCACAGCCGAATTCTACCAGAGGTCCAAGGAGGAACTGGAACCATTACTTCAGAAACTATTCCAATCAATAGAAAAAGAGGGAATCCTTCCTAACTCATTTTATGAGGCCAGCATCATGCTGCTACCAAAGCTGGGCAGAGACACAATCAAAAAAGAGAATTTTAGACCAATATCCTTGATGAATATTGATGCAAAAATCCTCAATAAATTACTGGCAAACTGAATCCAGCAGCACATCAGACAGCTTATCCACCATGATCAAGTGGGCTTCATCCCTGGGATGCAAGTCTGGTTCAATATACGCAAATCAATAAATGTAATCCAGCATATAAACAGAACCAAAGTCAAAAACCACATGATTATCTCAATACGTGAAGAAACGGCCTTTGACAAAATTCAACAACCCTTCATGCTAAAAACTCTCAATAAATTGGGTATTGATGGGTCGTATCTCAAAATAATAAGAGCTATTTATGACAAACCCACAGCCAATATCATACTGAATGGGCAAAAACTGGAAGCATTCACTTTGAAAACTGGCACAAGACAGGGATGCCCTCTCTCACCACTTGTATTCAACATAGTGTTGGAAGTTCTGGCCAGGGCAATTAGGCAAGAGAAGGAAATCAAGGGTATTCAATTAGGAAAAAAAGAAGTCAAATTGTCCCTGTTTGCAGATGACGTGATAGTATATCTAGAAAACCCCATTGTCTCAGCCCAAAATCTCCTTAAGCTGATAAGCAACTTCAGCAAAGTCTCAGGATACAAAATCAATGGACAAAAATCACAAGCATTCTTATACATCAATAACAGACAAACAGAGAGCCAAATCATGAGTGAACTCCCATTCACAATTGCTTCAAAGAGAATAAAATACCTAGGAATCCAACTTCCAAGGGATGTGAAGGACATCTTCAAGGAGAAAACTACAAACCACTGCTCAAGGAAATAAAAGAGGAGACAAACAAATGGAAGAACATTCCATGCTCATGGGTAGGAAGAATCAATATCATGAAAATGGCCATCCTTCCCAAGGTAATTTACAGATTCAATGCCATCCCCATCAAGTTACCAATGACTTTCTTCACAGAATTGGAAAAAACTACTTTAAAGTTCATATGGAACCAAAAAAGAGCCCGCATCACCACGTCAATCCTAAGCCAAAAGAACAAAGCTGGAGGCATCACGCTACCTGACTTCAAACTATACTACAAGGCTACAGTAACCAAAACAGCATGGTACTGGTACCAAACAGAGATATAGATCAATGGAACCGAACACAGCCGTCATAAATAATGCCACATATCTACAACAATCTGAACTTTGACAAACTTGACAAAAACAAGAAATAGAGAAAGGATTCCCTATTTAATAAATGGTGCTGGGAAAACTGGCTAGCCACATGTAGAAAGCTGAAACTGGATCCCTTCCTTACACCTTATACAAAAATCAACTCAAGATGGACTAAAGACTTAAACGTTAGACCTAAAACCATAAAAACCCTAGAAGAAAACCTAGGCAATACCATTCAGGACATAGGCATGGGCAAGGACTTCATGTCTAAAACACCAAAAGCAATGGCAACAAAAGCCAAAATTGACAAATGGGATCTAATTAAACTAAAGAGCTTCTGCACAGCAAAGGAAACTACCATCAGAGTGAACAGGCAACCTACAAAATGGGAGAAAATTTTCGCAACCTACTCATCTGACAAAGGGCTAATATCCAGAATCTACAATGAACTCCAACAAATTTACAAGAAAACACCAAAGAATCCCATCAAAAAGTGGGCGAAGGACATGAACAGACACTCCTCCAAAGAAGACATTTATGCAGCCAAGAAACACATGAAAAAATGCTCACCATCACTGGCCATCAGAGAAATGCAAATCAAAACCACAATGAGATACCATCTCACACCAGTTAGAATGGCAATCATTCAAAAGTCAGGAAACAACAGGTGCTGGAGAGGATGTGGAGAAATTGGAACACTTTTACACTGTTGGTGGGACTGTAAACTAGTTCAACCCTTGTGGAAGTCACTGTGGCGATTCCTCAGGGATCTAGAACTAGAAATTCCATTTGACCCAGCCATCCCATTACTGGGTATATACCCAAAGGACTATAAATCATGCTGCTATAAAGACACATGCACACGTATGTTTATTGCGGCATTATACACAATAGCAAAGACTTGGAACCAACCCAAATGTCAAACAATGATAGACTGGATTAAGAAAATGTGGCACATATACACCATGGAATACTAGGCAGCCATAAAAAATGATGAGTTCATATCCTTTGTAGGGACATGGATGAAAATGGAAATCATCGTTCTCAGTAAACTATCGCAAGAACAAAAAACCAAACACCACATATTCTCACTCATAAGTGGGAATTGAACAATGAGAACACGTGGACACAAGAAGGGGAACATCACACTTCGGGGACTGTTGTGGGGTGGGGGGAGGGGCGAGGGACAGCATTGGGAGATATACCTAATGCTAGATGACGAGTTGGTGGGTGCAGCGCACCAGCATGGCACATGTATACACATGTAGCTTACCTGCACGTTGCGCACATGTACCATAGAGCCTAAAGTATAATAATAATAATAATAATAATAAAAATAATGATAAAAAGAAAAAAAATTAAAAAAAAAAGAAAGGGATAAATTCCTCGACACATACACTCTCCCATGACTAAACCAGGAAGAAGTTGAATCTCTGAATAGACTAATAACAGGAGCTGAAATTGTGGCAATAATCAATAGCTTACCAACGAAAAAGAGTCCAGGATCAGACGGGTTCACAGCCGAATTCTACCAGAGGTCCAAGGAGGAACTGGAACCATTACTTCAGAAACTATTCCAATCAATAGAAAAAGAGGGAATCCTTCCTAACTCATTTTATGAGGCCAGCATCATGCTGCTACCAAAGCTGGGCAGAGACACAATCAAAAAAGAGAATTTTAGACCAATATCCTTGATGAATATTGATGCAAAAATCCTCAATAAATTACTGGCAAACTGAATCCAGCAGCACATCAGACAGCTTATCCACCATGATCAAGTGGGCTTCATCCCTGGGATGCAAGTCTTTTTCAATATACGCAAATCAATAAATGTAATCCAGCATATAAACAGAACCAAAGTCAAAAACCACATGATTATCTCAATACGTGAAGAAACGGCCTTTGACAAAATTCAACAACCCTTCATGCTAAAAACTCTCAATAAATTGGGTATTGATGGGTCGTATCTCAAAATAATAAGAGCTATTTATGACAAACCCACAGCCAATATCATACTGAATGGGCAAAAACTGGAAGCATTCACTTTGAAAACTGGCACAAGACAGGGATGCCCTCTCTCACCACTTCTATTCAACATAGTGTTGGAAGTTCTGGCCAGGGCAATTAGGCAAGAGAAGGAAATCAAGGGCATTCAATTAGGAAAAAAGGAAGTCAAATTGTCCCTGTTTGCAGATGACGTGATAGTATATCTAGAAAACCCCATTGTCTCAGCCCAAAATCTCCTTAAGCTGATAAGCAACTTCAGCGAAGTCTCAGGATACAAAATCAATGGACAAAAATCACAAGCATTCTTATACATCAATAACAGACAAACAGAGAGCCAAATCATGAGTGAACTCCCATTCACAATTGCTTCAAAGAGAATAAAATACCTAGGAATCCAACTTCCAAGGGATGTGAAGGACCTCTTCAAGGAGAAAACTACAAACCACTGCTCAAGGAAATAAAAGAGGATACAAACAAATGGAAGAACATTCCATGCTCATGGGTAGGAAGAATCAATATCATGAAAATGGCCATCCTCCCCAAGGTAATTTACAGATTCAATGCCATCCCCATCAAGTTACCAATGACTTTCTGCACAGAATTGGAAAAAACTACTTTAAAGTTCATATGGAACCAAAAAAGAGCCCGCATCACCAAGTCAATCCTAAGCCAAAAGAACAAAGCTGGAGGCATCACGCCACCTGACTTCAAACTATACTACAAGGCTACAGTAACCAAAACAGCATGGTACTGGTACCAAACAGAGATATAGATCAATGGAACAGAACAGAGCCGTCATAAATAATGCCACATATCTACAACAATCTGATCTTTGACAAACTTGACAAAAACAAGAAATGGAGAAAGGATTCCCTATTTAATAAATGGTGCTGGGAAAACTGGCTAGCCACATGTAGAAAGCTGAAACTGGATCCCTTCCCTACACCATATGCAAAAATCAACTCAAGATGGATTAAAGACTTAAACGTTAGTCCTAAAACCATAAAAACCCTAGAAGAAAACCTAGGCAATACCATTCAGGACATAGGCATGGGCAAGGACTTCATGTCTAAAACACCAAAAGCAATGGCAACAAAAGCCAAAATTGACAAATGGGATCTAATTAAACTAAAGAGCTTCTGCACAGCAAAGGAAACTACCATCAGAGTGAACAGGCAACCTACAAAATGGGAGAAAATTTTCGCAACCTACTCATCTGACAAAGGGCTATTATTCAGAATCTACAATGAACTCCAACAAATTTACAAGAAAACACAAAACAACCCCATCAAAAAGTGGGCGAAGGACATGAACAGACACTCCTCCAAAGAAGACATTTATGCAGCCAAAAAACACATGAAAAAATGCTCACCATCACTGGCCATCAGAGAAATGCAAATCAAAACCACAATGAGATACCATCTCACACCAGTTAGAATGGCAATCATTAAAAAGTCAGGAAACGACAGGTGCCGGAGAGGATGTGGAGAAATAGGAACACTTTTACACTGTTGGTGGGACTGTAAACTAGTTCAACCCTTGTGGAAGTCACTGTGGCGATTCCTCAGGGATCTAGAACTAGAAATTCCATTTGACCCAGCCATCCCATTACTGGGTATATACCCAAAGGACTATAAATCATGCTGCTATAAAGACACATGCACACGTATGTTTATTGCGGCATTATACACAATAGCAAAGACTTGGAACCAACCCAAATGTCCAACAATGATAGACTGGATTAAGAAAATGTGGCACATATACACCATGGAATTCTAGGCAGCCATAAAAAATGATGAGTTCATATCCTTTGTAGTGACATGGATGAAATTGGAAATCATCGTTCTCAGTAAACTATCGCAAGAACAAAAAACCAAACACCACATATTCTCACTCATAAGTGGGAATTGAACAATGAGAACACGTGGACACCAGAAGGGGAACATCACACTTCGGGGACTGTTGTGGGGTGGGGGGAGGGGCGAGGGACAGCATTGGGAGATATACCTAATGCTAGATGACGAGTTGGTGGGTGCAGCGCACCAGCATGGCACATGTATACACATGTAGCTTACCTGCAAGTTGCGCACATGTACCATAGAGCCTAAAGTATAATAATAATAATAATAATGATAATAATGATAAAAAGAAAAAAAATTAAAAAAAAAAGAAAGGGATAAATTCCTCGACACATACACTCTCGCATGACTAAACCAGGAAGAAGTTGAATCTCTGAATAGACTAATAACAGGAGCTGAAATTGTGGCAATAATCATTAGCTTACCAACCAAAAAGAGTCCAGGATCAGATGGGTTCACAGCCGAATTCTACCAGAGGTCCAAGGAGGAACTGGAACCATTACTTCAGAAACTATTCCAATCAATAGAAAAAGAGGGATTCCTTCGTAACTCATTTTATGAGGCCAGCATCATGCTGCTACCAAAGCTGGGCAGAGACACAATCAAAAAAGAGAATTTTAGACCAATATCCTTGATGAATATTGATGCAAAAATCCTCAATAAATTACTGGCAAACCGAATCCAGCAGCACATCAGACAGCTTATCCACCATGATCAAGTGGGCTTCATCCCTGGGATGCAAGTCTGGTTCAATATACGCAAATCAATAAATGTAATCCAGCATATAAACAGAACCAAAGTCAAAAACCACATGATTATCTCAATACGTGAAGAAACGGCCTTTGACAAAATTCAACAACCCTTCATGCTAAAAACTCTCAATAAATTGGGTATTGATGGGTCGTATCTCAAAATAATAAGAGCTATTTATGACAAACCCACAGCCAATATCATACTGAATGGGCAAAAACTGGAAGCATTCACTTTGAAAACTGGCACAAGACAGGGATGCCCTCTCTCACCACTTGTATTCAACATAGTGTTGGAAGTTCTGGCCAGGGCAATTAGGCAAGAGAAGGAAATCAAGGGTATTCAATTAGGAAAAAAAGAAGTCAAATTGTCCCTGTTTGCAGATGACGTGATAGTATATCTAGAAAACCCCATTGTCTAAGCCCAAAATCTCCTTAAGCTGATAAGCAACTTCAGCAAAGTCTCAGGATACAAAATCAATGGACAAAAATCACAAGCATTCTTATACATCAATAACAGACAAACAGAGAGCCAAATCATGAGTGAACTCCCATTCACAATTGCTTCAAAGAGAATAAAATACCTAGGAATCCAACTTCCAAGGGATGTGAAGGACCTCTTCAAGGAGAAAACTACAAACCACTGCTCAAGGAAATAAAAGAGGAGACAAACAAATGGAAGAACATTCCATGCTCATGGGTAGGAAGAATCAATATCATGAAAATGGCCATCCTTCCCAAGGTAATTTACAGATACAATGCCATCCCCATCAAGTTACCAATGACTTTCTTCACAGAATTGGAAAAAACTACTTTAAAGTTCATATGGATCCAAAAAAGAGCCCGCATCACCAAGTCAATCCTAAGCCAAAAGAACAATGCTGGAGGCATCACGCTACCTGACTTCAAACTATACTACAAGGCTACAGTAACCAAAACAGCATGGTACTGGTACCAAACAGAGATATAGATCAATGGAACAGAACAGAGCCGTCAGAAATAATGCCACATATCTACAACAATCTGATGTTTGACCAACTTGACAAAAACAAGAAATAGAGAAAGGATTCCCTATTTAATAAATGGTGCTGGGAAAACTGGCTAGCCACATGTAGAAAGCTGAAACTGGATCCCTTCCTTACACCTTATACAAAAATCAACTCAAGATGGATTAAAGACTTAAACGTTAGACCTAAAACCATAAAAACCCTAGAAGAAAACCTAGGCAATACCATTCAGGACATAGGCATGGGCAAGGACTTCATGTCTAAAACACCAAAAGCAATGGCAACAAAAGCCAAAATTGACAAATGGGATCTAATTAAACTAAAGAGCTTCTGCACAGCAAAGGAAACTACCATCAGAGTGAACAGGCAACCTACAAAATGGGAGAAAATTTTCGCAACCTACTCATCTGACAAAGGGCTAATATCCAGAATCTACAATGAACTCCAACAAATTTACAAGAAAACACCAAAGAATCCCATCAAAAAGTGGGCGAAGGACATGAACAGACACTCCTCCAAAGAAGACATTTATGCAGCCAAGAAACACATGAAAAAATGCTCACCATCACTGGCCATCAGAGAAATGCAAATCAAAACCACAATGAGATCCCATCTCACACCAGTTAGAATGGCAATCATTCAAAAGTCAGGAAACAACAGGTGCTGGAGAGGATGTGGAGAAATTGGAACACTTTTACACTGTTGGTGGGACTGTAAACTAGTTCAACCCTTGTGGAAGTCACTGTGGCGATTCCTCAGGGATCTAGAACTAGAAATTCCATTTGACCCAGCCATCCCATTACTGGGTATATACCCAAAGGACTATAAATCATGCTGCTATAAAGACACATGCACACGTATGTTTATTGCGGCATTATACACAATAGCAAAGACTTGGAACCAACCCAAATGTCAAACAATGATAGACTGGATTAAGAAAATGTGGCACATATACACCATGGAATACTAGGCAGCCATAAAAAATGATGAGTTCATATCCTTTGTAGGGACATGGATGAAATTGGAAATCATCGTTCTCAGTAAACTATCGCAAGAACAAAAAACCAAACACCACATATTCTCACTCATAAGTGGGAATTGAACAATGAGAACACGTGGACACAAGAAGGGGAACATCACACTTCGGGGACTGTTGTGGGGTGGGGGGAGGGGCGAGGGACAGCATTGGGAGATATACCTAATGCTAGATGACGAGTTGGTGGGTGCAGCGCACCAGCATGGCACATGTATACACATGTAGCTTACCTGCACGTTGCGCACATGTACCATAGAGCCTAAAGTATAATAATAATAATAATAATAATAAAAGTAATGATAAAAAGAAAAAAAATTAAAAAAAAAAGAAAGGGATAAATTCCTCGACACATACACTCTCCCATGACTAAACCAGGAAGAAGTTGAATCTCTGAATAGACTAATAACAGGAGCTGAAATTGTGGCAATAATCAATAGCTTACCAACGAAAAAGAGTCCAGGATCAGATGGGTTCACAGCCGAATTCTACCAGAGGTCCAAGGAGGAACTGGAACCATTACTTCAGAAACTATTCCAATCAATAGAAAAAGAGGGAATCCTTCCTAACTCATTTTATGAGGCCAGCATCATGCTGATACCAAAGCTGGGCAGAGACACAATCAAAAAAGAGAATTTTAGACCAATATCCTTGATGAATATTGATGCAAAAATCCTCAATAAATTACTGGCAAACTGAATCCAGCAGCACATCAGACAGCTTATCCACCATGATCAAGTGGGCTTCATCCCTAGGATGCAAGTCTTTTTCAATATACGCAAATCAATAAATGTAATCCAGCATATAAACAGAACCAAAGTCAAAAACCACATGATTTTCTCAATACGTGAAGAAACGGCCTTTGACAAAATTCAACAACCCTTCATGCTAAAAACTCTCAAGAAATTTTGTATTGATGGGTCGTATCTCAAAATAATAAGAGCTATTTATGACAAACCCACAGCCAATATCATACTGAATGGGCAAAAGCTGGAAGCATTCACTTTGAAAACTGGCACAAGACAGGGATGCCCTCTCTCACCACTTGTATTCAACATAGTGTTGGAAGTTCTGGCCAGGGAAATTAGGCAAGAGAAGGAAATCAAGGGTATTCAATTAGCAAAAAAAGAAGTCAAATTGTCCCTGTTTGCAGATGACGTGATAGTATATCTAGAAAACCCCATTGTCTCAGCCCAAAATCTCCTTAAGCTGATAAGCAACTTCAGCAAAGTCTCAGGATACAAAATCAATGGACAAAAATCACAAGCATTCTTATACATCAATAACAGACAAACAGAGAGCCAAATCATGAGTGAACTCCCATTCACAATTGCTTCAAAGAGAATAAAATACCTAGGAATCCAACTTCCAAGGGATGTGAAGGACCTCTTCAAGGAGAAAACTACAAACCACTGCTCAAGGAAATAAAAGAGGAGACAAACAAATGGAAGAACATTCCATGCTCATGGGTAGGAAGAATCAATATCATGAAAATGGCCATCCTTCCCAAGGTAATTTACAGATTCAATGCCATCCCCATCAAGTTACCAATGACTTACTTCACAGAATTGGAAAAAACTACTTTAAAGTTCATATGGAACCAAAAAAGAGCCCGCATCACCACGTCAATCCTAAGCCAAAAGAACAAAGCTGGAGGCATCACGCTACCTGACTTCAAACTATACTACAAGGCTACAGTAACCAAAACAGCATGGTACTGGTACCAAACAGAGATATATATCAATGGAACAGAACACAGCCGTCATAAATAATGCCACATATCTACAACAATCTGAACTTTGACAAACTTGACAAAAACAAGAAATAGAGAAAGGATTCCCTATTTAATAAATGGTGCTGGGAAAACTGGCTAGCCACATGTAGAAAGCTGAAACTGGATCTCTTCCTTACACCTTATACAAAAATCAACTCAAGATGGACTAAAGACTTAAACGTTAGACCTAAAACCATAAAAACCCTAGAAGAAAAGCTAGGCAATACTATTCAGGACATAGGCATGGGCAAGGACTTCATGTCTAAAACACCAAAAGCAATGGCAACAAAAGCCAAAATTGACAAATGGGATCTAATTAAACTAAAGAGCTTCTGCACAGCAAAGGAAACTACCATCAGAGTGAACAGGCAACCTACAAAATGGGAGAAAATTTTCGCAACCTACTCATCTGACAAAGGGCTAATATCCAGAATCTACAATGAACTCCAATAAATTTACAAGAAAACACCAAAGAACCCCATCAAAAAGTGGGCGAAGGACATGAACAGACACTCCTCCAAAGAAGACATTTATGCAGCCAAAAAACACATGAAAAAATGCTCACCATCACTGGCCATCAGAGAAATGCAAATCAAAACCACAATGAGATACCATCTCACACCAGTTAGAATGGCAATCATTAAAAAGTCAGGAAACAACAGGTGCTGGAGAGGATGTGGAGAAATAGGAACACTTTTACACTGTTGGTGGGAATGTAAACTAGTTCAACCCTTGTGGAAGTCACTGTGGCGATTCCTCAGGGATCTAGAACTAGAAATTCCATTTGACCCAGCCATCCCATTACTGGGTATATACCCAAAGGACTATAAATCATGCTGCTATAAAGACACATGCACACGTATGTTTATTGCGGCATTATACACAATAGCAAAGACTTGGAACCAACCCAAATGTCCAACAATGATAGACTGGATTAAGAAAATGTGGCACATATACACCATGGAATACTAGCGAGCCATAAAAAATGATGAGTTCATATCCTTTGTAGGGACATGGATGAAATTGGAAATCATCGTTCTCAGTAAACTATCGCAAGAACAAAAAACCAAACACCACATATTCTCACTCATAGGTGGGAATTGAACAATGAGAACACGTGGACACAAGAAGGGGAACATCACACTTCGGGGACTGTTGTGGGGTGGGGGGATGGGCGAGGGACAGCATTGGGAGATATACCTAATGCTAGATGACGAGTTGGTGGGTGCAGCGCACCAGCATGGCACATGTATACACATGTAGCTTACCTGCAAGTTGCGCACATGTACCATAGAGCCTAAAGTATAATAATAATAATAATAATGATAATAATGATAAAAAGAAAAAAAATTAAAAAAAAAAGAAAGGGATAAATTCCTCGACACATACACTCTCGCATGACTAAACCAGGAAGAAGTTAAATCTCTGAATAGACTAATAACAGGAGCTGAAATTGTGGCAATAATCATTAGCTTACCAACCAAAAATAGTCCAGGATCAGATGGGTTCACAGCCGAATTCTACCAGAGGTCCAAGGAGGAACTGGAACCATTACTTCAAAAACTATTCCAATCAATAGAAAAAGAGGGATTCCTTCGTAACTCATTTTATGAGGCCAGCATCATGCTGCTACCAAAGCTGGGCAGAGACACAATCAAAAAAGAGAATTTTAGACCAATATCCTTGATGAATATTGATGCAAAAATCCTCAATAAATTACTGGCAAACCGAATCCAGCAGCACATCAGACAGCTTATCCACCATGATCAAGTGGGCTTCATCCCTGGGATGCAAGTCTGGTTCAATATACGCAAATCAATAAATGTAATCCAGCATATAAACAGAACCAAAGTCAAAAACCACATGATTATCTCAATACGTGAAGAAACGGCCTTTGACAAAATTCAACAACCCTTCATGCTAAAAACTCTCAATAAATTGGGTATTGATGGGTCGTATCTCAAAATAATAAGAGCTATTTATGACAAACCCACAGCCAATATCATACTGAATGGGCAAAAACTGGAAGCATTCACTTTGAAAACTGGCACAAGACAGGGATGCCCTCTCTCACCACTTGTATTCAACATAGTGTTGGAAGTTCTGGCCAGGGCAATTAGGCAAGAGAAGGAAATCAAGGGTATTCAATTAGGAAAAAAAGAAGTCAAATTCTCCCTGTTTGCAGATGACGTGATAGTATGTCTAGAAAACCCCATTGTCTCAGCCCAAAATCTCCTTAAGCTGATAAGCAACTTCAGCAAAGTCTCAGGATACAAAATCAATGGACAAAAATCACAAGCATTCTTATACATCAATAACAGACAAACAGAGAGCCAAATCATGAGTGAACTCCCATTCACAATTGCTTCAAAGAGAATAAAATACCTAGGAATCCAACTTACAAGGGATGTGAAGGACCTCTTCAAGGAGAAAACTACAAACCACTGCTCAAGGAAATAAAAGAGGAGACAAACAAATGGAAGAACATTCCATGCTCATGGGTAGGAAGAATCAATATCATGAAAATGGCCATCCTTCCCAAGGTAATTTACAGATACAATGCCATCCCCATCAAGTTACCAATGACTTTCTTCACAGAATTGGAAAAAACTACTTTAAAGTTCATATGGATCCAAAAAAGAGCCCGCATCACCAAGTCAATCCTAAGCCAAAAGAACAATGCTGGAGGCATCACGCTACCTGACTTCAAACTATACTACAAGGCTACAGTAACCAAAACAGCATGGTACTGGTACCAAACAGAGATATAGATCAATGGAACAGAACAGAGCCGTCAGAAATAATGCCACATATCTACAACAATCTGATGTTTGACCAACTTGACAAAAACAAGAAATAGAGAAAGGATTCCCTATTTAATAAATGGTGCTGGGAAAACTGGCTAGCCACATGTAGAAAGCTGAAACTGGATCCCTTCCCTACACCTTATGCAAAAATCAACTCAAGATGGATTAAAGACTTAAACGTTAGACCTAAAACCATAAAAACCCTAGAAGAAAACCTAGGCAATACCATTCAGGACATAGGCATGGGCAAGGACTTCATGTCTAAAACACCAAAAGCAATGGCAACAAAAGCCAAAATTGACAAATGGGATCTAATTAAACTAAAGAGCTTCTGCACAGCAAAGGAAACTACCATCAGAGTGAACAGGCAACCTACAAAATGGGAGAAAATTTTCGCAACCTACTCATCTGACAAAGGGCTAATATTCAGAATCTACAATGAACTCCAACAAATTTACAAGAAAACACAAAACAACCCCATCAAAAAGTGGGCGAAGGACATGAACAGACACTCCTCCAAAGAAGACATTTATGCAGCCAAAAAACCCATGAAAAAATGCTCACCATCACTGGCCATCAGAGAAATGCAAATCAAAACCACAATGAGATACCATCTCACACCAGTTAGAATGGCAATCATTAAAAAGTCAAGAAACGACAGGTGCCGGAGAGGATGTGGAGAAATAGGAACACTTTTACACTGTTGGTGGGACTGTAAACTAGTTCAACCCTTGTGGAAGTCACTGTGGCGATTCCTCAGGGATCTAGAACTAGAAATTCCATTTGACCCAGCCATCCCATTACTGGGTATATACCCAAAGGACCACAAATCATGCTGCTATAAAGACACATGCACACGTATGTTTATTGCGGCATTATACACAATAGCAAAGACTTGGAACCAACCCAAATGTCCAACAATGATAGACTGGATTAAGAAAATGTGGCACATATACACCATGGAATACTAGGCAGCCATAAAAAATGATGAGTTCATATCCTTTGTAGGGACATGGATGAAATTGGAAATCATCGTTCTCAGTAAACTATCGCAAGAACAAAAAACCAAACACCACATATTCTCACTCATAGGTGGGAATTGAACCATGAGAACACGTGGACACAAGAAGGGGAACATCACACTTCGGGGACTGTTGTGGGGTGGGGGGAGGGGCGAGGGACAGCATTGGGAGATATACCTAATGCTAGATGACGAGTTGGTGGGTGCAGCGCACCAGCATGGCACATGTATACACATGTAGCTTACCTGCAAGTTGCGCACATGTACCATAGAGCCTAAAGTATAATAATAATAATAATAATGATAATAATGATAAAAAGAAAAAAAATTAAAAAAAAAAGAAAGGGATAAATTCCTCGACACATACACTCTCGCATGACTAAACCAGGAAGAAGTTAAATCTCTGAATAGACTAATAACAGGAGCTGAAATTGTGGCAATAATCATTAGCTTACCAACCAAAAATAGTCCAGGATCAGATGGGTTCACAGCCGAATTCTACCAGAGGTCCAAGGAGGAACTGGAACCATTACTTCAAAAACTATTCCAATCAATAGAAAAAGAGGGATTCCTTCGTAACTCATTTTATGAGGCCAGCATCATGCTGCTACCAAAGCTGGGCAGAGACACAATCAAAAAAGAGAATTTTAGACCAATATCCTTGATGAATATTGATGCAAAAATCCTCAATAAATTACTGGCAAACCGAATCCAGCAGCACATCAGACAGCTTATCCACCATGATCAAGTGGGCTTCATCCCTGGGATGCAAGTCTGGTTCAATATACGCAAATCAATAAATGTAATCCAGCATATAAACAGAACCAAAGTCAAAAACCACATGATTATCTCAATACGTGAAGAAACGGCCTTTGACAAAATTCAACAACCCTTCATGCTAAAAACTCTCAATAAATTGGGTATTGATGGGTCGTATCTCAAAATAATAAGAGCTATTTATGACAAACCCACAGCCAATATCATACTGAATGGGCAAAAACTGGAAGCATTCACTTTGAAAACTGGCACAAGACAGGGATGCCCTCTCTCACCACTTGTATTCAACATAGTGTTGGAAGTTCTGGCCAGGGCAATTAGGCAAGAGAAGGAAATCAAGGGTATTCAATTAGGAAAAAAAGAAGTCAAATTCTCCCTGTTTGCAGATGACGTGATAGTATGTCTAGAAAACCCCATTGTCTCAGCCCAAAATCTCCTTAAGCTGATAAGCAACTTCAGCAAAGTCTCAGGATACAAAATCAATGGACAAAAATCACAAGCATTCTTATACATCAATAACAGACAAACAGAGAGCCAAATCATGAGTGAACTCCCATTCACAATTGCTTCAAAGAGAATAAAATACCTAGGAATCCAACTTACAAGGGATGTGAAGGACCTCTTCAAGGAGAAAACTACAAACCACTGCTCAAGGAAATAAAAGAGGAGACAAACAAATGGAAGAACATTCCATGCTCATGGGTAGGAAGAATCAATATCATGAAAATGGCCATCCTTCCCAAGGTAATTTACAGATACAATGCCATCCCCATCAAGTTACCAATGACTTTCTTCACAGAATTGGAAAAAACTACTTTAAAGTTCATATGGATCCAAAAAAGAGCCCGCATCACCAAGTCAATCCTAAGCCAAAAGAACAATGCTGGAGGCATCACGCTACCTGACTTCAAACTATACTACAAGGCTACAGTAACCAAAACAGCATGGTACTGGTACCAAACAGAGATATAGATCAATGGAACAGAACAGAGCCGTCAGAAATAATGCCACATATCTACAACAATCTGATGTTTGACCAACTTGACAAAAACAAGAAATAGAGAAAGGATTCCCTATTTAATAAATGGTGCTGGGAAAACTGGCTAGCCACATGTAGAAAGCTGAAACTGGATCCCTTCCCTACACCTTATGCAAAAATCAACTCAAGATGGATTAAAGACTTAAACGTTAGACCTAAAACCATAAAAACCCTAGAAGAAAACCTAGGCAATACCATTCAGGACATAGGCATGGGCAAGGACTTCATGTCTAAAACACCAAAAGCAATGGCAACAAAAGCCAAAATTGACAAATGGGATCTAATTAAACTAAAGAGCTTCTGCACAGCAAAGGAAACTACCATCAGAGTGAACAGGCAACCTACAAAATGGGAGAAAATTTTCGCAACCTACTCATCTGACAAAGGGCTAATATTCAGAATCTACAATGAACTCCAACAAATTTACAAGAAAACACAAAACAACCCCATCAAAAAGTGGGCGGAGGACATGAACAGACACTCCTCCAAAGAAGACATTTATGCAGCCAAAAAACCCATGAAAAAATGCTCACCATCACTGGCCATCAGAGAAATGCAAATCAAAACCACAATGAGATACCATCTCACACCAGTTAGAATGGCAATCATTAAAAAGTCAAGAAACGACAGGTGCCGGAGAGGATGTGGAGAAATAGGAACACTTTTACACTGTTGGTGGGACTGTAAACTAGTTCAACCCTTGTGGAAGTCACTGTGGCGATTCCTCAGGGATCTAGAACTAGAAATTCCATTTGACCCAGCCATCCCATTACTGGGTATATACCCAAAGGACCACAAATCATGCTGCTATAAAGACACATGCACACGTATGTTTATTGCGGCATTATACACAATAGCAAAGACTTGGAACCAACCCAAATGTCCAACAATGATAGACTGGATTAAGAAAATGTGGCACATATACACCATGGAATACTAGGCAGCCATAAAAAATGATGAGTTCATATCCTTTGTAGGGACATGGATGAAATTGGAAATCATCGTTCTCAGTAAACTATCGCAAGAACAAAAAACCAAACACCACATATTCTCACTCATAGGTGGGAATTGAACCATGAGAACACGTGGACACAAGAAGGGGAACATCACACTTCGGGGACTGTTGTGGGGTGGGGGGAGGGGCGAGGGACAGCATTGGGAGATATACCTAATGCTAGATGACGAGTTGGTGGGTGCAGCGCACCAGCATGGCACATGTATACACATGTAGCTTACCTGCACGTTGCGCACATGCACCATAGAGCCTAAAGTATAATGATAATAATAATAATAATAAAAATAATGATAAAAAGAAAAAAAATTAAAAAAAAAAGAAAGGGATAAATTCCTCGACACATACACTCTCCCATGACTAAACCAGGAAGAAGTTGAATCTCTGAATAGACTAATAACAGGAGCTGAAATTGTGGCAATAATCAATAGCTTACCAACCAAAAAGAGTCCAGGATCAGATGGGTTCACAGCCGAATTCTACCAGAGGTCCAAGGAGGAACTGGAACCATTACTTCAGAAACTATTCCAATCAATAGAAAAAGAGGGATTCCTTCCTAGCTCATTTTATGAGGCCAGCATCATGCTGCTACCAAAGCTGGGCAGAGACACAATCAAAAAAGAGAATTTTAGACCAATATCCTTGATGAATATTGATGCAAAAATCCTCAATAAATTACTGGCAAACCGAATCCAGCAGCACATCAGACAGCTTATCCACCATGATCAACTGGGCTTCATCCCTGGGATGCAAGTCTGGTTCAATATACGCAAATCAATAAATGTAATCCAGCATATAAACAGAACCAAAGTCAAAAACCACATGATTATCTCAATACGTGAAGAAAAGGCCTTTGACAAAATTCAACAACCCTTCATGCTGAAAACTCTCAATAAATTGGGTATTGATGGGTCGTATCTCAAAATAATAAGAGCTATTTATGACAAACCCACAGCCAATATCATACTGAATGGGCAAAAACTGGAAACATTCACTTTGAAAACTGGCACAAGACAGGGATGCCCTCTCTCACCACTTGTATTCAACATAGTGTTGGAAGTTCTGGCCAGGGAAATTAGGCAAGAGAAGGAAATCAAGGGTATTCAATTAGCAAAAAAAGAAGTCAAATTCTCCCTGTTTGCAGATGACGTGATAGTATATCTAGAAAACCCCATTGTCTCAGCCCAAAATCTCCTTAAGCTGATAAGCAACTTCAGCAAAGTCTCAGGATACAAAATCAATGGACAAAAATCACAAGCATTCTTATACATCAATAACAGACAAACAGAGAGCCAAATCATGAGTGAACTCCCATTCACAATTGCTTCAAAGAGAATAAAATACCTAGGAATCCAACTTCCAAGGGATGTGAAGGACCTCTTCAAGGAGAAAACTACAAACCACTGCTCAAGGAAATAAAAGAGGAGACAAACAAATGGAAGAACATTCCATGCTCATGGGTAGGAAGAATCAATATCATGAAAATGGCCATCCTTCCCAAGGTAATTTACAGATTCAATGCCATCCCCATCAAGTTACCAATGACTTACTTCACAGAATTGGAAAAAACTACTTTAAAGTTCATATGGAACCAAAAAAGAGCCCGCATCACCACGTCAATCCTAAGCCAAAAGAACAAAGCTGGAGGCATCACGCTACCTGACTTCAAACTATACTACAAGGCTACAGTATCCAAAACAGCATGGTACTGGTACCAAACAGAGATATATATCAATGGAACAGAACACAGCCGTCATAAATAATGCCACATATCTACAACAATCTGAACTTTGACAAACTTGACAAAAACAAGAAATAGAGAAAGGATTCCCTATTTAATAAATGGTGCTGGGAAAACTGGCTAGCCACATGTAGAAAGCTGAAACTGGATCTCTTCCTTACACCTTATACAAAAATCAACTCAAGATGGACTAAAGACTTAAACGTTAGACCTAAAACCATAAAAACCCTAGAAGAAAAGCTAGGCAATACCATTCAGGACATAGGCATGGGCAAGGACTTCATGTCTAAAACACCAAAAGCAATGGCAACAAAAGCCAAAATTGACAAATGGGATCTAATTAAACTAAAGAGCTTCTGCACAGCAAAGGAAACTACCATCAGAGTGAACAGGCAACCTACAAAATGGGAGAAAATTTTCGCAACCTACTCATCTGACAAAGGGCTAATATCCAGAATCTACAATGAACTCCAACAAATTTACAAGAAAACACCAAAGAACCCCATCAAAAAGTGGGCGAAGGACATGAACAGACACTCCTCCAAAGAAGACATTTATGCAGCCAAAAAACACATGAAAAAATGCTCACCATCACTGGCCATCAGAGAAATGCAAATCAAAACCACAATGAGATACCATCTCACACCAGTTAGAATGGCAATCATTAAAAAGTCAGGAAACAACAGGTGCTGGAGAGGATGTGGAGAAATAGGAACACTTTTACACTGTTGGTGGGACTGTAAACTAGTTCAACCCTTGTGGAAGTCACTGTGGCGATTCCTCAGGGATCTAGAACTAGAAATTCCATTTGACCCAGCCATCCCATTACTGGGTATATACCCAAAGGACTATAAATCATGCTGCTATAAAGACACATGCACACGTATGTTTATTGCGGCATTATACACAATAGCAAAGACTTGGAACCAACCCAAATGTCCAACAATGATAGACTGGATTAAGAAAATGTGGCACATATACACCATGGAATACTAGCGAGCCATAAAAAATGATGAGTTCATATCCTTTGTAGGGACATGGATGAAATTGGAAATCATCGTTCTCAGTAAACTATCGCAAGAACAAAAAACCAAACACCACATATTCTCACTCATAGGTGGGAATTGAACAATGAGAACACGTGGACACAAGAAGGGGAACATCACACTTCGGGGACTGTTGTGGGGTGGGGGGATGGGCGAGGGACAGCATTGGGAGATATACCTAATGCTAGATGACGAGTTGGTGGGTGCAGCGCACCAGCATGGCACATGTATACACATGTAGCTTACCTGCAAGTTGCGCACATGTACCATAGAGCCTAAAGTATAATAATAATAATAATAATGATAATAATGATAAAAAGAAAAAAAATTAAAAAAAAAAGAAAGGGATAAATTCCTCGACACATACACTCTCGCATGACTAAACCAGGAAGAAGTTAAATCTCTGAATAGACTAATAACAGGAGCTGAAATTGTGGCAATAATCATTAGCTTACCAACCAAAAATAGTCCAGGATCAGATGGGTTCACAGCCGAATTCTACCAGAGGTCCAAGGAGGAACTGGAACCATTACTTCAAAAACTATTCCAATCAATAGAAAAAGAGGGATTCCTTCGTAACTCATTTTATGAGGCCAGCATCATGCTGCTACCAAAGCTGGGCAGAGACACAATCAAAAAAGAGAATTTTAGACCAATATCCTTGATGAATATTGATGCAAAAATCCTCAATAAATTACTGGCAAACCGAATCCAGCAGCACATCAGACAGCTTATCCACCATGATCAACTGGGCTTCATCCCTGGGATGCAAGTCTGGTTCAATATACGCAAATCAATAAATGTAATCCAGCATATAAACAGAACCAAAGTCAAAAACCACATGATTATCTCAATACGTGAAGAAACGGCCTTTGACAAAATTCAACAACCCTTCATGCTAAAAACTCTCAATAAATTGGGTATTGATGGGTCGTATCTCAAAATAATAAGAGCTATTTATGACAAACCCACAGCCAATATCATACTGAATGGGCAAAAACTGGAAGCATTCACTTTGAAAACTGGCACAAGACAGGGATGCCCTCTCTCACCACTTGTATTCAACATAGTGTTGGAAGTTCTGGCCAGGGCAATTAGGCAAGAGAAGGAAATCAAGGGTATTCAATTAGGAAAAAAAGAAGTCAAATTCTCCCTGTTTGCAGATGACGTGATAGTATGTCTAGAAAACCCCATTGTCTCAGCCCAAAATCTCCTTAAGCTGATAAGCAACTTCAGCAAAGTCTCAGTATACAAAATCAATGGACAAAAATCACAAGCATTCTTATACATCAATAACAGACAAACAGAGAGCCAAATCATGAGTGAACTCCCATTCACAATTGCTTCAAAGAGAATAAAATACCTAGGAATCCAACTTACAAGGGATGTGAAGGACCTCTTCAAGGAGAAAACTACAAACCACTGCTCAAGGAAATAAAAGAGGAGACAAACAAATGGAAGAACATTCCATGCTCATGGGTAGGAAGAATCAATATCATGAAAATGGCCATCCTTCCCAAGGTAATTTACAGATACAATGCCATCCCCATCAAGTTACCAATGACTTTCTTCACAGAATTGGAAAAAACTACTTTAAAGTTCATATGGATCCAAAAAAGAGCCCGCATCACCAAGTCAATCCTAAGCCAAAAGAACAATGCTGGAGGCATCACGCTACCTGACTTCAAACTATACTACAAGGCTACAGTAACCAAAACAGCATGGTACTGGTACCAAACAGAGATATAGATCAATGGAACAGAACAGAGCCGTCAGAAATAATGCCACATATCTACAACAATCTGATGTTTGACCAACTTGACAAAAACAAGAAATAGAGAAAGGATTCCCTATTTAATAAATGGTGCTGGGAAAACTGGCTAGCCACATGTAGAAAGCTGAAACTGGATCCCTTCCCTACACCTTATGCAAAAATCAACTCAAGATGGATTAAAGACTTAAACGTTAGACCTAAAACCATAAAAACCCTAGAAGAAAACCTAGGCAATACCATTCAGGACATAGGCATGGGCAAGGACTTCATGTCTAAAACACCAAAAGCAATGGCAACAAAAGCCAAAATTGACAAATGGGATCTAATTAAACTAAAGAGCTTCTGCACAGCAAAGGAAACTACCATCAGAGTGAACAGGCAACCTACAAAATGGGAGAAAATTTTCGCAACCTACTCATCTGACAAAGGGCTAATATTCAGAATCTACAATGAACTCCAACAAATTTACAAGAAAACACAAAACAACCCCATCAAAAAGTGGGCGAAGGACATGAACAGACACTCCTCCAAAGAAGACATTTATGCAGCCAAAAAACCCATGAAAAAATGCTCACCATCACTGGCCATCAGAGAAATGCAAATCAAAACCACAATGAGATACCATCTCACACCAGTTAGAATGGCAATCATTAAAAAGTCAAGAAACGACAGGTGCCGGAGAGGATGTGGAGAAATAGGAACACTTTTACACTGTTGGTGGGACTGTAAACTAGTTCAACCCTTGTGGAAGTCACTGTGGCGATTCCTCAGGGATCTAGAACTAGAAATTCCATTTGACCCAGCCATCCCATTACTGGGTATATACCCAAAGGACCACAAATCATGCTGCTATAAAGACACATGCACACGTATGTTTATTGCGGCATTATACACAATAGCAAAGACTTGGAACCAACCCAAATGTCCAACAATGATAGACTGGATTAAGAAAATGTGGCACATATACACCATGGAATACTAGGCAGCCATAAAAAATGATGAGTTCATATCCTTTGTAGGGACATGGATGAAATTGGAAATCATCGTTCTCAGTAAACTATCGCAAGAACAAAAAACCAAACACCACATATTCTCACTCATAGGTGGGAATTGAACCATGAGAACACGTGGACACAAGAAGGGGAACATCACACTTCGGGGACTGTTGTGGGGTGGGGGGAGGGGCGAGGGACAGCATTGGGAGATATACCTAATGCTAGATGACGAGTTGGTGGGTGCAGCGCACCAGCATGGCACATGTATACACATGTAGCTTACCTGCACGTTGCGCACATGCACCATAGAGCCTAAAGTATAATGATAATAATAATAATAATAAAAATAATGATAAAAAGAAAAAAAATTAAAAAAAAAAGAAAGGGATAAATTCCTCGACACATACACTCTCCCATGACTAAACCAGGAAGAAGTTGAATCTCTGAATAGACTAATAACAGGAGCTGAAATTGTGGCAATAATCAATAGCTTACCAACCAAAAAGAGTCCAGGATCAGATGGGTTCACAGCCGAATTCTACCAGAGGTCCAAGGAGGAACTGGAACCATTACTTCAGAAACTATTCCAATCAATAGAAAAAGAGGGATTCCTTCCTAGCTCATTTTATGAGGCCAGCATCATGCTGCTACCAAAGCTGGGCAGAGACACAATCAAAAAAGAGAATTTTAGACCAATATCCTTGATGAATATTGATGCAAAAATCCTCAATAAATTACTGGCAAACCGAATCCAGCAGCACATCAGACAGCTTATCCACCATGATCAACTGGGCTTCATCCCTGGGATGCAAGTCTGGTTCAATATACGCAAATCAATAAATGTAATCCAGCATATAAACAGAACCAAAGTCAAAAACCACATGATTATCTCAATACGTGAAGAAAAGGCCTTTGACAAAATTCAACAACCCTTCATGCTGAAAACTCT
The DNA here is from genome assembly GCF_028885655.2 of Pongo abelii. Taxonomy (NCBI): domain Eukaryota; kingdom Metazoa; phylum Chordata; class Mammalia; order Primates; family Hominidae; genus Pongo; species Pongo abelii. Next base: position 6,207,764 of record NC_071998.2, read on the forward strand.
CAATAAATTGGGTATTGATGGGTCGTATCTCAAAATAATAAGAGCTATTTATGACAAACCCACAGCCAATATCATACTGAATGGGCAAAAACTGGAAACATTCACTTTGAAAACTGGCACAAGACAGGGATGCCCTCTCTCACCACTTCTATTCAACATATTGTTGGAAGTTCTGGCCAGGGCAATTAGGCAAGAGAAGGAAATCAAGGGTATTCAATTAGGAAAAAAGGAAGTCAAATTGTCCCTGTTTGCAGATGACGTGATAGTATATCTAGAAATCCCCATTGTCTCAGCCCAAAATCTCCTTAAGCTGATAAGCAACTTCAGCAAAGTCTCAGGATACAAAATCAATGGACAAAAATCACAAGCATTCTTATACATCAATAACAGACAAACAGAGAGCCAAATCATGAGTGAACTCCCATTCACAATTGCTTCAAAGAGAATAAAATACCTAGGAATCCAACTTCCAAGGGATGTGAAGGACCTCTTCAAGGAGAAAACTACAAACCACTGCTCAAGGAAATAAAAGAGGATACAAACAAATGGAAGAACATTCCATGCTCATGGGTAGGAAGAATCAATATCATGAAAATGGCCATCCTTCCCAAGGTAATTTACAGATTCAATGCCATCCCCATCAAGTTACCAATGACTTTCTTCACAGAATTGGAAAAAACTACTTTAAACTTCATATGGAACCAAAAAAGAGCCCGCATCACCAAGTCAATCCTAAGCCAAAAGAACAAAGCTGGAGGCATCACGCTACCTGACTTCAAACTATACTACAAGGCTACAGTAACCAAAACAGCATGGTACTGGTACCAAACAGAGATATAGATCAATGGAACAGAACAGAGCCGTCAGAAATAATGCCACATATCTACAACAATCTGATCTTTGACAAACTTGACAAAAACAAGAAATGGAGAAAGGATTCCCTATTTAATAAATGGTGCTGGGAAAACTGGCTAGCCACATGTAGAAAGCTGAAACTGGATCCCTTCCTTACACCTTATACAAAAATCAACTCAAGATGGATTAAAGACTTAAACGTTAGACCTAAAACCATAAAAACCCTAGAAGAAAACCTAGGCAATACCAATCAGGACATAGGCATGGGCAAGGACTTCATGTCTAAAACACCAAAAGCAATGGCAACAAAAGCCAAAATTGACAAATGGGATCTAATTAAACTAAAGAGCTTCTGCACAGCAAAGGAAACTACCATCAGAGTGAACAGGCAACCTACAAAATGGGAGAAAATTTTCGCAACCTACTCATCTGACAAAGGGCTAATATCCAGAATCTACAATGAACTCCAACAAATTTACAAGAAAACACCAAAGAACCCCATCAAAAAGTGGGCGAAGGACATGAACAGACACTCCTCCAAAGAAGACATTTATGCAGCCAAAAAACACAAGAAAAAATGCTCACCATCACTGGCCATCAGAGAAATGCAAATCAAAACCACAATGAGATACCATCTCACACCAGTTAGAATGGCAATCATTAAAAAGTCAGGAAACAACAGGTGCTGGAGAGGATGTGGAGAAATAGGAACACTTTTACACTGTTGGTGGGACTGTAAACTAGTTCAACCCTTGTCGAAGTCACTGTGGCGATTCCTCAGGGATCTAGAACTAGAAATTCCATTTGACCCAGCCATCCCATTACTGGGTATATACCCAAAGGACTATAAATCATGCTGCTATAAAGACACATGCACACGTATGTTTATTGCGGCATTATACACAATAGCAAAGACTTGGAACCAACCCAAATGTCCAACAATGATAGACTGGATTAAGAAAATGTGGCACATATACACCATGGAATACTAGGCAGCCATAAAAAATGATGAGTTCATATCCTTTGTAGGGACATGGAAGAAATTGGAAATCATCATTCTCAGTAAACTATCGCAGGATCAAAAAACCAAACACCACATATTCTCACTCATAGGTGGGAATTAAACAATTAGAACACATGGACACAAGAAGGGGAACATCAGACTTCGGGGACTGTTGTGGGGTGGGGGGAGGGGCGAGGGACAGCATTGGGGAGATATACCTAATGCTAGATTACGAGTTGGTGGGTGCAGCGCACCAGCATGGCACATGTATACACATGTAGCTTAACTGCACGTTGCGCACATGTACCATAGAGCCTCAAGTATAATAATAATAATGATAATAATGATAAAAAGAAAAAAAATTAAAAAAAAAAGAAAGGGATAAATTCCTCGACACATACACTCTCGCATGACTAAACCAGGAAGAAGTTGAATCTCTGAATAGACTAATAACAGGAGCTGAAATTGTGGCAATAATCATTAGCTTACCAACCAAAAAGAGTCCAGGATCAGATGGGTTCACAGCCGAATTCTACCAGAGGTCCAAGGAGGAACTGGAACCATTACTTCAGAAACTATTCCAATCAATAGAAAAAGAGGGAATCCTTCCTAACTCATTTTATGAGGCCAGCATCATGCTGATACCAAAGCTGGGCAGAGACACAACCAAAAAAGAGAATTTTAGACCAATATCCTTGATGAATATTGATGCAAAAATCCTCAATAAATTACTGGCAAACCGAATCCAGCAGCACATCAGACAGCTTATCCACCATGATCAAGTGGGCTTCATCCCTGGGATGCAAGTCTGGTTCAATATACGCAAATCAATAAATGTAATCCAGCATATAAACAGAACCAAAGTCAAAAACCACATGATTATCTCAATACGTGAAGAAAAGGCCTTTGACAAAATTCAACAACCCTTCATGCTAAAAACTCTCAATAAATTAGGTATTGATGGGTCGTATCTTAAAATAATAAGAGCTATTTATGACAAACCCACAGCCAATATCATACTGAATGGGCAAAAACTGGAAGCATTCATTTTGAAAACTGGCACAAGACAGGGATGCCCTCTCTCACCACTTCTATTCAACATAGTGTTGGAAGTTCTGGCCAGGGCAATTAGGCAAGAGAAGGAAATCAAGGGTATTCAATTAGGAAAAAAGGAAGTCAAATTGTCCCTGTTTGCAGATGACGTGATAGTATATCTAGAAAACCCCATTGTCTCAGCCCAAAATCTCCTTAAGCTGATAAGCAACTTCAGCAAAGTCTCAGGATACAAAATCAATGGACAAAAATCACAAGCATTCTTATACATCAATAACAGACAAACAGAGAGCCAAATCATGAGTGAACTCCCATTCACAATTGCTTCAATGAGAATAAAATACCTAGGAATCCAACTTCCAAGGGATGTGAAGGACCTCTTCAAGGAGAAAACTACAAACCACTGCTCAAGGAAATAAAAGAGGATACAAACAAATGGAAGAACATTCCATGCTCATGGGTAGGAAGAATCAATATCATGAAAATGGCCATCCTTCCCAAGGTAATTTACAGATTCAATGCCATCCCCATCAAGTTACCAATGACTTTCTTCACAGAATTGGAAAAAACTACTTTAAAGTTCATATGGAACCAAAAAAGAGCCCGCATCACCAAGTCAATCCTAAGCCAAAAGAACAAAGCTGGAGGCATCACGCTACCTGATTTCAAACTGTACTACAAGGCTACAGTAACCAAAACAGCATGGTACTGGTACCAATCAGAGATATAGATCAATGGAACAGAACAGAGCCGTCAGAAATAATGCCACATATCTACAACAATCTGATCTTTGACAATCTTGGCAAAAACAAGAAATGGAGAAAGGATTCCCTATTTAATAAATGGTGCTGGGAAAACGGGCTAGCCACATGTAGAAAGCTGAAACTGGATCCCTTCCTTACACCTTATACAAAAATCAACTCAAGATGGATTAAAGACTTAAACGTTAGACCTAAAACCATAAAAACCCTAGAAGAAATCCTAGGCAATACCATTCAGGACATAGGCATGGGCAAGGACTTCATGTCTAAAACACCAAAAGCAATGGCAACAAAAGCCAAAATTGACAAATGGGATCTAATTAAACTAAAGAGCTTCTGCACAGCAAAGGAAACTACCATCAGAGTGAACAGGCAACCTACAAAATGGGAGAAAATATTCGCAACCTACTCATCTGACAAAGGGCTAATATCCAGAATCTACAATGAACTCCAACAAATTTACAAGAAAACACCAAACAACCCCATCAAAAAGTGGGCGAAGGACATGAACAGACACTCCTCCAAAGGAGACATTTATGCAGCCAAAAAACACATGAAAAAATGCTCACCATCACTGGCCATCAGAGAAATGCAAATCAAAACCACAATGAGATACCATCTCACACCAGTTAGAATGGCAATCATTAAAAAGTCAGGATACAACAGGTGCTGGAGAGGATGTGGAGAAATAGGAACACTTTTACACTGTTGGTGGGACTGTAAACTAGTTCAACCCTTGTGGAAGTCACTGTGGCGATTCCTCAGGGATCTAGAACTAGAAATTCCATTTGACCCAGCCATCCCATTACTGGGTATATACCCAAAGGACTATAAATCATGCTGCTATAAAGACACATGCACACGTATGTTTATTGCGGCATTATACACAATAGCAAAGACTTGGAACCAACCCAAATGTCCAACAATGATAGACTGGATTAAGAAAATGTGGCACATATACATCATGGAATACTAGGCAGCCATAAAAAATGATGAGTTCATATCCTTTGTAGGGACATGGATGAAATTGGAAATCATCGCTCTCAGTAAACTATCGCAAGAACAAAAAACCAAACACCACATATTCTCACTCATACGTGGGAATTGAACAATGAGAACACGTGGACACAAGAAGGGGAACATCACACTTCGGGGACTGTTGTGGGGTGGGGGGAGGGGCGAGGGACAGCATTGGGAGATATACCTAATGCTAGATGACGAGTTGGTGGGTGCAGCGCACCAGCATGGCACATGTATACACATGTAGCTTACCTGCACATTGTGCACATGTACCATAGAGCCTAAAGTATAATAATAATAATAATAATAAAAATAATGATAAAAAGAAAAAAAATTAAAAAAAAAAGAAAGGGATAAATTCCTCGACACATACACTCTCCCATGACTAAACCAGGAAGAAGTTGAATCTCTGAATAGACTAATAACAGGAGCTGAAATTGTGGCAATAATCAATAGCTTACCAACCAAAAAGGGACAAGGATCAGATGGGTTCACAGCCGAATTCTACCAGAGGTCCAAGGAGGAACTGGAACCATTACTTCAGAAACTATTCCAATCAATAGAAAAAGAGGGAATCCTTCCTAACTCATTTTATGAGGCCAGCATCATGCTGATACCAAAGCTGGGCAGAGACACAACCAAAAAAGAGAATTTTAGACCAATATCCTTGATGAATATTGATGCAAAAATCCTCAATAAATTACTGGCAAACCGAATCCAGCAGCACAACAGACAGCTTATCCACCATGATCAAGTCGGCTTCATCCCTGGGATGCAAGGCTGGTTCAATATACGCAAATAAATAAATGTAATCCAGCATATAAACAGAACCAAAGTCAAAAACCACATGATTATCTCAATACGTGAAGAAAAGGCCTTTGACGAAATTCAACAACCCTTCATGCTAAAATCTCTCAATTAATTAGGTATTGATGTGTCGTATCTCAAAATAATAAGAGCTATTTATGACAAACCCACAGCCAATATCATACTGAATGGGCAAAAACTGGAAGCATTCCCTTTGAAAACTGGCACAAGACAGGGATGCCCTCTCTCACCACTTGTATTCAACATAGCGTTGGAAGTTCTGGCCAGGGCAATTAGGCAAGAGAAGGAAATCAAGGGTATTCAATTAGGAAAAAAGGAAGTCAAATTGTCCCTGTTTGCAGATGACGTGATAGTATATCTAGAAAACCCCATTGTCTCAGCCCAAAATCTCCTTAAGCTGATAAGCAACTTCAGCAAAGTCTCAGGATACAAAATCAATGGACAAAAATCACAAGCATTCTTATACATCAATAACAGACAAACAGAGAGCCAAATCATAAGTGAACTGCCATTCACAATTGCTTCAAACAGAATAAAATACCTAGGAATCCAACATCCAAGGGATGTGAAGGACCTCTTCAAGGAGAAAACTACAAACCACTGCTCAAGGAAATAAAAGAAGAGACAAACAAATGGAAGAACATTCCATGCTCATGGGTAGGAAGAATCAATATCATGAAAATGGCCATCCTTCCCAAGGTAATTTACAGATTCAATGCCATCCCCATCAAGTTACCAATGACTTTCTTCACAGAATTGGAAAAAACTACTTTAAAGTTCATATGGAACCAAAAAGAGCCCGCATCACCAAGTCAATCCTAAGCCAAAAGAACAAAGCTGGAGGCATCACGCTACCTGACTTCAAACAATACTACAAGGCTACAGTAACCAAAACAGCATGGTACTGGTACCAAAACAGAGATATAGATCAATGGAACAGAACAGAGCCGTCAGAAATAATGCCACATATCTACAACTATCTGATCTTTGACAAACCTGACAAAAACAAGAAATGGAGAAAGGATTCCCTATTTAATAAATGGTGCTGGGAAAACTGGCTAGCCACATGTAGAAAGCTGAAACTGGATCCCTTCCTTACACCTTATACAAAAATCAACTCAAGATGGATTAAAGACTTAAACGTTAGACCTAAAACCATAAAAACCCTAGAAGAAAACCTAGGCAATACCATTCAGGACATAGGCATGGGCAAGGGCTTCATGTCTAAAACACCAAAAGCAATGGCAAAAAAAGCCAAAATTGACAAATGGGATCTAATTAAACTAAAGAGCTTCTGCACAGCAAAGGAAACTACCATCAGAGTGAACAGGCAACCTACAAAATGGGAGAAAATTTTCTCAACCTACTCATCTGACAAAGGGCTAATATCCAGAATCTACAATGAACTCCAACAAATTTACAAGAAAACAACAAACAACCCCATCAAAAAGTGGGCGAAGGACATGAACAGACACTCCTCCAAAGAAGACATTTATGCAGCCAAAAAACACATGAAAAAATGCTCACCATCACTGGCCATCAGAGAAATGCAAATCAAAACCACAATGAGATACCATCTCACACCAGTTAGAATGGCAATCATTAAAAAGTCAGGAAACAACAGGTGCTGGAGAGGATGTGGAGAAATAGGAACACTTTTACACTGTTGGTGGGACTGTAAACTAGTTCAACCCTTGTGGAAGTCACTGTGGCGATTCCTCAGGGATCTAGAACTAGAAATTCCATTTGACCCAGCCATCCCATTACTGGGTATATACCCAAAGGTGTATAAATCATGCTGCTATAAAGACACATGCACACGTATGTTTATTGCGGCATTATACACAATAGCAAAGATTTGGAACCAACCCAAATGTCCAACAATGATAGACTGGATTAAGAAAATGTGGCACATATACACCATGGAATACTAGGCAGCCATAAAAAATGATGAGTTCATATCTTTTGTAGGGACATGGATGAAATTGCAAATCATCGTTCTCAGTAAACTATCGCAAGAACAAAAAACCAAACACCACATATTCTCACTCATACGTGGGAATTGAACAATGAGAACACGTGGACACAAGAAGGGGAACATCACACTTCGGGGACTGTTGTGGGGTGGCTGGAGGGGCGAGGGACAGCATTGGGAGATATACCTAATGCTAGATGACGAGTTGGTGGGTGCAGCGCACCAGCATGGCACATGTATACACATGTAGCTTACCTGCACATTGCGCACATGTACCATAGAGCCTAAAGTATAATAATAATAACAATAATAATAATAATAATAATGATAAAAAGAAAAAAAATTAAAGAAAAAGAAAGGGATAAATTCCTCGACACATACACTCTCCCATGACTAAACCAGGAAGAAGTTGAATCTCTGAATAGACTAATAACAGGAGCTGAAATTGTGGCAATAATCAATAGCTTACCAAACAAAAAGAGTCCAGGATCAGATGGGTTCACAGCCGAATTCTATCAGAGGTCCAAGGAGGAACTGGAACCATTACTTCAGAAACTATTCCAATCAATAGAAAAAGAGGGAATCCTTCCTAACTCATTTTATGAGGCCAGCATCATGCTGATACCAAAGCTGTGCAGAGACACAACCAAAAAAGAGAATTTTAGACCAATATCCTTGATGAATATTGATTCAAAAATCCTCAATAAATTACTGGCAAACCGAATCCAGCAGCACATCAGACAGCTTATCCACCATGATCAAGTGGGCTTCATCCCTGGGATGCAAGTCTGGTTCAATATACGCAAATCAATAAATGTAATCCAGCATAGAAACAGAACCAAAGTCAAAAACCACATGATTATCTCAATACGGGAAGAAAAGGCCTTTGACAAAATTCAACAACCCTTCATGCTAAAAACTCTCAATAAATTAGGTATTGATGGGTCGTATCTCAAAACAATAAGAGCTATTTATGACAAACCCACAGCCAATATCATACTGAATGGGCAAAAACTGGAAGCATTCACTTTGAAAACTGGCACAAGACAGGGATGCCCTCTCTCACCACTTCTATTCAACATAGTGTTGGAAGTTCTGGCCAGGGCAATTAGGCAAGAGAAGGAAATCAAGGGTATTCAATTAGGAAAAAAGGAAGTCAAATTGTCCCTGTTTGCAGATGACGTGATAGTATATCTAGAAAACCCCATTGTCTCAGCCCAAAATCTCCTTAAGCTGATAAGCAACTTCAGCAAAGTCTCAGGATACAAAATCAATGGACAAAAATCACAAGCATTCTTATACATCAATAACAGACAAACAGAGAGCCAAATCATGAGTGAACTCCCATTCACAATTGCTTCAAAGAGAATAAAATACCTAGGAATCCAACTTCCAAGGGATGTGAAGGACCTCTTCAAGGAGAAAACTACAAACCACTGCTCAAGGAAATAAAAGAGGAGACAAACAAATGGAAGAACATTCCATGCTCATGGGTAGGAAGAATCAATATCACGAAAATGGCCATCCTTCCCAAGGTAATTTACAGATTCAATGCCATCCCCATCAAGTTACCAATGACTTTCTTCACAGAATTGGAAAAAACTACTTTAAAGTTCATATGGAACCAAAAAGAGCCCGCATCACCAAGTCAATCCTAAGCCAAAAGAACAAAGCTGGAGGCATCACGCTACCTGACTTCAAACTGTACTACAAGGCTACAGTAACCAAAACAGCATGGTACTGGTACCAATCAGAGATATAGATCAATGGAACAGAACAGAGCCGTCAGAAATAATGCCACATATCTACAACAATCTGATCTTTGACAAACTTGACAAAAACAAGAAATGGAGAAAGGATTCCCTATTTAATTAATGGTGCTGGGAAAACTGGCTAGCCACATGTAGAAAGCTGAAACTGGATCCCTTCCTTACACCTTACACAAAAATCAACTCAAGATGGATTAAAGTCTTAAACGTTAGACCTAAAACCATAAAAACCCTAGAAGAAATCCTAGGCAATACCATTCAGGACATAGGCATGGGCAGGGACTTCATGTCTAAAACACCAAAAGCAATGGCAACAAAAGCCAAAATTGACAAATGGGATCTAATTAAACTAAAGAGCTTCTGCACAGCAAAGGAAACTACCATCAGAGTGAACAGGCAACCTACAAAATGGGAGAAAAGTTTCTCAACCTACTCATCTGACAAAGGGCTAATATCCAGAATCTACAATGAACACCAACAAATTTACAAGAAAACACCAAACAACCCCATCAAAAAGTGGGCGAAGGACATGAACAGACACTCCTCCAAAGAAGACATTTATGCAGCCAAAAAATACATGAAAAAATGCTCACCATCACTGGCCATCAGAGAAATGCAAATCAAAACCACAATGAGATACCATCTCACACCAGTTAGAATGGCAATCATTAAAAAGTCAGGAAACAACAGGTGCTGGAGAGGATGTGGATAAATAGGAACACTTTTACACTGTTGGTGGGACTGTAAACTAGTTCAACCCTTGTGGAAGTCACTGTGGCGATTCCTCAGGGATCTAGAACTAGAAATTCCATTTGACCCAGCCATCCCATTACTGGGTATATACCCAAAGGACTATAAATCATGCTGCTATAAAGACACATGCACACGTATGTTTATTGCGGCATTATACACAATAGCAAAGACTTGGAAGCAACCCAAATGTCCAACAATGATAGACTGGATTAAGAAAATGTGGCACATATACACCATGGAATACTAGGCAGCCATAAAAAATGATGAGTTCATATCCTTTGTAGGGACATGGATGAAATTGGAAATCATCGTTCTCAGTAAACTATCGCAAGAACAAAAAACCAAACACCACATATTCTCACTCATAGGTGGGAATTGAACAATGAGAACACGTGGACACAGAAGGGGAACATCACACTTCGGGGACTGTTGTGGGGTGGGGGGAGGGGCGAGGGACAGCATTGGGAGATATACCTAATGCTAGATGACGAGTTGGTGGGTGCAGCGCACCAGCATGGCACATGTATACACATGTAGCTTACCTGCACGTTGCGCACATGTACCATGGAGCCTAAAGTATAATAATAATAATAATAATAATAATAATAATAATGATAAAAAGAAAAAAAATTAAAAAAAAAAGAAAGGGATAAATTCCTCGACACATACACTCTCCCATGACTAAACCAGGAAGAAGTTGTATCTCTGAATAGACTAATAACAGGAGCTGAAATTGTGGCAATAATCAATAGCTTACCAACCAAAAAGAGTCCAGGATCAGATGGGTTCACAGCCGAATTCTACCAGAGATCCAAGGAGGAACTGGAACCATTACTTCAGAAACTATTCCAATCAATAGAAAAAGAGGGAATCCTTCCTAACTCATTTTATGAGGCCAGCATCATGCTGATACCAAAACTGGGCAGAGACACAACCAAAAAAGAGAATTTTAGACCAATATCCTTGATGAATATTGATGCAAAAATCCTCAATAAATTACTGGCAAACCGAATCCAGCAGCACATCAGACAGCTTATCCACCATGATCAAGTGGGCTTCATCCCTGGGATGCAAGTCTGGTTCAATATACGCAAATCAATAAATGTAATCCAGCATATAAACAGAACCAAAGTCAAAAACCACATGATTATCTCAATACGTGAAGAAAAGGCCTTTGACAAAATTCAACAACCCTTCATGCTAAAAACTCTCAATAAATTAGATATTGATGGGTCGTATCTCAAAATAATAAGAGCTATTTATGACAAACCCACAGCCAATATCATACTGAATGGGCAAAAACTGGAAGCATTCACTTTGAAAACTGGCACAAGACAGGGATGCCCTCTCTCACCACTTCTATTCAACATAGTGTTGGAAGTTCTGGCCAGGGCAATTAGGCAAGAGAAGGAAATCAAGGGTATTCAATTAGGAAAAAAGGAAGTCAAATTGTCCCTGTTTGCAGATGACGTGATAGTATATCTAGAAAACCCCATTGTCTCAGCCCAAAATCTCCTTAAGCTGATAAGCAACTTCAGCAAAGTCTCAGGATACAAAATCAATGGACAAAAATCACAAGCATTCTTATACATCAATAACAGACAAACAGAGAGCCAAATCATGAGTGAACTCCCATTCACAATTGCTTCAAAGAGAATAAAGTACCTAGGAATCCAACTTCCAAGGGATGTGAAGGACCTCTTCAAGGAGAAAACTACAAACCACTGCTCAAGGAAATAAAAGAGGATACAAACAAATGGAAGAACATTCCATGCTTATGGGTAGGAAGAATCAATATCATGAAAATGGCCATCCTTCCCAAGGTAATTTACAGATTCAATGCCATCCCCATCAAGTTACCAATGACTTTCTTCACAGAATTGGAAAAAACTACTTTAAAGTTCATATGGAACCAAAAAAGAGCCCGCATCACCAAGTCAATCCTAAGCCAAAAGAACAAAGCTGGAGGCATTACGCTACCTGATTTCAAACTGTACTACAAGGCTACTGTAACCAAAACAGCATGGTACTGGTACCAATCAGAGATATAGATCAATGGAACAGAACAGAGCCGTCAGAAATAATGCCACATATCTACAACAATCTGATCTTTGACAAACTTGACAAAAACAAGAAATGGAGAAAGGATTCCCTATTTAATAAATGGTGCTGGGAAAACTGGCTAGCCACATGTAGAAAGCTGAAACTGGATCCCTTCCTTACACCTTATACAAAAATCAACTCAAGATGGATTAAAGACTTAAACGTTAGACCTAAAACCATAAAAACCCTAGAAGAAATCCTAGGCAATACCATTCAGGACATAGGCATGGGCAAGGACTTCATGTCTAAAACACCAAAAGCAATGGCAACAAAAGCCAAAATTGACAAATGGGATCTAATTGAACTAAAGAGCTTCTGCACAGCAAAGGAAACTACCATCAGAGTGAACAGGCAACCTACAAAATGGGAGAAAATTTTCTCAACCTACTCATCTGACAAAGGGCTAATATCCAGAATCTACAATGAACTCCAACAAATTTACAAGAAAACACCAAACAACCCCATCAAAAAGTGGGCGAAGGACATGAACAGACACTCCTCCAAAGAAGACATTTATGCAGCCAAAAAACACATGAAAAAATGCTCACCATCACTGGCCATCAGAGAAATGCAAATCAAAACCACAATGAGATACCATCTCACACCAGTTAGAATGGCAATCATTAAAAAGTCAGGAAACAACAGGTGCTGGAGAGGATGTGGAGAAATAGGAACACTTTTACACCGTTGGTGGGACTGTAAACTAGTTCAACCCTTGTGGAAGTCACTGTGGCGATTCCTCAGGGATCTAGAACTAGAAATTCCATTTGACCCAGCCATCCCATTACTGGGTATATACCCAAAGGACCATAAATCATGCTGCTATAAAGACACATGCACACGTATGTTTATTGCGGCATTATACACAATAGCAAAGACTTGGAACCAACCCAAATGTCCAACAATGATAGACTGGATTAAGAAAATGTGGAACATATACACCATGGAATACTAGGCAGCCATAAAACATGATGAGTTCATATCCTTTCTAGGGACATGGATGAAATTGGAAATCATCGTTCTCAGTAAACTATCGCAAGAACAAAAAACCAAACACCACATATTCTCACTCATAGGTGGGAATTGAACAATGAGAACACGTGGACACAACAAGGGGAACATCACACTTCGGGGACTGTTGTGGGGTGGGGGGAGGGGCGAGGGACAGCATTGGGAGATATACCTAATGCTAGATGACGAGTTGGTGGGTGCAGCGCACCAGCATGGCACATGTATACACATGTAGCTTACCTGCACGTTGCGCACATGTACCATAGAGCCTAAAGTATAATAATAATAACAATAATAATAATAATAATAATAATGATAAAAAGAAAAAAAATTAAAAAAAAGAAAGGGATAAATTCCTCGACACATACACTCTCCCATGACTAAACCAGGAAGAAGTTGAATCTCTGAATAGACTAATAACAGGAGCTGAAATTGTGGCAATAATCAATAGCTTACCAACCAAAAAGAGTCCAGGATCAGATGGGTTCACAGCCGAATTCTACCAGAGGTCCAAGGAGGAACTGGAACCATTACTTCAGAAACTATTCCAATCAATAGAAAAAGAGGGAATCCTTCCTAACTCATTTTATGAGGCCAGCATCATGCTGATACCAAAGCTGGGCAGAGACACAACCAAAAAAGAGAATTTTAGACCAATATCCTTGATGAATATTGATGCAAAAATCCTCAATAAATTACTGGCAAACCGAATCCAGCAGCACATCAGACAGCTTATCCACCATGATCAAGTGGGCTTCATCCCTGGGATGCAAGTCTGGTTCAATATACGCAAATCAATAAATGTAATCCAGCATATAAACAGAACCAAAGTCAAAAACCACATGATTATCTCAATACGTGAAGAAAAGGCCTTTGACAAAATTCAACAACCCTTCATGCTAAAAACTCTCAATAAATTAGGTATTGATGGGTCGTATCTCAAAATAATAAGAGCTATTTATGACAAACCCACAGCCAATATCATACTGAATGGGCAAAAACTGGAAGCATTCACTTTGAAAACTGGCACAAGACAGGGATGCCCTCTCTCACCACTTCTATTCAACATAGTGTTGGAAGTTCTGGCCAGGGCAATTAGGCAAGAGAAGGAAATCAAGGGTATTCAATTAGGAAAAAAGGAAGTCAAATTGTCCCTGTTTGCAGATGACGTGATAGTATATCTAGAAAACCCCATTGTCTCAGCCCAAAATCTCCTTAAGCTGATAAGCAACTTCAGCAAAGTCTCAGGATACAAAATCAATGGACAAAAATCACAAGCATTCTTATACATCAATAACAGACAAACAGAGAGCCAAATCATGAGTGAACTCCCTTTCACAATTACTTCAAAGAGAATAAAGTACCTAGGAATCCAACTTCCAAGGGATGTGAAGGACCTCTTCAAGGAGAAAACTACAAACCACTGCTCAAGGAAATAAAAGAGGATACAAACAAATGGAAGAACATTCCATGCTCATGGGTAGGAAGAATCAATATCATGAAAATGGCCATCCTTCCCAAGGTAATTTACAGATTCAATGCCATCCCCATCAAGTTACCAATGACTTTCTTCACAGAATTGGAAAAAACTACTTTAAAGTTCATATGGAACCAAAAAAGAGCCCGCATCACCAAGTCAATCCTAAGCCAAAAGAACAAAGCTGGAGGCATCACGCTACCTGACTTCAAACTATACTACAAGGCTACAGTAACCAAAACAGCATGGTACTGGTACCAAACAGAGATATAGATCAATGGAAGAGAACAGAGCCGTCAGAAATAATGCCACATATCTACAACAATCTGATCTTTGACAAACTTGACAAAAACAAGAAATAGAGAAAGGATTCCCTATTTAATAAATGGTGCTGGGAAAACTGGCTAGCCACATGTAGAAAGCTGAAACTGGATCCCTTCCTTACACCTTATACAAAAATCAACTCAAGATGGATTAAAGACTTAAACGTTAGACCTAAAACCATAAAAACCCTAGAAGAAATCCTAGGAAATACCATTCAGGACATAGGCATGGGCAAGGACTTCATGTCTAAAACACCAAAAGCAATGGCAACAAAAGCCAAAATTGACAAATGGGATCTAATTGAACTAAAGAGCTTCTGCACAGCAAAGGAAACTACCATCAGAGTGAACAGGCAACCTACAAAATGGGAGAAAATTTTCTCAACCTACTCATCTGACAAAGGGCTAATATCCAGAATCTACAATGAACTCCAACAAATTTACAAGAAAACACCAAACAACCCCATCAAAAAGTGGGCGAAGGACATGAACAGACACTCCTCCAAAGAAGACATTTATGCAGCCAAAAAACACATGAAAAAATGCTCACCATCACTGGCCATCAGAGAAATGCAAATCAAAACCACAATGAGATACCATCTCACACCAGTTAGAATGGCAATCATTAAAAAGTCAGGAAACAACAGGTGCTGGAGAGGATGTGGAGAAATAGGAACACTTTTACACCGTTGGTGGGACTGTAAACTAGTTCAACCCTTGTGGAAGTCACTGTGGCGATTCCTCAGGGATCTAGAACTAGAAATTCCATTTGACCCAGCCATCCCATTACTGGGTATATACCCAAAGGACCATAAATCATGCTGCTATAAAGACACATGCACACGTATGTTTATTGCGGCATTATACACAATAGCAAAGACTTGGAACCAACCCAAATGTCCAACAATGATAGACTGGATTAAGAAAATGTGGAACATATACACCATGGAATACTAGGCAGCCATAAAACATGATGAGTTCATATCCTTTCTAGGGACATGGATGAAATTGGAAATCATCGTTCTCAGTAAACTATCGCAAGAACAAAAAACCAAACACCACATATTCTCACTCATAGGTGGGAATTGAACAATGAGAAGACGTGGACACAACAAGGGGAACATCACACTTCGGGGACTGTTGTGGGGTGGGGGGAGGGGCGAGGGACAGCATTGGGAGATATACCTAATGCTAGATGACGAGTTGGTGGGTGCAGCGCACCAGCATGGCACATGTATACACATGTAGCTTACCTGCACGTTGCGCACATGTACCATAGAGCCTAAAGTATAATAATAATAACAATAATAATAATAATGATAATAATGATAAAAAGAAAAAAAATTAAAAAAAAGAAAGGGATAAATTCCTCGACACATACACTCTCCCATGACTAAACCAGGAAGAAGTTGAATCTCTGAATAGACTAATAACAGGAGCTGAAATTGTGGCAATAATCAATAGCTTACCAACCAAAAAGAGTCCAGGATCAGATGGGTTCACAGCCGAATTCTACCAGAGGTCCAAGGAGGAACTGGAACCATTACTTCAGAAACTATTCCAATCAATAGAAAAAGAGGGAATCCTTCCTAACTCATTTTATGAGGCCAGCATCATGCTGATACCAAAGCTGGGCAGAGACACAACCAAAAAAGAGAATTTTAGACCAATATCCTTGATGAATATTGATGCAAAAATCCTCAATAAATTACTGGCAAACCGAATCCAGCAGCACATCAGACAGCTTATCCACCATGATCAAGTGGGCTTCATCCCTGGGATGCAAGTCTGGTTCAATATACGCAAATCAATAAATGTAATCCAGCATATAAACAGAACCAAAGTCAAAAACCACATGATTATCTCAATACGTGAAGAAAAGGCCTTTGACAAAATTCAACAACCCTTCATGCTAAAAACTCTCAATAAATTAGGTATTGATGGGTCGTATCTCAAAATAATAAGAGCTATTTATGACAAACCCACAGCCAATATCATACTGAATGGGCAAAAACTGGAAGCATTCACTTTGAAAACTGGCACAAGACAGGGATGCCCTCTCTCACCACTTCTATTCAACATAGTGTTGGAAGTTCTGGCCAGGGCAATTAGGCAAGAGAAGGAAATCAAGGGTATTCAATTAGGAAAAAAGGAAGTCAAATTGTCCCTGTTTGCAGATGACGTGATAGTATATCTAGAAAACCCCATTGTCTCAGCCCAAAATCTCCTTAAGCTGATAAGCAACTTCAGCAAAGTCTCAGGATACAAAATCAATGGACAAAAATCACAAGCATTCTTATACATCAATAACAGACAGAGAGCCAAATCATGAGTGAACTCCCTTTCACAATTACTTCAAAGAGAATAAAGTACCTAGGAATCCAACTTCCAAGGGATGTGAAGGACCTCTTCAAGGAGAAAACTACAAACCACTGCTCAAGGAAATAAAAGAGGATACAAACAAATGGAAGAACATTCCATGCTCATGGGTAGGAAGAATCAATATCATGAAAATGGCCATCCTTCCCAAGGTAATTTACAGATTCAATGCCATCCCCATCAAGTTACCAATGACTTTCTTCACAGAATTGGAAAAAACTACTTTAAAGTTCATATGGAACCAAAAAAGAGCCCGCATCACCAAGTCAATCCTAAGCCAAAAGAACAAAGCTGGAGGCATCACGCTACCTGACTTCAAACTATACTACAAGGCTACAGTAACCAAAACAGCATGGTACTGGTACCAAACAGAGATATAGATCAATGGAAGAGAACAGAGCCGTCAGAAATAATGCCACATATCTACAACAATCTGATCTTTGACAAACTTGACAAAAACAAGAAATAGAGAAAGGATTCCCTATTTAATAAATGGTGCTGGGAAAACTGGCTAGCCACATGTAGAAAGCTGAAACTGGATCCCTTCCTTACACCTTATACAAAAATCAACTCAAGATGGATTAAAGACTTAAACGTTAGACCTAAAACCATAAAAACCCTAGAAGAAATCCTAGGAAATACCATTCAGGACATAGGCATGGGCAAGGACTTCATGTCTAAAACACCAAAAGCAATGGCAACAAAAGCCAAAATTGACAAATGGGATCTAATTGAACTAAAGAGCTTCTGCACAGCAAAGGAAACTACCATCAGAGTGAACAGGCAACCTACAAAATGGGAGAAAATTTTCGCAACCTACTCATCTGACAAAGGGCTAATATCCAGAATCTACAATGAACTCCAACAAATTTACAAGAAAACACCAAACAACCCCATCAAAAAGTGGGCGAAGGACATGAACAGACACTCCTCCAAAGAAGACATTTATGCAGCCAAAAAACACATGAAAAAATGCTCACCATCACTGGCCATCAGAGAAATGCAAATCAAAACCACAATGAGATACTATCTCACACCAGTTAGAATGGCAATCATTAAAAAGTCAGGAAACAACAGGTGCTGGAGAGGATGTGGAGAAATAGGAACACTTTTACACTGTTGGTGGGACTGTAAACTAGTTCAACCCTTGTGGAAGTCACTGTGGCGATTCCTCAGGGATCTAGAACTAGAAATTCCATTTGACCCAGCCATCCCATTACTGGGTATATACCCAAAGGACCATAAATCATGCTGCTATAAAGACACATGCACACGTATGTTTATTGCGGCATTCTACACAATAGCAAAGACTTGGAACCAACCCAAATGTCCAACAATGATAGACTGGATTAAGAAAATGTGGAACATATACACCATGGAATACTAGGCAGCCATAAAAAATGATGAGTTCATATCCTTTGTAGGGACATGGATGAAATTGGAAATCATCGTTCTCAGTAAACTATCGCAAGAACAAAAAACCAAACACCACATATTCTCACTCATAGGTGGGAATTGAACAATGAGAACACGTGGACACAAGAAGGGGAACATCACACTTCGGGGACTGTTGTGGGGTGGGGGGAGGGGCGAGGGACAGCATTGGGAGATATACCTAATGCTAGATGACGAGTTGGTGGGTGCAGCGCACCAGCATGGCACATGTATACACATGTAGCTTACCTGCACGTTGCGCACATGTACCATAGAGCCTAAAGTATAATAATAATAACAATAATAATAATAATAATAATAATGATAAAAAGAAAAAAAATTAAAAAAAAAGAAAGGGATAAATTCCTCGACACATACACTCTCCCATGACTAAACCAGGAAGAAGTTGAATCTCTGAATAGACTAATAACAGGAGCTGAAATTGTGGCAATAATCAATAGCTTACCAACCAAAAAGAGTCCAGGATCAGATGGGTTCACAGCCGAATTCTACCAGAGGTCCAAGGAGGAAGTGGAACCATTACTTCAGAAACTATTCCAATCAATAGAAAAAGAGGGAATCCTTCCTAACTCATTTTATGAGGCCAGCATCATGCTGATACCAAAGCTGGGCAGAGACACAACCAAAAAAGAGAATTTTAGACCAATATCCTTGATGAATATTGATGCAAAAATCCTCAATAAATTACTGGCAAACCGAATCCAGCAGCACATCAGACAGCTTATCCACCATGATCAAGTGGGCTTCATCCCTGGGATGCAAGTCTGGTTCAATATACGCAAATCAATAAATGTAATACAGCATATAAACAGAACCAAAGTCAAAAACCACATGATTATCTCAATACGTGAAGAAAAGGCCTTTGACAAAATTCAACAACCCTTCATGCTAAAAACTCTCAATAAATTAGGTATTGATGGGTCGTATCTCAAAATAATAAGAGCTATTTATGACAAACCCACAGCCAATATCATACTGAATGGGCAAAAACTGGAAGCATTCACTTTGAAAACTGGCACAAGACAGGGATGCCCTCTCTCACCACTTCTATTCAACATAGTGTTGGAAGTTCTGGCCAGGGCAATTAGGCAAGAGAAGGAAATCAAGGTTATTCAATTAGGAAAAAAGGAAGTCAAATTGTCCCTGTTTACAGATGACGTGATAGTATATCTAGAAAACCCCATTGTCTCAGCCCAAAATCTCCTTAAGCTGATAAGCAACTTCAGCAAAGTCTCAGGATACAAAATCAATGGACAAAAATCACAAGCATTCTTATACATCAATAACAGACAAACAGAGAGCCAAATCATGAGTGAACTCCCATTCACAATTGCTTCAAAGAGAATAAAGTACCTAGGAATCCAACTTCCAAGGGATGTGAAGGACCTCTTCAAGGAGAAAACTACAAACCACTGCTCAAGGAAATAAAAGAGGATACAAACAAATGGAAGAACATTCCATGCTCATGGGTAGGAAGAATCAATATCATGAAAATGGCCATCCTTCCCAAGGTAATTTACAGATTCAATGCCATCCCCATCAAG
Source organism: Pongo abelii (assembly GCF_028885655.2). Classification (NCBI taxonomy): domain Eukaryota; kingdom Metazoa; phylum Chordata; class Mammalia; order Primates; family Hominidae; genus Pongo; species Pongo abelii. The sequence continues at coordinate 6,228,073 of NC_071998.2, forward strand.
TTACCAATGACTTTCTTCACAGAATTGGAAAAAACTACTTTAAAGTTCATATGGAACCAAAAAAGAGCCCGCATCACCAAGTCAATCCTAAGCCAAAAGAACAAAGCTGGAGGCATCACGCTACCTGATTTCAAACTGTACTACAAGGCTACAGTAACCAAAACAGCATGGTACTGGTACCAATCAGAGATATAGATCAATGGAACAGAACAGAGCCGTCAGAAATAATGCCACATATCTACAACAATCTGATCTTTGACAAACTTGACAAAAACAAGAAATAGAGAAAGGATTCCCTATTTAATAAATGGTGCTGGGAAAACTGGCTAGCCACATGTAGAAAGCTGAAACTGGATCCCTTCCTTACACCTTATACAAAAATCAACTCAAGATGGATTAAAGACTTAAACGTTAGACCTAAAACCATAAAAACCCTAGAAGAAATCCTAGGAAATACCATTCAGGACATAGGCATGGGCAAGGACTTCATGTCTAAAACACCAAAAGCAATGGCAACAAAAGCCAAAATTGACAAATGGGATCTAATTGAACTAAAGAGCTTCTGCACAGCAAAGGAAACTACCATCAGAGTGAACAGGCATCCTACAAAATGGGAGAAAATTTTCTCAACCTAATCATCTGACAAAGGGCTAATATCCAGAATGTACAATGAACTCCAACAAATTTACAAGAAAACACCAAACAACCCCATCAAAAAGTGGGTGAAGGACATGAACAGACACTCCTCCAAAGAAGACATTTATGTAGCCAAAAAACACATGAAAAAATGCTGACCGTCACTGGCCATCAGAGAAATGCAAATCAAAACCACAATGAGATACCATCTCACACCAGTTAGAATGGCAATCATTAAAAAGTCAGGAAACGACAGGTGCTGGAGAGGATGTGGAGAAATAGGAACACTTTTACACTGTTGGTGGGACTGTAAACTAGTTCAACCCTTGTGGAAGTCACTGTGCCGATTCCTCAGGGATCTAGAACTAGAAATTCAATTTGACCCAGCCATCCCATTACTGGGTATATACCCAAAGGACTATAAATCATGCTGCTATAAAGACACATGCACACGTATGTTTATTGCGGCATTATACACAATAGCAAAGACTTGGAACCAACCCAAATGTCCAACAATGATAGACTGGATTAAGAAAATGTGGCACATATACACCATGGAATACTAGGCAGCCATAAAAAATGATGAGTTCATATCCTTTGTAGGGACATGGATGAAATTGGAAATCATCGTTCTCAGTAAACTATCGCAAGAACAAAAAACCAAACACCACATATTCTCACTCATAGGTGGGAATTGAACCATGAGAACACGTGGACACAAGAAGGGGAACATCACACTTCGGGGACTGTTGTGGGGTGGGGGGAGGGGCGAGGGACAGCATTGGGAGATATACCTAATGCTAGATGACGAGTTGGTGGGTGCAGTGCACCAGCATGGCACATGTATACACATGTAGCTTACCTGCACGTTGCGCACATGTACCATAGAGCCTAAAGTATAATAATAATAATAATAGTAATGATAAAAAGAAAAAAAATTAAAAAAAAAAGAAAGGGATAAATTCCTCGACAAATACCCTCTCAAATGACTAAACCAGGAAGAAGTTGAATCTCTGAATAGACTAATAACAGGAGCTGAAATTGTGGCAATAATCAATAGCTTACCAACCAAAAAGAGTCCAGGATCAGATGGGTTCACAGCCGAATTCTACCAGAGGTCCAAGGAGGAACTGGAACCATTACTTCAGAAACTATTCCAATCAATAGAAAAAGAGGGAATCCTTCCTGACTCATTTTATGAGGCCAGCATCATGCTGACACCAAAGCTGGGCAGAGACACAATCAAAAAAGAGAATTTTAGACCAATATCCTTGATGAATATTGATGCAAAAATCCTCAATAAATTACTGGCAAACCGAATCCAGCAGCACATCAGACAGCTTATCCACCATGATCAAGTGGGCTTCACCCCTGGGATGCAAGGCTGGTTCAATATACGCAAATCAATAAATGTAATCCAGCATATAAACAGAACCAAAGTCAAAAACCACATGATTATCTCAATACGTGAAGAAAAGGCCTTTGACAAAATTCAACAACCCTTCATGCTAAAAACTCTCAATAAATTGGGTATTGATGGGTCGTATCTCAAAATAATAAGAGCTATTTATGACAAACCCACAGCCAATATCATACTGAATGGGCAAAAACTGGAAGCATTCACTTTGAAAACTGGCACAAGACAGGGATGCCCTCTCTCACCACTTCTATTAAACATAGTGTTGGAAGTTCTGGCCAGGGCAATTAGGCAAGAGAAGGAAATCAAGGGTATTCAATTAGGAAAAAAGGAAGTCAAATTGTCCCTGTTTGCAGATGACGTGATAGTATATCTAGAAAACCCCATTGTCTCAGCCCAAAATCTCCTTAAGCTGATAAGCAACTTCAGCAAAGTCTCAGGATATAAAATCAATGTACAAAAATCACAAGCATTCTTATACATCAATAACAGACAAACAGAGAGCCAAATCATGAGTGAACTCCCATTCACAATTGCTTCAAAGAGAATAAAATACCTAGGAATCCAACTTACAAGGGATGTGAAGGACCTCTTCAAGGAGAAAACTACAAACCACTGCTCAAGGAAATAAAAGAGGATACAAACAAATGGAAGAACATTCCATGCCCATGGGTAGGAAGAATCAATATCATGAAAATGGCCATCGTTCCCAAGGTAATTTACAGATTCAATGCCATCCCCATCAAGTTCCCAATGACTTTCTTCACAGAATTGGAAAAAACTACTTTAAAGTTCATATGGAACCAAAAAGAGCCCGCATCACCAAGTCAATCCTAAGCCAAAAGAACAAAGCTGGAGGCATCACGCTACCTGACTTCAAACTATACTACAAGGCTACAGTAACCAAAACAGCATGGTACTGGTACCAAAACAGAGATATAGATCAATGGAACAGAACAGAGCCGTCAGAAATAATGCCACATATCTACAACTATCTGATCTTTGACAAACCTGACAAAAACAAGAAATGGAGAAAGGATTCCCTCTTTAATAAATGGTGCTGGGAAAACTGGCTAGCCACATGTAGAAAGCTGAAACTGGATCCCTTTCTTACACCTTATACAAAAATCAACTCAAGATGGATTAAAGACTTAAACGTTAGACCTAAAACCATAAAAACCCTAGAAGAAAACCTAGGCAATACCATTCAGGACATAGGCATGGGCAAGGACTTCATGCCTAAAACACCAAAAGCAATGGAAACAAAAGCCAAAATTGACAAATGGGATCTAATTAAACTAAAGAGCTTCTGCAAAAGGAAACTACCATCAGAGTGAACAGGCAACCTACAAAATGGGAGAAAATTTTCGCAACCTACTCATCTGACAAAGGGCTAATATCCAGAATCTACAATGAACTCCAACAAATTTACAAGAATACACCAAAGAACCCCATCAAAAAGTGGGCGAAGGACATGAACAGACACTCCTCCAAAGAAGACATTTATGCAGCCAAAAAACACATGAAAAAATGCTCACCATCACTGGCCATCAGAGAAATGCAAATCAAAACCACAATGAGATACCATCTCACACCAGTTAGAATGGCAATCATTAAAAAGTCAGGAAACAACAGGTGCTGGAGAGGATGTGGAGAAATAGGAACACTTTTACACTGTTGGTGGGACTGTAAACTAGTTCAACCCTTGTGGAAGTCACTGTGGCGATTCCTCAGGGATCTAGAACTAGAAATTCCATTTGACCCAGCCATCCCATTACTGGGTATATACCCAAAGGACTATAAATCATGCTGCTATAAAGACACATGCACACGTATGTTTATTGCGGCATTATACACAATAGCAAAGACTTGGAACCAACCCAAATGTCCAACAATGATAGACTGGATTAAGAAAATGTGGCACATATACACCATGGAATACTAGGCAGCCATAAAAAATGATGAGTTCATATCCTTTGTAGGGACATGGATGAAATTGGAAATCATCGTTCCCAGTAAACTATCGCAAGAACAAAAAACCAAACACCACATATTCTCACTCATAGGTGGGAATTGAACAATGAGAACACGTGGACACAAGAAGGGGAGCATCACACTTCGGGGACAGTTGTGGGGTGGGGGGAGGGGCGAGGGACAGCATTGGGCGATATACCTAATGCTAGATGACGAGTTGGTGGGTGCAGCGCACCAGCATGGCACATGTATACACATTTAGCTTACCTGCACGTTGCGCACATGTACCATAGAGCCCAAAGTATAATAATAATAATAATAATAATAATAATGATAAAAAGATAAAAAATTAAAAAAAAAAGAAAGGGATAAATTCCTCGACACATACACTCTCCCATGACTAAACCAGGAAGAAGTTGAATCTCTGAATAGACTAATAACAGGAGCTGAAATTGTGGCAATAATCAATAGCTTACCAACCAAAAAGAGTCCAGGATCAGATGGGTTCACAGCCGAATTCTACCAGAGGTCCAAGGAGGAACTGGAACCATTACTTCAGAAACTATTCCAATCAATAGAAAAAGAGGGAATCCTTCCTAACTCATTTTATGAGGCCAGCATCATGCTGATACCAAAGCTGGGCAGAGACACAATCAAAAAAGAGAATTTTAGACCAATATCCTTGATGAATATTGATGCAAAAATCCTCAATAAATTACTGGCAAACCGAATCCAGCAGCACATCAGACAGCTTATCCACCATGATCAAGTGGGCTTCATCCCTGGGATGCAAGTCTGGTTCAATATACGCAAATCAATAAATGTAATCCAGCATATAAACAGAACCAAAGTCAAAAACCACATGATTATCTCAATACGTGAAGAAACGGCATTTGAAAAAATTCAACAACCCTCCATGCTAAAAGTGTCAATAAATTGGGTATTGATGGGTCGTATCTCAAAATAATAAGAGCTATTTATGACAAACCCACAGCCAATATCATACTGAATGGGCAAAAACTGGAAGCATTCACTTTGAAAACTGGCACAAGACAGGGATGCCCTCTCTCACCACTTCTATTCAACATAGTGTTGGAAGTTCTGGCCAGGGCAATTAGGCAAGAGAAGGAAATCAAGGGTATTCAATTAGGAAAAAAGGAAGTCAAATTCTCCCTGTTTGCAGATGACGTGATAGTATATCTAGAAAACCCCATTGTCTCAGCCCAAAATCTCCTTAAGCTGATAAGCAACTTCAGCAAAGTCTCAGGATACAAAATCAATGCACAAAAATCACAAGCATTCTTAAACATCAATAACAGACAAACAGAGAGCCAAATCATGAGTGAACTCCCATTCACAATTGCTTCAAAGAGAATAAAATACCTAGGAATCCAACTTACAAGGGATGTGAAGGACCTCTTCAAGGAGAAAACTACAAACCACTGCTCAAGGAAATAAAAGAGGAGACAAACAAATGGAAGAACATTCCATGCTCATGGGTAGGAAGAATCAATATCATGAAAATGGCCATCCTTCCCAAGGTAATTTACAGATTCAATGCCCTCCCCATCAAGTTACCAATGACTTTCTGCACAGAATTGGAAAAAACTACTTTAAAGTTCATATGGAACCAAAAAAGAGCCCGCATCACCAGGTCAATCTTAAGCCAAAAGAACAAAGCTGGAGGCATCACGCTACCTGACTTCAAACTCTACTACAAGGCTACAGTAACCAAAACAGCATGGTACTGGTACCAAAACAGAGATCTAGATCAATGGAACAGAACAGAGCCGTCAGAAATAATGCCACCTATCTACAACTATCTGATCTTTGACAAACCTGACAAAAACAAGAAATGGAGAAAGGATTCCCTATTTAATAAATGGTGCTGGGAAAACTGGCTAGCCACATGTAGAAAGCTGAAACTGGATCCCGTCCTTACACCTTATACAAAAATCAACTCAAGATGGATTAAAGACTTAAACGTTAGACCTAAAACCATAAAAACCCTGGAAGAAAACCTAGGCAATACCATTCAGGACATAGGCATGGGCAAGGACTTCATGTCTAAAACACCAAAAGCAATGGCAACAAAAGCCAAAATTGACAAATGGGATCTAATTAAACTAAAGAGCTTCTGCACAGCAAAGGAAACTACCATCAGAGTGAACAGGCAACCTACAAAATGGGAGAAAATTTTCGCAACCTACTCATCTGACAAAGGGCTAATATCCAGAATCTACAATGAACTCCAACAAATTTACAAGAAAACACCAAACAACCCCATCAAAAAGTGGGCGAAGGACATGAACAGACACTCCTCCAAAGAAGACATTTATGCAGCCAAAAAACACATGAAAAAATGCTCACCATCACTGGCCATCAGAGAAATGCAAATCAAAACCACAATGAGATACCATCTCACACCAGTTAGAATGGCAATCATTAAAAAGTCAGGAAACAACAGGTGCTGGAGAGGATGTGGAGAAATAGGAACACTTTTACACTGTTGGTGGGACTGTAAACTAGTTCAACCCTTGTGGAAGTCACTGTGGCGATTCCTCAGGGATCTAGAACTAGAAATTCCATTTGACCCAGCCATCCCATTACTGGGTATATACCCAAAGGACTATAAATCATGCTGCTATAAAGACACATGCACACGTATGTTTATTGCGGCATTATACACAATAGCAAAGATTTGGAACCAACCCAAATGTCCAACAATGATAGATTGGATTAAGAAAATGTGGCACATATACACCATGGAATACTAGGCAGCCATAAAAAAAGATGAGTTCATGTCCTTTGTAGGGACATGGATGAAATTGGAAATCATCGTTCTCAGTAAACTATCGCAGGAACAAAAAACCAAACACCACATATTCTCACTCAAAGGTGGGAATTGAACAATGAGAAAACATGGATACAAGAAGGGGAACATCACACTTCGGGGACTGTTGTGGGGTTGGGGGAGGGGCGAGGGACAGCATTGGGAGATATACCTAATGCTAGATGACGAGTTGGTGGGTGCAGCGCACCAGCATGGCACATGTATACACATGTAGGTTACCTGCACGTTGCGCACATGTATCATAGAGCCTCAAGTATAATAATAATAATAATAATCATAATAATAAAAATAATGATAAAAAGAAAAAAAAATTAAAAAAAAAGAAAGGGATAAATTCCTCGACACATACACTCTCCCATGACTAAACCAGGAAGAAGTTGAATCTCTGAATAGACTAATAACAGGAGCTGAAATTGTGGCAATAATCAATAGCTTACCAACCAAAAAGAGTCCAGGATCAGATGGGTTCACAGCCGAATTCTACCAGAGGTCCAAGGAGGAACTGGAACCATTACTTCAGAAACTATTCCAATCAATAGAAAAAGAGGGAATCCTTCCTAACTCATTTTATGAGGCCAGCATCATGCTGATACCAAAGCTGGGCAGAGACACAATCAAAAAAGAGAATTTTAGACCAATATCCTTGATGAATATTGATGCAAAAATCCTCAATAAATTACTGGCAAACCGAATCCAGCCGCACATCAGACAGCTTATCCACCATGATCAAGTGGGCTTCATCCCTGGGATGCAAGTCTGGTTCAATATACGGAAATCAATAAATGTAATCCAGCATATAAACAGAACCAAAGTCAAAAACCACATGATTATCTCAATACGTGAAGAAAAGGACTTTGACAAAATTCAACAACCCTTCATGCTAAAAACTCTCAATAAATTAGGTATTGATGGGTCGTATCTCAAAATAATAAGAGCTATTTATGACAAACCCACAGCCAATATCATACTGAATGGACAAAAACTGGAAGCATTCACTTTGAAAACTGGCACAAGACAGGGATGCCCTCTCTCACCACTTCTATTCAACATAGTGTTGGAAGTTCTGGCCAGGGCAATTAGGCAAGAGAAGGAAATCAAGGGTATTCAATTAGGAAAAAAGGAAGTCAAATTGTCCCTGTTTGCAGATGACGTGATAGTATATCTAGAAAACCCCATTGTCTCAGCCCAAAATCTCCTTAAGCTGATAAGCAACTTCAGCAAAGTCTCAGGATACAAAATCAATGCACAAAAATCACAAGCATTCTTATACATCAATAACAGACAAACAGAGAGCCAAATCATGAGTGAACTCCCATTCACAATTGCTTCAAAGAGAATAAAATACCTAGGAATCCAACTTACAAGGGATGTGAAGGACCTCTTCAAGGAGAAAACTACAAACCACTGCTCAAGGAAATAAAAGAGGTTACAAACAAATGGAAGAACATTCCATGCTCATGGGTAGGAAAAATCAATATCATGAAAATGGCCATCCTTCCCAAGGTAATTTACAGATTCAATGCCCTCCCCATCAAGTTACCAATGACTTTCTGCACAGAATTGGAAAAAACTACTTTAAAGTTCATATGGAACCAAAAAAGAGCCCGCATCACCAAGTCAATCCTAAGCCAAAAGAACAAAGCTGGAGGCATCACGCTACCTGACTTCAAACTATACTACAAGGCTACAGTAACCAAAACAGCATGGTACTGGTACCAAAACAGAGATCTAGATCAATGGAACAGAACAGAGCCGTCAGAAATAATGCCACATATCTACAACTATCTGATCTTTGACAAACCTGACAAAAACAAGAAATGGAGAAAGGATTCCCTATTTAATAAATGGTGCTGGGAAAACTGGCTAGCCACATGTAGAAAGCTGAAACTGGATCCTTTCCTTACACCTTATACAAAAATCAACTCACGATGGATTAAAGACTTAAACGTTAGACCTAAAACCATAAAAACCCTAGAAGAAAACCTAGGCAATACCATTCAGGACATAGGCATGGGCAAGGACTTCATGTCTAAAACACCAAAAGCAATGGCAACAAAAGCCAAAATTGACAAATGGGATCTAATTAAACTAAAGAGCTTCTGCACAGCAAAGGAAACTACCATCAGAGTGAACAGGCAACCTATAAAATGGGAGAAAATTTTCGCAACCTACTCATCTGACAAAGGGCTAATATTCAGAATCTACAATGAACTCCAACAAATTTACAAGAAAACACCAAACAACCCCATCAAAAAGTGGGCGAAGGACATGAACAGACACTCCTCCAAAGAAGACATTTATGCAGCCAAAAAACACATGAAAAAATGCTCACCATCACTGGCCATCAGAGAAATGCAAATCAAAACCACAATGAGATACCATCTCACACCAGTTAGAATGGCAATCATTAAAAAGTCAGGAAACAACAGGTGCTGGAGAGGATGTGGAGAAATAGGAACACTTTTACACTGTTGGTGGGACTGTAAACTAGTTCAACCCTTGTGGAAGTCACTGTGGCGATTCCTCAGGGATCTAGAACTAGAAATTCCATTTGACCCAGCCATCCCATTACTGGGTATATACCCAAAGGACTATAAATCATGCTGCTATAAAGACACATGCACACGTATGTTTATTGCGGCATTATACACAATAGCAAAGACTTGGAACCAACCCAAATGTCCAACAATGATAGATTGGATTAAGAAAATGTGGCACATATACACCATGGAATACTAGGCAGCCATAAAAAATGATGAGTTCATATCCTTTGTAGGGACATGGATGAAATTGGAAATCATCGTTCTCAGTAAACTATCGCAGGAACAAAAAACCAAACACCACATATTCTCACTCAAAGGTGGGAATTGAACAATGAGAAAACATGGATACAAGAAGGGGAACATGACACTTCGGGGACTGTTGTGGGGTGGGGGGAGGGGCGAGGGACAGCATTGGGAGATATACCTAATGCTAGATGACGAGTTGGTGGGTGCAGCGCACCAGCATGGCACATGTATACACATGTAGCTTACCTGCACGTTGCGCACATGTACCATAGAGCCTCAAGTATAATAATAATAATAATAATAATAATAATAATAATAATGATAAAAAGAAAAAAAAATTAAAAAAAAGAAAGGGATAAATTCCTCGACACATACACTCTCCCATGACTAAACCAGGAAGAAGTTGAATCTCTGAATAGACTAATAACAGGAGCTGAAATTGTGGCAATAATCAATAGCTTACCAACCAAAAAGAGTCCAGGATCAGATGGGTTCACAGCCGAATTCTACCAGAGGTCCAAGGAGGAACTGGAACCATTACTTCAGAAACTATTCCAATCAATAGAAAAAGAGGGAATCCTTCCTAACTCATTTTATGAGGCCAGCATCATGCTGATACCAAAGCTGGGCAGAGACACAATCAAAAAAGAGAATTTTAGACCAATATCCTTGATGAATATTGATGCAAAAATCCTCAATAAATTACTGGCAAACCGAATCCAGCCGCACATCAGACAGCTTATCCACCATGATCAAGTGGGCTTCATCCCTGGGATGCAAGTCTGGTTCAATATACGCAAATCAATAAATGTAATCCAGCATATAAACAGAACCAAAGTCAAAAACCACATGATTATCCCAATACGTGAAGAAAAGGACTTTGACAAAATTCAACAACCCTTCATGCTAAAAACTCTCAATAAATTAGGTATTGATGGGTCGTATCTCAAAATAATAAGAGCTATTTATGACAAACCCACAGCCAATATCATACTGAATGGGCAAAAACTGGAAGCATTCACTTTGAAAACTGGCACAAGACAGGGATGCCCCCTCTCACCACTTCTATTCAACATAGTGTTGGAAGTTCTGGCCAGGGCAATTAGGCAAGAGAAGGAAATCAAGGGTATTCAATTAGGAAAAAAGGAAGTCAAATTCTCCCTGTTTGCAGATGACGTGATAGTATATCTAGAAAACCCCATTGTCTCAGCCCAAAATCTCCTTAAGCTGATAAGCAACTTCAGCAAAGTCTCAGGATAAAAAATCAATGTACAAAAATCACAAGCATTCTTATACATCAATAACAGACAAACAGAGAGCCAAATCATGAGTGAACTCCCATTCACAATTGCTTCAAAGAGAATAAAATACCTAGGAATCCAACTTACAAGGGATGTGAAGGACCTCTTCAAGGAGAAAACTACAAACCACTGCTCAAGGAAATAAAAGAGGAGACAAACAAATGGAAGAACATTCCATGCTCATGGGTAGGAAGAATCAATATCATGAAAATGGCCATCCTTCCCAAGGTAATTTACAGATTCAATGCCCTCCCCATCAAGTTACCAATGACTTTCTGCACAGAATTGGAAAAAACTACTTTAAAGTTCATATGGAACCAAAAAAGAGCCCGCATCACCAAGTCAATCCTAAGCCAAAAGAACAAAGCTGGAGGCATCACGCTACCTGACTTCAAACTCTACTACAAGGCTACAGTAACCAAAACAGCATGGTACTGGTACCAAAACAGAGATCTAGATCAATGGAACAGAACAGAGCCGTCAGAAATAATGCCACCTATCTACAACTATCTGATCTTTGACAAACCTGACAAAAACAAGAAATGGAGAAAGGATTCCCTATTTAATAAATGGTGCTGGGAAAAGTGGCTAGCCACATGTAGAAAGCTGAAACTGGATCCCGTCCTTACAACTTATACAATAATCAACTCACGATGGATTAAAGACTTAAACGTTAGACCTAAAACCATAAAAACCCTAGAAGAAAACCTAGGCAATACCATTCAGGACATAGGCATGGGCAAGGACTTCATGTCTAAAACACCAAAAGCAATGGCAACAAAAGCCAAAATTGACAAATGGGATCTAATTAAACTAAAGAGCTTCTGCACAGCAAAGGAAACTACCATCAGAGTGAACAGGCAACCTACAAAATGGGAGAAAATTTTCGCAACCTACTCATCTGACAAAGGGCTAATATCCAGAATCTACAATGAACTCCAAGAAATTTACAAGAAAACACCAAACAACCCCATCAAAAAGTGGGCGAAGGACATGAACAGACACTCCTCCAAAGAAGACATTTATGCAGCCAAAAAACACATGAAAAAATGCTCACCATCACTGGCCATCAGAGAAATGCAAATCAAAACCACAATGAGATACCATCTCACACCAGTTAGAATGGCAATCATTAAAAAGTCAGGAAACAACAGGTGCTGGAGAGGATGTGGAGAAATAGGAACACTTTTACACTGTTGGTGGGACTGTAAACTAGTTCAACCCTTGTGGAAGTCACTGTGGCGATTCCTCAGGGATCTAGAACTAGAAATTCCATTTGACCCAGCCATCCCATTACTGGGTATATACCCAAAGGACTATAAATCATGCTGCTATAAAGACACATGCACACGTATGTTTATTGCGGCATTATACACAATAGCAAAGACTTGGAACCAACCCAAATGTCCAACAATGATAGACTGAATTAAGAAAATGTGGCACATATACACCATGGAATACTAGGCAGCCATAAAAAATGATGAGTTCATATCCTTTGTAGGGACATGGATGAAATTGGAAATCATCGTTCTCAGTAAACTATCGCAAGAACAAAAAACCAAACACCACATATTCTCACTCATAGGTGGGAATTGAACAATGAGAAAACATTTATACAAGAAGGGGAACATCACACTTCGGGGACTGTTGTGGGGTGGGGGGAGGGGCGAGGGACAGCATTGGGAGATATACCTAATGCTAGATGACGAGTTGGTGGGTGCAGCGCACCAGCATGGCACATGTATACACATGTAGCTTACCTGCACATTGCGCACATGTACCATAGAGCCTCAAGTATAATAATAATAATAATAATAATAATAATGATAAAAAGAAAAAAAAATTAAAAAAAAAAGAAAGGGATAAATTCCTCGACACATACACTCTCCCATGACTAAACCAGGAAGAAGTTGAATCTCTGAATAGACTAATAACAGGAGCTGAAATTGTGGCAATAATCAATAGCTTACCAACCAAAAAGAGTCCAGGATCAGATGGGTTCACAGCCGAATTCTACCAGAGGTCCAAGGAGGAACTGGAACCATTACTTCAGAAACTATTCCAATCAATAGAAAAAGAGGGAATCCTTCCTAACTCATTTTATGAGGCCAGCATCATGCTGATACCAAAGCTGGGCAGAGACACAATCAAAAAAGAGAATTTTAGACCAATATCCTTGATGAATATTGATGCAAAAATCCTCAATAAATTACTGGCAAACCGAATCCAGCTGCACATCAGACAGCTTATCCACCATGATCAAGTGGGCTTCATCCCTGGGATGCAAGTCTGGTTCAATATACGCAAATCAATAAATGTAATCCAGCATATAAACAGAACCAAAGTCAAAAACCACATGATTATCCCAACACGTGAAGAAAAGGACTTTGACAAAATTCAACAACCCTTCATGCTAAAAACTCTCAATAAATTAGGTATTGATGGGTCGTATCTCAAAATAATAAGAGCTATTTATGACAAACCCACAGCCAATATCATACTGAATGGGCAAAAACTGGAAGCATTCACTTTGAAAACTGGCACAAGACAGGGATGCCCTCTCTCACCACTTCTATTCAACATAGTGTTGGCAGTTCTGGCCAGGGCAATTAGGCAAGAGAAGGAAATCAAGGGTATTCAATTAGGAAAAAAGGAAGTCAAATTCTCCCTGTTTGCAGATGACGTGATAGTATATCTAGAAAACCCCATTGTCTCAGCCCAAAATCTCCTTAAGCTGGTAAGCAACTTCAGCAAAGTCTCAGGATACAAAATCAATGCACAAAAATCACAAGCATACTTATACATCAATAACAGACAAACAGAGAGCCAAATCATGAGTGAACTCCCATTCACAATTGCTTCAAAGAGAATAAAATACCTAGGAATCCAACTTACAAGGGATGTGAAGGACCTCTTCAAGGAGAAAACTACAAACCACTGCTCAAGGAAATAAAAGAGGAGACAAACAAATGGAAGAACATTCCATGCTCATGGGTAGGAAGAATCAATATCATGAAAATGGCCATCCTTCCCAAGGTAATTTACAGATTCAATGCCCTACCCATCAAGTTACCAATGACTTTCTGCACAGAATTGGAAAAAACTACTTTAAAGTTCATATGGAACCAAAAAAGAGCCCGCATCACCAAGTCAATCCTAAGCCAAAAGAACAAAGCTGGAGGCATCACGCTACCTGATTTCAAACTGTACTACAAGGCTACAGTAACCAAAACAGCATGGTACTGGTACCAATCAGAGATATAGATCAATGGAACAGAACAGAGCCGTCAGAAATAATGCCACATATCTACAACAATCTGATCTTTGACAAACTTGACAAAAACAAGAAATGGAGAAAGGATTCCCTATTTAATAAATGGTGCTGGGAAAACTGGCTAGCCACATGTAGAAAGCTGAAACTGGATCCCTTCCTTACACCTTATACAAAAATCAACTCAAGATGGATTAAAGACTTAAACGTTAGACCTAAAACCATAAAAACCCTAGAAGAAATCCTAGGCAATACCATTCAGGACATAGGCATGGGCAAGGACTTCATGTCTAAAACACCAAAAGCAATGGCAACAAAAGCCAAAATTGACAAATGGGATCTAATTAAACTAAAGAGCTTCTGCACAGCAAAGGAAACTACCATCAGAGTGAACAGGCAACCTACAAAATGGGAGAAAATTTTCTCAACCTACTCATCTGACAAAGGGCTAATATCCAGAATCTACAATGAACTCCAACAAATTTACAAGAAAACACCAAACAACCCCATCAAAAAGTGGGCGAAGGACATGAACAGACACTCCTCCAAAGAAGACATTTATGCAGCCAAAAAACACATGAAAAAATGCTCACCATCACTGGCCATCAGAGAAATGCAAATCAAAACCACAATGAGATACCATCTCACACCAGTTAGAATGGCAATCATTAAAAAGTCAGGAAACAACAGGTGCTGGAGAGGATGTGGAGAAATAGGAACACTTTTACACCGTTGGTGGGACTGTAAACTAGTTCAACCCTTGTGGAAGTCACTGTGGCGATTCCTCAGGGATCTAGAACTAGAAATTCCATTTGACCCAGCCATCCCATTACTGGGTATATACCCAAAGGACCATAAATCATGCTGCTATAAAGACACATGCACACGTATGTTTATTGCGGCATTATACACAATAGCAAAGACTTGGAACCAACCCAAATGTCCAACAATGATAGACTGGATTAAGAAAATGTGGAACATATACACCATGGAATACTAGGCAGCCATAAAAAATGATGGGTTCATATCCTTTGTAGGGACATGGATGAAATTGGAAATCATCGTTCTCAGTAAACTATCGCAAGAACAAAAAACCAAACACCACATATTCTCACTCATAGGTGGGAATTGAACAATGAGAACACGTGGACACAAGAAGGGGAACATCACACTTCGGGGACTGTTGTGGGGTGGGGGGAGGGGCGAGGGACAGCATTGGGAGATATACCTAATGCTAGATGACGAGTTGGTGGGTGCAGCGCACCAGCATGGCACATGTATACACATGTAGCTTACCTGCACGTTGCCTACATGTACCATAGAGCCTAAAGTATAATAATAATAACAATAATAATAATAATAATAATGATAAAAAGAAAAAAAATTAAAAAAAAAGAAAGGGATAAATTCCTCGACACATACACTCTCCCATGACTAAACCAGGAAGAAGTTGAATCTCTGAATAGACTAATAACAGGAGCTGAAATTGTGGCAATAATCAATAGCTTACCAACCAAAAAGAGTCCAGGATCAGATGGGTTCACAGCCGAATTCTACCAGAGGTCCAAGGAGGAAGTGGAACCATTACTTCAGAAACTATTCCAATCAATAGAAAAAGAGGGAATCCTTCCTAACTCATTTTATGAGGCCAGCATCATGCTGATACCAAAGCTGGGCAGAGACACAACCAAAAAAGAGAATTTTAGACCAATATCCTTGATGAATATTGATGCAAAAATCCTCAATAAATTACTGGCAAACCGAATCCAGCAGCACATCAGACAGCTTATCCACCATGATCAAGTGGGCTTCATCCCTGGGATGCAAGTCTGGTTCAATATACGCAAATCAATAAATGTAATCCAGCATATAAACAGAACCAAAGTCAAAAACCACATGATTATCTCAATACGTGAAGAAAAGGCCTTTGACAAAATTCAACAACCCTTCATGCTAAAAACTCTCAATAAATTAGGTATTGATGGGTCGTATCTCAAAATAATAAGAGCTATTTATGACAAACCCACAGCCAATATCATACTGAATGGGCAAAAACTGGAAGCATTCACTTTGAAAACTGGCACAAGACAGGGATGCCCTCTCTCACCACTTCTATTCAACATAGTGTTGGAAGTTCTGGCCAGGGCAATTAGGCAAGAGAAGGAAATCAAGGGTATTCAATTAGGAAAAAAGGAAGTCAAATTGTCCCTGTTTGCAGATGACGTGATAGTATATCTAGAAAACCCCATTGTCTCAGCCCAAAATCTCCTTAAGCTGATAAGCAACTTCAGCAAAGTCTCAGGCTACAAAATCAATGCACAAAAATCACAAGCATTCTTATACATCAATAACAGACAAACAGAGAGCCAAATCATGAGTGAACTCCCATTCACAATTGCTTCAAAGAGAATAAAGTACCTAGGAATCCAACTTCCAAGGGATGTGAAGGACCTCTTCAAGGAGAAAACTACAAACCACTGCTCAAGGAAATAAAAGAGGATACAAACAAATGGAAGAACATTCCATGCTCATGGGTAGGAAGAATCAATATCATGAAAATGGCCATCCTTCCCAAGGTAATTTACAGATTCAATGCCATCCCCATCAAGTTACCAATGACTTTCTTCACAGAATTGGAAAAAACTATTTTAAAGTTCATATGGAACCAAAAAAGAGCCCGCATCACCAAGTCAATCCTAAGCCAAAAGAACAAAGCTGGAGGCATCACGCTACCTGACTTCAAACTATACTACAAGGCTACAGTAACCAAAACAGCATGGTACTGGTACCAAACAGAGATATAGATCAATGGAACAGAACAGAGCCGTCAGAAATAATGCCACATATCTACAACAATCTGATCTTTGACAAACTTGACAAAAACAAGAAATGGAGAAAGGATTCCCTATTTAATAAATGGTGCTGGGAAAACTGGCTAGCCACATGTAGAAAGCTGAAACTGGATCCCTTCCTTACACCTTATACAAAAATCAACTCAAGATGGATTAAAGACTTAAACGTTAGACCTAAAACCATAAAAACCCTAGAAGAAATCCTAGGAAATACCATTCAGGACATAGGCATGGGCAAGGACTTCATGTCTAAAACACCAAAAGCAATGGCAACAAAAGCCAAAATTGACAAATGGGATCTAATTGAACTAAAGAGCTTCTGCACAGCAAAGGAAACTACCATCAGAGTGAACAGGCATCCTACAAAATGGGAGAAAATTTTCTCAACCTAATCATCTGACAAAGGGCTGATATCCAGAATGTACAATGAACTCCAACAAATTTACAAGAAAACACCAAACAACCCCATCAAAAAGTGGGCGAAGGACATGAACAGACACTCCTCCAAAGAAGACATTTATGCAGCCAAAAAACACATGAAAAAATGCTCACCATCACTGGCCATCAGAGAAATGCAAATCAAAACCACAATGAGATACCATCTCACACCAGTTAGAATGGCAATCATTAAAAAGTCAGGAAACGACAGGTGCTGGAGAGGATGTGGAGAAATAGGAACACTTTTACACTGTTGGTGGGACTGTAAACTAGTTCAACCCTTGTGGAAGTCACTGTGCCGATTCCTCAGGGATCTAGAACTAGAAATTCAATTTGACCCAGCCATCCCATTACTGGGTATATACCCAAAGGACTATAAATCATGCTGCTATAAAGACACATGCACACGTATGTTTATTGCGGCATTATACACAATAGCAAAGACTTGGAACCAACCCAAATGTCCAACAATGATAGACTGGATTAAGAAAATGTGGCACATATACACCATGGAATACTAGGCAGCCATAAAAAATGATGAGTTCATATCCTTTGTAGGGACATGGATGAAATTGGAAATCATCGTTCTCAGTAAACTATCGCAAGAACAAAAAACCAAACACCACATATTCTCACTCATAGGTGGGAATTGAACAATGAGAACACGTGGACACAAGAAGGGGAACATCACACTTCGGGGACTGTTGTGGGGTGGGGGGAGGGGCGAGGGACAGCATTGGGAGATATACCTAATGCTAGATGACGAGTTGGTGTGTGCAGTGCACCAGCATGGCACATGTATACACATGTAGCTTACCTGCACGTTGCGCACATGTACCATAGAGCCTAAAGTATAATAATAATAACAATAATAATAATAATAATAATAATGATAAAAAGAAAAAAAATTTAAAAAAAAGAAAGGGATAAATACCTCGACACATACACTCTCCCATGACTAAACCAGGAAGAAGTTGAATCTCTGAATAGACTAATAACAGGAGCTGAAATTGTGGCAATAATCAATAGCTTACCAAACAAAAAGAGTCCAGGATCAGATGGGTTCACAGCCGAATTCTACCAGAGGTCCAAGGAGGAACTGGAACCATTACTTCAGAAACTATTCCAATCAATAGAAAAAGAGGGAATCCTTCCTGACTCATTTTATGAGGCCAGCATCATGCTGACACCAAAGCTGGGCAGAGCACAATCAAAAAAGAGAATTGTAGACCAATATCCTTGATGAATATTGATGCAAAAATCCTCAATAAATTACTGGCAAACCGAATCCAGCAGCACATCAGACAGCTTATCCACCATGAACAAGTGGGCTTCATCCCTGGGATGCAAGGCTGGTTCAATATACGCAAATCAATAAATGTAATCCAGCACATAAACAGAAACAAAGTCAAAAACCACATGATTATCTCAATATGTGAAGAAAAGGCCTTTGACGAAATTCAACAACCCTTCATGCTTAAAACTCTCAATAAATTGGGTATTGATGGGTCGTATCTCAAAATAATAAGAGCTATTTATGACAAACCCAAAGCCAATATCATACTGAATGGGCAAAAACTGGAAGCATTCACTTTGAAAACTGGCACAAGACAGGGATGGCCTCTCTCACCACTTGTATTCAACATAGTGTTGGAAGTTCTGGCCAGGGCAATTAGGGAAGAGAAGGAAATCAAGGGTATTCAATTAGGAAAAAAGGAAGTCAAATTGTCCCTGTTTGCAGATGACGTGACAGTATATCTAGAAAACCCCATTGTCTCAGCCCAAAATCTCCTTAAGCTGATAAGCAACTTCAGCAAAGTCTCAGGATACAAAATCAATGTACAAAAATCACAAGCATTCGTATATATCAATAACAGACAAACAGAGAGCCAAATCATGAGTGAACTCCCATTCACAATTGCTTCAAAGAGAATAAAATACCTAGGAATCCAACTTCCAAGGGATGTGAAGGACCTCTTCAAGGAGAAAACTACAAACCACTGCTCAAGGAAATAAAAGAGGAGACAAACAAATGGAAGAACATTCCATGCTCATGGGTAGGAAGAATCAATATCATGAAAATGGCCATCCTTCCCAAGGTAATTTACAGATTCAATGCCATCCCCGTCAAGTTACCAATGACTTTCTTCACAGAATTGGAAAAAACTACTTTAAAGTTCATATGGAACCAAAAAGAGCCCGCATCACCAAGTCAATCCTAAGCCAAAAGAACAAAGCTGGAGGCATCACGCTACCTGACTTCAAACTATACTACAAGGCTACAGTAACCAAAACAGCATGGTACTTGAACCAAAACAGAGATATAGATCAATGGAACAGAACAGAGCCGTCGGAAATAATGCCACATATCTACAACAATCTGATCTTTGACAAACCTGACAAAAACAAGAAATGGAGAAAGGATTCCCTCTTTAATAAATGGTGCTGGGAAAACTGGCTAGCCACATGTAGAAAGCTGAAACTGGATCCCTTCCTTACACCTTATACAAAAATCAACTCAAGATGGATTAAAGACTTAAACGTTAGACCTAAAACCAAAAAAACCCTAGAAGAAAACCTAGGCAATACCATTCAGGACATAGGCATGGGCAAGGACTTCATGCCTAAAACACCAAAAGCAATGGAAACAAAAGCCAAAATTGACAAATGGGATCTAATTAAACTAAAGAGCTTCTGCAAAAGGAAACTACCATCAGAGTGAACAGGCAACCTACAAAATGGGAGAAAATTTTCGCAACCTACTCATCTGACAAAGGGCTAATATCCAGAATCTACAATGAACTGCAACAAATTTACAAGAATACACCAAAGAACCCCATCAAAAAGTGGGCGAAGGACATGAACAGACACTCCTCCAAAGAAGACATTTATGCAGCCAAAAAACACATGAAAAAATGCTCACCATCACTGGCCATCAGAGAAATGCAAATCAAAACCACAATGAGATACCATCTCACACCAGTTAGAATGGCAATCATTAAAAAGTCAGGAAACAACAGGTGCTGGAGAGGATGTGGAGAAATAGGAACACTTTTACACTGTTGGTGGGACTGTAAACTAGTTCAACCCTTGTGGAAGTCACTGTGGCGATTCCTCAGGGATCTAGAACTAGAAATTCCATTTGACCCAGCCATCCCATTACTGGGTATATACCCAAAGGACTATAAATCATGCTGCTATAAAGACACATGCACACGTATGTTTATTGCGGCATTATACACAATAGCAAAGACTTGGAACCAACCCAAATGTCCAACAATGATAGACTGGATTAAGAAAATGTGGCACATATACACCATGGAATACTAGGCAGCCATAAAAAATGATGAGTTCATATCCTTTGTAGGGACATGGATGAAATTGGAAATCATCGTTCTCAGTAAACTATCGCAAGAACAAAAAACCAAACACCACATATTCTCACTCATAGGTGGGAATTGAACAATGAGAACACGTGGACACAAGAAGGGGAGCATCACACTTCGGGGACAGTTGTGGGGTGGGGGGAGGGGCGAGGGACAGCATTGGGCGATATACCTAATGCTAGATGACGAGTTGGTGGGTGCAGCGCACCAGCATGGCACATGTATACACATGTAGCTTAACTGCACGTTGCGCACATGTACCATAGAGCCCAAAGTATAATAATAATAATAATAATAATAATGATAAAAAGAAAAAAAATTAAAAAAAGAAGAAAGGGATAAATTCCTCGACACATACACTCTCCCATGACTAAACCAGGAAGAATTTGAATCTCTGAATAGACTAATAACAGGAGCTGAAATTGTGGCAATAATCAATAGCTTACCAACCAAAAAGAGTCCAGGATCAGATGGGTTCACAGCCGAATTCTACCAGAGGTCCAAGGAGGAACTGGAACCATTACTTCAGAAACTATTCCAATCAATAGAAAAAGAGGGAATCCTTCCTAACTCATTTTATGAGGCCAGCATCATGCTGATACCAAAGCTGGGCAGAGACACAACCAAAAAAGAGAATTTTAGACCAATATCCTTGATGAATATTGATGCAAAAATCCTCAATAAATTACTGGCAAACCGAATCCAGCAGCACAACAGACAGCTTATCCACCATGATCAAGTGGGCTTCATCCCTGGGATGCAAGGCTGGTTCAATATACGCAAATCAATAAATGTAATCCAGCATATAAACAGAACCAAAGTCAAAAACCACATGATTATCTCAATACGTGAAGAAAAGGCCTTTGACAAAATTCAACAACCCTTCATGCTAAAAACTCTCAATAAATTGGGTATTGATGGGTCGTATCTCAAAATAATAAGAGCTATTTATGACAAACCCACAGCCAATATCATACTGAATGGGCAAAAACTGGAAGCATTCACTTTGAAAACTGGCACAAGATAGGGATGCCCTCTCTCTCCACTTCTATTCAACATAGTGTTGGAAGTTCTGGCCAGGGCAATTAGGCAAGAGAAGGAAATCAAGGGTATTCAATTAGGAAAAAAGGAAGTCAAATTGTCCCTGTTTGCAGATGACGTGATAGTATATCTAGAAAACCCCATTGTCTCAGCCCAAAATCTCCTTAAGCTGATAAGCAACTTCAGCAAAGTCTCAGGATACAAAATCAATGTACAAAAATCACAAGCATTCTTATACATCAATAACAGACGAACAGAGAGCCAAATCATGAGTGAACTGCCATTCACAATTGCTTCAAAGAGAATAAAATACTTAGGAATCCAACTTCCAAGGGATGTGAAGGACCTCTTCAAGGAGAAAACTACAAACCACTGCTCAAGGAAATAAAAGAGGAGACAGACAAATGGAAGAACATTCCATGCTCATGGGTAGGAAGAATCAATATCATGAAAATGGCCATTCTTCCCAAGGTAATTTACAGATTCAATGCCATCCCCATCAAGTTACCAATGACTTTCTTCACAGAATTGGAAAAAACTACTTTAAAGTTCATATGGAACCAAAAAGAGCCCACATCACCAAGTCAATCCTAAGCCAAAAGAACAAAGCTGGAGGCATCACGCTACCTGACTTCAAACTATACTACAAGGCTACAGTAACCAAAACAGCATGGTACTGGTACCAAAACAGAGATCTAGATCAATGGAACAGAACAGAGCCGTCAGAAATAATGCCACATATCTACAACTATCTGATCTTTGACAAACCTGACAAAAACAAGAAATGGAGAAAGGATTCCCTATTTAATAAATGGTGCTGGGAAAACTGGCTAGCCACATGTAGAAAGCTGAAACTGGATCCCTTCCTTACACCTTATACAAAAATCAACTCAAGATGGATTAAAGACTTAAACGTTAGACCTAAAACCATAAAAACCCTAGAAGAAAACCTAGGCAATACCATTCAGGACATAGGCATGGGCAAGGACTTCATGTCTAAAACACCAAAAGCAAAGGCAACAAAAGCAAAAATTGACAAATGGGATCTAATTAAACTAAAGAGCTTCTGCACAGCAAAGGAAACTACCATCAGAGTGAACAGGCAACCTAGAAAATGGGAGAAAATTTTCGCAACCTACTCATCAGACAAAGGGCTAATATCCAGAATCTACAATGAACTCCAAGAAATTTACAAGAAAACACCAAACAACCCCATCAAAAAGTGGGCGAAGGACATGAACAGACACTCCTCCAAAGAAGACATTTATGCAGCCAAAAAACACATGAAAAAATGCTCACCATCACTGGCCATCAGAGAAATGCAAATCAAAACCACAATGAGATACCATCTCACACCAGTTAGAATGGCAATCATTAAAAAGTCAGGAAACAACAGGTGCTGGAGAGGATGTGGAGAAATAGGAACACTTTTACACTGTTGGTGGGACTGTAAACTAGTTCAACCCTTGTGGAAGTCACTGTGGCGATTCCTCAGGGATCTAGAACTAGAAATTCCATTTGACCCAGCCATCCCATTACAGGGTATATACCCAAAGGACTATAAATCATGCTGCTTTAAAGACACATGCACACGTATGTTTATTGCGGCATTATACACAATAGCAAAGACTTGGAACCAACCCAAATGTCCAACAATGATAGACTGGAATAAGAAAATGTGGCACATATACACCATGGAATACTAGGCAGCCATAAAAAATGATGAGTTCATATCGTTTGTAGGGACATGGATGAAATTGGAAATCATCGTTCTCAGTAAACTATCGCAGGAACAAAAAACCAAACACCACATATTCTCACTCATAGGTGGGAATTGAACAATGAGAACACGTGGACACAAGAAGGGGAACATCACACTTCGGGGACTGTTGTGGGGTGGGGGGAGGGGCGAGGGACAGCATTGGGAGATATACCTAATGCTAGATGACGAGTTGGTGGGTGCAGCGCAGCAGCATGGCACATGTATACACATGTAGCTTACCTGCACGTTGTGCACATGTACCATAGAGCCTAAAGTATAATAATAATAATAATAATAATAAAAATAATGATAAAAAGAAAAAAAATTAAAAAAAAAGGAAAGGGATAAATTCCTCGACACATACACTCTCCCATGACTAAACCAGGAAGAAGTTGAATCTCTGAATAGACTAATAACAGGAGCTGAAATTGTGGCAATAATCAATAGCTTACCAACCAAAAAGAGTCCAGGATCAGATGGGTTCACAGCCGAATTCTACCAGAGGTCCAAGGAGGAACTGGAACCATTACTTCAGAAACTATTCCAATCAATAGAAAAAGAGGGAATCCTTCCTAACTCATTTTATGAGGCCAGCATCATGCTGATACCAAAGCTGGGCAGAGACACAATCAAAAAAGAGAATTTTAGACCAATATCCTTGATGAATATTGATGCAAAAATCCTCAATAAATTACTGGCAAACCGAATCCAGCAGCACATCAGACAGCTTATCCACCATGATCAAGTGGGCTTCATCCCTGGGATGCAAGTCTGGTTCAATATACGCAAATCAATAAATGTAATCCAGCATATAAACAGAACCAAAGTCAAAAACCACATGATTATCTCAATACGTGAAGAAACGGCATTTGAAAAAATTCAACAACCCTCCATGCTAAAAGTGTCAATAAATTGGGTATTGATGGGTCGTATCTCAAAATAATAAGAGCTATTTATGACAAACCCACAGCCAATATCATACTGAATGGGCAAAAACTGGAAGCATTCACTTTGAAAACTGGCACAAGACAGGGATGCCCTCTCTCACCACTTCTATTCAACATAGTGTTGGAAGTTCTGGCCAGGGCAATTAGGCAAGACAAGGAAATCAAGGGTATTCAATTAGGAAAAAAGAAGTCAAATTGTCCCTGTTTGCAGATGACGTGATAGTATATCTAGAAAACCCCATTGTCTCAGCCCAAAACCTCCTTAAGCTGATAAGCAACTTCAGCAAAGTCTCAGGATACAAAATCAATGGACAAAAATCACAAGCATTCTTATACATCAATAACAGACAAACAGAGAGCCAAATCATGAGTGAACTCCCATTCACAATTGCTTCAAAGAGAATAAAATACCTAGGAATCCAACTTCCAAGGGATGTGAAGGACCTCTTCAAGGAGAAAACTACAAACCACTGCTCAAGGAAATAAAAGAGGATACAAACAAATGGAAGAACATTCCATGCTCATGGGTAGGAAGAATCAATATCATGAAAATGGCCATCCTTCCCAAGGTAATTTACAGATTCAATGCCATCCCCATCAAGTTACCAATGACTTTCTTCACAGAATTGGAAAAAACTACTTTAAAGTTCATATAGAACCAAAAAAGAGCCCGCATCACCAAGTCAATCCTAAGCCAAAAGAACAAAGATGGAGGCATCACGCTACCTGACTTCAAACTATACTACAAGGCTACAGTAACCAAAACAGCATGGTACTGGTACCAAACAGAGATATAGATCAATGGAACAGAACAGAGCCGTCAGAAATATTGCCACATATCTACAACAATCTGATCTTTGACAAACTTGACAAAAACAAGAAATAGAGAAAGGATTCCCTATTTAATAAATGGTGCTGGGAAAACTGGCTAGCCACATGTAGAAAGCTGAAACTGGATCCCTTCCTTACACCTTATACAAAAATCAACTCAAGATGGATTAAAGACTTAAACGTTAGACCTAAAACCATAAAAACCCTAGAAGAAAACCTAGGCAATACCATTCAGGACATAGGCATGGGCAAGGACTTCATGTCTAAAACACCAAAAGCAATGGCAACAAAAGCCAAAATTGACAAATCGGATCTAATTGAACTAAAGAGCTTCTGCACAGCAAAGGAAACTACCATCAGAGTGAACAGGCAACCTACAAAATGGGAGAAAATTTTCGCAACCTACTCATCTGACAAAGGGCTAATATCCAGAATCTACAATGAACTCCAACAAATTTACAAGAAAACACCAAACAACCCCATCAAAAAGTGGGCGAAGGACATGAACAGACACTCCTCCAAAGAAGACATTTATGCAGCCAAAAAACACATGAAAAAATGCTCACCATCACTGGCCATCAGAGAAATGCAAATCAAAACCACAATGAGATACCATCTCACACCAGTTAGAATGGCAATCATTAAAAAGTCAGGAAACAACAGGTGCTGGAGAGGATGTGGAGAAATAGGAACACTTTTACACTGTTGGTGGGACTGTAAACTAGTTCAACCCTTGTGGAAGTCACTGTGGCGATTCCTCAGGGATCTAGAACTAGAAATTCCATTTGACCCAGCCATCCCATTACTGCGTATATACCCAAAGGACTATAAATCATGCTGCTATAAAGACACATGCACACGTATGTTTATTGCGACATTATACACAATAGCAAAGACTTGGAACCAACCAAAATGTCCAACAATGATAGACTGGATTAAGAAAATGTGGCACATATACACCATGGAATACTAGGCAGCCATAAAAAATGATGAGTTCATATCCTTTGTAGGGACATGGATGAAATTGGAAATCATCGTTCTCAGTAAACTATCGCAAGAACAAAACACCAAACACCACATATTCTCACTCATAGGTGGGAATTGAACAATGAGAACACGTGGACACAAGAAGGGGAACATCACACTTCGGGGACTGTTGTGGGGTGGGGGGAGGGGCGAGGGACAGCATTGGGCGATATACCTAAGGCTAGATGACGAGTTGGTGGGTGCAGCGCACCAGCATGGCACATGTATACACATGTAGCTTACCTGCACGTTGCGCACATGTACCATAGAGCCTCAAGTATAATAATAATAATAATAATAATGATAAAAAGAAAAAAAATTAAAAAAAAAGAAAGGGATAAATTCCTCGACACATACACTCTCCCATGACTAAACCAGGAAGAAGTTGAATCTCTGAATAGACTAATAACAGGAGCTGAAATTGTGGCAATAATCAATAGCTTACCAACCAAAAAGAGACCAGGATCAGATGGGTTCACAGCCGAATTCTACCAGAGGTCCAAGTAGGAACTGGAACCATTGCTTCAGAAACTATTCCAATCAATAGAAAAACAGGGATTCCTTCCTAACTCATTTTATGAGGCCAGCATCATGCTGATACCAAAGCTGGGCAGAGACACAACCTAAAAAGAGAATTTTAGACCAATATCCTTGATGAATATTGATGCAAAAATCCTCAATAAATTACTGGCAAACCGAATCCAGCAGCACAACAGACAGCTTATCCACCATGATCAAGTGGGCTTCATCCCTGGGATGCAAGTCTGGTTCAATATACGCAAATCAATAAATGTAATCCAGCATATAAACAGAACCAAAGTCAAAAACCACATGATTATCCCAATACGTGAAGAAAAGGACATTGACAAAATTCAACAACCCTTCATGCTAAAAACTCTCAATAAATTAGGTATTGATGGGTCGTATCTCAAAATAATAAGAGCTATTTATGACAAACCCACAGCCAATATCATACTGAATGGGCAAAAACTGGAAGCATTCACTTTGAAAACTGGCACAAGACAGGGATGCCCTCTCTCACCACTTCTATTCAACATAGTGTTGGAAGTTCTGGCCAGGGCAATTAGGAAAGAGAAGGAAATCAAGGGTATTCAATTAGGAAAAAAGGAAGTCAAATTCTCCCTGTTTGCAGATGACGTGATAGTATATCTAGAAAACCCCATTGTCTCAGCCCAAAATCTCCTTAAGCTGATAAGCAACTTCAGCAAAGTCTCAGGATACAAAATCAATGCACAAAAATCACAAGCATTCTTATACATCAATAACAGACAAACAGAGAGCCAAATCATGAGTGAACTCCCATTCACAATTGCTTCAAAGAGAATAAAATACCTAGGAATCCAACTTACAAGGGATGTGAAGGACCTCTTCAAGGAGAAAACTACAAACCACTGCTCAAGGAAATAAAAGAGGAGACAAACAAATGGAAGAACATTCCATGCTCATGGGTAGGAAGAATCAATATCATGAAAATGGCCATCCTTCCCAAGGTAATTTACAGATTCAATGCCCTCCCCATCAAGTTACCAATGACTTTCTGCACAGAATTGGAAAAAACTACTTTAAAGTTCATATGGAACCAAAAAAGAGCCCGCATCACCAAGTCAATCCTAAGCCAAAAGAACAAAGCTGGAGGCATCACGCTACCTGACTTCAAACTCTACTACAAGGCTACAGTAACCAAAACAGCATGGTACTGGTACCAAAACAGAGATCTAGATCAATGGAACAGAACAGAGCCGTCAGAAATAATGCCACCTATCTACAACTATCTGATCTTTGACAAACCTGACAAAAACAAGAAATGGAGAAAGGATTCCCTATTTAATAAATGGTGCTGGGAAAACTGGCTAGCCACATGTTGAAAGCTGAAACTGGATCCCGTCCTTACACCTTATACAAAAATCAACTCAAGATGGATTAAAGACTTAAACGTTAGACCTAAAACCATAAAAACCCTGGAAGAAAACCTAGGCAATACCATTCAGGACATAGGCATGGGCAAGGACTTCATGTCTAAAACACCAAAAGCAATGGCAACAAAAGCCAAAATTGACAAATGGGATCTAATTAAACTAAAGAGCTTCTGCACAGCAAAGGAAACTACCATCAGAGTGAACAGGCAACCTACAAAATGGGAGAAAATTTTCGCAACCTACTCATCTGACAAAGGGCTAATATCCAGAATCTACAATGAACTCCAACAAATTTACAAGAAAACACCAAACAACCCCATCAAAAAGTGGGCGAAGGACATGAACAGACACTCCTCCAAAGAAGACATTTATGCAGCCAAAAAACACATGAAAAAATGCTCACCATCACTGGCCATCAGAGAAATGCAAATCAAAACCACAATGAGATACCATCTCACACCAGTTAGAATGGCAATCATTAAAAAGTAAGGAAACAACAGGTGCTGGAGAGGATGTGGAGAAATAGGAACACTTTTACACTGTTGGTGGGACTGTAAACTAGTTCAACCCTTGTGGAAGTCACTGTGGCGATTCCTCAGGGATCTAGAACTAGAAATTCCATTTGACCCAGCCATCCCATTACTGGGTATATACCCAAAGGACTATAAATCATGCTGCTATAAAGACACATGCACACGTATGTTTATTGCGGCATTATACACAATAGCAAAGACTTGGAACCAACCCAAATGTCCAACAATGATAGACTGGATTAAGAAAATGTGGCACATATACACCATGGAATACTAGGCAGCCATAAAAAATGATGAGTTCATATCCTTTGTAGGGACATGGATGAAATTGGAAATCATCGTTCTCAGTAAACTATCGCAGGAACAAAAAACCAAACACCACATATTCTCACTCAAAGGTGGGAATTGAACAATGAGAAAACATGGATACAAGAAGGGGAACATCACACTTCGGGGACTGTTGTGGGGTGGGGGGAGGGGCGAGGGACAGCATTGGGAGATATACCTAATGCTAGATGACGAGTTGGTGGGTGCAGCGCACCAGCATGGCACATGTATACACATGTAGGTTGCCTGCACGTTGCGCACATGTATCATAGAGCCCCAAGTATAATAATAATAATAATAATAATAATAATAAAAATAATGATAAAAAGAAAAAAAAAATTAAAAAAAAAAGAAAGGGATAAATTCCTCGACACATACACTCTCCCATGACTAAACCAGGAAGAAGTTGAATCTCTGAATAGACTAATAACAGGAGCTGAAATTGTGGCAATAATCAATAGCTTACCAACCAAAAAGAGTCCAGGATCAGATGGGTTCACAGCCGAATTCTACCAGAGGTCCAAGGAGGAACTGGAACCATTACTTCAGAAACTATTCCAATCAATAGAAAAAGAGGGAATCCTTCCTAACTCATTTTATGAGGCCAGCATCATGCTGATACCAAAGCTGGGCAGAGACACAATCAAAAAAGAGAATTTTAGACCAATATCCTTGATGAATATTGATGCAAAAATCCTCAATAAATTACTGGCAAACCGAATCCAGCCGCACATCAGACCGCTTATCCACCATGATCAAGTGGGCTTCATCCCTGGGATGCAAGTCTGGTTCAATATACGCAAATCAATAAATGTAATCCAGCATATAAACAGAACCAAAGTCAAAAACCACATGATTATCTCAATACGTGAAGAAAAGGACTTTGACAAAATTCAACAACCCTTCATGCTAAAAACTCTCAATAAATTAGGTATTGATGGGTCGTATCTCAAAATAATAAGAGCTATTTATGACAAACCCACAGCCAATATCATACTGAATGGACAAAAACTGGAAGCATTCACTTTGAAAACTGGCACAAGACAGGGATGCCCTCTCTCACCACTTCTATTCAACATAGTGTTGGAAGTTCTGGCCAGGGCAATTAGGCAAGAGAAGGAAATCAAGGGTATTCAATTAGGAAAAAAGGAAGTCAAATTGTCCCTGTTTGCAGATGACGTGATAGTATATCTAGAAAACCCCATTGTCTCAGCCCAAAATCTCCTTAAGCTGATAAGCAACTTCAGCAAAGTCTCAGGATACAAAATCAATGCACAAAAATCACAAGCATTCTTATACATCAATAACAGACAAACAGAGAGCCAAATCATGAGTGAACTCCCATTCACAATTGCTTCAAAGAGAATAAAATACCTAGGAATCCAACTTACAAGGGATGTGAAGGACCTCTTCAAGGAGAAAACTACAAACCACTGCTCAAGGAAATAAAAGAGGAGACAAACAAATAGAAGAACATTCCATGCACATGGGTAGGAAGAATCAATATCATGAAAATGGCCATCCTTCCCAAGGTAATTTACATATTCAATGCCCTCCCCATCAAGTTACCAATGACTTTCTGCATAGAATTGGAAAAAACTACTTTAAAGTTCATATGGAACCAAAAAAGAGCCCGCATCACCAAGTCAATCCTAAGCCAAAAGAACAAAGCTGGAGGCATCACGCTACCTGACTTCAAACTCTACTACAAGGCTACAGTAACCAAAACAGCATGGTACTGGTACCAAAACAGAGATCTAGATCAATGGAACAGAACAGAGCCGTCAGAAATAATGCCACCTATCTACAACTATCTGATCTTTGACAAACCTGACAAAAACAAGAAATGGAGAAAGGATTCCCTATTTAATAAATGGTGCTGGGAAAACTGGCTAGCCACATGTAGAAAGCTGAAACTGGATCCCGTCCTTACACCTTATACAAAAATCAACTCAAGATGGATTAAAGACTTAAACGTTAGACCTAAAACCATAAAAACCCTAGAAGAAAACCTAGGCAATACCATTCAGGACATAGGCATGGGCAAGGACTTCATGTCTAAAACACCAAAAGCAATGGCAACAAAAGCCAAAATTGACAAATGGGATCTAATTAAACTAAAGAGCTTCTGCACAGCAAAGGAAACTACCATCAGAGTGAACAGGCAACCTACAAAATGGGAGAAAATTTTCGCAACCTACTCATCTGACAAAGGGCTAATATCCAGAATCTACAATGAACTCCAAGAAATTTGCAAGAAAACACCAAACAACCCCATCAAAAAGTGGGCGAAGGACATGAACAGACACTCCTCCAAAGAAGACATTTATGCAGCCAAAAAACACATGAAAAAATGCTCACCATCACTGGCCATCAGAGAAATGCAAATCAAAACCACAATGAGATACCATCTCACACCAGTTAGAATGGCAATCATTAAAAAGTCAGGAAACAACAGGTGCTGGAGAGGATGTGGAGAAATAGGAACACTTTTACACTGTTGGTGGGACTGTAAACTAGTTCAACCCTTGTGGAAGTCACTGTGGCGATTCCTCAGGGATCTAGAACTAGAAATTCCATTTGACCCAGCCATCCCATTACTGGGTATATACCCAAAGGACTATAAATCATGCTGCTATAAAGACACATGCACACGTATGTTTATTGCGGCATTATACACAATAGCAAAGACTTGGAACCAACCCAAATGTCCAACAATGATAGATTGGATTAAGAAAATGTGGCACATATACACCATGGAATACTAGGCAGCCATAAAAAATGATGAGTTCATATCCTTTGTAGGGACATGGATGAAATTGGAAATCATCGTTCTCAGTAAACTATCGCAGGAACAAAAAACCAAACACCACATATTCTCACTCAAAGGTGGGAATTGAACAATGAGAAAACATGGATACAAGAAGGGGAACATGACACTTCGGGGACTGTTGTGGGGTGGGGGGAGGGGCGAGGGACAGCATTGGGAGATATACCTAATGCTAGATGACGAGTTGGTGGGTGCAGCGCACCAGCATGGCACATGTATACACATGTAGCTTACCTGCACGTTGCGCACATGTACCATAGAGCCTCAAGTATAATAATAATAATAATAATAATAATAATAATGATAAAAAGAAAAAAAAATTAAAAAAAAGAAAGGGATAAATTCCTCGACACATACACTCTCCCATGACTAAACCAGGAAGAAGTTGAATCTCTGAATAGACTAATAACAGGAGCTGAAATTGTGGCAATAATCAATAGCTTACCAACCAAAAAGAGTCCAGGATCAGATGGGTTCACAGCCGAATTCTACCAGAGGTCCAAGGAGGAACTGGAACCATTACTTCAGAAACTATTCCAATCAATAGAAAAAGAGGGAATCCTTCCTAACTCATTTTATGAGGCCAGCATCATGCTGATACCAAAGCTGGGCAGAGACACAATCAAAAAAGAGAATTTTAGACCAATATCCTTGATGAATATTGAAGCAAAAATCCTCAATAAATTACTGGCAAACCGAATCCAGCCGCACATCAGACAGCTTATCCACCATGATCAAGTGGGCTTCATCCCTGGGATGCAAGTCTGGTTCAATATACGCAAATCAATAAATGTAATCCAGCATATAAACAGAACCAAAGTCAAAAACCACATGATTATCCCAATACGTGAAGAAAAGGACTTTGACAAAATTCAACAACCCTTCATGCTAAAAACTCTCAATAAATTAGGTATTGATGAGTCGTATCTCAAAATAATAAGAGCTATTTATGACAAACCCACAGCCAATATCATACTGAATGGGCAAAAACTGGAAGCATTCACTTTGAAAACTGGCACAAGACAGGGATGCCCTCTCTCACCACTTCTATTCAACATAGTGTTGGAAGTTCTGGCCAGGGCAATTAGGCAAGAGAAGGAAATCAAGGGTATTCAATTAGGAAAAAAGGAAGTCAAATTGTCCCTGTTTGCAGATGACGTGATAGTATATCTAGAAAACCCCATTGTCTCAGCCCAAAATCTCCTTAAGCTGATAAGCAACTTCAGCAAAGTCTCAGGATACAAAATCAATGCACAAAAATCACAAGCATTCTTATACATCAATAACAGACAAACAGAGAGCCAAATCATGAGTGAACTCCCATTCACAATTGCTTCAAAGAGAATAAAATACCTAGGAATCCAACTTACAAGGGATGTGAAGGACCTCTTCAAGGAGAAAACTACAAACCACTGCTCAAGGAAATAAAAGAGGAGACAAACAAATGGAAGAACTTTCCATGCTCATGGGTAGGAAGAATCAATATCATGAAAATGGCCATCCTTCCCAAGGTAATTTACAGATTCAATGCCCTCCCCATCAAGTTACCAATGACTTTCTGCACAGAATTGGAAAAAACTACTTTAAAGTTCATATGGAACCAAAAAAGAGCCCGCATCACCAAGTCAATCCTAAGCCAAAAGAACAAAGCTGGAGGCATCACGCTACCTGACTTCAAACTCTACTACAAGGCTACAGTAACCAAAACAGCATGGTACTGGTACCAAAACAGAGATCTAGATCAATGGAACAGAACAGAGCCGTCAGAAATAATGCCACCTATCTACAACTATCTGATCTTTGACAAACCTGACAAAAACAAGAAATGGAGAAAGGATTCCCTATTTAATAAATGGTGCTGGGAAAACTGGCTAGCCACATGTAGAAAGCTGAAACTGGATCCCGTCCTTACACCTTATACAAAAATCAACTCAAGATGGATTAAAGACTTAAACGTTAGACCTAAAACCATAAAAACCCTAGAAGAAAACCTAGGCAATACCATTCAGGACATAGGCATGGGCAAGGACTTCATGTCTAAAACACCAAAAGCAATGGCAACAAAAGCCAAAATTGACAAATGGGATCTAATTAAACTAAAGAGCTTCTGCACAGCAAAGGAAACTACCATCAGAGTGAACAGGCAACCTACAAAATGGGAGAAAATTTTCGCAACCTACTCATCTGACAAAGGGCTAATATCCAGAATCTACAATGAACTCCAAGAAATTTGCAAGAAAACACCAAACAACCCCATCAAAAAGTGGGCGAAGGACATGAACAGACACTCCTCCAAAGAAGACATTTATGCAGCCAAAAAACACATGAAAAAATGCT
The DNA here is from genome assembly GCF_028885655.2 of Pongo abelii. Classification (NCBI taxonomy): domain Eukaryota; kingdom Metazoa; phylum Chordata; class Mammalia; order Primates; family Hominidae; genus Pongo; species Pongo abelii. Next base: position 6,262,562 of record NC_071998.2, read on the forward strand.
CACCATCACTGGCCATCAGAGAAATGCAAATCAAAACCACAATGAGATACCATCTCACACCAGTTAGAATGGCAATCATTAAAAAGTCAGGAAACAACAGGTGCTGGAGAGGATGTGGAGAAATAGGAACACTTTTACACTGTTGGTGGGACTGTAAACTAGTTCAACCCTTGTGGAAGTCACTGTGGCGATTCCTCAGGGATCTAGAACTAGAAATTCCATTTGACCCAGCCATCCCATTACTGGGTATATACCCAAAGGACTATAAATCATGCTGCTATAAAGACACATGCACACGTATGTTTATTGCGGCATTATACACAATAGCAAAGACTTGGAACCAACCCAAATGTCCAACAATGATAGATTGGATTAAGAAAATGTGGCACATATACACCATGGAATACTAGGCAGCCATAAAAAATGATGAGTTCATATCCTTTGTAGGGACATGGATGAAATTGGAAATCATCGTTCTCAGTAAACTATCGCAGGAACAAAAAACCAAACACCACATATTCTCACTCAAAGGTGGGAATTGAACAATGAGAAAACATGGATACAAGAAGGGGAACATGACACTTCGGGGACTGTTGTGGGGTGGGGGGAGGGGCGAGGGACAGCATTGGGAGATATACCTAATGCTAGATGACGAGTTGGTGGGTGCAGCGCACCAGCATGGCACATGTATACACATGTAGCTTACCTGCACGTTGCGCACATGTACCATAGAGCCTCAAGTATAATAATAATAATAATAATAATAATAATAATGATAAAAAGAAAAAAAAATTAAAAAAAAGAAAGGGATAAATTCCTCGACACATACACTCTCCCATGACTAAACCAGGAAGAAGTTGAATCTCTGAATAGACTAATAACAGGAGCTGAAATTGTGGCAATAATCAATAGCTTACCAACCAAAAAGAGTCCAGGATCAGATGGGTTCACAGCCGAATTCTACCAGAGGTCCAAGGAGGAACTGGAACCATTACTTCAGAAACTATTCCAATCAATAGAAAAAGAGGGAATCCTTCCTAACTCATTTTATGAGGCCAGCATCATGCTGATACCAAAGCTGGGCAGAGACACAATCAAAAAAGAGAATTTTAGACCAATATCCTTGATGAATATTGAAGCAAAAATCCTCAATAAATTACTGGCAAACCGAATCCAGCCGCACATCAGACAGCTTATCCACCATGATCAAGTGGGCTTCATCCCTGGGATGCAAGTCTGGTTCAATATACGCAAATCAATAAATGTAATCCAGCATATAAACAGAACCAAAGTCAAAAACCACATGATTATCCCAATACGTGAAGAAAAGGACTTTGACAAAATTCAACAACCCTTCATGCTAAAAACTCTCAATAAATTAGGTATTGATGAGTCGTATCTCAAAATAATAAGAGCTATTTATGACAAACCCACAGCCAATATCATACTGAATGGGCAAAAACTGGAAGCATTCACTTTGAAAACTGGCACAAGACAGGGATGCCCTCTCTCACCACTTCTATTCAACATAGTGTTGGAAGTTCTGGCCAGGGCAATTAGGCAAGAGAAGGAAATCAAGGGTATTCAATTAGGAAAAAAGGAAGTCAAATTGTCCCTGTTTGCAGATGACGTGATAGTATATCTAGAAAACCCCATTGTCTCAGCCCAAAATCTCCTTAAGCTGATAAGCAACTTCAGCAAAGTCTCAGGATACAAAATCAATGCACAAAAATCACAAGCATTCTTATACATCAATAACAGACAAACAGAGAGCCAAATCATGAGTGAACTCCCATTCACAATTGCTTCAAAGAGAATAAAATACCTAGGAATCCAACTTACAAGGGATGTGAAGGACCTCTTCAAGGAGAAAACTACAAACCACTGCTCAAGGAAATAAAAGAGGAGACAAACAAATGGAAGAACTTTCCATGCTCATGGGTAGGAAGAATCAATATCATGAAAATGGCCATCCTTCCCAAGGTAATTTACAGATTCAATGCCCTCCCCATCAAGTTACCAATGACTTTCTGCACAGAATTGGAAAAAACTACTTTAAAGTTCATATGGAACCAAAAAAGAGCCCGCATCACCAAGTCAATCCTAAGCCAAAAGAACAAAGCTGGAGGCATCACGCTACCTGACTTCAAACTCTACTACAAGGCTACAGTAACCAAAACAGCATGGTACTGGTACCAAAACAGAGATCTAGATCAATGGAACAGAACAGAGCCGTCAGAAATAATGCCACCTATCTACAACTATCTGATCTTTGACAAACCTGACAAAAACAAGAAATGGAGAAAGGATTCCCTATTTAATAAATGGTGCTGGGAAAACTGGCTAGCCACATGTAGAAAGCTGAAACTGGATCCCGTCCTTACACCTTATACAAAAATCAACTCAAGATGGATTAAAGACTTAAACGTTAGACCTAAAACCATAAAAACCCTAGAAGAAAACCTAGGCAATACCATTCAGGACATAGGCATGGGCAAGGACTTCATGTCTAAAACACCAAAAGCAATGGCAACAAAAGCCAAAATTGACAAATGGGATCTAATTAAACTAAAGAGCTTCTGCACAGCAAAGGAAACTACCATCAGAGTGAACAGGCAACCTACAAAATGGGAGAAAATTTTCGCAACCTACTCATCTGACAAAGGGCTAATATCCAGAATCTACAATGAACTCAAAGAAATTTGCAAGAAAACACCAAACAACCCCATCAAAAAGTGGGCGAAGGACATGAACAGACACTCCTCCAAAGAAGACATTTATGCAGCCAAAAAACACATGAGAAAATGCTCACCATCACTGGCCATCAGAGAAATGCAAATCAAAACCACAATGAGATACCATCTCACACCAGTTAGAATGGCAATCATTAAAAAGTCAGGAAACAACAGGTGCTGGAGAGGATGTGGAGAAATAGGAACACTTTTACACTGTTGGTGGGACTGTAAACTAGTTCAACCCTTGTGGAAGTCACTGTGGCGATTCCTCAGGGATCTAGAACTAGAAATTCCATTTGACCCAGCCATCCCATTACTGGGTATATACCCAAAGGACTATAAATCATGCTGCTATAAAGACACATGCACACGTATGTTTATTGCGGCATTATACACAATAGCAAAGACTTGGAACCAACCCAAATGTCCAACAATGATAGACTGGATTAAGAAAATGTGGCACATATACACCATGGAATACTAGGCAGCCATAAAAAATGATGAGTTCATATCTTTGGAGGGACATGCATGAAATTGGAAATCATCGTTCTCAGTAAACTATCGCAAGAACAAAAAACCAAACACCACATATTCTCACTCATAGGTGGGAATTGAACAATGAGAAAACATGGATACAAGAAGGGGAACATCACACTTCGGGGACTGTTGTGGGGTGGGGGGAGGGGCGAGGGACAGCATTGGGAGATATACCTAATGCTAGATGACGAGTTGGTGGGTGCAGCGCACCAGCATGGCACATGTATACACATGTAGCTTACCTGCACGTTGCGCACATGTACCATAGAGCCTCAAGTATAATAATAATAATAATAATAATAATAATGATAAAAAGAAAAAAAAATTAAAAAAAAAAGAAAGGGATAAATTCCTCGACACATACACTCTCCCATGACTAAACCAGGAAGAAGTTGAATCTCTGAATAGACTAATAACAGGAGCTGAAATTGTGGCAATAATCAATAGCTTACCAACCAAAAAGAGTCCAGGATCAGATGGGTTCACAGCCGAATTCTACCAGAGGTCCAAGGAGGAACTGGAACCATTACTTCAGAAACTATTCCAATCAATAGAAAAAGAGGGAATCCTTCCTAACTCATTTTATGAGGCCAGCATCATGCTGATACCAAAGCTGGGCAGAGACACAATCAAAAAAGAGAATTTTAGACCAATATCCTTGATGAATATTGATGCAAAAATCCTCAATAAATTACTGGCAAACCGAATCCAGCTGCACATCAGACAGCTTATCCACCATGATCAAGTGGGCTTCATCCCTGGGATGCAAGTCTGGTTCAATATACGCAAATCAATAAATGTAATCCAGCATATAAACAGAACCAAAGTCAAAAACCACATGATTATCCCAGTACGTGAAGAAAAGGACTTTGACAAAATTCAACAACCCTTCATGCTAAAAACTCTCAATAAATTAGGTATTGATGGGTCATATCTCAAAATAATAAGAGCTATTTATGACAAACCCACAGCCAATATCATACTGAATGGGCAAAAACTGGAAGCATTCACTTTGAAAACTGGCACAAGACAGGGATGCCCTCTCTCACCACTTGTATTCAACATAGTGTTGGAAGTTCTGGCCAGGGCAATTAGGCAAGAGAAGGAAATCAAGGGTATTCAATTAGGAAAAAAGGAAGTCAAATTGTCCCTGTTTGCAGATGACGTGATAGTATATCTAGAAAACCCCATTGTCTCAGCCCAAAATCTCCTTAAGCTGATAAGCAACTTCAGCAAAGTCTCAGGATACAAAATCAATGCACAAAAATCACAAGCATTCTTATACATCAATAACAGACAAACAGAGAGCCAAATCATGAGTGAACTCCCATTCACAATTGCTTCAAAGAGAATAAAATACCTAGGAATCCAACTTACAAGGGATGTGAAGGACCTCTTCAAGGAGAAAACTACAAACCACTGCTCAAGGAAATAAAAGAGGAGACAAACAAATGGAAGAACATTCCATGCTCATGGGTAGGAAGAATCAATATCATGAAAATGGCCATCCTTCCCAAGGTAATTTACAGATTCAATGCCCTCCCCATCAAGTTACCAATGACTTTCTGCACAGAATTGGAAAAAACTACTTTAAAGTTCATATGGAACCAAAAAAGAGCCCGCATCACCAAGTCAATCCTAAGCCAAAAGAACAAAGCTGGAGGCATCACGCTACCTGACTTCAAACTCTACTACAAGGCTACAGTAACCAAAACCGCATGGTACTGGTACCAAAACAGAGATCTAGATCAATGGAACAGAACAGAGCCGTGAGAAATAATGCCACATATCTACAACTATCTGATCTTTGACAAACCTGACAAAAACAAGAAATGGAGAAAGGATTCCCTATTTAATAAATGGTGCTGGGAAAACTGGCTAGCCACATGTAGAAAGCTGAAACTGGATCCCGTCCTTACACCTTATACAAAAATCAACTCAAGATGGATTAAAGACTTAAACGTTAGACCTAAAACCATAAAAACCCTAGAAGAAAACCTAGGCAATACCATTCAGGACATAGGCATGGGCAAGGACTTCATGTCTAAAACACCAAAAGCAATGGCAACAAAAGCCAAAATTGACAAATGGGATCTAATTAAACTAAAGAGCTTCTGCACAGCAAAGGAAACTACCATCAGAGTGAACAGGCAACCTACAAAATGGGAGAAAATTTTCGCAACCTACTCATCTGACAAAGGGCTAATATCCAGAATCTACAATGAACTCCAAGAAATTTACAAGAAAACACCAAACAACCCCATCAAAAAGTGGGCGAAGGACATGAACAGACACTCCTCCAAAGAAGACATTTATGCAGCCAAAAAACACATGAAAAAATGCTCACCATCACTGGCCATCAGAGAAATGCAAATCAAAACCACAATGAGATACCATCTCACACCAGTTAGAATGGCAATCATTCAAAAGTCAGGAAACAACAGGTGCTGGAGAGGATGTGGAGAAATAGGAACACTTTTACACTGTTGGTGGGACTGTAAACTAGTTCAACCCTTGTGGAAGTCACTGTGGCGATTCCTCAGGGATCTAGAACTAGAAATTCCATTTGACCCAGCCATCCCATTACTGGGTATATACCCAAAGGACTATAAATCATGCTGCTATAAAGACACATGCACACGTATGTTTATTGCGGCATTATACACAATAGCAAAGACTTGGAACCAACCCAAATGTCCAACAATGATAGACTGGATTAAGAAAATGTGGCACATATACACCATGGAATACTAGGCAGCCATAAAAAATGATGAGTTCATATCCTTTGTAGGGACATGGATGAAATTGGAAATCATCGTTCTCAGTAAACTATCGCAAGAACAAAAAACCAAACACCACATATTCTCACTCATAGGTGGGAATTGAACAATGAGAAAACATGGATACAAGAAGGGGAACATCACACTTCGGGGACTGTTGTGGGGTGGGGGGAGGGGCGAGGGACAGCATTGGGAGATATACCTAATGCTAGATGACGAGTTGGTGGGTGCAGCGCACCAGCATGGCACATGTATACACATGTAGCTTACCTGCACGTTGCGCACATGTACCATAGAGCCTCAAGTATAATAATAATAATAATAATAATAATAATGATAAAAAGAAAAAAAAATTAAAAAAAATGAAAGGGATAAATTCCTCGACACATACACTCTCCCATGACTAAACCAGGAAGAAGTTGAATCTCTGAATAGACTAATAACAGGAGCTGAAATTGTGGCAATAATCAATAGCTTACCAACCAAAAAGAGTCCAGGATCAGATGGGTTCACAGCCGAATTCTACCAGAGGTCCAAGGAGGAACTGGAACCATTACTTCAGAAACTATTCCAATCAATAGAAAAAGAGGGAATCCTTCCTAACTCATTTTATGAGGCCAGCATCATGCTGATACCAAAGCTGGGCAGAGACACAATCAAAAAAGAGAATTTTAGACCAATATCCTTGATGAATATTGATGCAAAAATCCTCAATAAATTACTGGCAAACCGAATCCAGCCGCACATCAGACAGCTTATCCACCATGATCAAGTGGGCTTCATCCCTGGGATGCGAGTCTGGTTCAATATACGCAAATCAATAAATGTAATCCAGCATATAAACAGAACCAAAGTCAAAAACCACATGATTATCCCAATACGTGAAGAAAAGGACTTTGACAAAATTCAACAACCCTTCATGCTAAAAACTCTCAATAAATTAGGTATTGATGGGTCGTATCTCAAAATAATAAGAGCTATTTATGACAAACCCACAGCCAATATCATACTGAATGGGCAAAAACTGGAAGCATTCACTTTGAAAACTGGCACAAGACAGGGATGCCCTCTCTCACCACTTCTATTCAACATAGTGTTGGAAGTTCTGGCCAGGGCAATTAGGCAAGAGAAGGAAATCAAGGGTATTCAAATAGGAAAAAAGGAAGTCAAATTGTCCCTGTTTGCAGATGACGTGATAGTATATCTAGAAAACCCCATTGTCTCAGCCCAAAATCTCCTTAAGCTGATAAGCAACTTCAGCAAAGTCTCAGGATACAAAATCAATGGACAAAAATCACAAGCATTCTTATACATCAATAACAGACAAACAGAGAGCCAAATCATGAGTGAACTCCCATTCACAATTGCTTCAAAGAGAATAAAATACCTAGGAATCCAACTTACAAGGGATGTGAAGGACCTCTTCAAGGAGAAAACTACAAACCACTGCTCAAGGAAATAAAAGAGGATACAAACAAATGGAAGAACATTCCATGCTCATTGGTAGGAAGAATCAATATCATGAAAATGGCCATCCTTCCCAAGGTAATTTACAGATTCAATGCCCTCCCCATCAAGTTACCAATGACTTTCTGCACAGAATTGGAAAAAACTACTTTAAAGTTCATATGGAACCAAAAAAGAGCCCGCATCACCAAGTCAATCCTAAGCCAAAAGAACAAAGCTGGAGGCATCACGCTACCTGACTTCAAACTCTACTACAAGGCTACAGTAACCAAAACAGCATGGTACTGGTACCAAAACAGAGATCTAGATCAATGGAACAGAACAGAGCCGTCAGAAATAATGCCACATATCTACAACTATCTGATCTTTGACAAACCTGACAAAAACAAGAAATGGAGAAAGGATTCCCTATTTAATAAATGGTGCTGGGAAAACTGGCTAGCCACATGTAGAAAGCTGAAACTGGATCCCGTCCTTACACCTTATACAAAAATCAACTCAAGATGGATTAAAGACTTAAACGTTAGACCTAAAACCATAAAAACCCTAGAAGAAAACCTAGGCAATACCATTCAGGACATAGGCATGGGCAAGGACTTCATGTCTAAAACACCAAAAGCAATGGCAACAAAAGCCAAAATTGACAAATGGGATCTAATTAAACTAAAGAGCTTCTGCACAGCAAAGGAAACTACCATCAGAGTGAACAGGCAACCTACAAAATGGGAGAAAATTTTCGCAACCTACTCATCTGACAAAGGACTAATATCCAGAATCTACAATGAACTCCAACAAATTTACAAGAAAACACCAAACAACCCCATCAAAAAGTGGGCGAAGGACATGAACAGACACTCCTCCAAAGAAGACATTTATGCAGCCAAAAAACACATGAAAAAATGCTCACCATCACTGGCCATCAGAGAAATGCAAATCAAAACCACAATGAGATACCATCTCACACCAGTTAGAATGGCAATCATTAAAAAGTCAGGAAACAACAGGTGCTGGAGAGGATGTGGAGAAATAGGAACACTTTTACACTGTTGGTGGGACTGTAAACTAGTTCAACCCTTGTGGAAGTCACTGTGGCGATTCCTCAGGGATCTAGAACTAGAAATTCCATTTGACCCAGCCATCCCATTACTGGGTATATACCCAAAGGACTATAAATCATGCTGCTATAAAGACACATGCACACGTATGTTTATTGCGGCATTATACACAATAGCAAAGACTTGGAACCAACCCAAATGTCCAACAATGATAGACTGGATTAAGAAAATGTGGCACATATACACCATGGAATACTAGGCAGCCATAAAAAATGATGAGTTCATATCCTTTGTAGGGACATGGATGAAATTGGAAATCATCGTTCTCAGTAAACTATCGCAAGAACAAAAAACCAAACACCACATATTCTCACTCATAGGTGGGAATTGAACAATGAGAAAACATGGATACAAGAAGGGGAACATCACACTTCGGGGACTGTTGTGGGGTGGGGGGAGGGGCGAGGGACAGCATTGGGAGATATACCTAATGCTAGATGACGAGTTGGTGGGTGCAGCGCACCAGCATGGCACATGTATACACATGTAGCTTACCTGCACATTGCGCACATGTACCATAGAGCCTCAAGTATAATAATAATAATAATAATAATAATAATAATAATAATCATAATGATAAAAAGAAAAAAAAATTAAAAAATAAAGAAAGGGATAAATTCCTCGACACATACACTCTCCCATGACTAAACCAGGAAGAAGTTGAATCTCTGAATAGACTAATAACAGGAGCTGAAATTGTGGCAATAATCAATAGCTTACCAACCAAAAAGAGTCCAGGATCAGATGGGTTCACAGCCGAATTCTACCAGAGGTCCAAGGAGGAACTGGAACCATTACTTCAGAAACTATTCCAATCAATAGAAAAAGAGGGAATCCTTCCTAACTCATTTTTTGAGGCCAGCATCATGCTGATACCAAAGCTGGGCAGAGACACAATCAAAAAAGAGAATTTTAGACCAATATCCTTGATGAATATTGATGCAAAAATCCTCAATAAATTACTGGCAAACCGAATCCAGCAGCACATCAGACAGCTTATCCACCATGATCAAGTGGGCTTCATCCCTGGGATGCAAGTCTTGTTCAATATATGCAAATCAATAAATGTAATCCAGCATATAAACAGAACCAAAGTCAAAAACCACATGATTATCTCAATACGTGAAGAAAAGGACTTTGACAAAATTCAACAACCCTTCATGCTAAAAACTCTCAATAAATTAGGTATTGATGGGTCGTATCTCAAAATAATAAGAGCTATTTATGACAAACCCACAGCCAATATCATACTGAATGGGCAAAAACTGGAAGCATTCACTTTGAAAACTGGCACAAGACAGGGATGCCCTCTCTCACCACTTCTATTCAACATAGTGTTGGAAGTTCTGGCCAAGGCAATTAGGCAAGAGAAGGAAATCAAGGGTATTCAATTAGGGAAAAAGGAAGTCAAATTGTCCCTGTTTGCAGATGACGTGATAGTATATCTAGAAAACCCCATTGTCTCAGCCCAAAATCTCCTTAAGCTGATAAGCAACTTCAGCAAAGTCTCAGGATACAAAATCAATGCACAAAAATCACAAGCATTCTTATACATCAATAACAGACAAACAGAGAGCCAAATCACGAGTGAACTCCCATTCACAATTGCTTCAAAGAGAATAAACTACCTAGGAATCCAACTTACAAGGGATGTGAAGGACCTCTTCAAGGAGAAAACTACAAACCACTGCTCAAGGAAATAAAAGAGGATACAAACAAATGGAAGAACATTCCATGCTCATGGGTAGGAAGAATCAATATCATGAAAATGGCCATCCTTCCCAAGGTAATTTACAGATTCAATGCCCTCCCCATCAAGTTACCAATGACTTTCTGCACAGAATTGGAAAAAACTACTTTAAAGTTCATATGGAACCAAAAAAGAGCCCGCATCACCAAGTCAATCCTAAGCCAAAAGAACAAAGCTGGAGGCATCACGCTACCTGACTTCAAACTCTACTACAAGGCTACAGTAACCAAAACAGCATGGTACTGGTACCAAAACAGAGATCTAGATCAATGGAACAGAACAGAGCCGTCAGAAATAATGCCACATATCTACAACTATCTGATCTTTGACAAACCTGACAAAAACAAGAAATGGAGAATGGATTCCCTATTTAATAAATGGTGCTGGGAAAACTGGCTAGCCACATGTAGAAAGCTGAAACTGGATCCCGTCCTTACACCTTATACAAAAATCAACTCAAGACGGATTAAAGACTTAAACGTTAGACCTAAAACCATAAAAACCCTAGAAGAAAACCTAGGCAATACCATTCAGGACATAGGCATGGGCAAGGACTTCATGTCTAAAACACCAAAAGCAATGGCAACAAAAGCCAAAATTGACAAATGGGAGCTAATTAAACTAAAGAGCTTCTGCACAGCAAAGGAAACTACCATCAGAGTGAACAGGCAACCTACAAAATGGGAGAAAATTTTCACAACCTACTCATCTGACAAAGGGCTAATATCCAGAATCTACAATGAACCCCAACAAATTTACAAGAAAACACCAAACAACCCCATCAAAAAGTGGGCGAAGGACATGAACAGACACTCCTCCAAAGAAGACATTTATGCAGCCAAAAAACACGTGAAAAAATGCTCACCATCACTGGCCATCAGAGAAATGCAAATCAAAACCACAATGAGATACCATCTCACACCAGTTAGAATGGCAATCATTAAAAAGTCAGGAAACAACAGGTGCTGGAGAGGATGTGGAGAAATAGGAACACTTTTACACTGTTGGTGGGACTGTAAACTAGTTCAACCCTTGTGGAAGTCACTGTGGCGATTCCTCAGGGATCTAGAACTAGAAATTCCATTTGACCCAGCCATCCCATTACTGGGTATATACCCAAAGGACTATAAATCATGCTGCTATAAAGACACATGCACACGTATGTTTATTGCGGCATTACACACAATAGCAAAGACTTGGAACCAACCCAAATGTCCAACAATGATAGACTGGATTAAGAAAATGTGGCACATATACACCATGGAATACTAGGCAGCCATAAAAAATGATGAGTTCATATCCTTTGTAGGGACATGGATGAAATTGGAAATCATCGTTCTCAGTAAACTATCGCAAGAACAAAAAACCAAACACCACATATTCTCACTCAAAGGTGGGAATTGAACAATGAGAAAACATGGATACAAGAAGGGGAACATCACACTTCGGGGACTGTTGTGGGGTGGGGGGAGGGGCGAGGGACAGCATTGGGAGATATACCTAATGCTAGATGACGAGTTGGTGGGTGCAGCGCACCAGCATGGCACATGTATACACATGTAGCTTACCTGCACGTTGCGCACATGTACCATAGAGCCTCAAGTATGATAATAATAATAATAATAATAATAACGATAAAAAGAAAAAAAAATTAAAAAAAAAAGAAAGGGATAAATTCCTCGACAAATACACTCTCCCATGACTAAATCGGGAAGAAGTTGAATCTCTGAATAGACTAATAACAGGAGCTGAAATTGTGGCAATAATCAATAGCTTACCAACCAAAAAGAGTCCAGGATCAGATGGGTTCACAGCCGAATTCTACCAGAGGTCCAAGGAGGAACTGGAACCATTACTTCAGAAACTATTCCAATCAATAGAAAAAGAGGGAATCCTTCCTAACTCATTTTATGAGGCCAGCATCATGCTGATACCAAAGCTGGGCAGAGACACAATCAAAAAAGAGAATTTTAGACCAATATCCTTGATGAATATTGATGCAAAAATCCTCAATAAATTACTGGCAAACCGAATCCAGCAGCACATCAGACAGCTTATCCACCATGATCAAGTGGGCTTCATTCCTGGGATGCAAGTCTGGTTCAATATACGCAAATCAATAAATGTAATCCAGCATATAAACAGAACCAAAGTCAAAAACCACATGATTATCTCAATACGTGAAGAAAAGGCCTTTGACAAAATTCAACAACCCTTCATGCTAAAAACTCTCAATAAATTAGGTATTGATGGGTCGTATCTCAAAATAATAAGAGCTATTTATGACAAACCCACAGCCAATATCATACTGAATGGGCAAAAACTGGAAGCATTCACTTTGAAAACTGGCACAAGACAGGGATTCCCTCTCTCACCACTTCTATTCAACATAGTGTTGGAAGTTCTGGCCAGGGCAATTAGGCAAGAGAAGGAAATCAAGGGTATTCAATTAGGAAAAAAGGAAGTCAAATTCTCCCTGTTTGCAGATGACGTGATAGTATATCTAGAAAACCCCATTGTCTCAGCCCAAAATCTCCTTAAGCTGATAGGCAACTTCAGCCAAGTCTCAGGATACAAAATCAATGCACAAAAATCACAAGCATTCTTATACATCAATAACAGACAAACAGAGAGCCAAATCATGAGTGAACTCCCATTCACAATTGCTTCAAAGAGAATAAAATACCTAGGAATCCAACTTACAAGGGATGTGAAGGACCTCTTCAAGGAGAAAACTACAAACCACTGCTCAAGGAAATAAAAGAGGATACAAACAAATGGAAGAACATTCCATGCTCATGGGTAGGAAGAATCAATATCATGAAAATGGCCATCCTTCCCAAGGTAATTTACAGATTCAATGCCCTCCCCATCAAGTTACCAATGACTTTCTGCACAGAATTGGAAAAAACTACTTTAAAGTTCATATGGAACCAAAAAAGAGCACGCATCACCAAGTCAATCCTAAGCCAAAAGAACAAAGCTGGAGGCATCACGCTACCTGACTTCAAACTCTACTACAAGGCTACAGTAACCAAAACAGCATGGTACTGGTACCAAAACAGAGATCTAGATCAATGGAACAGAACAGAGCCGTCAGAAATAATGCCACATATCTACAACTATCTGATCTTTGACAAACCTGACAAAAACAAGAAATGGAGAAAGGATTCTCTATTTAATAAATGGTGCAGGGAATACTGGCTAGCCACATGTAGAAAGCTGAAACTGGATCCCGTCCTTACACCATATACAAAAATCAACTCAAGATGGATTAAAGACTTAAACGTTAGACCTAAAACCATAAAAACCCTAGAAGAAAACCTAGGCAATACCATTCAGGACATAGGCATGGGCAAGGACTTCATGTCTAAAACACCAAAAGCAATGGCAACAAAAGCCAAAATTGACAAATGGGATCTAATTAAACGAAAGAGCTTCTGCACAGCAAAGGAAACTACCATCAGAGTGAACAGGCAACCTACAAAATGGGAGAAAATTTTCGCAACCTACTCATCTGACAAAGGGCTAATATCCAGAATCTACAATGAACTCCAACAAATTTACAAGAAAACACCAAACAACCACATCAAAAAGTGGGCGAAGGACATGAACAGACACTCCTCCAAAGAAGACATTTATGCAGCCAAAAAACACATGAAAAAATGCTCACCATCACTGGCCATCAGAGAAATGCAAATCAAAACCACAATGAGATACCATCTCACACCAGTTAGAATGGCAATCATTAAAAAGTCAGGAAACAACAGGTGCTGGAGAGGATGTGGAGAAATAGGAACACTTTTACACTGTTGGTGGGACTGTAAACTAGTTCAACCCTTGTGGAAGTCACTGTGGCGATTCCTCAGGGATCTAGAACTAGAAATTCCATTTGACCCAGCCATCCCATTACTGGGTATATACCCAAAGGACTATAAATCATGCTGCTATAAAGACACATGCACACGTATGTTTATTGCGGCATTATACACAATAGCAAAGACTTGGAACCAACCCAAATGTCCAACAATGATAGACTGGATTAAGAAAATGTGGCACATATACACCATGGAATACTAGGCAGCCATAAAAAATGATGAGTTCATATCCTTTGTAGGGACATGGATGAAATTGGAAATCATCGTTCTCAGTAAACTATCGCAAGAACAAAAAACCAAACACCACATATTCTCACTCATAGGTGGGAATTGAACAATGAGAAAACATGGATACAAGAAGGGGAACATCACACTTCGGGGACTGTTGTGGGGTGGGGGGAGGGGCGAGGGACAGCATTGGGAGATATACCTAATGCTAGATGACGAGTTGGTGGGTGCAGCGCACCAGCATGGCACATGTATACACATGTAGCCTACCTGCACGTTGCGCACATGTACCATAGAGCCTCATGTATAATAATAATAATAATAATAATAATGATAAAAAGAAAAAAAAATTAAAAAAAAAGAAAGGGATAAATTCCTCGACACATACACTCTCCCATGACTAAACCAGGAAGAAGTTGAATCTCTGAATAGACTAATAACAGGAGCTGAAATTGTGGCAATAATCAATAGCTTACCAACCAAAAAGAGTCCAGGATCAGATGGGTTCACAGCCGAATTCTACCAGAGGTCCAAGGAGGAACTGGAACCATTACTTCAAAAACTATTCCAATCAATAGAAAAAGAGGGAATCCTTCCTAACTCATTTTATGAGGCCAGCATCATGCTGATACCAAAGCTGGGCAGAGACACAATCAAAAAAGAGAATTTTAGACCAATATCCTTGATGAATATTGATGCAAAAATCCTCAATAAATTACTGGCAAACCGAATCCAGCATCACATCAGACAGCTTATCCACCATGATCAAGTGGGCTTCATCCCTGGGATGCAAGTCTGGTTCATTATATGCAAATCAATAAATGTAATCCAGCATATAAACAGAACCAAAGTCAAAAACCACATGATTATCCCAATACGTGAAGAAAAGGACTTTGACAAAATTCAACAACCCTTCATGCTAAAAACTCTCAACAAATTAGGTATTGATGGGTCGTATCTCAAAATAATAAGAGCTATTTATGACAAACCCACAGCCAATATCATACTGAATGGGCAAAAACTGGAAGCATTCACTTTGAAAACTGGCACAAGACAGGGATGCCCTCTCTCACCACTTCTATTCAACATAGTGTTGGAAGTTCTGGCCAGGGCAATTAGGCAAGAGAAGGAAATCAAGGGTATACAATTAGGAAAAAAGGAAGTCAAATTGTCCCTGTTTGCAGATGACGTGATAGTATATCTAGAAAACCCCATTGTCTCAGCCCAAAATCTCCTTAAGCTGATAAGCAACTTCAGCAAAGTCTCAGGATACAAAATCAATGGACAAAAATCACAAGCATTCTTATACATCAATAACAGACAAACAGAGAGCCAAATCATGAGTGAACTCCCATTCACAATTGCTTCAAAGAGAATAAAATACCTAGGAATCCAACTTACAAGGGATGTGAAGGACCTCTTCAAGGAGAAAACTACAAACCACTGCTCAAGGAAATAAAAGAGGATACAAACAAATGGAAGAACATTCCATGCTCATGGGTAGGAAGAATCAATATCATGAAAACGGCCATCCTTCCCAAGGTAATTTACAGATTCAATGCCATCCCCATCAAGTTACCAATGACTTTCTTCACAGAATTGGAAAAAACTACTTTAAACTTCATATGGAACCAAAAAAGAGCCCGCATCACCAAGTCAATCCTAAGCCAAAAGAACAAAGCTGGAGGCATCACGCTACCTGACTTCAAACTATACTACAAGGCTACAGTAACCAAAACAGCATGGTACTGGTACCAAAACAGAGATCTACATCAATGGAACAGAACAGAGCCGTCAGAAATAATGCCACATATCTACAACTATCTGATCTTTGACAAACCTGACAAAAACAAGAAATGGAGAAAGGATTCCCTATTTAATAAATGTTGCTGGGAAAACTGGCTAGCCACATGTAGAAAGCTGAAACTGGATCCCTTCCTTACACCTTATACAAAAATCAACTCAAGATGGATTAAAGACTTAAACGTTAGACCTAAAACCATAAAAACCCTAGAAGAAAACCTAGGCAATACCATTCAGGACATAGGCATGGGCAAGGACTTCATGTCTAAAACACCAAAAGCAATGGCAACAAAAGCCAAAATTGACAAATGGGATCTAATTAAACTAAAGAGCTTCTGCACAGCAAAGGAAACTACCATCAGAGTGAACAGGCAACCTACAAAATGGGAGAAAATTTTCGCAACCTACTCATCTGACAAAGGGCTAATATCCAGAATCTACAATGAACTAGAACAAATTTGCAAGAAAACACCAAACAACCCCATCAAAATGTGGGCGAAGGACATGAACAGACACTCCTCAAAAGAAGACATTTATGCAGCCAAAAAACACGTGAAACAATGCTCACCATCACTGGCCATCAGAGAAATGCAAATCAAAACCACAATGAGATACCATCTCACACCAGTTAGAATGGCAATCATTCAAAAGTCAGGAAACAACAGGTGCTGGAGAGGATGTGGAGAAATAGGAACACTTTTACACTGTTGGTGGGACTGTAAACTAGTTCAACCCTTGTGGAAGTCACTGTGGCGATTCCTCAGGGATCTAGAACTAGAAATTCCATTTGACCCAGCCATCCCATTACTGGGTATATACCCAAAGGACTATAAATCATGCTGCCATAAAGACACATGCACACGTATGTTTATTGCGGCATTATAAACAATAGCAGAGATTTGGAACCAACCCAAATGTCCAACAATGATAGACTGGATTAAGAAAATGTGGCACATATACACCATGGAATACTATGCAGCCATAAAAAATGATGAGTTCATATCCTTTTAGGGACATGGATGAAAATGGAAATCATCGTTCTCAGTAAACTATCGCAAGAACAAAAAACCAAACACCACATATTCTCACTCATAGGTGGGAATTGAACAATGAGAACACATGGACACAGGAAGGGGAACATCACACTTCGGGGACTGTTGTGGTGTGGGGGGAGGGGGGAGGGACAGCATTGGGAGATGTACCTAATGCTAGATGACGAGTTGGTGGGTGCAGCACACCAGCATGGCACATGTATACATATGTAGCTTACCTGCACATTGCGCACGTGTACCATAGAGCCTAAAGTATAATAATAATAATAATAATAATAATAATAATGATAAAAAGAAAAAAAATTAAAAAAAAAAAGAAAGGGATAAATTCCTCGACACATACACTCTCCCATGACTAAACCAGGAAGAAGTTGAATCTCTGAATAGACTAATAACAGGAGCTGAAATTGCGGCAATAATCAATAGCTTACCAACCAAAAAGAGTCCAGGATCAGATGGGTTCACAGCCGAATTCTACAAGAGGTCCATGGAGGAACTGGAACCATTACTTCAGAAACTATTCCAATCAATAGAAAAAGAGGGAATCCTTCCTAACTCATTTTATGAGGCCAGCATCATGCTGATACCAAAGCTGGGCAGAGACACAACCAAAAAAGAGAATTTTAGACCAATATCCTTGATGAATATTGATGCAAAAATCCTCAATAAATTACTGGCAAACCGAATCCAGCAGCACATCAAACAGCTTATCCACCATGATCAAGTGGGCTTCATCCCTGGGATGCAAGGCTGGTTCAATATACGCAAATCAATAAATGTAATCCAGCATATAAACAGAACCAGAGTCAAAAACCACATGATTATCTCAATACATGAAGAAAAGGCCTTTGACAAAATTCAACAACCCTTCATGCTAAAAACTCTCAATAAATTAGGTATTGATGGGTGGTATCTCAAAATAATAAGAGCTATTTATGACAAACCCACAGCCAATATCATACTGAATGGGCAAAAACTGGAAGCATTCACTTTGAAAACTGGCACAAGACAGGGATGCCCTCTCTCACCACTTCTATTCAACATAGTGTTGGAAGTTCTGGCCAGGGCAATTAGGCAAGAGAAGGAAATCAAGGGTATTCAATTAGGAAAAAAGGAAGTCAAATTCTCCCTGTTTGCAGATGACGTGATAGGATATCTAGAAAACCCCATTGTCTCAGCCCAAAATCTCCTTAAGCTGATAAGCAACTTCAGCAAAGTCTCAGGATACAAAATCAATGGACAAAAATCACAAGCATTCTTATACATCAATAACAGACAAACAGAGAGCCAAATCATGAGTGAACTCCCAATCACAATTGCTTCAAAGAGAATAAAATACCTAGGAATCCAACTTCCAAGGGATGTGAAGGACCTCTTCAAGGAGAAAACTACAAACCACTGCTCAAGGAAATAAAAGAGGATACAAACAAATGGAAGAACATTCCATGCTCATGGGTAGGAAGAATCAATATCATGAAAATGGCCATCCTTCCCAAGGTAATTTACAGATTCAATGCCATCCCCATCAAGTTACCAATGAATTTCTTCACAGAATTGGAAAAAACTACTTTAAAGTTCATATGGAACCAAAAAAGAGCCCGCATCACCAAGTCAATCCTAAGCCAAAAGAACAAAGCTGGAGGCATCACGCTACCTGACTTAAACTTTACTACAAGGCTACAGTAACCAAAACAGCATGGTACTGGTACCAAAACAGAGATCTAGATCAATGGAACAGAACAGAGCCGTCAGAAATAATGCCACCTATCTACAACTATCTGATCTTTGACAAACCTTACAAAAACAAGAAATGGAGAAAGGATTCCCTATTTAATATATGGTGCTGGGAAAACTGGCTAGCCACATGTAGAAAGCTGAAACTGGATCCCTTCCTTACACCTTATACAAAAATCAACTCAAGATGGATTAAAGACTTAAACATTAGACCTAAAACCATAAAAACCCTAGAAGAAAACCTAGGCAATACCATTCAGGACATAGGCATGGGCAAGGACTTCATGTCTAAAACACAAAAAGCCATGGCAACAAAAGCCAAAATTGACAAATGGGATCTAATTAAACTAAAGAGCTTCTGCACAGCAAAGGAAACTACCATCAGAGTGAACAGGCAACCTAGAAAATGGGAGAAAATTTTCGCAACCTACTCATCTGACAAAGGGCTAATATCCAGAATCTACAATGAACTCCAACAAATTTACAAGAAAACACCAAACAACCCCATCAAAAAGTGGGCGAAGGACATGAACAGACACTCCTCCAAAGAAGACATTTATGCAGCCCAAAAACACGTGAAAAAATGCTCACCATCACTGGCCATCAGAGAAATGCAAATCAAAACCACAATGAGATACCATCTCACACCAGTTAGAATGGCAATCATTCAAAAGTCAGGAAACAACAGGTGCTGGAGAGGATGTGGAGAAATAGGAACACTTTTACACTGTTGGTGGGACTGTAAACTAGTTCAACCCTTGTGGAAGTCACTGTGGCGATTCCTCAGGGATCTAGAACTAGAAATTCCATTTGACCCAGCCATCCCATTACTGGGTATATACCCAAAGGACTATAAATCATGCTGCCATAAAGACACATGCACACGTATGTTTATTGCGGCATTATAAACAATAGCAAAGACTTGGAACCAACCCAAATGTCCAACAATGATAGACTGGATTAAGAAAATGTGGCACATATACACCATGGAATACTATGCAGCCATAAAAAATGATGAGTTCATATCCTTTTAGGGACATGGATGAAAATGGAAATCATCGTTCTCAGTAAACTATCGCAAGAACAAAAAACCAAACACCACATATTCTCACTCATAGGTGGGAATTGAACAATGAGAACACATGGACACAGGAAGGGGAACATCACACTTCGGGGACTGTTGTGGTGTGGGGGGAGGGGGGAGGGACAGCATTGGGAGATATACCTAATGCTAGATGACGAGTTGGTGGGTGCAGCACACCAGCATGGCACATGTATACATATGTAGCTTACCTTCACGTTGCGCACGTGAACCATAGAGCCTAAAGTATAATAATAATAATAATAATAATGATAAAAAGAAAAAAAATTAAAAAAAAAAAGAAAGGGATAAATTCCTCGACACATACACTCTCCCATGACTAAACCAGGACGAAGTTGAATCTCTGAATAGACTAATAACAGGAGCTGAAATTGCGGCAATAATCAATAGCTTACCAACCAAAAAGAGTCCAGGATCAGATGGGTTCACAGCCGAATTCAACCAGAGGTACAAGGAGGAACTGGAACCATTACTTCAGAAACTATTCCAATCAATAGAAAAAGAGGGAATCCTTCCTAACTCATTTTATGAGGCCAGCATCATGCTGCTACCAAAGCTGGGCAGAGACACAACCAAAAAAGAGAATTTTAGACCAATATCCTTGATGAATATTGATGCAAAAATCCTCAATAAATTACTGGCAAACCGAATCCAGCAGCACATCAAACAGCTTATCCACCATGATCAAGTGGGCTTCAACCCTGGGATGCAAGGCTGGTTCAATATACGCAAATCAATAAATGTAATCCAGCATATAAACAGAACCAGAGTCAAAAACCACATGATTATCTCAATACATGAAGAAAAGGCCTTTGACAAAATTCAACAACCCTTCATGCTAAAAACTCTCAATAAATTAGGTATTGATGGGTGGTATCTCAAAATAATAAGAGCTATTTATGACAAACCCACAGCCAATATCATACTGAATGGGCAAAAACTGGAAGCATTCACTTTGAAAACTGGCACAAGACAGGGATGCCCCCTCTCACCACTTCTATTCAACATAGTGTTGGAAGTTCTGGCCAGGGCAATTAGGCAAGAGAAGGAAATCAATGGTATCAAATAGGAAAAAAGGAAGTCAAATTGTCCCTGTTTGCAGATGACGTGATAGTATATCTAGAAAACCCCATTGTCTCAGCCCAAAATCTCCTTAAGCTGATAAGCAACTTCAGCAAAGTCTCAGGATACAAAATCAATGTACAAAAATCACAAGCATTCTTATACATCAATAACAGACAAACAGAGAGCCAAATCATGAGTGAACTCCCATTCACAATTGCTTCAAAGAGAATAAAATACCTAGGAATCCAACTTACAAGGGACGTGAAGGACCTCTTCAAGGAGAAAACTACGAACCACTGCTCAAGGAAATAAAAGAGGATACAAACAAATGGAAGAACATTCCATGCTCATGGGTAGGAAGAATCAATATCATGAAAATGGCCATCCTTCCCAAGGTAATTTACAGATTCAATGCCATCCCCATCAAGTTACCAATGACTTTCTTCACAGAATTGGAAAAAACTACTTTAAAGTTCATATGGAACCAAAAAAGAACCCGCATCACCAAGTCAATCCTAAGCCAAAAGAACAAAGCTGGAGGCATCACGCTACCTGACTTCAAACTATACTACAAGGCTACAGTAACCAAAACAGCATGGTACTGGTACCAAAACAGAGATCTAGATCAATGGAACGGAATAGAGCCGTCAGAAATAATGCCACCTATCTACAACTATCTGATCTTTGACAAACCTGACAAAAACAAGAAATGGAGAAAGGATTCCCTATTTAATAAATGGTGCTGGGAAAACTGGCTAGCCACATGTAGAAAGCTGAAACTGGATCCCTTCCTTACACCTTATACAAAAATCAACTCAAGATGGATTAAAGACTTAAACGTTAGACCTAAAACCCTAAAAACCCTAGAAGAAATCCTAGGCAATACCATTCAGGACATAGGCATGGGCAAGGACTTCATGTCTAAAACACCTAAAGCCATGGCAACAAAAGCCAAAATTGACAAATGGGATCTAATTAAACTAAAGAGCTTCTACACAGCAAAGGAAACTACCATCAGAGTGAACAGGCAACCTAGAAAATGGGAGAAATTTTCGCAACCTACTCATCTGACAAAGGGCTAATATCCAGAATCTACAATGAACTCCAACAAATTTACAAGAAAACACCAAACAACCCCATCAAAAAGTGGGCGAAGGACATGAACAGACACTCCTCCAAAGAAGACATTTATGCAGCCCAAAAACACGTGAAAAAATGCTCACCATCACTGGCCATCAGAGAAATGCAAATCAAAACCACAATGAGATACCATCTCCCACCAGTTAGAATGGCAATCATTCAAAAGTCAGGAAACAACAGGTGCTGGAGAGGATGTGGAGAAATAGGAACACTTTTACACTGTTGGTGGGACTGTGAACTAGTTCAACCCTTGTGGAAGTCACTGTGGCGATTCCTCAGGGATCTAGAACCAGAAATTCCATTTGACCCAGCCATCCCATTACTGGGTATATACCCAAAGGACTATAAATCATGCTGCTATAAAGACACATGCACACGTATGATTATTGAGGCATTATGCACAATAGCAAAGACTTGGAAGAAACCCAAATGTCCAACAATGATAGACTGGATTAAGAAAATGTGGCACATATACAACATGGAATACTATGCAGCCATAAAAAATGATGAGTTCATATCCTTTGTAGGGACATGGATGAAATTGGAAATCATCGTTCTCAGTAAACTATCGCAAGAACAAAAAACCAAACACCACATATTCTCACTCATAGGTGGGAATTGAACAATGAGAACACATGGACACAGGAAGGGGAACATCACACTTCGGGGACTGTTGTGGTGTGGGGGGAGGGGGGAGGGACAGCATTGGGAGATATACCTAATGCTAGATGACGAGTTGGTGGGTGCAGCACACCAGCATGGCACATGTATACATATGTAGCTTACCTGCACGTTGCGCACGTGAACCATAGAGCCTAAAGTATAATAATAATAATAATAATAATGATAAAAAGAAAAAAAATTAAAAAAAAAAAGAAAGGGATAAATTCCTCGACACATACACTCTCCCATGACTAAACCAGGACGAAGTTGAATCTCTGAATAGACTAATAACAGGAGCTGAAATTGCGGCAATAATCAATAGCTTACCAACCAAAAAGAGTCCAGGATCAGATGGGTTCACAGCCGAATTCTACCAGAGGTACAAGGAGGAACTGGAACCATTACTTCAGAAACTATTCCAATCAATAGAAAAAGAGGGAATCCTTCCTAACTCATTTTATGAGGCCAGCATCATGCTGCTACCAAAGCTGGGCAGAGACACAACCAAAAAAGAGAATTTTAGACCAATATCCTTGATGAATATTGATGCAAAAATCCTCAATAAATTACTGGCAAACCGAATCCAGCAGCACATCAAACAGCTTATCCACCATGATCAAGTGGGCTTCAACCCTGGGATGCAAGGCTGGTTCAATATACGCAAATCAATAAATGTAATCCAGCATATAAACAGAACCAGAGTCAAAAACCACATGATTATCTCAATACATGAAGAAAAGGCCTTTGACAAAATTCAACAACCCTTCATGCTAAAAACTCTCAATAAATTAGGTATTGATGGGTGGTATCTCAAAATAATAAGAGCTATTTATGACAAACCCACAGCCAATATCATACTGAATGGGCAAAAACTGGAAGCATTCACTTTGAAAACTGGCACAAGACAGGGATGCCTCCTCTCACCACTTCTATTCAACATAGTGTTGGAAGTTCTGGCCAGGGCAATTAGGCAAGAGAAGGAAATCAATGGTATCAAATAGGAAAAAAGGAAGTCAAATTGTCCCTGTTTGCAGATGACGTGATAGTATATCTAGAAAACCCCATTGTCTCAGCCCAAAATCTCCTTAAGCTGATAAGCAACTTCAGCAAAGTCTCAGGATACAAAATCAATGTACAAAAATCACAAGCATTCTTATACATCAATAACAGACAAACAGAGAGCCAAATCATGAGTGAACTCCCATTCACAATTGCTTCAAAGAGAATAAAATACCTAGGAATCCAACTTACAAGGGACGTGAAGGACCTCTTCAAGGAGAAAACTACGAACCACTGCTCAAGGAAATAAAAGAGGATACAAACAAATGGAAGAACATTCCATGCTCATGGGTAGGAAGAATCAATATCATGAAAATGGCCATCCTTCCCAAGGTAATTTACAGATTCAATGCCATCCCCATCAAGTTACCAATGACTTTCTTCACAGAATTGGAAAAAACTACTTTAAAGTTCATATGGAACCAAAAAAGAACCCGCATCACCAAGTCAATCCTAAGCCAAAAGAACAAAGCTGGAGGCATCACGCTACCTGACTTCAAACTATACTACAAGGCTACAGTAACCAAAACAGCATGGTACTGGTACCAAAACAGAGATCTAGATCAATGGAACGGAATAGAGCCGTCAGAAATAATGCCACCTATCTACAACTATCTGATCTTTGACAAACCTGACAAAAACAAGAAATGGAGAAAGGATTCCCTATTTAATAAATGGTGCTGGGAAAACTGGCTAGCCACATGTAGAAAGCTGAAACTGGATCCCTTCCTTACACCTTATACAAAAATCAACTCAAGATGGATTAAAGACTTAAACGTTAGACCTAAAACCCTAAAAACCCTAGAAGAAATCCTAGGCAATACCATTCAGGACATAGGCATGGGCAAGGACTTCATGTCTAAAACACCTAAAGCCATGGCAACAAAAGCCAAAATTGACAAATGGGATCTAATTAAACTAAAGAGCTTCTACACAGCAAAGGAAACTACCATCAGAGTGAACAGGCAACCTAGAAAATGGGAGAAATTTTCGCAACCTACTCATCTGACAAAGGGCTAATATCCAGAATCTACAATGAACTCCAACAAATTTACAAGAAAACACCAAACAACCCCATCAAAAAGTGGGCGAAGGACATGAACAGACACTCCTCCAAAGAAGACATTTATGCAGCCCAAAAACACGTGAAAAAATGCTCACCATCACTGGCCATCAGAGAAATGCAAATCAAAACCACAATGAGATACCATCTCCCACCAGTTAGAATGGCAATCATTCAAAAGTCAGGAAACAACAGGTGCTGGAGAGGATGTGGAGAAATAGGAACACTTTTACACTGTTGGTGGGACTGTGAACTAGTTCAACCCTTGTGGAAGTCACTGTGGCGATTCCTCAGGGATCTAGAACCAGAAATTCCATTTGACCCAGCCATCCCATTACTGGGTATATACCCAAAGGACTATAAATCATGCTGCTATAAAGACACATGCACACGTATGATTATTGAGGCATTATGCACAATAGCAAAGACTTGGAAGAAACCCAAATGTCCAACAATGATAGACTGGATTAAGAAAATGTGGCACATATACAACATGGAATACTATGCAGCCATAAAAAATGATGAGTTCATATCCTTTGTAGGGACATGGATGAAATTGGAAATCATCGTTCTCAGTAAACTATCGCAAGAACAAAAAACCAAACACCACATATTCTCACTCATAGGTGGGAATTGAACAATGAGAACACATGGACACAGGAAGGGGAACATCACACTTCGGGGACTGTTGTGGTGTGGGGGGAGGGGGGAGGGACAGCATTGGGAGATATACCTAATGCTAGATGACGAGTTGGTGGGTGCAGCACACCAGCATGGCACATGTATACATATGTAGCTTACCTGCACGTTGCGCACGTGAACCATAGAGCCTAAAGTATAATAATAATAATAATAATAATGATAAAAAGAAAAAAAATTAAAAAAAAAAAGAAAGGGATAAATTCCTCGACACATACACTCTCCCATGACTAAACCAGGACGAAGTTGAATCTCTGAATAGACTAATAACAGGAGCTGAAATTGCGGCGATAATCAATAGCTTACCAACCAAAAAGAGTCCAGGATCAGATGGGTTCACAGCCGAATTCTACCAGAGGTACAAGGAGGAACTGGAACCATTACTTCAGAAACTATTCCAATCAATAGAAAAAGAGGGAATCCTTCCTAACTCATTTTATGAGGCCAGCATCATGCTGCTACCAAAGCTGGGCAGAGACACAACCAAAAAAGAGAATTTTAGACCAATATCCTTGATGAATATTGATGCAAAAATCCTCAATAAATTACTGGCAAACCGAATCCAGCAGCACATCAAACAGCTTATCCACCATGATCAAGTGGGCTTCAACCCTGGGATGCAAGGCTGGTTCAATATACGCAAATCAATAAATGTAATCCAGCATATAAACAGAACCAGAGTCAAAAACCACATGATTATCTCAATACATGAAGAAAAGGCCTTTGACAAAATTCAACAACCCTTCATGCTAAAAACTCTCAATAAATTAGGTATTGATGGGTGGTATCTCAAAATAATAAGAGCTATTTATGACAAACCCACAGCCAATATCATACTGAATGGGCAAAAACTGGAAGCATTCACTTTGAAAACTGGCACAAGACAGGGATGCCCCCTCTCACCACTTCTATTCAACATAGTGTTGGAAGTTCTGGCCAGGGCAATTAGGCAAGAGAAGGAAATCAATGGTATCAAATAGGAAAAAAGGAAGTCAAATTGTCCCTGTTTGCAGATGACGTGATAGTATATCTAGAAAACCCCATTGTCTCAGCCCAAAATCTCCTTAAGCTGATAAGCAACTTCAGCAAAGTCTCAGGATACAAAATCAATGTACAAAAATCACAAGCATTCTTATACATCAATAACAGACAAACAGAGAGCCAAATCATGAGTGAACTCCCATTCACAATTGCTTCAAAGAGAATAAAATACCTAGGAATCCAACTTACAAGGGACGTGAAGGACCTCTTCAAGGAGAAAACTACGAACCACTGCTCAAGGAAATAAAAGAGGATACAAACAAATGGAAGAACATTCCATGCTCATGGGTAGGAAGAATCAATATCATGAAAATGGCCATCCTTCCCAAGGTAATTTACAGATTCAATGCCATCCCCATCAAGTTACCAATGACTTTCTTCACAGAATTGGAAAAAACTACTTTAAAGTTCATATGGAACCAAAAAAGAACCCGCATCACCAAGTCAATCCTAAGCCAAAAGAACAAAGCTGGAGGCATCACGCTACCTGACTTCAAACTATACTACAAGGCTACAGTAACCAAAACAGCATGGTACTGGTACCAAAACAGAGATCTAGATCAATGGAACGGAATAGAGCCGTCAGAAATAATGCCACCTATCTACAACTATCTGATCTTTGACAAACCTGACAAAAACAAGAAATGGAGAAAGGATTCCCTATTTAATAAATGGTGCTGGGAAAACTGGCTAGCCACATGTAGAAAGCTGAAACTGGATCCCTTCCTTACACCTTATACAAAAATCAACTCAAGATGGATTAAAGACTTAAACGTTAGACCTAAAACCCTAAAAACCCTAGAAGAAATCCTAGGCAATACCATTCAGGACATAGGCATGGGCAAGGACTTCATGTCTAAAACACCTAAAGCCATGGCAACAAAAGCCAAAATTGACAAATGGGATCTAATTAAACTAAAGAGCTTCTACACAGCAAAGGAAACTACCATCAGAGTGAACAGGCAACCTAGAAAATGGGAGAAATTTTCGCAACCTACTCATCTGACAAAGGGCTAATATCCAGAATCTACAATGAACTCCAACAAATTTACAAGAAAACACCAAACAACCCCATCAAAAAGTGGGCGAAGGACATGAACAGACACTCCTCCAAAGAAGACATTTATGCAGCCCAAAAACACGTGAAAAAATGCTCACCATCACTGGCCATCAGAGAAATGCAAATCAAAACCACAATGAGATACCATCTCCCACCAGTTAGAATGGCAATCATTCAAAAGTCAGGAAACAACAGGTGCTGGAGAGGATGTGGAGAAATAGGAACACTTTTACACTGTTGGTGGGACTGTGAACTAGTTCAACCCTTGTGGAAGTCACTGTGGCGATTCCTCAGGGATCTAGAACCAGAAATTCCATTTGACCCAGCCATCCCATTACTGGGTATATACCCAAAGGACTATAAATCATGCTGCTATAAAGACACATGCACACGTATGATTATTGAGGCATTATGCACAATAGCAAAGACTTGGAAGAAACCCAAATGTCCAACAATGATAGACTGGATTAAGAAAATGTGGCACATATACAACATGGAATACTATGCAGCCATAAAAAATGATGAGTTCATATCCTTTGTAGGGACATGGATGAAATTGGAAATCATCGTTCTCAGTAAACTATCGCAAGAACAAAAAACCAAACACCACATATTCTCACTCATAGGTGGGAATTGAACATGGAGAACACATGGACACAGGAAGGAGAACATCACAATACGGGGACTGTTGTGGTGTGGGGGGAGGGGGGAGGGACAGCATTGGGAGATATACCTAATGCTAGATGACGAGTTGGTGGGTGCAGCGCACCAGCATGGCACATGTATACATATGTAGCTTTCCTGCACGTTGCGCACTTGTACCATGGAGCCTAAAGTATAATAATAATAATAATAATAATAATAATAATAATAATGATAAAAAGAAAAAAAATTAAAAAAAAAGAAAGGGATAAATTCCTCGACACATACACTCTCCCATGACTAAACCAGGAAGAAGTTGAATCTCTGAATAGACTAATAACAGGAGCTGAAATTGCGGCGATAATCAATAGCTTACCAACCAAAAAGAGTACAGGATCAGATGGGTTCACAGCCGAATTCTACCAGAGGTACAAGGAGGAACTGGAACCATTACTTCAGAAACTATTCCAATCAATAGAAAAAGAGGGAATCCTTCCTAACTCATTTTGTGAGGCCAGCATCATGCTGATACCAAAGCTGGGCAGAGACACAACCAAAAAAGAGAATTTTAGACCAATATCCTTGATGAATATTGATGCAAAAATCCTCAATAAATTACTGGCAAACCGAATCCAGCAGCACATCAAACAGCTTATCCACCATGATCAAGTGGGCTTCATCCCTGGGATGCAAGGCTGGTTCAAAATACGCAGATCAATAAATGTAATCCAGCATATAAACAGAACCAGAGTCAAAAACCACATGATTATCTCAATACATGAAGAAAAGGCCTTTGACAAAATTCAAAAACCCTTCATGCTAAAAACTCTCAATAAATTAGGTATTGATGGGTAGTATCTCAAAATAATAAGAGCTATTTATGACAAACACACAGCCAATATCATACTGAATGGGCAAAAACTGGAAGCATTCACTTTGAAATCTGGCAAAAGAGAGGGATGCCCTCTCTCACCACTTCTATTCAACATAGTGTTGGAAGTTCTGGCCAGGGCAATTAGGCAAGAGAAGGAAATCAAGGGTATTCAATTAGGAAAAAAGGAAGTCAAATTGTCCCTGTTTGCAGATGACGTGATAGTATATCTAGAAAACCCCATTGTCTCAGCCCAAAATCTCATTAAGCTGATAAGCAACTTCAGCCAAGTCTCAGGATACAAAATCAATGTACAAAAATCACAAGCATTCTTATACATCAATAACAGACAAACAGAGAGCCAAATCATGAGTGAACTCCCAATCACAATTGCTTCAAAGAGAATAAAATACCTAGGAATCCAACTTACAAGGGATGTGAAGGACCTCTTCAAGGAGAAAACTACAAACCACTGCTCAAGGAAATAAAAGAGGATACAAACAAATGGAAGAACATTCCATGCTCATGGGTAGGAAGAATCAATATCATGAAAATGGCCATCCTTCCCAAGGTAATTTACAGATTCAATGCCATCCCCATCAAGTTACCAATGACTTTCTTCACAGAATTGGAAAAAAACTACTTTAAAGTTCATATGGAACCAAAAAAGAGCCCGCATCACCAAGTCAATCCTAAGCCAAAAGAACAAAGCTGGAGGCATCACGCTACCTGACTTCAAACTATACTACAAGGCTACAGTAACCAAAACAGCATGGTACTGGTACCAAAACAGAGATCTAGATCAATGGAACGGAACAGAGCCGTCAGAAATAATGCCACCTATCTACAACTATCTGATCTTTGACAAACCTGACAAAAACAAGAAATGGAGAAAGGATTCCCTATTTAATAAATGGTGCTGGGAAAACTGGCTAGCCACATGTAGAAAGCTGAAACTGGATCCCTTCCTTACACCTTATACAAAAATCAACTCAAGATGGATTAAAGACTTAAACGTTAGACCTAAAACCATAAAAACCCTAGAAGAAAACCTAGGCAATACCATTCAGGCCATAGGCATGGGCAAGGACTTCATGTCTAAAACACCAAAAGCAATGGCAACAAAAGCCAAAATTGACAAATGGGATCTAATTAAACTAAAGAGCTTCTGCACAGCAAAGGAAACTACCATCAGAGTGAACAGGCAACCTAGAAAATGGGAGAAAATTTTCGCAACCTACTCATCTGACAAAGGGCTAATATCCAGAATCTACAATGAACTAGAACAAATTTACAAGAAAACACCAAACAACCCCATCAAAATGTCGGCGAAGGACATGAACAGACACTCCTCAAAAGAAGACATTTATGCAGCCAAAAAACACGTGAAACAATGCTCACCATCACTGGCCATCAGAGAAATGCAAATCAAAACCACAATGAGATACCATCTCACACCAGTTAGAATGGCAATCATTCAAAAGTCAGGAAACAACAGGTGCTGGAGAGGATGTGGAGAAATAGGAACATTTTACACTGTTGGTGGGACTGTAAACTAGTTCAACCCTTGTGGAAGTCACTGTGGCGATTCCTCAGGGATCTAGAACTAGAAATTCCATTTGACCCAGCCATCCCATTACTGGGTATATACCCAAAGGACTATAAATCATGCTGCCATAAAGACACATGCACACGTATGATTATTGAGGCATTATGCACAATAGCAAAGACTTGGAACCAACCCAAATGTCCAACAATGATAGACTGGATTAAGAAAATGTGGCACATATACACCATGGAATACTATGCAGCCATAAAAAATGATGAGTTCATATCCTTTTAGGGACATGGATGAAAATGGAAATCATCGTTCTCAGTAAACTATCGCAAGAACAAAAAACCAAACACCACATATTCTCACTCATAGGTGGGAATTGAACAATGAGAACACATGGACACAGGAAGGGGAACATCACACTTCGGGGACTGTTGTGGTGTGGGGGGAGGGGGGAGGGACAGCATTGGGAGATATACCTAATGCTAGATGACGAGTTGGTGGGTGCAGCACACCAGCATGGCACATGTATACATATGTAGCTTACCTGCACGTTGCGCACGTGTACCATAGAGCCTAAAGTATAATAATAATAATAATAATAATAATAATGATAAAAAGAAAAAAAATTAAAAAAAAAAGAATGTTATAAATTCCGCGACACATACACTCTCCCATGACTAAACCAGGACGAAGTTGAATCTCTGAATAGACTAAAAACAGGAGCTGAAATTGCGGCAATAATCAATAGCTTACCAACCAAAAAGAGTCCAGGATCAGATGGGTTCACAGCCGAATTCTACCAGAGGTACAAGGAGGAACTGGAACCATTACTTCAGAAACTATTCCAATCAATAGAAAAAGAGGGAATCCTTCCTAACTCATTTTATGAGGCCAGCATCATGCTGCTACCAAAGCTGGGCAGAGACACAACCAAAAAAGAGAATTTTAGACCAATATCCTTGATGAATATTGATGCAAAAATCCTCAATAAATTACTGGCAAACCGAATCCAGCAGCACATCAAACAGCTTATCCATCATGATCAAGTGGGCTTCAACCCTGGGATGCAAGGCTGGTTCAATATACGCAAGTCAATAAATGTAATCCAGCATATAAACAGAACCAGAGTCAAAAACCACATGATTATCTCAATACGTGAAGAAAAGGACTTTGAGAAAATTCAACAACCCTTCATGCTAAAAACTCTCAATAAATTAGGTATTGATGGGTGGTATCTCAAAATAATAAGAGCTATTTATGAAAAACCCACAGCCAATATCATACTGAATGGGCAAATACTGGAAGCATTCACTTTGAAAACTGGCACAAGGCAGGGATGCCCTCTCTCACCACTTGTATTCAACATAGTGTTGGAAGTTCTGGCCAGGGCAATTAGGCAAGAGAAGGAAATCAAGGGTATTCAATTAGGAAAAATGGAAGTCAAATTGTCCCTGTTTGCAGATGACGTGATAGTATATCTAGAAAACCCCATTGTCTCAGCCCAAAATCTCCTTAAGCTGATAAGCAACTTCAGCAAAGTCTCAGGATACAAAATCAATGGACAAAAATCACAAGCATTCTTATACATCAATAACAGACAAACAGAGAGCCAAATCATGAGTGAACTCCCATTCACAATTGCTTCAAAGAGAATAAAATACCTAGGAATCCAACTTTCAAGGGATGTGAAGGACCTCTTCAAGGAGAAAACTACAAACCACTGCTCAAGGAAATAAAAGAGGATACAAACAAATGGAAGAACATTCCATGCTCATGGGTAGGAAGAATCAATATCATGAAAATGGCCATCCTTCCCAAGGTAATTTACAGATTCAATGCCATCCCCATCAAGTTACCAATGACTTTCTTCACAGAATTGGAAAAAACTACTTTAATGTTCATATGGAACCAAAAAAGAGCCCGCATCACCAAGTCAATCCTAAGCCAAAAGAACAAAGCTGGAGGCATCACGCTACCTGACTTCAAACTATACTACAAGGCTACAGTAACCAAAACAGCATGGTACTGGTACCAAAGCAGAGATCTAGATCAATGGAACAGAACAGAGCCGTCAGAAATAATGCCACCTATCTACAACTATCTGATCTTTGACAAACCTGACAAAAACAAGAAATGGAGAAAGGATTCCCTATTTAATAAATGGTGCTGGGAAAACTGGCTAGCCACATGTAGAAAGCTGAAACTGGATCCCTTCCTTACACCTTATACAAAAATCAACTCAAGATGGATTAAAGACTTAAACGTTAGACCTAAAACCATAAAAACCCTAGAAGAAAACCTAGGCAATACCATTCAGGACATAGGCATGGGCAAGGACTTCATGTCTAAAACACCAAAAGCAATGGGAACAAAAGACAAAATTGACAAATGGGATCTAATTAAACTAAAGAGCTTCTGCACAGCAAAGGAAACTACCATCAGAGTGAACAGGCAACCTACAAAATGGGAGAAAATTTTCGCAACCTACTCATCTGACAAAGGGCTAATATCCAGAATCTACAATGAACTCCAACAAATTTACAAGAAAACACCAAACAACCCCATCAAAAAGGGGGCGAAGGACATGAACAGACACTCCTCAAAAGAAGACATTTATGCAGCCGAAAAACACGTGAAAAAATGC
Source organism: Pongo abelii (assembly GCF_028885655.2). Classification (NCBI taxonomy): domain Eukaryota; kingdom Metazoa; phylum Chordata; class Mammalia; order Primates; family Hominidae; genus Pongo; species Pongo abelii. The sequence continues at coordinate 6,296,248 of NC_071998.2, forward strand.
TCACCATCACTGGCCATCAGAGAAATGCAAATCAAAACCACAATGAGATACCATCTCACACCAGTTAGAATGGCAATCATTCAAAAGTCAGGAAACAACAGGTGCTGGAGAGGATGTGGAGAAATAGGAACACTTTTACACTGTTGGTGGGACTGTAAACTAGTTCAACCCTTGTGGAAGTCACTGTGGCGATTCCTCAGGGATCTAGAACTAGAAATTCCATTTGACCCAGCCATCCCATTACTGGGTATATACCCAAAGGACTATATATCATGCTGCCATAAAGACACATGCACACGTATGTTTATTGTGGCCTTATAAACAATAGCAAAGACTTGGAACCAACCCAAATCTCCAGCAATGATAGACTGGATTAAGAAAATGTGGCACATATACACCATGGAATACTATGCAGCCATAAAAAATGATGAGTTCATATCCTTTTAGGGACATGGATGAAAATGGAAATCATCGTTCTCAGTAAACTATCGCAAGAACAAAAAACCAAACACCACATATTCTCACTCATAGGTGGGAATTGAACAATGAGAACACATGGACACAGGAAGGGGAACATCACACTTCGGGGACTGTTGTGGTGTGGGGGGAGGGGGGAGGGACAGCATTGGGAGATATACCTAATGCTAGATGACGAGTTGGTGGGTGCAGCACACCAGCATGGCACATGTATACATATGTAGCTTACCTGCACGTTGCGCACGTGTACCATAGAGCCTAAAGTATAATAATAATAATAATAATAATAATAATGATAAAAAGAAAAAAAATTAAAAAAAAAAAGAAAGGGATAAATTCCGCGACACATACACTCTCCCATGACTAAACCAGGACGAAGTTGAATCGCTGAATAGACTAATAACAGGAGCTGAAATTGCGGCAATAATCAATAGCTTATCAACCAAAAAGAGTCCAGGATCAGATGGGTTCACAGCCGAATTCAACCAGAGGTACAAGGAGGAACTGGAACCATTACTTCAGAAACTATTCCAATCAATAGAAAAAGAGGGAATCCTTCCTAACTCATTTTATGAGGCCAGCATCATGCATCTACCAAAGCTGGGCAGAGACACAACCAAAAAAGAGAATTTTAGACCAATATCCTTGATGAATATTGCTGCAAAAATCCTCAATAAATTACTGGCAAACCGAATCCAGCAGCACATCAAACAGCTTATCCACCATGATCAAGTGGGCTTCATCCCTGGGATGCAAGGCTGGTTCAATATATGCAAATCAATAAATGTAATCCAGCATATAAACAGAACCAGAGTCAAAAACCACATGATTATCTCAATACATGAAGAAAAGGCCTTTGACAAAATTCAACAACCCTTCATGCTAAAAACTCTCAATAAATTAGGTATTGATGGGTGGTATCTCAAAATAATAAGAGCTATTTATGACAAACACACAGCCAATATCATACTGAATGGGCAAAAACTGGAAGCATTCACTTTGAAAACTGGCACCAGACAGGGATGCCCTCTCTCACCACTTCTATTCAACATAGTGTTGGAAGTTCTGGCCAGGGCAATTAGGCAAGAGAAGGAAATCAAGGGTATTCAATTAGGAAAAAAGGAAGTCAAATTGTCCCTGTTTGCAGATGACGTGATAGTATATCTAGAAAACCCCATTGTCTCAGCCCAAAATCTCCTTAAGCTGATAAGCAACTTCAGCAAAGTCTCAGGATACAAAATCAATGTACAAAAATCACAAGCATTCTTATACATCAATAACAGACAAACAGAGAGCCAAATCATGAGTGAACTCCCATTCACAATTGCTTCAAAGAGAATAAAATACCTAGGAATCCACCTTACAAGGGATGTGAAGGACCTCTTCAAGGAGAAAACTACAAACCACTGCTCAAGGAAATAAAAGAGGATACAAACAAATGGAAGAACATTCCATGCTCATGGGTAGGAAGAATCAATATCATGAAAATGGCCATCCTTCCCAAGGTAATTTACAGATACAATGCCATCCCCATCAAGTTACCAATGACTTTCTTCACAGAATTGGAAAAAACTACTTTAAACTTCATATGGAACCAAAAAAGAGCCCGCATCACCAAGTCAATCCTAAGCCAAAAGAACAAAGCTGGAGGCATCACGCTACCTGACTTCAAACTTTACTACAAGGCTACAGTAACCAAAACAGCATGGTACTGGTACCAAAACAGAGATCTAGATCAATGGAACAGAACAGAGCCGTCAGAAATAATGCCACATATCTACAACTATCTGATCTTTGACAAACCTGACAAAAACAAGAAATGGAGAAAGGATTCCCTATTTAATAAATGTTGCTGGGAAAACTGGCTGGCCACATGTAGAAAGCTGAAACTGGATCCCTTCCTTACACCTTATACAAAAATCAACTCAAGATGGATTAAAGACTTAAACGTTAGACCTAAAACCATAAAAACCCTAGAAGAAAACCTAGGCAATACCATTCAGGACATAGGCATGGGCAAGGACTTCATGTCTAAAACACCAAAAGCAATGGCAACAAAAGCCAAAATTGACAAATGGGATCTAATTAAACTAAAGAGCTTCTGCACAGCAAAGGAAACTACCATCAGAGTGAACAGGCAACCTAGAAAATGGGAGAAAATTTTCGCAACCTACTCATCTGACAAAGGGCTAATATCCAGAATCTACAATGAACTAGAACAAATTTACAAGAAAACACCAAACAACCCCATCAAAATGTGGCCGAAGGACATGAACAGACACTCCTCAAAAGAAGACATTTATGCAGCCAAAAAACACGTGAAACAATGCTCACCATCACTGGCCATCAGAGAAATGCAAATCAAAACCACAATGAGATACCATCTCACCCCAGTTAGAATGGCAATCATTCAAAAGTCAGGAAACAACAGGTGCTGGAGAGGATGTGGAGAAAAAGGAACACTTTTACACTGTTGGTGGGACTGTGAACTAGTTCAACCCTTGTGGAAGTCACTGTGGCGATTCCTCAGGGATCTAGAACCAGAAATTCCATTTGACTCAGCCATCCCATTACTGGGTATATACCCAAAGGACTATAAATCATGCTGCCATAAAGACACATGCACACGTATGTTTATTGCGGCATTATAAACAATAGCAAAGACTTGGAACCAACCCAAATGTCCAACAATGATAGACTGGATTAAGAAAATGTGGCACATATACACCATGGAATACTATGCAGCCATAAAAAATGATGAGTTCATATCCTTTTAGGGAAATGGATGAAAATGGAAATCATCGTTCTCAGTAAACTATCGCAAGAACCAAAAACCAAACACCACATATTCTCACTCATAGGTGGGAATTGAACAATGAGAACACGTGGACAAAGGAAGGGGAACATCACACTTCGGGGACTGTTGTGGTGTGGGGGGAGGGGGGAGGGACAGCATTGGGAGATATACCTAATGCTAGATGACGAGTTGGTGGGTGCAGCACACCAGCATGGCACATGTATACATATGTAGCTTACCTGCACGTTGTGCACGTGTACCATAGAGCCTAAAGTATAATAATAATAATAATAATTATAATGATAAAAAGAAAAAAAATTAAAAAAAAAAGAAAGGGATAAATTCCGCGACACATACACTCTCCCATGACTAAACCAGGACGAAGTTGAATCTCTGAATAGACTAATAACAGGAGCTGAAATTGCGGCAATAATCAATAGCTTACCAACCAAAAAGAGTCCAGGATCAGATGGGTTCACAGCCGAATTCTACCAGAGGTACAAGGAGGAACTGGAACCATTACTTCAGAAACTATTCCAATCAATAGAAAAAGAGGGAATCCTTCCTAACTCATTTTATGAGGCCAGCATCATGCTGCTACCAAAGCTGGGCAGAGACACAACCAAAAAAGAGAATTTTAGACCAATATCCTTGATGAATATTGATGCAAAAATCCTCAATAAATTACTGGCAAACCGAATCCAGCAGCACATCAAACAGCTTATCCATCATGATCAAGTGGGCTTCAACCCTGGGATGCAAGGCTGGTTCAATATACGCAAGTCAATAAATGTAATCCAGCATATAAACAGAACCAGAGTCAAAAACCACATGATTATCTCAATACGTGAAGAAAAGGACTTTGAGAAAATTCAACAACCCTTCATGCTAAAAACTCTCAATAAATTAGGTATTGATGGGTGGTATCTCAAAATAATAAGAGCTATTTATGAAAAACCCACAGCCAATATCATACTGAATGGGCAAATACTGGAAGCATTCACTTTGAAAACTGGCACAAGGCAGGGATGCCCTCTCTCACCACTTGTATTCAACATAGTGTTGGAAGTTCTGGCCAGGGCAATTAGGCAAGAGAAGGAAATCAAGGGTATTCAATTAGGAAAAATGGAAGTCAAATTGTCCCTGTTTGCAGATGACGTGATAGTATATCTAGAAAACCCCATTGTCTCAGCCCAAAATCTCCTTAAGCTGATAAGCAACTTCAGCAAAGTCTCAGGATACAAAATCAATGGACAAAAATCACAAGCATTCTTATACATCAATAACAGACAAACAGAGAGCCAAATCATGAGTGAACTCCCATTCACAATTCCTTCAAAGAGAATAAAACACCTAGGAATCCAACTTACAAGGGATGTGAAGGACCTCTTCAAGGAGAAAACTACAAACCACTGCTCAAGGAAATAAAAGAGGATACAAACAAATGGAAGAACATTCCATGCTCATGGGTAGGAAGAATCAATATCATGAAAATGGCCATCCTTCCCAAGGTAATTTACAGATTCAATGCCATCCCCATCAAGTTACCAATGACTTTCTTCACAGAATTGGAAAAAACTACTTTAAAGTTCATATGGAACCAAAAAAGAGCCCGCATCACCAAGTCAATCCTAAGCCAAAAGAACAAAGCTGGAGGCATCACGCTACCTGACTTCAAACTTTACTACAAGGCTACAGTAACCAAAACAGCATGGTACTGGTACCAAAACAGAGATCTAGATCAATGGAACAGAACAGAGCCGTCAGGAATAATGCCACATATCTACAACTATCTGATCTTTGACAAACCTGACAAAAACAAGAAATGGAGAAAGGATTCCCTATTTAATAAATGGTGCTGGGAAAACTGGCTAGCCACATGTAGAAAGCTGAAACTGGATCCCTTCCTTACACCTTATACAAAAATCAACTCAAGATGGATTAAAGACTTAAACGTTAGACCTAAAACCATAAAAACCCTAGAAGAAAACCTAGGCAATACCATTCAGGACATAGGCATGGGCAAGGACTTCATGTCTAAAACACCAAAAGCCATGGCAACAAAAGCCAAAATTGACAAATGGGATCTAATTAAACTAAAGAGCTTCTGCACAGCAAAGGAAACTACCATCAGAGTGAACAGGCAACCTAGAAAATGGGAGAAAATTTTCGCAACCTACTCATCTGACAAAGGGCTAATATCCAGAATCTACAATGAACTAGAACAAATTTACAAGAAAACACCAAACAACCCCATCAAAATGTGGGCGAAGGACATGAACAGACACTCCTCAAAAGAAGACATTTATGCAGCCAAAAAACACGTGAAACAATGCTCACCATCACTGGCCATCAGAGAAATGCAAATCAAAACCACAATGAGATACCATCTCACCCCAGTTAGAATGGCAATCATTCAAAAGTCAGGAAACAACAGGTGCTGGAGAGGATGTGGAGAAATAGGAACACTTTTACACTGTTGGTGGGACTGTAAACTAGTTCAACCCTTGTAGAAGTCACTGTGGCGATTCCTCAGGGATCTAGAACTAGAAATTCCATTTGACCCAGCCATCCCATTACTGGGTATATACCCAAAGGACTATAAATCATGCTGCTATAAAGACACATGCACACGTATGATTATTGAGGCATTATGCACAATAGCAAAGACTTGGAACCAACCCAAATGTCCAACAATTATAGACTGGATTAAGAAAATGTGGCACATATACACCATGGAATACTATGCAGCCATAAAAAATGATGAGTTCATATCCTTTTAGGGACATGGATGAAAATGGAAATCATCGTTCTCAGTAAACTATCGCAAGAACAAAAAACCAAACACCACATATTCTCACTCATAGGTGGGAATTGAACAATGAGAACACATGGACACAGGAAGGGGAACATCACACTTCGGGGACTGTTGTGGTGTGGGGGGAGGGGGCAGGGACAGCATTGGGAGATATACCTAATGCTAGATGACGAGTTGGTGGGTGCAGCACACCAGCATGGCACATGTATACATATGTAGCTTACCTGCACGTTGCACACGTGTACCATAGAGCCTAAAGTATAATAATAATAATAATAATAATGATAAAAAGAAAAAAAATTAAAAAAAAAAAGAAAGGGATAAATTCCTCGACACATACACTCTCCCATGACTAAACCAGGAAGAAGTTGAATCTCTGAATAGACTAATAACAGGAGCTGAAATTGCGGCAATAATCAATAGCTTACCAACCAAAAAGAGTCCAGGATCAGATGGGTTCACAGCCGAATTCTACCAGAGGTCCAAGGAGGAACTGGAACCATTTCTTCAGAAACTATTCCAATCAATAGAAAAAGAGGGAATCCTTCCTAACTCATTTTATGAGGCCAGCATCATGCTGATACCAAAGCTGGGCAGAGACACAACCAAAAAAGAGAATTTTAGACCAATATCCTTGATGAATATTGATGCAAAAATCCTCAATAAATTACTGGCAAACCGAATCCAGCAGCACATCAAACAGCTTATCCACCATGATCAAGTGGGCTTCATCCCTGGGATGCAAGGCTGGTTCAATATACGCAAATCAATAAATGTAATCCAGCATATAAACAGAACCAGAGTCAAAAACCACATGATTATCTCAATACATGAAGAAAAGGCCTTTGACAAAATTCAACAACCCTTCATGCTAAAAACTCTCAATAAATTAGGTATTGATGGGTAGTATCTCAAAATAATAAGAGCTATTTATGACAAACACACAGCCAATATCATAATGAATGGGCAAAAACTGGAAGCATTCACTTTGAAAACTGGCACAAGACAGGGATGCCCTCTCTCACCACTTCTATTCAACATAGTGTTGGAAGTTCTGGCCAGGGCAATTAGGCAAGAGAAGGAAATCAAGGGTATCAAATAGGAAAAAAGGAAGTCAAATTGTCCCTGTTTGCAGATGACGTGATAGTATATCTAGAAAACCCCATTGTCTCAGCCCAAAATCTCCTTAAGCTGATAAGCAACTTCAGCAAAGTCTCAGGATACAAAATCAATGTACAAAAATCACAAGCATTCTTATACATCAATAACAGACAAACAGAGAGCCAAATCATGAGTGAACTCCCATTCACAATTGCTTCAAAGAGAATAAAAGACCTAGGAATCCAACTTCCAAGGGATGTGAAGGACCTCTTCAAGGAGAAAACTACAAACCACTGCTCAAGGAAATAAAAGAGGATACAAACAAATGGAAGAACATTCCATGCTCATGGGTAGGAAGAATCAATATCATGAAAATGGCCATCCTTCCCAAGGTAATTTACAGATTCAATGCCATCCCCATCAAGTTACCAATGACTTTCTTCACAGAATTGGAAAAAACTACTTTAAAGTTCATATGGAACCAAAAAAGAGCCCGCATCACCAAGTCAATCCTAAGCCAAAAGAATAAAGCTGGAGGCATCACGCTACCTGACTTCAAACTATACTACAAGGCTACAGTAACCAAAACAGCATGGTACTGGTACCAAAACAGAGATCTAGATCAATGGAACAGAACAGAGCCGTCAGAAATAATGCCACCTATCTACAACTATCTGATCTTTGACAAACCTGACAAAAACAAGAAATGGAGAAAGGATTCCCTATTTAATAAATGGTGCTGGGAAAACTGGCTAGCCACATGTAGAAAGCTGAAACTGGATCCCCTCCTTACACCTTATACAAAAATCAACTGAAGATGGATTAAAGACTTAAACGTTAGACCTAAAACCATAAAAACCCTAGAAGAAAACCTAGGCAATACCATTCAGGACATAGGCATGGGCAAGGACTTCATGTCTAAAACACCAAAAGCAATGGCAACAAAAGCCAAAATTGACAAATGGGATCTAATTAAACTAAAGAGCTTCTGCACAGCAAAGGAAACTACCATCAGAGTGAACAGGCAACCTAGAAAATTGGAGAAAATTTTCGCAACCTACTCTTCTGACAAAGGGCTAATATCCAGAATGTACAATGAACTCCAACAAATTTACAAGAAAACACCAAACAACCCCATCAAAAAGTGGGCGAAGGACATGAACAGACACTCCTCAAAAGAAGACATTTATGCTGCCCAAAAACACGTGAAAAAATGCTCACCATCACTGGCCATCAGAGAAATGCAAATCAAAACCACAATGAGAGAACATCTCACACCAGTTAGAATGGCAATCAATCAAAAGTCAGGAAACAACAGGTGCTGGAGAGGATGTGGAGAAAGAGGAACACTTTTACACTGTTGGTGGGACTGTAAACTAGTTCAACCCTTGTGGAAGTCACTGTGGCGATTCCTCAGGGATCTAGAACTAGAAATTCCATTTGACCCAGCCATCCCATTACTGGGTATATACCCAAAGGACTATAAATCATGCTGCCATAAAGACACATGCACACGTATGTTTATTGCGGCATTATAAACAATAGCATAGACTTGGAACCAACCCAAATGTCCAACAATGATAGACTGGATTAAGAAAATGTGGCACATATACACCATGGAGTACTATGCAGCCATAAAAAATGATGAGTTCATATCCTTTTAGGGACAGGGATGAAAATGGAAATCATCGTTCTCAGTAAACTATCGCAAGAACAAAAAACCAAACACCACATATTCTCACTCATAGGTGGGAATTGAACAATGAGAACACATGGACACAGGAAGGGGAACATCACACTTCGGGGACTGTTGTGGTGTGGGGGGAGGGGGGAGGGACAGCATTGGGAGATATACCTAATGCTAGATGACGAGTTGGTGGGTGCAGCACACCAGCATGGCACATGTATACATATGTAGCTTACCTGCATGTTGCGCACGTGTACCATAGAGCCTAAAGTATAATAATAATAATAATAATAATAATAATAATAATGATAAAAAGAAAAAAAATTAAAAAAAAAAGAAAGGGATAAATTCCGCGACACATACACTCTCCCATGACTAAACCAGGAAGAAGTTGAATCTCTGAATAGACTAATAACAGGAGCTGAAATTGCGGCAATAATCAATAGCTTACCAACCAAAAAGAGTCCAGGATCAGATGGGTTCACAGCCGAATTCTACCAGAGGTACAAGGAGGAACTGGAACCATTACTTCAGAAACTATTCCAATCAATAGAAAAAGAGGGAATCCTTCCTAACTCATTTTATGAGGCCAGCATCATGCTGCTACCAAAGCTGGGCAGAGACACAACCAAAAAAGAGAATTTTAGACCAATATCCTTGATGAATATTGATGCAAAAATCCTCAATAAATTACTGGCAAACCGAATCCAGCAGCACATCAAACAGCTTATCCACCATGATCAAGTGGGCTTCATCCCTAGGATGCAAGGCTGGTTCAATATACGCAAATCAATAAATGTAATCCAGCATATAAACAGAACCAGAGTCAAAAACCACATGATTATCTCAATACATGAAGAAAAGGCCTTTGACAAAATTCAACAACGCTTCATGCTAAAAACTCTCAATAAATTAGGTATTGATGGGTGGTATCTCAAAATAATAAGAGCTATTTATGACAAACCCACAGCCAATATCATACTGAATGGGCAAAAACTGGAAGCATTCACTTTGAAAACTGGCACAAGACAGGGATGCCCTCTCTCACCACTTCTATTCAACATAGTGTTGGAAGTTCTGGCCAGGGCAATTAGGCAAGAGAAGGAAATCAATGATATTCAATTAGGAAAAAAGGAAGTCAAATTGTCCCTGTTTGCAGATGACGTGATAGTATATCTAGAAAACCCCATTGTCTCAGCCCAAAATCTCCTTAAGCTGATAAGCAACTTCAGCAAAGTCTCAGGATACAAAATCAATGTACAAAAATCACAAGCATTCTTATACATCAATAACAGACAAACAGAGAGCCAAATCATGAGTGAACTCCCATTCACAATTGCTTCAAAGAGAATAGAATACCTAGGAATCCAACTTACAAGGGATGTGAAGGACCTATTCAAGGAGAAAACTACAAACCACTGCTCAAGGAAATAAAAGAGGATACAAACAAATGGAAGAACATTCCATGCTCATGGGTAGGAAGAATCAATATCATGAAAATGGCCATCCTTCCCAAGGTAATTTACAAATTCAATGCCATCCCCATCAAGTTACCAATGATTTTCTTCCCAGAATTGGAAAAAACTACTTTAAAGTTCATATGGAACCAAAAAAGAGCCCGCATCACCAAGTCAATCCTAAGCCAAAAGAACAAAGCTGGAGGCATCACGCTACCTGACTTCAAACTATACTACAAGGCTACAGTAACCAAAACAGCATGGTACTGGTACCAAAACAGAGATCTAGATCAATGGAACAGAACAGAGCCGTCAGAAATAATGCCACCTATCTACAACTATCTGATCTTTGACAAACCTGACAAAAACAAGAAATGGAGAAAGGATTCCCTATTTAATAAATGGTGCTGGGAAAACTGGCTAGCCACATGTAGAAAGCTGAAACTGGATCCCTTCCTTACACCTTATACAAAAATCAACTCAAGATGGATTAAAGACTTAAACGTTAGACCTAAAACCATAAAAACCCTAGAAGAAAACCTAGGCAATACCATTCAGGACATAGGCATGGGCAAGGACTTCATGTCTAAAACACCAAAAGCAATGGGAACAAAAGACAAAATTGACAAATGGGATCTAATTAAACTAAAGAGCTTCTGCACAGCAAAGGAAACTACCATCAGAGTGAACAGGCAACCTACAAAATGGGAGAAAATTTTCGCAACCTACTCATCTGACAAAGGGCTAATATCCAGAATCTACAATGAACTCCAACAAATTTACAAGAAAACACCAAACAACCCCATCAAAAAGGGGGCGAAGGACATGAACAGACACTCCTCAAAAGAAGACATTTATGCAGCCGAAAAACACGTGAAAAAATGCTCACCATCACTGGCCATCAGAGAAATGCAAATCAAAACCACAATGAGATACCATCTCACACCAGTTAGAATGGCAATCATTCAAAAGTCAGGAAACAACAGGTGCTGGAGAGGATGTGGAGAAATAGGAACACTTTTACACTGTTGGTGGGACTGTAAACTAGTTCAACCCTTGTGGAAGTCACTGTGGCGATTCCTCAGGGATCTAGAACTAGAAATTCCATTTGACCCAGCCATCCCATTACTGGGTATATACCCAAAGGACTATAAATCATGCTGCCATAAAGACACATGCACACGTATGTTTATTGTGGCCTTATAAACAATAGCAAAGACTTGGAACCAACCCAAATGTCCAGCAATGATAGACTGGATTAAGAAAATGTGGCACATATACACCATGGAATACTATGCAGCCATAAAAAATGATGAGTTCATATCCTTTTAGGGACATGGATGAAAATGGAAATCATCGTTCTCAGTAAACTATCGCAAGAACAAAAAACCAAACACCACATATTCTCACTCATAGGTGGGAATTGAACAATGAGAACACATGGACACAGGAAGGGGAACATCACACTTCGGGGACTGTTGTGGTGTGGGGGGAGGGGGGAGGGACAGCATTGGGAGATATACCTAATGCTAGATGACGAGTTGGTGGGTGCAGCACACCAGCATGGCACATGTATACATATGTAGCTTACCTGCACGTTGCGCACGTGAACCATAGAGCCTAAAGTATAATAATAATAATAATAATAATGATAAAAAGAAAAAAAATTAAAAAAAAAAGAAAGGGATAAATTCCTCGACACATACACTCTCCCATGACTAAACCAGGACGAAGTTGAATCTCTGAATAGACTAATAACAGGAGCTGAAATTGCGGCAATAATCAATAGCTTACCAACCAAAAAGAGTCCAGGATCAGATGGGTTCACAGCCGAATTCTACCAGAGGTACAAGGAGGAACTGGAACCATTACTTCAGAAACTATTCCAATCAATAGAAAAAGAGGGAATCCTTCCTAACTCATTTTATGAGGCCAGCATCATGCTGCTACCAAAGCTGGGCAGAGACACAACCAAAAAAGAGAATTTTAGACCAATATCCTTGATGAATATTGATGCAAAAATCCTCAATAAATTACTGGCAAACCGAATCCAGCAGCACATCAAACAGCTTATCCACCATGATCAAGTGGGCTTCAACCCTGGGATGCAAGGCTGGTTCAATATACGCAAATCAATAAATGTAATCCAGCATATAAGCAGAACCAGAGTCAAAAACCACATGATTATCTCAATACATGAAGAAAAGGCCTTTGACAAAATTCAACAACCCTTCATGCTAAAAACTCTCAATAAATTAGGTATTGATGGGTGGTATCTCAAAATAATAAGAGCTATTTATGACAAACCCACAGCCAATATCATACTGAATGGGCAAAAACTGGAAGCATTCACTTTGAAAACTGGCACAAGACAGGGATGCCCCCTCTCACCACTTCTATTCAACATAGTGTTGGAAATTCTGGCCAGGGCAATTAGGCAAGAGAAGGAAATCAATGGTATCAAATAGGAAAAAAGGAAGTCAAATTGTCCCTGTTTGCAGATGACGTGATAGTATATCTAGAAAACCCCATTGTCTCAGCCCAAAATCTCCTTAAGCTGATAAGCAACTTCAGCAAAGTCTCAGGATACAAAATCAATGTACAAAAATCACAAGCATTCTTATACATCAATAACAGACAAACAGAGAGCCAAATCATGAGTGAACTCCCATTCACAATTGCTTCAAAGAGAATAAAATACCTAGGAATCCAACTTACAAGGGACGTGAAGGACCTCTTCAAGGAGAAAACTACAAACCACTGCTCAAGGAAATAAAAGAGGATACAAACAAATGGAAGAACATTCCATGCTCATGGGTAGGAAGAATCAATATCATGAAAATGGCCATCCTTCCCAAGGTAATTTACAGATTCAATGCCATCCCCATCAAGTTACCAATGACTTTCTTCACAGAATTGGAAAAAACTACTTTAAAGTTCATATGGAACCAAAAAAGAGCCCGCATCACCAAGTCAATCCTAAGCCAAAAGAACAAAGCTGGAGGCATCACGCTACCTGACTTCAAACTTTACTACAAGGCTACAGTAACCAAAACAGCATGGTACTGGTACCAAAACAGAGATCTAGATCAATGGAACGGAACAGAGCCGTCAGAAATAATGCCACCTATCTACAACTATCTGATCTTTGACAAACCTGACAAAAACAAGAAATGGAGAAAGGATTCCCTATTTAATAAATGGTGCTGGGAAAACTGGCTAGCCACATGTAGAAAGCTGAAACTGGATCCCTTCCTTACACCTTATACAAAAATCAACTCAAGATGGATTAAAGACTTAAACGTTAGACCTAAAACCATAAAAACCCTAGAAGAAATCCTAGGCAATACCATTCAGGACATAGGCATGGGCAAGGACTTCATGTCTAAAACACCTAAAGCCATGGCAACAAAAGCCAAAATTGACAAATGGGATCTAATTAAACTAAAGAGCTTCTACTCAGCAAAGGAAACTACCATCAGAGTGAACAGGCAACCTAGAAAATGGGAGAAAATTTTCGCAACCTACTCATCTGACAAAGGGCTAATATCCAGAATCTACAATGAACTCCAACAAATTTACAAGAAAACACCAAACAACCCCATCAAAAAGTGGGCGAAGGACATGAACAGACACTCCTCCAAAGAAGACATTTATGCAGCCCAAAAACACGTGAAAAAATGCTCACCATCACTGGCCATCAGAGAAATGCAAATCAAAACCACAATGAGATACCATCTCACACCAGTTAGAATGGCAATCATTCAAAAGTCAGGAAACAACAGGTGCTGGAGAGGATGTGGAGAAATAGGAACACTTTTACACTGTTGGTGGGACTGTGAACTAGTTCAACCCTTGTGGAAGTCACTGTGGCGATTCCTCAGGGATCTAGAAGCAGAAATTCCATTTGACCCAGCCATCCCATTACTGGGTATATACCCAAAGGACTATAAATCATGCTGCTATAAAGACACATGCACACGTATGATTATTGAGGCATTATGCACAATAGCAAAGACTTGGAACCAACCCAAATGTCCAACAATGATAGAATGGATTAAGAAAATGTGGCACATATACACCATGGAATACTATGCAGCCATAAAAAATGATGAGTTCATATCCTTTGTAGGGACATGGATGAAATTGGAAATCATCGTTCTCAGTAAACTATCGCAAGAACAAAAAACCAAACACCACATATTCTCACTCGTAGGTGGGAATTGAACATGGAGAACACATGGACACAGGAAGGAGAACATCACAATTCGGGGACTGTTGTGGGGTGGGGGGAGGGGGGAGGGACAGCATTGGGAGATATACCTAATGCTAGATGACGAGTTGGTGGGTGCAGCGCACCAGCATGGCACATGTATACATATGTAGCTTTCCTGCACGTTGCGCACGTGTACCATAGAGCCTAAAGTATAATAATAATAATAATAATAATAATAATAATGATAAAAAGAAAAAAAATTAAAAAAAAAGAAAGGGATAAATTCCTCGACACATACACTCTCCCATGACTAAACCAGGAAGAAGTTGAATCTCTGAATAGACTAATAACAGGAGCTGAAATTGCGGCAATAATCAATAGCTTACCAACCAAAAAGAGTCCAGGATCAGATGGGTTCACAGCCGAATTCTACCAGAGGTCCAAGGAGGAACTGGAACCATAACTTCAGAAACTTTTCCAATCAATAGAAAAAGAGGGAATCCTTCCTAACTCATTTTGTGAGGCCAGCATCATGCTGATACCAAAGCTGGGCAGAGACACAACCAAAAAAGAGAATTTTAGACCAATATCCTTGATGAATATTGATGCAAAAATCCTCAATAAATTACTGGCAAACCGAATCCAGCAGCACATCAAACAGCTTATCCACTATGATCAAGTGGGCTTCATCCCTGGGATGCAAGGCTGGTTCAATATATGCAAATCAATAAATGTAATCCAGCATATAAACAGAACCAGAGTCAAAAACCACATGATTATCTCAATACATGAAGAAAAGGCCTTTGACAAAATTCAACAACCCTTCATGCTAAAAACTCTCAATAAATTAGGTATTGATGGGTGGTATCTCAAAATAATAAGAGCTATTTATGACAAACCCACAGCCAATATCATACTGAATGGGCAAAAACTGGAAGCATTCACTTTGAAAACTGGCACAAGACAGGGATGCCCTCTCTCACCACTTCTATTCAACATAGTGTTGGAAGTTCTGGCCAGGGCAATTAGGCAAGAGAAGGAAATCAAGGGTATTCAATTAGGAAAAAAGGAAGTCAAATTCTCCCTGTTTGCAGATGACGTGATAGTATATCTAGAAAACCCCATTGTCTCAGCCCAAAATCTCCTTAAGCTGATAAGCAACTTCAGCAAAGTCTCAGGATAAAAAATCAATGTACAAAAATCACAAGCATTCTTATACATCAATAACAGACAAACAGAGAGCCAAATCATGAGTGAACTCCCTATCACAATTGCTTCAAAGAGAATAAAATACCTAGGAATCCAACTTACAAGGGACGTGAAGGACCTCTTCAAGGAGAAAACTACAAACCACTGCTCAAGGAAATAAAAGAGGATACAAACAAATGGAAGAACATTCCATGCTCATGGGTAGGAAGAATCAATATCATGAAAATGGCCATCCTTCCCAGGGTAATTTACAGATTCAATGCCATCCCCATCAAGTTACCAATGACTTTCTTCACAGAATTGGAAAAAACTAAAGTTCATATGGAACCAAAAAAGAGCCCGCATCACCAAGTCAATCCTAAGCCAAAAGAACAAAGCTGGAGGCATCACGCTACCTGACTTCAAACTTTACTACAAGGCTACAGTAACCAAAACAGCATGGTACTGGTACCAAAACAGAGATCTAGATCAATGGAACGGAACAGAGCCGTCAGAAATAATGCCACATATCTACAACTATCTGATCTTTGACAAACCTGACAAAAACAAGAAATGGAGAAAGGATTCCCTATTTAATAAATGTTGCTGGGAAAACTGGCTGGCCACATGTAGAAAGCTGAAACTGGATCCCTTCCTTACACCTTATACAAAAATCAACTCAAGATGGATTAAAGACTTAAACGTTAGACCTAAAACCATAAAAACCCTAGAAGAAAACCGAGGCAATACCATTCAGGACATAGGCATGGGCAAGGACTTCATGTCTAAAACACCAAAAGCAATGGCAACAAAAGCCAAAATTGACAAATGGGATCTAATTAAACTAAAGAGCTTCTGCACAGCAAAGGAAACTACCATCAGAGTGAACAGGCAACCTAGAAAATGGGAGAAAATTTTCGCAACCTACTCATCTGACAAAGGGCTAATATCCAGAATCTACAATGAACTAGAACAAATTTACAAGAAAACACCAAACAACCCCATCAAAATGTGGGCGAAGGACATGAACAGACACTCCTCAAAAGAAGACATTTATGCAGCCAAAAAACAGGTGAAACAATGCTCACCATCACTGGCCATCAGAGAAATGCAAATCAAAACCACAATGAGATACCATCTCACACCAGTTAGAATGGCAATCATTCAAAAGTCAGGAAACAACAGGTGCTGGAGAGGATGTGGAGAAATAGGAACACTTTTACACTGTTGGTGGGACTGTAAACTAGTTCAACCCTTGTGGAAGTCACTGTGGCGATTCCTCAGGGATCTAGAACTAGAAATTCCATTTGACCCAGCCATCCCATTACTGGGTATATACCCAAAGGACTATAAATCATGCTGCCATAAAGACACATGCACACGTATGTTTATTGCGGCATTAAAAACAATAGCAGAGATTTGGAACCAACCCAAATGTCCAACAATGATAGACTGGATTAAGAAAATGTGGCACATATACACCATGGAATACTATGCAGCCATAAAAAATGATGAGTTCATATCCTTTTAGGGACATGGATGAAAATGGAAATCATCGTTCTCAGTAAACTATCGCAAGAACAAAAAACCAAACACCACATATTCTCACTCATAGGTGGGAATTGAACAATGAGAACACATGGACACAGGAAGGGGAACATCACACTTCGGAGACTGTTGTGGTGTGGGGGGAGGGGCGAGGGACAGCATTGGGAGATATACCTAATGCTAGATGACGAGTTGGTGGGTGCAGCACACCAGCATGGCACATGTATACATATGTAGCTTACCTGCACGTTGCGCACGTGTACCATAGAGCCTAAAGTATAATAATAATAATAATAATAATAATAATGATAAAAAGAAAAAAAATTAAAAAAAAAAAGAAAGGGATAAATTCCTCGACACATACACTCTCCCATGACTAAACCAGGAAGAAGATGAATCTCTGAATAGACTAATAACAGGAGCTGAATTTGCGGCAATAATCAATAGCTTACCAACCAAAAAGAGTCCAGGATCAGATGGGTTCACAGCCGAATTCTACCAGAGGTCCAAGGAGGAACTGGAACCATTACTTCAGAAACTATTCCAATCAATAGAAAAAGAGGGAATCCTTCCTAACTCATTTTATGAGGCCAGCATCATGCTGATACCAAAGCTGGGCAGAGACACAACCAAAAAAGAGAATTTTAGACCAATATCCTTGATGAATATTGATGCAAAAATCCTCAATAAATTACTGGCAAACCGAATCCAGCAGCACATCAAACAGCTTATCCACCATGATCAAGTGGGCTTCATCCCTGGGATGCAAGGCTGGTTCAATATACGCAAATCAATAAATGTAATCCAGCATATAAACAGAACCAGAGTCAAAAACCACATGATTATCTCAATACATGAAGAAAAGGCCTTTGACAAAATTCAACAACCCTTCATGCTAAAAACTCTCAATAAATTAGGTATTGATGGGTGGTATCTCAAAATAATAAGAGCTATTTATGACAAACCCACAGCCAATATCATACTGAATGGGCAAAAACTGGAAGCATTCACTTTGAAAACTGGCACAAGACAGGGATGCCCTCTCTCACCACTTCTATTCAACATAGTGTTGGAAGTTCTGGCCAGGGCAATTAGGCAAGAGAAGGAAATCAAGGGTATCAAATAGGAAAAAAGGAAGTCAAATTGTCCCTGTTTGCAGATGACGTGATAGTATATCTAGAAAACCCCATTGTCTCAGCCCAAAATCTCCTTAAGCTGATAAGCAACTTCAGCAAAGTCTCAGGATACAAAATCAATGTACAAAAATCACAAGCATTCTTATACATCAATAACAGACAAACAGAGAGCCAAATCATGAGTGAACTCCCATTCACAATTGCTTCAAAGAGAATAAAATACCTAGGAATCCAACTTTAAAGGGATGTGAAGGACCTCTTCAAGGAGAAAACTACAAACCACTGCTCAAGGAAATAAAAGAGGATACAAACAAATGGAAGAACATTCCATGCTCATGGGTAGGAAGAATCAATATCATGAAAATGGCCATCCTTCCCAAGGTAATTTACAGATTCAATGCCATCCCCATCAAGTTACCAATGACTTTCTTCACAGAATTGGAAAAAACTACTTTAATGTTCATATGGAACCAAAAAAGAGCCCGCATCACCAAGTCAATCCTAAGCCAAAAGAACAAAGCTGGAGGCATCACGCTACCTGACTTCAAACTATACTACAAGGCTACAGTAACCAAAACAGCATGGTACTGGTACCAAAACAGAGATCTAGATCAATGGAACGGAACAGAGCCGTCAGAAATAATGCCACCTATCTACAACTATCTGATCTTTGACAAACCTGACAAAAACAAGAAATGGAGAAAGGATTCCCTATTTAATAAATGGTGCTGGGAAATCTGGCTAGCCACATGTAGAAAGCTGAAACTGGATCCCTTCCTTACACCTTATACAAAAATCAACTCAAGATGTATTAAAGACTTAACGTTAGACCTAAAACCATAAAAACCTAGAAGAAATCCTAGGCAATACCATTCAGGACATAGGCATGGGCAAGGACTTCATGTCTAAAACACCTAAAGCCATGGCAACAAAAGCCAAAATTGACAAATGGGATCTAATTAAACTAAAGAGCTTCTACACAGCAAAGGAAACTACCATCAGAGTGAACAGGCAACCTAGAAAATGGGAGAAAATTTTCGCAACCTACTCATCTGACAAAGGGCTAATATCCAGAATCTACAATGAACTCCAACAAATTTACAAGAAAACACCAAACAACCCCATCAAAAAGTGGGCGAAGGACATGAACAGACACTCCTCCAAAGAAGACATTTATGCAGCCCAAAAACACGTGAAAAAATGCTCACCATCACTGGCCATCAGAGAAATGCAAATCAAAACCACAATGAGATACCATCTCACACCAGTTAGAATGGCAATCATTCAAAAGTCAGGAAACAACAGGTGCTGGAGAGGATGTGGAGAAATAGGAACACTTTTACACTGTTGGTGGGACTGTGAACTTGTTCAACCCTTGTGGAAGTCACTGTGGCGATTCCTCAGGGATCTAGAAGCAGAAATTCCATTTGACCCAGCCATCCCATTACTGGGTATATACCCAAAGGACTATAAATCATGCTGCTATAAAGACACATGCACACGTATGATTATTGAGGCATTATGCACAATAGCAAAGACTTGGAACCAACCCAAATGTCCAACAATTATAGACTGGATTAAGAAAATGTGGCACATATACACCATGGAATACTATGCAGCCATAAAAAATGATGAGTTCATATCCTTTTAGGGACATGGATGAAAATGGAAATCATCGTTCTCAGTAAACTATCGCAAGAACAAAAAACCAAACACCACATATTCTCACTCATAGGTGGGAATTGAACAATGAGAACACATGGACACAGGAAGGGGAACATCACACTTCGGGGACTGTTGTGGTGTGGGGGGAGGGGGCAGGGACAGCATTGGGAGATATACCTAATGCTAGATGACGAGTTGGTGGGTGCAGCACACCAGCATGGCACATGTATACAGATGTAGCTTACCTGCACGTTGCACACGTGTACCATAGAGCCTAAAGTATAATAATAATAATAATAATAATAATGATAAAAAGAAAAAAAATTAAAAAAAAAAAGAAAGGGATAAATTCCTCGACACATACACTCTCCCATGACTAAACCAGGAAGAAGTTGAATCTCTGAATAGACTAATAACAGGAGCTGAAATTGCGGCAATAATCAATAGCTTACCAACCAAAAAGAGTCCAGGATCAGATGGGTTCACAGCCGAATTCTACCAGAGGTCCAAGGAGGAACTGGAACCATTTCTTCAGAAACTATTCCAATCAATAGAAAAAGAGGGAATCCTTCCTAACTCATTTTATGAGGCCAGCATCATGCTGATACCAAAGCTGGGCAGAGACACAACCAAAAAAGAGAATTTTAGACCAATATCCTTGATGAATATTGATGCAAAAATCCTCAATAAATTACTGGCAAACCGAATCCAGCAGCACATCAAACAGCTTATCCACCATGATCAAGTGGGCTTCATCCCTGGGATGCAAGGCTGGTTCAATATACGCAAATCAATAAATGTAATCCAGCATATAAACAGAACCAGAGTCAAAAACCACATGATTATCTCAATACATGAAGAAAAGGCCTTTGACAAAATTCAACAACCCTTCATGCTAAAAACTCTCAATAAATTAGGTATTGATGGGTAGTATCTCAAAATAATAAGAGCTATTTATGACAAACACACAGCCAATATCATACTGAATGGGCAAAAACTGGAAGCATTCACTTTGAAAACTGGCACAAGACAGGGATGCCCTCTCTCACCACTTCTATTCAACATAGTGTTGGAAGTTCTGGCCAGGGCAATTAGGCAAGAGAAGGAAATCAAGGGTATCAAATAGGAAAAAAGGAAGTCAAATTGTCCCTGTTTGCAGATGACGTGATAGTATATCTAGAAAACCCCATTGTCTCAGCCCAAAATCTCCTTAAGCTGATAAGCAACTTCAGCAAAGTCTCAGGATACAAAATCAATGTACAAAAATCACAAGCATTCTTATACATCAATAACAGACAAACAGAGCCAAATCATGAGTGAACTCCCATTCACAATTGCTTCAAAGAGAATAAAAGACCTAGGAATCCAACTTCCAAGGGATGTGAAGGACCTCTTCAAGGAGAAAACTACAAACCACTGCTCAAGGAAATAAAAGAGGATACAAACAAATGGAAGAACATTCCATGCTCATGGGTAGGAAGAATCAATATCATGAAAATGGCCATCCTTCCCAAGGTAATTTACAGATTCAATGCCATCCCCATCAAGTTACCAATGACTTTCTTCACAGAATTGGAAAAAACTACTTTAATGTTCATATGGAACCAAAAAAGAGCCCGCATCACCAAGTCAATCCTAAGCCAAAAGAGCAAAGCTGGAGGCATCACGCTACCTGACTTCAAACTATACTACAAGGCTACAGTAACCAAAACAGCATGGTACTGGTACCAAAACAGAGATCTAGATCAATGGAACGGAACAGAGCCGTCAGAAATAATGCCACCTATCTACAACTATCTGATCTTTGACAAACCTGACAAAAACAAGAAATGGAGAAAGGATTCCCTATTTAATAAATGGTGCTGGGAAATCTGGCTAGCCACATGTAGAAAGCTGAAACTGGATCCCTTCCTTACACCTTATACAAAAATCAACTCAAGATGTATTAAAGACTTAACGTTAGACCTAAAACCATAAAAACCTAGAAGAAATCCTAGGCAATACCATTCAGGACATAGGCATGGGCAAGGACTTCATGTCTAAAACACCTAAAGCCATGGCAACAAAAGCCAAAATTGACAAATGGGATCTAATTAAACTAAAGAGCTTCTACACAGCAAAGGAAACTACCATCAGAGTGAACAGGCAACCTAGAAAATGGGAGAAAATTTTCGCAACCTACTCATCTGACAAAGGGCTAATATCCAGAATCTACAATGAACTCCAACAAATTTACAAGAAAACACCAAACAACCCCATCAAAAAGTGGGCGAAGGACATGAACAGACACTCCTCCAAAGAAGACATTTATGCAGCCCAAAAACACGTGAAAAAATGCTCACCATCACTGGCCATCAGAGAAATGCAAATCAAAACCACAATGAGATACCATCTCACACCAGTTAGAATGGCAATCATTCAAAAGTCAGGAAACAACAGGTGCTGGAGAGGATGTGGAGAAATAGGAACACTTTTACACTGTTGGTGGGACTGTGAACTTGTTCAACCCTTGTGGAAGTCACTGTGGCGATTCCTCAGGGATCTAGAAGCAGAAATTCCATTTGACCCAGCCATCCCATTACTGGGTATATACCCAAAGGACTATAAATCATGCTGCTATAAAGACACATGCACACGTATGATTATTGAGGCATTATGCACAATAGCAAAGACTTGGAACCAACCCAAATGTCCAACAATTATAGACTGGATTAAGAAAATGTGGCACATATACACCATGGAATACTATGCAGCCATAAAAAATGATGAGTTCATATCCTTTTAGGGACATGGATGAAAATGGAAATCATCGTTCTCAGTAAACTATCGCAAGAACAAAAAACCAAACACCACATATTCTCACTCATAGGTGGGAATTGAACAATGAGAACACATGGACACAGGAAGGGGAACATCACACTTCGGGGACTGTTGTGGTGTGGGGGGAGGGGGCAGGGACAGCATTGGGAGATATACCTAATGCTAGATGACGAGTTGGTGGGTGTAGCACACCAGCATGGCACATGTATACAGATGTAGCTTACCTGCACGTTGCACACGTGTACCATAGAGCCTAAAGTATAATAATAATAATAATAATAATAATGAAAAAAGAAAAAAAATTAAAAAAAAAAAGAAAGGGATAAATTCCTCGACACATACACTCTCCCATGACTAAACCAGGAAGAAGTTGAATCTCTGAATAGACTAATAACAGGAGCTGAAATTGCGGCAATAATCAATAGCTTACCAACCAAAAAGAGTCCAGGATCAGATGGGTTCACAGCCGAATTCTACCAGAGGTCCAAGGAGGAACTGGAACCATTTCTTCAGAAACTATTCCAATCAATAGAAAAAGAGGGAATCCTTCCTAACTCATTTTATGAGGCCAGCATCATGCTGATACCAAAGCTGGGCAGAGACACAACCAAAAAAGAGAATTTTAGACCAATATCCTTGATGAATATTGATGCAAAAATCCTCAATAAATTACTGGCAAACCGAATCCAGCAGCACATCAAACAGCTTATCCACCATGATCAAGTGGGCTTCATCCCTGGGATGCAAGGCTGGTTCAATATACGCAAATCAATAAATGTAATCCAGCATATAAACAGAACCAGAGTCAAAAACCACATGATTATCTCAATACATGAAGAAAAGGCCTTTGACAAAATTCAACAACCCTTCATGCTAAAAACTCTCAATAAATTAGGTATTGATGGGTAGTATCTCAAAATAATAAGAGCTATTTATGACAAACACACAGCCAATATCATACTGAATGGGCAAAAACTGGAAGCATTCACTTTGAAAACTGGCACAAGACAGGGATGCCCTCTCTCACCACTTCTATTCAACATAGTGTTGGAAGTTCTGGCCAGGGCAATTAGGCAAGAGAAGGAAATCAAGGGTATCAAATAGGAAAAAAGGAAGTCAAATTGTCCCTGTTTGCAGATGACGTGATAGTATATCTAGAAAACCCCATTGTCTCAGCCCAAAATCTCCTTAAGCTGATAAGCAACTTCAGCAAAGTCTCAGGATACAAAATCAATGTACAAAAATCACAAGCATTCTTATACATCAATAACAGACAAACAGAGAGCCAAATCATGAGTGAACTCCCATTCACAATTGCTTCAAAGAGAATAAAAGACCTAGGAATCCAACTTCCAAGGGATGTGAAGGACCTCTTCAAGGAGAAAACTACAAACCACTGCTCAAGGAAATAAAAGAGGATACAAACAAATGGAAGAACATTCCATGCTCATGGGTAGGAAGAATCAATATCATGAAAATGGCCATCATTCCCAAGGTAATTTACAGATTCAATGCCATCCCCATCAAGTTACCAATGACTTTCTTCACAGAATTGGAAAAAACTACTTTAAAGTTCATATGGAACCAAAAAAGAGCCCGCATCACCAAGTCAATCCTAAGCCAAAAGAATAAAGCTGGAGGAATCACGCTACCTGACTTCAAACTATACTACAAGGCTACAGTAACCAAAACAGCATGGTACTGGTACCAAAACAGAGATCTAGATCAATGGAACAGAACAGAGCCGTCAGAAATAATGCCACCTATCTACAACTATCTGATCTTTGACAAACCTGACAAAAACAAGAAATGGAGAAAGGATTCCCTATTTAATAAATGGTGCTGGGAAAACTGGCTAGCCACATGTAGAAAGCTGAAACTGGATCCCCTCCTTACACCTTATACAAAAATCAACTGAAGATGGATTAAAGACTTAAACGTTAGAACTAAAACCATAAAAACCCTAGAAGAAAACCTAGGCAATACCATTCAGGACATAGGCATGGGCAAGGACTTCATGTCTAAAACACCAAAAGCAATGGCAACAAAAGCCAAAATTGACAAATGGGATCTAATTAAACTAAAGAGCTTCTGCACAGCAAAGGAAACTACCATCAGAGTGAACAGGCAACCTAGAAAATTGGAGAAAATTTTCGCAACCTACTCTTCTGACAAAGGGCTAATATCCAGAATGTACAATGAACTCCAACAAATTTACAAGAAAACACCAAACAACCCCATCAAAAAGTGGGCGAAGGACATGAACAGACACTCCTCAAAAGAAGACATTTATGCTGCCCAAAAACACGTGAAAAAATGCTCACCATCACTGGCCATCAGAGAAATGCAAATCAAAACCACAATGAGATAACATCTCACACCAGTTAGAATGGCAGTCAATCAAAAGTCAGGAAACAACAGGTGCTGGAGAGGATGTGGAGAAAGAGGAACACTTTTACACTGTTGGTGGGACTGTAAACTAGTTCAACCCTTGTGGAAGTCACTGTGGCGATTCCTCAGGGATCTAGAACTAGAAATTCCATTTGACCCAGCCATCCCATTACTGGGTATATACCCAAAGGACTATAAATCATGCTGCCATAAAGACACATGCACACGTATGTTTATTGCGGCATTATAAACAATAGCATAGACTTGGAACCAACCCAAATGTCCAACAATGATAGACTGGATTAAGAAAATGTGGCACATATACACCATGGAGTACTATGCAGCCATAAAAAATGATGAGTTCATATCCTTTTAGGGACATGGATGAAAATGGAAATCATCGTTCTCAGTAAACTATCGCAAGAACAAAAAACCAAACACCACATATTCTCACTCATAGGTGGGAATTGAACAATGAGAACACATGGACACAGGAAGGGGAACATCACACTTCGGGGACTGTTGTGGTGTGGGGGGAGGGGGGAGGGACAGCATTGGGAGATATACCTAATGCTAGATGACGAGTTGGTGGGTGCAGCACACCAGCATGGCACATGTATACATATGTAGCTTACCTGCATGTTGCGCACGTGTACCATAGAGCCTAAAGTATAATAATAATAATAATAATAATAATAATAATAATGATAAAAAGAAAAAAAATTAAAAAAAAAAGAAAGGGATAAATTCCGCGACACATACACTCTCCCATGACTAAACCAGGAAGAAGTTGAATCTCTGAATAGACTAATAACAGGAGCTGAAATTGCGGCAATAATCAATAGCTTACCAACCAAAAAGAGTCCAGGATCAGATGGGTTCACAGCCGAATTCTACCAGAGGTCCAAGGAGGAACTGGAACCATTACTTCAGAAACTATTCCAATCAATAGAAAAAGAGGGAATCCTTCCTAACTCATTTTATGAGGCCAGCATCATGCTGCTACCAAAGCTGGGCAGAGACACAACCAAAAAAGAGAATTTTAGACCAATATCCTTGATGAATATTGATGCAAAAATCCTCAATAAATTACTGGCAAACCGAATCCAGCAGCACATCAAACAGCTTATCCACCATGATCAAGTGGGCTTCATCCCTAGGATGCAAGGCTGGTTCAATATACGCAAATCAATAAATGTAATCCAGCATATAAACAGAACCAGAGTCAAAAACCACATGATTATCTCAATACATGAAGAAAAGGCCTTTGACAAAATTCAACAACGCTTCATGCTAAAAACTCTCAATAAATTAGGTATTGATGGGTGGTATCTCAAAATAATAAGAGCTATTTATGACAAACCCACAGCCAATATCATACTGAATGGGCAAAAACTGGAAGCATTCACTTTGAAAACTGGCACAAGACAGGGATGCCCTCTCTCACCACTTCTATTCAACATAGTGTTGGAAGTTCTGGCCAGGGCAATTAGCCAAGAGAAGGAAATCAATGATATTCAATTAGGAAAAAAGGAAGTCAAATTGTCCCTGTTTGCAGATGACGTGATAGTATATCTAGAAAACCCCATTGTCTCAGCCCAAAATCTCCTTAAGCTGATAAGCAACTTCAGCAAAGTCTCAGGATACAAAATCAATGTACAAAAATCACAAGCATTCTTATACATCAATAACAGACAAACAGAGAGCCAAATCATGAGTGAACTCCCATTCACAATTGCTTCAAAGAGAATAGAATACCTAGGAATCCAACTTACAAGGGATGTGAAGGACCTATTCAAGGAGAAAACTACAAACCACTGCTCAAGGAAATAAAAGAGGATACAAACAAATGGAAGAACATTCCATGCTCATGGGTAGGAAGAATCAATATCATGAAAATGGCCATCCTTCCCAAGGTAATTTACAAATTCAATGCCATCCCCATCAAGTTACCAATGATTTTCTTCCAAGAATTGGAAAAAACTACTTTAAAGTTCATATGGAACCAAAAAAGAGCCCGCATCACCAAGTCAATCCTAAGCCAAAAGAACAAAGCTGGAGGCATCACGCTACCTGACTTCAAACTATACTACAAGGCTACAGTAACCAAAACAGCATGGTACTGGTACCAAAACAGAGATCTAGATCAATGGAACAGAACAGAGCCGTCAGAAATAATGCCACCTATCTACAACTATCTGATCTTTGACAAACTTGACAAAAACAAGAAATGGAGAAAGGATTCCCTATTTAATAAATGGTGCTGGGAAAACTGGCTAGCCACATGTAGAAAGCTGAAACTGGATCCCTTCCTTACACCTTATACAAAAATCAACTCAAGATGGATTAAAGACTTAAACGTTAGACCTAAAACCATAAAAACCCTAGAAGAAAACCTAGGCAATACCATTCAGGACATAGGCATGGGCAAGGACTTCATGTCTAAAACACCAAAAGCAATGGGAACAAAAGACAAAATTGACAAATGGGATCTAATTAAACTAAAGAGCTTCTGCACAGCAAAGGAAACTACCATCAGAGTGAACAGGCAACCTAGAAAATGGGAGAAAATTTTCGCAACCTACTCATCTGACAAAGGGCTAATATCCAGAATCTACAATGAACTCCAACAAATTTACAAGAAAACACCAAACAACCCCATCAAAAAGGGGGCGAAGGACATGAACAGACACTCCTCAAAAGAAGACATTTATGCAGCCGAAAAACACGTGAAAAAATGCTCACCATCACTGGCCATCAGAGAAATGCAAATCAAAACCACAATGAGATACCATCTCACACCAGTTAGAATGGCAATCATTCAAAAGTCAGGAAACAACAGGTGCTGGAGAGGATGTGGAGAAATAGGAACACTTTTACACTGTTGGTGGGACTGTAAACTAGTTCAACCCTTGTGGAAGTCACTGTGGCGATTCCTCAGGGATCTAGAACTAGAAATTCCATTTGACCCAGCCATCCCATTACTGGGTATATACCCAAAGGACTATAAATCATGCTGCCATAAAGACACATGCACACGTATGTTTATTGTGGCCTTATAAACAATAGCAAAGACTTGGAACCAACCCAAATGTCCAGCAATGATAGACTGGATTAAGAAAATGTGGCACATATACACCATGGAATACTAGGCAGCCATAAAAAATGATGAGTTCATATCCTTTTAGGGACATGGATGAAAATGGAAATCATCGTTCTCAGTAAACCATCGCAAGAACAAAAAACCAAACACCACATATTCTCACTCATAGGTGGGAATTGAACAATGAGAACACATGGACACAGGAAGGGGAACATCACACTTCGGGGACTGTTGTGGTGTGGGGGGAGGGGGGAGGGACAGCATTGGGAGATATACCTAATGCTAGATGACGAGTTGGTGGGTGCAGCACACCAGCATGGCACATGTATACATATGTAGCTTACCTGCACGTTGCGCACGTGTACCATAGAGCCTAAAGTATAATAATAATAATAATAATAATAATAATGATAAAAAGAAAAAAAATTAAAAAAAAAAAGAAAGGGATAAATTCCGCGACACATACACTCTCCCATGACTAAACCAGGACGAAGTTGAATCGCTGAATAGACTAATAACAGGAGCTGAAATTGCGGCAATAATCAATAGCTTATCAACCAAAAAGAGTCCAGGATCAGATGGGTTCACAGCCGAATTCAACCAGAGGTACAAGGAGGAACTGGAACCATTACTTCAGAAACTATTCCAATCAATAGAAAAAGAGGGAATCCTTCCTAACTCATTTTATGAGGCCAGCATCATGCATCTACCAAAGCTGGGCAGAGACACAACCAAAAAAGAGAATTTTAGACCAATATCCTTGATGAATATTGATGCAAAAATCCTCAATAAATTACTGGCAAACCGAATCCAGCAGCACATCAAACAGCTTATCCACCATGATCAAGTGGGCTTCATCCCTGGGATGCAAGGCTGGTTCAATATATGCAAATCAATAAATGTAATCCAGCATATAAACAGAACCAGAGTCAAAAACCACATGATTATCTCAATACATGAAGAAAAGGCCTTTGACAAAATTCAACAACCCTTCATGCTAAAAACTCTCAATAAATTAGGTATTGATGGGTGGTATCTCAAAATAATAAGAGCTATTTATGACAAACACACAGCCAATATCATACTGAATGGGCAAAAACTGGAAGCATTCACTTTGAAAACTGGCACCAGACAGGGATGCCCTCTCTCACCACTTCTATTCAACATAGTGTTGGAAGTTCTGGCCAGGGCAATTAGGCAAGAGAAGGAAATCAAGGGTATTCAATTAGGAAAAAAGGAAGTCAAATTGTCCCTGTTTGCAGATGACGTGATAGTATATCTAGAAAACCCCATTGTCTCAGCCCAAAATCTCCTTAAGCTGATAAGCAACTTCAGCAAAGTCTCAGGATACAAAATCAATGTACAAAAATCACAAGCATTCTTATACATCAATAACAGACAAACAGAGAGCCAAATCATGAGTGAACTCCCATTCACAATTGCTTCAAAGAGAATAAAATACCTAGGAATCCAACTTCCAAGGGATGTGAAGGACCTCTTCAAGGAGAAAACTACAAACCACTGCTCAAGGAAATAAAAGAGGATACAAACAAATGGAAGAACATTCCATGCTCATGGGTAGGAAGAATCAATATCATGAAAATGGCCATCCTTCCCAAGGTAATTTACAGATACAATGCCATCCCCATCAAGTTACCAATGACTTTCTTCACAGAATTGGAAAAAACTACTTTAAACTTCATATGGAACCAAAAAAGAGCCCGCATCACCAAGTCAATCCTAAGCCAAAAGAACAAAGCTGGAGGCATCACGCTACCTGACTTCAAACTTTACTACAAGGCTACAGTAACCAAAACAGCATGGTACTGGTACCAAAACAGAGATCTAGATCAATGGAACAGAACAGAGCCGTCAGAAATAATGCCACATATCTACAACTATCTGATCTTTGACAAACCTGACAAAAACAAGAAATGGAGAAAGGATTCCCTATTTAATAAATGTTGCTGGGAAACTGGCTAGCCACATGTAGAAAGCTGAAACTGGATCCCTTCCTTACACCTTATACAAAAATCAACTCAAGATGGATTAAAGACTTAAACGTTAGACCTAAAACCATAAAAACCCTAGAAGAAAACCTAGGCAATACCATTCAGGACATAGGCATGGGCAAGGACTTCATGTCTAAAACACCAAAAGCCATGGCAACAAAATCCAAAATTGACAAATGGGATCTAATTAAACTAAAGAGCTTCTGCACAGCAAAGGAAACTACCATCAGAGTGAACAGGCAACCTAGAAAATGGGAGAAAATTTTCGCAACCTACTCATCTGACAAAGGGCTAATATCCAGAATCTACAATGAACTAGAACAAATTTACAAGAAAACACCAAACAACCCCATCAAAAAGTGGGCGAAGGACATGAACAGACACTCCTCCAAAGAAGACATTTATGCAGCCCAAAAACACGTGAAAAAATGCTCACCATCACTGGCCATCAGAGAAATGCAAATCAAAACCACAATGAGATACCATCTCACACCAGTTAGAATGGCAATCATTCAAAAGTCAGGAAACAACAGGTGCTGGAGAGGATGTGGAGAAATAGGAACACTTTTACACTGTTGGTGGGACTGTAAACTAGTTCAACCCTTGTGGAAGTCACTGTGGCGATTCCTCAGGGATCTAGAACTAGAAATTCCATTTGACCCAGCCATCCCATTACTGGGTATATACCCAAAGGACTATAAATCATGCTGCCATAAAGACACATGCACACGTATGTTTATTGCGGCATTATAAACAATAGCAAAGACTTGGAACCAACCCAAATGTCCAACAATGATAGACTGGATTAAGAAAATGTGGCACATATACACCATGGAATACTATGCAGCCATAAAAAATGATGAGTTCATATCCTTTTAGGGACATAGATGAAAATGGAAATCATCGTTCTCAGTAAACTATCGCAAGAACAAAAAACCAAACACCACATATTCTCACTCATAGGTGGGAATTGAACAATGAGAACACATGGACACAGGAAGGGGAATATCACACTTCGGGGACTGTTGTGGTGTGGGGGGAGGGGGGAGGGACAGCATTGGGAGATATACCTAATGCTAGATGACGAGTTGGTGGGTGCAGCACACCAGCATGGCACATGTATACATATGTAGCTTACCTGCACGTTGCGCACGTGAACCATAGAGCCTAAAGTATAATAATAATAATAATAATAATGATAAAAAGAAAAAAAATTAAAAAAAAAAGAAAGGGATAAATTCCTCGACACATACACTCTCCCATGACTAAACCAGGACGAAGTTGAATCTCTGAATAGACTAATAACAGGAGCTGAAATTGCGGCAATAATCAATAGCTTACCAACCAAAAAGAGTCCAGGATCAGATGGGTTCACAGCCGAATTCTACCAGAGGTACAAGGAGGAACTGGAACCATTACTTCAGAAACTATTCCAATCAATAGAAAAAGAGGGAATCCTTCCTAACTCATTTTATGAGGCCAGCATCATGCTGCTACCAAAGCTGGGCAGAGACACAACCAAAAAAGAGAATTTTAGACCAATATCCTTGATGAATATTGATGCAAAAATCCTCAATAAATTACTGGCAAACCGAATCCAGCAGCACATCAAACAGCTTATCCACCATGATCAAGTGGGCTTCAACCCTGGGATGCAAGGCTGGTTCAATATACGCAAATCAATAAATGTAATCCAGCATATAAGCAGAACCAGAGTCAAAAACCACATGATTATCTCAATACATGAAGAAAAGGCCTTTGACAAAATTCAACAACCCTTCATGCTAAAAACTCTCAATAAATTAGGTATTGATGGGTGGTATCTCAAAATAATAAGAGCTATTTATGACAAACCCACAGCCAATATCATACTGAATGGGCAAAAACTGGAAGCATTCACTTTGAAAACTGGCACAAGACAGGGATGCCCCCTCTCACCACTTCTATTCAACATAGTGTTGGAAGTTCTGGCCAGGGCAATTAGGCAAGAGAAGGAAATCAATGGTATCAAATAGGAAAAAAGGAAGTCAAATTGTCCCTGTTTGCAGATGACGTGATAGTATATCTAGAAAACCCCATTGTCTCAGCCCAAAATCTCCTTAAGCTGATAAGCAACTTCAGCAAAGTCTCAGGATACAAAATCAATGTACAAAAATCACAAGCATTCTTATACATCAATAACAGACAAACAGAGAGCCAAATCATGAGTGAACTCCCATTCACAAATGCTTCAAAGAGAATAAAATACCTAGGAATCCAACTTACAAGGGACGTGAAGGACCTCTTCAAGGAGAAAACTACAAACCACTGCTCAAGGAAATAAAAGAGGATACAAACAAATGGAAGAACATTCCATGCTCATGGGTAGGAAGAATCAATATCATGAAAATGGCCATCCTTCCCAAGGTAATTTACAGATTCAATGCCATCCCCATCAAGTTACCAATGACTTTCTTCACAGAATTGGAAAAAACTACTTTAAAGTTCATATGGAACCAAAAAAGAGCCCGCATCACCAAGTCAATCCTAAGCCAAAAGAACAAAGCTGGAGGCATCACGCTACCTGACTTCAAACTTTACTACAAGGCTACAGTAACCAAAACAGCATGGTACTGGTACCAAAACAGAGATCTAGATCAATGGAA
Source organism: Pongo abelii (assembly GCF_028885655.2). Classification (NCBI taxonomy): domain Eukaryota; kingdom Metazoa; phylum Chordata; class Mammalia; order Primates; family Hominidae; genus Pongo; species Pongo abelii. Next base: position 6,329,309 of record NC_071998.2, read on the forward strand.
CGGAACAGAGCCGTCAGAAATAATGCCACCTATCTACAACTATCTGATCTTTGACAAACCTGACAAAAACAAGAAATGGAGAAAGGATTCCCTATTTAATAAATGGTGCTGGGAAAACTGGCTAGCCACATGTAGAAAGCTGAAACTGGATCCCTTCCTTACACCTTATACAAAAATCAACTCAAGATGGATTAAAGACTTAAACGTTAGACCTAAAACCATAAAAACCCTAGAAGAAATCCTAGGCAATACCATTCAGGACATAGGCATGGGCAAGGACTTCATGTCTAAAACACCTAAAGCCATGGCAACAAAAGCCAAAATTGACAAATGGGATCTAATTAAACTAAAGAGCTTCTACACAGCAAAGGAAACTACCATCAGAGTGAACAGGCAACCTAGAAAATGGGAGAAAATTTTCGCAACCTACTCATCTGACAAAGGGCTAATATCCAGAATCTACAATGAACTCCAACAAATTTACAAGAAAACACCAAACAACCCCATCAAAAAGTGGGCGAAGGACATGAACAGACACTCCTCCAAAGAAGACATTTATGCAGCCCAAAAACACGTGAAAAAATGCTCACCATCACTGGCCATCAGAGAAATGCAAATCAAAACCACAATGAGATACCATCTCACACCAGTTAGAATGGCAATCATTCAAAAGTCAGGAAACAACAGGTGCTGGAGAGGATGTGGACAAATAGGAACACTTTTACACTGTTGGTGGGACTGTGAACTAGTTCAACCCTTGTGGAAGTCACTGTGGCGATTCCTCAGGGATCTAGAAGCAGAAATTCCATTTGACCCAGCCATCCCATTACTGGGTATATACCCAAAGGACTATAAATCATGCTGCTATAAAGACACATGCACACGTATGATTATTGAGGCATTATGCACAATAGCAAAGACTTGGAACCAACCCAAATGTCCAACAATGATAGAATGGATTAAGAAAATGTGGCACATATACACCATGGAATACTATGCAGCCATAAAAAATGATGAGTTCATATCCTTTGTAGGGACATGGATGAAATTGGAAATCATCGTTCTCAGTAAACTATCGCAAGAACAAAAAACCAAACACCACATATTCTCACTCATAGGTGGGAATTGAACATGGAGAACACATGGACACAGGAAGGAGAACGTCACAATTCGGGGACTGTTGTGGGGTGGGGGGAGGGGGGAGGGACAGCATTGGGAGATATACCTAATGCTAGATGACGAGTTGGTGGGTGCAGCGCACCAGCATGGCACATGTATACATATGTAGCTTTCCTGCACGTTGCGCACGTGTACCATAGAGCCTAAAGTATAATAATAATAATAATAATAATAATAATAATGATAAAAAGAAAAAAAATTAAAAAAAAAGGAAGGGATAAATTCCTCGACACATACACTCTCCCATGACTAAACCAGGAAGAAGTTGAATCTCTGAATAGACTAATAAGAGGAGCTGAAATTGCGGCAATAATCAATAGCTTACCAACCAAAAAGAGTCCAGGATCAGATGGGTTCACAGCCGAATTCTACCAGAGGTCCAAGGAGGAACTGGAACCATAACTTCAGAAACTTTTCCAATCAATAGAAAAAGAGGGAATCCTTCCTAACTCATTTTGTGAGGCCAGCATCATGCTGATACCAAAGCTGGGCAGAGACACAACCAAAAAAGAGAATTTTAGACCAATATCCTTGATGAATATTGATGCAAAAATCCTCAATAAATTACTGGCAAACCGAATCCAGCAGCACATCAAACAGCTTATCCACCATGATCAAGTGGGCTTCATCCCTGGGATGCAAGGCTGGTTCAATATACGCAAATCAATAAATGTAATCCAGCATATAAACAGAACCAGAGTCAAAAACCACATGATTATCTCAATACATGAAGAAAAGGCCTTTGACAAAATTCAACAACCCTTCATGCTAAAAACTCTCAATAAATTAGGTATTGATGGGTGGTATCTCAAAATAATAAGAGCTATTTATGACAAACCCACAGCCAATATCATACTGAATGGGCAAAAACTGGAAGCATTCACTTTGAAAACTGGCACAAGACAGGGATGCCCTCTCTCACCACTTCTATTCAACATAGTGTTGGAAGTTCTGGCCAGGGCAATTAGGCAAGAGAAGGAAATCAAGGGTATTCAATTAGGAAAAAAGGAAGTCAAATTCTCCCTGTTTGCAGATGACGTGATAGTATATCTAGAAAACCCCATTGTCTCAGCCCAAAATCTCCTTAAGCTGATAAGCAACTTCAGCAAAGTCTCAGGATAAACAATCAATGTACAAAAATCACAAGCATTCTTATACATCAATAACAGACAAACAGAGAGCCAAATCATGAGTGAACTCCCTATCACAATTGCTTCAAAGAGAATAAAATACCTAGGAATCCAACTTACAAGGGACGTGAAGGACCTCTTCAAGGAGAAAACTACAAACCACTGCTCAAGGAAATAAAAGAGGATACAAACAAATGGAAGAACATTCCATGCTCATGGGTAGGAAGAATCAATATCATGAAAATGGCCATCCTTCCCAGGGTAATTTACAGATTCAATGCCATCCCCATCAAGTTACCAATGACTTTCTTCACAGAATTGGAAAAAACTAAAGTTCATATGGAACCAAAAAAGAGCCCGCATCACCAAGTCAATCCTAAGCCAAAAGAACAAAGCTGGAGGCATCACGCTACCTGACTTCAAACTTTACTACAAGGCTACAGTAACCAAAACAGCATGGTACTGGTACCAAAACAGAGATCTAGATCAATGGAACGGAACAGAGCCGTCAGAAATAATACCACATATCTACAACTATCTGATCTTTGACAAACCTGACAAAAACAAGAAATGGAGAAAGGATTCCCTATTTAATAAATGTTGGTGGGAAAACTGGCTGGCCACATGTAGAAAGCTGAAACTGGATCCCTTCCTTACACCTTATACAAAAATCAACTCAAGATGGATTAAAGACTTAAACGTTAGACCTAAAACCATAAAAACCCTAGAAGAAAACCGAGGCAATACCATTCAGGACATAGGCATGGGCAAGGACTTCATGTCTAAAACACCAAAAGCAATGGCAACAAAAGCCAAAATTGACAAATGGGATCTAATTAAACTAAAGAGCTTCTGCACAGCAAAGGAAACTACCATCAGAGTGAACAGGCAACCTAGAAAATGGGAGAAAATTTTCGCAACCTACTCATCTGACAAAGGGCTAATATCCAGAATCTACAATGAACTAGAACAAATTTACAAGAAAACACCAAACAACCCCATCAAAATGTGGGCGAAGGACATGAACAGACACTCCTCAAAAGAAGACATTTATGCAGCCAAAAAACAGGTGAAACAATGCTCACCATCACTGGCCATCAGAGAAATGCAAATCAAAACCACAATGAGATACCATCTCACACCAGTTAGAATGGCAATCATTCAAAAGTCAGGAAACAACAGGTGCTGGAGAGGATGTGGAGAAATAGGAACACTTTTACACTGTTGGTGGGACTGTAAACTAGTTCAACCCTTGTGGAAGTCACTGTGGCGATTCCTCAGGGATCTAGAACTAGAAATTCCATTTGACCCAGCCATCCCATTACTGGGTATATACCCAAAGGACTATAAATCATGCTGCCATAAAGACACATGCACACGTATGTTTATTGCGGCATTAAAAACAATAGCAGAGATTTGGAACCAACCCAAATGTCCAACAATGATAGACTGGATTAAGAAAATGTGGCACATATACACCATGGAATACTATGCAGCCATAAAAAATGATGAGTTCATATACTTTTAGGGACATGGATGAAAATGGAAATCATCGTTCTCAGTAAACTATCGCAAGAACAAAAAACCAAACACCACATATTCTCACTCATAGGTGGGAATTGAACAATGAGAACACATGGACACAGGAAGGGGAACATCACACTTCGGGTACTGTTGTGGTGTGGGGGGAGGGGGGAGGGACAGCATTGGGAGATATACCTAATGCTAGATGACAAGTTGGTGGGTGCAGCACACCAGCATGGCACATGTATACATATGTAGCTTACCTGCACGTTGCGCACGTGTACCATAGAGCCTAAAGTATAATAATAATAATAATAATAATAATAATGATAAAAAGAAAAAAAATTAAAAAAAAAAAGAAAGGGATAAATTCCTCGACACATACACTCTCCCATGACTAAACCAGGAAGAAGTTGAATCTCTGAATAGACTAATAACAGGAGCTGAAATTGCGGCAATAATCAATAGCTTACCAACCAAAAAGAGTCTAGGATCAGATGGGTTCACAGCCGAATTCTACCAGAGGTCCAAGGAGGAACTGGAACCATTACTTCAGAAACTATTCCAATCAATAGAAAAAGAGGGAATCCTTCCTAACTCATTTTATGAGGCCAGCATCATGCTGATACCAAAGCTGGGCAGAGACACAACCAAAAAAGAGAATTTTAGACCAATATCCTTGATGAATATTGATGCAAAAATCCTCAATAAATTACTGGCAAACCGAATCCAGCAGCACATCAAACAGCTTATCCACCATGATCAAGTGGGCTTCATCCCTGGGATGCAAGGCTGGTTCAATATACGCAAATCAATAAATGTAATCCAGCATATAAACAGAACCAGAGTCAAAAACCACATGATTATCTCAATACATGAAGAAAAGGCCTTTGACAAAATTCAACAACCCTTCATGCTAAAAACTCTCAATAAATTAGGTATTGATGGGTGGTATCTCAAAATAATAAGAGCTATTTATGACAAACCCACAGCCAATATCATACTGAATGGGCAAAACCTGGAAGCATTCACATTGAAAACTGGCACAAGACAGGGATGCCCTCTCTCACCACTTCTATTCAACATAGTGTTGGAAGTTCTGGCCAGGGCAATTAGGCAAGAGAAGGAAATCAAGGGTATTCAATTAGGAAAAAAGGAAGTCAAATTGTCCCTGTTTGCAGATGACGTGATAGTATATCTAGAAAACCCCATTGTCTCAGCCCAAAATCTCCTTAAGCTGATAAGCAACTTCAGCAAAGTCTCAGGATACAAAATCAATGTACAAAAATCACAAGCATTCTTATACATCAATAACAGACAAACAGGGAGCCAAATCATGAGTGAACTCCCATTCACAATTGCTTCAAAGAGAATAAAATACCTAGGAATCCAACTTTCAAGGGATGTGAAGGACCTCTTCAAGGAGAAAACTACAAACCACTGCTCAAGGAAATAAAAGAGGATACAAACAAATGGAAGAACATTCCATGCTCATGGGTAGGAAGAATCAATATCATGAAAATGGCCATCCTTCCCAAGGTAATTTACAGATTCAATGCCATCCCCATCAAGTTACCAATGACTTTCTTCACAGAATTGGAAAAAACTACTTTAAAGTTCATATGGAACCAAAAAAGAGCCCGCATCACCAAGTCAATCCTAAGCCAAAAGAACAAAGCTGGAGGAATCACGCTACCTGACTTCAAACTATACTACAAGGCTACAGTAACCAAAACAGCATGGTACAGGTACCAAAACAGAGATCTAGATCAATGGAACGGAACAGAGCCGTCAGAAATAATGCCACCTATCTACAACTATCTGATCTTTGACAAACCTGACAAAAACAAGAAATGGAGAAAGGATTCCCTATTTAATAAATGGTGCTGGGAAAACTGGCTAGCCACATGTAGAAAGCTGAAACTGGATCCCTTCCTTACACCTTATACAAAAATCAACTCAAGATGGATTAAAGACTTAAACGTTAGACCTAAAACCATAAAAACCCTAGAAGAAATCCTAGGCAATACCATTCAGGACATAGGCATGGGCAAGGACTTCATGTCTAAAACACCTAAAGCCATGGCAACAAAAGCCAAAATTGACAAATGGGATCTAATTAAACTAAAGAGCTTCTACACAGCAAAGGAAACTACCATCAGAGTGAACAGGCAACCTAGAAAATGGGAGAAAATTTTCGCAACCTACTCATCTGACAAAGGGCTAATATCCAGAATCTACAATGAACTCCAACAAATTTACAAGAAAACACCAAACAACCCCATCAAAAAGTGGGCGAAGGACATGAACAGACACTCCTCCAAAGAAGACATTTATGCAGCCCAAAAACACGTGAAAAAATGCTCACCATCACTGGCCATCAGAGAAATGCAAATCAAAACCACAATGAGATACCATCTCACACCAGTTAGAATGGCAATCATTCAAAAGTCAGGAAACAACAGGTGCTGGAGAGGATGTGGAGAAATAGGAACACTTTTACACTGTTGGTGGGACTGTGAACTAGTTCAACCCTTGTGGAAGTCACTGTGGCGATTCCTCAGGGATCTAGAACCAGAAATTCCATTTGACCCAGCCATCCCATTACTGGGTATATACCCAAAGGACTATAAATCATGCTGCTATAAAGACACATGCACACGTATGATTATTGAGGCATTATGCACAATAGCAAAGACTTGGAACCAACCCAAATGTCCAACAATGATAGACTGGATTAAGAAAATGTGGCACATATACACCATGGAATACTATGCAGCCATAAAAAATGATGAGTTCATATCCTTTGTAGGGACATGGATGAAATTGGAAATCATCGTTCTCAGTAAACTATCGCAAGAACAAAAAACCAAACACCACATATTCTCACTCATAGGTGGGAATTGAACATGGAGAACACATGGACACAGGAAGGAGAACATCACAATTCGGGGACTGTTGTGGGGTGGGGGGAGGGGGGAGGGACAGCATTGGGAGATATACCTAATGCTAGATGACGAGTTGGTGGGTGCAGCGCACCAGCATGGCACATGTATACATATGTAGCTTTCCTGCACGTTGCGCACGTGTACCATAGAGCCTAAAGTATAATAATAATAATAATAATAATAATAATGATAAAAAGAAAAAAAATTAAAAAAAAAAAGAAAGGGATAAATTCCTCGACACATACACTCTCCCATGACTAAACCAGGAAGAAGTTGAATCTCTGAATAGACTAATAACAGGAGCTGAAATTGCGGCAATAATCAATAGCTTACCAACCAAAAAGAGTCCAGGATCAGATGGGTTCACAGCCGAATTCTACCAGAGGTCCAAGGAGGAACTGGAACCATTACTTCAGAAACTATTCCAATCAATAGAAAAAGAGGGAATCCTTCCTAACTCATTTTATGAGGCCAGCATCATGCTGATACCAAAGCTGGGCAGAGACACAACCAAAAAAGAGAATTTTAGACCAATATCCTTGATGAATATTGATGCAAAAATCCTCAATAAATTACTGGCAAACCGAATCCAGCAGCACATCAAACAGCTTATCCACCATGATCAAGTGGGCTTCATCCCTGGGATGCAAGGCTGGTTCAATATACGCAAATCAATAAATGTAATCCAGCATATAAACAGAACCAGAGTCAAAAACCACATGATTATCTCAATACATGAAGAAAAGGCCTTTGACAAAATTCAACAACCCTTCATGCTAAAAACTCTCAATAAATTAGGTATTGATGGGTGGTATCTCAAAATAATAAGAGCTATTTATGACAAACCCACAGCCAATATCATACTGAATGGGCAAAAACTGGAAGCATTCACTTTGAAAACTGGCACAAGACAGGGATGCCCTCTCTCACCACTTCTATTCAACATAGTGTTGGAAGTTCTGGCCAGGGCAATTAGGCAAGAGAAGGAAATCAAGGGTATTCAATTAGGAAAAAAGGAAGTCAAATTGTCCCTGTTTGCAGATGACGTGATAGTATATCTAGAAAACCCCATTGTCTCAGCCCAAAATCTCCTTAAGCTGATAAGCAACTTCAGCAAAGTATCAGGATACAAAATCAATGTACAAAAATCACAAGCATTCTTATACATCAATAACAGACAAACAGAGAGCCAAATCATGAGTGAACTCCCATTCACAATTGCTTCAAAGAGAATAAAATACCTAGGAATCCAACTTTCAAGGGATGTGAAGGACCTCTTCAAGGAGAAAACTACAAACCACTGCTCAAGGAAATAAAAGAGGATACAAACAAATGGAAGAACATTCCATGCTCATGGGTAGGAAGAATCAATATCATGAAAATGGCCATCCTTCCCAAGGTAATTTACAGATTCAATGCCATCCCCATCAAGTTACCAATGACTTTCTTCACAGAATTGGAAAAAACTACTTTAAAGTTCATATGGAACCAAAAAAGAGCCCGCATCACCAAGTCAATCCTAAGCCAAAAGAACAAAGCTGGAGGAATCACGCTACCTGACTTCAAACTATACTACAAGGCTACAGTAACCAAAACAGCATGGTACAGGTACCAAAACAGAGATCTAGATCAATGGAACGGAACAGAGCCGTCAGAAATAATGCCACCTATCTACAACTATCTGATCTTTGACAAACCTGACAAAAACAAGAAATGGAGAAAGGATTCCCTATTTAATAAATGGTGCTGGGAAAACTGGCTAGCCACATGTAGAAAGCTGAAACTGGATCCCTTCCTTACACCTTATACAAAAATCAACTCAAGATGGATTAAAGACTTAAACGTTAGACCTAAAACCATAAAAACCCTAGAAGAAATCCTAGGCAATACCATTCAGGACATAGGCATGGGCAAGGACTTCATGTCTAAAACACCTAAAGCCATGGCAACAAAAGCCAAAATTGACAAATGGGATCTAATTAAACTAAAGAGCTTCTACACAGCAAAGGAAACTACCATCAGAGTGAACAGGCAACCTAGAAAATGGGAGAAAATTTTCGCAACCTACTCATCTGACAAAGGGCTAATATCCAGAATCTACAATGAACTCCAACAAATTTACAAGAAAACACCAAACAACCCCATCAAAAAGTGGGCGAAGGACATGAACAGACACTCCTCCAAAGAAGACATTTATGCAGCCCAAAAACACGTGAAAAAATGCTCACCATCACTGGCCATCAGAGAAATGCAAATCAAAACCACAATGAGATACCATCTCACACCAGTTAGAATGGCAATCATTCAAAAGTCAGGAAACAACAGGTGCTGGAGAGGATGTGGAGAAATAGGAACACTTTTACACTGTTGGTGGGACTGTGAACTAGTTCAACCCTTGTGGAAGTCACTGTGGCGATTCCTCAGGGATCTAGAAGCAGAAATTCCATTTGACCCAGCCATCCCATTACTGGGTATATACCCAAAGGACTATAAATCATGCTGCTATAAAGACACATGCACACGTATGATTATTGAGGCATTATGCACAATAGCAAAGACTTGGAACCAACCCAAATGTCCAACAATGATAGACTGGATTAAGAAAATGTGGCACATATACACCATGGAATACTATGCAGCCATAAAAAATGATGAGTTCATATCCTTTGTAGGGACATGGATGAAATTGGAAATCATCGTTCTCAGTAAACTATCACAAGAACAAAAAACCAAACACCACATATTCTCACTCATAGGTGGGAATTGAACATGGAGAACACATGGACACAGGAAGGAGAACATCACAATTCGGGGACTGTTGTGGGGTGGGGGGAGGGGGGAGGGACAGCATTGGGAGATATACCTAATGCTAGATGACGAGTTGGTGGGTGCAGCGCACCAGCATGGCACATGTATACATATGTAGGTTTCCTGCACATTGCGCACGTGTACCATAGAGCCTAAAGTATAATAATAATAATAATAATAATAATAATAATGATAAAAAGAAAAAAATTAAAAAAAAGAAAGGGATAAATTCCTCGACACATACACTCTCCCATGACTAAACCAGGAAGAAGTTGAATCTCTGAATAGACTAATAACAGGAGCTGAAATTGCGGCAATAATCAATAGCTTACCAACCAAAAAGAGTCCAGGATCAGATGGGTTCACAGCCGAATTCTACCAGAGGTCCAAGGAGGAACTGGAACCATTACTTCAGAAACTATTCCAATCAATAGAAAAAGAGGGAATCCTTCCTAACTCATTTTGTGAGGCCAGCATCATGCTGATACCAAAGCTGGGCAGAGACACAACCAAAAAAGAGAATTTTAGACCAATATCCTTGATGAATATTGATGCAAAAATCCTCAATAAATTACTGGCAAACCGAATCCAGCAGCACATCAAACAGCTTATCCACCATGATCAAGTGGGCTTCATCCCTGGGATGCAAGGCTGGTTCAATATACGCAAATCAATAAATGTAATCCAGCATATAAACAGAACCAGAGTCAAAAACCACATGATTATCTCAATACATGAAGAAAAGGCCTTTGACAAAATTCAACAACCCTTCATGCTAAAAACTCTCAATAAATTAGGTATTGATGGGTGGTATCTCAAAATAATAAGAGCTATTTATGACAAACCCACAGCCAATATCATACTGAATGGGCAAAAACTGGAAGCATTCACTTTGAAAACTGGCACAAGACAGGGATGCCCTCTCTCACCACTTCTATTCAACATAGTGTTGGAAGTTCTGGCCAGGGCAATTAGGCAAGAGAAGGAAATCAAGGGTATTCAATTAGGAAAAAAGGAAGTCAAATTGTCCCTGTTTGCAGATGACGTGATAGTATATCTAGAAAACCCCATTGTCTCAGCCCAAAATCTCCTTAAGCTGATAAGCAACTTCAGCAAAGTATCAGGATACAAAATCAATGTACAAAAATCACAAGCATTCTTATACATCAATAACAGACAAACAGAGAGCCAAATCATGAGTGAACTCCCATTCACAATTGCTTCAAAGAGAATAAAATACCTAGGAATCCAACTTTCAAGGGATGTGAAGGACCTCTTCAAGGAGAAAACTACAAACCACTGCTCAAGGAAATAAAAGAGGATACAAACAAATGGAAGAACATTCCATGCTCATGGGTAGGAAGAATCAATATCATGAAAATGGCCATCCTTCCCAAGGTAATTTACAGATTCAATGCCATCCCCATCAAGTTACCAATGACTTTCTTCACAGAATTGGAAAAAACTACTTTAAAGTTCATATGGAACCAAAAAAGAGCCCGCATCACCAAGTCAATCCTAAGCCAAAAGAACAAAGCTGGAGGAATCACGCTACCTGACTTCAAACTATACTACAAGGCTACAGTAACCAAAACAGCATGGTACAGGTACCAAAACAGAGATCTAGATCAATGGAACGGAACAGAGCCGTCAGAAATAATGCCACCTATCTACAACTATCTGATCTTTGACAAACCTGACAAATCAAGAAATGGAGAAAGGATTCCCTATTTAATAAATGGTGCTGGGAAAACTGGCTAGCCACATGTAGAAAGCTGAAACTGGATCCCTTCCTTACACCTTATACAAAAATCAACTCAAGATGGATTAAAGACTTAAACGTTAGACCTAAAACCATAAAAACCCTAGAAGAAATCCTAGGCAATACCATTCAGGACATAGGCATGGGCAAGGACTTCATGTCTAAAACACCTAAAGCCATGGCAACAAAAGCCAAAATTGACAAATGGGATCTAATTAAACTAAAGAGCTTCTACACAGCAAAGGAAACTACCATCAGAGTGAACAGGCAACCTAGAAAATGGGAGAAAATTTTCGCAACCTACTCATCTGACAAAGGGCTAATATCCAGAATCTACAATGAACTCCAACAAATTTACAAGAAAACACCAAACAACCCCATCAAAAAGTGGGCGAAGGACATGAACAGACACTCCTCCAAAGAAGACATTTATGCAGCCCAAAAACACGTGAAAAAATGCTCACCATCACTGGCCATCAGAGAAATGCAAATCAAAACCACAATGAGATACCATCTCACACCAGTTAGAATGGCAATCATTCAAAAGTCAGGAAACAACAGGTGCTGGAGAGGATGTGGAGAAATAGGAACACTTTTACACTGTTGGTGGGACTGTGAACTAGTTCAACCCTTGTGGAAGTCACTGTGGCGATTCCTCAGGGATCTAGAAGCAGAAATTCCATTTGACCCAGCCATCCCATTACTGGGTATATACCCAAAGGACTATAAATCATGCTGCTATAAAGACACATGCACACGTATGATTATTGAGGCATTATGCACAATAGCAAAGACTTGGAACCAACCCAAATGTCCAACAATGATAGACTGGATTAAGAAAATGTGGCACATATACACCATGGAATACTATGCAGCCATAAAAAATGATGAGTTCATATCCTTTGTAGGGACATGGATGAAATTGGAAATCATCGTTCTCAGTAAACTATCACAAGAACAAAAAACCAAACACCACATATTCTCACTCATAGGTGGGAATTGAACATGGAGAACACATGGACACAGGAAGGAGAACATCACAATTCGGGGACTGTTGTGGGGTGGGGGGAGGGGGGAGGGACAGCATTGGGAGATATACCTAATGCTAGATGACGAGTTGGTGGGTGCAGCGCACCAGCATGGCACATGTATACATATGTAGGTTTCCTGCACATTGCGCACGTGTACCATAGAGCCTAAAGTATAATAATAATAATAATAATAATAATAATAATGATAAAAAGAAAAAAAATTAAAAAAAAGAAAGGGATAAATTCCTCGACACATACACTCTCCCATGACTAAACCAGGAAGAAGTTGAATCTCTGAATAGACTAATAACAGGAGCTGAAATTGCGGCAATAATCAATAGCTTACCAACCAAAAAGAGTCCAGGATCAGATGGGTTCACAGCCGAATTCTACCAGAGGTCCAAGGAGGAACTGGAACCATTACTTCAGAAACTATTCCAATCAATAGAAAAAGAGGGAATCCTTCCTAACTCATTTTGTGAGGCCAGCATCATGCTGATACCAAAGCTGGGCAGAGACACAACCAAAAAAGAGAATTTTAGACCAATATCCTTGATGAATATTGATGCAAAAATCCTCAATAAATTACTGGCAAACCGAATCCAGCAGCACATCAAACAGCTTATCCACCATGATCAAGTGGGCTTCATCCCTGGGATGCAAGGCTGGTTCAATATACGCAAATCAATAAATGTAATCCAGCATATAAACAGAACCAGAGTCAAAAACCACATGATTATCTCAATACATGAAGAAAAGGCCTTTGACAAAATTCAACAACCCTTCATGCTAAAAACTCTCAATAAATTAGGTATTGATGGGTGGTATCTCAAAATAATAAGAGCTATTTATGACAAACCCACAGCCAATATCATACTGAATGGGCAAAAACTGGAAGCATTCACTTTGAAAACTGGCACAAGACAGGGATGCCCTCTCTCACCACTTCTATTCAACATAGTGTTGGAAGTTCTGGCCAGGGCAATTAGGCAAGAGAAGGAAATCAAGGGTATTCAATTAGGAAAAAAGGAAGTCAAATTGTCCCTGTTTGCAGATGACGTGATAGTATATCTAGAAAACCCCATTGTCTCAGCCCAAAATCTCCTTAAGCTGATAAGCAACTTCAGCAAAGTCTCAGGATACAAAATCAATGTACAAAAATCACAAGCATTCTTATACATCAATAACAGACAAACAGAGAGCCAAATCATGAGTGAACTCCCATTCACAATTGCTTCAAAGAGAATAAAATACCTAGGAATCCAACTTACAAGGGACGTGAAGGACCTCTTCAAGGAGAAAACTACAAACCACTGCTCAAGGAAATAAAAGAGGATACAAACAAATGGAAGAACATTCCATGCTCATGGGTAGGAAGAATCAATATCATGAAAATGGCCATCCTTCCCAGGGTAATTTACAGATTCAATGCCATCCCCATCAAGTTACCAATGACTTTCTTCACAGAATTGGAAAAAACTAAAGTTCATATGGAACCAAAAAAGAGCCCGCATCACCAAGTCAATCCTAAGCCAAAAGAACAAAGCTGGAGGCATCACGCTACCTGACTTCAAACTTTACTACAGGGCTACAGTAACCAAAACAGCATGGTACTGGTACCAAAACAGAGATCTAGATCAATGGAACAGAACAGAGCCGTCAGAAATAATGCCACATATCTACAACTATCTGATCTTTGACAAACCTGACAAAAACAAGAAATGGAGAAAGGATTCCCTATTTAATAAATGTTGCTGGGAAAACTGGCTGGCCACATGTAGAAAGCTGAAACTGGATCCCTTCCTTACACCTTATACAAAAATCAACTCAAGATGGATTAAAGACTTAAACGTTAGACCTAAAACCATAAAAACCCTAGAAGAAAACCTAGGCAATACCATTCAGGACATAGGCATGGGCAAGGACTTCATGTCTAAAACACCAAAAGCAATGGCAACAAAAGCCAAAATTGACAAATGGGATCTAATTAAACTAAAGAGCTTCTGCACAGCAAAGGAAACTACCATCAGAGTGAACAGGCAACCTAGAAAATGGGAGAAAATTTTCGCAACCTACTCATCTGACAAAGGGCTAATATCCAGAATCTACAATGAACTAGAACAAATTTACAAGAAAACACCAAACAACCCCATCAAAATGTGGGCGAAGGACATGAACAGACACTCCTCAAAAGAAGACATTTATGCAGCCAAAAAACACGTGAAACAATGCTCACCATCACTGGCCATCAGAGAAATGCAAATCAAAACCACAATGAGATACCATCTCACACCAGTTAGAATGGCAATCATTCAAAAGTCAGGAAACAACAGGTGCTGGAGAGGATGTGGAGAAATAGGAACACTTTTACACTGTTGGTGGGAGTGTAAACTAGTTCAACCCTTGTGGAAGTCACTGTGGCGATTCCTCAGGGATCTAGAACTAGAAATTCCATTTGACCCAGCCATCCCATTACTGGGTATATACCCAAAGGACTATAAATCATGCTGCCATAAAGACACATGCACACGTATGTTTATTGCGGCATTAAAAACAATAGCAGAGATTTGGAACCAACCCAAATGTCCAACAATGATAGACTGGATTAAGAAAATGTGGCACATATACACCATGGAATACTATGCAGCCATAAAAAATGATGAGTTCATATCCTTTTAGGGACATGGATGAAAATGGAAATCATCGTTCTCAGTAAACTATCGCAAGAACAAAAAACCAAACACCACATATTCTCACTCATAGGTGGGAATTGAACAATGAGAACACATGGACACAGGAAGGGGAACATCACACTTCGGGGACTGTTGTGGTGTGGGGGGAGGGGGGAGGGACAGCATTGGGAGATATACCTAATGCTAGATGACGAGTTGGTGGGTGCAGCACACCAGCATGGCACATGTATACATATGTAGCTTACCTGCACGTTGCGCACGTGTACCATAGAGCCTAAAGTATAATAATAATAATAATAATAATAATAATGA
Source organism: Pongo abelii (assembly GCF_028885655.2). Lineage (NCBI taxonomy): Eukaryota > Metazoa > Chordata > Mammalia > Primates > Hominidae > Pongo > Pongo abelii. The sequence continues at coordinate 6,344,696 of NC_071998.2, forward strand.
TAAAAAGAAAAAAAATTAAAAAAAAAAAGAAAGGGATAAATTCCTCGACACATACACTCTCCCATGACTAAACCAGGAAGAAGTTGAATCTCTGAATAGACTAATAACAGGAGCTGAAATTGCGGCAATAATCAATAGCTTACCAACCAAAAAGAGTCCAGGATCAGATGGGTTCACAGCCGAATTCTACCAGAGGTCCAAGGAGGAACTGGAACCATTACTTCAGAAACTATTCCAATCAATAGAAAAAGAGGGAATCCTTCCTAACTCATTTTATGAGGCCAGCATCATGCTGATACCAAAGCTGGGCAGAGACACAACCAAAAAAGAGAATTTTAGACCAATATCCTTGATGAATATTGATGCAAAAATCCTCAATAAATTACTGGCAAACCGAATCCAGCAGCACATCAAACAGCTTATCCACCATGATCAAGTGGGCTTCATCCCTGGGATGCAAGGCTGGTTCAATATACGCAAATCAATAAATGTAATCCAGCATATAAACAGAACCAGAGTCAAAAACCACATGATTATCTCAATACATGAAGAAAAGGCCTTTGACAAAATTCAACAACCCTTCATGCTAAAAACTCTCAATAAATTAGGTATTGATGGGTGGTATCTCAAAATAATAAGAGCTATTTATGACAAACCCACAGCCAATATCATACTGAATGGGCAAAAACTGGAAGCATTCACTTTGAAAACTGGCACAAGACAGGGATGCCCTCTCTCACCACTTCTATTCAACATAGTGTTGGAAGTTCTGGCCAGGGCAATTAGGCAAGAGAAGGAAATCAAGGGTATTCAATTAGGAAAAAAGGAAGTCAAATTGTCCCTGTTTGCAGATGACGTGATAGTATATCTAGAAAACCCCATTGTCTCAGCCCAAAATCTCCTTAAGCTGATAAGCAACTTCAGCAAAGTCTCAGGATACAAAATCAATGTACAAAAATCACAAGCATTCTTATACATCAATAACAGACAAACAGAGAGCCAAATCATGAGTGAACTCCCATTCACAATTGCTTCAAAGAGAATAAAATACCTAGGAATCCAACTTTCAAGGGACGTGAAGGACCTCTTCAAGGAGAAAACTACAAACCACTGCTCAAGGAAATAAAAGAGGATACAAACAAATGGAAGAACATTCCATGCTCATGGGTAGGAAGAATCAATATCACGAAAATGGCCATCCTTCCCAAGGTAATTTACAGATTCAATGCCATCCCCATCAAGTTACCAATGACTTTCTTCACAGAATTGGAAAAAACTAAAGTTCATATGGAACCAAAAAAGAGCCCGCATCACCAAGTCAATCCTAAGCCAAAAGAACAAAGCTGGAGGCATCACGCGACCTGACTTCAAACTTTACTACAAGGCTACAGTAACCAAAACAGCATGGTACTGGTACCAAAACAGAGATCTAGATCAATGGAACAGAACAGAGCCGTCAGAAATAATGCCACCTATCTACAACTATCTGATCTTTGACAAACCTGACAAAAACAAGAAATGGAGAAAGGATTCCCTATTTAATAAATGGTGCTGGGAAAACTGGCTAGCCACATGTAGAAAGCTGAAACTGGATCCCTTCCTTACACCTTATACAAAAATCAACTCAAGATGGATTAAAGACTTAAACGTTAGACCTAAAACCATAAAAACCCTAGAAGAAAACCTAGGCAATACCATTCAGGACATAGGCATGGGCAAGGACTTCATGTCTAAAACACCAAAAGCAATGGCAACAAAAGCCAAAATTGACAAATGGGATCTAATTAAACTAAAGAGCTTCTGCACAGCAAAGGAAACTACCATCAGAGTGAACAGGCAACCTAGAAAATGGGAGAAAATTTTCGCAACCTACTCATCTGACAAAGGGCTAATATCCATAATCTACAATGAACTAGAACAAATTTACAAGAAAACACCAAACAACCCCATCAAAATGTGGGCGAAGGACATGAACAGACACTCCTCAAAAGAAGACATTTATGCAGCCAAAAAACACGTGAAACAATGCTCACCATCACTGGCCATCAGAGAAATGCAAATCAAAACCACAATGAGATACCATCTCACACCAGTTAGAATGGCAATCATTCAAAAGTCAGGAAACAACAGGTGCTGGAGAGGATGTGGAGAAATAGGAACACTTTTACACTGTTGGTGGGACTGTAAACTAGTTCAACCCTTGTGGAAGTCACTGTGGCGATTCCTCAGGGATCTAGAACTAGAAATTCCATTTGACCCAGCCATCCCATTACTGGGTATATACCCAAAGGACTATAAATCATGCTGTCATAAAGACACATGCACACGTATGTTTATTGCGGCATTATAAACAATAGCAGAGATTAGGAACCAACCCAAATGTCCAACAATGATAGACTGGATTAAGAAAATGTGGCACATATACACCATGGAATACTATGCAGCCATAAAAAATGATGAGTTCATATCCTTTTAGGGACATGGATGAAAATGGAAATCATCGTTCTCAGTAAACTATCGCAAGAACAAAAAACCAAACACCACATATTCTCACTCATAGGTGGGAATTGAATAATGAGAACACATGGACACAGGAAGGGGAACATCACACTTCGGGGACTGTTGTGGTGTGGGGGGAGGGGGGAGGGACAGCATTGGGAGATATACCTAATGCTAGATGACGAGTTGGTGGGTGCAGCACACCAGCATGGCACATGTATACATATGTAGCTTACCTGCACGTTGCGCACGTGTACCATAGAGCCTAAAGTATAATAATAATAATAATAATAATAATAAAGATAAAAAGAAAAAAAATTAAAAAAAAAAGAAAGGGATAAATTCCTCGACACATACACTCTCCCATGACTAAACCAGGAAGAAGTTGAATCTCTGAATAGACTAATAACAGGAGCTGAAATTGCGGCAATAATCAATAGCTTACCAACCAAAAAGAGTCCAGGATCAGATGGGTTCACAGCCGAATTCTACCAGAGGTCCAAGGAGGAACTGGAACCATTACTTCAGAAACTATTCCAATCAATAGAAAAAGAGGGAATCCTTCCTAACTCATTTTGTGAGGCCAGCATCATGCTGATACCAAAGCTGGGCAGAGACACAACCAAAAAAGAGAATTTTAGACCAATATCCTTGATGAATATTGATGCAAAAATCCTCAATAAATTACTGGCAAACCGAATCCAGCAGCACATCAAACAGCTTATCCACCATGATCAAGTGGGCTTCATCCCTGGGATGCAAGGCTGGTTCAATATACGCAAATCAATAAATGTAATCCAGCATATAAACAGAACCAGAGTCAAAAACCACATGATTATCTCAATACATGAAGAAAAGGCCTTTGACAAAATTCAACAACCCTTCATGCTAAAAACTCTCAATAAATTAGGTATTGATGGGTGGTATCTCAAAATAATAAGAGCTATTTATGACAAACCCACAGCCAATATCATACTGAATGGGCAAAAACTGGAAGCATTCACTTTGAAAACTGGCACAAGACAGGGATGCCCTCTCTCACCACTTCTATTCAACATAGTGTTGGAAGTTCTGGCCAGGGCAATTAGGCAAGAGAAGGAAATCAAGGGTATTCAATTAGGAAAAAAGGAAGTCAAATTGTCCCTGTTTGCAGATGACGTGATAGTATATCTAGAAAACCCCATTGTCCCAGCCCAAAATCTCCTTAAGCTGATAAGCAACTTCAGCAAAGTCTCAGGATACAAAATCAATGTACAAAAATCACAAGCATTCTTATACATCAATAACAGACAAACAGAGAGCCAAATCATGAGTGAACTCCCAATCACAATTGCTTCAAAGAGAATAAAATACCTAGGAATCCAACTTACAAGGGATGTGAAGGACCTCTTCAAGGAGAAAACTACAAACCACTGCTCAAGGAAATAAAAGAGGATACAAACAAATGGAAGAACATTCCATGCTCATGGGTAGGAAGAATCAATATCATGAAAATGGCCATCCTTCCCAAGGTAATTTACAAATTCAATGCCATCCCCATCAAGTTACCAATGACTTTCTTCACAGAATTGGAAAAAACTACTTTGAAGTTCATATGGAACCAAAAAGAGCCCGCATCACCAAGTCAATCCTAAGCCAAAAGAACAAAGCTGGAGGCATCACGCTACCTGACTTCAAACTATACTACAAGGCTACAGTAACCAAAACAGCATGGTACTGGTACCAAAACAGAGATCTAGATCAATGGAACGGAACAGAGCCGTCAGAAATAATGCCACCTATCTACAACTATCTGATCTTTGACAAACCTGACAAAAACAAGAAATGGAGAAAGGATTCCCTATTTAATAAATGGTGCTGGGAAAACTGGCTAGCCACATGTAGAAAGCTGAAATTGGATCCCTTCCTTACACCTTATACAAAAATCAACTCAAGATGGATTAAAGACTTAAACGTTAGACCTAAAACCATAAAAACCCTAGAAGAAATCCTAGGCAATACCATTCAGGACATAGGCATGGGCAAGGACTTCATGTCTAAAACACCAAAAGCAATGGCAACAAAAGCCAAAATTGACAAATGGGATCTAATTAAACTAAAGAGCTTCTGCACAGCAAAGGAAACTACCATCAGAGTGAACAGGCAACCTAGAAAATGGGAGAAAATTTTCGCAACCTACTCATCTGACAAAGGGCTAATATCCAGAATCTACAATGAACTCCAACAAATTTACAAGAAAACACCAAACAACCCCATCAAAAAGTGGGCGAAGGACATGAACAGACACTCCTCCAAAGAAGACATTTATGCAGCCCAAAAACACGTGAAAAAATGCTCACCATCACTGGCCATCAGAGAAATGCAAATCAAAACCACAATGAGATACCATCTCACACCAGTTAGAATGGCAATCATTCAAAAGTCAGGAAACAACAGGTGCTGGAGAGGATGTGGAGAAATAGGAACACTTTTACACTGTTGGTGGGACTGTAAACTAGTTCACCCCTTGTGGAAGTCACTGTGGCGATTCCTCAGGGATGTAGAACTAGAAATTCCATTTGACCCAGCCATCCCATTACTGGGTATATACCCAAAGGACTATAAATCATGCTGCCATAAAGACACATGCACACGTATGTTTATTGCGGCATTATAAACAATAGCAAAGACTTGGAACCAACCCAAATGTCCAACAATGATAGACTGGATTAAGAAAATGTGGCACATATACACCATGGAATACTATGCAGCCATAAAAAATGATGAGTTCATATCCTTTTAGGGACATGGATGAAAATGGAAATCATCGTTCTCAGTAAACTATCGCAAGAACAAAAAACCAAACACCACATATTCTCACTCATAGGTGGGAATTGAACAATGAGAACACATGGACACAGGAAGGGGAACATCACACTTCGGGGACTGTTGTGGTGTGGGGGGAGGGGGGGGGACAGCATTGGGAGATATACCTAAAGCTAGATGACGGGTTGGTGGGTGCAGCACACCAGCATGGCACATGTATACATATGTAGCTTACCTGCACGTTGCGCACGTGAACCATAGAGCCTAAAGTATAATAATAATAATAATAATAATAATAATGATAAAAAGAAAAAAAATTAAAAAAAAAAAGAAAGGGATAAATTCCGCGACACATACACTCTCCCATGACTAAACCAGGAAGAAGTTGAATCTCTGAATAGACTAATAACAGGAGCTGAAATTGCGGCAATAATCAATAGCTTACCAACCAAAAAGAGTCCAGGATCAGATGGGTTCACAGCCGAATTCTACCAGAGGTACAAGGAGGAACTGGAACCATTACTTCAGAAACTATTCCAATCAATAGAAAAAGAGGGAATCCTTCCTAACTCATTTTATGAGGCCAGCATCATGCTGATACCAAAGCTGGGCAGAGACACAACCAAAAAAGAGAATTTTAGACCAATATCCTTGATGAATATTGATGCAAAAATCCTCAATAAGTTACTGGCAGACCGAATCCAGCAGCACATCAAACAGCTTATCCACCATGATCAAGTGGGCTTCATCCCTGGGATGCAAGGCTGGTTCAATATACGCAAATCAATAAATGTAATCCAGCATATAAACAGAACCAGAGTCAAAAACCACATGATTATCTCAATACATGAAGAAAAGGCCTTTGACAAAATTCAACAACCCTTCATGCTAAAAACTCTCAATAAATTAGGTATTGATGGGTGGTATCTCAAAATAATAAGAGCTATTTATGACAAACCCACAGCCAATATCATACTGAATGGGCAAAAACTGGAAGTATTCACTTTGAAAACTGGCACAAGACAGGGATGCCCTCTCTCACCACTTCTATTCAACATAGTGTTGGAAGTTCTGGCCAGGGCAATTAGGCAAGAGAAGGAAATCAAGGGTATTCAATTAGGAAAAAAGGAAGTCAAATTGTCCCTGTTTGCAGATGACGTGATAGTATATCTAGAAAACCCCATTGTCTCAGCCCAAAATCTCCTTAAGCTGATAAGCAACTTCAGCAAAGTCTCAGGATACAAAATCAATGTACAAAAATCACAAGCATTCTTATACATCAATAACAGACAAACAGAGAGCCAAATCATGAGTGAACTCCCATTCACAATTGCTTCAAAGAGAATAAAATACCTAGGAATCTAACTTACAAGGGATGTGAAGGACCTCTTCAAGGAGAAAACTACAAACCACTGCTCAAGGAAATAAAAGAGGATACAAACAAATGGAAGAACATTCCATGCTCATGGGTAGGAAGAATCAATATCATGAAAATGGCCATCCTTCCCAAGGTAATTTACAGATTCAATGCCATCCCCATCAAGTTACCAATGACTTTCTTCACAGAATTGGAAAAAACTACTTTAAAGTTCATATGGAACCAAAAAAGAGCCCGCATCACCAAGTCAATCCTAAGCCAAAAGAACAAAGCTGGAGGCATCACGCTACCTGACTTCAAACTTTACTACAAGGCTACAGTAACCAAAACAGCATGGTACTGGTACCAAAACAGAGATCTAGATCAATGGAACGGAACAGAGCCGTCAGAAATAATGCCACCTATCTACAATTATCTGATCTTTGACAAACCTGACAAAAACAAGAAATGGAGAAAGGATTCCCTATTTAATAAATGGTGCTGGGAAAACTGGCTAGCCACATGTAGAAAGCTGAAACTGGATCCCTTCCTTACACCTTATACAAAAATCAACTCAAGATGGATTAAAGACTTAAACGTTAGACCTAAAACCATAAAAACCCTAGAAGAAATCCTAGGCAATACCATTCAGGACATAGGCATGGGCAAGGACTTCATGTCTAAAACACCAAAAGCAATGGCAACAAAAGCCAAAATTGACAAATGGGATCTAATTAAACTAAAGAGCTTCTGCACAGCAAAGGAAACTACCATCAGAGTGAACAGGCAACCTAGAAAATGGGAGAAAATTTTCGCAACCTACTCATCTGACAAAGGGCTAATATCCAGAATCTACAATGAACTCCAACAAATTTACAAGAAAACACCAAACAACCCCATCAAAAAGTGGGCGAAGGACATGAACAGACACTCCTCCAAAGAAGACATTTATGCAGCCCAAAAACACGTGAAAAAATGCTCACCATCACTGGAAATCAGAGAAATGCAAATCAAAACCACAATGAGATACCATCTCACACCAGTTAGAATGGCAATCATTCAAAAGTCAGGAAACAACAGGTGCTGGAGAGGATGTGGAGAAATAGGAACACTTTTACACTGTTGGTGGGACTGTAAACTAGTTCAACCCTTGTGGAAGTCACTGTGGCGATTCCTCAGGGATGTAGAACTAGAAATTCCATTTGACCCAGCCATCCCATTACTGGGTATATACCCAAAGGACTATAAATCATGCTGCCATAAAGACACATGCACACGTATGTTTATTGCGGCATTATAAACAATAGCAAAGACTTGGAACCAACCCAAATGTCCAACAATGATAGACTGGATTAAGAAAATGTGGCACATATACACCATGGAATACTATGCAGCCATAAAAAATGATGAGTTCATATCCTTTTAGGGACATGGATGAAAATGGAAATCATCGTTCTCAGTAAACTATTGCAAGAACAAAAAACCAAACACCACATATTCTCACTCATAGGTGGGAATTGAAAAATGAGAACACATGGACACAGGAAGGGGAACATCACACTTCGGGGACTGTTGTGGTGTGGGGGGAGGGGGGAGGGACAGCATTGGGAGATATACCTAATGCTAGATGACGAGTTGGTGGGTGCAGCACACCAGCATGGCACATGTATACATATGTAGCTTACCTGCACATTGCGCACGTGAACCATAGAGCCTAAAGTATAATAATAATAATAATAATAATAATAATAATAATAATGATAAAAAGAAAAAAAATTAAAAAAAAAAGAAAGGGATAAATTCCGCGACACATACACTCTCCCATGACTAAACCAGGAAGAAGTTGAATCTCTGAATAGACTAATAACAGGAGCTGAAATTGCGGCAATAATCAATAGCTTACCAACCAAAAAGAGTCCAGGATCAGATGGGTTCACAGCCGAATTCTACCAGAGGTCCAAGGAGGAACTGGAACCATTACTTCAGAAACTATTCCAATCAATAGAAAAAGAGGGAATCCTTCCTAACTCATTTTATGAGGCCAGCATCATGCTGATACCAAAGCTGGGCAGAGACACAACCAAAAAAGAGAATTTTAGACCAATATCCTTGATGAATATTGATGCAAAAATCCTCAATAAATTACTGGCAAACCGAATCCAGCAGCACATCAAACAGCTTATCCACCATGATCAAGTGGGCTTCATCCCTGGGATGCAAGGCTGGTTCAATATACGCAAATCAATAAATGTAATCCAGCATATAAACAGAACCAGAGTCAAAAACCACATGATTATCTCAATACATGAAGAAAAGGCCTTTGACAAAATTCAACAACCCTTCATGCTAAAAACTCTCAATAAATTAGGTATTGATGGGTGGTATCTCAAAATAAGAAGAGCTATTTATGACAAACCCACAGACAATATCATACTGAATGGGCAAAAACTGGAAGCATTCACTTTGAAAACTGGCACAAGACAGGGATGCCCTCTCTCACCACTTCTATTCAACATAGTGTTGGAAGTTCTGGCCAGGGCAATAAGGCAAGAGAAGGAAATCAAGGGTATTCAATTAGGAAAAAAGGAAGTCAAATTGTCCCTGTTTGCAGATGACGTGATAGTATATCTAGAAAACCCCATTGTCTCAGCCCAAAATCTCCTTAAGCTGTTACGCAACTTCAGCAAAGTCTCAGGATACAAAATCAATGTACAAAAATCACAAGCATTCTTATACATCAATAACAGACAAACAGAGAGCCAAATCATGAGTGAACTCCCATTCACAATTGCTTCAAAGAGAATAAAATACCTAGGAATCCAACTTTCAAGGGATGTGAAGGACCTCTTCAAGGAGAAAACTACAAACCACTGCTCAAGGAAATAAAAGAGAATACAAACAAATGGAAGAACATTCCATGCTCATGGGTAGGAAGAATCAATATCATGAAAATGGCCATCCTTCCCAAGGTAATTTACAGATTCAATGCCATCCCCATCAAGTTACCAATGACTTTCTTCACAGAATTGGAAAAAACTACTTTAAAGTTCATATGGAACCAAAAAAGAGCCCGCATCACCAAGTCAATCCTAAGCCAAAAGAAGAAAGCTGGAGGCATCACGCTACCTGACTTCAAACTATACTACAAGGCTACAGTAACCAAAACAGCATGGTACTGGTACCAAAACAGAGATCTAGATCAATGGAACGGAACAGAGCCGTCAGAAATAATGCCACCTATCTACAACTATCTGATCTTTGACAAACCTGACAAAAACAAGAAATGGAGAAAGGATTCCCTATTTAATAAATGGTGCTGGGAAAACTGGCTAGCCACATGTAGAAAGCTGAAACTGGATCCCTTCTTTCACCTTATACAAAAATCAACTCAAGATGGATTAAAGACTTAAACGTTAGACCTAAAACCATAAAAACCCTAGAAGAAATCCTAGGCAATACCATTCAGGACATAGGCATGGGCAAGGACTTCATGTCTAAAACACCAAAAGCAATGGCAACAAAAGCCAAAATTGACAAATGGGATCTAATTAAACTAAAGAGCTTCTGCACAGCAAAGGAAACTACCATCAGAGTGAACAGGCAACCTAGAAAATGGGAGAAAATTTTCGCAACCTACTCATCTGACAAAGGGCTAATATCCAGAATCTACAATGAACTAGAACAAATTTACAAGAAAACACCAAACAACCCCATCAAAATGTGGGCGAAGGACATGAACAGACACTCCTCAAAAGAAGACATTTATGCAGCCAAAAAACACGTGAAACAATGCTCACCATCACTGGCCATCAGAGAAATGCAAATCAAAACCACAATGAGATACCATCTCACCCCAGTTAGAATGGCAATCATTCAAAAGTCAGGAAACAACAGGTGCTGGAGAGGATGTGGAGAAATAGGAACACTTTTACACTGTTGGTGGGACTGTAAACTAGTTCAACCCTTGTGGAAGTCACTGTGGCGATTCCTCAGGGACCTAGAACTAGAAATTCCATTTGACCCAGCCATCCCATTACTGGGTATATACCCAAAGGACTATAAATCATGCTGCCATAAAGACACATGCACGCGTATGTTTATTGCGGCATTATAAACAATAGCAAAGACTTGGAACCAACCCAAATGTCCAACAATGATAGACTGGATTAAGAAAATGTGGCACATATACACCATGGAATACTATGCAGCCATAAAAAATGATGAGTTCATATCCTTTTAGGGACATGGATGAAAATGGAAATCATCGTTCTCAGTAAACTATCGCAAGAACAAAAAACCAAACACCACATATTCTCACTCATAGGTGGGAATTGAACAATGAGAACACATGGACACAGGAAGGAGAACATCACACTTCGGGGACTGTTGTGGTGTGGGGGGAGGGGGGAGGGACAGCATTGGGAGATATACCTAATGCTAGATGACGAGTTGGTGGGTGCAGCACACCAGCATGGCACATGTATACATATGTAGCTTACCTGCATGTTGCGCACGTGTACCATAGAGCCTAAAGTATAATAATAATAATAATAATAATAATAATAATAATGACAAAAAGAAAAAAAATTAAAAAAAAAAAGAAAGGCATAAATTCCGCGACACATACACTCTCCCATGACTAAACCAGGAAGAAGTTGAATCTCTGAATAGACTAATAACAGGAGCTGAAACTGCGGGAATAATCAATAGCTTACCAACCAAAAAGAGTCCAGGATCAGATGGGTTCACAGCCGAATTCTACCAGAGGTCCAAGGAGGAACTGGAACCATTACTTCAGAAACTATTCCAATCAATAGAAAAAGAGGGAATCCTTCCTAACTCATTTTATGAGGCCAGCATCATGCTGATACCAAAGCTGGACAGAGACACAACCAAAAAAGAGAATTTTAGACCAATATTCTTGATGAATATTGATGCAAAAATCCTCAATAAATTACTGGCAAACCGAATACAGCAGCACATCAAACAGCTTATCCACCATGATCAAGTGGGCTTCATCCCTGGGATGCAAGGCTGGTTCAATATACGCAAATCAATAAATGTAATCCAGCATATAAACAGAACCAGAGTCAAAAACCACATGATTATCTCAATACATGAAGAAAAGGCCTTTGACAAAATTCAACAACCCTTCATGCTAAAAACTCTCAATAAATTAGGTATTGATGGGTGGTATCTCAAAATAAGAAGAGCTATTTATGACAAACCCACAGACAATATCATACTGAATGGGCAAAAACTGGAAGCATTCACTTTGAAAACTGGCACAAGACAGGGATGCCCTCTCTCACCACTTCTATTCAACATAGTGTTGGAAGTTCTGGCCAGGGCAATTAGGCAGGAGAAGGAAATCAAGGGTATTCAATTAGGAAAAAAGGAAGTCAAATTGTCCCTGTTTGCAGATGACGTGATAGTATATCTAGAAAACCCCTTTGTCTCAGCCCAAAATCTCCTTAAGCTGATAAGCAACTTCAGCAAAGTCTCAGGATACAAAATCAATGTACAAAAATCACAAGCATTCTTATACATCAATAACAGACAAACAGAGAGCCAAATCATGAGTGAACTCCCATTCACAATTGCTTCAAAGAGAATAAAATACCTAGTAATCCAACTTACAAGGGATGTGAAGGACCTCTTCAAGGAGAAAACTGCAAACCACTGCTCAAGGAAATAAAAGAGGATACAAACAAATGGAAGAACATTCCATGCTCATGGGTAGGAAGAATCAATATCATGAAAATGGCCATCCTTCCCAAGGTAATTTACAGATTCAATGCCATCCCCATCAAGTTACCAATGACTTTCTTCACAGAATTGGAAAAAACTACTTTAAAGTTCATATGGAACCAAAAAAGAGCCCGCATCACCAAGTCAATCCTAAGCCAAAAGAACAAAGCTGGAGGCATCACGCTACCTGACTTCAAACTATACTACAAGGCTACAGTAACCAAAACAGCATGGTACTGGTACCAAAACAGAGATCTAGATCAATGGAACGGAACAGAGCCGTCAGAAATAATGCCACCTATCTACAACTATCTGATCTTTGACAAACCTGACAAAAACAAGAAATGGAGAAAGGATTCCCTATTTAATAAATGGTGCTGGGAAAACTGGCTAGCCACATGTAGAAAGCTGAAACTGGATCCCTTCCTTACACCTTATACAAAAATCAACTCAAGATGGATTAAAGACTTAAACGTTAGACCTAAAACCATAAAAACCCTAGAAGAAATCCTAGGCAATACCATTCAGGACATAGGCATGGGCAAGGACTTCATGTCTAAAACACCAAAAGCAATGGCAACAAAAGCCAAAATTGACAAATGGGATCTAATTAAACTAAAGAGCTTCTGCACAGCAAAGGAAACTACCATCAGAGTGAACAGGCAACCTACAAAATGGGAGAAAATTTTCGCAACCTACTCATCTGACAAAGGGCTAATATCCAGAATCTACAATGAACTCCAACAAATTTACAAGAAAACACCAAACAACCCCATCAAAAAGTGGGCGAAGGACATGAACAGACACTCCTCCAAAGAAGACATTTATGCAGCCAAAAAACACGTGAAACAATGCTCACCATCACTGGCCATCAGAGAAATGCAAATCAAAACCACAATGAGATACCATCTCACACCAGTTAGAATGGCAATCATTCAAAAGTCAGGAAACAACAGGTGCTGGAGAGGATGTGGAGAAATAGGAACACTTTTACACTGTTGGTGGGACTGTAAACTAGTTCAAACCTTGTGGAAGTCACTGTGGCGATTCCTCAGGGATCTAGAACTAGAAATTCCATTTGACCCAGCCATCCCATTACTGGGTATATACCCAAAGGACTATAAATCATGCTGCCATAAAGACACATGCACACGTATGTTTATTGCGGCATTATAAACAATAGCAGAGATTTGGAACCAACCCAAATGTCCAACAATGATAGACTGGATTAAGAAAATGTGGCACGTATACACCATGGGATACTATGCAGCCATAAAAAATGATGAGTTCATATCCTTTTAGGGACATGGATGAAAATGGAAATCATCGTTCTCAGTAAACTATCGCAAGAACAAAAAACCAAACACCACATATTCTCACTCATAGGTGGGAATTGAACAATGAGAACACATGGACACAGGAAGGGGAACATCACACTTCGGGGACTGTTGTGGTGTGGGGGGAGGGGGGAGGGACAGCATTGGGAGATATACCTAATGCTAGATGACGAGTTGGTGGGTGCAGCACACCAGCATGGCACATATATACATATGTAGCTTACCTGCACGTTGCGCACGTGTACCATAGAGCCTAAAGTATAATGATAATAATAATAATAATAATAATAATAATGATAAAAAGAAAAAAGATTAAAAAAAAAAAAGAAAGGCATAAATTCCGCGACACATACACTCTCCCATGACTAAACCAGGAAGAAGTTGAATCTCTGAATAGACTAATAACAGGAGCTGAAATTGCGGCAATAATCAATAGCTTACCAACCAAAAAGAGTCCAGGATCAGATGGGTTCACAGCCGAATTCTACCAGAGGTACAAGGAGGAACTGGAACCATTACTTCAGAAACTATTCCAATCAATAGAAAAAGAGGGAATCCTTCCTAACTCATTTTGTGAGGCCAGCATCATGCTGATACCAAAGCTGGGCAGAGACACAACCAAAAAAGAGAATTTTAGACCAATATCCTTGATGAATATTGATGAAAAATCCTCAATAAATTACTGGCAAACCGAATCCAGCAGCACATCAAACAGCTTATCCACCATGATCAAGTGGGCTTCATCCCTGGGATGCAAGGCTGGTTCAATATACGCAAATCAATAAATGTAATCCAGCATATAAACAGAACGAAAGTCAAAAACCACAGGATTATCTCAATACATGAAGAAAAGGCCTTTGACAAAATTCAAAAACCCTTCATGATAAAAACTCTCAATAAATTAGGTATTGATGGGTAGTATCTCAAAATAATAAGAGCTATTTATGACAAACCCACAGCCAATATCATACTGAATGGGCAAAAACTGGAAGCATTCACTTTGAAAACTGGCACAAGACAGGGATGCCCTCTCTCACCACTTCTATTCAACATAGTGTTGGAAGTTCTGGCCAGGGCAATTAGGCAAGAGAAGGAAATCAAGGGTATTCAATTAGGAAAAAAGGAAGTCAAATTGTCCCTGTTTGCAGATGACGTGATAGTATATCTAGAAAACCCCATTGTCTCAGCCCAAAATCTCCTTAAGCTGATAAGCAACTTCAGCAAAGTCTCAGGATACAAAATCAATGTACAAAAATCACAAGCATTCTTATACATCAATAACAGACAAACAGAGAGCCAAATCATGAGTGAACTCCCAATCACAATTGCTTCAAAGAGAATAAAATACCTAGGAATCCAACTTACAAGGGATGTGAAGGACCTCTTCAAGGAGAAAACTACAAACCACTGCTCAAGGAAATAAAAGAGGATACAAACAAATGGAAGAACATTCCATGCTCATGGGTAGGAAGAATCAATATCATGAAAATGGCCATCCTTCCCAAGGTAATTTAGAGATTCAATGCCATCCCCATCACGTTACCAATGACTTTATTCACAGAATTGGAAAAAACTAAAAGTTCATATGGAACCAAAAAACAGCCCGCATCACCAAGTCAATCCTAAGCCAAAAGAACAAAGCTGGAGGCATCACGCTACCTGACTTCAAACTTTACTACAAGGCTACAGTAACCAAAACAGCATGGTACTGGTACCAAAACAGAGATCTAGATCAATGGATCAGAACAGAGCCGTCAGAAATAATGCCACATATCTACAACTATCTGATCTTTGACAAACCTGACAAAAACAAGAAATGGAGAAAGGATTCCCTATTTAATAAATGGTGCTGGGAAAACTGGCTAGCCACATGTAGAAAGCTGAAACTGGATCCCTTCCTTACACCTTATACAAAAATCAACTCAAGATGGATTAAAGACTTAAACGTTAGACCTAAAACCATAAAAACCCTAGAAGAAAACCTAGGCAATACCATTCAGGACATAGGCATGGGCAAGGACTTCATGTCTAAAACACCAAAAGCAATGGCAACAAAAGCCAAAATTGACAAATGGGATCTAATTAAACTAAAGAGCTTCTGCACAGCAAAGGAAACTACCATCAGAGTGAACAGGCAACCTAGAAAATGGGAGAAAATTTTCGCAACCTACTCATCTGACAAAGGGCTAATATCCAGAATCTACAATGAACTAGAACAAATTTACAAGAAAACACCAAACAACCCCATCAAAATGTGGGCGAAGGACATGAACAGACACTCCTCCAAAGAAGACATTTATGCAGCCAAAAAACACGTGAAACAATGCTCACCATCACTGGCCATCAGAGAAATGCAAAGCAAAACCAAAATGAGATACCATCTCACACCAGTTAGAATGGCAATCATTCAAAAGTCAGGAAACAACAGGTGCTGGAGAGGATGTGGAGAAATAGGAACACTTTTACACTGTTGGTGGGACTGTAAACTAGTTCAACCCTTGTGGAAGTCACTGTGGCGATTCCTCAGGGATCTAGAACTAGAAATTCCATTTCACCCAGCCATCCCATTACTGGGTATATACCCAAAGGACTATAAATCATGCTACCATAAAGACACATGCACACGTATGTTTATTGCGGCATTATAAACAATAGCAGAGATTTGGAACCAACCCAAATGTCCAACAATGATAGACTGGATTAAGAAAATGTGGCACATATACACCATGGAATACTATGCAGCCATAAAAAATGATGAGTTCATATCCTTTTAGGGACATGGATGAAAATGGAAATCATCGTTCTCAGTAAACTATCGCAAGAACAAAAAACCAAACACCACATATTCTCACTCATAGGTGGGAATTGAACAATGAGAACACATGGACACAGGAAGGGGAACATCACACTTCGGGGACTGTTGTGATGTGGGGGGAGGGGGGAGGGACAGCATTGGGAGATACACCTAATGCTAGATGACGAGTTGGTGGGTGCAGCACACCAGCATGGCACATGTATACATATGTAGCTTACCTGCACGTTGCGCACGTGTACCATAGAGCCTAAAGTATAATAATAATAATAATAATAATAATAATGATAAAAAGAAAATAAATTAAAAAAAAAAGAAAGGCATAAATTCCGCGACACATACACTCTCCCATGATTAACCAGGAAGAAGTTGAATCTCTGAATAGACTAATAACAGGAGCTGAAATTGCGGCAATAATCAATAGCTTACCAACCAAAAAGAGTCCAGGATCAGATGGGTTCACAGCCGAATTCTACCAGAGGTCCAAGGAGGAACTGGAACCATTACTTCAGAAACTATTCCAATCAATAGAAAAAGAGGGAATCCTTCCTAACTCATTTTATGAGGCCAGCATCATGCTGATACCAAAGCTGGACAGAGACACAAAAAAAAAAGAGAATTTTAGACCAATATCCTTGATGAATATTGATGCAAAAATCCTCAATAAATTACTGGCAAACCGAATCCAGCAGCACATCAAACAGCTTATCCACCATGATCAAGTGGGCTTCATCCCTGGGATGCAAGGCTGGTTCAATATACGCAAATCAATAAATGTAATCCAGCATATAAACAGAACCAGAGTCAAAAACCACATGATTATCTCAATACATGAAGAAAAGGCCTTTGACAAAATTCAACAACCCTTCATGCTAAAAACTCTCAATAAATTAGGTATTGATGGGTGGTATCTCAAAATAATAAGAGCTATTTATGACAAACCCACAGCCAATATCATACTGAATCTGCAAAAACTGGAAGTATTCACTTTGAAAACTGGCACAAGACAGGGATGCCTTCTCCCACCACTTCTATTCAACATAGTGTTGGAAGTTCTGGCCAGGGCAATTAGGCAAGAGAAGGAAATCAAGGGTATTCAATTAGGAAAAAAGGAAGTCAAATTGTCCCTGTTTGCAGATGACGTGATAGTATATCTAGAAAACCCCATTGTCTCAGCCCAAAATCACCTTAAGCTGATAAGCAACTTCAGCAAAGTCTCAGGATACAAAATCAATGTACAAAAATCACAAGCATTCTTATACATCAATAACAGACAAACAGAGAGCCAAATCATGAGTGAACTCCCATTCACAATTGCTTCAAAGAGAATAAAATACCTAGGAATCCAACTTACAAGGGATGTGAAGGACCTCTTCAAGGAGAAAACTACAAACCACTGCTCAAGGAAATAAAAGAGGATACAAACAAATGGAAGAACATTCCATGCTCATGGGTAGGAAGAATCAATATCATGAAAATGGCCATCCTTCCCAAGGTAATTTACAGATTCAATGCCATCCCCATCAAGTTACCAATGACTTTCTTCACAGAATTGGAAAAAACTACTTTAAAGTTCATATGGAACCAAAAAAGAGCCCGCATCACCAAGTCAATCCTAAGCCAAAAGAACAAAGCTGGAGGCATCACGCTACCTGACTTCAAACTATACTACAAGGCTACAGTAACAAAAACAGCATGGTACTGGTACCAAAACAGAGATCTAGATCAATGGAACGGAACAGAGCCGTCAGAAATAATGCCACCTATCTACAACTATCTGATCTTTGACAAACCTGACAAAAACAAGAAATGGAGAAAGGATTCCCTATTTAATAAATGGTGCTGGGAAAACTGGCTAGCCACATGTAGAAAGCTGAAACTGGATCCCTTCCTTACACCTTATACAAAAATCAACTCAAGATGGATTAAAGACTTAAACGTTAGACCTAAAACCATAAAAACCCTAGAAGAAATCCTAGGCAATACCATTCAGGACATAGGCATGGGCAAGGACTTCATGTCTAAAACACCAAAAGCAATGGCAACAAAAGCCAAAATTGACAAATGGGATCTAATTAAACTAAAGAGCTTCTGCAGAGCAAAGGAAACTACCATCAGAGTGAACAGGCAACCTAGAAAATGGGAGAAAATTTTCGCAACCTACTCATCTGACAAAGGACTAATATCCAGAATCTACAATGAACTCCAACAAATTTACAAGAAAACACCAAACAACCCCATCAAAAAGTGGGCGAAGGACATGAACAGACACTACTCCAAAGAAGACATTTATGCAGCCAAAAAACACGTGAAACAATGCTCACCATCACTGGCCATCAGAGAAATGCAAATCAAAACCACAATGAGATACCATCTCACACCAGTTAGAATGGCAATCATTCAAAAGTCAGGAAACAACAGGTGCTGGAGAGGATGTGGAGAAATAGGAACACTTTTACACTGTTGGTGGGACTGTAAACTAGTTCAACCCTTGTGGAAGTCACTGTGGCGATTCCTCAGGGATCTAGAACTAGAAATTCCATTTGACCCAGCCATCCCATTACTGGGTATATACCCAAAGGACTATAAATCATGCTGCCATAAAGACACATGCACACGTATGTTTATTGCGGCATTATAAACAATAGCAGAGATTTGGAACCAACCCAAATGTCCAACAATGATAGACTGGATTAAGAAAATGTGGCACATATACACCATGGGATACTATGCAGCCATAAAAAATGATGAGTTCATATCCTTTTAGGGACATGGATGAAAATGGAAATCATCGTTCTCAGTAAACTATCGCAAGAACAAAACCCAAACACCACATATTCTCACTCATAGGTGGGAATTGAACAATGAGAACACATGGACACAGGAAGGGGAACATCACACTTCGGGGACTGTTGTGGTGTGGGGGGAGGGGGGAGGGACAGCATTGGGAGATATACCTAATGTTAGATGACGAGTTGGTGGGTGCAGCACACCAGCATGGCACATGTATACATATGTAGCTTACCTGCACGTTGCGCACGTGTACCATAGAGCCTAAAGTATAATAATAATAATAATAATAATAATAATAATGATAAAAAGAAAAAAAATTAAAAAAAAAAAGAAAGGCATAAATTCCGCGACACATACACTCTCCCATGACTAAACCAGGAAGAAGTTGAATCTCTGAATAGACTAATAACAGGAGCTGAAATTGCGGCAATAATCAATAGCTTACCAACCAAAAAGAGTCCAGGATCAGATGGGTTCACAGCCGAATTCTACCAGAGGTACAAGGAGGAACTGGAACCATTACTTCAGAAACTATTCCAATCAATAGAAAAAGAGGGAATCCTTCCTAACTCATTTTGTGAGGCCAGCATCATGCTGATACCAAAGCTGGGCAGAGACACAACCAAAAAAGAGAATTTTAGACGAATATCCTTGATGAATATTGATGCAAAAATCCTCAATAAATTACTGGCAAACCGAATCCAGCAGCACATCAAACAGCTTATCCACCATGATCAAGTGGGCTTCATCCCTGGGATGCAAGGCTGGTTCAATATACGCAAATCAATAAATGTAATCCAGCATATAAACAGAACGAAAGTCAAAAACCACAGGATTATCTCAATACATGAAGAAAAGGCCTTTGACAAAATTCAAAAACCCTTCATGATAAAAACTCTCAATAAATTAGGTATTGATGGGTCGTATCTCAAAATAATAAGAGCTATTTATGACAAACCCACAGCCAATATCATACTGAATGGGCAAAAACTGGAAGCATTCACTTTGAAAACTGGCACAAGACAGGGATGCCCTCTCTCACCACTTCTATTCAACATAGTGTTGGAAGTTCTGGCCAGGGCAATTAGGCAAGAGAAGGAAATCAAGGGTATTCAATTAGGAAAAAAGGAAGTCAAATTGTCCCTGTTTGCAGATGACTTGATAGTATATCTAGAAATCCCCATTGTCTCAGCCCAAAATCTCCTTAAGCTGATAAGCAACTTCAGCAAAGTCTCAGGATACAAAATCAATGTACAAAAATCACAAGCATTCTTATACATCAATAACAGACAAACAGAGAGCCAAATCATGAGTGAACTCCCAATCACAATTGCTTCAAAGAGAATAAAATACCTAGGAATCCAACTTACAAGGGATGTGAAGGACCTCTTCAAGGAGAAAACTACAAACCACTGCTCAAGGAAATAAAAGAGGATACAAACAAATGGAAGAACATTCCATGCTCATGGGTAGGAAGAATCAATATCATGAAAATGGCCATCCTTCCCAAGGTAATTTACAGATTCAATGCCATCCCCATCACGTTACCAATGACTTTCTTCACAGAATTGGAAAAAACTAAAAGTTCATATGGAACCAAAAAAGAGCCCGCATCACCAAGTCAATCCTAAGCCAAAAGAACAAAGCTGGAGGCATCACGCTACCTGACTTCAAACTTTACTAAAAGGCTACAGTAACCAAAACAGCATGGTACTGGTACCAAAACAGAGATCTAGATCAATGGATCAGAACAGAGCCGTCAGAAATAATGCCACATATCTACAACTATCTGATCTTTGACAAACCTGACAAAAACAAGAAATGGAGAAAGGATTCCCTATTTAATAAATGGTGCTGGGAAAACTGGCTAGCCACATGTAGAAAGCTGAAACTGGATCCCTTCCTTACACCTTATACAAAAATCAACTCAAGATGGATTAAAGACTTAAACGTTAGACCTAAAACCATAAAAACCCTAGAAGAAAACCTAGGCAATACCATTCAGGACATAGGCATGGGCAAGGACTTCATGTCTAAAACACCAAAAGCAATGGCAACAAAAGCCAAAATTGACAAATGGGATCTAATTAAACTAAAGAGCTTCTGCACAGCAAAGGAAACTACCATCAGAGTGAACAGGCAACCTAGAAAATGGGAGAAAATTTTCGCAACCTACTCATCTGACAAAGGGCTAATATCCAGAATCTACAATGAACTAGAACAAATTTACAAGAAAACACCAAACAACCCCATCAAAATGTGGGCGAAGGACATGAACAGACACTCCTCCAAAGAAGACATTTATGCAGCCAAAAAACACGTGAAACAATGCTCACCATCACTGCCCATCAGAGAAATGCAAAGCAAAACCACAATGAGATACCATCTCACACCAGTTAGAATGGCAATCATTCAAAAGTCAGGAAACAACAGGTGCTGGAGAGGATGTGGAGAAATAGGAACACTTTTACACTGTTGGTGGGACTGTAAACTAGTTCAACCCTTGTGGAAGTCACTGTGGCGATTCCTCAGGGATCTAGAACTAGAAATTCCATTTCACCCAGCCATCCCATTACTGGGTATATACCCAAAGGACTATAAATCATGCTACCATAAAGACACATGCACACGTATGTTTATTGCGGCATTATAAACAATAGCAGAGATTTGGAACCAACCCAAATGTCCAACAATGATAGACTGGATTAAGAAAATGTGGGACATATACACCATGGAATACTATGCAGCCATAAAAAATGATGAGTTCATATCCTTTTAGGGACATGGATGAAAATGGAAATCATTGTTCTCAGTAAACTATCGCAAGAACAAAAAACCAAACACCACATATTCTCACTCATAGGTGGGAATTGAACAATGAGAACACATGGACACAGGAAGGGGAACATCACACTTCGGGGACTGTTGTGATGTGGGGGGAGGGGGGAGGAACAGCATTGGGAGATATACCTAATGCTAGATGACGAGTTGGTGGGTGCAGCACACCAGCATGGCACATGTATACATATGTAGCTTACCTGCACGTTGCGCACGTGTACCATAGAGCCTAAAGTATAATAATAATAATAATAATAATAATAATGATAAAAAGAAAATAAATTAAAAAAAAAAGAAAGGCATAAATTCCGCGACACATACACTCTCCCATGATTAACCAGGAAGAAGTTGAATCTCTGAATAGACTAATAACAGGAGCTGAAATTGCGGCAATAATCAATAGCTTACCAACCAAAAAGAGTCCAGGATCAGATGGGTTCACAGCCGAATTCTACCAGAGGTCCAAGGAGGAACTGGAACCATTACTTCAGAAACTATTCCAATCAATAGAAAAAGAGGGAATCCTTCCTAACTCATTTTATGAGGCCAGCATCATGCTGATACCAAAGCTGGACAGAGACACACAAAAAAAAGAGAATTTTAGACCAATATCCTTGGTGAATATTGATGCAAAAATCCTCAATAAATTACTGGCAAACCGAATCCAGCAGCACATCAAACAGCTTATCCACCATGATCAAGTGGGCTTCATCCCTGGGATGCAAGGCTGGTTCAATATACGCAAATCAATAAATGTAATCCAGCATATAAACAGAACCAGAGTCAAAAACCACATGATTATCTCAATACATGAAGAAAAGGCCTTTGACAAAATTCAACAACCCTTCATGCTAAAAACTCTCAATAAATTAGGTATTGATGGGTGGTATCTCAAAATAATAAGAGCTATTTATGACAAACCCACAGCCAATATCATACTGAATGGGCAAAAACTGGAAGTATTCACTTTGAAAACTGGCACAAGACAGGGATGCCTTCTCCCACCACTTCTATTCAACATAGTGTTGGAAGTTCTGGCCAGGGCAATTAGGCAAGAGAAGGAAAT
This sequence comes from Pongo abelii, assembly GCF_028885655.2. NCBI lineage: Eukaryota > Metazoa > Chordata > Mammalia > Primates > Hominidae > Pongo > Pongo abelii. The sequence continues at coordinate 6,367,954 of NC_071998.2, forward strand.
CAAGGGTATTCAATTAGGAAAAAAGGAAGTCAAATTGTCCCTGTTTGCAGATGACGTGATAGTATATCTAGAAAACCCCATTGTCTCAGCCCAAAATCACCTTAAGCTGATAAGCAACTTCAGCAAAGTCTCAGGATACAAAATCAATGTACAAAAATCACAAGCATTCTTATACATCAATAACAGACAAACAGAGAGCCAAATCATGAGTGAACTCCCATTCACAATTGCTTCAAAGAGAATAAAATACCTAGGAATCCAACTTACAAGGGATGTGAAGGACCTCTTCAAGGAGAAAACTACAAACCACTGCTCAAGGAAATAAAAGAGGATACAAACAAATGGAAGAACATTCCATGCTCATGGGTAGGAAGAATCAATATCATGAAAATGGCCATCCTTCCCAAGGTAATTTACAGATTCAATGCCATCCCCATCAAGTTACCAATGACTTTCTTCACAGAATTGGAAAAAACTACTTTAAAGTTCATATGGAACCAAAAAAGAGCCCGCATCACCAAGTCAATCCTAAGCCAAAAGAACAAAGCTGGAGGCATCACGCTACCTGACTTCAAACTATACTACAAGGCTACAGTAACCAAAACAGCATGGTACTGGTACCAAAACAGAGATCTAGATCAATGGAACGGAACAGAGCCGTCAGAAATAATGCCACCTATCTACAACTATCTGATCTTTGACAAACCTGACAAAAACAAGAAATGGAGAAAGGATTCCCTATTTAATAAATGGTGCTGGGAAAACTGGCTAGCCACATGTAGAAAGCTGAAACTGGATCCCTTCCTTACACCTTATACAAAAATCAACTCAAGATGGATTAAAGACTTAAACGTTAGACCTAAAACCATAAAAACCCTAGAAGAAATCCTAGGCAATACCATTCAGGACATAGGCATGGGCAAGGACTTCATGTCTAAAACACCAAAAGCAATGGCAACAAAAGCCAAAATTGACAAATGGGATCTAATTAAACTAAAGAGCTTCTGCAGAGCAAAGGAAACTACCATCAGAGTGAACAGGCAACCTAGAAAATGGGAGAAAATTTTCGCAACCTACTCATCTGACAAAGGACTAATATCCAGAATCTACAATGAACTCCAACAAATTTACAAGAAAACACCAAACAACCCCATCAAAAAGTGGGCGAAGGACATGAACAGACACTACTCCAAAGAAGACATTTATGCAGCCAAAAAACACGTGAAACAATGCTCACCATCACTGGCCATCAGAGAAATGCAAATCAAAACCACAATGAGATACCATCTCACACCAGTTAGAATGGCAATCATTCAAAAGTCAGGAAACAACAGGTGCTGGAGAGGATGTGGAGAAATAGGAACACTTTTACACTGTTGGTGGGACTGTAAACTAGTTCAACCCTTGTGGAAGTCACTGTGGCGATTCCTCAGGGATCTAGAACTAGAAATTCCATTTGACCCAGCCATCCCATTACTGGGTATATACCCAAAGGACTATAAATCATGCTGCCATAAAGACACATGCACACGTATGTTTATTGCGGCATTATAAACAATAGCAGAGATTTGGAACCAACCCAAATGTCCAACAATGATAGACTGGATTAAGAAAATGTGGCACATATACACCATGGGATACTATGCAGCCATAAAAAATGATGAGTTCATATCCTTTTAGGGACATGGATGAAAATGGAAATCATCGTTCTCAGTAAACTATCGCAAGAACAAAACCCAAACACCACATATTCTCACTCATAGGTGGGAATTGAACAATGAGAACACATGGACACAGGAAGGGGAACATCACACTTCGGGGACTGTTGTGGTGTGGGGGGAGGGGGGAGGGACAGCATTGGGAGATATACCTAATGTTAGATGACGAGTTGGTGGGTGCAGCACACCAGCATGGCACATGTATACATATGTAGCTTACCTGCACGTTGCGCACGTGTACCATAGAGCCTAAAGTATAATAATAATAATAATAATAATAATAATAATAATAATGATAAAAAGAAAAAAAATTAAAAAAAAAAAGAAAGGCATAAATTCCGCGACACATACACTCTCCCATGACTAAACCGGGAAGAAGTTGAATCTCTGAATAGACTAATAACAGGAGCTGAAATTGCGGCAATAATCAATAGCTTACCAACCAAAAAGAGTCCAGGATCAGATGGGTTCACAGCCGAATTCTACCAGAGGTACAAGGAGGAACTGGAACCATTACTTCAGAAACTATTCCAATCAATAGAAAAAGAGGGAATCCTTCCTAACTCATTTTGTGAGGCCAGCATCATGCTGATACCAAAGCTGGGCAGAGACACAACCAAAAAAGAGAATTTTAGACGAATATCCTTGATGAATATTGATGCAAAAATCCTCAATAAATTACTGGCAAACCGAATCCAGCAGCACATCAAACAGCTTATCCACCATGATCAAGTGGGCTTCATCCCTGGGATGCAAGGCTGGTTCAATATACGCAAATCAATAAATGTAATCCAGCATATAAACAGAACGAAAGTCAAAAACCACAGGATTATCTCAATACATGAAGAAAAGGCCTTTGACAAAATTCAAAAACCCTTCATGATAAAAACTCTCAATAAATTAGGTATTGATGGGTCGTATCTCAAAATAATAAGAGCTATTTATGACAAACCCACAGCCAATATCATACTGAATGGGCAAAAACTGGAAGCATTCACTTTGAAAACTGGCACAAGACAGGGATGCCCTCTCTCACCACTTCTATTCAACATAGTGTTGGAAGTTCTGGCCAGGGCAATTAGGCAAGAGAAGGAAATCAAGGGTATTCAATTAGGAAAAAAGGAAGTCAAATTGTCCCTGTTTGCAGATGACGTGATAGTATATCTAGAAATCCCCATTGTCTCAGCCCAAAATCTCCTTAAGCTGATAAGCAACTTCAGCAAAGTCTCAGGATACAAAATCAATGTACAAAAATCACAAGCATTCTTATACATCAATAACAGACAAACAGAGAGCCAAATCATGAGTGAACTCCCAATCACAATTGCTTCAAAGAGAATAAAATACCTAGGAATCCAACTTACAAGGGATGTGAAGGACCTCTTCAAGGAGAAAACTACAAACCACTGCTCAAGGAAATAAAAGAGGATACAAACAAATGGAAGAACATTCCATGCTCATGGGTAGGAAGAATCAATATCATGAAAATGGCCATCCTTCCCAAGGTAATTTACAGATTCAATGCCATCCCCATCACGTTACCAATGACTTTCTTCACAGAATTGGAAAAAACTAAAAGTTCATATGGAACCAAAAAAGAGCCCGCATCACCAAGTCAATCCTAAGCCAAAAGAACAAAGCTGGAGGCATCACGCTACCTGACTTCAAACTTTACTAAAAGGCTACAGTAACCAAAACAGCATGGTACTGGTACCAAAACAGAGATCTAGATCAATGGATCAGAACAGAGCCGTCAGAAATAATGCCACATATCTACAACTATCTGATCTTTGACAAACCTGACAAAAACAAGAAATGGAGAAAGGATTCCCTATTTAATAAATGGTGCTGGGAAAACTGGCTAGCCACATGTAGAAAGCTGAAACTGGATCCCTTCCTTACACCTTATACAAAAATCAACTCAAGATGGATTAAAGACTTAAACGTTAGACCTAAAACCATAAAAACCCTAGAAGAAAACCTAGGCAATACCATTCAGGACATAGGCATGGGCAAGGACTTCATGTCTAAAACACCAAAAGCAATGGCAACAAAAGCCAAAATTGACAAATGGGATCTAATTAAACTAAAGAGCTTCTGCACAGCAAAGGAAACTACCATCAGAGTGAACAGGCAACCTAGAAAATGGGAGAAAATTTTCGCAACCTACTCATCTGACAAAGGGCTAATATCCAGAATCTACAATGAACTAGAACAAATTTACAAGAAAACACCAAACAACCCCATCAAAATGTGGGCGAAGGACATGAACAGACACTCCTCCAAAGAAGACATTTATGCAGCCAAAAAACACGTGAAACAATGCTCACCATCACTGCCCATCAGAGAAATGCAAAGCAAAACCACAATGAGATACCATCTCACACCAGTTAGAATGGCAATCATTCAAAAGTCAGGAAACAACAGGTGCTGGAGAGGATGTGGAGAAATAGGAACACTTTTACACTGTTGGTGGGACTGTAAACTAGTTCAACCCTTGTGGAAGTCACTGTGGCGATTCCTCAGGGATCTAGAACTAGAAATTCCATTTCACCCAACCATCCCATTACTGGGTATATACCCAAAGGACTATAAATCATGCTACCATAAAGACACATGCACACGTATGTTTATTGCGGCATTATAAACAATAGCAGAGATTTGGAACCAACCCAAATGTCCAACAATGATAGACTGGATTAAGAAAATGTGGCACATATACACCATGGAATACTATGCAGCCATAAAAAATGATGAGTTCATATCCTTTTAGGGACATGGATGAAAATGGAAATCATCGTTCTCAGTAAACTATCGCAAGAACAAAAAACCAAACACCACATATTCTCACTCATAGGTGGGAATTGAACAATGAGAACACATGGACACAGGAAGGGGAACATCACACTTCGGGGACTGTTGTGATGTGGGGGGAGGGGGGAGGGACAGCATTGGGAGATATACCTAATGCTAGATGACGAGTTGGTGGGTGCAGCACACCAGCATGGCACATGTATACATATGTAGCTTACCTGCACGTTGCGCACGTGTACCATAGAGCCTAAAGTATAATAATAATAATAATAATAATAATAATGATAAAAAGAAAATAAATTAAAAAAAAAAGAAAGGCATAAATTCCGCGACACATACACTCTCCCATGATTAACCAGGAAGAAGTTGAATCTCTGAATAGACTAATAACAGGAGCTGAAATTGCGGCAATAATCAATAGCTTACCAACCAAAAAGAGTCCAGGATCAGATGGGTTCACAGCCGAATTCTACCAGAGGTCCAAGGAGGAACTGGAACCATTACTTCAGAAACTATTCCAATCAATAGAAAAAGAGGGAATCCTTCCTAACTCATTTTATGAGGCCAGCATCATGCTGATACCAAAGCTGGGCAGAGACAAAACCAAAAAAGAGAATTTTAGACCAATATCCTTGGTGAATATTGATGCAAAAATCCTCAATAAATTACTGGCAAAACGAATCCAGCAGCACATCAAACAGCTTATCCACCATGATCAAGTGGGCTTCATCCCTGGGATGCAAGGCTGGTTCAATATACGCAAATCAATAAATGTAATCCAGCATATAAACAGAACGAAAGTCAAAAACCACAGGATTATCTCAATACATGAAGAAAAGGCCTTTGACAAAATTCAAAAACCCTTCATGATAAAAACTCTCAATAAATTAGGTATTGATGGGTCGTATCTCAAAATAATAAGAGCTATTTATGACAAACCCACAGCCAATATCATACTGAATGGGCAAAAACTGGAAGCATTCACTTTGAAAACTGGCACAAGACAGGGATGCCCTCTCTCACCACTTCTATTCAACATAGTGTTGGAAGTTCTGGCCAGGGCAATTAGGCAAGAGAAGGAAATCAAGGGTATTCAATTAGGAAAAAAGGAAGTCAAATTGTCCCTGTTTGCAGATGACGTGATAGTATATGTAGAAAACCCCATTGTCTCAGCCCAAAATCTCCTTAAGCTGATAAGCAACTTCAGCAAAGTCTCAGGATACAAAATCAATGGACAAAAATCACAAGCATTCTTATACATCAATAACAGACAAACAGAGAGCCAAATCATGAGTGAACTCCCAATCACAATTGCTTCAAAGAGAATAAAATACCTAGGAATCCAACTTACAAGGGATGTGAAGGACCTCTTCAAGGAGAAAACTACAAACCACTGCTCAAGGAAATAAAAGAGGATACAAACAAATGGAAGAACATTCCATGCTCATGGGTAGGAAGAATCAATATCATGAAAATGGCCATCCTTCCCAAGGTAATTTACAGATTCAATGCCATCCCCATCAAGTTACCAATGACTTTCTTCACAGAATTGGAAAAAACTACTTTAAAGTTCATATGGAACCAAAAAAGAGCCTGCATCACCAAGTCAATCCTAAGCCAAAAGAACAAAGCTGGAGGCATCACGCTACCTGACTTCAAACTATACTACAAGGCTACAGTAACCAAAACAGCATGGTACTGGTACCAAAACAGAGATCTAGATCAATGGAACGGAACAGAGCCGTCAGAAATAATGCCACCTATCTACAACTATCTGGTCTTTGACAAACCTGACAAAAACAAGAAATGGAGAAAGGATTCCCTATTTAAAAAATGGTGCTGGGAAAACTGGCTAGCCACATGTAGAAAGCTGAAACTGGATCCCTTCCTTACACCTTATACAAAAATCAACTCAAGATGGATTAAAGACTTAAACGTTAGACCTAAAACCATAAAAACCCTAGAAGAAATCCTAGGCAATACCATTCAGGACATAGGCATGGGCAAGGACTTCATGTCTAAAACACCAAAAGCAATGGCAACAAAAGCCAAAATTGACAAATGGGATCTAATTAAACTAAAGAGCTTCTGCACAGCAAAGGAAACTACCTTCAGAGAGAACAGGCAACCTAGAAAATGTGAGTAAATTTTCGCAACCTACTCATCTGACAAAGGGCTAATATCCAGAATCTACAATGAACTAGAACAAATTTACAAGAAAACACCAAACAACCCCATCAAAATGTGGGCGAAGGACATGAACAGACACTCCTCAAAAGAAGACATTTATGCAGCCAAAAAACACGTGAAACAATGCTCACCATCACTGGCCATCAGAGAAATGCAAATCAAAACCACAATGAGATACCATCTCACACCAGTTAGAATGGCAATCATTCAAAAGTCAGGAAACAACAGGTGCTGGAGAGGATGTGGAGAAATAGGAACACTTTTACACTGTTGGTGGGACTGTAAACTAGTTCAACCCTTGTGGAAGTCACTGTGGCGATTCCTCAGGGATCTAGAACTAGAAATTCCATTTGACCCAGCCATCCCATTAATGGGTATATACCCAAAGGACTATAAATCATGCTGCCATAAAGACACATGCACACGTATGTTTATTGCGGCATTATAAACAATAGCAGAGATTTGGAACCAACCCAAATGTCCAACAATGATAGACTGGATAAAGAAAATGTGGCACATATACACCATGGGATACTATGCAGCCATAAAAAATGATGAGTTCATATCCTTTTAGGGACATGGATGAAAATGGAAATCATCGTTCTCAGTAAACTATCGCAAGAACAAAACCCAAACACCACATATTCTCACTCATAGGTGGGAATTGAACAATGAGAACACATGGACACAGGAAGGGGAACATCACACTTCGGGGACTGTTGTGGTGTGGGGGGAGGGGGGAGGGACAGCATTGGGAGATATACCTAATGTTAGATGACGAGTTGGTGGGTGCAGCACACCAGCATGGCACATGTATACATATGTAGCTTACCTGCACGTTGCGCACGTGTACCATAGAGCCTAAAGTATAATAATAATAATAATAATAATAATAATAATAATGATAAAAAGAAAAAAAATTAAAAAAAAAAGAAAGGCATAAATTCCGCGACACATACACTCTCCCATGACTAAACCAGGAAGAAGTTGAATCTCTGAATAGACTAATAACAGGAGCTGAAATTGCGGCAATAATCAATAGCTTACCAACCAAAAAGAGTCCAGGATCAGATGGGTTCACAGCCGAATTCTACCAGAGGTCCAAGGAGGAACTGGAACCATTACTTCAGAAACTATTCCAATCAATAGAAAAAGAGGGAATCCTTCCTAACTCATTTTGTGAGGCCAGCATCATGCTGATACCAAAGCTGGGCAGAGACACAACCAAAAAAGAGAATTTTAGACGAATATCCTTGATGAATATTGATGCAAAAATCCTCAATAAATTACTGGCAAACCGAATCCAGCAGCACATCAAACAGCTTATCCACCATGATCAAGTGGGCTTCATCCCTGGGATGCAAGGCTGGTTCAATATACGCAAATCAATAAATGTAATCCAGCATATAAACAGAACGAAAGTCAAAAACCACAGGATTATCTCAATACATGAAGAAAAGGCCTTTGACAAAATTCAAAAACCCTTCATGCTAAAAACTCTCAATAAATTAGGTATTGATGGGTCGTATCTCAAAATAATAAGAGCTATTTATGACAAACCCACAGCCAATATCATACTGAATGGGCAAAAACTGGAAGCATTCACTTTGAAAACTGGCACAAGACAGGGATGCCCTCTCTCACCACTTCTATTCAACATAGTGTTGGAAGTTCTGGCCAGGGCAATTAGGCAAGAGAAGGAAATCAAGGGTATTCAATTAGGAAAAAAGGAAGTCAAATTGTCCCTGTTTGCAGATGACGTGATAGTATATCTAGAAATCCCCATTGTCTCAGCCCAAAATCTCCTTAAGCTGATAAGCAACTTCAGCAAAGTCTCAGGATACAAAATCAATGTACAAAAATCACAAGCATTCTTATACATCAATAACAGACAAACAGAGAGCCAAATCATGAGTGAACTCCCAATCACAATTGCTTCAAAGAGAATAAAATACCTAGGAATCCAACTTACAAGGGATGTGAAGGACCTCTTCAAGGAGAAAACTACAAACCACTGCTCAAGGAAATAAAAGAGGATACAAACAAATGGAAGAACATTCCATGCTCATGGGTAGGAAGAATCAATATCATGAAAATGGCCATCCTTCCCAAGGTAATTTACAGATTCAATGCCATCCCCATCACGTTACCAATGACTTTCTTCACAGAATTGGAAAAAACTAAAAGTTCATATGGAACCAAAAAAGAGCCCGCATCACCAAGTCAATCCTAAGCCAAAAGAACAAAGCTGGAGGCATCACGCTACCTGACTTCAAACTTTACTAAAAGGCTACAGTAACCAAAACAGCATGGTACTGGTACCAAAACAGAGATCTAGATCAATGGATCAGAACAGAGCCGTCAGAAATAATGCCACATATCTACAACTATCTGATCTTTGACAAACCTGACAAAAACAAGAAATGGAGAAAGGATTCCCTATTTAATAAATGGTGCTGGGAAAACTGGCTAGCCACATGTAGAAAGCTGAAACTGGATCCCTTCCTTACACCTTATACAAAAATCAACTCAAGATGGATTAAAGACTTAAACGTTAGACCTAAAACCATAAAAACCCTAGAAGAAAACCTAGGCAATACCATTCAGGACATAGGCATGGGCAAGGACTTCATGTCTAAAACACCAAAAGCAATGGCAACAAAAGCCAAAATTGACAAATGGGATCTAATTAAACTAAAGAGCTTCTGCACAGCAAAGGAAACTACCATCAGAGTGAACAGGCAACCTAGAAAATGGGAGAAAATTTTCGCAACCTACTCATCTGACAAAGGGCTAATATCCAGAATCTACAATGAACTAGAACAAATTTACAAGAAAACACCAAACAACCCCATCAAAATGTGGGCGAAGGACATGAACAGACACTCCTCCAAAGAAGACATTTATGCAGCCAAAAAACACGTGAAACAATGCTCACCATCACTGCCCATCAGAGAAATGCAAAGCAAAACCACAATGAGATACCATCTCACACCAGTTAGAATGGCAATCATTCAAAAGTCAGGAAACAACAGGTGCTGGAGAGGATGTGGAGAAATAGGAACACTTTTACACTGTTGGTGGGACTGTAAACTAGTTCAACCCTTGTGGAAGTCACTGTGGCGATTCCTCAGGGATCTAGAACTAGAAATTCCATTTCACCCAACCATCCCATTACTGGGTATATACCCAAAGGACTATAAATCATGCTACCATAAAGACACATGCACACGTATGTTTATTGCGGCATTATAAACAATAGCAGAGATTTGGAACCAACCCAAATGTCCAACAATGATAGACTGGATTAAGAAAATGTGGCACATATACACCATGGAATACTATGCAGCCATAAAAAATGATGAGTTCATATCCTTTTAGGGACATGGATGAAAATGGAAATCATCGTTCTCAGTAAACTATCGCAAGAACAAAAAACCAAACACCACATATTCTCACTCATAGGTGGGAATTGAACAATGAGAACACATGGACACAGGAAGGGGAACATCACACTTCGGGGACTGTTGTGATGTAGGGGGAGGGGGGAGGGACAGCATTGGGAGATATACCTAATGCTAGATGACGAGTTGGTGGGTGCAGCACACCAGCATGGCACATGTATACATATGTAGCTTACCTGCACGTTGCGCACGTGTACCATAGAGCCTAAAGTATAATAATAATAATAATAATAATAATAATGATAAAAAGAAAATAAATTAAAAAAAAAAGAAAGGCATAAATTCCGCGACACATACACTCTCCCATGATTAACCAGGAAGAAGTTGAATCTCTGAATAGACTAATAACAGGAGCTGAAATTGCGGCAATAATCAATAGCTTACCAACCAAAAAGAATCCAGGATCAGATGGGTTCACAGCCGAATTCTACCAGAGGTACAAGGAGGAACTGGAACCATTACTTCAGAAACTATTCCAATCAATAGAAAAAGAGGGAATCCTTCCTAACTCATTTTGTGAGGCCAGCATCATGCTGATAACAAAGCTGGGCAGAGACACAACCAAAAAAGAGAATTTTAGACCAATATCCTTGATGAATATTGATGCAAAAATCCTCAATAAATTACTGGCAAACCGAATCCAGCAGCACATCAAACAGCTTATCCACCATGATCAAGTGGGCTTCATCCCTGGGATGCAAGGCTGGTTCAATATACGCAAATCAATAAATGTAATCCAGCATATAAACAGAACGAAAGTCAAAAACCACAGGATTATCTCAATACATGAAGAAAAGGCCTTTGACAAAATTCAAAAACCCTTCATGATAAAAACTCTCAATAAATTAGGTATTGATGGGTCGTATCTCAAAATAATAAGAGCTATTTATGACAAACCCACAGCCAATATCATACTGAATGGGCAAAAACTGGAAGCATTCACTTTGAAAACTGGCACAAGACAGGGATGCCCTCTCTCACCACTTCTATTCAACATAGTGTTGGAAGTTCTGGCCAGGGCAATTAGGCAAGAGAAGGAAATCAAGGGTATTCAATTAGGAAAAAAGGAAGTCAAATTGTCCCTGTTTGCAGATGACGTGATAGTATATGTAGAAAACCCCATTGTCTCAGCCCAAAATCTCCTTAAGCTGATAAGCAACTTCAGCAAAGTCTCAGGATACAAAATCAATGGACAAAAATCACAAGCATTCTTATACATCAATAACAGACAAACAGAGAGCCAAATCATGAGTGAACTCCCAATCACAATTGCTTCAAAGAGAATAAAATACCTAGGAATCCAACTTACAAGGGATGTGAAGGACCTCTTCAAGGAGAAAACTACAAACCACTGCTCAAGGAAATAAAAGAGGATACAAACAAATGGAAGAACATTCCATGCTCATGGGTAGGAAGAATCAATATCATGAAAATGGCCATCCTTCCCAAGGTAATTTACAGATTCAATGCCATCCCCATCAAGTTACCAATGACTTTCTTCACAGAATTGGAAAAAACTACTTTAAAGTTCATATGGAACCAAAAAAGAGCCTGCATCACCAAGTCAATCCTAAGCCAAAAGAACAAAGCTGGAGGCATCACGCTACCTGACTTCAAACTATACTACAAGGCTACAGTAACCAAAACAGCATGGTACTGGTACCAAAACAGAGATCTAGATCAATGGAACGGAACAGAGCCGTCAGAAATAATGCCACCTATCTACAACTATCTGGTCTTTGACAAACCTGACAAAAACAAGAAATGGAGAAAGGATTCCCTATTTAAAAAATGGTGCTGGGAAAACTGGCTAGCCACATGTAGAAAGCTGAAACTGGATCCCTTCCTTACACCTTATACAAAAATCAACTCAAGATGGATTAAAGACTTAAACGTTAGACCTAAAACCATAAAAACCCTAGAAGAAATCCTAGGCAATACCATTCAGGACATAGGCATGGGCAAGGACTTCATGTCTAAAACACCAAAAGCAATGGCAACAAAAGCCAAAATTGACAAATGGGATCTAATTAAACTAAAGAGCTTCTGCACAGCAAAGGAAACTACCTTCAGAGAGAACAGGCAACCTAGAAAATGTGAGTAAATTTTCGCAACCTACTCATCTGACAAAGGGCTAATATCCAGAATCTACAATGAACTAGAACAAATTTACAAGAAAACACCAAACAACCCCATCAAAATGTGGGCGAAGGACATGAACAGACACTCCTCAAAAGAAGACATTTATGCAGCCAAAAAACACGTGAAACAATGCTCACCATCACTGGCCATCAGAGAAATGCAAATCAAAACCACAATGAGATACCATCTCACACCAGTTAGAATGGCAATCATTCAAAAGTCAGGAAACAACAGGTGCTGGAGAGGATGTGGAGAAATAGGAACACTTTTACACTGTTGGTGGGACTGTAAACTAGTTCAACCCTTGTGGAAGTCACTGTGGCGATTCCTCAGGGATCTAGAACTAGAAATTCCATTTGACCCAGCCATCCCATTAATGGGTATATACCCAAAGGACTATAAATCATGCTGCCATAAAGACACATGCACACGTATGTTTATTGCGGCATTATAAACAATAGCAGAGATTTGGAACCAACCCAAATGTCCAACAATGATAGACTGGATAAAGAAAATGTGGCACATATACACCATGGGATACTATGCAGCCATAAAAAATGATGAGTTCATATCCTTTTAGGGACATGGATGAAAATGGAAATCATCGTTCTCAGTAAACTATCGCAAGAACAAAAAACCAAACACCACATATTCTCACTCATAGGTGGGAATTGAACAATGAGAACACATGGACACAGGAAGGGGAACATCACACTTCGGGGACTGTTGTGGTGTGGGGGGAGGGGGGAGGGACAGCATTGGGAGATATACCTAATGCTAGATGACGAGTTGGTGGGTGCAGCACACCAGCATGGCACATGTATACATATGTAGCTTACCTGCACGTTGCGCACGTGTACCATAGAGCCTAAAGTATAATAATAATAATAATAATAATAATAATAATGATAAAAAGAAAAAAAATTAAAAAAAAAAAGAAAGGCATAAATTCCGCGACACATACACTCTCCCATGACTAAACCAGGAAGAAGTTGAATCTCTGAATAGACTAATAGCAGGAGCTGAAATTGCGGCAATAATCAATAGCTTACCAACCAAAAAGAGTCCAGGATCAGATGGGTTCACAGCCGAATTCTACCAGAGGTACAAGGAGGAACTGGAACCATTACTTCAGAAACTATTCCAATCAATAGAAAAAGAGGGAATCCTTCCTAACTCATTTTGTGAGGCCAGCATCATGCTGATACCAAAGCTGGGCAGAGACACAACCAAAAAAGAGAATTTTAGACGAATATCCTTGATGAATATTGATGCAAAAATCCTCAATAAATTACTGGCAAACCGAATCCAGCAGCACATCAAACAGCTTATCCACCATGATCAAGTGGGCTTCATCCCTGGGATGCAAGGCTGGTTCAATATACGCAAATCAATAAATGTAATCCAGCATATAAACAGAACGAAAGTCAAAAACCACAGGATTATCTCAATACATGAAGAAAAGGCCTTTGACAAAATTCAAAAACCCTTCATGATAAAAACTCTCAATAAATTAGGTATTGATGGGTAGTATCTCAAAATAATAAGAGCTATTTATGACAAACCCACAGCCAATATCATACTGAATGGGCAAAAACTGGAAGCATTCACTTTGAAAACTGGCACAAGACAGGGATGCCCTCTCTCACCACTTCTATTCAACATAGTGTTGGAAGTTCTGGCCAGGGCAATTAGGCAAGAGAAGGAAATCAAGGGTATTCAATTAGGAAAAAAGGAAGTCAAATTGTCCCTGTTTGCAGATGACGTGATAGTATATCTAGAAAACCCCATTGTCTCAGCCCAAAATCTCCTTAAGCTGATAAGCAACTTCAGCAAAGTCTCAGGATACAAAATCAATGTACAAAAATCACAAGCATTCTTATACATCAATAACAGACAAACAGAGAGCCAAATCATGAGTGAACTCCCAATCACAATTGCTTCAAAGAGAACAAAATACCTAGGAATCCAACTTACAAGGGATGTGAAGGACCTCTTCAAGGAGAAAACTACAAACCACTGCTCAAGGAAATAAAAGAGGATACAAACAAATGGAAGAACATTCCATGCTCATGGGTAGGAAGAATCAATATCATGAAAATGGCCATCCTTCCCAAGGTAATTTACAGATTCAATGCCATCCCCATCACGTTACCAATGACTTTCTTCACAGAATTGGAAAAAACTAAAAGTTCATATGGAACCAAAAAAGAGCCCGCATCACCAAGTCAATCCTAAGCCAAAAGAACAAAGCTGGAGGCATCACGCTACCTGACTTCAAACTTTACTACAAGGCTACAGTAACCAAAACAGCATGGTACTGGTACCAAAACAGAGATCTAGATCAATGGATCGGAACAGAGCCGTCAGAAATAATGCCACATATCTACAACTATCTGATCTTTGACAAACCTGACAAAAACAAGAAATGGAGAAAGGATTCCCTATTTAATAAATGGTGCTGGGAAAACTGGCTAGCCACATGTAGAAAGCTGAAACTGGATCCCTTCCTTACACCTTATACAAAAATCAACTCAAGATGGATTAAAGACTTAAACGTTAGACCTAAAACCATAAAAACCCTAGAAGAAAACCTAGGCAATACCATTCAGGACAAAGGCATGGGCAAGGACTTCATGTCTAAAACACCAAAAGCAATGGCAACAAAAGCCAAAATTAACAAATGGGATCTAATTAAACTAAAGAGCTTCTGCACAGCAAAGGAAACTACCATCAGAGTGAACAGGCAACCTAGAAAATGGGAGAAAATTTTCGCAACCTACTCATCTGACAAAGGGCTAATATCCAGAATCTACAATGAACTAGAACAAATTTACAAGAAAACACCAAACAACCCCATCAAAATGTGGGCGAAGGACATGAACAGACACTCCTCCAAAGAAGACATTTATGCAGCCAAAAAACACGTGAAACAATGCTCACCATCACTGGCCATCAGAGAAATGCAAAGCAAAACCACAATGAGATACCATCTCACACCAGTTAGAATGGCAATCATTCAAAAGTCAGGAAACAACAGGTGCTGGAGAGGATGTGGAGAAATAGGAACACTTTTACACTGTTGGTGGGACTGTAAACTAGTTCAACCCTTGTGGAAGTCACTGTGGCGATTCCTCAGGGATCTAGAACTAGAAATTCCATTTCACCCAGCCATCCCATTACTGGGTATATACCCAAAGGACTATAAATCATGCTACCATAAAGACACATGCACACGTATGTTTATTGCGGCATTATAAACAATAGCAGAGATTTGGAACCAACCCAAATGTCCAACAATGATAGACTGGATTAAGAAAATGTGGCACATATACACCATGGAATACTATGCAGCCATAAAAAATGATGAGTTCATATCCTTTTAGGGACATGGATGAAAATGGAAATCATTGTTCTCAGTAAACTATCGCAAGAACAAAAAACCAAACACCACATATTCTCACTCATAGGTGGGAATTGAACAATGAGAACACATGGACACAGGAAGGGGAACATCACACTTCGGGGACTGTTGTGATGTAGGGGGAGGGGGGAGGGACAGCATTGGGAGATATACCTAATGCTAGATGACGAGTTGGTGGGTGCAGCACACCAGCATGGCACATGTATACATATGTAGCTTACCTGCACGTTGCGCACGTGTACCATAGAGCCTAAAGTATAATAATAATAATAATAATAATAATAATGATAAAAAGAAAATAAATTAAAAAAAAAAGAAAGGCATAAATTCCGCGACACATACACTCTCCCATGATTAACCAGGAAGAAGTTGAATCTCTGAATAGACTAATAACAGGAGCTGAAATTGCGGCAATAATCAATAGCTTACCAACCAAAAAGAATCCAGGATCAGATGGGTTCACAGCCGAATTCTACCAGAGGTACAAGGAGGAACTGGAACCATTACTTCAGAAACTATTCCAATCAATAGAAAAAGAGGGAATCCTTCCTAACTCATTTTGTGAGGCCAGCATCATGCTGATAACAAAGCTGGGCAGAGACACAACCAAAAAAGAGAATTTTAGACCAATATCCTTGATGAATATTGATGCAAAAATCCTCAATAAATTACTGGCAAACCGAATCCAGCAGCACATCAAACAGCTTATCCACCATGATCAAGTGGGCTTCATCCCTGGGATGCAAGGCTGGTTCAATATACGCAAATCAATAAATGTAATCCAGCATATAAACAGAACGAAAGTCAAAAACCACAGGATTATCTCAATACATGAAGAAAAGGCCTTTGACAAAATTCAAAAACCCTTCATGATAAAAACTCTCAATAAATTAGGTATTGATGGGTCGTATCTCAAAATAATAAGAGCTATTTATGACAAACCCACAGCCAATATCATACTGAATGGGCAAAAACTGGAAGCATTCACTTTGAAAACTGGCACAAGACAGGGATGCCCTCTCTCACCACTTCTATTCAACATAGTGTTGGAAGTTCTGGCCAGGGCAATTAGGCAAGAGAAGGAAATCAAGGGTATTCAATTAGGAAAAAAGGAAGTCAAATTGTCCCTGTTTGCAGATGACGTGATAGTATATGTAGAAAACCCCATTGTCTCAGCCCAAAATCTCCTTAAGCTGATAAGCAACTTCAGCAAAGTCTCAGGATACAAAATCAATGGACAAAAATCACAAGCATTCTTATACATCAATAACAGACAAACAGAGAGCCAAATCATGAGTGAACTCCCAATCACAATTGCTTCAAAGAGAATAAAATACCTAGGAATCCAACTTACAAGGGATGTGAAGGACCTCTTCAAGGAGAAAACTACAAACCACTGCTCAAGGAAATAAAAGAGGATACAAACAAATGGAAGAACATTCCATGCTCATGGGTAGGAAGAATCAATATCATGAAAATGGCCATCCTTCCCAAGGTAATTTACAGATTCAATGCCATCCCCATCAAGTTACCAATGACTTTCTTCACAGAATTGGAAAAAACTACTTTAAAGTTCATATGGAACCAAAAAAGAGCCTGCATCACCAAGTCAATCCTAAGCCAAAAGAACAAAGCTGGAGGCATCACGCTACCTGACTTCAAACTATACTACAAGGCTACAGTAACCAAAACAGCATGGTACTGGTACCAAAACAGAGATCTAGATCAATGGAACGGAACAGAGCCGTCAGAAATAATGCCACCTATCTACAACTATCTGGTCTTTGACAAACCTGACAAAAACAAGAAATGGAGAAAGGATTCCCTCTTTAAAAAATGGTGCTGGGAAAACTGGCTAGCCACATGTAGAAAGCTGAAACTGGATCCCTTCCTTACACCTTATACAAAAATCAACTCAAGATGGATTAAAGACTTAAACGTTAGACCTAAAACCATAAAAACCCTAGAAGAAATCCTAGGCAATACCATTCAGGACATAGGCATGGGCAAGGACTTCATGTCTAAAACACCAAAAGCAATGGCAACAAAACCCAAAATTGACAAATGGGATCTAATTAAACTAAAGAGCTTCTGCACAGCAAAGGAAACTACCTTCAGAGAGAACAGGCAACCTAGAAAATGTGAGTAAATTTTCGCAACCTACTCATCTGACAAAGGGCTAATATCCAGAATCTACAATGAACTAGAACAAATTTACAAGAAAACACCAAACAACCCCATCAAAATGTGGGCGAAGGACATGAACAGACACTCCTCAAAAGAAGACATTTATGCAGCCAAAAAACACGTGAAACAATGCTCACCATCACTGGCCATCAGAGAAATGCAAATCAAAACCACAATGAGATACCATCTCACACCAGTTAGAATGGCAATCATTCAAAAGTCAGGAAACAACAGGTGCTGGAGAGGATGTGGAGAAATAGGAACACTTTTACACTGTTGGTGGGACTGTAAACTAGTTCAACCCTTGTGGAAGTCACTGTGGCGATTCCTCAGGGATCTAGAACTAGAAATTCCATTTGACCCAGCCATCCCATTAATGGGTATATACCCAAAGGACTATAAATCATGCTGCCATAAAGACACATGCACACGTATGTTTATTGCGGCATTATAAACAATAGCAGAGATTTGGAACCAACCCAAATGTCCAACAATGATAGACTGGATAAAGAAAATGTGGCACATATACACCATGGGATACTATGCAGCCATAAAAAATGATGAGTTCATATCCTTTTAGGGACATGGATGAAAATGGAAATCATCGTTCTCAGTAAACTATCGCAAGAACAAAAAACCAAACACCACATATTCTCACTCATAGGTGGGAATTGAACAATGAGAACACATGGACACAGGAAGGGGAACATCACACTTCGGGGACTGTTGTGGTGTGGGGGGAGGGGGGAGGGACAGCATTGGGAGATATACCTAATGCTAGATGACGAGTTGGTGGGTGCAGCACACCAGCATGGCACATGTATACATATGTAGCTTACCTGCACGTTGCGCACGTGTACCATAGAGCCTAAAGTATAATAATAATAATAATAATAATAATAATAATGATAAAAAGAAAAAAAATTAAAAAAAAAAAGAAAGGCATAAATTCCGCGACACATACACTCTCCCATGACTAAACCAGGAAGAAGTTGAATCTCTGAATAGACTAATAGCAGGAGCTGAAATTGCGGCAATAATCAATAGCTTACCAACCAAAAAGAGTCCAGGATCAGATGGGTTCACAGCCGAATTCTACCAGAGGTACAAGGAGGAACTGGAACCATTACTTCAGAAACTATTCCAATCAATAGAAAAAGAGGGAATCCTTCCTAACTCATTTTGTGAGGCCAGCATCATGCTGATACCAAAGCTGGGCAGAGACACAACCAAAAAAGAGAATTTTAGACGAATATCCTTGATGAATATTGATGCAAAAATCCTCAATAAATTACTGGCAAACCGAATCCAGCAGCACATCAAACAGCTTATCCACCATGATCAAGTGGGCTTCATCCCTGGGATGCAAGGCTGGTTCAATATACGCAAATCAATAAATGTAATCCAGCATATAAACAGAACGAAAGTCAAAAACCACAGGATTATCTCAATACATGAAGAAAAGGCCTTTGACAAAATTCAAAAACCCTTCATGATAAAAACTCTCAATAAATTAGGTATTGATGGGTAGTATCTCAAAATAATAAGAGCTATTTATGACAAACCCACAGCCAATATCATACTGAATGGGCAAAAACTGGAAGCATTCACTTTGAAAACTGGCACAAGACAGGGATGCCCTCTCTCACCACTTCTATTCAACATAGTGTTGGAAGTTCTGGCCAGGGCAATTAGGCAAGAGAAGGAAATCAAGGGTATTCAATTAGGAAAAAAGGAAGTCAAATTGTCCCTGTTTGCAGATGACGTGATAGTATATCTAGAAAACCCCATTGTCTCAGCCCAAAATCTCCTTAAGCTGATAAGCAACTTCAGCAAAGTCTCAGGATACAAAATCAATGTACAAAAATCACAAGCATTCTTATACATCAATAACAGACAAACAGAGAGCCAAATCATGAGTGAACTCCCAATCACAATTGCTTCAAAGAGAACAAAATACCTAGGAATCCAACTTACAAGGGATGTGAAGGACCTCTTCAAGGAGAAAACTACAAACCACTGCTCAAGGAAATAAAAGAGGATACAAACAAATGGAAGAACATTCCATGCTCATGGGTAGGAAGAATCAATATCATGAAAATGGCCATCCTTCCCAAGGTAATTTACAGATTCAATGCCATCCCCATCACGTTACCAATGACTTTCTTCACAGAATTGGAAAAAACTAAAAGTTCATATGGAACCAAAAAAGAGCCCGCATCACCAAGTCAATCCTAAGCCAAAAGAACAAAGCTGGAGGCATCACGCTACCTGACTTCAAACTTTACTACAAGGCTACAGTAACCAAAACAGCATGGTACTGGTACCAAAACAGAGATCTAGATCAATGGATCGGAACAGAGCCGTCAGAAATAATGCCACATATCTACAACTATCTGATCTTTGACAAACCTGACAAAAACAAGAAATGGAGAAAGGATTCCCTATTTAATAAATGGTGCTGGGAAAACTGGCTAGCCACATGTAGAAAGCTGAAACTGGATCCCTTCCTTACACCTTATACAAAAATCAACTCAAGATGGATTAAAGACTTAAACGTTAGACCTAAAACCATAAAAACCCTAGAAGAAAACCTAGGCAATACCATTCAGGACAAAGGCATGGGCAAGGACTTCATGTCTAAAACACCAAAAGCAATGGCAACAAAAGCCAAAATTAACAAATGGGATCTAATTAAACTAAAGAGCTTCTGCACAGCAAAGGAAACTACCATCAGAGTGAACAGGCAACCTAGAAAATGGGAGAAAATTTTCGCAACCTACTCATCTGACAAAGGGCTAATATCCAGAATCTACAATGAACTAGAACAAATTTACAAGAAAACACCAAACAACCCCATCAAAATGTGGGCGAAGGACATGAACAGACACTCCTCCAAAGAAGACATTTATGCAGCCAAAAAACACGTGAAACAATGCTCACCATCACTGGCCATCAGAGAAATGCAAAGCAAAACCACAATGAGATACCATCTCACACCAGTTAGAATGGCAATCATTCAAAAGTCAGGAAACAACAGGTGCTGGAGAGGATGTGGAGAAATAGGAACACTTTTACACTGTTGGTGGGACTGTAAACTAGTTCAACCCTTGTGGAAGTCACTGTGGCGATTCCTCAGGGATCTAGAACTAGAAATTCCATTTCACCCAGCCATCCCATTACTGGGTATATACCCAAAGGACTATAAATCATGCTACCATAAAGACACATGCACACGTATGTTTATTGCGGCATTATAAACAATAGCAGAGATTTGGAACCAACCCAAATGTCCAACAATGATAGACTGGATTAAGAAAATGTGGCACATATACACCATGGAATACTATGCAGCCATAAAAAATGATGAGTTCATATCCTTTTAGGGACATGGATGAAAATGGAAATCATTGTTCTCAGTAAACTATCGCAAGAACAAAAAACCAAACACCACATATTCTCACTCATAGGTGGGAATTGAACAATGAGAACACATGGACACAGGAAGGGGAACATCACACTTCGGGGACTGTTGTGATGTGGGGGGAGGGGGGAGGGACAGCATTGGGAGATATACCTAATGCTAGATGACGATGTGGTGGGTGCAGCACACCAGCATGGCACATGTATACATATGTAGCTTACCTGCACGTTGCGCACGTGTACCATAGAGCCTAAAGTATAATAATAATAATAATAATAATAATAATGATAAAAAGAAAATAAATTAAAAAAAAAGAAAGGCATAAATTCCGCGACACATACACTCTCCCATGATTAACCAGGAAGAAGTTGAATCTCTGAATAGACTAATAACAGGAGCTGAAATTGCGGCAATAATCAATAGCTTACCAACCAAAAAGAGTCCAGGATCGGATGGGTTCACAGCCGAATTCTACCAGAGGTACTAGGAGGAACAGGAACCATTACTTCAGAAACTATTCCAATCAATAGAAAAAGAGGGAATCCTTCCTAACTCATTTTGTGAGGCCAGCATCATGCTGATAACAAAGCTGGGCAGAGACACAACCAAAAAAGAGAATTTTAGACCAATATCCTTGATGAATATTGATGCAAAAATCCTCAATAAATTACTGGCAAACCGAATCCAGCAGCACATCAAACAGCTTATCCACCATGATCAAGTGGGCTTCATCCCTGGGATGCAAGGCTGGTTCAATATACGCAAATCAATAAATGTAATCCAGCATATAAACAGAACGAAAGTCAAAAACCACAGGATTATCTCAATACATGAAGAAAAGGCCTTTGACAAAATTCAAAAACCCTTCATGCTAAAAACTCTCAATAAATTAGGTATTGATGGGTCGTATCTCAAAATAATAAGAGCTATTTATGACAAACCCACAGCCAATATCATACTGAATGGGCAAAAACTGGAAGCATTCACATTGAAAACTGGCACAAGACAGGGATGCCCTCTCTCACCACTTCTATTCAACATAGTGTTGGAAGTTCTGGCCAGGGCAATTAGGCAAGAGAAGGAAATCAAGGGTATTCAATTAGGAAAAAAGGAAGTCAAATTGTCCCTGTTTGCAGATGACGTGATAGTATATCTAGAAAACCCCATTGTCTCAGCCCAAAATCTCCTTAAGCTGATAAGCAACTTCAGCAAAGTCTCAGGATACAAAATCAATGTACAAAAATCACAAGCATTCTTATACATCAATAACAGACAAACAGAGAGCCAAATCATGAGTGAACTCCCATTCACAATTGCTTCAAAGAGAATAAAATACCTAGGAATCCAACTTACAAGGGATGTGAAGGACCTCTTCAAGGAGAAAACTACAAACCACTGCTCAAGGAAATAAAAGAGGATACAAACAAATGGAAGAACATTCCATGCTCATGGGTAGGAAGAATCAATATCATGAAAATGGCCATCCTTCCCAAGGTAATTTACAGATTCAATGCCATCCCCATCACGTTACCAATGACTTTCTTCACAGAATTGGAAAAAACTAAAAGTTCATATGGAACCAAAAAAGAGCCCGCATCACCAAGTCAATCCTAAGCCAAAAGAACAAAGCTGGAGGCATCACGCTACCTGACTTCAAACTTTACTACAAGGCTACAGTAACCAAAACAGCATGGTACTGGTACCAAAACAGAGATCTAGATCAATGGAACAGAACAGAGCCGTCAGAAATAATGCCACATATCTACAACTATCTGATCTTTGACAAACCTGACAAAAACAAGAAATGGAGAAAGGATTCCCTATTTAATAAATGGTGCTGGGAAAACTGGCTAGCCACATGTAGAAAGCTGAAACTGGATCCCTTCCTTACACCTTATACAAAAATCAACTCAAGATGGATTAAAGACTTAAACGTTAGACCTAAAACCATAAAAACCCTAGAAGAAAACCTAGGCAATACCATTCAGGACATAGGCATGGGCAAGGACTTCATGTCTAAAACACCAAAAGCAATGGCAACAAAAGCCAAAATTGACAAATGGGATCTAATTAAACTAAAGAGCTTCTGCACAGCAAAGGAAACTACCATCAGAGTGAACAGGCAACCTAGAAAATGGGAGAAAATTTTCGCAACCTACTCATCTGACAAAGGGCTAATATCCAGAATCTACAATGAACTCCAACAAATTTACAAGAAAACACCAAACAACCCGATCAAAAAGTGGGCGAAGGACATGAACAGACACTCCTCAAAAGAAGACATTTATGCAGCCAAAAAACACGTGAAAAAATGCTCACCATCACTGGCCATCAGAGAAATGCAAATCAAATCCACAATGAGATACCATCTCACACCAGTTAGAATGGCAATCATTCAAAAGTCAGGAAACAACAGGTGCTGGAGAGGATGTGGAGAAATAGGAACACTTTTACACTGTTGGTGGGACTGTAAAGTAGTTCAACCCTTGTGGAATTCACTGTGGCGATTCCTCAGGGATCTAGAACTAGAAATTCCATTTGACCCAGCCATCCCATTACTGGGTATATACCCAAAGGACTATAAATCATGCTGCCATAAAGACACATGCACGCGTATGTTTATTGCGGCATTAAAAACAATAGCAAAGACTTGGAACCAACCCAAATTTCCAACAATGTTAGACTGGATTAAGAAAATGTGGCACATATACACCATGGAATACTATGCAGCCATAAAAAATGATGAGTTCGTATCCTTTGTAGGGACATGGATGAAAATGGAAACCATCATTCTCAGTAAACTATCGCAAGAACAAAACACCAAACACCACATATTCTCACTCATAGGTGGGAATTGAACAATGAGAACACATGGACACAGGAAGGGGAACATCACACTTCGGGGACTGTTGTGGTGTGGGGGGAGGGGGGAGGGACAGCATTGGGAGATATACCTAATGCTAGAGGACGAGTTGGTGGTTGCAGCGCACCAGCATGGCACATGTATACATATGTAGCTTACCTGCACGTTGCGCACGTGTACCATAGAGCCTAAAGTATAATAATAATAATAATCATCATCATCATAATAATGATAAAAAGAAAAAAAATTAAAAAAAAAAGAAAGGGATAAATTCCGCGACACATACACTCTCCCATGACAAAACCAGGAAGAAGTTGAATCTCTGAATAGACTAATAACGGGAGCTGAAATTGCGGCAATAATCAATAGCTTACCAACCAAAAAGAGTCCAGGATAAGATGGGTTCACAGCCGAATTCTACCAGAGGTCCAAGGAGGAACTGGAACCATTACTTCAGAAAGTATTCCAATCAATAGAAAAAGAGGGAATCCTTCCTAACTCGTTTTATGAGGCCAGCATCATGCTGATACCAAAGCTGGGCAGAGACACAACCAAAAAAGAGAATTTTAGACCAATATCCTTGATGAATATTGATGCAAAAATCCTCAATAAATTACTGGCACACCGAATCCAGCAGCACATCAAACAGCTTATCCACCATGATAAAGTGGGCTTCATCCCTGGGATGCAAGGCTGGTTCAATATACGCAAATCAATAAATGTAATCCAGCATATAAACAGAACCAAAGTCAAAAACCACATGATTATCTCAATACATGAAGAAAAGGCCTTTGACAAAATTCAACAACCCTTCATGCTAAAAACTCTCAATAAATTAGGTATTGATGGGTCGTATCTCAAAATAATAAGAGCTATTTATGACAAACCCACAGCCAATATCATACTGAATGGGCAAAAACTGGAAACATTCACTTTGAAAACTGGCACAAGAGAGGGATGCCCTCTCTCACCACTTCTATTCAACATAGTGTTGGAAGTTCTGGCCAGGGCAAATAGGCAAGAGAAGGAAATCAAGGGTATTCAATTAGGAAAAAAGGAAGTCAAATTGTCCCTGTTTGCAGATGACGTGATAGTATAGCTAGAAAACCCCATTGTCTCAGCCCAAAATCTCCTTAAGCTGATAAGCAACTTCAGCAAAGTCTCAGGATACAAAATCAATGTACAAAAATCACAAGCATTCTTATACATCAATAACAGACAAACAGAGAGCCAAATCATGAGTGAACTCCCATTCACAATTGCTTCAAAGAGAATAAAATACCTAGGAATCCAACTTACAAGGGATGTGAAGGACCTCTTCAAGGAGAAAACTACAAACCACTGCTCAAGGAAATAAAAGAGGATACAAACAAATGGAAGAACATTCCATGCTCATGGGTAGGAAGAATCAATATCATGAAAATGGCCATCCTTCCCAAGGTAATTTACAGATTCAATGCCATCCCCATCAAGTTACCAATGACTTTCTTCACAGAATTGGAAAAAACTACTTTAAAGTTCATATGGAACCAAAAAAGAGCCCGCATCACCAAGTCAATCCTAAGCCAAAAGAACAAAGCTGGAGGCATCACGCTACCTGACTTCAAACTATACTACAAGGCTACAGTAACCAAAACAGCATGGTACTGGTACCAAAACAGAGACATAGATCAATGGAACAGAACAGAGCCGTCAGAAATAATGCCACCTATCTACAACTATCTGATCTTTGACAAACCTGAAAAAAACAAGAAATGGAGAAAGGATTCCCTATTTAATAAATGGTGCTGGGAAAACTGGCTAGCCACATGTAGAAAGCTGAAACTGGATCCCTTCCTTACACCTTATACAAAAATCAACTCAAGATGGATTAAAGACTTAAACGTTAGACCTAAAACCATAAAAACCCTAGAAGAAAACCTAGGCATTACCATTCAGGACATAGGCATGGGCAAGGACTTCATGTCTAAAACACCAAAAGCAATGGCAACAAAAGCCAAAATTGACAAATGGGATCTAATTAAACTAAAGAGCTTCTGCACAGCAAAGGAAACTACCATCAGAGTGAACAGGCAACCTAGAAAATGGGAGAAAATTTTCGCAACCTACTCATCTGACAAAGGGCTAATATCCAGAATCTACAATGAACTCCAACAAATTTACAAGAAAACACCAAACAACCCCATCAAAAAGTGGGCGAAGGACATGAACAGACACTCTTCAAAAGAAGACATTTATGCAGCCCAAAAACACGTGGAAAAATGCTCACCATCACGGGCTATCAGAGAAATGCAAATCAAAACCACAATGAGATACCATCTCACACCAGTTAGAATGGCAATCATTCAAAAGTCAGGAAACAACAGGTGCTGGAGAGGATGTGGAGAAATAGGAACACTTTTACACTGTTGGTGGGACTGTAAAGTAGTTCAACCCTTGTGGAATTCACTGTGGCGATTCCTCAGGGATCTAGAACTAGAAATTCCATTTGACCCAGCCATCCCATTACTGGGTATATACCCAAAGGACTATAAATCATGCTGCCATAAAGGCACATGCACGCTTATGTTTATTGCGGCATTATAAACAATAGCAAAGACTTGGAAACAACCCAAATGTCCAACAATGATAGACTGGATTAAGAAAATGTGGCACATATACACCATGGAATACTATGCAGCCATAAAAAATGTTGAGTTCGTATCCTTTGTAGGGACATGGATGAAAATGGAAATCATCATTCTCAGTAAACTATCGCAAGAACAAAACACCAAACACCACACATTCTCACTCATAGGTGGGAATTGAACAATGAGAACACATGGACACAGGAAGGGGAACATCATACTTCGGGGACTGTTGTGGTGTGTTGGGAGGGTGGTGGGACAGCATTGGGAGATATACCTAATGCTAGATGACGAGTTGGTGGGTGCAGCGCACCAGCATGGCACATGTATACATATGTAGCTTACCTGCACGTTGCGCACGTGTACCATAGAGCCTAAAGTATAATAATAATAATAATAATAATAATAATGATAAAAAGAAAAAAAATTAAAAAAAAAAAGAAAGGGATAAATTCCGCGACACATACACTCTCCCATGACTAAACCAGGAAGAAGTTGAATCTCTGAATAGACTAATAACAGGAGCTG
Source organism: Pongo abelii (assembly GCF_028885655.2). NCBI lineage: Eukaryota > Metazoa > Chordata > Mammalia > Primates > Hominidae > Pongo > Pongo abelii. The sequence goes on from NC_071998.2 coordinate 6,395,335, forward strand.
AAATTGCGGCAATAATCAATAGCTTACCAACCAAAAAGAGTCCAGGATCAGATGGGTTCACAGCCGAATTCTACCAGAGGTCCAAGGAGGAACTGGAACCATTACTTCAGAAAGTATTCCAATCAATAGAAAAAGAGGGAATCCTTCCTAACTCGCTTTATGAGGCCAGCATCATGCTGATACCAAAGCTGGGCAGAGACACAACCAAAAAAGAGAATTTTAGACCAATATCCTTGATGAATATTGATGCAAAAATCCTCAATAAATTACTGGCACACCGAATCCAGCAGCACATCAAACAGCTTATCCACCATGATCAAGTGGGCTTCATCCCTGGGATGCAAGGCTGGTTCAATATACGCAAATCAATAAATGTAATCCAGCATATAAACAGAACCAAAGTCAAAAACCACATGATTATCTCAATACATGAAGAAAAGGCCTTTGACAAAATTCAACAACCCTTCATGCTAAAAACTCTCAATAAATTAGGTATTGATGGGTCGTATCTCAAAATAATAAGAGCTATTTATGACAAACCCACAGCCAATATCATACTGAATGGGCAAAAACTGGAAGCATTCACTTTGAAAACTGGCACAAGAGAGGGATGCCCTCTCTCACCACTTCTATTCAACATAGTGTTGGAAGTTCTGGCCAGGGCAATTAGGCAAGAGAAGGAAATCAAGGGTATTCAATTAGGAAAAAAGGAAGTCAAATTGTCCCTGTTTGCAGATGACGTGATAGTATAGCTAGAAAACCCCATTGTCTCAGCCCAAAATCTCCTTAAGCTGATAAGCAACTTCAGCAAAGTCTCAGGATACAAAATCAATGTACAAAAATCACAAGCATTCTTATACATCAATAACAGACAAATAGAGAGCCAAATCATGAGTGAACTCCCATTCACAATTGCTTCAAAGAGAATAAAATACCTAGGAATCCAACTTACAAGGGATGTGAAGGACCTCTTCAAGGAGAAAACTACAAACCACTGCTCAAGGAAATAAAAGAGGATACAAACAAATGGAAGAACATTCCATGCTCATGGGTAGGAAGAATCAATATCATGAAAATGGCCATCCTTCCCAAGGTAATTTACAGATTCAATGCCATCCCCATCAAGTTACCAATGACTTTCTTCACAGAATTGCAAAAAACTACTTTAAAGTCCATATGGAACCAAAAAAGAGCCCGCATCACCAAGTCAATCCTAAGCCAAAAGAACAAAGCTGGAGGCATCACGCTACCTGACTTCAAACTATACTACAAGGCTACAGTAACCAAAACAGCATGGTACTGGTACCAAAACAGAGATATAGATCAATGGAACAGAACAGAGCCGTCAGAAATAATGCCACCTATCTACAACTATCTGATCTTTGACAAACCTGAAAAAAACAAGAAATGGAGAAAGGATTCCCTATTTAATAAATGGTGCTGGGAAAACTGGCTAGCCACATGTAGAAAGCTGAAACTGGATCCCTTCCTTACACCTTATACAAAAATCAACTCAAGATGGATTAAAGACTTAAACGTTAGACCTAAAACCATAAAAACCCTAGAAGAAAACCTAGGCAATACCATTCAGGACATAGGCATGGGCAAGGACTTCATGTCTAAAACACCAAAAGCAATGGCAACAAAAGCCAAAATTGACAAATGGGATCTAATTAAACTAAAGAGCTTCTGCACAGCAAAGGAAACTACCATCAGAGTGAACAGGCAACCTACAAAATGGGAGAAAATTTTCGCAACCTACTCATCTGACAAAGGGCTAATATCCAGAATCTACAATGAACTCCAACAAATTTACAAGAAAACACCAAACAACCCCATCAAAAAGTGGGCGAAGGACATGAACAGACACTCTTCAAAAGAAGACATTTATGCAGCCCAAAAACACGTGAAAAAATGCTCACCATCACGGGCTATCAGAGAAATGCAAATCAAAACCACAATGAGATACCATCTCACACCAGTTAGAATGGCAATCATTCAAAAGTCAGGAAACAACAGGTGCTGGAGAGGATGTGGAGAAATAGGAACACTTTTACACTGTTGGTGGGACTGTAAAGTAGTTCAACCCTTGTGGAATTCACTGTGGCGATTCCTCAGGGATCTAGAACTAGAAATTCCATTTGACCCAGCCATCCCATTACTGGGTATATACCCAAAGGACTATAAATCATGCTGCCATAAAGGCACATGCACGCGTATGATTATTGCGGCATTATAAACAATAGCAAAGACTTGGAACCAACCCAAATGTCCAACAATGATAGACTGGATTAAGAAAATGTGGCACATATACACCATGGAATACTATGCAGCCATAAAAAATGATGAGTTCGTATCCTTTGTAGGGACATGGATGAAAATGGAAATCATCATTCTCAGTAAACTATCACAAGAACAAAACACCAAACACCACACATTCTCACTCATAGGTGGGAATTGAACAATGAGAACACATGGACACAGGAAGGGGAACATCATACTTCCGGGACTGTTGTGGTGTGGGGGGAGGGTGGTGGGACAGCATTGGGAGATATACCTAATGCTAGATGACGAGTTGGTGGGTGCAGCGCACCAGCATGGCACATGTATACATATGTAGCTTACCTGCACGTTGCGCACGTGTACCATAGAGCCTAAAGTATAATAATAATAATAATAATAATAATGATAAAAAGAAAAAAAATTAAAAAAAAAAAGAAAGGGATAAATTCCGCGACACATACACTCTCCCATGACTAAACCAGGAAGAAGTTGAATCTCTGAATAGACTAATAACAGGAGCTGAAATTGCGGCAATAATCAATAGCTTACCAACCAAAAGAGTCCAGGATCAGATGGGTTCACAGCCGAATTCTACCAGAGGTCCAAGGAGGAACTGGAACCATTACTTCAGAAAGTATTCCAATCAATAGAAAAAGAGGGAATCCTTCCTAACTCGCTTTATGAGGCCAGCATCATGCTGATACCAAAGCTGGGCAGAGACACAACCAAAAAAGAGAATTTTAGACCAATATCCTTGATGAATATTGATGCAAAAATCCTCAATAAATTACTGGCACACCGAATCCAGCAGCACATCAAACAGCTTATCCACCATGATCAAGTGGGCTTCATCCCTGGGATGCAAGGCTGGTTCAATATACGCAAATCAATAAATGTAATCCAGCATATAAACAGAACCAAAGTCAAAAACCACATGATTATCTCAATACATGAAGAAAAGGCCTTTGACAAAATTCAACAACCCTTCATACTAAAAACTCTCAATAAATTAGGTATTGATGGGTCGTATCTCAAAATAATAAGAGCTATTTATGACAAACCCACAGCCAATATCATACTGAATGGGCAAAAACTGGAAGCATTCACTTTGAAAACTGGCACAAGACAGGGATGCCCTCTCTCACCACTTCTATTCAACATAGTGTTGGAAGTTCTGGCCAGGGCAATTAGGCAAGAGAAGGAAATCAAGGGTATTCAATTAGGAAAAAAGGAAGTCAAATTGTCCCTGTTTGCAGATGACGTGATAGTATAGCTAGAAAACCCCATTGTCTCAGCCCAAAATCTCCTTAAGCTGATAAGCAACTTCAGCAAAGTCTCAGGATACAAAATCAATGTACAAAAATCACAAGCATTCTTATACATCAATAACAGACAAATAGAGAGCCAAATCATGAGTGAACTCCCATTCACAATTGCTTCAAAGAGAATAAAATACCTAGGAATCCAACTTACAAGGGATGTGAAGGACCTCTTCAAGGAGAAAACTACAAACCACTGCTCAAGGAAATAAAAGAGGATACAAACAAATGGAAGAACATTCCATGCTCATGGGTAGGAAGAATCAATATCATGAAAATGGCCATCCTTCCCAAGGTAATTTACAGATTCAATGCCATCCCCATCAAGTTACCAATGACTTTCTTCACAGAATTGCAAAAAACTACTTTAAAGTCCATATGGAACCAAAAAAGAGCCCGCATCACCAAGTCAATCCTAAGCCAAAAGAACAAAGCTGGAGGCATCACGCTACCTGACTTCAAACTATACTACAAGGCTACAGTAACCAAAACAGCATGGTACTGGTACCAAAACAGAGATCTAGATCAATGGAACAGAACAGAGCCGTCAGAAATAATGCCACCTATCTACAACTATCTGATCTTTGACAAACCTGAAAAAAACAAGAAATGGAGAAAGGATTCCCTATTTAATAAATGGTGCTGGGAAAACTGGCTAGCCACATGTAGAAAGCTGAAACTGGATCCCTTCCTTACACCTTATACAAAAATCAACTCAAGATGGATTAAAGACTTAAACGTTAGACCTAAAACCATAAAAACCCTAGAAGAAAACCTAGGCAATACCATTCAGGACATAGGCATGGGCAAGGACTTCATGTCTAAAACACCAAAAGCAATGGCAACAAAAGCCAAAATTGACAAATGGGATCTAATTAAACTAAAGAGCTTCTGCACAGCAAAGGAAACTACCATCAGAGTGAACAGGCAACCTATAAAATGGGAGAAAATTTTCGCAACCTACTCATCTGACAAAGGGCTAATATCCAGAATCTACAATGAACTCCAACAAATTTACAAGAAAACACCAAACAACCCCATCAAAAAGTGGGCGAAGGGCATGAACAGACACTCCTCAAAAGAAGACGTTTATGCAGCCGAAAAACACGTGAAAAAATGCTCACCATCACTGGCCATCAGAGAAATGCAAATCAAAACCACAATGAGATACCATCTCACACCAGTAGGAATGGAAATCATTAAAAAGTCAGGAAACAACAGGTGCTGGAGAGGATGTGGAGAAATAGGAACACTTTTACACTGTTGGTGGGACTGTAAACTAGTTCAACCCTTGTGGAAGTCACTGTGGCGATTTCTCAGGTATCTAGAACTAGAAATTCCATTTGACCCAGCCATCCCATTACTGAGTATATACCCAAAGGACTATAAATCATGCTGCTATAAAGACACATGCACACGTATGTTTATTGTGGCATTATACACAATAGCAAAGACTTGGAACCAAAACAAATGTCCAACAATGATAGACTGGATTAAGAAAATGTGGCAAATATACACCATGGAATATTATGCAGCCATAAAAAATGATGAGTTCATATCCTTTGTAGGGACATGGATGAAATTGGAAATCATCGTTCTCAGTAAACTATCGCAAGAACAAAAAACCAAACACCACATATTCTCACTCATAGGTGGGAATTGAACAGTGAGAACACATGGACACAGGAAGGGGAACTTCACACTTCGGGGACTGTTGTGGGGTGGGGGGAGGGGGGAGGGACAGCATTGGGAGATATACCTAATGCTAGATGACGAGTTGGTGGGTGCAGCGCACCAGCATGACACATGTGTACATATGTAGCTTACCTGCAGGTTGCGCACGTGTACCATAGAGCCTAAAGTATAATAATAATAACAATAATAATAATAATAATGATAAAAAGAAAAAAAATTAAAAAAAAAAGAAAGGGATGAATTCCTCGACACATACACTCTCCCACGACTAAACCAGGAAGAAGTTGAATCTCTGAATAGACTAATAACAGCAGCTGAAATTGCGGCAATAATCAATAGCTTACCAACGAAAAAGAGTCCAGGATCAGATGGGTACACAACCGAATTCTGCCAGAGGTACAAGGAGGAACTGGAACCATTACTTCAGAAACTATTCAAATCAATAGAAAAAGAGGGAATCCTTCCTAACTCATTTTATGAGGCCAGCATCATGCTGATACCAAAGCTGCGCAGAGACACAACCAAAAAAGAGAATTTTAGACCAATATCCTCGATGAATATTGATGCAAAAATCCTCAATAAATTACTGGCAAACCAAATCCAGCAGCACATCAAACAGCTTATCCAGCATGATCAAGTGGGCTTCATCCCTGGGATGGAAGTCTGGTTCAATATACGCAAATCAATAAATGTAATCCAGCATAAAAACAGAACCAACGTCAAAAACAACATGATTAAATCAATACATGAAGAAAAGGCCTTTGACAAAATTCAACAACCCTTCATGCTAAAAACTCTCAACAAATTAGGTATTGATGGGTCGTATCTCAAAACTATAAGAGCTATTTATGACAAACCCACAGCCAATATCATACTGAATGGGCAAAAACTGGAAGCATTCACTTTGAAAACTGGCACAAGACAGGGATGCCCTCTCTCACCACTTCTATTCAACATAGTGTTGGAAGTTCTGGCCAGGGCAATTAGGCAAGAGAAGGAAATCAAGGGTATTCAATTAGGAAAAAAGGAAGTCAAATTGTCCCTGTTTGCAGATGACGTGATAGTATATTTAGAAAACCCCATTGTCTCAGCCCAAAATCTCCTTAAGCTGATAAGCAACTTCAGCAAAGTCTCAGCATACAAAATCAATGGACAAAAATCACAAGCATTCTTATACATCAATAACAGACAAACAGAGAGCCAAATCATGAGTGAACTCCCATTCACAATTGCTTCAAAGAGAATAAAATACCTAGGAATCCAAATTACAAGGGATGTGAAGGACCTCTTCAAGGAGAAAACTACAAACCACTGCTCAAGGAAATAAAAGAGGATACAAACAAATGGAAGAACATTCCATGCTCATGGGTAGGAAGAATCAATATCATGAAAATGGCCATCCTTCCCAAGGTAATTTACAGATTCAATGCCATCCCCATCAAGTTACCAATGACTTTCTTCACAGAATTGGAAAAAACTACTTTAAAGTCCATATGGAACCAAAAAAGAGCCCGCATCACCAAGTCAATCCTAAGGCAAAAGAACAAAGCTGGAGGCATCACGCTACCTGACTTCAAACTATACTACAAGGCTACAGTAACCAAAACAGCATGGTACTGGTACCAAAACAGAGATATAGATCAATGGAACAGAACAGAGCCGTCAGAAATAATGCCACATATCTACAACTATCTGACACACCTGACAAAAACAAGAAATTGAGAAAGGATTCCCCATTTAATAAATGGTGCTGGGAAAACTGGCTAGCCACACGTAGAAAGCTGAAACTGGATCCCTTCCTTACACCTTATACAAAAATCAACTCAAGATGGACTAAAGACTTAAACGTTAGACCTAAAACCATAAAAATCCTAGAAGAAAACCTAGGCAATACCATTCAGGACATAGGCATGGGCAAGGACTTCATGTCTAAAACACCAAAAGCAATGGCAACAAAAGCCAAAATTGACAAATGGGATCTAATTAAACTAAAGAGCTTCTGCACAGCAAAGGAAACTACCATCAGAGTGAACAGGCAACCTACAAAACGGGAGAAAATTTTCGCAACCTACTCATCTGACAAAGGGCTAATATCCAGAATCTACAATGAACTCCAACAAATTTACAAGAAAACACCAAACAACCCCATCAAAAAGTGGACGAAGGACATGAACAGACACTCCTCAAAAGAAGACATTTATGCAGACCAAAAACACGTGAAAAAATGCTCACCATCACGGGCTATCAGAGAAATGCAAATCAAAACCACAATGAGATAGCATCTCACACCAGTTAGAATGGCAATCACTAAAAAGTCAGGAAACAACAGGTGCTGGAGAGGATGTGGAGAAATAGGAACACTTTTACACTGTTGGTGGGACTGTAAACTAGTTCAACCCTTGTGGAAGTCACTGTGGCGATTCCTCAGGGATCTAGAACTAGAAATTCCATTTGACCCAGCCATCCCATTACTGGGTATATACCCAAAGGACTATAAATCATGCTGCCATAAAGACACATGCACGCGTATGTTTATTGCGGCATTATAAACAATAGCAAAGACTTGGAACCAACCCAAATGTCCAACAATGATAGACTGGATTAAGAAAATGTGGCACATATACACCACGGAATACTAGGCAGCCATAAAAAATGATGAGTTCGTATCCTTTGTAGGGACATGGATGAAAATGGAAATCATCATTCTCAGTAAACTATCGCAAGAACAAAAAACCAAACACCACATATTCTCACTCATAGGTGGGAATTGAACAATGAGAACACATGGACACAGGAAGGGGAACATCACACTTCGGGGACTGTTGTGGTGTGGGGGGAGGGGGGAGGGACAGCATTGGGAGATATACCTAATGCTAGATGACGAGTTGGTGGGTGCAGCGCACCAGCATGGCACATGTATACATATGTAGCTTACCTGCACGTTGCGCACGTGTACCATAGAGCCTAAAGTATAATAATAATAATAATAATAATAATAATGATAAAAAGAAAAAAATTAAAAAAAAAAAGGGATAAATTCCGCGACACATACACTCTCCCATGACTAAACCAGGAAGAAGTTGAATCTCTGAATAGACTAATAACAGGAGCTGAAATTGCGGCAATAATCAATAGCTTACCAACCAAAAAGAGTCCAGGATCAGATGGGTTCACAGCCGAATTCTACCAGAGGTCCAAGGAGGAACTGGAACCATTACTTCAGAAAGTATTCCAATCAATAGAAAAAGAGGGAATCCTTCCTAACTCGCTTTATGAGGCCAGCATCATGCTGATACCAAAGCTGGGCAGAGACACAACCAAAAAAGAGAATTTTAGACCAACATCCTTGATGAATATTGATGCAAAAATCCTCAATAAATTACTGGCACACCGAATCCAGCAGCACATCAAACAGCTTATCCACCATGATCAAGTGGGCTTCATCCCTGGGATGCAAGGCTGGTTCAATATACGCAAATCAATAAATGTAATCAGGCATATAAACAGAACCAAAGTCAGAAAACACATGATTATCTCAATACATGAAGAAAAGGCCTTTGACAAAATTCAACAACCCTTCATGCTAAAAACTCTCAATAAATTAGGTATTGATGGGTCGTATCTCAAAATAATAAGAGCTATTTATGACAAACCCACAGCCAATGTCATACTGAATGGGCAAAAACTGGAAACATTCACTTTGAAAACTGGCACAAGAGAGGGATGCCCTCTCTCACCACTTCTATTCAACATAGTGTTGGAAGTTCTGGCCAGGGCAATTAGGCAAGAGAAGGAAATCAAGGGTATTCAATTAGGAAAAAAGGAAGTCAAATTGTCCCTGTTTGCAGATGACGTGATAGTATAGCTAGAAAACCCCATTGTCTCAGCCCAAAATCTCCTTAAGCTGATAAGCAACTTCAGCAAAGTCTCAGGATACAAAATCAATGTACAAAAATCACAAGCATTCTTATACATCAATAACAGACAAACAGAGAGCCAAATCATGAGTGAACTCCCATTCACAATTGCTTCAAAGAGAATAAAATACCTAGGAATCCAACTTCCAAGGGATGTGAAGGACCTCTTCAAGGAGAAAACTACAAACCACTGCTCAAGGAAATAAAAGAGGATACAAACAAATGGAAGAACATTCCATGCTCATGGGTAGGAAGAATCAATATCATGAAAATGGCCATCCTTCCCAAGGTAATTTACAGATTCAATGCCATCCCCATCAAGTTACCAATGACTTTCTTCACAGAATTGGAAAAAACTACTTTAAAGTTCATATGGAACCAAAAAAGAGCCCGCATCACCAAGTCAATCCTAAGCCAAAAGAACAAACCTGGAGGCATCACGCTACCTGACTTCAAACTATACTACAAGGCTACAGTAACCAAAACAGCATGGTACTGGTACCAAAACAGAGATATAGATCAATGGAACAGAACAGAGCCGTCAGAAATAATGCCACCTATCTACAACTATCTGATCTTTGACAAACCTGAAAAAAACAAGAAATGGAGAAAGGATTCCCTATTTAATAAATGGTGCTGTTAAAACTGGCTAGCCACATGTAGAAAGCTGAAACTGGATCCCTTCCTTACACCTTATAGAAAAATCAACTCAAGATGGATTAAAAACTTAAACGTTAGACCTAAAACCATAAAAACCCTAGAAGAAAACCTAGGCAATACCATTCAGGACATAGGCATGGGCAAGGACTTCATGTCTAAAACACCAAAAGCAATGGCAACAAAAGCCAAAATTGACAAATGGGATCTAATTAAACTAAAGAGCTTCTGCACAGCAAAGGAAACTACCATCAGAGTGAACAGGCAACCTACAAAATGGGAGAAAATTTTCGCAACTTACTCATCTGACAAAGGGCTAATATCCAGAATCTACAATGAACTCCAACAAATTTACAAGAAAACACCAAACAAACCCATCAAAAAGTGGGCGAAGGACATGAACAGACACTCTTCAAAAGAAGACATTTATGCAGCCCAAAAACACGTGAAAAAATGCTCACCATCACGGGCTATCAGAGAAATGCAAATCAAAACCACAATGAGATACCATCTCACACCAGTTAGAATGGCAATCATTCAAAAGTCAGGAAACAACAGGTGCTGGAGAGGATGTGGAGAAATAGGAACACTTTTACACTGTTGGTGGGACTGTAAAGTAGTTCAACCCTTGTGGAATTCACTGTGGCGATTCCTCAGGGATGTAGAACTAGAAATTCCATTTGACCCAGCCATCCCATTACTGGGTATATACCCAAAGGACTATAAATCATTCTGCCATAAAGACACATGCACACGTATGTTTATTGCGGCATTATAAACAATAGCAAAGACTTGGAACCAATCCAAATGTCCAACAATGATAGACTGGATTAAGAAAATGTGGCAAATATACACCATGGAATACTATGCAGCCATAAAAAATGATGAGTTCATATCCTTTGTAGGGACATGGATGAAATTGGAAATCATCGTTCTCAGTAAACTATCGCAAGAACAAAAAACCAAACACCACATATTCTCACTCATAGGTGGGAATTGAACAGTGAGAACACATGGACACAGGAAGGGGAACTTCACACTTCGGGGACAGTTGTGTGGTGGGGGGAGGGGGGAGGGACAGCATTGGGAGATATACCTAATGCTAGATGACGAGTTGTTGGGTGCAGCGCAGCAGCATGACACATGTGTACATATGTAGCTTACCTGCAGGTTGCGCACGTGTACCATAGAGCCTAAAGTATAATAATAATAACAATAATAATAATAATAATGATAAAAAGAAAAAAAATTAAAAAAAAAAGAAAGGGATAAATTCCTCGACACATACACTCTCCCATGACTAAACCAGGAAGAAGTTGAATCTCTGAATAGACTAATAACAGGAGCTGAAATTGCGGAAATAATCAATAGCTTACCAACCAAAAAGAGTCCAGGATCAGATGGGTTCACAGCCGAATTCTACCAGAGGTCCAAGGAGGAACTGGAACCATTACTTCAGAAAGTATTCCAATCAATAGAAGAAGAGGGAATCCTTCCTAACTCGTTTTATGAGGCCAGCATCATGCTGATACCAAAGCTGGGCAGAGACACAACCAAAAAAGAGAATTTTAGACCAATATCCTTGATGAATATTGATGCAAAAATCCTCAATAAATTACTGGCACACCGAATCCAGCAGCACATCAAACAGCTTATCCACCATGATCAAGTGGGCTTCATCCCTGGGATGCAAGGCTGGTTCAATATACGCAAATCAATAAATGTAATCCAGCATATAAACAGAACCAAAGTCAAAAACCACATGATTATCTCAATACATGAAGAAAAGGCCTTTGACAAAATTCAACAACCCTTCATGCTAAAAACTCTCAATAAATTAGGTATTGATGGGTCGTATCTCAAAATAATAAGAGCTATTTATGACAAACCCACAGCCAATATCATACTGAATGGGCAAAAACTGGAAGCATTCACTTTGAAAACTGGCACAAGAGAGGGATGCCCTCTCTCACCACTTCTATTCAACATAGTGTTGGAAGTTCTGGCCAGGGCAATTAGGCAAGAGAAGGAAATCAAGGGTATTCAATTAGGAAAAAAGGAAGTCAAATTGTCCCTGTTTGCAGATGACGTGATAGTATAGCTAGAAAACCCCATTATCTCAGCCCAAAATCTCCTTAAGTTGATAAGCAACTTCAGCAAAGTCTCAGGATACAAAATCAATGTACAACAATCACAAGCATTCTTATACATCAATAACGACAAACAGAGAGCCAAATCATGAGTGAACTCCCATTTGCAATTGCTTCAAAGAGAATAAAATACCTAGGAATCCAACTTACAAGGGATGTGAAGGACCTCTTCAAGGAGAAAACTACAAACCACTGCTCAAGGAAATAAAAGAGGATACAAACAAATGGAAGAACGTTCCATGCTCATGGGTAGGAAGAATCAATATCATGAAAATGGCCATCCTTCCCAAGGTAATTTACAGATTCAATGCCATCCCCAACAAGTTACCAATGACTTTCTTCACAGAATTTGAAAAAACTACTTTAAAGTTCATATGGAACCAAAAAAGAGCCCGCATCACCAAGTCAATACTAAGCCAAAAGTACAAAGCTGGAGGCATCACGCTACCTGACTTCAAACTATACTACAAGGCTACAGTAACCAAAGCAGCATGGTACTGGTACCAAAACAGAGATATACATAAATGGAACAGAACAGAGCTGTCAGAAATAATGCCACATATCTACAACTATCTGATCTTTGACAAACCTGACAAAAACAAGAAATGGAGAAACGATTCCCTATTTAATAAATGGTGCTGGGAAAACTGGCTAGCCACATGTAGAAAGCTGAAACTGGATCCCTTCCTTACACCTTATACAAAAATCAACTCAAGATGGACTAAAGACTTAAACTTTAGACCTAAAACCATAAAAACCCTAGAAGAAAACCTAGGCAATACCAGTCAGGACATAGGCTTGGGCAGGGACTTCATGTCTAAAACACCAAAAGCAATGGCAACAAAAGCCAAAATTGACAAATGGGATCTAATTAAACTAAAGAGCTTCTGTACAGCAAAGGAAACTACCATCAGAGTGAACAGGCAACCTACAAAATGGGAGAAAATTTTCGCAACCTACTCATCTGACAAAGGGCTAATATCCAGAATCTACAATGAACTCCAACAAATTTACAAGAAAACACCAAACAACCCCATCAAAAAGTGGGCGAAGGACATGAACAGACACTCCTCAAAAGAAGACGTTTATGCAGCCAAAAAACACGTGAAAAAATGCTCACCATCACTGGCCATCAGAGAAATGCAAATCAAAACCACAATGAGATACCATCTCACACCAGTTAGAATGGCAATCATTAAAAAGTCAGGAAACAACAGGTGCTGGAGAGGATGTGGAGAAATAGGAACACTTTTACACTGTTGGTGGGACTGTAAACTAGTTCAACCCTTGTGGAAGTCACTGTGGCGATTCCTCAGGGATCTAGAACTAGAAATTCCATTTGACCCAGCCATCCCATTACTGGGTATATACCCAAAGGACTATAAATCATGCTGCTATAAAGACACATGCACACGTATGTTTATTGCGGCATTATACACAATAGCAAAGATTTGGAACCAACCCAAATGTCCAACAATGATAGACTGGATTAAGAAAATGTGGCACATATACACCATGGAATACTATGCAGCCATAAAAAATGATGAGTTCATATCCTTTGTAGGGACATGGATGAAATTGGAAATCATCGTTCTCAGTAAACTAGCGCAAGAACAAAAAACCAAACACCACATATTCTCACTCATAGGTGGGAATTGAACAATGAGAACACATGGACACAGGAAGGGGAACATCACACTTCGGGGACTGTTGTAGGGTGGGGGGAGGGGGGAGGGACAGCATTGGGAGATATACCTAATGCTAGATGACGAGTTGGTGGGTGCAGCACACCAGCATGGCACATGTATACATATGTAGTTTACCTGCAGGTTGCGCACGTGTACCATAGAGCCTAAAGTATAATAATAATAATAATAATCATAATAATAATAATAATGATAAAAAGAAAAAAAATTAAAAAAAAAAGAAAGGGATAAATTCCTCGACACATACACTCTCCCATGACTAAACCAGGAAGAAGTTGAATCTCTGAATAGACTAATAACAGGAGCTGAAATTGCGGCAATAATCAATAGCTTACCAACCAAAAAGAGTCCAGGATCAGATGGGTACACAGCCGAATTCTACCAGAGGTACAAGGAGGAACTGGAACCATTACTTCAGAAACTATTCCAATCAATAGAAAAAGAGGGAATCCTTCCTAACTCATTTTATGAGGCCAGCATCATGTTGATACCAAAGCTGGGCAGAGAGACAACGAAAAAAGAGAATTTTAGACCAATATCCTTGATGAATATTGATGCAAAAATCCTCAATAAATTACTGGCAAACCGAATCCAGCAGCACATCAAACAGCTTATCCAGCATGATCAAGTGGGCTTCATCCCTCGGATGCAAGGCTGGTTCACTATACGCAAATCAATAAATGTAATCCAGCATAAAAACAGAACCAAAGTCAAAAACCACATGATTATCTCAATACATGAAGAAAAGGCCTTTGACAAAATTCAACAACCTTTCATGCTAAAAACTCTCAACAAATTAGGTATTGATGGGTCGTATCTCAAAATAATAAGAGCTATTTATGACAAACCCACAGCCAATATCATACTGAATGGGCAAAAACTGGAAGCATTCACTTTGAAAACTGGCACAAGACAGGGATGCCCTCTCTCACCACTTCTATTCAACATAGTGTTGGAAGTTCTGGCCAGAGCAATTAGGCAAGAGAAGGAAATCAAGGGTATTCAATTAGGAAAAAAGGAAGTCAAATTGTCCCTGTTTGCAGGTGACGTGATAGTATATCTAGAAAACCCCATTGTCTCAGCCCAAAATCTCCTTAAGCTGATAAGCAACTTCAGCAAAGTCTCAGGATACAAAATCAATGTACAAAAATCACAAGCATTCTTATACATCAATAACAGTCAAACAGAGAGCCAAATCATGAGTGAACTCCCATTCACAATTGCTTCAAAGAGAATAAAATACCTAGGAATCCAACTTACAAGGGATGTGAAGGACCTCTTCAAGGAGAAAACTACAAACCACTGCTCAAGGAAATAAAAGAGGATACAAACAAATGGAAGAACATTCCATGCTCATGGGTAGGAAGAATCAATATCATGAAAATGGCCATCCTTCCCAAGGTAATTTACAGATTCAATGCCATCCACATCAAGTTACCAATGACTTTCTTCACAGAATTGGAAAAAGCTACTTTAAAGTCCATATGGAACCAAAAAAGAGCCCGCATCACCAAGTCAATCCTAAGCCAAACGAACAAAGCTGGAGGCATCACGCTACCTGACTTCAAACTATACTACAAGGCTACAGTAACCAAAACAGCATGGTACTCGAACCAAAACAGAGATATAGATCAATGGAACAGAACAGAGCCGTCAGAAATAATGCCACCTATCTACAACTATCTGATCTTTGACAAACCTGACAAAAACAAGAAATGGAGAAAGGATTCCCTATTTAATAAATGGTGCTGGGAAAACTGGCTAGCCACATGTGGAAAGCTGAAACTGAATCCCTTCCTTACACCTAATACAAAAAACAACTCAAGATATATTAAAGACTTAAACGTTAGACCTAAAGCCCTAAAAATCCTAGAAGAAAACCTAGGCAATACCATTCAGGACATAGGCATGGGCAGGGACTTCATGTCTAAAACACCAAAAGCAATGGCAACAAGAGCCAAAATTGACAAATGGGATCTAATTAAACTAAAGAGCTTCTGCACAGCAAAGGAAACTACCATCAGAGTGAACAGGCAACCTATAAAATGGGAGAAAATTTTCGCAACCTACTCATCTGACAAAGGGCTAATATCCAGAATCTACAATGAACTCCAACAAATTTACAAGAAAACACCAAACAACCCCATCAAAAAGTGGTCGAAGGACATGAACAGACACTCCTCAAAAGAAGACGTTTATGCAGCCAAAAAACACGTGAAAAAATGCTCACCATCACTGGCCATCAGAGAAATGCAAATCAAAACCACAATGAGATACCATCTCACACCAGTTAGAATGGCAATCATTAAAATGTCAGGAAACAACAGGTGCTGGAGAGGATGTGGAGAAATAGGAACACTTTTACACTGTTGGTGGGACTTTAAACCAGTTCAACCCTTGTGGAAGTCACTGTGGCGATTCCTCAGGGATCTAGAACTAGAAATTCCATTTGACCCAGCCATCCCATTACTGGGTATATACCCAAAGGACTATAAATCATGCTGCTATAAAGACACATGCACACGTATGTTTATTGCGGCATTATACACAATAGCAAAGACTTGGAACCAACCCAAATGTCCAACAATGATAGACTGGATTAAGAAAATGTGGCACATATACACCATGGAATACTATGCAGCCATAAAAAATGATGAGTTCATATCCTTTGTAGGGACATGGATGAAATTGGAAATCATCGTTCTCAGTAACTATCGCAAGAACAAAAAACCAAACACCACATATTCTCACTCATAGGTGGGAATTGAACAATGAGAACACATGGACACAGGAAGGGGAACATCACACTTCGGGGACTGTTGTGGGGTGGGGGGAGGGGGGAGGGACAGCGTTGGGAGATATACCTTACGCTAGATGACGAGTTGGTGGGTGCAGCGCACCAGCATGGCACATGTATACATATGTAGTTTACCTGCACGTTGCGCTCGTGTACCATAGAGCCTAAAGTATAATAATAATAATAATAATAATAATAATAATAATGATAAAAAGAAAAAAAATTAAAAAAAAAAAGAAAGAGATAAATTCCTCGACACATACACTCTCCCATGACTAATCCAGGAAGAAGTTGAATCTCTGAATAGACTAATAACAGGAGCTGAAATTGCGGAAATAATCAATAGCTTACCAACCAAAAAGAGTCCAGGATCAGATGGGTACACAGTCGAATTCTACCGGAGGTACAAGGAGGAACTGGAACCATTACTTCAGAAACTATTCCAATCAATAGAAAAAGAGGGAATCCTTCCTAACTCATTTTATGAGGCCAGCATCATGCTGATACCAAAGCTGGGCAGAGACACAACCAAAAAAGAGAATTTTAGACCAATATCCTTGATGAATATTGATGCAAAAATCCTCAATAAATTACTGGCAAACCGAATCCAGCAGCACATCAAACAGCTTATCCAGCATGATCAAGTGGGCTTCATCCCTGGGATGCAAGGCTGGTTCAATATACGCAAATCAATAAATGTAATCCAGCATAAAAACAGAACCAAAGTCAAAAACCACATGATTATCTCAATACATGAAGAAAAGGCCTTTGAGAAAATTCAACAACCCTTCATGCTAAAAACTCTCAACAAATTAGGTATTGATGGGTCGTATCTCAAAATAATAAGAGCTATTTATGACAAACCCACAGCCAATATCATACTGAATGGGCAAAAACTGGAAGCATTCACTTTGAAAACTGGCACAAGACAGGGATGCCCTCTCTCACCACTTCTATTCAACATAGTGTTGGAAGTACTGGCCAGGGCAATTAGGCAAGAGAAGGAAATCAAGGGTATTCAATTAGGAAAAAAGGACGTCAAATTGTCCCTGTTTGCAGATGACGTGATAGTATATGTAGAAAACCCCATTGTCTCAGCCCAAAATCTCCTTAAGCTGCTAAGCAACTTCAGCAAAGTCTCAGGATACAAAATCAATGTACAAAAATCATAAGCGTTCTTATACATCAATAACAGTCAAACAGAGAGCCAAATCATGAGTGAACTCCCATTCACAATTGCTTCAAAGAGAATAAAATACCTAGGAATCCAACTTACAAGGGATGTGAAGGACCTCTTCAAGGAGAAAACTACAAACCACTGCTCAAGGAAATAAAAGAGGATACAAACAAATGGAAGAACATTCCATGCTCATGGGTAGGAAGAATCAATATCATGAAAATGGCCATCCTTCCCAAGGTAATTTACAGATTCAATGCCATCCCCATCAAGTTACCAATGACTTTCTTCACAGAATTGGAAAAAACTACTTTAAAGTCCATATGGAACCAAAAAAGAGCCCGCATCACCAAGTCAATCCTAAGCCAAAAGAACAAAGTTGGAGGCATCACGCTACCTGACTTCAAACTATACTACAAGGCTACAGTAACCAAAACAGCATGGTACTCGTACCAAAACAGAGATCTAGATCAATGGAACAGAACAGAGCCGTCAGAAATAATGCCACCTATCTACAACTATCTGATCTTTGACAAACCTGACAAAAACAAGAAATGGAGAAAGGATTCCCTATTTAATAAATGGTGCTGGGAAAACTGGCTAGCCACATGTAGAAAGCTGAAACTGGATCCCTTCCTTACACCTAATACAAAAATCAACTCAAGATATACTAAAGACTTAAACGTTAGACCTAAAACCCTAAAAACCCTAGAAGAAAACCTAGGCAATACCATTCAGGACATAGGCATGGGCAGGGACTTCATGTCTAAAACACCAAAAGCAATGGCAACAAAAGCCAAAATTGACAAATGGGATCTAATTAAACTAAAGAGCTTCTGCACAGCAAAGGAAACTACCATCAGAGTGAACAGGCAACCTACAAAATGGGAGAAAATTTTCGCAACCTACTCATCTGACAAAGGGCTAATATCCAGAATCTACAATGAACTCCAACAAATTTACAAGAAAACACCAAACAACCCCATCAAAAAGTGGGCGAAGGACATGAACAGACACTCCTCAAAAGAAGACGTTTATGCAGCCAAAAAACACGTGAGAAAATGCTCACCATCACTGGCCATCAGAGAAATGCAAATCAAAACCACAATGAGATACCATCTCACACCAGTTAGAATGGCAATCATTAAAAAGTCAGGAAACAACAGGTGCTGGAGAGGATGTGGAGAAATAGGAACACTTTTACACTGTTGGTGGGACTGTAAACTAGTTCAACCCTTGTGGAAGTCACTGTGGCGATTCCTCAGGGATCTAGAACTAGAAATTCCATTTGACCCAGCCATCCCATTACTTGGTATATACCCAAAGGACTATAAATCATGCTGCTATAAAGACGCATGCACACGTATGTTTATTGCGGCATTATACACAATAGCAAAGACTTGGAACCAACCCAAATGTCCAACAATGATAGACTGGATTGAGAAAATGTGGCACATATACACCATGGAATACTATGCAGCCATAAAAAATGATGAGTTCATATCCTTTGTAGGGACATGGATGAAATTGGAAATCATCGTTCTCAGTAAACTATCGCAAGAACAAAAAACCAAACACCACATATTCTCACTCATAGGTGGGAATTGAACAATGACAACACATGGACACAGGAAGGGGAACATTACACTTCGGGGACTGTTGTGGGGTGGGGGGAGGGGGGTGGGACAGCATTGGGAGATATACCTAATGCTAGATGACGAGTTGGTGGGTGCAGCGCACCAGCATGGCACATGTATACATATGTAGTTTACCTGCACTTTGCGCACGTGTACCATAGAGCCTAAAGTCTAATAATAATAATAATAATAATAATAATAATGATAAAAAGAAAAAAAATAAAAAAAAAAGAAAGAGATAAATTCCTCGCCACATACACTCTCCCATGACTAAACCAGGAAGAAGTTGAATCACTGAATAGACTAATAACAGGAGCTGAAATTGCGGAAATAATCAATAGCTTACCAACCAAAAAGAGTCCAGGATCAGATGGGTACACAGCCGAATTCTACCAGAGGTACAAGGAGGAACTGGAACCACTACTTCAGAAACTATTCCAATCAATAGAAAAAGAGGGAATCCTTCCTAACTCATTTTATGAGGCCAGCATCATGCTGATACCAAAGCTGGGCAGAGACACAACCAAAAAAGAGAATTTTAGACCGATATCCTTGATGAATATTGATGCAAAAATCCTCAATAAATTACTGGCAAACCGAATCCAGCAGCACATCAAACAGCTTATCCAGCATGATCAAGTGGGCTTCATCCCTGGGATGCAAGGCTGGTTCAATATACGCAAATCAATAAATGTAATCCAACATATAAACAGAACCAAAGTCAAAAACCACATGATTATCTCAATACATGAAGAAAAGGCCTTTGACAAAATTCAACAACCCTTCATGCTAAAAACTCTCAACAAATTAGGTATTGATGGGTCGTATCTCAAAATAATAAGAGCTATTTATGACAAACCCACAGCCAATATCATACTGAATGGGCAAAAACTGGAAGCATTCACTTTGAAAACTGGCACAAGACAGGGATGCCCTCTCTCACCACTTCTATTCAACATAGTGTTGGAAGTTCTGGCCAGGGCAATTAGGCAAGAGAAGGAAATGAAGGGTATTCAGTTAGGAAAAAAGGAAGTCAAATTGTCCCTGTTTGCAGATGACGTGATAGTATATGTAGAAAACCCCATTGTCTCAGCCCAAAATCTCCTTAAGCTGCTAAGCAACTTCAGCAAAGTCTCAGGATACAAAATCAATGTAAAAAAATCACAAGCATTCTTATACATCAATAACAGACAAACAGAGAGCGAAATCATGAGTGAACTCCCATTCACAATTGCTTCAAAGAGAATAAAATACCTAGGAATCCAACTTACAAGGGATGTGAAGGACCTCTTCAAGGAGAAAACTACAAACCACTGCTCAAGGAAATAAAAGAGGATACAAACAAATGGAAGAACATTCCATGCTCATGGGTAGGAAGAATCAATATCATGAAAATGGCCATCCTTCCCAAGGTAATTTACAGATTCAATGCCATCCCCATCAAGTTACCAATGACTTTCTTCACAGAATTGGAAAAAACTACTTTAAAGTCCATATGGAACCAAAAAAGAGCCCGCATCACCAAGTCAATCCTAAGCCAAAAGAACAAAGCTGGAGGCATCACGCTACCTGACTTCAAACTATACTACAAGGCTACAGTAACCAAAACAGCATGGTACTCGTACCAAAACAGAGATCTAGATCAATGGAACAGAACAGAGCCGTCAGAAATAATGCCACCTATCTACAACTATCTGATCTTTGACAAACCTGACAAAAACAAGAAATGGAGAAAGGATTCCCTATTTAATAAATGGTGCTGGGAAAACTGGCTAGCCACATGTAGAAAGCTGAAACTGGATCCCTTCCTTACACCTAATACAAAAATCAACTCAAGATATACTAAAGACTTAAACGTTAGACCTAAAACCCTAAAAACCCTAGAAGAAAACCTAGGCAATACCATTCAGGACATAGGCATGGGCAGGGACTTCATGTCTAAAACACCAAAAGCAATGGCAACAAAAGCCAAAATTGACAAATGGGATCTAATTAAACTAAAGAGCTTCTGCACAGCAAAGGAAACTACCATCAGAGTGAACAGGCAACCTACAAAATGGGAGAAAATTTTCGCAACCTACTCATCTGACAAAGGGCTAATATCCAGAATCTACAATGAACTCCAACAAATTTACAAGAAAACACCAAACAACCCCATCAAAAAGTGGGCGAAGGACATGAACAGACACTCCTCAAAAGAAGACGTTTATGCAGCCAAAAAACACGTGAGAAAATGCTCACCATCACTGGCCATCAGAGAAATGCAAATCAAAACCACAATGAGATACCATCTCACACCAGTTAGAATGGCAATCATTAAAAAGTCAGGAAACGACAGGTGCTGGAGAGGATGTGGAGAAATAGGAACACTTTTACACTGTTGGTGGGACTGTAAACTAGTTCAACCCTTGTGGAAGTCACTGTGGCGATTCCTCAGGGATCTAGAACTAGAAATTCCATTTGACCCAGCCATCCCATTACTGGGTATATACCCAAAGGACTATAAATCATGCTGCTATAAAGACACATGCACACGTATGTTTATTGCGGCATTATACACAATAGCAAAGACTTGGAACCAACCCAAATGTCCAACAATGATAGACTGGATTAAGAAAATGTGGCACATATACACCATGGAATACTATGCAGCCATGAAAAATGATGAGGTCATATCCTTTGTAGGGACATGGATGAAATTGGAAACCATCGTTCTCAGTAAACTATCGCAAGAACAAAAAACCAAACACCACATATTCTCACTCATAGGTGGGAATTGAACAATGAGAACACATGGACACAGGAAGGGGAACATCACACTTCGGGGACTGTTGTGGGGTGGGTGGAGGGGGGAGGGACAGCATTGGGAGATGTACCTAATGCTAGATGACGAGTTGGTGGGTGCAGCGCACCAGCATGGCACATGTATGCATATGTAGCCTACCTGCACGTTGCGCTCGTGTACCATAGAGCCTAAAGTATAATAATAATAATAGTAATAATATTAATAATAATGATAAAAAGAAAAAAAATTAAAAAAAAAAAGAAAGAGATAAATTCCTCGACACATACACTCTCCCATGACTAATCCAGGAAGAAGTTGAATCTCTGAATAGACTAATAACAGGAGCTGAAATTGCGGAAATAATCAATAGCTTACCAACCAAAAAGAGTCCAGGATCAGATGGGTACACAGTCGAATTCTACCGGAGGTACAAGGAGGAACTGGAACCATTACTTCAGAAACTATTCCAATCAATAGAAAAAGAGGGAATCCTTCCTAACTCATTTTATGAGGCCAGCATCATGCTGATACCAAAGCTGGGCAGAGACACAACCAAAAAAGAGAATTTTAGACCAATATCCTTGATGAATATTGATGCAAAAATCCTCAATAAATTACTGGCAAACCGAATCCAGCAGCACATCAAACAGCTTATCCAGCATGATCAAGTGGGCTTCATCCCTGGGATGCAAGGCTGGTTCAATATACGCAAATCAATAAATGTAATCCAGCATATAAACAGAACCAAAGTCAAAAACCACATGATTAACTCAATACATGAAGAAAAGGCCTTTGACAAAATTCAACAACCCTTCATGCTAAAAACTCTCAACAAATTAGGTATTGATGGGTCGTATCTCAAAATAATAAGAGCTATTTATGACAAACCCACAGCCAATATCATACTGAATGTGCAAAAACTGGAAGCATTCACTTTGAAAACTGGCACAAGACAGGGATGCCCTCTCTCACCACTTCTATTCAACATAGTGTTGGAAGTACTGGCCAGGGCAATTAGGCAAGAGAAGGAAATCAAGGGTATTCAATTAGGAAAAAAGGACGTCAAATTGTCCCTGTTTGCAGATGACGTGATAGTATATGTAGAAAACCCCATTGTCTCAGCCCAAAATCTCCTTAAGCTGCTAAGCAACTTCAGCAAAGTCTCAGGATACAAAATCAATGTACAAAAATCATAAGCGTTCTTATACATCAATAACAGTCAAACAGAGAGCCAAATCATGAGTGAACTCCCATTCACAATTGCTTCAAAGAGAATAAAATACCTAGGAATCCAACTTACAAGGGATGTGAAGGACCTCTTCAAGGAGAAAACTACAAACCACTGCTCAAGGAAATAAAAGAGGATACAAACAAATGGAAGAACATTACATGCTCATGGGTAGGAAGAATCAATATCATGTAAATGGCCATCCTTCCCAAGGTAATTTACAGATTCAATGCCATCCCCATCAAGTTACCAATGACTTTCTTCACAGAATTGGAAAAAACTACTTTAAAGTCCATATGGAACCAAAAAAGAGCCCGCATCACCAAGTCAATCCTAAGCCAAAAGAACAAAGTTGGAGGCATCACGCTACCTGACTTCAAACTATACTACAAGGCTACAGTAACCAAAACAGCATGGTACTCGTACCAAAACAGAGATCTAGATCAATGGAACAGAACAGAGCCGTCAGAAATAATGCCACCTATCTACAACTATCTGATCTTTGACAAACCTGACAAAAACAAGAAATGGAGAAAGGATTCCCTATTTAATAAATGGTGCTGGGAAAACTGGCTAGCCACATGTAGAAAGCTGAAACTGGATCCCTTCCTTACACCTAATACAAAAATCAACTCAAGATATACTAAAGACTTAAACGTTAGACCTAAAAGCCTAAAAACCCTAGAAGAAAACCTAGGCAATACCATTCAGGACATAGGCATGGGCAGGGACTTCATGTCTAAAACACCAAAAGCAATGGCAACAAAAGCCAAAATTGACAAATGGGATCTAATTAAACTAAAGAGCTTCTGCCCAGCAAAGGAAACTACCATCAGAGTGAACAGGCAACCTACAAAATGGGAGAAAATTTTCGCAACCTACTCATCTGACAAAGGGCTAATATCCAGAATCTACAATGAACTCCAACAAATTTACAAGAAAACACCAAACAACCCCATCAAAAAGTGGGCGAAGGACATGAACAGACACTCCTCAAAAGAAGACGTTTATGCAGCCAAAAAACACGTGAGAAAATGCTCACCATCACTGGCCATCAGAGAAATGCAAATCAAAACCACAATGAGATACCATCTCACACCAGTTAGAATGGCAATCATTAAAAAGTCAGGAAACTACAGGTGCTGGAGAGGATGTGGAGAAATAGGAACACTTTTACACTGTTGGTGGGACTGTAAACTAGTTCAACCCTTGTCGAAGTCACTGTGGCGATTCCTCAGGGATCTAGAACTAGAAATTCCATTTGACCCAGCCATCCCATTACTGGGTATATACCCAAAGGACTATAAATCATGCTGCTATAAAGACACATGCACACGTATGTTTATTGCGGCATTATACACAATAGCAAAGACTTGGAACCAACCCAAATGTCCAACAATGATAGACTGGATTAAGAAAATGTGGCACATATACACCATGGAATACTATGCAGCCATAAAAAATGATGAGTTCATATCCTTTGTAGGGACATGGATGAAATTGGAAACCATCGTTCTCAGTAAACTATCGCAAGAACAAAAAACCAAACACCACATATTCTCACTCATAGGTGGGAATTGAACAATGAGAACACATGGACACAGGAAGGGGAACATCACACTTCGGGGACTGTTGTGGGGTGGGGGGAGGGGGGAGGGACAGCATTGGGAGATGTACCTAATGCTAGATGACGAGTTGGTGGGTGCAGCGCACCAGCATGGCACATATATACATATGTAGCCTACCTGCACATTGCGCACGTGTACCATAGAGCCTAAAGTATAATAATAATAATAATACGAAGAAGAATAATAATAATGATAAAAAAAAATAAAAAATAAAGAAAGGGATAAATTCCCCGACACATACACTCTCCCATGACTAAACCAGGAAGAAGTTGAATCTCTGAATAGACTAATAACAGGAGCTGAAATTGCGGCAATAATCAATAGCTTACCAACCAAAAAGAGTCCAGGATCAGATGGGTTCACAGCCGAATTCTACCAGAGGTACAAGGAGGAACTGGAACCATTACTTCAGAAACTATTCCAATCAATAGAAAAAGAGGGAATCCTTCCTAACTCATTTTATGAGGCCAGCATCATGCTGATACCAAAGCTGGACAGAGACACAACCAAAAAAGAGAATTTTAGACCAATATCCTTGATGAATATTGATGCAAAAATCCTCAATAAATTACTGGCAGACCGAATCCAGCAGCACATCAAACAGCTTATCCAGCATGATCAAGTGGGCTTCATCCCTGGGATGCAAGGCTGGTTCAATATACGCAAATCAATAAATGTAATCCAACATATAAACAGAACCAAAGTCAAAAACCACATGATTATCTCAATACATGAAGAAAAGGCCTTTGACAAAATTCAACAACCCTTCATGCTAAAAACTCTCAACAAATTAGGTATTGATGGGTCGTATCTCAAAATAATAAGAGCTATTTATGACAAACCCACAGCCAATATCATACTGAATGGGCAAAAACTGGAAGCATTCACTTTGAAAACTGGCACAAGACAGGGATGCCCTCTCTCACCACTTCTATTCAACATAGTGTTGGAAGTTCTGGCCAGGGCAATTAGGCAAGAGAAGGAAATCAAGGGTATTCAGTTAGGAAAAAAGGAAGTCAAATTGTCCCTGTTTGCAGATGACGTGATAGTATATGTAGAAAACCCCATTGTCTCAGCCCAAAATCTCCTTAAGCTGCTAAGCAACTTCAGCAAAGTCTCAGGATACAAAATCAATGCAAAAAAATCACAAGCATTCTTATACATCAATAACAGACAAACAGAGAGCGAAATCATGAGTGAACTCCCATTCACAATTGCTTCAAAGAGAATAAAATACCTAGGAATCCAACTTACAAGGGATGTGAAGGACCTCTTCAAGGAGAAAACTACAAACCACTGCTCAAGGAAATAAAAGAGGATACAAACAAATGGAAGAACATTCCATGCTCATGGGTAGGAAGAATCAATATCATGAAAATGGCCATCCTTCCCAAGGTAATTTACAGATTCAATGCCATCCCCATCAAGTTACCAATGACTTTCTTCACAGAATTGGAAAAAACTACTTTAAAGTCCATATGGAACCAAAAAAGAGCCCGCATCACCAAGTCAATCCTAAGCCAAAAGAACAAAGCTGGAGGCATCACGCTACCTGACTTCAAACTATACTACAAGGCTACAGTAACCAAAACAGCATGGTACTGGTACCAAAACAGAGATCTAGATCAATGGAACAGAACAGAGCCGTCAGAAATAATGCCACCTACCTACAACTATCTGATCTTTGACAAACCTGACAAAAACCAGAAATGGAGAAAGGATTCCCTATTTAATAAATGGTGCTGGGAAAACTGGCTAGCCACATGTAGAAAGCTGAAACTGGATCCCTTCCTTACACCTAATACAAAAATCAACTCAAGATGGACTAAAGACTTAAACGTTAGACCTAAAACCCTAAAAACCCTAGAAGAAAACCTAGGCAATACCATTCAGGACATAGGCATGGGCAGGGACTTCATGTCTAAAACACCAAAAGCAATGGCAACAAAAGCCAAAATTGACAAATGGGATCTAATTAAACTAAAGAGCTTCTGCACAGCAAAGGAAACTACCATCAGAGTGAACAGGCAACCTACAAAATGGGAGAAAATTTTCGCAACCTACTCATCTGACAAAGGGCTAATATCCAGAATCTACAATGAACCCCAGCAAATTTACATGAAAACACCAAACAACCCCATCAAAAAGTGGGCGAAGGACATGAACAGACACTCCTCAAAAGAAGACGTTTATGCAGCCAAAAAACACGTGAAAAAATGCTCACCATCACTGGCCATCAGAGAAATGCAAATCAAAACCACAATGAGATACCATCTCACACCAGTTAGAATGGCAATCATTAAAAAGTCAGGAAACAACAGGTGCTGGAGAGGATGTGGAGAAATAGGAACACTTTTACACTGTTGGTGGGACTGTAAACTAGTTCAACCCTTGTGGAAGTCACTGTGGCGATTCCTCAGGGATCTAGAACTAGAAATTCCATTTGACCCAGCCATCCCATTACTGGGTATATACCCAAAGGACTATAAATCATGCTGCTATAAAGACACATGCACACGTATGTTTATTGCGGCATTATACACAATAGCAAAGACTTGGAACCAAACCAAATGTCCAACAATGATAGACTGCATTAAGAAAATGTGGCATATATACACCATGGAATACTATGCAGCCATAAAAAATGATGAGTTCATATCCTTTGTAGGGACATGGATGAAATTGGAAATCATCGTTCTCAGTAAACTATCGCAAGAACAAAAAACCAAACACCACATATTCTCACTCATAGGTGTTAATTGAACAATGAGAACACATGGACACAGGAAGGGGAAAATTACACTTCGGGGACTGTTGTGGGGTGGGGGAAGGGGGGAGGGACAGCATTGGGAGATATACCTAATGCTAGATGAGGAGTTGGTGGGTGCAGCGCACCAGCATGGCACATGTATACATATGTAGTTTACCTGCATGTTGTGCACGTGTACCATAGAGCCTAAAGTATAATAATAATAATAATAATAATAATAATAATAATAATGATAAAAAGAAAAAAAATTTAAAAAAAAAGAAAGAGATAAATTCCTCGACACATACACTCTCCCATGACTAAACCAGGAAGAAGTTGAATCTCTGAATAGACTAATAACAGGAGCTGAAATTGCGGCAATAATCAATAGCTTACCAACCAAAAAGAGTCCAGGATCAGATGGGTTCACAGCCGAATTCTACCAGAGGTCCAAGGAGGAACTGGAACCATTACTTCAGAAACTATTCCAATCAATAGAAAAAGAAGGAATCCTTCCTAACTCATTTTATGAGGCCAGCATCATGCTGATACCAAAGCTGGACAGAGACACAACCAAAAAAGAGAATTTTAGACCAATATCCTTGATGAATATTGATGCAAAAATCCTCAATAAATTACTGGCAAACCGAATCCAGCAGCACATCAAACAGCTTATCCAGCATGATCAAGTGGGCTTCATCCCTGGGATGCAAGGCTGGTTCAATATACGCAAATCAATAAATGTAATCCAACATATAAACAGAACCAAAGTCAAAAACCACATGATTATCTCAATACATGAAGAAAAGGCCTTTGACAAAATTCAACAACCCTTCATGCTAAAAACTCTGAACAAATTAGGTATTGATGGGTCGTATCTCAAAATAATAAGAGCTATTTATGACAAACCCACAGCCAATATCATACTGAATGGGCAAAAACTGGAAGCATTCAGTTTGAAAACTGGCACAAGACAGGGATGCCCTCTCTCACCACTTCTATTCAACATATTGTTGGAAGTTCTGGCCAGGGCAATTAGGCAAGAGAAGGAAATCAAGGGTATTCAATTAGGAAAAAAGGAAGTCAAATTGTCCCTGTTTGCAGATGACGTGACAGTATATCTAGAAAACCCCATTGTCTCAGCCCAAAATCTCCTTAAGCTGCTAAGCAACTTCAGCAAAGTCTCAGGATACAAAATCAATGCACAAAAATCACAAGCATTCTTATACATCAATAACAGACAAACAGAGAGCCAAATCATGAGTGAACTCCCATTCACAATTGCTTCAAAGAGAATAAAATACCTAGGAATCCAACTTACAAGGGATGTGAAGGACCTCTTCAAGGAGAAAACTACAAACCACAGCTCAAGGAAATAAAAGAGGATACAAACAAATGGAAGAACATTCCATGCTCATGGGTAGGAAGAATCAATATCATGAAAATGGCCATCCTTCCCAAGGTAATTTACAGATTCAATGCCATCCCCATCAAGTTACCAATGACTTTCTTCACAGAATTGGAAAAAACTACTTTAAAGTCCATATGGAACCAAAAAAGAGCCCGCATCACCAAGTCAATCCTAAGCCAAAAGAACAAAGCTGGAGGCATCACGCTACCTGACTTCAAACTATACTACAAGGCTACAGTAACCAAAACAGCATGGTACTGGTACCAAAACAGAGATCTAGATCAATGGAACAGAACAGAGCCGTCAGAAATAATGCCACCTATCTACAACTATCTGATCTTTGACAAACCTGACAAAAACAAGAAATGGAGAAAGGATTCCCTATTTAATAAATGGTGCTGGGAAAACTGGCTAGCCACATGTAGAAAGCTGAAACTGGATCCCTTCCTTACACCTAATACAAAAATCAACTCAAGATGGACTAAAGACTTAAACGTTAGACCTAAAACCCTAAAAACCCTAGAAGAAAACCTAGGCAATACCATTCAGGACATAGGCATGGGCAGGGACTTCATGTCTAAAACACCAAAAGCAATGGCAACAAAAGCCAAAATTGACAAATGGGATCTAATTAAACTAAAGAGCTTCTGCACAGCAAAGGAAACTACCATCAGAGTGAACAGGCAACCTACAAAATGGGAGAAAATTTTCGCAACCTACTCATCTGACAAAGGGCTAATATCCAGAATCTACAATGAACCCCAGCAAATTTACATGAAAACACCAAACAACCCCATCAAAAAGTGGGCGAAGGACATGAACAGACACTCCTCAAAAGAAGACGTTTATGCAGCCAAAAAACACGTGAGAAAATGCTCACCATCACTGGCCATCAGAGAAATGCAAATCAAAACCACAATGAGATACCATCTCACACCAGTTAGAATGGCAATCATTAAAAAGTCAGGAAACAACAGGTGCTGGAGAGGATGTGGAGAAATAGGAACACTTTTACACTGTTGGTGGGACTGTAAACTAGTTCAACCCTTGTGGAAGTCACTGTGGCGATTCCTCAGGGATCTAGAACTAGAAATTCCATTTGACCCAGCCATCCCATTACTGGGTATATACCCAAAGGACTATAAATCATGCTGCTATAAAGACACATGCACACGTATGTTTATTGCGGCATTATACACAATAGCAAAGACTTGGAACCAACCCAAATGTAAAACAATGATAGACTGGATTAAGAAAATGTGGCACATATACACCATGGAATACTATGCAGCCATAAAAAATGATGAGTTCATATCCTTTGTAGGGACATGGATGAAATTGGAAATCATCGTTCTCAGTAAACTATCGCAAGAACAAAAAACCAAACACCACATATTCTCACTCATAGGTGGGAATTGAACAATGAGAACACATGGACACAGGAAGGGGAACATTACACTTCGGGGACTGTTGTGGGGTCGGGGGAGGGGGGAGGGACAGCATTGGGAGATATACCTAATGCTAGATGACGAGTTGGTGGGTGCAGCGCACCAGCATGGCACATGTATACATATGTAGCTTACCTGCACGTTGCGCACGTGTACCATAGAGCCTAAAGTATAATAATAGTAATAATAATAATAATAATGATAAAAAGAAAAAAAATTAAAAAAAAAAAAAGAGATAAATTCCTCGACACATAAAATCTCCCATGACTAAACCAGGAAGAAGTTGAATCTCTGAATAGACTAATAACAGGAGCTGAAATTGTGGCAATAATCAATAGCCTACCAACCAAAAAGAGTCCAGGATCAGATGGGTTCACAGCCTAATTCTACCAGAGGTACAAGGAGGAACTGGAACCATTACTTCAGAAACTATTCCAAACAATAGAAAAACAGGGAATCCTCCCTAACTCAATTTATGAGGCCAGCATCATGCTGATACCAGAGCTGGGCAGAGACACAACCAAAAAAGAGAATTTTAGACCAATATCCTTGATGAATATTGATGCAAAAATAATCAATAAATTACTGGCAAACCGAATCCAACAGCACAACAAACAGCTTATCCACCATGATCAAGTGGGCTTCATCCCTGGGATGCAAGGCTGGTTCAACATATGCAAATCAATAAATGTAATCCAGCATATAAACAGAACCAAAGTCAAAAGCCACATGATTATCTCAATACATGAAGAAAAGGCCTTTGACAAAATTCAACAACCCTTCATGCTAAAAACTCTCAATAAATTAGGTATTGATGGGTCGTATCTCTAAATAATAAGAGCTATTTATGACAAACCCACAGCCAATATCATACTGAATGGGCAAAAACTGGAAGCATTCACTTTGAAAACTGGCACAAGACAGGGATGCCCTCTCTCACCACTTCTATTCAACATAGTGTTGGAAGTTCTGGCCAGGGCAATTAGGCAAGGGAAGGAAATCAAGGGTATTCAATTAGGAAAAAAGGACGTCAAATTGTCCCTGTTTGCAGATGACGTGATAGTATATCTAGAAAACCCCATTGTCTCAGCCCAAAATCTCCTTAAGCTGATAAGCAACTTCAGCAAAGTCTCAGGATACAAAATCAATGTGCAAAAATCACAAGCATTCTTATACATCAATAACAGACAAACAGAGAGCCAAATCATGAGTGAACTCCCATTCACAATTGCTTCAAAGAGAATAAAATACCTAGGAATCCAACTTACAAGGGATGTGAAGGACCTCTTCAGGGAGAAAACTACAAACCACTGCTCAAGGAAATAAAAGAGGATACAAACAAATGGAAGAACATTCCGTGCTCATGGGTAGGAAGAATCAATTTCATGAAAATGGCCACCCTTCCCAAGGTAATTTACAGATTCAATGCCATCCCCATCATGTTACCAATGACTTTCTTCACAGAATTGGAGAAAACTACTTTAAAGTTCATATGGAACCAAAAAAGAGCCCGCATCACCAAGTCAATCCTAAGCCAAAAGAACAAAGCTGGAGGCATCACGCTACCTGACTTCAAACTATACTACAAGGCTACAGTAACCAAAACAGCATGGTACTGGTACCAAAACAGAGATATAGATCAATGGAACAGAACAGAGCCGTCAGAAATAATGCCACCTATCTACAACTATCTGATCTTTGACAAACCTGACAAAAACAAGAAATGGAGAAAGGATTCCCTATTTAATAAATGGTGCTGGGAAAACTGGCTAGCCACATGTAGAAAGCTGAAACTGGATCCCTTCCTTACACCTTATACAAAAATCAACTCAAGATGGATTAAAGACTTAAACGTTAGACCTAAAACCATAAGAACCCTAGAAGAAAACCTAGGCAATACCATTGAGGACATAGGCATGGGCAAGGACTTCATGTCTAAAACACCAAAAGCAATGGCAACAAAAGCCAAAATTGACAAATGGGATCTAATTAAACTAAAGAGCTTCTGCACAGCAAAGGAAACTACCATCAGAGTGAACAGGCAACCTAAAAAATGGGAGAAAATTTTCGCAACCTACTCTTCTGACAAAGGGCTAATATCCAGAATCTACAAGGAACTCCAACAAATTTACAAGAAAACACCAAACAACCCCAACAAAAAGTGGGCGAAGGACATGAACAGACACTCCTCAAAAGAAGACATCTATGCAGCCAAAAAACACGTGAAAAAATGCTCACCATCACTGGCCATCAGAGAAATGCAAATCAAAACCACAATGAGATACCATCTCACACCAGTTAAAATGGCAATCATTAAAAAGTCAGGAAACAACAGGTGCTGGAGAGGATGTGGAGAAATAGGAACACTTTTACACCGTTGGTGGGACTGTAAACTAGTTCAACCCTTGTGGAAGTCACTGTGGCGATTCCTCAGGGATCTGGAACTATCAATTCCATTTGACCCAGCCATCCCATTACAGGGTATACACCCAAAGGACTATAAATCATGCTGCTATAAAGACACATGCACACGTATGTTTATTGCGGCATTATACACAATAGCAAAGACTTGGAACCAACCCAAATGTCCAACAATGATAGACTGGATTAAGAAAATGTGGCACATATACACCATGGAATACTAGGCAGAAATAAAAAATGATGAGTTCATATCCTTTGTAGGGACATGGATGAAATTGGAAATCATCGTTCTCAGTAAACTATCGCAAGAACAAAAAACCAAACACCACATATTCTCACTCATAGGTGGGAATTTAACAATGAGAACACATGGATTCAGGAAGGGGAACATCACACTTCGGGGACTGTTGTAGGGTGGGGGGAGGGGGGATTGACAGCATTCGGAGATATACCTAATGCTAGATGCCGAGTTGGTGGGTGCAGCGCACCAGCATGGCACATGTATACATATGTAGCTTACCTGCACGTTGCGCACGTGTACCATAGAGCCTAAAGTATAATAATAATAATAATAATAATGATAAAAAGAAAAAAATTAAAAAGAAAAGAAAGAGATAAATTCCTCGACACATACACTCTCCCACGACTAAACCAGGAAGAAGTTGAATCTCTGAATAGACTAATAACAGGAGCTGAAATTGCGGCAATAATCAATAGCTTACCAACGAAAAAGAGTCCAGGATCAGATGGGTACACAGCCGAATTCTGCCAGAGGTACAAGGAGGAACTGGAACCATTACTTCAGAAACTATTCCAATCAATAGAAAAAGAGGGAATCCTTCCTAACTGATTTTATGAGGCCAGCATCATGCTGATACCAAAGCTGGGCAGAGTCACAACCAAAAAAGAGTATTTTAGACCAATATCCTTGATGAATATTGATGCAAAAATCCTCAATAAATTACTGGCAAACCAAATCCAGCAGCACATCAAACAGCTTATCCAGCATGATCAAGTGGGCTTCATCCCTGGGATGGAATTCTGGTTCAATATACGCAAATCAATAAATGTAATCCAGCATAAAAACAGAACCAACGTCAAAAACAACATGATTAAATCAATACATGAAGAAAAGGCCTTTGACAAAATTCAACAACATTTCATGCTAAAAACTCTCAACAAATTAGGTATTGATGGGTCGTATCTCAAAATAATAAGAGCTATTTATGACAAACCCACAGCCAATATCATACTGAATGGGCAAAAACTGGAAGCATTCACTTTGAAAACTGGCACAAGACAGGGATGCCCTCTCTCACCACTTCTATTCAACATAGTGTTGGAAGTTCTGGCCAGGGCAATTAGGCAAGAGAAGGAAATCAAGGGTATTCAATTAGGAAAAAAGGAAGTCAAATTGTCCCTGTTTGCAGATGACGTGATAGTATATCTAGAAAACCCCATTGTCTCAGCCCAAAATCTCCTTAAGCTGATAAGCAACTTCAGCAAAGTCTCAGGATACAAAATCAATGTACAAAAATCACAAGCATTCTTATACATCAATAACAGACAAACAGAGAGCCAAATCATGAGTGAACTCCCATTCACAATTGCTTCAAAGAGAATAAAATACCTAGGAATCCAACTTACAAGGGATGTGAAGGACCTCTTCAAGGAGAAAACTACAAACCACTGCTCAAGGAAATAAAAGAGGATACAAACAAATGGAAGAACATTCCGTGCTCATGGGTAGGAAGAATCAATATCATGAAAATGGCCATCCTTCCCAAGGTAATTTACAGATTCAATGCCATCCACATCAAGTTACCAATGACTTTCTTCACAGAATTGGAGAAAACTACTTTAAAGTCCATATGGAACCAAAAAAGAGCCCGCATCACCAAGTCAATCCTAAGCCAAAAGAACAAAGCTGGAGGAATCACGCTACCTGACTTCAATCTATACTACAAGGCTACAGTAACCAAAACAGTATGGTACTGGTACCAAAACAGAGATATAGATCAATGGAACAGAACAGAGCCGTCAGAAATAATGCCACCTATCTACAACTATCTGATCTTTGACAAACCTGACAAAAACAAGAAATGGAGAAACGATTCCCTATTTAATAAATGGTGCTGGGAAAACTGGCTAGCCACATGTAGAAAGCTGAAACTGGATCCCTTCCTTACACCTTATACAAAAATCAACTCAAGATGGATTAAAGACTTAAACGTTAGACCTAAAACCATGAAAACCCTAGAAGAAATCCTAGGCAATACCATTCAGGACATAGGCATGGGCAGGGACTTCATGTCTAAAACACCAAAAGCAATGGCAACAAAAGCCAAAATTGACAAATGGGATCTAATTAAACTAAAGAGCTTCTGCACAGCAAAGGAAATTACCATCAGAGTGAACAGGCAACCTACAAAATGGGAGAAAATTTTCGCAACCTACTCATCTGACAAAGGGCTAATATCCAGAATCTACAATGAACTCCAACAAATTTACAAGAAAACACCAAACAACCCCATCAAAAAGTGGGCGAAGGACATGAACAGACACTCCTCAAAAGAAGACGTTTATGCAGCAAAAAAACACGTGAAAAAATGCTCACCATCACTGGCCATCAGAGAAATGCAAATCAAAACCACAATGAGATACCATCTCACACCAGTTAGAATGGCAATCATTAAAAAGTCAGGAAACAACAGGTGCTGGAGAGGATGTGGAGAAATAGGAACACTTTTACACTGTTGGTGGGACTGTAATCTAGTTCAACCCATGTGGAAGTCACTGTGGCGATTTCTCAGGGATCTAGAACTAGAAATTCCATTTGACCCAGCCATCCCATTACTGGGTATATACCCAAAGGGCTATAAATCATGCTGCTATAAAGACACATGCACACGTATGTTTATTGCGGCATTATACACAATAGCAAAGACTTGGAACCAACCCAAATGTCCAACAATGATAGACTAGATTAAGAAAATGTGGCACATATACACCATGGAATACTAGGCAGCCATAAAAAATGATGAGTTCATATCTTTGTAGGGACATGGATGAAATTGGAAATCATCGTTCTCAGTAAACTATCGCAAGAACAAAAAACCAAACACCACATATTCTCACTCATAGGTGTTAACTGAACAATGAGAACACATGGACACAGGAAGGGGAACATCACACTTCGGGGACAGTTGTGGGGTGGGTGGAGGGGGGAGTGACAGCATTGGGAGATATACCTAATGCTAGATGACGAGTTGGTGGGTGCAGCGCACCAGCATGACAGATGTATACATATGTAGCTTACCTGCAGGTTGCGCACGTGTACCTTAGAGCCTAAAGTACAATAATTAATAATAATAATAATGATAAAAAGAAAAAAAATTAAAAAAAAAAGAAAGTGGTAAATTCCTCGACAAATACACTCTCCCATGACTAAACCAGGAAGAATTTGTATCTCTGAATAGACTAATAACAGGAGCTGAAATTGCGGCAATAATCAATAGCTTACCAACGAAAAAGAGTCCAGGATCAGATGGGTTCACAGCCGAATTCTACCAGAGGTACAAGGAGGAACTGGAACCATTACTTCAGAAACTATTCCAATCAATAGAAAAAGAGGGAATCCTTCCTAACTCATTTTATGAGGCCAGCATCATGCTGATACCAAAGCTGGACATTGACACAACCAAAAAAGAGAATTTTAGACCAATATCCTTGATGAATATTGATGCAAAAATCCTCAATAAATTACTGGCAAACCGAATCCAGCAGCACATCAAACAGCTTATCCAGCATGATCAAGTGGGCTTCATCCCTGTGGTGCAAGGCTGGTTCAATATACGCAAATCAATAAATGTAATCCAGCATATAAACAGAACCAAAGTCAAAAACCACATGATTATCTCAATACATGAAGAAAAGGCCTTTGACAAAATTCAACAACCCTTCATGCTAAAAACTCTCAACAAATTAGGTATTGATGGGTCGTATCTCAAAATAATAAGAGCTATTTATGACAAACCCACAGCCAATATCATACTGAATTGGCAAAAACTGGAAGCATTCACTTTGAAAACTGGCACAAGACAGGGATGCCCTCTCTCACCACTT
Organism: Pongo abelii; assembly: GCF_028885655.2. Classification (NCBI taxonomy): domain Eukaryota; kingdom Metazoa; phylum Chordata; class Mammalia; order Primates; family Hominidae; genus Pongo; species Pongo abelii. The sequence continues at coordinate 6,432,468 of NC_071998.2, forward strand.
CTATTCAACATAGTGTTGGAAGTCCTGGCCAGGGAAATTAGGCAAGAGAAGGAAATCAAGGGTATTCATTTAGGAAAAAAGGAAGTCAAATTGTCCCTGTTTGCAGATGACGTGACAGTATATCTAGAAAACCCCATTGTCTCAGCCCAAAATCTCCTTAAGCTGATAAGCAACTTCAGCAAAGTCTCAGGATACAAAATCAATGCACAAAAATCACAAGCATTCTTATACATCAATAACAGACAAACAGAGAGCGAAATCATGAGTGAATTCCCATTCACAATTGCTTCAAAGAGAATAAAATACCTAGGAATCCAACTTACAAGGGATGTGAAGGACCTCTTCAAGGAGAAAACTACAAACCACTGCTCAAGGAAATAAAAGAGGATACAAACAAATGGAAGAACATTCCATGCTCATGGGTAGGAAGAATCAATATCATGAAAATGGCCATCCTTCCCAAGGTAATTTACAGATTCAATGCCATCCCCATCAAGTTACCAATGACTTTCTTCACAGAATTGGAAAAAACTACTTTAAAGTCCATATGGAACCAAAAAAGAGCCCGCATCACCAAGTCAATCCTAAGCCAAAAGAACAAAGCTGGAGGCATCACGCTACCTGACTTCAAACTATACTACAAGGCTACAGTAACCAAAACAGCATGGTACTGGTACCAAAACAGAGATATAGATCAATGGAACAGAACAGAGCCGTCAGAAATAATGCCACCTATCTACAACTATCTGATCTTTGACAAACCTGACAAAAACAAGAAATGGAGAAAGGATTCCCTATTTAATAAATGGTGCTGGGAAAACTGGCTAGCCACATGTAGAAAGCTGAAACTGGATCCCTTCCTTACACCTAATACAAAAATCAACTCAAGATGGACTAAAGACTTATACGTTAGACCTAAAACCCTAAAAACCCTAGAAGAAAACCTAGGCAATACCATTCAGGACATAGGCATGGGCAGGGACTTCATGTCTAAAACACCAAAAGCAATGGCAACAAAAGCCAAAATTGACAAATGGGATCTAATTAAACTAAAGAGCTTCTGCACAGCAAAGGAAGCTACCATCAGAGTGAACAGGCAACCTACAAAATGGGAGAAAATTTTCGCAACCTACTCATCTGACAAAGGGCTAATATCCAGAATCTACAATGAACTCCAACAAATTTACAAGAAAACACCAAACAACCCCATCAAAAAGTGGGCGAAGAACATGAAGAGACACTCCTCAAAAGAAGACGTTTATGCACCAAAAACACGTGAAAAAATGCTCACCATCACTGGCCATCAGAGAAGTGCAAATCAAAACCACAATGAGATACCATCTCACACCAGTTAGAATGGCAATCATTAAAAAGTCAGGAAACAACAGGTGCTGGAGAGGATGTGGAGAAATAGGAACACTTTTACACTGTTGGTGGGACTGTAAACTAGTTCAACCCTTGTGGAAGTCACTGTGGCGATTCCTCAGGGATCTAGAACTAGAAATTCCATTTGACCCAGCCATCCCATTACTGGGTATATACCCAAAGGACTATAAATCATGCTGCTATAAAGACACATGCACACGTATGTTTATTGCGGCATTATACACAATAGCAAAGACTTGGAACCAACCCAAATGTCCAACAATGATAGACTGGATTAAGAAAATGTGGCACATGTACACCATGGAATACTATGCAGCCATAAAAAATGATGAGTTCATATCCTTTGTAGGGACATGGATGAAATTGGAAATCATCGTTCTCAGTAAACTATCGCAAGAACAAAAAACCAAACACCACATATTCTCACTCATAGGTGGGAATTGAACAATGAGAACACATGGACACAGGAAGGGGAACATCACACTTCGGGGACTGTTGTGGGGTGGGGGGAGGGGGGAGGGACAGCATTGGGAGATGTACCTAATGCTAGATGACGAGTTGGTGGGTGCAGCGCACCAGCATGGCACATGTATACATATGTAGCCTACCTGCACGTTGCGCACGTGTACCATAGAGCCTAACGTATAATAATAATAAGAAGAAGAAGAAGAATAATAACAATGATAAAAAAAAAATAAAAAAAAGAAAGGGATAAATTCCTCGACACATACACTCTCCCATGACTAAACCAGGAAGAAGTTGAATCTCTGAATAGACTAATAACAGGAGCTGATATTGCGGCAATAATCAATAGCTTACCAAACAAAAAGAGTCCAGGATCAGATGGGTTCACAGCCGAATTCTACCAGAGGTCCAAGGAGGAACTGGAACCATTACTTCAGAAACTATTCCAATCAATAGAAAAAGAGGGAATCCTTCCTAACTCATTTTATGAGGCCAGCATCATGCTGATACCAAAGCTGGGCAGAGACACAACCAAAAAAGAGAATTTTAGACCAATATCCTTGATGAATATTGATGCAAAAATCCTCAATAAATTACTGGCAAACCGAATCCAGCAGCACATCAAACAGCTTATCCACCATGATCAAGTGGGCTTCATCCCTGGGATGCAAGGCTGGTTCAATATACGCAAATCAATAAATGTAATCCAGCATATAAACAGAACCAAAGTCAAAAACCACATGATAATCTCAATACATGAAGAAAAGGCCTTTGACAAAATTCAACAACCCTTCATGCTAAAAACTCTCAATAAATTAGGTATTGATGGGACGTATCTCAAAATAATAAGAGCTATTTATGACAAACCCACAGCCAATATCATACTGAATGGGCAAAAACTGGAAGCATTCACTTTGAAAACTGGCACAAGACAGGGATGCCCTCTCCCACCACATCTATTCAACATATTGTTGGAAGTTCTGGCCAGGGCAATTAGGCAAGAGAGGCAAATCAAGGGTATTCAATTAGGAAAAAAGGAAGTCAAATTGTCCCTGTTTGCAGATGACGTGATAGTATATCTAGAAAACCCCATTGTCTCAGCCCAAAATCTCCTTAAGCTGATAAGCAACTTCAGCAAAGTCTCAGGATACAAAATCAATGTGCAAAAATCACAAGCATTCTTATACATCAATAACAGACAAACAGAGAGCCAAATCATGAGTGAATTCCCATTCACAATTGCTTCAAAGAGAATAAAATACCTAGGAATCCAACTTACAAGGGATGTGAAGGACCTCTTCAGGGAGAAAACTACAAACCACTGCTCAAGGAAGTAAAAGAGGATACAAACAAATGGAAGAACATTCCATGCTCATGGGTAGGAAGAATCAATATCATGAAAATGGCCATCCTTCCCAAGGTAATTTACAGATTCACTGCCATCCCCATCAAGTTACCAATGACTTTCTTCACAGAATTGGAAAAAACTACTTTAAAGTTCATATGGAACCAAAAAAGAGCCCGCATCACCAAGTCAATCCTAAGCCAAAAGAACAAAGCTGGAGGCATCACGCTACCTGACTTCAAACTATACTACAAGACTACAGTAACCAAAACAGCACGGTACTGGTACCAAAACAGAGATATAGATCAATGGAACAGAACAGAGCCGTCAGAAATAATGCCACCTATCTACAACTATCTGATCTTTGACAAACCTGACAAAAACAAGAAATGGAGAAAGGATTCCCTATTTAATAAATGGTGCTGGGAAAACTGGCTAGCCACATATAGAAAGCTGAAACTGGATCCCTTCCTTACACCTTATACAAAAATCAACTCAAGATGGATTAAAGACTAAAACGTTGGACTTAAAACCATAAAAACCCTAGAAGGAAACCTAGGCAATGCCATTCAGGACATAGGCATGGGCAAGGACTTAATGTCTAAAACACCAAAAGCAATGGCAACAAAAGCCAAAATTGACAAATGGGATCTAATTAAACTAAAGAGCTTCTGCACAGCAAAGGAAACTACCATCAGAGTGAACAGGCAACCTACAAAATGGGAGAAAATTTTCGCAACCTACTCATCTGACAAAGGGCTAATATCCAGAATCTACAATGAACTCCAACAAATTTACAAGAAAACACCAAACAACCCCATCAAAAAGTGGGCGAAGGGCATGAACAGACACTCCTCAAAAGAAGACATTTATGCAGCCAAAAAACACGTGAAAAAATGCTCACCATCACTGGCCTTCAGAGAAATGCAAAGCAAAACCACAATGAGATACCATCTCACCCCAGTTAGAATGGCAATCATTAAAAAGTCAGGAAACAACAGGTGCTGGAGAGGATGTGGAGAAATAGGAACACTTTTACACTGTTGGTGGGACTGTAAACTAGTTCAACCCTTGTGGAAGTCACTGTGGCGATTCCTCAGGGATCTAGAACTAGAAATTCCATTTGACCCAGCCATCCCATTACTGGGTATATACCCAAAAGACTATAAATCATGCTGCTATAAAGACACATGCACACGTATGTTTATTTCGGCATTATACACAATAGCAAAGACTTCTAACCAACCCAAATGTCCAACAATGATAGACTGGATTAAGAAAATGTGGCACATATACACCATGGAATACTATGCAGCCATAAAAAAGGATGAGTTCATATACTTTGTAGGGACATGGATGAAATTGGAAATCATCGTTCTCAGTAAACTATCGCAAGAACAAAAAACCAAACACCACATATTCTCACTCATAGGTGGGAATTGAACAATGAGAACACATGGACACAGGAAGGGGAACATCACACTTCGGGGACTGTTGTGGGGTGGGGGGAGGGGCGAGGGACAGCATTGGGAGATATACCTAATGCTGGATGACGAGTTGGTGGGTGCAGCGCAGCAGCATTGCACATGTATACATATGTAGCTTACCTGCACGTTGCACACGTGTACCATAGAGCCAAAAGTATAATAATGATAATAATAATAATCATAATCATCATAATCATAATGATAAAATGAAAAAAAATTAAAAAAAAAGAAAAGAATAAATTCCTCGACACATACACTCTCCCATGACTAAACCAGGAAGAAGTTGAATCTCTGAATAGACTAATAACAGGAGCTGAAATTGTGGCAATAATCAATAGCTTACCAACCAAAAAGAGTCCAGGATCAGATGGGTTCACAGCCGAATTCTACCAGAGGTACAAGGAGGAACTGGAACCAGTACTTCAGAAACTATTCCAATCAATAGAAAAAGAGGGAATCCTTCCTAACTCATTTTATGAGGCCAGCATCATGCTGATACCAAAGCTGGGCAGAGACACAACCAAAAAAGAGAATTTTAGACCAATATCCTTGATGAATATTGATGCAAAAATCCTCAATAAATTACTGGCAAACCGAATCCAGCAGCACATCAAACAGCTTATCCACCATGATCAAGTGGGCTTCATCCCTGGGATGCAAGGCTGGTTCAATATACGCAAATCAATAAATGTAATCCAGCATATAAACAGAACCAAAGTCAAAAACCACATGATTATCTCAATACATGAAGAAAAGGCCTTTGACAAAATTCAAAAACCCTTCATGCTAAAAACTCTCAATAAATTAGGTACTGATGGGTCGTATCTCAAAATAATAAGAGCTATTTATGACAAACCCACAGCCAATATCATACTGAATGGGCAAAAACTGGAAGCATTCACTTTGAAAACTGGCACAAGACAGGGATGCCCTCTCTCACCACTTCTATTCAACATAGTGTTGGAAGTTCTGGCCAGGGCAATTAGGCAAGAGAAGAAAATCAAGGGTATTCAATTAGGAAAAAAGGAAGTCAAATAGTCCCTGTTTGCAGATGACGTGATAGTATATCTTGAAAACCCCATTGTCTCAGCCCAAAATTTCCTTAAGCGGATAAGCAACTTCAGCAAAGTCTCAGGATACAAAATCAATGTACAAAAATCACAAGCATTCTTATACATCAATAACAGACAAACAGAGAGCCAAATCATGAGTGAACTCCCATTCACAATTGCTTCAAAGAGAATAAAATACCTAGGAATCCAACTTCCAAGGGATGTGAAGGACCTCTTCAAGGAGAAAACTACAAACCACTGCTCAAGGAAATAAAAGAGGATACAAACAAATGGAAGAACATTCCATGCTCATGGTTAGGAAGAATCAATATCATGAAAATGGCCATCCTTCCCAAGGTAATTTACAGATTCAATGCCATCCCCATCAAGTTACCAATGACTTTCTTCAGAGAATTGGAAAAAACTACATTTAAGTTCATATGGAAACAAAAAAGAGCCTGCATCACCAAGTCAATCCTAAGCCAAAAGAACAAAGCTGGAGGCATCATGCTACCTGACTTCAAACTATACTACAAGGCTACAGTAACCAAAACAGCACGGTACTGGTACCAAAACAGAGATACAGATCAATGGAACAGAACAGAGACGTCAGAAATAATGCCACATATCTACAACTATCTGATCTTTGACAAACCTGACAAAAACAAGAAATGGAGAAAGGATTCCCTGTTTAATAAATGGTGCTGGGAAAACTGGCTAGCCACATGTAGAAAGCTGAAACTGGATCCCTTCCTTACACCTTACACAAAAATCAACTCAAGATGGATTAAAGACTTAAACGTTGGACCTAAAACCATAAAAACCCTAGAAGGAAACCTAGGCAATACCATTCAGGTCATAGGCATGGGCAAGGACTTCATGTCTAAAACACCAAAAGCAATGGCAACAAAAGCAAAAATTGACAAATGGGATCTAATTAAACTAAAGAGCTTCTGCACAGCAAAGGAAACTACCATCAGAGTGAACAGGCAACCTACAAAATGGGAGAAAATTTTCGCAACCTACTCATCTGACAAAGGGCTAATATCCAGAATCTACAATGAACTCCAACAAATTTACAAGAAAACACCAAACAACCCCATCAAAAAGTGAGCGAAGGACATGAACAGACACTCCTCAAAAGAAGACATTTATGCAGCCAAAAAACACGTGAAAAAATGCTCACCATCACTGGCCATCAGAGAAATGCAAAGCAAAACCACAATGAGATACCATCTCACACCAGTTAGAATGGCAATCATTCAAAAGTCAGGAAACAACAGGTGCTGGAGAGGATGTGGAGAAATAGGAACACTTTTACACTGTTGGTGGGACTGTAAACTAGTTCAACCCTTGTGGAAGTCACTGTGGCGATTCCTCAGGGATCTAGAACTAGAAATTCCATTTGACCCAGCCATCCCTTTACTGGGTATATACCCAAAAGACTATAAATCATGCTGCTATAAAGACACATGCACACGTATGTTTATTGCGGCATTATACACAATAGCAAAGACTTCTAACCAACCCAAATGTCCAACAATGATAGACTGGATTAAGAAAATGTGGCACATATACACCATGGAATACTATGCAGCCATAAAAAAGGATGAGTTCATATACTTTGTAGGGACATGGATGAAATTGGAAATCATCGTTCTCAGTAAACTATCGCAAGAACAAAAAACCAAACACCACATATTCTCACTCATAGGTGGGAATTGAACAATGAGAACACATGGACACAGGAAGGGGAACATCACACTTTGGGGACTGTTGTGGGGTGGGGGGAGGGGCGAGGGACAGCATTGGGAGATATACCTAATGCTGGATGACGAGTTGGTGGGTGAAGCGCAACAGCATGGCACATGTATACATATGTAGCTTACCTGCACGTTGCACACGTGTACCATAGAGCCTAAAGTATAGTAATGATAATAATAATAATCATAATCATAATAATCATAATGATAAAAAGAAAAAAAATTAAAAAAAAAAGAAAGGGATAAATTCCTCGACACATACACTCTCCCATGACTAAACCAGGAAGAAGTTGAATCTCTGAATAGACTCATAACAGGAGCTGAAATTGTTTCAATAATCAATAGCTTACCAACCAAAAAGAGTCCAGGATCAGATGGGATCACAGCCGAATTCTACCAGAGGTACAAGGAGGAACTGGAACCATTACTTCAGAAACTATTCCAATCAATAGAAAAAGAGGGAATCCTTCCTGACTCATTTTATGAGGCCAGCATCATGCTGATACCAAAGCTGGGCAGAGACACAACCAAAAAAGAGAATTTTAGACCAATATCCTTGATGAATATTGATGCAAAAATCCCCAATAAATTACAGGCAAACCGAATCCAGCAGCACATCAAACAGCTTATCCACCATGATCAAGTGGGCTTCATCCCTGGGATGCAAGGCTGGTTCAATATACGCAAATCAATAAATGTAATCCAGCATATAAATAGAACCGAAGTCAAAAACCACATGATTATCTCAATACATGAAGAAAAGGCCTTTGACAAAATTCAACAACCCTTCATGCTAAAAACTCTCAATAAATTAGGTATTGATGGGTCGTATCTCAAAATAATAAGAGCTATTTATGGCAAACCCACAGCCAATATCATACTGAATGGGCAAAAACTGGAAGCATTCACTTTGAAAACTGGCACAAGACAGGGATGCCCTCTCTCACCACTTCTATTCAACATAGTGTTGGAAGTTCTGGCCAGGGCAATTAGGCAAGAGAAGCAAATCAAGGGTATTCAATTAGGAATAAAGGAAGTCAAATTGTCCCTGTTTGCAGATGACGTGATAGTATATCTAGAAAACCCCATTGTCTCAGCCCAAAATCTCCTTAAGCTGATAAGCAACTTCAGCAAAGTCTCAGGATACAAAATCAATGTGCAAAAATCACAAGCATTCTTATACATCAATAACAGACAAACAGAGAGCCAAATCATGAGTGAACTCCCATTCACAATTGCTTCAAAGAGAATAAAATACCTAGGAATCCAACTTACAAGGGATGTGAAGGACCACTTCAAGGAGAAAACTACAAACCACTGCTCAAGGAAATAAAAGAGGATACAAACAAATGGAAGAACATTCCATGCTCATGGGTAGGAAGAATCAATATCATGAAAATGGCCATCCTTCCCAAGGTAATTTACAGATTCAATGCCATCCCCATCAAGTTACCAATGACTTTCTTCACAGAATTGGAAAAAACTACTTTAAAGTTCATATGGAACCAAAAAAGAGCCCGCATCACCAAGTCAATCGTAAGCCAAAAGAACAAAGCTGGAGGCATCACGCTACCTGACTTCAAACTATACTACAAGACTACAGTAACCAAAACAGCACGGTACTGGTACCAAAACAGAGATATAGATCAATGGAACAGAACAGAGCCGTCAGAAATAATGCCACATATCTACAACTATCTGATCTTTGACAAACCTGAGAAAAACAAGAAATGGAGAAAGGATTCCCTATTTAATAAATGGTGCTGGGAAAACTGGCTAGCCACATATAGAAAGCTGAAACTGGATCCCTTCCTTACACCTTATACAAAAATCAACTCAAGATGGATTAAAGACTAAAACGTTGGACCTAAAACCATAAAAACCCTAGAAGGAAACCTAGGCAATACCATTCAGGACATAGGCATGGGCAAGGACTTAATGTCTAAAACACCAAAAGCAATGGCAACAAAAGCCAAAATTGACAAATGGGATCTAATTAAACTAAAGAGCTTCTGCACAGCAAAGGAAACTACCATCAGAGTGAACAGGCAACCTACAAAATGGGAGAAAATTTTCGCAACCTACTCATCTGACAAAGGGCTAATATCCAGAATCTACAATGAACTCCAACAAATTTACAAGAAAACACCAAACAACCCCATCAAAAAGTGGGCGAAGGACATGAACAGACACTCCTCAAAGGAAGACATTTATGCAGCCAAAAAACACGTGAAAAAATGCTCACCATCACTGGCCATCAGAGAAATGCAAAGCAAAACCACAATGAGATACCATCTCACACCAGTTAGAATGGCAATCATTCAAAAGTCAGGAAACAACAGGTGCTGGAGAGGATGTGGAGAAATAGGAACACTTTTACACTGTTGGTGGGACTGTAAACTAGTTCAACCCTTGTGGAAGTCACTGTGGCGATTCCTCAGGGATCTAGAACTAGAAATTCCATTTGACCCAGCCATCCCATTACTGGGTATATACCCAAAGGACTATAAATCATGCTGCTATAAAGACACATGCGCACGTATGTTTATTGCGGCATTATACACAATAGCAAAGACTTGGAACCAACCCAAATGTCCAAAAATGATAGACTGGATTAAGAAAATGTGGCACATATACACCATGGAATACTAGGCAGCCATAAAAAATGATGAGTTCATATCCTTTGTAGGGACATGGATGAAATTGGAAATCATCGTTCTCAGTAAACTATCGCAAGAACCACATATTCTTACTCATAGGTGGGAATTGAACAATGAGAACACATGGACACAGGAAGGTGAACATCACACTTCGGGGACTGTTGTGGGGTGGGGGGAGGGGCGAGGGACAGCATTGGGAGATATACCTAATGCTAGATGACGAGTTGGTGGGTGCAGCACACCAGCATGGCACATGTATACATATGTAGCCTACCTGCACGTTGCACACGTGTACCATAGAGCCTAAAGTATAATAATGATAATATAATAATAATAATAATCATAATCATAATGATAAAAAGAAAAAAAATTAAAAAAAAAGAAAGGGATAAATTCCTCGACACATACACTCTCCCATGACTAAACCAGGAAGAAGTTGAATCTCTGAATAGACTAATAACAGGAGTTGAAATTGTGGCAATAATCAATAGCTTACCAACCAAAAAGAGTCCAGGATCAGACGGGTTCACAGCCGAATTCTACCAGAGGTAAAAGGAGGAACTGGAACCATTACTTCAGAAACTATTCCAATCAATAGAAAAAGAGGGAATCCTTCCTAACTCATTTTATGAGGCCAGCATCATGCTGATACCAAATCTGGGCAGAGACACAACCAAAAAAGAGAATTTTAGACCAATATCCTTGATGTATATTGATGCAAAAATCCTCAATAAATTACTGGCAAACCGAATCCAGCAGCACATCAAACAGCTTATCCACCATGATCAAGTGGGCTTCATCCCTGGGATGCAAGGCTGGTTCAATATACGCAAATCAATAAATGTAATCCAGCATATAAACAGAACCAAAGTCAAAAACCACATGATTATCTCAATACATGAAGAAAAGGCCTTTGACAAAATTCAACAACCCTTCATGCTAAAAACTCTCAATATATTAGGTACTGATGGGTCGTATCTCAAAATAATAAGAGCTATTTATGACAAACCCACAGCCAATATCATACTGAATGGGCAAAAACTGGAAGCATTCACTTTGAAAACTGGCACAAGACAGGGATGCCCTCTCTCACCACTTCTATTCAACATAGTGTTGGAAGTTCTGGCCAGGGCAATTAGGCAAGAGAAGGAAATCAAGGGTATTCAATTAGGAAAAAAGGAAGTCAAATAGTCCCTGTTTGCAGATGACGTGATAGTATATCTAGAAAACCCCATTGTCTCAGCCCAAAATTTCCTTAAGCTGATAAGCAACTTCAGCAAAGTCTCAGGATACAAAATCAATGTACAAAAATCACAAGCATTCTTATACATCAACAACAGACAAACAGAGAGCCAAATCATGAGTGAACTCCCATTCACAATTGCTTCAAAGAGAATAAAATACCTAGGAATCCAACTTACAAGGGATGTGAAGGACCTCTTCAAGGAGAAAACTACAAACCACTGCTCAAGGAAATAAAAGAGGATACAAACAAATGGAAGAACATTCCATGCTCATGGTTAGGAAGAATCAATATCATGAAAATGGCCATCCTTCCCAAGGTAATTTACAGATTCAATGCCATCCCCATCAAGTTACCAATGAGTTTCTTCACAGAATTGGAAAAAACTACATTTAAGTTCATATGGAACCAAAAAAGAGCCTGCATCACCAAGTCAATCCTAAGCCAAAAGAACAAAGCTGGATGCATCACGCTACCTGACTTCAAACTATACTACAAGGCTACAGTAACCAAAACAGCACGGTACTGGTACCAAAACAGAGATATAGATCAATGGAACAGAACAGAGCCGTCAGAAATAATGCCACATATCTACAACTATCTGATCTTTGACAAACCTGACAAAAACAAGAAATGGAGAAAGGATTCCCTATTTAATAAATGGTGCTGGGAAAACTGGCTAGCCACATATAGAAAGCTGAAACTGGATCCCTTCCTTACACCTTATACAAAAATCAACTCAAGATGGATTAAAGACTAAAACGTTGGACCTAAAACCATAAAAACCCTAGAAGGAAACCTAGGCAATACCATTCAGGACATACGCATGGGCAAGGACTTCATGTCTAAAACACCAAAAGCAATGGAAACAAAAGCCAAAATTGACAAATGGGATCTAATTAAACTAAAGAGCTTCTGCACAGCAAAGGAAACTACCATCAGAGTGAACAGGTAACCTACAAAATGGGTGAAAATTTTCGCAACCTACTCATCTGACAAAGGGCTAATATCCAGAATCTACAATGAACTCCAACAAATTTACAAGAAAACACCAAACAACCCCATCAAAAAGTGGGCGAAGGACATGAACAGACACTCCTCAAAAGAAGACATTTATGCAGCCAAAAAACACGTGAAAAAATGCTCACCATCACTGGCCATCAGAGAAATGCAAAGCAAAACCACAATGAGATACCATCTCACACCAGTTAGAATGGCAATCATTCAAAAGTCAGGAAACAACAGGTGCTGGAGAGGATGTGGAGAAATAGGAACACTTTTACACTGTTGGTGGGACTGTAAACTAGTTCAACCCTTGTGGAAGTCACTGTGGCGATTCCTCAGGGATCTAGAACTAGAAATTCCATTTGACCCAGCCATCCCATTACTGGGTATATACCCAAAGGACTATAAATCATGCTGCTATAAAGACACATGCACACGTATGTTTATTGCGGCATTATACACAATAGCAAAGACTTGGAACCAACCCAAATGTCCAACAATGATAGACTGTATTAAGAAAATGTGGCACATATACACCATGGAATACTAGGCAGCCATAAAAAATGATGAGTTCATATCCTTTGTAGGGACATGGATGAAATTGGATATCATCGTTCTCAGTAAACTATCGCAAGAACAAAAAACCAAACACCACATATTCTTACTCATAGGTGGGAATTGAACAATGAGAACACATGGACACAGGAAGGGGAACATCACACTTCGGGGACTGTTGTGGGGTGGCGGGAGGGGCGAGGGACAGCATTGGGAGATATACCTAATGCTAGATGACGAGTTGGTGGGTGCAGCACACCAGCATGGCACATGTATACATATGTAGCCTACCTGCACGTTGCACACGTGTACCATAGAGCCTAAAGTATAATAATGATAATAATAATAATAATAATAATCATAATCATAATGATAAAAAGAAAAAAAATTAAAAAAAAAAGAAAGGAATAAATTCCTCGACACATACACTCTCCCATGACTAAACCAGGAAGAAGTTGAATCTCTGAATAGACTAATAACAGGAGCTGAAATTGTTTCAATAATCAATAGCTTACCAACCAAAAAGAGTCCAGGATCAGATGGGTTCACAGCCGAATTCTACCAGAGGTACAAGGAGGAACTGGAACCATTACTTCAGAAACTATTCCAATCAATAGAAAAAGAGGGAATCCTTCCTGACTCATTTTATGAGGCCAGCATCATGCTGATACCAAAGCTGCGCAGAGACACAACCAAAAAAGAGAATTTTAGACCAATATCCTTGATGAATATTGATGCAAAAATCCTCAATAAATTACTGGCAAACCGAATCCAGCAGCACATCAAACAGCTTATCCACCATGATCAAGTGGGCTTCATCCCTGGGATGCAAGGCTGGTTCAATATACGCAAATCAATAAATGTAATCCAGCATATAAACAGAACCAAAGTCAAAAACCACATGATTATCTCAATACATGAAGAAAAGGCCTTTGACAAAATTCAACAACCCTTCATGCTAAAAACTCTCAATAAATTAGGTATTGATGGGACGTATCTCAAAATAATAAGAGCTATTTATGACAAACCCACAGCCAATATCATACTGAATGGGCAAAACTGGAAGCATTCACTTTGAAAACTGGCACAAGACAGGGATGCCCTCTCTCACCACTTCTATTCAACATAGTGTTGGAAGTTCTGGCCAGGGCAATTAGGCAAGAGAAGCAAATCAAGGGTATTCAATTAGGAATAAAGGAAGTCAAATTGTCCCTGTTTGCAGATGACGTGATAGTATATCTAGAAAACCCCATTGTCTCAGCCCAAAATCTCCTTAAGCTGATAAGCAACTTCAGCAAAGTCTCAGGATACAAAATCAATGTGCAAAAATCACAAGCATTCTTATACATCAATAACAGACAAACAGAGAGCCAAATCATGAGTGAACTCCCATTCACAATTGCTTCAAAGAGAATAAAATACCTAGGAATCCAACCTACAAGGGATGTGAAGGACCTCTTCAAGGAGAAAACTACAAACCACTGCTCAAGGAAATAAAAGAGGATACAAACAAATGGAAGAACATTCCATGCTCATGGTTAGGAAGAATCAATATCATGAAAATGGCCATCCTTCCCAAGGTAATTTACAGATTCAATGCCATCCCCATCAAGTTACCAATGAGTTTCTTCACAGAATTGGAAAAAACTACATTTAAGTTCATATGGAACCAAAAAAGAGCCTGCATCACCAAGTCAATCCTAAGCCAAAAGAACAAAGCTGGATGCATCACGCTACCTGACTTCAAACTATACTACAAGGCTACAGTAACCAAAACAGCACGGTACTGGTACCAAAACAGAGATATAGATCAATGGAACAGAACAGAGCCGTCAGAAATAATGCCACATATCTACAACTATCTGATCTTTGACAAACCTGACAAAAACAAGAAATGGAGAAAGGATTCCCTATTTAATAAATGGTGCTGGGAAAACTGGCTAGCCACATATAGAAAGCTGAAACTGGATCCCTTCCTTACACCTTATACAAAAATCAACTCAAGATGGATTAAAGACTAAAACGTTGGACCTAAAACCATAAAAACCCTAGAAGGAAACCTAGGCAATACCATTCAGGACATACGCATGGGCAAGGACTTCATGTCTAAAACACCAAAAGCAATGGAAACAAAAGCCAAAATTGACAAATGGGATCTAATTAAACTAAAGAGCTTCTGCACAGCAAAGGAAACTACCATCAGAGTGAACAGGTAACCTACAAAATGGGTGAAAATTTTCGCAACCTACTCATCTGACAAAGGGCTAATATCCAGAATCTACAATGAACTCCAACAAATTTACAAGAAAACACCAAACAACCCCATCAAAAAGTGGGCGAAGGACATGAACAGACACTCCTCAAAAGAAGACATTTATGCAGCCAAAAAACACGTGAAAAAATGCTCACCATCACTGGCCATCAGAGAAATGCAAAGCAAAACCACAATGAGATACCATCTCACACCAGTTAGAATGGCAATCATTCAAAAGTCAGGAAACAACAGGTGCTGGAGAGGATGTGGAGAAATAGGAACACTTTTACACTGTTGGTGGGACTGTAAACTAGTTCAACCCTTGTGGAAGTCACTGTGGCGATTCCTCAGGGATCTAGAACTAGAAATTCCATTTGACCCAGCCATCCCATTACTGGGTATATACCCAAAGGACTATAAATCATGCTGCTATAAAGACACATGCACACGTATGTTTATTGCGGCATTATACACAATAGCAAAGACTTGGAACCAACCCAAATGTCCAACAATGATAGACTGTATTAAGAAAATGTGGCACATATACACCATGGAATACTAGGCAGCCATAAAAAATGATGAGTTCATATCCTTTGTAGGGACATGGATGAAATTGGATATCATCGTTCTCAGTAAACTATCGCAAGAACAAAAAACCAAACACCACATATTCTTACTCATAGGTGGGAATTGAACAATGAGAACACATGGACACAGGAAGGGGAACATCACACTTCGGGGACTGTTGTGGGGTGGCGGGAGGGGCGAGGGACAGCATTGGGAGATATACCTAATGCTAGATGACGAGTTGGTGGGTGCAGCACACCAGCATGGCACATGTATACATATGTAGCCTACCTGCACGTTGCACACGTGTACCATAGAGCCTAAAGTATAATAATGATAATAATAATAATAATAATAATCATAATCATAATGATAAAAAGAAAAAAAATTAAAAAAAAAAGAAAGGAATAAATTCCTCGACACATACACTCTCCCATGACTAAACCAGGAAGAAGTTGAATCTCTGAATAGACTAATAACAGGAGCTGAAATTGTTTCAATAATCAATAGCTTACCAACCAAAAAGAGTCCAGGATCAGATGGGTTCACAGCCGAATTCTACCAGAGGTACAAGGAGGAACTGGAACCATTACTTCAGAAACTATTCCAATCAATAGAAAAAGAGGGAATCCTTCCTGACTCATTTTATGAGGCCAGCATCATGCTGATACCAAAGCTGCGCAGAGACACAACCAAAAAAGAGAATTTTAGACCAATATCCTTGATGAATATTGATGCAAAAATCCTCAATAAATTACTGGCAAACCGAATCCAGCAGCACATCAAACAGCTTATCCACCATGATCAAGTGGGCTTCATCCCTGGGATGCAAGGCTGGTTCAATATACGCAAATCAATAAATGTAATCCAGCATATAAACAGAACCAAAGTCAAAAACCACATGATTATCTCAATACATGAAGAAAAGGCCTTTGACAAAATTCAACAACCCTTCATGCTAAAAACTCTCAATAAATTAGGTATTGATGGGACGTATCTCAAAATAATAAGAGCTATTTATGACAAACCCACAGCCAATATCATACTGAATGGGAAAAACTGGAAGCATTCACTTTGAAAACTGGCACAAGACAGGGATGCCCTCTCTCACCACTTCTATTCAACATAGTGTTGGAAGTTCTGGCCAGGGCAATTAGGCAAGAGAAGCAAATCAAGGGTACTCAATTAGGAATAAAGGAAGTCAAATTGTCCCTGTTTGCAGATGACGTGATAGTATATCTAGAAAACCCCATTGTCTCAGCCCAAAATCTCCTTAAGCTGATAAGCAACTTCAGCAAAGTCTCAGGATACAAAATCAATGTGCAAAAATCACAAGCATTCTTATACATCAATAACAGACAAACAGAGAGCCAAATCATGAGTGAACTCCCATTCACAATTGCTTCAAAGAGAATAAAATACCTAGGAATCCAACCTACAAGGGATGTGAAGGACCTCTTCAAGGAGAAAACTACAAACCACTGCTCAAGGAAATAAAAGAGGATACAAACAAATGGAAGAACATTCCATGCTCATGGGTAGGAAGAATCAATATCATGAAAATGGCCATCCTTCCCAAGGTAATTTACAGATTCAATGCCATCCCCATCAAGTTACCAATGACTTTCTTCACAGAATTGGAAAAAACTACTTTAAAGTACATACGGAACCAAAAAAGAGCCCGCATCACCAAGTCAATCCTAAGCCAAAAGGACAAAGCTGGAGGCATCATGCTACCTGACTTCAAACTATACTACAAGACTACAGTAACCAAAACAGCACGGTACTGGTACCAAAACAGAGATATAGATCAATGGAACAGAACAGAGCCGTCAGAAATAATGCCACATATCTACAACTATCTGATCTTTGACAAACCTGACAAAAACAAGAAATGGAGAAAGGATTCCCTATTTAATAAATGGTGCTGGGAAAACTGGCTAGCCACATATAGAAAGCTGAAACTGGATCCCTTCCTTACACCTTCTACAAAAATCAACTCAAGATGGATTAAAGACTAAAACGTTGGACCTAAAACCATAAAAACCCTAGAAGGAAACCTAGGCAATACCATTCAGGACATAGGCATGGGCAAGGACTTCATGTCTAAAACACCAAAAGCAATGGCAACAAAAGCCAAAATTGACAAATGGGATCTAATTAAACTAAAGAGCTTCTGCAAAGCAAAGGAAACTACCATCAGAGTGAAGAGGCAACCTACAAAATGGGAGAAAATTTTCGCAACCTACTCATCTGACAAAGGGCTAATATACAGAATCTACAATGAACTCCAACAAATTTACAAGAAAACACTAAACAACCCCATCAAAAAGTGGGCGAAGGACATGAACAGACACTCCTCAAAAGAAGACATTTATGCAGCCAAAAAATACATGAAAAAATGCTCACCATCACTGGCCATCAGAGAAATGCAAAGCAAAACCACAATGAGATACCATCTTACACCAGTTAGAATGGCAATCATTAAAAAGTCAGGAAACAACAGGTGCTGGAGAGGATGTGGAGAAATAGGAACACTTTTACACTGTTGGTGGGACTGTAAACTAGTTCAACCCTTGTGGAAGTCACTGTGGCGATTCCTCAGGGATCTAGAACTAGAAATTCCATTTGACCCAGCCATCCCATTACTGGGTATATACCCAAAGGACTATAAATCATGCTGCTATAAAGACACATGCACACGTATGTTTATTGCGGCATTATACACAATAGCAAAGACTTGGAACCAACCCAAATGTCCAACAATGATAGACTGGATTAAGAAAATGTGGCACATATACACCATGGAATACTAGGCAGCCATAAAAAATGATGAGTTCATATCTTTGTAGGGACATGGATGAAATTGGAAATCATCGTTCTCAGTAAACTATCGCAAGAACAAAAAACCAAACACCACATATTCTTACTCATAGGTGGGAATTGAAAAATGAGAACACATGGACACAAGAAGGGGAACATCACACTTCGGGGACTGTTGTGGGTTGGGGGGAGGGGCGAGGGACAGCATTGGGAGATATACCTAATGCTAGATGACGAGTTGGTGGGTGCAGCACACCAGCATGGCACATGTATACATATGTAGCCTACCTGCACGTTGCACACGTGTACCATAGAGCCTAAAGTATAATAATGATAATATAATAATAATAATAATCATAATCATAATGATAAAAAGAAAAAAAATTAAAAAAAAAAGAAAGGGATAAATTCCTCGACACATACACTCTCCCATGACTAAACCAGGAAGAAGTTGAATCTCTGAATAGACTAATAACAGGAGCTGAAATTGTGGCAATAATCAATAGCTTACCAACCAAAAAGAGTCCAGGATCAGATGGGTTCACAGCCGAATTCTACCAGAGGTACAAGGAGGAACTGGAACCATTACTTCAGAAACTATTCCAATCAATAGAAAAAGAGGGAATCCTTCCTAACTCATTTTATGAGGCCAGCATCATGCTGATACCAAAGCTGGGCAGAGACACAACCAAAAAAGAGAATTTTAGACCAATATCCTTGATGAATATTGATGCAAAAATCCTCAATGAATTACTGGCAAACCGAATCCAGCAGCACATCAAACAGCTTATCCACCATGATCAAGTGGGCTTCATCCCTGGGATGCAAGGCTGGTTCAATATACGCAAATCAATAAATGTAATCCAACATATAAACAGAACCAAAGTCAAAAACCACATGATTATCTCAATACATGAAGAAAAGGCCTTTGACAAAATTCAACAACCCTTCATGCTAAAAACTCTCAATAAATTAGGTACTGATGGGTCGTATCTCAAAATAATAAGAGCTATTTATGACAAACCCACAGCCAATATCATACTGAATGGGCAAAAACTGGAAGCATTCACTTTGAAAACTGGCACAAGACAGGGATGCCCTCTCTCACCACTTCTATTCAACATAGTGTTGGAAGTTCTGGCCAGGGCAATTAGGCAAGAGAAGCAAATCAAGGGTATTCAATTAGGAAAAAAGGAAGTCAAATTGTCCCTGTTTGCAGATGACGTGATAGTATATCTAGAAAACCCCATTGTCTCAGCCCAAAATCTCCTTAAGCTGATAAGCAACTTCAGCAAAGTCTCAGGATACAAAATCAATGTGCAAAAATCACAAGCATTCTTATACATCAATAACAGACAAACAGAGAGCCAAATCATGAGTGAACTCCCATTCACAATTGCTTCAAAGAGAATAAAATACCTAGGAATCCAACCTACAAGGGATGTGAAGGAACCCATCAAGGAGAAAACTACAAACCACTGCTCAAGGAAATAAAAGAGGATACAAACAAATGGAAGAACATTCCATGCTCATGGGTAGGAAGAATCAATATCATGAAAATGGCCATCCTTCCCAAGGTAATTTACAGATTCAATGCCATCCCCATTAAGTTACCAATGACTTTCTTCACAGAATTGGAAAAAACTACTTTAAAGTTCATATGGAACCAAAAAAGAGCCCGCATCACTAAGTCAATCCTAAGCCAAAAGAACAAAGCTGGAGGCATCACGCTACCTGACTTCAAACTATATTACAAGGCTACAGTAACCAAAACAGCACGGTACTGGTACCAAAACAGAGATATAGAACAATGGAACAGAACAGAGCCGTCAGAAATAATGCCACATATCTACAACTATCTGATCTTTGACAAACCTGACAAAAACAAGAAATGGAGAAAGGATTCCCTATTTAATAAATTGTGCTGGGAAAACTGGCTAGCCACATGTAGAAAGCTGAAACTGGATCCCTTCCTTACACCTTATACAAAAATCAACTCAAGATGGATTAAAGACTAAAACGTTGGACCTAAAACCATAAAAACCCTAGAAGGAAACCTAGGCAATACCATTCAGGACATAGGCATGGGCAAGGACTTCATGTCTAAAACACCAAAAGCAATGGCAACAAAAGCCAAAAGTGACAAATGGGATCTAATTAAACTAAAGAACTTCTGCACAGCAAAGGAAACTACCATCAGAGTGAACAGGCAACCTACAAAATGGGAGAACATTTTCGCAACCTACTCATCTGACAAAGGGCTAATATCCAGAATCTACAATGAACTCCAACAAATTTACAAGAAAACACCAAACAACCCCATCAAAAAGTGGGCGAAGGACATGAACAGACACTCCTCAAAAGAAGACATTTATGCAGCCAAAAAACACGTGAAAAAATGCTCACCATCACTGGCCATCAGAGAAATGCAAATCAAAACCACAATGAGATGCCATCTCACACCAGTTAGAATGGCAATCATTAAAAAGTCAGGAAACAACAGGTGCTGGAGAGGATGTGGAGAAATAGGAACACTTTTACACTGTTGGTGGGACTGTGAAGTAGTTCAACCCTTGTGGAAGTCACTGTGGCGATTCCTCAGGGATCTAGAACTAGAAATTCCATTTGACCCAGCCATCCCATTACTGGGTATATACCCAAAGGACTATAAATCGTGCTGCTATAAAGACACATGAACAC
Source organism: Pongo abelii (assembly GCF_028885655.2). NCBI lineage: Eukaryota > Metazoa > Chordata > Mammalia > Primates > Hominidae > Pongo > Pongo abelii. The sequence continues at coordinate 6,453,773 of NC_071998.2, forward strand.
GTATGTTTATTGCGGCATTATACACAATAGCAAAGACTTGGAACCAACCCAAATATCCAACAATGATAGACTGGATGAAGATAATGTGGCACATATACACCATGGAATACTAGGCAGCCATAAAAAATGATGAGTTCATATGCTTTGTAGGGACATGGATGAAATTGGAAATCATCGTTCTCAGTAAACTATCACAAGAACAAAAAACCAAACACCACATATTCTCACTCATAGGTGGGAATTGAACAATGGGAGCACATGGACACAGGAAGGGGAACATCACACTTCGGGGACTGTTGTGGGGTGGGGTGAGGGGGTAGGGATAGCATTGGGAGATATACCTAATGCTAGATGACGAGTTGGTGGGTGCAGCGCACCAGCATGGCACATGTATACATATGTAGCTTACCTGCACGTTGCGCACATATACCATTGAGCCTAAAGTATTATAATAATAATAATAATAATAATAATAATAATATTGATGATATTAAAAGGAAAAAAAATTAAAAAAAAAAGAAAGGGATAAATTCCTTGACACATACACTCTGCCATGACTAAACCAGGAAGAAGTTGAATCTCTGAATAGACTAATAACTGGAGCTGAAATTGTGGCAATAATCAATAGCTTACCAACCAAAAAGAGTCCAGGATCAGATGTGTTCACAGCCGAATTCTACCAGAGTTCCAAAGAGGAACTGGAGCCATTACTTCAGAAACTATTCCAATCAATAGAAAAAGAGGGAATCCTTCCTGACTCATTTTATGAGGCCAGCATCATGCTGATACCAAAGCTGGGCAGATACACAACCAAAAAAGACAATTTTTGACCGATATCCTTGATGGATATTGAGGCAAAAATCCTCAATAAAATACTGGCAAAAGGAATCCAGCAGCACATCAATAATCTTATCCACCATGACCAAGTGGGCTTCATCCCTGGGATGCAAGGCTGGTTCAATATACACAAATCAATAAATGTAATCCAGCATATAAACAGAACCTAAGAGAAAAACCATATGATTATCTCAATAGATGCAGAAAAGGCCTTTGACAAAATTCAACATCCTTCATGCTAATAACTCTCAATAAATTAGGTATTGATGGGACGCATCTGAAAATAATAAGAGCTATCTATGACAAAACCACAGCCGACATCATGCTGAATGCGCAAAGGCTGGAAGCAGTCCCTTTGAAAACTGGCACAAGACAGGTTTGTCCTCTCTCGCCAGTCCTTTTCAACATAGTGTTGGAAGTTCCGGCCAGGGCAATTAGGCAGGAGAAGGAAATAAGGGTATTCAATTAGGAAAAGAGGAAGTCAAATTGTCCCTGCTTGCAGACGACATGATTTTATATCTAGAAAACCCCACTGTCTCAGCCCAAAATCTCCTTAAGTTGATAAGCAACTTCAGCAAAGTCTCAGGATACAAAATCAATGTACAAAAATCACAAGCATTCTTATACACCAACAACAGACAAACAGAGAGCCAAATCATGAGTGAACTCCCATTCACAATTGCTTCAAAGAGAATAAAATACCTAGGAATCCAACTTACAAGGGACGTGAAGGACCTCTTCAAGGAGAAGTACAAACCACTCCTCAATGAAATAAAAGAGGATACAAACAAATTGAAGAACATTCCATGCTCATTGGTAGGAAGAATCAATATCGTGAAAATGGCCATCCTTCCCAAGGTAATTTACAATTTCAATGCCATCCCCATCAAGTTACCAATGACTTTCTTCATAGAATTGGAAAAACTACTTTAAAGTTCATATGGAACCAAAAAAGAGCCCGCATCGCCATGTCAATCCTAAGCCAAAAGAACAAAGCTGGAGGCATCACACTACCTGACTTCGAACTATACTGCATGGCTACAGTAACCAAAACAGCATGGTACTGTTACCAAAACAGAGATATAGGTCAATGGAACAGAACCGAGCCGTCAGAAATAGCACCGCATCTACAACTATATGATTTTTGACAAACGTGAAGAAAACAAGCAATGGGGAAAGGATTCCCTGTTTAATAAATGGTGCTGGAAAAACTGGCTAGCCCTATGTAGAAAGCTGAAACTGGATCCCTTCCTTACACTTTATACAAAAATCAATTAAAATATATTAAAGACTTAAACATTAGACCTAAAACCATAAATACCCTAGAAGAAAACCTAGGCATTACCATTCAGGACATAGGCATGGGCAAGGACTTCATGTCTAAAACACCAAAAGCAATGGCAACAAAAGCCAAAATTGACAAATGGGATCCAATTAAACTCAAGAGCTTCTGCACAGCAAAAGGAACTACCATCAGAGTGAACAGGCAACCTACAAATTGGGAGAAAATTTTTGCAACCTACTCAATTGACAAAGGGATAATATCCAGAATCTACAATGAACTCAAGCAAATTTACAAGAAAAAAACAGACAACCCCATCAAAGCATGGGCGAAGGACATGAACAGACACTTCTCAAAAGAAGACATTTATGCAGCCAAAAAACACATGAAAAAATGCTCAACATCACTGGCCATCAGAGAAATGCAAATCAAACCACAATGAGATACCATCTCACACCAGTTAGAATGGCAATCATTAAAAAGTCAGGAAACAACAGGTGCTGGAGAGGATGTGGAGAAATAGGAACACTTTTACACTGTTGGTTGGACTGTAAACTAGTTGAAACATTGTGGAAGTCAGTGTGGCGATTCCTCAGGGATTTAGAACTAGATATACCATTTGAGCCAGCCATCCCATTACTGAGTATATACCCAAAGGTCTGTAAATCATGCTGTTATAAAGACACTTGCACACGTATGTTTCTTGTGACATTATTCACAATAGCAAAGACTTGGAAGCAACCAAAATATCCAACAATGATAGACTTGATTAAGAAAATGTGGCACATATATACCACGAATACTTTGCAGCCGTAGAAAATGATGAGTTCATGTCCTTTTTAGGGACATGGATAAAATTGGAAATCATCATTCTCAGTAAACTATCACAAGAACAAAAAGCCAGACACCGCATATTCTCACTCATAGGTGGGAACTGAACAATGAGAACACATGGACACTAGAAGCGGAACATCACACTCTGGGGATTGTAGTGGGGTGGGTGGAGGGGGAAGAGATAACATTTTGAGATATACCTACTGTTAGATGACGAGTTAGTTGGTGCAGCGCAACAGTAGGGCACACGTATAAATATGTAACTAACTTGCACGTTCCGCATATGTACTTTAAAACCTAAAGTATAATAAATAAACAAATAAATAAATAAATAAATAAATGTATAAATAAATATATAAATAAAAAAGAAAGGAATGGAATAGAGTGCAGGGGAATGGAATGCAACGGAATGGAATAGAATGGAGTGGAGTGGCATGGAGTGGAGTTGTATGGAGTGGACTGGCATGGAGTAGAATGTAGTGGAATGGAATCGGTGAGAATGGAATGGAATGGAGTGGAGTGGTGTGGAGTGGAATGGAGTGGAAAGGAATGGAATGGAATGGGATGGAGTGGAGTGAATTGCATTGCAGTGGAGTGGCTTGGAGTGGAATGGAATGGAATGGAATGGAATATAGTGGAATGGAGTAGAGTGGACTGCAGTGGAGTGGAGAGGAATTGAGTGTAGTGGAGAATATTGAAATGGAATAGAATGGAATGGAATGGAGTGGAGTGCCAAGGAGTTGAGTGGAGTGGAGTGGTGTGGAGTGGAATGGAATGGAATGGAATAGAATTTAATGGAATGGATTGGGGTGGAGTGGAAAGGGGTGGAATGGAACGTAATGGAGAGGAATGTTATGAGGTGGAGTGGAGTGGATTGGTGTAGAATGGAATGGAATGGAATGGAATGGAATGGAATGGAATGGAAGAGAATGGAAGGGAATGAAATGGTGAAATGAAATGTGAGCTGAGATTGTGCCACTACACTTCAGCCTGGGTGAAAGAGTGAGATGCTGTCGAAAGAAAGAAATGGAATGGAATAAAGTGGAATGGAACGGAATGGAATGGAGTGGAGTGCAGTGGAGTGGAGTGCAGTTGAGTGGAATGTATTGGAATAGAATTGGACTGGGTGGAATGGAGTGGAGTGGAGTGGAGTGGACGGGAGTGGAATGGAAAGGGATGGAATGGAGTCAAGTGGAGTGGAGTAGAGTGGAGTGGAATGGAGTAGAATGGTGAAATGAAATGTGAGATGAGTTTGTGCCACTGCACTCCAGCCTTGGTGACAGAGTGAGATCCTGTCAAAAGAAAGCAATGGAATGGAATGGAGTCGAGAGGAGTGGAGCAGAGTGGATTGGAGTGGAAAGAAGTGGAATGGAATGTGACTGAATGGAATGGAATGGAATGGAATGGAATGGAATGGCATGGAGTGGAGTGGAGAGGGGAGGAGTGGAGTGGAATTGGATGGGATGGAATGCAATGGAGCGCAGTGGATTAGAGTGGATTTCGGTGGAATGGTGTAGAGTAGAGTGGAGTGGAGTGGATTGGAATGGAACAGAATGGAACGGAATGGAATGGAAAGGAATGGTGAAATGATATGTGAGCTGAGATTGTGCTACTGCACTCCGTCCTGGGTGACAGAGTGAGATCCTGTCGAAAGAAGGGAATGGAATGTAATGGAATTAAATGGAATGGAGTGGAATGGATTGGAGGGGAATGGAATGGAATGGAGTGGAATGGAATGGAATGGAATGGAGTGGAGTGGAGTGGAATGGAATGGAATGGAGTGGAATGGAGTGGAATGGAATGGAATGGAGTGGAAAGGAATGGAATGGAATGGAATGGATTGGAATGCAGTGGAATGGAGTGGAGTGGCGTGGAGTTGAGTGGAGTGGAATGGAGTGGAATGCAATGGGACGGAATGGAATGTAATGGAGTGGAGTGGAGAGGAGTGGATTGTACAGGAGTGGAGTGGAGAGTAGTGGAAATGAATTGGTTGGAATGGAATGGAATGGAAGTTGATGGAATGGAATCGACTGGAGTGGAGTGGAGTGGAATGGAATGGGACGGAATGGAATGGAGTGGAGGGGAGTGTAGTGGAGTGGAGTGGATTGGAATGGCGTGGACCATATTTGATTTGAATGGAGTGGAATGGAATGCAATGGAATGAAATGGAATCCATTGGAATAGAATGGAATGGAATGGAAATAAATGGAATGGAATGATGTAATGAAATGTACTCTGAGATTCTGCCACTGCACCCCAGCCTGCGTGACAGAGTGACTTCCTGTTGAAAGAAAGTAATGGAATGAAATGGTATGGCATTCAAAGGAATGGAATGGAATGAAATGGAATGGAGTTTAGAGGAGAGGAGTGGAGTGGAATCGAATGGAGTTGAAAGGAATGGGATTGAATGGAATGGAGAGCAATGAATGGAGTAGAGTGGAGTGGAGTGGAGTGGAGTGGAATGGAGTGGAGTAGAAGGGGATTGGATGGAATGGAATGGTGTGGAGTGGATAGGAGTGTGGTGGAGTGGAATGGAGTGGACTGGGGTGGAAAGGAGTGGAGTGGAGTAAAGTGCAATAGAGTGGATTGGAATTGAGTTTAATGGAATGGCATCGAGTGGAACGGAATAGACTGGAATAGAGTGGAATGGAATGGAGTGGAGTGGAGTGGAATGGAGTGGCATGGAATGGAGTGGAGTGGAGTGGAATGGAGTGGAATGAAATGAGACAGAAGACAATGGAATGGAGTGGAGTGGAGTGGAGCAGAATGGAATGGAATAGAGAGGAATAGAATGGGTTGTAAAGGAATGTAAACGAGTGGAGTGGAGTGGAGTAGAATGCAATGGAATGGAATGGAATGGAATGAAATGGTGAAATGAAATGTGAGCTGAGATTGTGCCACTGCACTCCAGCCAGGGTGCAGATTGATATCCTGTCTAAAGAAAGAAATGGAATGGAATGGAGTCAAATGGAATGGAATGGAGTGGAATAGAGAGGACTGGAGTGGAGAGGATTGGAATGGAGTGGAATGCAATGGGTGGAAACTGGATGGAGTAGACTGGAGTGGAGTGGAATGGAGTAGAATGGACTGGAATGGAATGGAAAAGAATGGAATGTAGTGGAATGGACTGTAGAGGAGTGGACTGGAGTGAAGTAGAGTGGGGTGGAATGGAGTGGAATGCAGTGGAAAGGAATGGAATGGAATGGAATGCAATGGAATGGGATGGAGTGCAATGCAATGGAATGGAATGTAAAGCAATGGAATTTTGAAATGAAACGTGAGGTGAGATGTTGCCACTGAACTCCAGCGTGGGTGACAGAGTGAGATCCTGTCAAAAGAAAGGAATGGAATGGAATGGAGTAGAATGGAATGGAATGGAGTGGAGTGGAGTGGATTACAGTGAAATGGAGTTGAATGGAATGGGATGGAGTGGAATGGAAACAAGTGACATGGAGTAGAGTGGAGTGGAGTGCAGAAGAGCTGAATGGAGTGTAATGTAATGTTATGTAATGGATGTAATGGAATGGAATGGACTGGAGTGTTGTGGATTGGAGTCGAATGGAGTGGAATGGAATGGGATGTAATGGAATGGAATGGAGTGGAGTGGAGTGGAGTGGAATGGACTGGAAGGGAATGGAATGGAATGCAGTGGAGTAGAGTGGAGAGGAGTCGAATGGAGTGGAATGGATTTTGATGTAAGGGAATGGATTAGAGTGGAGGGGAGTGTAGGGGAATGTAGTGGAATGGAATGGAATGGAAAGTAATGTAGTGGAGTGGAGTGTGGTGGAGTGGCGTAGAGTGTAATGGAGTAGAACAGAATGGAATGGAATGTAGTGGAGTGGAATGGAATGGAGTAGAATGCAATTGAATGGAAAAGTGAAATGAAATGTCAGTTGTTATTCTGCTACTACACTCCTGCCTGGGTGACAGAGTGAGATATTGTCGAAAGAAACGAATGGAAGAGAATGGAGTGGATTGCAATGGAGTGGAATGGAATGGAGAGGAGTTGAGTGGAGTCGAGTGGAGTATAGAGTAGTGGAATGAAGAAGAATGGGATAGGATTGAATGGAATGGAATGGAGAGGAGTGGAGTGGAGTGGAGTGGAAGGGAGAGCAGAGGAGTTGAATTGGATGGGATGGAATGCAATGGATTGGAGTGGATTAGACATTATCTGGGTGTAATGGAGAAGAGTGGAGTGGAGAGGAATGGAATGGAAGGGAATGGAACGTAATGGAATGGAAAGGAATGGTGAAACGAAATGTGAGCGGAGATAGTGCTACTGCACTCCAGCCTGGGTGACACAATGACATCCTGTCGAAAGAAGGGAATGGAATGGAATGGAATGGAATGGAGTGGAATGGAGACGAATGGAGTGGAATGGAATGCAATGGAGAGAAATTTAGAGGAATGGAAAGGAATGCAGTGGAATGGAGTGGAATGGAATGAAATGGAGTGGAATGCAGTGGAATGGAGTGGAATGGGATGGAGTGGAATGGAGTGGAAAGGAATGGAATGGAGTGGAATGCAGTGGAATGGAGTGGAATGTAATGGAATGGGGTGGAAAGGAAAAGAATGGAGAGGATTGGACTGGAATGGAGTGAAACGGAATGGAGTGGTGTGGAAAGGGATGGAATGGAATGAAATGGAGTGGAGTGGAGAGGAGAGGAGTGGAGTGGAGAGGAGTGGAATGAAGTGGAATGGAGTTGAAAGGAATGGCATGGAATAGAATGGAATAGAGTGGATTGGAGTGGAGTGGAATGGAATGGAATGGAGTGCATTGGAGCAGAGTGGAATGGAATGGAATGGAGTGGATTGCAGTGGAGTGGAATGGAATCGGATGGAGTGGAATGGAGTGGAGTGGAGGGGAGTACAAAGGAGTGGAGTGGATTGGAGTGGAATGGAATGGGATGGAGTGGAATGGAGTGGAGTGGATTGGAGTGGAATGGAATAAAATGGAATGGAATGGAATGGAATATAGTCGAGAGGGGTGGAGTGGAGTGGAGTGGAATGGAGTGAAATGAAGTGGAATGGAATGGGATATAAAGGAATGGAATGGAGTGGAGAGGAGTGGAGTGAAATGAATGGAGTTTAATGGAATGGGATGGAATGGGATGGAAGGGAGTGGAGTGGAGAGACGTGGAATGGAGTTGAAAGGATTAGAGTGGAAAGCAACTGAATGGAGTTGAGTGGATGGATTGGAATGGAGTGGAACAGAATGGGAGGGAAATGAATGGAGTGGAGTGGAAAGGAGTGGAGTGGAATGGAATGGAATAGAATAGAATGGTGAAATGAAATGTAAGAAGTGATTATGCCACTGCTCTCCAGCCTGGGTGAGAGAGCGAGACCCTCGCGAAATAAAGGATTGCATTGGAATGCAGCAGAATGGAATGGGATGGAATGGAATTCAATGGAATGGAACGTAGTGGAGTGCAGTGAAGTCGAGTGGAGTGGATTGGAATGGCATGGAATGGAAAGGAATGGAATGGAATGAAATGCAGTGGAGTGCAGTGGAGTGGAGTGGAATGGAGTGGATTGGAGTGGATTGGAATGGAGTGGAGTGGAATGGAGTGGGATGGAATTGAATGGAATGCATTGGAGTGGAGAAGAGTGCAGTGGAGTGGAGTGGAGGGAAGTGGAATGGAATGGAGTGTAATGAAATGAAATGGAATGGAATGCAGTTGATTGGAGTTGGGAGGAGTGGAGAGGAGTTGCGTGGAGTGGAATGGGATCTCATGGAATGGAATGGAATGGAGTGGAGTATATTGGATTTTAGTGGAATAGAGTGGAATGGAATGGGATGTAACGGAATAGAATGGAGTGCAGTGGATTGGAGTGGAGAGAAGTGGAGTGGAATGGAATGGAGTGGAATGGAATGGGACTTAATGGAATGGAGTGAAATGTAGAGGAGTGGAGTGAAATGGAGTGGAATGGAATAGAATGGGATGTAATAGAATGGAATGGAATGGAGTGGAGTGGAGTGGAGTGGATTGGTGAGGATTGGAAGGGAATGGGATAGAAGGGATGGGAATGGAGTGGAGTGGAGAGGAGTGGAGTGGACCAGAGTGCAGTGGAGTGGAGTGTAATTTCGTGGAATGTAATGAATAGCAATGGGATTGAATGGTGTGGAGTGGAATGGAGTGTAGTGGAGAGGAATGGAGTGGGATGGAAAGGAATGGAATGGGATGGAATGGAATGGATTGGAATGAAATGGAATGGAGTGGAGTGGAGTTTATTGGAGTGGAGTGGAGCGGAATGCAGTGTAGTGGAATGGAATGGAATGGAGTGGAATGGAGTGGAGTGGAATGGAATGGAATGGAATGCTATGGAATGGAATTAAATGGAATGGAATGGAATGGTGAAATGAAATGTGAACTGAGATTGTGCCACTGCACTCCTGCCTGGGTGACAGAGTGATATACTGTCGAAAGAAAGGAATGGAATAGAATGGAGTGGAATGGAAGGGAATGGAGTGGAATGGAATGGAATGGAGTGGAGTGGAGTGGAGTGCAATGGAATGCAATGGAGTGGAATGGAATGGGATGGAATGGAGTGCAGTGGGGTGGAGTGGAATGGAGTGGAGTGGATTGGAGTAGACTTTAGTGGAATAGAATGGAATGGAATGCAATGGGATGGAGTGGAGTCGAGTGGAGTGGAGTGGAGTGGAATGGAGTGGAGTGGACTGGAATGGAATGGAACAGAATGGAAAGGAATGGAGTGGAGTTCGGTACAGTGGAATGGAGGCGAGTGGAGTGTAATGGAGTGTAACGGAATTGTATGGAATGGAATGGAGAGGAGGGGAGTGGAGTCAAATGGAATTGGATGGAACGGAACGGAATGGATTTGAGTGGACTGGAGTGGAGTGGAATGGAGTGGAATCGAACTGAGTGGAATGGTGTGAAGAGGATTGGAGTGGAGTGGAATGGAGTGAAGTGGAATTCGATGGAATGGACTGGAGTGGATTGGAGTGGAGTGGAGTGGAGAGGAATGGAGTGGATTTGAATGGAGTAGAGTGGAGTGGAGTGGAATGGAATGGAATGTAGTCGAATGGAATGGAATGGAACGGTGAAATGAAATGGGAGCTGTGATTCTGCCACTGCAACCAGTCTGAGTGACAGAGTGAGATCCTGTCGAAAGGAATGGAATGGAATGGAATGGAGTGGAATGGAATGGAGTGTAGTGTAGTGGAGTGGAGTGTTGTAGAGTGCACTGCAGTGGAATGGACTGGGATGGACTGGAATGGAATGGAGCTGACCCGAGTGAAGTGGACTGGAGTGGAGCGGAATGGAGCGGAATGTAATGTAATGGAATGGAATTGAGTGGAGAGGAGTGGAATGGAGAAGAGTGGATTAGAGTGGAATGGAATAGAATGGAAAGGAGGGAAGTGGAGTGGAATTGAGAGGAGAGGAATGGAATGGAATGCAATGCAATGGAATGTAATGGAGAAATGAAATGTGAGCTGAGATAGCGCCCCTGTACTCCAATCTGGGCGACAGAGTGACATCTGGTCGAAAGAAAGGAATGGAATGGAATGGCATGGCGTGGAGTGGAGTGGAGTGGAGTGAAGTAGAGTGGAATGGAGTGGAATGGAATGGGATGGAATGGAATGGAATGGAGTGGATTGCACAGGAGTGGAGTGGATTGCAGTAGAGTGGAATTGTATGGAATCGATTGGGATGGATTGGGCTGGAGAGGAGAGGATTGGAGTGCAATGGAGAGGAATGGAAAGGAATGGAATGGAATGGAGTGGAGTGGAATGCAATGGAATGGAATGGAATGGAATGGATTGGAATGGAGTGGAGTGGAATGGAGTGAAGTGGAGTGGAATAGAATGGGATGGAATTGAATGGAGCAGAGGGGAGTGGAGAGGAGTAGAGTGGAGTGGAATAGAATGGGATGGAATTGAATGGAGCAGAGGGGAGTGGAGAGGAGTAGAGTGGAGTGGAAAGAAATGGGATGCAATGGAGTTGAGCGGAGTGGAGTGCAGTGGAATGGATTGGAATGGAGTGGAATGGAATGGATTGGAGTACAGTGGATTAGAGTGGAGTGGAGTGTAATGAAGTTGAGAGGAATGGGATTGAATGGAATGGGTTGGAGTTGAGTGCAGTGGAGTCGAATGGAATGGAGTGGAGTGGAATGGAGTGGAATGGAATGGGATGGAATGCAATGGAATGGCGAAGTGAAATGTGAGCTGTGATTGTGCCAATGCACTCCAGCCTGCAGGACAAAATGAAATCCTTTTGAAAGAAAGGATTGGAGTGGAATGGAATGGAACACATTGCAATGGAGTGGAGCGCAGTAGAGTGGACTGGAGTGGAATGAAGTGGAGTGGAATGGAGTGGAATCGAATGGAATGGAATGGAACGGTGTGGAGTGGAGGAGTGGAATGGAATGGAATGGAGTGGAATGGAGTGGAGAGGAGTGGAGTGGAATGAAGTGGACTGGAATGGAGTGGAATGGATTTGGATGGAATGGAATGGAGTGGAGTAGAGTGGAGTAGAGTGGAGTGGATTGGAGGTGAGTGGAATGAGGTGCAGTGAAATAGAATGGAAAGGAATGGAGTTGATTGGAGTGGAGTGGAGTGGATTGGAGTGGAGTGGAGTGGAGTGGAGTGGAATGCAATGCAATGGATCGGAATGGAATGGAATGTTATGGTGAAATGAAATGCGAGTTGAGATTGTGCCACTGCAATGCAGCCCAGTTGAAAGAGTGAGGTCATGTCGAAAGAAAGGAAAGGAATGAATTGGAATGGAGTGGAACGGAAAGGAATTGAATGGAGTGGAGTTGAGTGGAGTGGAGTAGAGTCGAGTGGAGTTGAATGGAATGGAATGGAATGCAATTGAAAGGAATGGAATGGAAGGCAATGCAATGAAATGGAACGGTGAAATGAAATGTGAGCTGAGATTGTGCCACTGCACTCCAGCCTGGGTGACACAGAGAGATACTGTTGAAATAAAAGAATGGGATTGAATGGACTGGAATTGAATGGAATGGAATGGAGTAGAGTGGAGTGGAGTGCAGTAGAGTGGAGTGGAGTGGAGTGGAATGGAATGGGATGGAATGGATTGGAATGGAATGGATTGTAGAGGAGTGGAGTGGACTGGAATGCAGTGGAATGGAATGGTATGGAATTTAATGCAATAGAGTGGAGTGGAGTAGAGTGGTATGAAGCGGAATGGAATCGGATGGAGTGGAATGGATTGGAATGGACAGGAATGGAATGGTGTGGAGTAGAGTGGAGTGGAGTGGAGTGGAATGCGGTGGAATGGAACGGGATGGAATGAAATTGAGTGGATTGGAGAAGAGTGGAATGGACTGGAATGGAAAAGAATTGAAGGGAATGGAATGGAGTAGATTTTAGTGGAGTGGAGATGAATGGAGAAGAGAGGAGTGGAGAAGAATTTAGTGGAATGAAGTGGAATGGAAAGGGATGGAAAGGAGTGGAGTGGAGTAGACTGGAGTGGAGTTGAATGGAATGATGTGGAATGCAGTGGAGTGGAGTGGAGAGGAGTGGAAGGAGCGGAGTGGAATTGTTTGGAGTAGAATGTGATGGAATGGAATGGAGTGGAATGGAGTGGAGTGGAGTGGAATGTGTTGGAATGGAACGGGATGGAATGGAGTGGAGTGTAGTGTAGTGAGGTGGATTGGAGTGGAATTGAGTAGAATGCAATGGAATGGAATGGAATGGAAGGGAATGGTGAAATGAAGAATGAGCTGAGATTGTGTGACTGCATTCCAGCCTGGGTGACAGGGTGAGATCCTGTCAAAAGAAAATAATGGAATGGAAAGGAGTGTAGTGTAATGGAATGGAATTGGAAGGAATGGAATGGAGAAATGAAATCTGAGTTGAGATTGTACCACTGCACTCCAACCTGGGTGATAGAGTGGGAACCTGATGAAAGAATGGAATGGAATGGAATGGATTGTAGTGAATTGGAGTGGATTTTAGTGTAATGGATTTGAACGGAATGGGATCGAATGGAATGTGGTGGACTGGAGTGGAATGGAGTGGAATAGAGTGGAATGGAATGGGATGGAGTGGAATGCAATGGAGTGAAATGGAGTGTAGTGGATTGGAGAGGAATGGAGTGGAGTGGAATGGAAAGGAATGTAATGGAATGGAAAGGAATGGTGAAATGAAATGTGAGCTGAGATTGTGCCACTGTACTCCAGCCTGGGTGACAGAGTGAGATCCTGTAGAAAGGAAAGAATGGAATGGAAAGGAGTGGATAGGAATTGAATGGAATGGAGGAGAATGGTGTTCAGTGGTGTGGAGTGGAGTGGAGTGGAATGGAGTACAATGGAGTGGGATGGAATTGAATGGAGTGGAGTGGAGAGGAGTGCAGTGGCGTGGAATTGAATGGAATGGAATGGAGAGAAGTGGAGTGGTGTAGAGTGGAGTAGAGTGGAATGGAGCGTAATGTAACGTAATGGAATAGAATGCAATGGAACAGAAAGGAATGGTGAAATGAAATGTGAGCTGAGATTGTGAGGCTGCACTCCAGCCTGGGTGACAGAGTGATATCCTGTCAAAAGAAAGGAATGGAATGGAATAGAGTGGAATGGAATAGAGTGGAATGGAAAGAATGGAATGGAATGGAGTGGAGTAGATTGGAGTGGATTGGAGTGGGATGGAGTGGAATGTAATGGGATGGAATGGAATGGAGTGTATTAGAGTGTAGTGGAGTGGAGTGGAAAGGAGTGGAAAGTAATGGAATGGAATGGAGAGAGTGGATAGGAGTGGAGTGGAGTGGAATGCAATGGCATGGAAAGCAATGGAATGCATAGGAATGCAATAGAATGGAATGCTATGGAATGGAATGGTGAAATGAAATGTAAGCTGGAATTGTGCCACTGCACTCCAGCCTGGGTGACAGAGAGAGTTCCTGTCGAAAGTAAGGTATGGAATGGAATGGAGTGGAATAGAATGGAATGGAATGGAAGTGAATGGAGTGGAATGGATTGTAGTGCAGTAGAGTGGAGTGGATTGGGGTGCAGTATAGTAGAGTGGATTGGAGTGGAATGGAATGGAATAGAATAGAATGGAATGGAATGGAATATTGAAATGAAATATGAGCTGAGATTGTGCCACTGCATTGCAGCCTGGTTGATAGAGTGAGATCCTGTAAAAAGAAAGGAAAGGAATGGAATGGATTGTAATGGAATGTAACGGAGTGAAGTGGAGTGGAATGGTGTGGAGTGGAATGGAGTGGAATAGAAAGTGATGGAAAATAATGGAATGGAGTGGAGTGAAGTGGAGTAGAGTGGAGGGGAGGTGAGTGGAATGGAGGGAAATGGAATGGGATGGAATGGAATGAGGTCTGTGGAATGCAGAGGAGTGTAATTGAGTGGAATGGAATGGAGTAGAGTAGAGTGGAGTGAAACTGAATGGAAAGGAATGGAATGGAATGGAATCGAATGGAATGGTGAAATGAAATGTGAGCTAAGATTGTGACACTGCAGTCCATTCTGTGTGACAGAGTGAGATCCTGTCAAAAGAAGGGAATGGGATGATATGGAGTGGAATGGAACCGGATGGAATGGAATGCAGTGGACAGGAGAGAAGTGAAGTGGAGTGGAGTGGAGAGGAATGGAATGGAATGAGATGGGATGTAATGGAATGGAGTGGAGTGCAGTGGATTGGAGTGGAGTGGAATGGAGTAGAATAGAATGCGATGGACTGGAATGGAGTGAATTGGAGTAGAGTGGAATGGAAAGGAATGGAATGAAATGGAATGGAATGGTGAAATGAAATGAATTGAGTTTGTGCCACTTCACTCCAGCCCGGATGACAGAGTGAAATCCTGTCGAAATAATGGAATGTAATTGAATGGAGTGGAGTGTAATGGAAAGGAATATCATGGAGTGGATTGCAGTTTAATGGAATGGAATGCAATGGGATGGAATGGAAGGGAGTGGAGTGGAGTGGATTCGAATGGAGCAGAATGGAATAGAACAGGATGAGATGGGAAGGAATGGAATGTAACGGAACTGAATGGTGAAATGAAACGTGAGCTCAGATCGTGCCACTGCACTCCAGCCTGGTGAAAGGGTGAGATCCTGTCGAAAGAAAGGAATGGAATGGAATGGAGTCAAATGGAACGGAATGGAATGGAATGGAATGGAATGGAATTGAGTGGAGTGGAGTGGAGTAGAGTGCAGTTGAGGGGAGTGGAATGGAATGGGATCAAATGGAATGGAATGGAGAGGAGTGGATTTGAGTGGAGTGAAAAGGAATGCAATGGAATGGAATGGAATGGAGTGGAATGGTGGAATAGAATGGTGGAATGCAATGTGAGCTGAGATTGTTCCACTGCAATCCAGCGTGGGTGGCAGAGTGAGATCCTGTTGAAAGAAAAGAATGGAATGGAATGGAGTGGAATTTAATTTAATGGTATGAAATGGAATGGAATGGAATGGAGTGGAACGGAGTGGACTGGAATGGAGTGGAGTGGAGGGTAATGGAGTGAAATGGAACGCAATGGAGTGGTGTGGAGTGGACTGCAATGAAGAGGAGTGGCGTGGAATGGAGTGAAATGGAATGGGATGCAATGGAATGGAATGTAGTGGAGTGGACACTAGTGGAGTGGAGTGGAATGGGGTTGAATGGAATGGAATGGATTAGAGTGGAGTGGAGTGCAAAGGAATGGATTGGAATGGAAAGGAATGGAATGGTGAATTGAAATATGAGCTGAGATTGTGCCACTGAAATCCAACGTGGGTGACAGAGTGTGATCCTGTCAAAAGAATGGAATGGAATGGAATGGAATGGTGTGGAAAAGAATGGAATGGAATGGAGAGGAATGGAGAGGAGTGGAGTGGAGTGGCGTGGAATAGAGTGGATTGGAGTGGCGTGGAATGGAGTGGAATGGAATGGGATGAAATGGAGTGGAATGGAGTGCAGAGGAGTGGAGAGAAGTGGAGTGGAGAGGAGTGTTATGAAGTGGAATGGAATTGGATGCAATGTCATGGAGTGGATTGTGGTGGAGTGGAGTCGATTGGAATGGAGGACAACAGAATGATATGAAATGAAGTGGAGTGGAGTGGAGTTGAAAGGAATGGAATGGAATTTAGTGGGATGGAATATAATGGAATGGAAAGGAACGGAATGGAATGGAATGGAATAAAATAGAACAGAATGGTGATATGTAATAGGAGCTGAGATTGTGCCCCTGCGATCCAGCCTGGGTGACAGAGTAAGATCCCATCAAAGGAAAGAATGGAATGGAGTGGAGTGGAGAGGAATGGAATTGAATGGATTGGATTGGAGTGGAGTGTATTACCGTGGAATAGAGTGGAATGGAATGTGATGTAATGTAATGGAATGGAGTGGAATGGAGCGAAATGGAGTGGAGTGGAAAGGAGTGGAATGGAGGGGAATTTAAAGTGATAGAATGGACTGCAGGGGAGTGGAGTGGTGTGGAGTGGAGCGTTGTTTAATAGAATCGTGTGGAGTGGAGTGGAATGGAACCGAATAAATGGAATGTAATGGAATGGAATGGTGAAAAGAAATGTGAGCTGAGATTGTACCACTGCACACCAGCCTGGGTGACAGAGAGAGATCCTCCCCAAACAAAGGTATGTAATGGAATGGAGTGGAATTTAATAGAATGGAATGGAAAGAAATGGAATGGAATGGAGTGGAATGGAGTAGAATGGAATGGGATGCAATGGAATGGAGTGGAGTGAAGTGGAGTCGAGTGGAGTGAAATCAGATGGATTGGAATGTAATGGAATGTAATGGAAAGGAATGGAAAGGAGGGGAGTGAAGGGAAGTGGAGTGGAGTGGAGTGGAATGGGGTGGAATGGAATGGGATGGAATGGAATGGAGAGGAGAGGAGTGGAGTGGAGTGGAATGGACTAAATGGAATGGAATGGAAGGGAAAGAAATGGAATGGAGTGGATTGGAGTGGAATCAAGTAGACTGAAATGGAGTGGAATGGAACGGAGTGAAATTCAAGGGAAAGGAACGGAAAGGAATGTAATAGAATGGTGTGGAGTAGAGTGGGATGGAGTGTAACGGAATGCGAAGCAATGGAATGGAGTGGAGTGGAGTCGAGTGGAGTGAAATCAGATGAAATGGAATGGAATGGAAATGAATGGAATGGAGTGTAGTGAAGTGAAGTGGAGTGGAGTGGAGTGGAATGGAATGGGGTGGAATGGAATGGGATGGAATGGATTTGAGTGGAGTGGAATTAGAGTGGAGTGGAATGGAGTGGAATGGAATGGAATGGAAGGGAAAGGAATGGAATGGAGTGGAGTGGAGTGGAATCAAGTGGAGCAGAATGGAGTGGAATGGAATGCGATGGTATGGAATGGAGTGGAGTGGAGTAGAGTGGAGTGGAGTCGAGTGGAGTGGAATGGAATGGAATGGATTGGAGTGGAGTGGAGGAATGGAGTAGAATGAAGTGGAATGGAGTGGAGTGGAGTGGGGTAGAGTGGAATGGACTGCAGTTGAATAGAATAGAGTGGAGTGGAGTGGGGTGGAGTGAAGTGGAATGCAATGGAATGGAATGGAATGGAGTGGAGTACAGTGGAGTGGAATGCATTGGAATAGAATGGGAAGGAATGGATTGGAATGGAATGGAGTTTAGAGGACTGGCGTGGAGTGGAATGGAGTGTAGTGGAGTGGAGTGGGTTAGAGGGGAGTGGATTAGAGTGGAATGGAATGGAGTGGAGTGTGGTGGAGTGGAGTTTAATGAAATGGAATGGAGTGGAGTGGAGTGCAGTGGAGGGGAATGGATAGGAACGGAATGGGAATGAATGGATTGGAATGGAATGGAGTGGAGAGTAGTGGAGTGGAGTGGAATGAAGTGGAATGGAAAGGGACGGAATTTAATGGAATGGAGTGGAGAGGAGTGGTGTGAATTGGAATGGAATCGGATGGTATCAAATGGAATGGAATGGAGGGGAATTTAATAGTGTGGTGTGGAGTGGAGTGGAGTGGAAAGCGGTGGAATGAGATGGGATGGAATGAAATGGAGTGGACTGGAGTAGAGTGGAATAGACTGGAATGGAGTGGAATTGAAGGGAATGGAATGGAGTGGAGTATAGTGGGGTGGAGTGGAGTGGAGAGGAGACGAGTGGAGAGGAGTGGAGTGGAATGAAGTGGAATGGAATGGGATGGAATGGAGTGGAGTGGAATAGACTGGAGTGGAGTTGAGTGGAATAGACTGGAGTGGATTTGAGTGGAATGATGTGGAATGGAGTGGAGTGGAGCAGAGTGGAATGGTGTGGAATAGAATGGGATGGAATGGAATGGATTTTAGTGGAGTGGAGTGGAGTGGAGTGGAATGCGGTGGAACGGAATGGGATGGAATGAAGCGGAGTGGAGTGAAGTGGAGTGGAGTGCAATCGAGTGTAATGGAATGAAATGAAATGGAATGGAATGGAAAGGAGTGGGGAAATGAAGTGTGAGCTGAGCTTTTACGACTTCACTGTAGCCTGCGTGACAGGGTGAGATCCTGTCGAAAGAAAAGAATGGAATGGAAAGGTGTGTAATGTAATGAAATGGAATTGGATGGAATGGAATGGAATGGAATGGAGAAATGAAATGTGAGCTGAGATTGTACCACTGAACTACATCATGGGTGATAGAGAGAGATCTTGATAAAAGAAGGAATGGAATGGAATGGAGTGGAGTGGAATGGAATGGAATGGAATGGATTGTTGTGCATTAGAGTGGAGTGGAATGGTGTTGAATAGAATGGGATGGAATGGAATGGGGTAGATTTGAGTGGAGTAGAGTGGAATCGAGTGGAATGGAATGAACTTGAGTGGAATTGGGTGGAGTGGACTGGAGAAGAGTGGAGTGGAGTGAGATGGAATGCAATGGAATGGAAAGGAATGGTGAAATGCTATGTGAGCAGAGATTGTGCGACTGTACTCCAGCCGGGGTGACAGAGTGAGATCCTGTCGAAAGAAAAGAATGGAATGGAAAAGAGTGGATTGGAATTGAATGGAATGGAGGAGAATGGTGTGTAGTGGGGTGGAGTGGAGTGGAGTGGAGTGGAATGGAAAGGAGTAGAATGGAATTGGATGGAATGGAATTGAGTGGAGTGGAGAGGAGTGCAGTGGAGTGGAGTGGAGAGGAGTGCAGTGGAGTGGAATGGAATGGAATGAACTGGAGTAGTTTAGAGTGGAATACAGTGGAATGGAGTGGAATGTAATGTAATGGAATGGAATGGAGCAGAATGGAATGGTGAAATGAAATTTGAGCAGAGATTGTGCTGCTGCACTCCAACCTGGGTGAAGAGTGATATTCTGTCAAAAGAAAAGAATGGAATGGAATAGAGTGAAATGGAATATATGGAATGGAATGGAGTGGGGTGGAGTAGAGTGGAGTGGATTGCAGTGTGGTGGAGTGGAATGGAATGGGATGAAATGGAATGGAGTGGATTAGAGTGAAGAGTAGTTGAGTGGATTGGAAAGGAGTGGAGAAGAATGGAATGGAGTGGAGTGGATGGGAGTGGACTGGAATGTAATGGGATGCAGTGCAATGGAATGCATAGGAATGAAATTTTATGGAATACAATGGAATGGAATGGTGAAATGAAATGTGAGCCGAGATTGTGCCACTACACTCCAGCCTGGGTGACAGAGAGAGTTCCTGTCGAAAGTAAGGTATGGAATGGAACGGAGTGGAATGGAATGGAGTGGAATGGAAGTGAATTGAGTGGAATGGATTGGAGTGGAGTACAGTGGAGTGGAGTGGAATGGAATGGAATGGAATGGAAAGGAATATTGAAATGGAATGTGAGCAGAGATTGTGCCACTGCACTGCAGCCTGGGTGATAGAGTGAGATCCTGTCGAAAGAAACGAGTGGAATGGAATGGAGTGGAATGGAATGCAATAGAGTGGAGTGGAGTGGAGTGGAGTTGAGTTGAGTGGAATGGTGTTGAGTGAAAGGGAGTGGAATGGTATGTGATGGAACATAATTGAATGGAGTGGAGTGAAGTGGAGTGGAGTGAAGTGGAGAGGAGTGGAGTGGAGTGGAATGGAGTGAAATGAAATGCGATGGAATGGAATTAAGTGGAGTTCAGTGGAATGGAGTGGAGTGTAATGAAGAGGAATGGAATTGAGTAGAGTGGAGTGGAGTGGAGTCAAATGGAATGGAATGAAATTGAGTAGATTGCAGTGGAGTGGAGCCAAATGGAATGGAGTGGAATGGAGTGGAAAGGAATGGAATGGAATGGAACGGATTTTAGTGCATTGGAATGGATTTTAGTGCATTGGAGTGGAGTGGAGTGGAATGGACTTGAGTGGAATTGGTTGGAATGGAATAGGGTGAACTTGAGTGGAGTGGAGTGGAATCGAGTGGAAAGGAATTGGATGGAATGTAATGGAATGGAGTGGAATGGAGTGTAGTGTACTGGAGAGGAGTGGAGTGGAATGGAATTGAATGGAATGGAAAAGAATGGTGAAATGAAATGTGAGCTGAGATTGTGCGACCGTACTCCAGCTGGGTGAGAGGGTGAGACCCTGTCAAAGAAAAAGAATGGAATGGAAAGGAGTGGATTGGAATTGAATGAAAGGGAGGAGAGTGGAGTGGAGTGGAGTGGAGTGGTGTGGAGTGGTGTGGAATGGAGTGGAACGGAGTGGAATGGGATTGAATAGAATGGAGTGGAGTGGAGAGGAGTGCAGTAGAGTGGAATGGAATGAAATGGAATGGGATGGAATGGAATGGAGTGAAGTGGAGTCATGTAGAGTGGAGTAGAGTGGAATAGAGTAGAGTGGAATGGAATGGAATGGAATGGAACAGAATGGAATGATGAAATGAAATGTGAGCTGAGATTGTGCTGCTGCACTCCAGGCTGGGTGCAGAGGGATATCCTGTAGAAAGAAAGGAATGGAGTGGAATAGAATGGAAATGAATGTACGGAATGGTGTGGAATGGACTGGAGTACAGTGGAGTGGATTGTAGTGGGATTGAGTGGAATGGAATGGGATGGAAATGAATGGAATGGATTATAATGGAGTGGAGTGCAGTGGAAAGGAATTGAAAAGAAAAGAGTGGAGAGGATGGGCTTGGAATGGAGTGGAGTGGAGTGGAGTGGAATGGAATGGAATGGAATGGAATGGAATGCAGTGGAATGCATAGGAATGCAATTATATGGAATAAAATGGAATGGAATGGTAAAATGAAATGTGAGCTGAAATTGTGCCACTACACTCCAGCCTGGTGACAGAGAGAGTTCCTTTCGAAAGTAAGGTATGCAGTGCAATAGACTGGAATGGACTGGAATGGAATGAAAGTGAATGGAGTGGCATGAATTGGAGTGGAGTATAGTGGAGTGGAGTGGAATGGAATGGAAAGTAATGGAATGGAATATTGAAAGGAATGTCAGCTGAGATTGTGTCACTGCACTGCAGCCTGGGTGATAGAGTGAGATCCTGTTGAAAGAAAGGAATGGAAAGGAATGGAGTGGAATGGAATGGAATGGAGTGGAGTGGAGTGGAGTGGAATGATGTGGAGTGGAATGTAGTGGAATGGAATTTGATGGAACATAATGGAATGGAGTGGAGTGGAGTGGAGGGAAGTGGAGTGGAATGGAGAGAAATGGAATGGGATGGAAAGGAATGAAGTAGAGTACAATGGAATGCAGTGGAGTGTAATGGAGGGGAATTGAATGGAATAGATTGGAGTGGAGTGAAATGGAATGTAAAGGAATGGATTGTAGTGCATTGGATTGGAGTGGAGTAGAATGGAGTTTAATGGAATGGGATGGAATGGAATGGGGTAGACTTGAGTGGAGTGGAGTGGAATCGAGTGGAAAGGAGTGGGATGGAATGGAGTGGAATGGAGTGGAGTGGACTGGAGAGTAGTGGAGTGGAGTGGAATGGAATGCAATGGAATGGAAAGGAATGGTGGAATGAAATGTGAGCTGAGATTGTGCAACTGTAATCCAGCCTTGGTTACAGAGTGAGATCCTGTAGGAAAAAAAGAATGGAACCGAAAGGAGTGGATTGGAATTGAATGGAATGAAGGAGAGTGGTGTCGAGTGGTGTGGAGTGGAGTGGAGTTGAGTGGAGTGGAATTGAAAGGAGGAGAATGTAATGGGATGGAATGGAATGGAGTGGAGTGGAGAGGAGTGCAGTGGAGTGGAAAGGAATGGAATGAGGAATGGAATTGGGTGAAGTGGAGTAGAGTGGAGTAGAGTGGAATGGAGTGGAATGGAATGTAATCTATTGGAATGTAATGGAATGGAATGGAACAGAATGGAATGGTGAAATTAAATGTGACCTGAGACTGCATCACTGCACTCAAGCATGGGAAACTGTGTGAGATCCTGTCAAAAGAAAAAATGGAATGGAATGGAGTGGAATGTAATAGAATGGATGGAGTTGAGTGGAGTGGAGTGGAATGGAATGTTATGGAGTGCAATGGAATGGAGTGGGGTGCAGTGGAATGGAGGGGAATACAATGGAGTGGAGTGAAATAGTATACAATGGAATGGAATGCATTGGCCGGAAGTGGAGTGGAATAGAGTGGAATGGATTTAATTGAATGAAGTGGAGTGGAATGAGTGGAATGGAATGGAATGGAGCACAGTGGAGTGGAGCGGAGACGATTGGAGTGGAGTGGAGTTGTCTGGGATGGAGTGGAGGGGAGTGGAGAGCAATAGAGGGGAGTGGAGTGGAATGGAAATTACAGGAATGGAAAGGAGTAATGAAATGTGAGCTGAGATTTTGCCACTGCACTACAGTCCTGGTGACAGAGTGTAATCCTGTCGAAAGAAAGGAATGGAATGGAATGGAGTGGAGTGGAGTGGTGTGGAGAGGAGTGGAATTTAATATAATGGGATGAAATGAAATGGAATGGAATGGTGAAATGAAATGTGAGCTGAGATTGTGCCACTGCCCTCCAGCCTCGGTTGCAGATCCTGTGAAAAGAAAGGAATGGAATGGCATGGCATGGAATGGAATGGAGTGGAGTGGAGTGAAATGGAGTGGAGTGCAGAGGAATGGAGTGGAATGGAATGAAATTGAATGGAATGGAGTGGAGTGCAATGGAGTGGAGTGGAATGGAGTGGAGTGGAATGGGATGGAATGGAATGGCATGGAGTGGAGTGAAGTGGAAGGACTCGAATGGAATGGAGTGGAATGGAATGGAGTGGAGAAGAATGGATTGGACAGGAGTGGAGTGGAGTGGAAAGGAATAGAATGGAATGGAATGGATTGGAATGGTGAAATGCAATATGAGCTGAGATTGTTACACCAAAGTCCAACCTGGAGACAGAGTGGGATCCTGTCGAAAGAAAGGAATGGAATGGAATGGAAAGGAATGGGATGCAATGGAATCGAATGGAATGCAGTGGAGTGGAGTGCAGTGCCGTGGAGTGGAATGGAGTGGAGTGAAATGGAATGGAATGAAATAGAATGGAATGGAAAAATGGAATGGAATGGAATGGTAACACAAAAAGTGAGCTGATACTGTGCCACTGCACTCCAGCCTGGGTGACAGAGTTAGATCCTGTTGAAAGAAAGGAACGGAATGAAATTGAGCGGAATTTATAGGAATCCAATGGAGTGGATTGTAGTGGATTGGAGTGGAGTGGAATTGAGTGGAATGGAGAGGAATGGAATGGAATAGAATGGAATGGAGTGGAATGCATTGGAGTGGAGTGGAGTGGACTGCCATGGAGTGCAGTGTTATGCAGTGGAATGCAGGGGATTGGAGTGGAAAGGAATGGAATGGAATGGAATGCAATGGAATGGAATTGAAAGGAATGTAAGTGAAAGCAATGGAATGGAATGGAATGGAATGGAATTCAATGGAATGGAATGGAATGGAATTTAATGGAATGGAATGGAATTGAATGCAAATGAATGCAATGGAATGGTGAAATGAAAAGTGGGCTGAGATTGTGTCACTGCACTCCAGCCGCAGGGACAGAGTGAGAATCTGCTGAAAAAAAAGAATGGAATGGATTGGAGTGGAATGGAATGGAATGGAGTGGAGTGGAGTGGAGTGGATCGGAATGAGTGGGAAAGGAATGGAATGGAGT
This sequence comes from Pongo abelii, assembly GCF_028885655.2. Taxonomy (NCBI): domain Eukaryota; kingdom Metazoa; phylum Chordata; class Mammalia; order Primates; family Hominidae; genus Pongo; species Pongo abelii. Next base: position 6,477,732 of record NC_071998.2, read on the forward strand.
GGAGTAGAGTGAAGTAGAGTGGAATGGAAAGGAGGGGAATGGAGTGGAAAGGAATGGAATGGAATGGAAGCCAACGGAATGGAATGGAATGCAAAGGAATGAAATGGAATGGTATGCAATGAAAAGGAATGAATGGAATAGAATGCAACGGAATGGAATTGTGAATTCAAATGTGAGATGAGATTGTGCCACTGCACTTCAGCCTTGGTGACAGCATGAGATCCTGTCAATAGAAAGGAATGGAATGGAATGGAGTGGAATGGAACGGAAGTTACTGGAATTTAATGGATGGGACTGGAATGGAGTGGAGTGGAGTGGTGAGGAATGGAGTGGAAAGGAATGGAACGGAATGGAATGCAATTGAAAGCAATGGAATGCAATGGAATGCAATGGAATTCAAAGGAACGGAATGGAATGGAATGGAATGCAATAGAATGCATTGGAATGGAATTCAATGGAATGCAATTGAAAGCAATGGAAAGGAATAGAATGCATTGGAATTTAATGGAATGGAATGGAATTGAATGCAATGGAATGGTGAAATGAAAAGTGGGCTGAGATGGTGCCACTGCACTCCAGCCGGGGGGAAAGAGTAAGAACCTGTTGAAAGAAAGGAATGAAATGGATTGGACTGGACTGGAATGGAATGGAATGGAATGGAATGGATTGGAGTGGAGAGGAGAGGTGTGGAGTGGAGTGAAATGGAATGGGATGGAAGGCATTCGAATGGAGTGCAGTGGAGTGGGTAGGACTGCCGTGGAGACCAGTGGAATGCAGTTGAATGGAGTGGAATGGAATGGAATGAAACGGAATAGAATCAAATGGAATGCAATTGAAAGCAATGGAATGGAACGGAATGCAATGGAATTAAATGGAATGGAATGGAATAGAATGGAATGGAAAGGAATGCAATCGAATACAATGGAATGGTGAAATGAAAACTGGGCTGAGATTGTGCCACTGCACTCCAGCTGGGGGGACAAAGTGAGAAACTATTGAAAGAAAGGAATGGAATGGGATGCAATGTTATCGAATGGGATGCAATGGAATGGAGTGGAATGGAGTAGAGTGGAGTTGAGTGGAGTGGAGTGGAATGGATTTTAGTGGATTGGAATTCAATGGAATCGAATGGAATGGAATGCAATTCAATGGAATGGAATGGAATGGAATGCAATGCAATGGAATGGAAGCTATGCAATGGAATGGAATGGAATGGTGTAATGAAATCTGAGCTGAGATTGTGCCACTGCACTCCACCCTGGGTGACAGAGTGAGATCCTGTCGAAAAAAGGAATAGAATGGAGTGTAATATAATAGAATGGAATGGAGTGGAGACGAATGAAGCAAAATGGAATAGAGTGGAATGGAATCCGATAGAATATAAGGGAAGGGAGTGGAGTTGTGTGCAGTGCAGTGGTTTGGAATGGAGTGGAATAGAATGGAATGGAATTCTATGGAATGGAATGGAATGGTGAAGTTAAATTCGAGCTGAGATTGTACCACTGCACTCCAGCCTGGGTGACAGATTGAGATCCTCCCGAAAAAAAAGAATGGCATGGAATGAAGTGGAATGGAATGGAATAGAAGGGAATGGATTGGAGTGGAGTGGAGTTTAGTGGAGTGGAGTGGAGTGGAATGTAATGGAGCGGAATGGAATGCAGTGTAAAGGAAAAGGGTGGAGTGGAGTGGAGCTGAGTGGAGTGGAGTGGAGTGGAATGGAAAGGAATGGAATGGAATGCAATGCAATGGAATGCAATGGAATGCAAAGGTGAAATGAAATGGGACATGAGATTCTGCCACTGAACTCTTACCTGTGTGACAGCGTGAGACACTCTCGAAATAAAGGAATGGAATGGAATGCAGTGGAATCGAATGGAATTGAAAGGAATGCAGCAGAGTGGAGTGCAGTTGAGTGGAGTGGAGTGCAGTTGAGTGGAGTGGAATGGATTGGAGTGGAATGGAATGGGATAGAATGGGATTGAGTGGAGTGGAGTGGAGTGGAGTGCAATGGAGTGGATTGGAATCAGAAGGAATGGCACGGAGTGGAGTCGAGTGGAGTGGAGAGCAGTGGAATGGAATGGAATTGAGTGGAGTGGAGTGGAGTGGAATGGAATGGAATGGAATGCAATGGAATGGAATGGATTGGTATGGAATGCAATGGAATGGAATGCAATGGAATGAAATGGAATGGAACGGTTAAATGAAACATGAGCTGAGATTTTGCCTATGGACTCCATCTTGGTTGTTGGAGTGAGAACCTGTCGAAAGAAAGGAATGGAATTGAATGGAGTGGAATGTAACAGAATGAAATGGAGTGGAGTTGTGTGGAGCAGTGTGTAGTGGTGTGGGGTGGAGTGGCGGGGAGTGGAATGGAATGGGATGGAGTCGAGTGGAGTGGACTGGAGTGGAGTGGAATGGTGTGGAATGCAATCGCATGGAATGGAATGGAGTGATGTGGAGTGGAGTGGAGTGGAGTTTAATGGGAATGGAGTGTAGTTAATTGGAGTGGAGTGGAGTGGAATTGAGTGGTTTGGATGGAATAGAATTGAATGAACTGTAGTGGTGTGCACTGCAGTGGAGAGGAGTGGATTTGAGAGCATTGGGGTGTATTGGAATGGAGTGGAATGTAATGGAATGGAGTGGAGTGGATTGGTGTGAAGTGGAGTGGAGTGGAATGGATTGGAATGCAATGGGATGGAGTGGGACGGAGTGGAGTGGAGAGGAGTAGAATGGAATGCAATGGAGTGGAATGGAGTGGAGTGGAGTGAAATGAAGTGAAATGGAATGCAATGCAATGGTACGGAATGGAATGGTATGGAATGCAAAGAAATGGAATGAAATGGAATGGAATGGTGAAATGAAATGTGAACTGACATTGTGCGACAGCACTCCATACTGGGTGTTAGAGTGAGAGCCTTTTGAACGAAAGGAATGGAGTAGAATGGAGTGGAATGGAATGGAGTAGAATGGAGTGGAATGTAATGGAATGGTATGGAGTGGAGTGCTGTGGAGTGGAATCGAGTGGAATGGAGCGGAATGGAATGGGATGGAGTCAGTGAAGTGGAGTGGAGTTGAGTGGAATGGCGTGTAATGCAATAGCATGGAACGAAATGGAGTGGTGTGGAGTGGAGTGGAGAGGAGTTAAATGGAATGGAGTGGAGTGGAGTGGAGTGGAGTGGAATGGAATGGAATGTAATGGTGACATGAAATGTGAGCTGAGGTTGTGCCACTGCACTCAAGCCTGGGTGATAGAGTGAGATCTTGTTGAAAGAAAGGAACGGAATGGAATGGAGTGGAGTGGAGTCGAGTGGAGTGGTATGGAATTGAATGCAATGGAATGGAAATGAATGGAATGGAATGGATGCAATGGAATGGAATTGAAAAGAATGGAATGGAATGCAATGGAATGCAGTGAAATGGGTTGGAATGGAATGGAATGCAATGGAATCGTGAAATGAAATGTGAGCTGTGATTGTGTCCCTGCACTCCAGTCGGGGTTACAGAGAGAGATCCTGTTGAAAGAAAGGAATTGAATGGAATGTAGTGGAATGTTGTGAAGTGGAGCGGAGTGGAGAGGTGTGGAATGGAGTGGAATGGAATGGGATGCAATGGAAAGGAATGGAGTGGGGTGGAGTGGAGTGAAAAGAAGTGTAATGGAATGGGATGGAATGGGATCATGTGGAGTGTAGTGCAGTGGAGTGCAGTGGACTGGAGAGGAATGGAGTGGAATGGAATGGAATGGAAAGGAATGGATTGGAGTGGAGAGGAATGGAATGGAGTGGAATAGAATGGAGTGGAATGAAGTGGAGTGGAGTGGAGTCAGTGAAGTGGAATTGAAAGGGACAGAATAGAATGGAGTGGAGTGAATTTGTGTGGAGTGGAGAGGAGTGGAGCGCAGAGGAATGGAGTGAAATAGAATGAAATGGAACGGAATGGAGTTGAGTGTTGTGGAGTGGAGTGGAGTGGAATGGAATGCAATGGAGTGGAATGGAGTGGATTGGAGAAGAGTGGAGTGGAGTGGAGAGGAGAGGAGTGGATTGGAATGGAGTGGATTGGAGTGGAATGGAGTGGAATGGAATGGAATGGAAAGGAATGCACTGATGTGCAGTAGAGTGGAGAGGAGTACAATGTAGTGGTGTGGAGTGGAATGGAGTAGAATGGAAGGGATGGAATGGAATGGAATGGAATGCAGTGGATTGGAATGGAGAGGAGTGGAGTGGAGTGGAATGGAATTGATTGGAATGGAATGGGATGGAACGGAATGTAGTGAAGGTGAGTGGAGTGGAGTGGAGAGAAATGGAGTGGAATGGAATGGAATGGAGTGGTGGAATGGAGTGGATTGGAGGGGAGAGTAGTGGAGGGGAGTGGAGTGGAGGGGAGTGGAGTGGAATGGAATGGATGGAATGGTATGGAATGGAATGGAATGGAATGCAACGGAATGGAATTGTGAAAAGAAATGTGAGCTGATATCGTGCCACTGTTCTCCAGCATGGGTCACTGAGTGAGCTCCTGTTGAAAACAAGTAATGGAATGGAATGGAGTGGAATTGAATGGAGTGGAATGCAATAGAGTGGAGAGGAGTGGAGTGGAGTTGACTGGAGTGGGGTGGAATGGAGTGGGATGGGATGGGATGGAATGTAATGGAATGGAGAGGAGTGGAGTGGAGTGGAGTGGAATGGAGTGTATCAGAATGGGATGGAACCGGATGGAGTGGAGTGGAGTGGAGTGGTGTGGATTGGAGTGGAATAGAATGGGATGGAAAAGTGAAAAGAAACGTGAGCTGATATTGTACTGCAGCACTCCTGCCTGGGTGACAGAGTGGGATTCGGTCAAAAAAAAAAGGAATGGAATGGAATGGAGTGGAATGATATGGAATAGAATAGAATGGAGTGGAGTGGAGTGGAGTGGATTGGAGCGGAGAGGAATGGAGTGCAATGTAATTGGATGGCATGGAATGGAACGTACTGGCGTGGAGGTGAGTGGAGTGCAGTGGAGTGGAGTGGAGTGGAATGGAGTGGAATGGAAAGGGATAGAATGAAGTGGACTGGAGTTGAATGGAATGGAATGGAATGGAATGGAAATGAATGGAATGGATTTGAGTGGAGTGGAGTGGAATGGAATGGAATGCAGTGTAATGGAATGGAATGGAATGGAAGGGAATGGAGTGGAGTGGATTAGAGTGGGATTATATGGAATGGAATGCGATGGAATAGAATGGAATGGAATGGAAGGGAATGGAATGGAATGCTGAAATGAAACTTGAGCTGATATTGTGATACTGCTCCCAAGCCTGGGCAATGGAGTGAGATCCTGTAGAAAGAAAGGAATGGAATGCATTTGAGGGGAATGGAATGGAATGGAATAGAGTGTACTGGATAGGAGTGGAGTGGAGTGGAATGGAGGGGGATGGAATAAAATGGAATAGTGAAATGAAATGTGTGCGGACATTGTGCCACTTCACTCCTGCCGGGGAGACAGAGTGAGATCATGTCGATAGAAAGGAGTGGAATGGAATGGATTGGAATGGAATGGAATGGAATTGATTGGAGAGGAGTAGAGTGGAGTCGAGGAGAGTGGAGTGGAATGGAGTAGAAAGGAGTGGAATGGAATGGCAGGGAATGGAATGGAAAAGAGTGGAGTTGAGTGGATTGGAGTTTATTGGAATGGAGTGGAATGGAGGTAAATGGAATGGGATGCAATGGAGTGGAGTGGAGTGCAGTGGAATGGAATGGAGAGGAATGGAATGGAATTGAATGGAATGGAGTCGAATGGAATGGAATGGAATGGAATGGAATGAAAAAATAGAATGGAATGGTGAAATGTAATATGAGGTGAGATTGTGCGACTGCACTCTAATCTGGCTGACAGTGTGAAATCCCTTTGAAAGAAAGCAATGGAATGGAATGGAGTGGAATATTATGGAACGGAATGCAATTTAGTGGAGTGTAGTGGAGTGGAGTGGACTGGAGTGGAATGGAATAGATTGGAAAGGAATGGGATGGAATGGAACGGATTGGAGTGAACATGAGTGGAATGGAATGGAATGGAATGGAATGGGATGGAAGGCAATGGTGTAGAATGGAGTGTAGTGTAGTGGAATGGAGTGGAAAGGAACGGAATGGAATGGACTGGAATGTAATGGAGTGGAATTGTGAAATGAAATGTGAACTGATATTGTGCCACTGCACTCCAGCCTGTATGGTAGAGTGAGATCCTGTGGAAAGAAATGTATGTAATGGAATGGAGTGGAATGGGATGGAATGGGTTGGAGTGGAGTGGAGTGGAGTGGTGTGGAGTGGAATGGAGTGGACTGGAATGGAATTGAATGGAATGAAATGAAATGGAATGCAATGTAAAGGAATGGAATGAAATGCTATGCAATTGCATGGTGAAATGAAATATGAGATGAGACTGTGCCACTGCACTCCAGCCTGTGTGTGACACAGTGAGATCCTGCCAAAAGAAAAGAATGGATATGAATGGAGTGGAAAGGAATGGAAAGGAATGGAATGGAGTGGGGTGGAGTGGAGTGGCGTGGAATGGTATGTGATGGAATGGAATGGAGTGGAGTGGAGTGTAATGGAATGGAATGGAATGGAATGGCACAGAATGGTGAAATGAAATTTGAGTTGAGATTGTACCACTGCACTCCAGTCTGTGTGATGGAGTGAGATCCCATCAAAAGAAAAGAATTGAATGGAATGGAGTTGAATGGGATGGAATGGAATGGAGTGGAGTGGAGTGGAGTAGAGTGGAAGGGAGTGGAATGGAATGTGATGAAATGCAACGGAATGGAGTTGAGTGGAGTGGAGTGGATAGGAGTGCAGTTTAATGGTGTGGAATGGAATGGGATGGAAAGGAAAGGAATAGAGTGGAGTGGAATGGAGTGGGGTGGAGTGGAGTGCAGTGCAATGGAGTGGAATGGAATGGGATGGAATGGGATGGAGTAGAGTGGAGAGTAGTGGAATGGAGTGGAATGGAATGGAATGGAATGGAATGGAGTGAAATGGAAAGGAGTGGAGTGGATTGCAGTGGAATGCAGTGGAGTGGAATGGAGTGGCAGGGAAAGGAATGGAATGGAATTGAAACGAGTGGAATGGAATGGAATGGAGCGGAATGCAACGGAATGGAATGGAGTGGAGTGGAGTGGAGTGTGGTGTAGGGGAATTGAGTGGAAAGGAGTTTAATAGAATGGAATGGAACGGAATGGAGTGGAGAGGAGTGGAGTGTAGAGGAGTGGAGAGGAATGGAACAGGATGGGATGGGATGGAATTGAATGGAATGGATTGGAGTGGAGTGGAATGGAATGCAATGGAATGGAATGGAAAGGAATTGAAAGGAGTGGAATGGCATGGAATGAAATGGAATGGAATGGAATGGAATGCAGAAATGAAAAGCAAGCTGAGATTGTGCCACTGCACTCAAACCTGGATGACAGTGAGATCCTGTCGACAGAAAGGAATGGAATGGAGCGGAGTGGAATGAAATGGAATGCAATGAAATGGAGTGCAGTGGAGTGGAATGGTGTGTATTGGAATGGAGTGGAATGAAATGGAATGCAATAGAATGGAGAGGAATGGAATAGAATGGAGTAGGATGGAGTGGATTGGAGTGGAATGGAATGGAATGGAAAGGAATGGAGCGGATTGCAGTGAAGTGGAGTGGAATTCAATGGAATGGAAGGGAATGGAATGGAAAGGAATGGAATGGCATGGAATGGAATGGAATGGTGAAATTAAATGTGAGCTGAGATTTTGCCACTGCACTTCAACCTGGGTGACAGAGTGAGATCCTGTCGAAACAAAGGAATGGAATAGAACGGAGTGGAATGGAATGGAAGGAAATTTAATGGAGTGGAGTGGAGTAGAGTGGAGTGGAGTGGAAGGGAGTGGAATGGAATGGGATGGAATAGAATAGAGTGGAGTGGAGTGGAGTTAAGTGGTGTGGAGTTGAGTGGATTGGAAGGGAATTGAAGGGAAAGGAATTAAATGGAAGGGAATGAAATGGTGTGAAGTGGACTGGAGTTTAATGGATTGGAATGGAATGGTATGGAATGCAATGGAGTGGATTGGAGTGGAGTGGACTGGAATGGACTGGAATGGAATGGAATGGAAGTTAGTATATTGGAGTGGAGTGGTGAGTCGTGGAGTGGAGTGGAGGGGAATGGAGAGGAATAGAATGGGATGGAGTGGAATGGAGTGGAGTGGAGTGAAATGGAGAGGAATGGAATGGGATGGAATAAAATGGAGTTGAGTGGAGTGGAGAGGAGTGGAGTGAAATGGAATGGGATGGAAAAGAATGTAGTGGTGTGGAGTGGAGTGGAGTGAAATAGAATGGATTGGAATGGAATGGAGTGGAATGGAATATTGAAATGAAATGCGAGCTGAGATAGTTCCACTGGACTCCAGGCTGGGTAAAGACTGAGATGCTGTTGAAAGACAGAAATGGATTTGAATGGAGTGGAATGGAATGGAATGGCATTAAGTGGAGAGGAGTGGAGTGCAATGGAATGGATAGCAGTGGAGTGGAGTGAAATGGAGTGGAATGGAGATGTAAAAAATGGAATGGAATCGAACGAAATGGAATGGATTGGAATGCAATGCAATGGAATGCAATGGACTGCAATGGAATGAAATGGAATGGAATGGAATAGAATGGAATGGAATGGAATTTTGAAATGAAATGTGAGCTGAGATGGTTCCACTGCACTCTAGCCTGGGTGACAGATTGAGATTCTGTCAAAAAAAGGATTGGAATGAAATGGAATGGAATGGAATGGAATGGAATGGAATGGAGTGGAGTGGAGTGGAGTGGGATGGAGTTGATTGGAATGGGATAGAGTGGAATGGAAAGGAGTGGGGTGTAGTGGAGAGGAGTGGAGAAGAGCTGAATGGATTGGACTGGAATAGGATGGAATGGAGTAGAGTGGAGTGGAGTGGAATGGTGTGAAGTTTAGTGGATTCAGTGTAGTGGAATGGAATGGAATGGAATGCAATGGAATGGAATGGAATTCAACGGAATGGAATGGTGAAATGAATGTGAGCTGTGATTGTGCCACTGCACTCCAGCCTGTGTGACAGCATGAGATCCTGTCAAAAGAAAGGAATGGAATGGAATGTTGTGGAATGGAATGGAATGGAATGGAATGGAATGGAATGGAATGGAATTGAATGGAATGGAATGAAATGGAATGGAATGGAATGGAGTGGAGTGGAGTGGAGTGGAGTTGAATGGAGTGGAATGGATTGGGATGAAATGGAATGGAATGGGGTAGATTGGAGTGGAGTGGAGAGGAGTGGAATGGAACTGAATGGAATAGAATGGAATGGAAAGGAATGCAATGCAATGCAATAGAATGGAATGCAACGGAATGGAATGGTATAATAATCTGTGAACTGAGGATGGTCGGAAGCCAAGGTGGTCAAATAGGAACAGCTCCGGTCTACAGCTCTCAACGTGAGCGACGCAGAAGACGGATGATTTCTGCATTTCCGTCTGAGGTACTAGGTTCATATCACTAAGGAGTGCCAGACAGTGGGCACAGGTCAGTGGGTGGCTGCACCATGCATGAGCCAAAGGGCGAGGCATTGCCTCACTTGGGAAGTGCAAGGGGTCAGGGAGTTTGCATTCCTAGTCAAAGAAAGGGGTGACACACAGCACCTGGAAAATCGGGTCACTCCCTCCCAAAAGCTGCGCTTTTCTGACGGGCTTAAAAAACGGTGCAACAGGAGATTATATCCCGCATCTGGCTCAGAGGGTCCTACCCACACGAAGTCTCACTGATTGCTAGCACAGCAGTCTGAGCTCAAACTGCAATGCGGCGGTGAGCCTGGGGTAGTGGCTCCCGCCATTGCCCAGGCTTGCTTAGGAAAACAAAGCAGCCGGGAAGCTCGAACTGCGTGGAGTCCACCACAGCTCAAGGAGGCCTGCCTGCCTCTGTAAGCTCCACCTCTTGGGGCAGGGCACGGACAAACAAAAAGACAGCAGTAACCTCTGCAGACTTAAATTTCCCTGTCTGACAGCTTGGAAGAGAGCAGTAGTTCTCCTATCAGGCAGCTGGAGATCTGAGAATGGGCAGACTGCCTCCTCAAGTGGGTACCTGACCCCTGACCCCAGAGCAGCCTAACTGGGAGGCACCCCAGCAAGGGCAGACTGACACCTCACACGGCCGGGTACTCCAACAGACCTGCAGCTGAGGGTCCTGTCTGTTAGAAGGAAAACTAACAAACAGAGAGGACATCCACACCAAAAACTCATCTGTACATCATCATCATCAAAGACTAAAAGTAGATAAAACCACAAAGATGGGAAAAAAACAAAGCAGAATAACTGGAAACTCTAAAAAGCAGAGCGCCTCTCCTCCTCCAAAGGAACGCAGTTCCTCACCAGCAACGGAAAAAAGCTAGACGGAGAATGACTTTGACGAGCTGAGAGAAGAAGGCTTCAGACGATCAAATTACTCCGAGTGGAGTGGAGTGGCATGGAATTTAATTTAATCGAATGGAATGGAATGGAAAGGAATGGTGAAATGAAATGAGAGCTGATATTGTGCCACTGCACTGCAGCCTGTGTGACAGAGTGAGATCCTGTCGAAAGAAAGGAATGAAATGCAATAGAGTGTATTGTAATGCAATGGAATGGAGTGGAGTGGAGTGGAGTGGAGTGAATGCAGTGGAATGCAGTGGAATGGAACGGGATGTAATGGAATGGAATGGAGTGGAGTGGAGTGGGGTGGAATGGAGTGAAAGGAATGGGATATAATGGAATGGAGTGGAGTGGAGTGGAGTGGAATGGAGTGGGGTGGAGTGTAGTGGAGTGGAATGGAATGGAATTTATTGGAGTGGAGTGGAGGGGAGTGGAATGGAATTGAATGAAATGAAATGGAATGGAATGGCGAAATGTTAGGTGAGCTGAGATTGTGCCACTGCACTCCAGCCTGTGTGACAGTGGGAGATACTGTCGAAAGAAAGGAACGTAATGGAATGGAGTTGAATGGAATAGAATAGAATTGAATGGAGTGGATTGTAGTCGAGTGTAACGGAGTGGAGTCTAGTGGAGGGGAATGCAGTGGAATGGAATCAGATGGAATGGAATGGAGTGGACTGGAGTGGAGTGGAAAGGAGTGGAATGTAATGGGATGGAAAGGAATGGAGTGGGGTGGAGAAGAATGGAGTGGAATGGAATGGAATGGAGTAGAGTGGAGGGGAGTGGGATGGAATGGAATGGAATGAAATGGAATGGAATGGAGTAGAGTGGAGTGCAGTGGAGAGGAGTGGAGGGTAATGGAGTGGAATGGAGTGTAATGAAATGGAATCGAATGGAATGGACTGAAGTGGAGAGGAGTAGAGTGGAATGGAGTGGAGTGTAATGGCATGGAGTGGAATGGAATGGATTGCAGTAGATTGGAGTGCAGTGGAGTGGAATGGAATGGAATGCAATGGAATGGAATGGAATGCAACGGAATGGAATGGTGTAATGAAGTGTGAGCTGAGACTGTGACAGTGCACTCCAGCCTGGGTGATAGCATGAGATCCTGTCAATAAAATTAATGAAATCGATGGAGTGGAATGGAATGGATTTGGAATGGAATGGAGTGGAGTGGAGTGGAGTGGAGTAGAGTGGAGAGGAGGAGAATGACTTGACTGGAATTGGATGGAATGGAATGGAATGGAGTGGGGTAGAGTTGAATGGAGTGGAGAGGAGTGGAATGCAGTGGAATGGAATGGGATGGAATGGGATTGAGGGGAGTGGAGTAGACTGGAGATGATTGGAGTTGAATGGAATGGAATAGAATGGAATGGAGTGGAGAGGAATGTAAGGGAGTGGAATGGAATGGAATGGAATGGAGTGCAGTGCCGTGGAATAGAATCGAATTAAATGGAATGGAATGGACAGAAATGGTGAAAGGAAATGTCAGCTCAGATTGTGCCACGGCCTTGGTGACACTAGTCTTGATGACACAGTGAGATACTGTCATAAGAAAGGAATGGAATGGAGTGGAATGGAATGATATGGAATGGAATGGAGTGGAATGGAATGATATGGAATGGAATGGAGTGGAGGGGAGTGGAGTGGAGGGGAGTGGAGAGGAGTGGAATGGAGTAGAATGGTATGGGATGGAAACGAATGGAATGAAGTGGACTGGTGTGGAGTGGAGTGGAGTGGAATGGGGGTGGAATGGAATGGAATGGAACAGAGTGGAGTGGAGTGGAGAGGAAAGGAATGGAAAGGAGTGGAATGAAGTGGAGAGGAGATGAGTGGAGTGGACTGGAGTGGAGTGGAATGGAGTGGAATGGAATGGAATGGAATAGAGTGCAGAGGAGTGGAGTGGAGTGGAGTGGAATGGAATGGAAAGGAAGGGTGAAATGTAATGTGAGGTGAGACTGTGCCACTGTAATCCATCCTGGGTGACAGAGTGAGATTGTGTTGAAAGAAAGTAATGAAATGTAACGCAGTGGAAAGGAATGGAATGTACAGGAATGCAGTGGAGTGCAGTAGAGTGCTGTCGAGTGGAGTGGAGTAGATTTGGGTGGAGTGGAGTGGAATGGAGTGGAAAGGAATGGGATGAAATAGAATGTAATGGAGTGCAGTGGATTGGAGTGGAGTGGAGTGGAGTAGAAAGGAATGGGAAGGAATGGAATGGAGTGAAGTGGTGTGGAGTGGATTGGAGAGAAATTGAGTGGAATGGAATGGAATGGAATACAATGGAGTAGAGTGGAGTGGAGTGCCATGGAGTGGAGTGAAATGGAGTGCAACGGTTTGGGATGGGATAGTATGGAATGGAGCGGAGTGGAGTCAAGTGGAGTGGAATGTAGTGGAACGGAATGGGTGGAATGGGATGGAGTGTAGTGTAGTGGAGTATAGATGAGTGGTTTGGAATGCAGTTGATTGGAATAGAATGGAAAGGGATGGAATGGGATGGAATGGAGTGGAGTGGATTGGAGTGGAATGGAGTGGAACCGAATTGAATGGGATGGAATGGAACGGAGTGGAGTGCAGTGGAGTGGAATCGAGTGGAATGGAATGGAGTGGAGAGGAGTGGAGTGGAGAGGAGTGCAATGGATAGGAATGGAATAGAATGAAATGGAATGGAATGGAATGGAAAGGAATGGAATGGAATTCAATGGAATGGAAAGGTTAAATAAAATGTGAGCTGAGAATGTGCAACTGCACTCCAGCTTGGGTGAAAGAGTGAGATCCTGTCGAAAGAAAGGAATGGAATGCAATGGGGTGGAATACAATGGAATGGAATGGAATGGAGTGGAGTGAAGTAGAGTGGAGTGTAATGGAGCAGAGTGGAATGGAGTTGAATGTAATGGGATGTAATAGAATGGAATGGAGTGGAGATGAGTGGAGTGGATTGGAGTGAAGTGGAGTGGATTGGAGTGAAGTGGAGTGGAGTGAATGGAGTGGAGTGGAATGGGATGGAATGGACGGATTGGGGTGGAGTGGATTGGAGTGGAGTGGACTGGAATGGAAGGAGTAGATTGGAGTGCAGTGGAGTGGAGTGGAGTGGAATGGAAAAGAATGCAATGGAATGGAATGGAGTGGAGTGGAGTGGAATTTTATGGAGTGGAATGGAATGGAGTGGAGTCGTTTGGAGTGAAGTGGAGTAGGTTGGAATGGAGTGGAATGCAAAGGAATGGAATGGAATAGAGTGTAGTGGTGTGGAGTGGAGTGGACTGGAGTGCAGTGGAGTGGAATGCAAAGGGATGGAATGGAATAGAGTGTAGTGGTGTGGAGTGGAGTGGACTGGAGTGCAGTGGAGTGGAATGGAATGGGATGGAATGGAATGAAGTTGAGAGGTATGGAATGGAATGGAATGGAATGGAATGGAAAGAAATGGAAAGGAATGGAATAGAATGGAATGATGAAATGAAATGTGACCTGAGATTGTGCCACTGCACTGCAGCCTGTGTGACAGTGAGATCCTGTCGAAAGAAAGTAAAGCAATGGAATGGAGTGGAATGGAAAAGAATAGAATTGAATGGAGTGGAGTGGAGTCGAGTGGAGCAGAGTAGAATGGGATGGAGTGGAGTGGAGTGAAATGGGATGGAATGGAATGGAATGCAAAGCAATGGAATAGAATGGTGAGGTGAAATGTGACCTGAGGATGTGCCACTGTGCTCCAGCCTGTGTGGCAGAGTGAGATCCTGTCGAAAGAAAATAAAGCAATGGAATGGAGTGGAATGGAAAAGAATGGAATTGAATGGAGGAGAGTGGAGTCGAGTGGAGTGGAGTGGAGTGGAGTGGGATGGAAGGGAATGGAATGGAATGGAGTGGAATGGAGTGGAATGGAATTGAATTGAATGGAATAGAATGCAATGGAATGGAATGGCGTGGAGTGGAGTGGACTGTATTGGAGTGGAGTGCAGTGAGGTGGAGTGGAATGTATTGGAATGGGAAGGGATGGAATGCAATGGAAAGGAGTGGAGTGGAGTGGAGTTTCGTGGAGTGGAGTTGAATGGAGTGGAAAGGAATGGGATGGAATTTAATGGAATGGATTTGAGTGGAGTGGAATTTAGTGGAATGGAATGGGATGGAGTGGAATGGCGTGGAGTGGAATGGCGTGGAGTAGAGTGGAGTGGAGTGGAATGGAGTGGAATGGATTGGAACCAAATGAAATGTAATGGAATGGAGTGGAGTGGAGTGGAGTAGGATGGAATGGAATGGAATGGAATGCAATGGAATGGAATGGAATGGAATGGTGAAAGGAAATGTGAATTGTGATTGTTTCACTGCACTCAATCCTGGGTGTCAGAGTGATATGGTGTCGAAAGAAAGGAATGGAATATAATGGAATGGAATGGAATGGAATGTAGTGGAGTGGAGTGGAGTGGAGTGGAGTGCAGTAGAGTGGAATGGAGTGCAATGTAATGGCATGGAATGGGGTGGAATGGAATGGAATGGATTGGAATGGAGTGGTGAGGAGTGGAGTGGATTGGAGTGGAACGGAGTGGAGTGGAATGGAGTGGAATAGAATCGGATGGAGTAAAATGGAGTGGAGTGCAGTTGAGTGGAGTGGAATGGAGTGGAGTGGAGTGGAATGGAATCGAATGGAAAGGAACGGAATGGAATGGTGAAATGAAATGTGAGCTGAGGTTGTGCCACTGAACTGCATCCTGTGTGATAAAGTTAAATCCTATCAAAAGAAAGGAATGGAATGGAATGGAATGGAATGGAAAGGAATGAAGTGGAGAAGAATGGAGTGCAGTGGTATACTGTGGAATGGAGTGGGATGGATTGGAATGCAATGGAGTGGATTGGAGTGTAGTGGAGTGCAATGGAGTGGAAAGGAAGGGGATGGAATGGAATTGAGTGGAGTGGAGGGGACTGCAGTGGAAAGGAATGGCATGGAATGGGATGGAATGGCATGGACTGGAATGGTATGTAGAAGAGAGGAGTGGAATGGAACGGAATGGAATGAATGCAATGCAATGCAATGCAATGCAATGCAATGGAATGGTTTGCAAAGGAGTGGAATTGCGAAATAAAATGTGAGCTGAGATTGTGCCACTGCATTCCAGCCTGGGTGACAGAGTGAGATCATGAGGAAAGAAAGGAAAGCAAAGGAATGAAATGGAATGGAAAGGAAAGGAATGGAATGGAATGGAATGGAGTGGAGTGGAGTGGAGTGGAGTCGAGTGGAGTGGAATGGAACAGGATGGAATGGAATGGAATGGAGTGGAGTGGAGTGGTGTGGAATGCAGTGGAATGGAATGGGATTCAATGGGATCGAGTGGAGTGGAGTGGAAAGGAATGGTGTGGAATGTAATGTAATGGAATACAGTGGAGTGGAGTGCTGCGGAGTTCAGTGGATTAGAATGGAGTGGAATGGAATGGAATGGAATGGAATGGAAAGTATTGGAATGGAATGGAATGCAATGGAAAGTATTGGAATTGAATGGTGAAATGAAATGTGAGCTAACATTGTGCCACTGCACTCCCGCCAGGGTGACAAGGTGAGATCCTGTCGAAAGAAAGGAATGGAATGGAATGGAGTGGATTGGAGTGGAATGAAGTGTAATGGGATGGGATTGAGTGGAATGGAATGGAGTGAAGTGAAGTGGGGAGGAGTGGAGTGGAATGTGATGGCATGCAGTGCAATGGATGCAGTGGATTGGAATGGATTTTGGTGGAGTGGAGTGGAGTGGAGTGTAGTTTAGTAGAATGGAATGGAATGGAATGAAACAGAATGGAATGGAATAGAATGGTGATATGAAATGTGAGCTGAGATTGTGCAACTGCACTACAGCATTGGTGACAGAATGAGATCCTGTCGAAAGAAAGGAATGGAATGGAGTAGCAAAGAATGGAAGGGAATAGAATGGAATGGAATGGCATGTACTGGAATGGAAAGGAAAAGAATGGAATGGAAAGGATTGGAGTGGAGGGGAGTGGAGTAGAGTGAATTGGAATAGAGTGGAAAAGAACGTTGCAGTATAGAATGGAATAGAGTGGAGTGGACAGGAGTGGAGTTTAGTGGAGTAGAGTGGAGTGCAGTGGAGTAGAAAGGAATGCCGTGGAATGGAGTGGAATGGAATGGGATGGAAAGGAATGGACTTTAATGTAGTGGACTGGAGTGTAGAACAGTGTTGTGGAATGCAGTGGATTGGAGTGGAATGGAATAGAATGGAATGGGATGGAGTGGAGTGGAATATGGTATGGAATGGATTAGAGTGGAGTGGACAGGAGTAGAGTGGAGTGGAGTGAAGTGGAAAGGAATGGAATGGTGAAGTGAAATGTGAGCTGAGATTGTGCCACTGCACTCCACCCTGGGTGACAGAGTGAGATCCTGTAGAAAGAAAGTAAAGCAATGGAATGGAGTGGAGTGGAAAAGAATCGAATTGAATACAGTGGAGTGGAGTCAAGGGGAGTGGAGTGGAGTGGGATGGAATGCAGTGAAAGGGAATGGCGTGTAGTGAAGTGGACTGGAGTCGAGTGCAGTGGATTGGAGTAGAATGGATGGGAACGGAAAGGGATAGAATGGAATGAAATGGAAAGGAGAGGAGTGGAGTGGAGTTTAGTGGATTGGAGTGGAATGTAGTTGAATGGAATGGCATGGAATTTAATGGAATGTATTGGAGTGGAATGGAATGGAGTGGAATGGAATGGAATGGAGTAGAATGGCATGGAGTAGAGAGGCGTGGAGTGTAGTGGAATAGATTGGAATGAAAAGGAAAGGAATGGAGTGGAGTGGAGTGGATTGGAGCTCAATGGAATGGAATTGAATGGAATGGAATGGAATGGTGAAATGAAATGTGAGCTGAGATTGCTTCACTGCACTCCAGCCTGGGTGTCAGAGTGAGATAGTGTCAAAAGAAAAGAATGGAATGGAGTGGAGTGGAATGGAATGGAAGGGAGCGGAGTGGAGTGGAAGTGAGTGGAGTGGAAAGGCATTGAATGAAATGGAACGGAGAGGCGTTGAGTGGAGTGGAGTGGAGTGGAGAAGAGAGGAGTGGAGTGGAATGGGAAGGGATGGAATGCAATGGAGTGAGTGGATTACAGTGGATTTGGGTGTAGTGGAGTGGAGTGGAGTGGAATGGAATTGAATGAAATGGAACGGAATGGAATGGAATGGAATGGTGAAATAAAATGTGAGCTGAGATTGTGCCACGGCACACCAGCCTGTGTGAATGACTGAGATCCTGTCGAAAGAAGGGACGGAAAGGAATGGAGTGGGAAAGATCGAATGAAATAAAATGAAGGGGAAAGGAATGGAATGGAAAGGAAGAGAATGGAATGGAGTGGAAAGGAATGGAATGGAATGGAAGAGAGTGGAATGGAGTGGAGTGGAGTAGAATGGAGAGGAATTGAGTGGAATGGAATGGGATGGAATGGAATGTAATTGAGTGGAGCGGAGAGGAGTGGAATGGAGAGTAGTGGAATGGATAGGATTGGAGTGGAGAGGAGTGGAGTGGAGTCGAGTGGAATGGAATGGAGTGGAATGGAATGGAATGGAATTTGATGCAAATGGAATGCAATGGAGTGGAGTGGAGTTGAGTGGAATGGAGTGTAATGGAATGGAATGGAATGGAGTGAAATGGAATGGGATATAATGGAAGGGAATGGAGTGGAGTGGAGTGGAAAGGAATGGGTTGGAATGGGTTGGATTGGAGTGGAGTGGAATGGAGTGGAGTGGAAACGAGTGGAATGGAATGGATTGGAAAGGAACTGAATGGAGTGGAGTGGAGTAGAGTGGAGTGGAGTGGAGTGGAGTAGAGTGGAGTGGAATGGAATGGAGTGGAACACAATGCAATGGAATGGAGTGGATTGGAGTGGAGTGGAATGAAACGGAATGGCATGGAATCGAATGGAATGGTACGGAATAGTGAAATGAAATGTGAGTTGAGATTGTGCCACTGAACTCCAGCCTGGGGGACAGAGTGGGATCCTGTTGAAAGAAAGGAATGGATTGGAATGGAGTGAAAGGGAATCGGATGGTATGGAATGGAATGGACTGGAGGGGATTGGAGTATATTGTAGTGGGGAGGAATGCAAAGGAATGGAATGGAATGGATTGGAGTGGAGTGCAGTGGAGTGGAGTGGAGGGGAGTGGAATGGTGGGGAATGGAATGGGATTGAAAGCAATGGAATGGAGTGGAGTGGATTGGAGAGCAGTGGAGTATAAGGGGATGGGATGGAATGGAATGGAGTGGACTGCAGTGGAGTGTGGTGGAATGGAGTAGAGTGGAATGAAGTGGAGTGGAACAGAGTGGAATGGAACGGAATGGAATGGAATGGAATGGAATGCAATGGTGAAATGAAATGTGAGCTGACATTGTGCCACTACACTCCAGCCTGGGTAACAGAGTGAGATCCTGTCGAAAGAAAAGAATGGAATGGAACAGAGTGGAATGGAATGGAATGGAATGGAATTGTATGGAATGGAATGGAGTGCAGTGGAGTACAGTGGAATGGAGTGGTATGGAATGGAATGGAATGGTAACGAATGGAGTGGAGTGCAGTGAAGTGGAGAGAAGTGGAGTGGAGTGGAGTAGAAGGAGTGGAATGGAATGGCATGGAGGGGAATGGCATGGAGAGGAGTGGCGTTGAGAGGAGTGGAGTGGAGTGGAATGGAATGGAATGCAATGCAATGAAATGGAATGAATGGAATGGAATGCAAACATATTGTATTGTGAACTGAAACGTGAGCTGAGATGTTGCCACTGCACTGCAGCCATGTTGACAGCGTGAGATCCTTTGAAAGATAGCAATGCAATGGAATGGAGTGGAACGGAACGGAATTGAACGGAATGGAATGGATTGGAGGGAAGTGGAGTGGATTGGAATGGAATGGTGTGGAATTGAAACGGATTTAATGTAATGTAATGGAGTGGAGTTCAGTGGAGTGTATTGGAGTTGAATGCAGTAAAATGGAATGGGATGGAATGGGATCGAGTGCAGTGGAATGGAGTGGAGTGGAGTGGAATGGTATGGAAAGGAGTGGAGTGGAATGGTATGGTATGGAATGGAGTGGAGTCAATTGGAGTGGAGTGGATTGGAGTGGAGTGGAACGGAGAGAAAAGGAATGGAATGGAATCTAATGGAATGGAATGTAATGGAATGCCATGGTGAAATGCAATGTGAGCTGAGATTGTGCCACTGAACTCCAGCCTGGGTGACAGAGTGGGATCCTTTTGAAAGAAAGGAATGGACTGGAATGGAGTGGAATGCAATGGGATAGAATGGAATGGAATGGAGTGGAGTGGATTGGAATCTATTGGAGTGGAGTGGAATGGAGTGGAATGGAATGGAGTGGAATGGAATGGAATTGAGTGGAGTGGAGTGCATTGGAGTGGAGAGAAGTGGAGTGGAGTGGAATGGAAGGGAGTGGAATGGAATGGCATGGAGTGGAATGGAATTGAGAGAAGTGGCATTGAGTGGAGTTGAATGGAATGGAATGAAATGGAATGGAATGAAATTGAATGCAATGAAATGCAATGAATGGAATGGAATGCAAACGCATGGTATTGTGAAATGAAATGTGAGCTGAGATGGTACCACTGCACTCCAGCCTTCTTGACACTGTGAGATCCTTCAAAAGAAAGGAATGTAATGTAATGGAGTGGAATGGAATGGAATTCAATGGAATGGAATGGATTGGAATGGAGTGGAGTGGGGTGCAATGGAAAGGAGTGGAATGGAAAGGAATTTAATGTAATGCAATGGGGTGGAGTTTATTGGAGTGGATTGGAGTGGAATGCAGTGGAATGGAATGGGAAGGAATGGGATCAAGTGCAGTGGAATGGAGAGGAGTGGAGTGGACTGGAATGGACTGGAATGGAATGGAGTGGAGTGGAGTGGAGTAGCATGGAGTGGAGTTGAATGGAGAGGAATGGAATGGAATGGAATGGAGTGGAGTGGAGTGGAGTGGAATGGAATGGAATTGAATGGAATGGTGAAATGAAATATGAGCTGAGATTGTGCCAGTGCACTCCTGCCTGGGTGACAGAGTGAGATGATGTCAAAAGAGAGAAATGGAATGGAATGAAATGGAACGGAATGCAACGGAATGGCGTGGAATCAAGAGGAGAAAAGTGGAGTGGGGTAGAGAGGAGTGGAAAGGAATTGCATAGAATGGAATGGAATGGAGTGGGTTGGAGTAGAGTGGAGTTCATTGGAGTTGAGTGCAATGGAATGCAGCGGAATGGAGTGGAATGCAATGGTGTGGGTTGGAGTAGAGTGGAGTTCATTGGAGTTGAGTGCAATGGAATGCAGTGGATTGGAGTGCAATGGAATAGGACGGAATGGAATGGAATGGAGTGGAGTGGGGTGGAACGGAATGGGATGGAAAGGAATGGAGTTTAGTGGAGTGGAGTGGATTGGAATGGAGTGGAAAGGAGTGAAGTGGAGTGGAGTGGAGTGCAGTGGAATGGAGTGGAGTGGAATGGAATGGAATGGTGAAATGAAATCTGAGCTGAGAATGGGCCACTGAACTCCAGCCTGGGCGACAGAGTGAGATCCTGTAGAAAGAAGGGAATGGAATGGAATGGAGTGGAATGAAATTGAATACAATGGAAAGGAGATGAATTGAGTGGAGTGGAGAGGATTGGCATGGAATGGAATGGAGTGGAATGGAATGGTATGGAATGGAGTGGAATGGAATGTAATGGAATTGGATGTAAATGGAAAGATATGGAGTGGAGTGGAGCGGAGTGGAGTGGAATGGGATGGAATGGAATGGAGTGGAGTGGACTGGATTGGAGTGGAGTTGAGTGGAATGGAGTGGAAGGGAATGGAATGGAGTTAAATGGAATGGGATATAATGGAAGGGAATGGAGTTGAGTGGAGTGGAAAGGAATGGGATGGAATGGGATGGATTTGAGTGGAGTGGAATGGAGTGGAGTGGAAACGAGAGGAATGGAATGGAGTGGAAAGGAACTGAATGGAGTGGAGTGGAGTCGAGTAGCGTGTTATGGAGTGGAAAGGAATTGTATGGAATATAATGGAATGGAATGGAATGGAGTGGATTGGAGTGGAGTGGATTGGAGTGGAATGAAATGGAATGGAATGGAATCGAATGGAATGGTATGGAATGGTGAAATGAAATGTGAGTCGAGATTGTGTCACTGAACTCCAGCCTGGGTTACAGAGTGGGATCCTGCTGAAAGAAAGGAATTGATTGGAATGGAGTGAAAAGGAATTAGATGGAATGGAATGGATTGGACTGGTGTGGACTGGAGACTATTGGAGTGGAGTGGAATGCAAAGGAATAGAATGGAATGCAAAAGAATGGAATGGAATGGATTGGAGTGGAGTGCAGTGGAGTGGAGTGGAGTGGAATGGCGGGGAATGGAGTGGAATTGAAAGCAATGTATTGGAGTGGAGTGGAGAGCAATGGAGTGGAATGGGATGCATTGGAATGGAATGGAGTGGACTGCAGTGCAGCGTGGTGGAATGGAGTGGAGTGGAATGAAGTGGAGTGGTACAGAGTTGAATGGAATGGAATGGAATGCAATGCAATGGTGAAATGAAATGTGAGCTGACATTGTGCCACTACACTCCAGCCTGGGTAACAGAGTGAGATCCTGTCGAAAGAAAAGAATGGAATGGAACAGAGTGGAATGGAAAGGAGTGCAGTGGAGTACATTGGAATGGAGTGGAATAAAATGGAATGGAACGGAAAAGAATGGAGTGGAGTGGAGTGCAGTGAAGTGGAGACAAGTGGAGTGCAGTGAAGTGGAGAGAAGTGGAGTGGAGTGGAGTGGAAGCAGTGGAATGGAATGGCATGGAGTGGACTGGAATGGAGTGGAGTGGCATTGAGTGGAGTGGAGTGGAATGGAATGGAATGGAATGGAATACAATGAAATGGAATGAATGGAATGGAATGGAAACGTATTGTATTGTGAAATGAAATGTGAGCTGAGATGGTGCCACTACACTCTAGCCTTGCTGACAGCGTGAGATCCTTTGAAAGATAGCAATGGAATGGAATGGAGTGGAATGGAACGGAACTGAATGGAATGGAATGCATTGGAGGGGAGTGGACTGGATTGGAATGGAATGGTGTGGAATTGAAATGGATTTAATGTAATGCAATGGAGTGGAGTTTAGTGGAGTGTATTGGAGTGGAATGCAGTAGAATGGAATGGGAAGGAATGGGATCGAGTGCAGTGGAATGGAGTGGAGTGGAGTGTATTGGAATGTTATGGAATGGAAAGGAATGGAAAGGAGTGGAGTGGATTGGAGTGGAGTGGAGTGGAGTGGAGAGGAATGGAGAGAAATGGAATGGATTGGAATAGAAAGGAATGGAATGGCATGGTGAAATGAAATGTGAGCTGAGATTGTTCCATTGAACTCCAGCCTGGGTGACAGAGTGGGATCCTGTCGAAATAAAGGAATGAATTGGAATGGAGTGGAATGCAATGGGGTGGAATGGAAAGGAATGGAGTGGAGTGGATTGGAATCTAATGGAGTGGAGTGGATTGGAATGGAATGGAATGGAGTGGAGTGGAGTGCAGTGGAGTGGAGTGGAGTGCAGTGGAATGGAATAGGATTGAAAGGAATGGAATGGAGTGTAGTGGTGTGGAGAGCCGTGGAGTGGAATGGAATGGGATGGAATGGAAAGGAGTGGAATGCACAGGAGATTTGTGGAAGGAGTGGAGTGGAATGAAGTGGAGAGGAATGGAGTGGAATGGAATGGAATGGAACGCAATGTTGAAACGAAACATGAGCTAACATTGTGTCACTGCACTCCAGCCTGGGTAACAGAGTGAGATCCTGTTGGAAGAAAGGAATGGAATGGAACCTTGTGGAATGGAATTCAATGGAAATGAATGGAATGGAATGGAGTGCAGTGGAATACAGTGGAAAGGAGTGGAATGGAATGGAATGGAATAGATTAGAATGGAATGGAACTGAGAGGAGTGGAGTGGAGAGAAGTGGAGTGGAGAGGAGTGGAAGGGAGGGGAATGGAATGGCATGGAGTGGAATGGGAAGGAGTGGAGTGGAGTGGAATGGAATGAAATGGAATGGAATTGAATGCAATGAAATGCACTGTGTGTAATGGAATGCAAACGCATGGTTTGTGAAATGAAATGTGAGCTGAGATGGTGCCACTGCACTCCAGCTATGTTGACAGCGTGAGATCCTTTGAAAAAAAGGAATGGAACGTAATGGAGTGGAATGGAATGGAATTGAATGGAATGGAATGGATTGGAGTGGAGTGGAGTGGACTGCAATGGAAAGGAGTGGAATGGGAAGGAATTTAATGTAATGCAATGGAGTGCAGTTTAGTGGAGTGGATTGGAGTGGAATGAAGTGGAAAGGAACAGGACGGAATGGGATCAAGTGCAGTGGAATAGAGTGGAGTGGAGTGGAGTGGAGTGTAGTGGAATGGAATGGAATGAAATGGAGTCGAGTGTAGTGGAGTTTAGTGGAGTGGATTGGAGTGGAATGCAGTGGAATGCAATGGGATGGAATGAGATCAAGTGCAGTGGAATGGAGGGGAGTGAGGTTGAGTGGAGTGGAACGGGATGGAATGGAATTGAATGGAGTAGAGTGGAGTGGAGTGGCGTGGAGAGGAGTTGAATGGAGAGGAATGGAATGGAACTGAATGGAATTTAATGGAGTGGAGTGGCTGGAGTGGAGTGGAGTGGAGTGGAAGGGAATGGAATGGAATGGAACGGTGAAATGAAATATGAGCTGACATTGTGCCGCTGCACTCCACCCTGGGTGACAGAGTGAAATGATGTCAAAAGAGAGGAATGGAATGGAATGGAATGCAATGGAATGGAGTGGAATCGAGTGGAGTTGAGTGGAGTGGGGTATAGCTGAGTGGAAAGGAATTGCATAGAATGGAATGGAATGGAGTTGGTTGGAGTAGAATGGAGTTCAGTGGAGTGGAGTGCAATGGAATGCAGTGGAATGGAGTAGAATGGAATAGGACGGAATGGAATGGAATGGAGTGGAGTTGAGTGGAGTGGAATGGAATGGGATGGAAAGGAATGGAGTTTAGTGAAGTGTAGTGGATTGGAATGGAGTGGAATGGAGTGAAGTGGAGTGGAGTGGACTGCAGTGGAATGGAGTGGAGTGGAAAGTGATGGGATGGAATGGGGTGGAGCAGAGTGGAGAGTAGTGTAGTGGAATGGAGTGGAATAGAATGTAGTGGAATTGAACTCAGTGGAGTAGAGTCGAGTGGAGTGGAGTGGAATGGAATGGAATGGAATGGAATGGTGACATGAAATGTGAGCTGAGACTGTGCCAATGCACATCAACCTGGGTGATGAAGTGAGATCCTGTCGAAAGAAAGGAATGGAATGAAATGGAGTATAATGTAATGGAATGGAATGGAGTGGAATGGAATGGAGTGGAGTGGAAAGGAGTGGTGTGGAGTGCAGTGGAGTGGAACAGGGAGGAATGGGATGGGTTGGAATGGAATGGAATGGAGTGGAGTGGATTGGAGTGGAATGGAATGGAAAGGAATGGAGTGGAATGGAACCGTATGGAATGCGATGAAAGGGAATGCAATGTAACGAAATGGTATGGAATGGTGAAATGAAAGTTGAGCTGAGATTGTGCCACTGCCCTCCATCCTGGGTGTTACAGTGAGAACCAGTCAAAAGAAAGGAATGGAATTGAATGGAGGTGAATGTTAGGAATGGAATGGAGTGGAGTGGTGTGGGGTGGAGTGGAATCGAATGGAATGGAGTGGGATGGTGTCGAGTAGAGTGGAATGGAGTGGAGTGGAATGGCATAGAATGCAAAGACATGGAACTGAATGGAGTGGTGGGGAGTGGAGTGGAGTTTAATGGAATGGAGTGGAGTGGAGTGGAATGGAATGGAATGGAATGCAATGGAATGTTGAAATGAAATGTAAACTGAGATTCTTCCACTGCACTCCAGCCTGGGTGACAGGGTAAGATCCTGTCGAAAGAAAAGAATGGAATGGAAGAGAGTGGAGTGGAGTGGAGTGGAGTAGAGTGATGTGGAGTAGAACGGAATGGAAAGGGATGGAGTCCAATGGAATGGAGTGGAGTGAAGTGCAGTGGAATGGAATGAGATGGATTGGAATGGAATGGAGTGGAGTGGATTGCAGTGGAGTGGAATGGAATGCAGTGGATTGGAGTGGAGTGCAGTGTAGTGGAATGCAGTGGTATGGAAAGAGTGAATAGAAAATATTGGAGTGAAGTAGAGAGGAGTGGAGTGGAGAGGAGTGGAGTTGAATGGAATGGGATGGAATGGAGTGGAGTAGAGTGGAGTTGAGTGGAGTAGAGTGGAGTTGAGTGGAGTAGATGGAATGGGGTGGAAAGGAATGGGGTTCAATGGGATGGAGTGGAGCGGAGTGGAGTGGAATGGAGTGGAATGGAGAGGAATGGAATAGAATGGAATGGAGTGGAATGGAGTGGAGTGGAATGCAGTGGAGTGGAGTGGAATGGAGTGGAATGGAGGGAAACGGATGGAACGCCATGGAATTCAATGGAATGGAAGGGAATGGAATGGAATGAAATGGAATTGAATTGAATGGAATGGAATGCAATGAAATGGTATTGAATTGAATGGAATGTAATGCAATGAAATGGTGAAATGAAATGTGAGCTGAGATTATGACAGTGGATTCCAAACGGAGTGATACAGTGATATAATGTTGAAAGAAAGAATCAAATGGATTGGAGTGTAATGTAATGTAATGTAATGTAATGTAATGTAATATGTAATGTAATGTAATGTAATGTAATATAATGTAATGTAATGTAATGTAATGTAACATAATGGAGTGGAATGGAGTGGAGTGTAATGGAATGGGATGGAAGGGAATCAAATGGAATGGAGTGGAGAGGAGTGGAAGGGACTGGATTGAAGTGGAGAGGATTGGAATGGAGAGGACTGGAATGGAATGGAATGTGATGGAGTGGAGTGGAGTGGATTCGAGCAGAGTGGAGTGGATTGGAATGGAGTAAGTTGGAAAGGAATGGAATGGAATGGAATGGAATGGAGTGGAGTGGAGTGGAGTGAATTGGAGTAGAGTGGAGTGTAATGGAGTGTAATGGAATAGAAATTAATGGAAAGGAGTGGAGTTTATTGGAATGGAGTGGAGTGGAGTGGAAGGAATGGAATGGAAAGGAATGCACTGGAATGGAATGCAATGGAATGGAATGGTGAAATGAAATGTGAGCTGAGAGTGTGCCACTGCACTCCAGCCTGGGTGACAGAGTCACATCCTGTCAAAAGAAAGGAATGGAATGGAATGGAGTTGAATGTAGCGGAATGGAAGGGAAAGGAGGGGAGTGGAGTGGAGTGAAGTGGAGAGGAATGGAATGGCGTGGAGTAGAATGGAATGGAGTGGAGTGGAGTGGAGTGGAGTGCAATTGAAAGGAATAGAATGGAATGGAATGCAACGGAATGGAAATGTGAAATGAAATGTGAGCTGACATTTTGCCACTGCACTCCTGCCTGGGGGACAGCGAGAGATGCTGTCAAAAGAAAGGAAAGGAATGGAATGGAGTGGAATGGAATGGAATGGAATGGAATGGATTGGAGAGGAGTGGAATGGAGTGGAGTGGAATGGAGTGGAAAGTAATGTGAAGGAATGGAATATAACGGAGTGGAATGTTTTGGAGTGGAGTGGAATGGAGTGGAATGGAATGGGATGGAATGGGATCGAGAGGAGTGGAGTGGAGTGGATTGGATTGCAATGAAGTGGAATGTAATTGAACAAATGGAGTGGACTGGAGTGGGGTGGAATGGAACGGATTTAAATGGAATGGAATGGTGAAATGAAATGTGAACAGAGATGGTGCCACTTTACTCCAGCCAGCTTGACAGAGGGAGATCCTGTCGAAAGAAAGCAATGGAAAGGAATCGAGTGGAATTGAATTGAATGGAATAGAAAGGAGTAGAGGGGAGAGGAGTGGAGTGGAGTGCAGTAGAGAGAAATGGAGCTGAATGGGATGTGACTGAATTGAATGAAATGGGGAGGAGTGGAGTGCAGAAGAGTGGGGTGGAATGGAGTGGAGTGGAGAGGAGTGGAATGGAGTGGAGTGGATTAGGATGGAGTAGAATGGAGTGGCAAGGAGAGGAATGGAATGGAGTGGAGTGGAGTGCAGTGGAGTGGAGTGTAGTGGAATGGAGTTGAATGGTTTGGGATGGAATGGAATGGAGTGGAGTGGAGCTGGTGGAGTGGAATGGAGTGCAATGGAGAGGAGTGGAGTGCAGTTAGTGTAGTGTAGTGGAATGCAATGGAATGGAATGGAACAGAGAGGAATGGAATGGAATGGGGAAATGATATGTGAACTGAAATTGTGCCACAGCACTCCAGCCTGGGTGACAGAGTTAGGTCCTGTTGAAAGAAAGGAATGGAATGCATTGGAGTGGAAAGGAATGGAATGGAATGGAATAGAATGGAGTGGAGTGCCTTGGAATGGAGTGGAGTGGAAGGGAGTGGATTGGAGTGGAGTGGAATGGAATGGGATGGAAGGGATAGCGATGGAGTGGAGTGGAGAGGAGTGGAGTGGACTGGAGTGGAGTGGAGTGGAATGGAGTGAAGTGGAATGGGATGGAGTGGAGTGCAGTGGAGTGGAGTGGAGTGGAATGGAGTGGGATGGAATGGAATGGAGTGGATTGGAGTGCGTTGGAGTGGAGTGGAGAGGAGTTGAGTGCTTTGGAGTGCAAAGGAATGGAAAGGAATAGGATGGAGTGGAGTGGAGTGTAGTGGAGCGGAGTGAAATTGAATGGAGTGGGATCGAATGGAATGGAATGGAATGGAATGGAATGGAATACAGTGAAGTGGAGTGCAGTGGAGTGAAGTGGGGTGGAGTGGAGTGCAATGGAGTGTAAAGGAATGGAATGAAATGAAATCGAGTGGAGTCTAGTGTTCTGGACTGTAGTGCAGTGGAATGGGTTGGTATGGAATTGGATGGAGTGGAACAGAATGGAGTGGAGTGGAGAGGAGTCGAATGGAATGGAATGGATCGGATGGGGTGGAGTGGAGTGGAGTGGAGTGGAATGGAATGGGGTGGAATGCAATGGCATGGAATGCAATGGAATGGAATGCAATGTAAGGAAATGGAATAGAATAGTGAAGTGAAATGTGAGGTGAGATTGTGCCACTGCACTCCATCCTGGGTGTTACACTGAGATCCTGTCAAAAGAAAGGAATGGAATTGAATGGTGTGGAAGATAATAAAATGGAATGGAGTGTAGTGCTGTGGAGTGGTGTGGAGCTGAGTAGAGTGGAATGGATTGGAATGGAATGGCATGGAGTCGAGTAGAGTGGAGACGAGTGAAGTGAAATGGTGTGGAATGCAAAGTCATGGAATTGAATGGAGTTGTTTGGAGTGGAGTGGAGTTGTGTTTAATGGAATGGAGTGGAGTGGAGTGGAAGGAAAGGAATGGAATGGAATGGTATGTTGAAATGAAATGTGGCCTGAGATTGTGCCACTACACTCCAGCCTGTGTGACAGTGAGATCCTGTCGAAAGAAAGGAATGGAACAGGATGGTGTGGAGTGGAGTGGAGTGGAGTGGATTGGTGTGGAATGGAACGGAATGGAACGGGACGGATTCGATTGGAATGGAGTGGAGTGAAGTGGAGTGGAGTGGCATGAAATGGGATGGAGTGGAATGGAATGGAGTGGAGTGGAGTGCAGTGGAGTGGAATGCAGTGGATTGGAGTGGAGTGGAGTGTAGTTGACTGGAGTAGAGTGAAGTTGAGTAGAACGAAGTGGAATTGAATGGGAGTGAAAGGAAAGTATAGGAGTGGAGTACAGTGGAATGGAGAGGAGTGGAGTGGAATGGGAAGGTATGGAATAGAATGGAATGGAGTGGAGTAGATGGAATGGAGTGGAATGGAATGGGGTGAATGGTATGGAGTGGAGTGGAGTGGATTGGAATGGAATGTAGGGGAACGGAATGGATTAGAATGGAATGGAGTGGAATGGATTGGAGTGGAATGCAGTGCAGTGCATTGGAGTGGAGTGGAATGGAGTAGAAAGGAATTGAAGGCAATGGAATGGAATGGAATGGAATGCAGTGGTATGGAATGGAATGGAATGGAATGCAATGTAACACAATGGAACGATGAAATAACATGTGAGCTGAGAGTGTGCCACTGCACTCCAGCCAGGTTGAGAGAGTGAGACCCTGCCGAAAGAAACGAATGGAAGGGATTGGAGTGGAATGTAGTGGAGTTGAATGGGGAGTAGGGGAGAGGAATGGAGTGGAAAGGAATGGAATGTAAAAGAAGGGAATCGAATGGAAAGGAGAGGAGAGGAGTGGAGGGGACTGGAGTGGAATGGAGACGATTGGAATGGACTGGAGTGGAAGGGTATGGAGTGGAGTGGAGTAGAGTGGAGTGCAGTGGAATGGAGTGAGATGGAATGGAATGGAATGCAATGGAATCGAATGGAGTGGAGTGGAGTGCAGTGGAGTGGAGTGGATTCTAATGGAGTGTAAAGGATTGTTATTTAATGGAATGGAGTGGAGTGCATTGTAATGGAGTGGAATGGAATGGAATGGAATGCTATGGAATGGAATGGAATGCTGAAATGAAATGTGAGCTGAGATTCTGCCACTGCACTCCATCCTGGGTGACAGAGTGAGATCCTGTTGAAAAAAAGGAATGTAATGTAATGGAGAGTAATGTAATGGAATGGAAGGGAATGGAGTTGAGTGGAGTGGAGTGAAGTGAAGTGGAGTGGAATGAAGTGGAGTGGAATGGAATGGAGTGGATTGGAATGGCATGGAGTATAATGGAATTGTGTGGAGTGGAGTGGAGTAGAGTGCAATGGATTGGAATGGAATGGAATGGAATGCAACGGAATGGAAAGTTGAAATGAAATGTGAGCTGAGATTGTGCCACTGCACTCCTGCCTGGGGATCAGTGTGAGATACTGTTGAAAGAAAGGAATGGAATGGAATGGAGTGGAGTGGAATGGAATGAAATGGATTTGAGTGGAGTGGAATGGAATGGATTTGGGTGGAATGGAGTGGAGTAGAGTGGAATCGAGTGGAATGGAATGGGAACGAATGGAATGTAATGGAGTGGAGTGGTGTAGAGTGGAGTGGTGTAGAGTGGAGTGCAATGACGTGGAATGCACTGGGATGGAATGGGATCAAGTGGAGTGGAGTGGAGTGGACTGGACTGCAACGGAGTGGAATGGAATGGAATGGAGTGGAGTGGAGTACAGTGGAATGGAATGGAATTAAATGGATTGGAATTGTGAAAAGAAATGTGAGCAGAGATTGTGCCACTGTACTACAGCCTGCGTGACAGAGAGAGATCCTGTCGAAAGAAAGCAATGGAAAGGAATGGAGTGGAATGGAATGGAGTGGAATAGAATGGAGTCGAGGGGAGAGGAGAGGAGTGGAGCGGAGTGGAATGGATTTGCATGGAATGTGACTCAATGGAACGGAATGGGGTGGAGTACAGGGCAGAGGAGTGGGGTGGAATGGAGTGGACTGGAGTGCAGTGGACTGGAGTGGAGTGTAGTAGGGTAGAGTGGAATTTTAGTGGAATGGAATGGCATGTAGTGGAGTGGAATGGAGTGAAGTGGGGTGGAGTGGAGTGGAATGGAATGGAGGGGAATGGAGAGGAGTTGAGTGGCGTGCAGTGGAATGGAGTATAGTGCATTGGAATCGAATGGAATGGAATGGAACGGAGTGGAGTGGAATGGAATGGAAAGGTGAAATGAAATGTAAGCTGAGATTATGCAACAGCACTCCATCCTGAGTGACAGAGTGAGGTCCTGTCGAAAGAAAGGAATGGAAAGGAGTGGAGTGGAGTGGAGTGGATTCGAAAGGAGTGGAGTGGAGTGGAGTGGAAAGGAGTAGAGTAGAGTGGAGTGGAGTGGATTAGAGTGGAGTGAAATGGAATGGGATGGAAGGGATTGGATTGGAGTGGAGTGGAGAGGAGTGGGGTGGACTGGAGTGGAGTGGAGTGGAATGGAGTGGAATGGAATGGAATGGAACGGAGTGGAGTGTATTTCAGTGGGGTGGGTTGGAGTGGATTGGGGTGGAATGGAGTGTAATTGAATGGAATGGAGTGGAGTGGAATGGAGTGGAATGGAACGGAATGTAGTGGAGTGGAGTGTAATGCAATGGAATTGAATGGTGAAATGAAACGTGTGTTGAGATTGTGCCAATGAACTCCAGCCTGGGTGATAGAGTCTGATCCTGTCTAAAGAAAGGAATGGAATGGAATGGAGTGGAAATGAATTGAATGGGGTGGAATGGAATGGAGAGGAAAGTAATGAAATGGAGTGGAGTAGAGAGGAGCACAGTGGAGTTGAGTGGAATAGAGTGTAATGGAATGGCATGGAGTGGAATGGAATGGCGTGGACTGGACTGGCGTGGACTGGACTGACCTGGAGTGGAGTGGAGGGGTGTGGAATAGAATGGAGTGGAAGGGAATGGAATGGAATGGAATGCAATGGAAAGCAACGGAATGGAATGGTGAAATGAAATGTGTGCTGAGGTCGTGTCACTGCACTCTTGACTGTGTGATAGCATGAGTTCCTGTCGAAAGAAAGTAATGGAATGGAATGCAGCGGAATGTAACGGTATGGATTGGAATGGAGTGTAGTGGCATGTAGTGCATTGGAGTGGAGTGGAATGGAGTGGAATGGAATAGGTTGGAATGAAATGTATCGGAACGGAGTAGAGTGGAATCAAGTGGAGTGGAAAGGAGTGCAATGGATTGGGAAGGTATGGGATCCAGTGTAGTGTAGTGTAGTGGCAGGGAGTCGAATGGAATTAAACAGAATGGAATGGAGTGGAGTGGAGTTGAGTGGGATTGAAAGGAGTGGAGTGGAATGGGATGGGATGGAATGGAATGGGGTGGAGTGGAGAGGAGTGAGATGGAGTGGACTGGAGGGGAGTGGGGTGGAATGGAGTGCAGTGGAGTAGAGTTGAGTGGAATTTAGCGGAATGGCATGGCATGGACTGGAATGGAATGGAGTCGATTGTAGTGGATTGGAGTGTAGTGTAGTGGAATGGCGTGGAATTGAATGGGACAGAAGAGAAAGGACTTGAGTGGAGTGGAGCAGAGTGGAATGGAATGGAGTGGAATGGAATGGGCTGGAAAGGAATGTAGTAGAGTGGAGTGGAGTGCAGTGGAGTGGAATGGAATGGAATGGAATGGAATGCAATGGAATGGAATGGTTAAATGAAATGTGAGCTGAGATGGTGCCACTGCTCTCCAGCCTGGTTACAGAGTGAGATCCTGTTGAAAAAAGAAATGGAAAGCAATGCAGTGAAATAGAATGGAATGGAATGGGATGGAATGCCGTGGGGTGAAGTGGAATGTGGTGGAGTGCAGTGGAGTGGAATGCAGTGGAAAGGAAAGGGTGTAATAAGATGGAGTGGAGTGTATTGGAGTGGAGTGGAATGGAGTGGAATGTAATGGAATACAACAGAACGGAGTGGAATCGATTGTAGAGGAGTGGAGTAGATTGGATTAGAATGCAGTGGAATGGAATGGAAAGGAATGGAATGGAATGCAATGGAATGGAATGGAATGCAAAGGAATTTTGAAATGAAATGTGAGCTGAGATGGTGCCACTGCACTCCAGCCTGGGTCACAGAGTGAGAGCCTGTAGAAAGAAAAGTATGGAAAGGAATGGAATGCAATGGAGGGTAGTGGAGTGGAGTGCAGTGGAGTGGAATGCAGTTGAATGGAACGGGATGGAGTAGAATGCATGGGAGTGAGGTGGAGTGCAATGGAGAGGAGCTGAATGGAGTGGAAAGGAATAGGATGGAAAGGAGTGTAGTGTAGTGTAGTGTAGTGGAATAGAGTGGAATGGAGTTGAATAGGATTGGAAGGAATGGAATGAAGTTGAGTGGTCTGGAATGGAGTGGAATGGCGTGGAGTGCAGTGGAGTTCAGTGGCGTGGAATGGAAAAGAATGGAATGCAATGGAATGCAATAGAATGGAATGGAATCCATCTTTATGGAATGGTATAACGAAATGGGAGCTGTGATTGCGCCACTGCACTGCAGCCTGTGTGACAGCATGAGATCCTGTCGAAAAAACGGAATGAAATGTAATGGTGTGGAATGGAATGGAGTGGAGTGGAGTGGAGTGGAGGGGAATGGAGTGCAATGGAATGGGATAGAATGGAATGGAATGGAGTGGAATGGAATGGTGAAATGAAATGTGAGCTGAGATTGTGCTACTGCACTCCATCCTGGGTGACAGAGAGAGATCCTGTCGAAAGAAAGGAATGGAATGGAATGGAGTGGAATAGAACAGCATGGAGTGGAGTTGAGTGGAGTGGGATGTAGTGTAATGGAATGGGATGCAATGGAATTGACTGGAGTGGACTGTAGTGGAGTGGAGTGGAATGGAGTGGAATGGAATGGAATGGAACGGAGTGGAGTGGTGTGCAACGGAATGGAATTGAATGGAATGGAATTGAATGGAATCGAATGGAATTCAATGTAGTGAAACGGAATGGATTGCAATGGAATGGAATGGTGAAATGAAATGTGAGCTGAGATTGTGCCATTGCACTTTAGCCTGGGTGACAGAGTCAGATCCTGTGGAAAGAAAATGGAAAGGAATAGAGGGTAATAGAATGGAATTGAATGGAATGCAATGGAGTGGAGGGGAGTGGAGTTGATTGGAGTGGAGTGGAGTGGATTGGAGTGGAGTGGAATAGAGTGGATTGGAATGGAGAGGAATGGAATGGGATGGAATGGAATCTAGTGGAGTGGAGTGGATTGGAGTGGAATGGAATGTGAGGCAATGGAATGGAGTGGATAGGAGTGGAGTGGATTGGAGTGGAATGGACTGGAATGGTATGGAATTAAATGGAATGGTGAAATGAAATGTGAGCTGAGATTGTGTCACTGCCCTCCAGCCTCTGTGACAGACTGAGATCCTTTCATAAGAAAGTAATGGAAAGGAATGGAGTGGAATGGAATGGAATGGAATGGAATGCAGTGGAATGGAATGGAATGGAATGGAATGCAGTGGAGTGGAGTGGAGTGGAATGGCGAATGATGGAATAAGAGGTAGTGCAATGGAATGGAGTGTAGTGGATTGGAGTGGAATGGAGGTGAATGGAATGGAATGGAATGGAGTGGAGTTGAGTGGATTGGAGTGGACTTGTATGAAATGGAAAGAAATGAAACGGAATGGAATGGAATGGAATGGAATGGCATGGAATGGAATGGAATGGAATGGAATGCAATGGAGTGGAATGGTGAAATGAAAGGTGAGCTGATATTGTGCCACTGCACTGAAGCAAGGGTGACAGAGTGAGATCCTGTTGAAAGAAAGGAATGAAATGGAATGGAGTGGAGTGGAGTGGAGTGGAATGGAATGGAGTGCAAAGGCATGGGGTGGAATGGAATGGATTAGAGTGGAGTGGAATGGAGTCGAGTGGATGAAGTGGAGTGGAGAGGAATGTAGTGGAATGGAATACAGTGGAGTGGAGTGGAGTGCAGCGGAGTGGAATGGATTGGAACGGAATGGAATGGAATGGAATGGTGAAATGAAACGTGAGCTGTGATTGTGCCACTGAAATCATACCTGGGTGACAGATTGAGATCCTGTCAAAAGAAAGGAATGGAATGGAACGGAGTGGAATGGAATGGAATGGATTGGAGTGGAGTTGATTGGAGTATCCTGGAGTGGATTCGAATGGAGTGGAAAGGAATGGGATGGAATGGAATGGGGTGCAGTGGCATGAAGTGGAGTGGAGTGGAGTGGAGTGGTATGGAATGTAATGGAATGGAAAGGAATGGAATGGAGTGGGGTGCAGTGGAGTGGAGGGGAATGGAGTGGAATGGAATGGAATGGACTGGAGTTCAGTGGAGTGGAGTGGAGTTTAGTGCAGTGAAATCGAAAGGCATGGAATGGCATGGAGTGGAGTAGAGTGGAGAGGATTGGAATGGGATTTAATGGGATGGAGTGTAGTGGAGTGGAGTGGAGTAGAATGGAATGGAGTGGGGTGGAGCTGAGTGGAGTGGAATGGAGTGGAATTGAATGTATTGCAGTGGATTGGAGTGGAATGGAGTGGAATATAATGGTATTGAATGGAACCGAAAGGAATGGAATGGATTGGAGTGGTGTGGAATAGATTGGACTGGAGTGGAGTGGAGCTGAATGGAGTGGGATGGAATGGGATAGAAAAGAATGGAATAGAGTGGAGTGGAGTGGAATGTAGTGGATTGCAGTGGAGTGGAATGGAGTGGAATGGAATGGAGTGGAGTGGAGTGGTGTGCAATGGAATGGAATGGAAATGAAAGGAATGGAATTGTATAGAATGCAATGGAAAGAATAGTATTGCTTGGAATGGAATGGAGTTGAGTGGAGTGAATTGGAGTGGAGTGGAGTGGAGTGGAATGGAGTGGAAAGTAATGTGGTGTAATGGGATGTAGTGTAGTGGAGTGAAATGGAGAGGAATGGTGTGGAATGCAGTGGAATGGAAGGGAATGGAATGGAATGGAGTGGAGAAGAGAGGAGTGGAGCTCAGTAGTGTGGAGTAGAATGGAAAGGAAAGGAATGGAATGGAGTGGAATGCATTGTAACGGAATGGAAAGCAATGCAATGGAATGGAATGGAATGCAATGGAATTTTGAAATGAAACATATGCTGAGATGGTGCCTCTGCAATCCAGCCTGTGTGACAAAGTGAGATCCCGTCAAAAGAAAGGAATGGAATGGAATGGAATGGAATGGTGTGTAATGGAATGGAATGGAATGGAATGCTGTGTAATGGAATAGAGTGTAATGGAATGGAATGGAATGCAATGGAGTGGAGTGGAGTGGAATGGAGTTGAATGGAATGGGATGCAGTGGAATCGAAAGGACTGTGATGGAGTGGATTGGAGTGGAGAGGAGCTGAATGGTGCGGAATGGAATAAGATGGAATGGACTGGAGCAGATAGGAGTGTAGTGGAATGGAGTGGAATGGAATTGGATGGAATGGAATGAGGTAGAGTGGATTAGAGTGGAGTGGAGTGGAATGGCGTGGAGTGTAGTGGAGTTCAGTGCAGTGGAATGGAATGCAATGGAATGGAATAGAAGGGAATTGAATCCAACGGAATGGAATGGTGAAATGAAATGTGAGCTGTGATTGCGCCACTGCACTCCAGCCTGAGTGACAGCATGAGATGCAATCAAAAGAAAGGAATGGAATGGAATGGTGTGGAATGGAGTGGAATGCAATGGAGTGGAGTGGAGTGGAGTGTAGTTTAGTGGAAAGCAGTGGAAAGGAATGGTATGGAATTTAATGGAATGGGGTAGAGTGGAGCGTAGTGGAATGGAATGGAATGGAATGGAACGGAATTTAATGGAATGGAATGGAAAGGAATGCAATGCAATAGAATAGAATGGAATGCAACGGAATGGAATGCTTAAATAAATTGTGAACTGAGATTGTGGCACTGCATTCCAGCCTGGGTGACAGAATGAGATCCTGTCGAAAGAAAGGAATGGAAACGCACGGAATGGAATGGAATGGAATGGAATGGAATGAAGTGGAGTGGAGTGCAGTGGAGTTGAGTCGAATGGAGTGGAGTGGAATGGTATGGAATGGAATTGAATGGATCGGCGTGGAGTGCAGTGGAGTGGAAGGGAGCAGAATGGAATGGAATGGGATAGAGTGGAGTCGAGTGGAGTGGAACGGAATGTGTTGGAGTGTAATGTAGTGGAGTGAAGTGAAGTGGAGTGAAATGGAATGGAGTGGAATGGAATGGAATGGAATAAAATGTAATTAATGTAATGTAATGTAATGTAATGTAGTGCTGAAATGAAATGTGAGCTGAAATTGTGCTACTGCACTCCAGCCTGGGTGACAGAGAGAGATCCTGTTGAAAGAAAGGAATGGAATGGAATTGAGTGGAATGGAATGGCAAGGAGTGGATTCGAGTGGAGTGGGGTGTAGTGTAACAGAATGAGATGCGTTGGAATAGAGTGGAGTGGACTGTAATGGGGTGGAGTGGAATGGAGTGGAATGGAGTGGAGTGAAGTGGAGTGGAGTGAAGTGTAATGGAGTGGAATGGAATGGAATCCAATGGAATGAAATGGAATGGACTGAGATGGAATGGAATGGTGAAATGAAATGTCAGCTGAGATTGTGCCATTGCACTCCAGCTTGGGTGACAGAGTGAGAACGCGTTGAAAGAAAAGAATGGCATGGAATAGAGTGGAATGGAATGGAATTGAATGGAATGGAATGGAGTGGAGTGGAGTGGAGTGGAGTGGAAAGGAGTAGAATGGTATGTGATGGAATGTAATGCAGTGGAGTGGAATGCAGTGGAGTGGAGTGGAGTGACATGGAGTGGAATATAATGGGATGGAATGGACTGAAGTGGAGCCGAGGGGAATGGACTGGAGTGGAGTGGAATGGAGTGGAGTGGAGTGGAGTGGAATTGAATGGGATGGAATGGAGTGGATTGGAGTGGAGTGGAGTGGATTGGACTGGACTGGAATGGAATGGAATGGAGTGGAGTGGAGTGGTGTGGAGTGGACTGGAGTAGAGTGGAGTGGAGTGGAATGGAGTGGAATGGGATGGCATGGAATGGAATGGAGTGGAGTTGAGTTGACAGGAGTGGAATGTCGTGGAGTGGAGTGCAATGGAGTGGAATGGAATGGGATGGAATGGAATGGAGTGGAATCGAGTTGAGTGGAGTGGATTGGCGTTGAGTGGAGTGGAATGGAATGGAATGGAATGGAATGGTGAAATAAAATGTGAGCTGAGATTGTGCCACTGTTAAATAGCCAGGGTGACAGAGTGAGATGGTTTCGATGAAATGAATGGAAAGGAATGGAGCGCAATGGAATGGAATGGAATGGAATGGAATGAAGTGGAGTGGATTGGAGTCGAGAAGAGTGGAGTGGAGTGGATTGGAATGGAATGGGATGGATTGGAATGGAATGGACTGGAGTGGAGTGCGGTAGAGTGGTGTGGAGTGGAATGGAGTGGAATGGAATGGGATAGAATAGAATGGAATGGGATAGAATAGAATGGAATGGAAAGGAATGGAATGGAATCGTGAAATGAAATGTGAGCTGAGATTTTGTCATGGCACGACAGCCTGGGTTACAGAGTTTGATCCTGTTGAAAGCAAGGAATGGCATGGAATAGACTGGAATGGAATGGAATGGAATGGAATGGACTGGAGTGTAGTAGAGTGGAGTGGAGTGGAGTGGAATGGAATGCATTGGAGTGGAGTGCAGTGCAGTGGAGTTGAGTCTGATGAAATGGAATGGAATGGAATTGAATGAAATGAAATGGAAAGAAATGGTGACATGTAATGTGAGCTGAGAGTGTGTGACTTCACTCCAGACTGGGTGACAGAGTGAGATCCTGTCGAAAGAAAGGAATGGAGGGGAATTGAGTGTAATGGAATGGAATGGAATGCAGTGGAGTGGAGTGGAGTGTTGTTTAGTGGAGTGGGGTGCACTGTAGAGGAAAGGAGTGCAATGGAATGGGATGGAATGGAATGTAGTGGAGTGGAGTTGAATGGAATGGAATGGAGTGGAATGTTGAAATGAAATGTGAGCTGAATTTGTGCCACTGTACTCCAGCCTGGGTGACAGAAAGAGATCCTGTCTAAAGAAAGGAATGGAAAGGAATGGAAGGGAACGGAATGGAAAGGAATGGAAGGGAACGGAATGGAATGGAGTGGAATGGAGTGCAGTGGAGTGCAGTGGAGTGGAGTGGAATGGAGTGGAAAGGAATGGGATGGAATGGACCGAGTTGGAGCCAAATGGAGTGTAGTGCAGTGGAGTGGACTGGAGTGGATTGGAATGGAATGGTTTGGAATGGGTTGGAGTGCAGAGGAATGGATTGGAGTGGAGAGGAGTGGAGTGGAATGGAATGAAATGGAATGGAATGGAGTGTAGTGGAGTGGAGCCGATTTTACTGGAGTAGAGTAGAGTGGAATGGAGTGGAATGGAATACGATGGAATGGAATGGAATGGAGTGGAATGGAATGGAGTGGAGTGGAATTCAGTGGAAAGGAATGGAGTGGAGCGCAGTGGAGAGGAGAGGAGTGGAGAGGAATGTAATGTCATGGAATGGAATGGAATGGAATTGAATGGTGAAATGAAATGTGAGCTGAACTTGTGTCACTGCAGTAAAGCCTGGGTGACAGAGTGATATCCTGTCAAAAGAAAGGAAGGGAATGTAATGGCGTGGAATGGAATGGAATGGAGTGGAGTAGGGTGGATTGGAGTGGATTGGAGTGGAGTGGAGTGGTGTAAAGTGGAATGCAATGGGATGGAATTTGATGGAATGGAATGGAGTGGGGTGGAGTGGAGCGAAGTGGAGTTAATTGGAGTGGAATGGAGTGGAATGGAAAGGGATGGAACGGAACAGAATGAAATGGTGAAATGTAATGTGAGCTGAGATTGTGCCACTGCACTGCAGCCTAGGTGACATTGTGAGTGCCTGTAGAAAGAAAGGAATGGAATGTAGTGGAGTGGAGTGGAGAGCAGTGGAATGGAATGGAGTGGAGTGGACAGGAGTGGAGTGGAATGGACTGGAGTGGAATGGAGTGGAATGGAATGGGATTTAAAGAAATGGGCTGGAGTGTAGAGGAGTTGCGTGGAGTAGATTGGAGTGGAAAGGAATGGGATGGACAGGAATGGAGTGGCGTGGAATGGTATGGAATGGAATGGAGTAGATTGGAGTGGAGTGGTTTGGAGTGGTGTTTAGTGGACTGGAATAGAATGGAGTGGGATGGAATGGATTTGTGTAGTGGGGTGGAGTTGGGTGGAGTGGAATGGAATGGGATGGAATGGAATGGAGTGGAGTGGATTGGAGGGGAGTGGATTGGAGTGGAATGGAATGGAATGGAATGGAACAGAATGGAATGAAATGGTGAATTGTAATGTGAGCTGGGATTGTGCCACTACATTCCAGACTGGGTAGCAGAATGAGATCCCGTGTGACAGACTGAGCTCACATTTCATTTCAGCATTCCATTCCTTTCCATTCCATTCCATTCCATTCCATTCCATTATATTCCATTCCATTCCCCACCACTCCATTGCATTTCACTCCATTCCATTCTATTGACTCCACTCCACTCCCTTCAACTCCATTCCGTTCCATTCCTTTCCACTCCATTCCTCTCCACTCCACTGCAGTCCACTCCACTCCATTCCATTCCTTCTCTTTCCAGTCCACTCTTTTCCATTCCACTCCACTTTAATCCAGTCCACACCATTTCATTGCATTACATTCCATCCCATTCCACTCCATTCCAATCCACTCCACTCTACTCCACTCCAGTCCACTCCAATCCATTCCGTTCCACTCTATTCCATTCCAATTCAATCCATTCTTTCTTTCGATAGCATCTCACTCTGTCTCCCAGGCAGGAGTACAGTGGGAGAATCACAGCTCAAATTTCATTTCACCATTCCATTCCATTCCATCCCATACAATTCCTTTCCGTTCAATTCCATTCCACTCCAGTCCACTCCACTTTACTCCACTCCACTGCATTCCTTTCCACTCCTTTCCACTCCAATTAACTCCAGTCCACTCCACTAAATTCCACTCCATTACATTTCACCCCATTCCATTCCACTCAATTCCACTAAACTCCACTCCACTCCAGTCCACTCCATTCCACTCAACTCAACTCCATTCCATGGCATTCCATTCCTTTCTTTCGACAGAATCTCACTGTGTCACCCAGGCTGGAATGAAGTGACACAATCTCAGCTCACATTTCATTTCACCATTCCATTTCAATCCTTTCCATTCCAGACCATTCCATTCCATTCCTCTCCACTCCACTCCACTGCATTCGATTCCATTCCAAGCAATTCCATTCCACTCCACTCCACTGCATTCGATTTCATTGCAACCTAATCCATTCCACTCCACTCCACTGCACTCCGTGCAATCCCATTCCATTCCACTCAATTCCTTTCCATTCCTTTCTTTCGACAGGATCGCACTCTGTCACCCAGGCTGGATTGCAGTCGCGCAATCTCATCTCACTTTCTGCTTCACCATTCCATTCCATTCGATTCCATTCCATTCCATACCATTCCACTCCACCCCACTCCACCCCACTCCACTCCATTCCACTCCACTCCAGTCCACTTAAGTCCATTACCTTCCATCCAATTCTACTCCATTCCATTCATCTCCACTCCAATCCAATCCACTCCATTTCATTCCATTCCATCCCATTCCATTCCACTCCATTCCACTCCATCCCACTCCACCCCACTCCACACCATTCCATTCCACTCCATTTCATTCCACTTCACTCCATTACATTGTACTTCATTGCAGTCCATTACACTGCGTTCCATTCCATTCCGTTCTTTCGACAGGATGTCACTCTGCCAACCAGGCTGCAGTGCAGTGACACAGTCTCAGCTCACCTTTCATTTCACGATTCCATTCCATTGCATTCCACTCTATACAATTCTATTCCATTCCTTTCCATTCCATTCAATTTCACACAAGTCCACTCCACTCCACTCCACTCCACTTCATTCCATTCCATTCAGCACCAGTCCACTCCACTCCACTATTCTCCACTCCGTATCATTCCATCCCATTGCATTCCACTCTATTCCAATCCACCGCACTCCACTCCACTCCACACCATTCCATTCCATCCCATTCCATTCCACTGCATTCCACTCCACTCTACTCCACTGCACTCCACTCCACTCCACTCTACTCCACTGCACTCCACTCCACTCCAATCTACTCCATTCTTTTCCTTTACATCCCATTCCATTCCACTCCATTCCATTCTGCTCCACTCCACTCCATTCTATTCCATTCCACTCCATTCCATTCCGTTCATTTCTTTTGAAAGGGTCTCAGTCTGTCACCCAGGCTGGAGTGCATTCACACGATCTCACCTCACATTTCATTTCACCTTTCCATTCCATTCCATTCCATTCCATTCCATTGATTCCTGTCCATTTCATTCCACTCCAATTTACTCCACTCCATTCCATTCCATTACTTTCCACTCCACTCCACTCCATTCCACTAATCACCGTTCCATTCCATTCCATCACTTTCAATTGCAATCCATTCCACTCCACTCCACTCCACCCCACACCACTCCACTCCACCCCACACTACTCCACTCCATTCCACTCCATTCCATTGCATTCCAATTCCTTCCATTTCATTCCTTTCTTTCGACAGGATCTCACACTCTCAAGCACGCTGGGGTGCTGTGGCAAAATCTCACCTCACACTTCTTTTCACAATTCTTTTCCATTCCATTCCATTTAATTCCATTCCATTCCACTCCACTATACTCAACTCCATTCCTTTCCATTCCATTCCATTCCATTCCTTTCCACTCCACTACATTCCTTTCAATTCCATTCAAGTCCACTCCACTCCACTCCACTCGATCCCATTCCACCCCATTGCATTCCACTGCATTCCACACCACTCCACTCCACTCAACTCCACTCCACTCCATTCCATTCCATTCCATCCCATTCCATTCTACTCCATTCCACTCCACCCCACTCCACTCGATCCCATTCAACCCCATTCCATTCCACTGCATTCCACTCCACTCCACTACTCTCAACTCCACTACACTCCATTCAATTCCATTCCATCTCATTCCATTCTTCTCCATTCAACTCCACCCCACTCCACTGCACTCCATGCCACTCCACTCCACTCCATTCTATTCTTATCCATTCCATTCCATTCGTTTCTTTTGACAGGATCTCATGCTGTCACCGAGGCTGGAGTGCCATGACACAATCTCAGCTCACATTTCATTTCACCGTTCCATTACATTGCATTCCATTCCATTCCATTCCGTTCCACTGCATTGCATTGCACTCCATTCCATTCCATTCCATTCCCTTCCACTCCACTCCACTCCATTCAACTCCATTCCATTCCACTCCATGCCATTCCACTCCGTGCCATTCCATTCCACTGAATTCCACTCCACTCCACTTCATTCCATTCCACTCCATTCCTCTCAACTGCACTCCACTCTACTTCACTCCATTTCATTCCATCCCATTCCTTTCCACTCAATTCCATTCCACTCCACTCCACTCAAATCTACTCAACTCCATTCCGTTCCATTTCATTCAATCCAATTCGATTTCATTCCATTCCACTCCACTCCAGTCCACTGCACTCCATTCTGTTCCATCCCATTCCATTCCAGTCCATTCCACTCCACTCTGCTCCAATCCACTCCACTCAATCCATTCCATTCCATTCCGTTCCATCCCATTCCATTCCACTACATTCCACTCCACTCAACTCCACTCCACTCTATTCCAGTCCATTCAATTCCATTCCACCCCATTACATTCCATTCCTTTCTTTTGACTGGATCTCACTCTCTCACCCAGGCTGGAGTGCAGTGGCACAATCTCAGCTTTCATTTCATTTCACCATGGCATTCCGTTGTATTCCATTCCTTTCCATTGCATTCCGTTCCATTCCATACCATTCCAATCCATTCCATTCCCTTCCACTCTGCTGAACTCCACTCCACTCCTTGCCATTCCTCTCCCCTCAACTCCACTTCACTCAATTCCATTCCATTCTATCAAATTCCCTTCCATTCCATTACACTCCACTCCCCTCACTGCATTCCACTCCACATCATTCCATTCCAGTCCACTCCATTCAATTCTATTCCACTCCACTCCACTCCATTCCATCCTATTCCAATCCACTCCATTCAGCTCCTCTCCGCTCCTCTCCACTCCAACACATTCCTTTCCATTCCACTCCATCCCATTCCACTCAACTCCGTTCCACTCCTGTCTACTCCAGTTCTCTCTGTTCCATTCCATTCTACTCCATTCCATTCCGTTCCTTTCTTTTACTGGATCTCACTCTGTCACCCAGGCTGGAGTTCAGTGGCACCATCTCGGCTCACATTTCATTCCAAGATTCCGTTAGGTTCCATTCCATTCAATTCCATTAGTTTCCATTGCATTCCA
Source organism: Pongo abelii (assembly GCF_028885655.2). Lineage (NCBI taxonomy): Eukaryota > Metazoa > Chordata > Mammalia > Primates > Hominidae > Pongo > Pongo abelii. The sequence goes on from NC_071998.2 coordinate 6,522,112, forward strand.
TTCCATTCCTTTCCATTGCATTCCATTCCATTCCACTCCACTTTCCTCCACTCCACTCCACTCTTCTCTACTCCATTACATTCTATTTCATTCCATTCCACTCCCTTCCACTGCACTCCAATCTACTCCACTCCATCCCTTTACACCCCATTCCTTTCCGTTCCATTCCACTCCTCTCCACTCCTCTCCACTCCACTCCACTTCTCTCTACTCCTTTCCATTCCATTCCACTCCATTACATTTCATTTCTTTCTTTCGACCGGATCTCACTCTGTACTCAGGCTGGAGATCAGTGGCGAAATCTCAGCTGTCATTTCATTTCATCATTCCATCCCATTCCATTCCATTCCGTACCATTCCATTCCACTCCACTCCACTACAGTTCACTACATTCCTTTCCATCCTATTCCATTCCACTCCACTCCACTCGACTGCACTGTACTCCACTCCATTCCACTCCACTCCACTCGACTCCACTGTACTCCACTCCATTCCATTCCATCCCATTCCTTTCCACTCCATTTCACTTCACTCCACTCCACTCCACTCCATTCCATTCCACTCCATTCCCCTCCATTCCCCTCCACTCTACTCCACTACACTCCAGTCTATTCCACTCCATTCCATTCATCTCCACTCCATTGCGTTCCTTTCCATTCCACTCCATTCCCTTCCATTCCTTTCTTTCGACATGATCTCTGTCTTTCACCCAGGCTGAAGTGCAGTGGCACAATCTCAGCTCAAATTTCACTTCACCATTCCATTCCATTGCATTCCATTCCATTCCATTCCATTCCACTCCACCCCACTCCATTCCGTGCCTTTCCATTCCATTCCACTCAGCTCCACTCCTTTCCATTCCATCCCATTCCCTTCCAGTCCATTGCACTCCAATCCACTCCACTCTACTCCATGCCATGCCATTCCATCCCATTCCATTCCATTCCACTCCACCCCACTCCACCCCACTCCATTCTGCTCCTTTCCATTCCATTCCATACCACTCCACTCCACTCCATTTCATTCCATCACATTCCATTCCACTTCATTGCTCTCCACTCCACTCAACTCCACTCCATTCCATTCCATCCCATTATATTCCACCCCATTCCACTCCATTCCTCTCCAGTCCACTCCACTACACTCCACTCTATTCCATTCTATTACTTTCCACTCCAATCCATTCCATTCCTTTCTTTTGACATGATCTTACTCTGTCACGCATGCTTGAGTGCAGTGGCACAATCTCAGCTCATATTTCATTTCACCATTCCATTCCCTTGCATTCCATTCCATTGTTTTCCCCTCCACTTCACTCCACTCCATTCCATTGCATTACACTTCACTCCACTCTACTCCACTCCATTCAATCCCATTCCATTCCACTCTACTCCACTCGACTCCATTCCATTCCTCTCCATCCCATTCCATTCCACTCCACTCCACTCAACTCCACCTCCTTCTGTGAGGCCTCTCAGCCCACACCACGCCATCGCATCCCCTGTGACTTGCACCTATACACCGAGATGTCCTGAAGTAACTGAAGAATCACTAAAGAAGTGAAAAGGCCCTGCCCCGCCTTAACTGATGAGATTCCACCATTGTGATTTTTTCCTGTCTCACCTTAACTGAGTGATTAACTCTGTGAATTTCCTTCTCCTGGCTCAGAAGCTCACCCACTGAGCAGCTTGTGATCCCCGCCCCTGTCCACCAGAGAACAACCCCCTTTGACTGTAATTTTCCATTAACTTCCCAAATACTATAAAACGGCCCCACCCCATCTCCCTTCTCTGACTATCTTTTTGGACTCAGCCCACCTGTTCCCAGGTGAAATAAACAGCCTTGTTGTTCACACAAAGCCTGCTTGGTGGTCTGTTCACACTGACGCACATGAAATTTTGTTCCGTGACTCGGATCAGGGGACCTCCCTTGGGAGATCAATCCCCCGTCCTCCTGCTCTTTGTTCCGTAAGAATGATCCACCTATGTCCTCAGGTCCTCAGTCTGACCAGCCCAAGAATCATCTCACCAATTTCAAATCCAATAAGCGGCCTCTTTTTACTCTCTTCTCCAACCTCCCTCCCTATCCCTCAACCTCTTTCTCCTTTCAATCTTGGGGCCAAACTTCAATCTCTCCCTTCTCTTAATTTCAATTCCTTTCATTTTCTGGTAGAGACAAAGGAGACACGTTTTATCCGTGGACTCAAAACTCCGGCGCTGGTCACGGACTGGGAAGGCAGCCTTCCCTTGGTGTTTAATCATTGCAGGGTCGCCTCTCTGATTATACACCCACGTTTCAAGGGTGTCAGACAACGCAGGGACTCCTGCCTTGGTCCTTCACCCTTAGGGGCAAGTCCCACTTTTCTGGGGAAGGGGCAAGTACCCCAACCCCTTCTCTCCTTGTCTCTACCCCTTCTCTGCCTTTCCTGGGGCAGGGGTAAGTAACCCTCAACCCCTTCTCCTTCACCCTCAGCGGCAAGTCCTGCTTTCCTGGGCAGGGGCAAGTACCCCTCAACCCCTTCTCCTTCACCCTTAGCGGCAAGTCCCACTTTCCTAGGGCAGGGGCAAGTACCCCTCAACCCCTTCTCCTTCACCATTAGCAGCAAGTCCTGCTTTCCTTGGGGGCAAGAACCCCACAATCGCTTATTTCCACAACCCAACCTCTTATCACTGCACCCCAATCCCTTATTTCCCCACCCTGACCTCTTATCTCTGTGCCCCAATCCCTTATTTCCGTGCTACAAACCCTTCTCTGCTTTTCTGGAGGGGAAGAACCCCCACCCCTTCTCCGTGTCTGTACTCTTTTCTCTGGGCTTGCCTCCTTCACAATGGGCAAGTTTCCACCTTCTATTCCTCCTTTTTCTCCCTTAGCCTGTGTTCTCAAAAACTTAAAACCTCTTCAACTCACACGTCACCTAAAACCTAAATGCCTTATTTTATTCTGCAATGCCACTTGACTTCAATACAAACTCGACAGTAGTTCCAAATAGCCGGAAAACGGCACTTTCAATTTTTCCATCCTACAAGATCTAAATAATTCTTGCCGTAAAATGGGCAAATGGTCTGAGGTGCCTGACGTCCAGGCATTCTTTTACACATCAGTCCCTTCCTCGTCTCTGTGCCCAGTGCAACTCGTCCCAAATCTTCCTTCTTTCCCTCCCTCCTGTCCCCTCAATCCCATCCCCAGGTGTCGCTGAGTCTTTCTAATCTTCCTTTTCTACAGACACATCTGACCTCTCCCCTCCTTGCCAGCCCAAGCTGGGTCCCAATTTTTCCTCAGCCTCCGCTCCTCCACCTGTAATCTTTTTATTGCTTCCCCTCCTCACACCTGGTCTGGCTTACAGTTTCGTTTTGTGACTAGCCCTCCCCCACATGCCCAGCAATTTACTCTTAAAAAGGTGGCTAGAACTAAACGCAGAGTCAAGTTTAATGCTCCTTTTTCTTTATCCCAAATCAGATAGCGTTTTGGCTCTTTTTCATCAAATATAAAAATCCAGCCCAGTTAATGGCTCGTTTGGCAGCAACCCTGAGATGCATTACAGCCTTAGACCCTAAAAGGTCAAAAGGCCGTCTTATTCTCAATATACATTTTATTACCCAATCTGCTCCCGACATTAAATAAAACTCCAAAAACTGGAATCTGGCCCTCAAACCTCACAACAGGACTTAATTAACCTCACCTTCATGGTGTACAATAACAGAAAAAAGTTGCAATACCTTGCCTCCACTGTGAGACAAACCCCAGCCACATCTCCAGCACACAAGAACTTCCAAGCGCCTGAACCTCAGCAGCCAGGCGTTCCTCCAGAACCTCGTCCCCCAGGAGCTTGCTACAAGTGCCAAAAGCCTGACCACCAAGCCAAGGAATTCCCTCAGCCCGGGATTCGTCCTAAGCCATGTCCCATCTGTGCGGGACCCCACTGAAAATTGGACGGTTCAACTCACCTGGTAGCCACTTCAAGAGCCCCTGGAACTCTGGCCCAAGGCTCTCTGACTTCTTCCCAGATCTTCTCAGCTTAGCGGCAGAAGACTGACACTGCCTGATCACCTCAGAAGCCCCCTAGACCATCACGGATGCCAAGCTTCGGGTAACTCTCACAGTGGAGGGTAAGTCCATCTCCTTCTTAATCAATACGGAGGCTACCCACTCCACATTACCTTCTTTTCAAGGGCCTGTTTCCCTTGCCTCCATAACTCTTGTGGGTATTGATGGCCAGGCTTATAAACCTCTTAAAACTCCCCAACTCTGGTGCCAACTTGGACAACACTCTTTTATGCACTCTTTTTTAGTTATCCCCACCTGCCCAGTTCCCTTATTAGGCCGAGATATTTTAACCAAATTATCTGCTTCCCTGATAATTCCTGGACTACAGCCACAACTCATTGCCACCCTTCTCCCCAACCGAAAGCCTCCTTCACGTCTTCCTCTCATATCCCCCCACCTTAACCCACAAGAATGGGACATCTCTACTCCTTCCCTGGCAACCGATCACATGCCCATTACCATCCCATTAAAACCTAATCACCCTTACCCCGCTCAATGCCAACATCCCATCCCACAACATGCTTTAAAAGGATTAAAGCCTGTTATCACTCGCCTGCTACAGCATGGGCTTCTAAAACCTATAAACTCTCCTTACCATTCCCCCATTTTACCTGTCCTAGAACCAGACAAGTCTTACGCATTAGTTCAGAATCTGTGCCTTATCAACCAAATTGTTTTGCCTATCCACCCAGTGGTGCCAAACACATATACTCTCCTATCCTCAATACCTCCCTCTACTACCCATTATTCTCTTCTGGATCTCAAACAGGCTTTTTTTTTACTATTCCTTTGCACCCTTCATCCCAGCCTCTCTTTTCCTTCCCTTTGACTGACCCTGACACCCATTAGGCTCAGCAAATTACCTGGGCTGTACTGCCGCAGGGCTTCACAGACAGCCCCCATTAGTTCAGTCAAGCCCAAATTTCATCCTCATCTGTTGCCTATCTCGGCATAATTCTCATAAAAACACACATGCTCTCCCTTCTGATCATGTCCGATTAATCTCCCAAACCTCAATCCCTTACAGAAGAACAACTCCTTTCCTTCCTAGGCAAGATTAGTGTGGTCAGAATTCTTACACAAGAGCCAGCACCACACCGTGTAGCCTTTCTGTCCAAACAACTTGACCTTACTGTTTTAGCCTAGCCCTCATGTCTGTATGCAGCAGCTGCCGCTGCTTTAATACTGTTAGAAGCCCTAAAAATCACAAACTATGCTCAACTCATGCTCTACATTTCTCATAACTTCCAAAATCTATTTTCTTCCTCATACCTGACACATATACTTTCTGCTCCCTGGCTACTTCAGCTGTACTCACTCTTTGTTAAGTCCCACATTTACCCACAATTACAAGTTCCTGGCCTGGACTACAATCTGGTCTCTCACATTATTCCTGATACCACAGCTGACATTCATGACTGTATCTCCCTGATCCACCTGAGGTTCACCACATTTCCCCATATTTCCTTCTTTCCTGTTCCTCACCATGATCACACTTGATTTATTGATGGCAGTTCCACAAGGCCTAATCGCCACACACCAGCAAAGGCAGGCTATGCTATAGTACAAGCTACTAGCCTGACTCTGAGAACCTCTCATTTCCTTTCCATTGTGGAAATCTATCCTCAAGGAAATAACATCTCAGTGTTCCATCTGCTATTCTACTACTCCTCAGGGATTATTCAGGCCCCCTCCCTTCCCTACACATCAAGCTCGAGAATTTGCCCCCACCTAGGACTGGCAAATTAGCTTTACTCAACATGTCTCGAGTCAGGAAACTAAAATACCTCTTAGTCTAAATAGACACTTTCACTGAATAAGTAAAGACGTTTCCTATATGTTCTGAGAAGGCCACCACTGTCATTTCTTCCCTTCTGTCAGACATAATTCCTCAGATTAGCCTTCCCACCTCTATACAGTCTGATAATAGACCAGCCTTTATTAGTCAAACCAGCCAAGCAGTTTTTCAGGCTCTCAGTATTCAGTGAAACCTTTATACCCCTTATGATCCTCCATCTTCAAGAAAAGTAGAACGGACTAAAGGTCTTTTAAAAACACACCTCACCAAGCTCAGCCACCAACTTAAAAAGGACTGGAAAATACTTTTACCACTTTCGCTTCTCAGAATTCAGGCCTGTCCTCGGACTGCTGCAAGGTACAGCCCATTTGAGCTCCTTTTTATTAGGCCTCAGTCTCATTCCAGACACCGGACCAACTTAGACTGTGACCCCAAAGAACTTGACATCCCTACTATTTTCAGTCTAGTCATACTCCTATTCTCCATTCTCAACTACTCGTACATGCTCTGCTCTTGTTTACACTGCCGATTTACACTGTTTCCCCAAGCCATCCCAGCTGATATCTCCTTGTGCTATCCCCAAACTGCCACTCTTAACTCTTGAAGTAAATAAATAATCTTTGCTGGCAGGACTATGCTGAATCTCCTTAGGCACTCTTAATCAGATGTCCCAGGTCCTCCCAATTCTTAGAACTTTTGTATCTGTTTTTCTCCTTCTCTTATTCCTTTAAGTTTTTCAATTCATACAAAACCGTATCCAGGCCATCACCAATAATTCTACACAGCAAATGTTTTTTCTAACAACCCCACAATATCACTCCTTACCACAAAATCTTCCTTCAGCTTAATCTCTCCCACTTTATGTTCCCACCCCGCCCCTAATCCCGCTTTAAGCAGCCCTGAGAAACATCGCCCATTCTCTCTAGATACCACCCCCCAAAAATTTTCGCCACCCCAACACTTCAACACTATTTTGTTTTATTTTTCTTATTAATATAAGAAGGCATGAATGTCAGGCCTCTGAGTCCAGGCCAAGTCATCGCATATCCTATGACTTGCACGTATACACCCAGATGGCCTGAAGTAACTGAAGAATCACAAAAGAAGTAAAAAGGCCCTGCCCCGCCTTAACTGATGACATTCCAAAATTGTGATTTCTTCCTGCCCCACCTTAACTGAGTGATTAACCCTGTGAATTTCCTTCTCCTGGCTCAGAAGCTCACCCACTGAGCACCTTTTGAACCCTGCACCTGACCACCAGAGAAAAACCCCTTTTGATTGTAATTTTCCATTAACTTCCAAAATCCTATAAAACGGCCCATACCCTATGTCCCTTCGCAGGCTCTCTTTTCGGATTCAGCCCACCTGCAGCCAGGTGAAATAAACAGCCGTGTTGCTCACACAAAGCCTGTTTGGTGGTCTCTTCACACGGACGTGCATGAAACACTCTACTGCATTCCATTCTATTCCACTTCTTTCCATTCCATTCCTTTCTTTCGACAGCATCTCACTTTGTCACCTAGGCTGCAGTGCAGTGGCACAATATCAGCTCACTTTTCACTACACCATTCCATTGGATTGCATTCCATTGCATTGCATTCCATTGCATTCCATTCCATTGCATTCTATTCCATTCCATTCCACTAAACTCCACTCCATTCCACTCCACTCCATTCCAGTCCACTCCACTCCACTCCACTCCATTCCACTCCACTCCACTCCACTCCATTCCATTACATTCCATCCACTCCATTCCACTCCACTCCACTCCAAAGCACTCCACTCAATTCCATTCCATCCCATTCCATTCCACTCCAGTTCACTCCAGTCCACTCCACTCCACTCCACTTCACCCCATTCCATTCCACTTCATCCCATTCTATTCTACTCCATTCCACTCCACTCCACTCCCCTCCACTCCATTCCATTCCAATCCACTCCATTCCATTCCATTCCTTTCTTTCAACAGGATCTCACTCTGACACCCAGGCTGCAGTACAGTGGCACAATCTCAGTTCACCCTTCATTTCACCATTCCATTCCATTCCATTCCACTCCACTCCACTCCAGTCCACTTAACTCCATTCAGCTGCATTCCATTCCACTCCATTCCACTCCAATCCACTCCACTCCACTGCAATCCACTAAAATCCACTCCACTCCATTCCATTCCATTATATTTCAATCCATTTCATTGCATTCCACTCCATTCCACTCCACTCCACTCCACTCCAATCCATTCCATTCCATGACATTACATTCCATGTCATTCCACTTCATTATATTCCACTCCTTTCATTCGACAGGATCTCACTCTGTCACCCAGGCTGGAGTGCAGTAGCACAATCTCAGCTCACTTTTCATGTCACCATGCCATTTCATTCCTTTCCATTCCATTCCATTCCATTCCACTCCACACTACTCCACGCCAATAAACTCCACTCCATTAAGCTCCATCCCAATCCATTCCATTTCACACCACTCCACTCCACTACACCACACTCCATTCCATTCCATTCCATCCTATTCTATTTCACTCCACTCAACTAAATTCCACTCCAGTCCCTTCCACTCCATTAAATTCCATTCCATTCGACTCCATTCCATTCCATGCCATTCTTTCAAAAAGATCTCAATCTGTCCCCCAGGCTGGATTGCAGTCACACAATCTCAGCTCACATTTCATTTCACCATTCCATTCCATTTCACTCCACTCCACTCCCCTCAACTCCACTCCATTCCATTCCATTCCACTCCATACCACTCCACTCCACTCCACTACACTGAACTCCATTACATTCCATCTCTTTCCATTCCACTCCATTCCACTCCTCTCCACTCCACTCTGCTCTACTCAAATCCACACCCTTCCATTCCATTCCATCCCATTCCACTCCAATCCATTCACCTCCACTCCAATCTACTCCACTCCAGTCAACTCCACTTCATTCAATTCAATTTCATTCCATTCCACTCCATTCCATTCCATTCCTTTCTTTCAACATGATCTTACTCTGTCACCCACGCTGGAGTGCAGTGGCACAATCTCACTTCGCATTTCTTTTCACCATTCCTTTCCATTCCATTCCATTCCATTCCATTCCACTCCATTCTTCTCCACTCCACTCCACTCCACTCAATTCCATTTCACTCCATTCCACTCCACTATACTCCAATCTACTCCTATCCACTCCACTCCAGTCCATTCCATCCCATTCCATTCCACTCCATTCCACTCCACTCCACTCCACTCCACTCCATTCCATTCCATTCATTTCTACTCCATTCCATTCCATTCCTTTCTTTCGACACGATCTCACTCTGTCACCCAGGGTGGAGTGCAGTCACATGATCTCAGCTCGCATTTCATTTCACCATTCCATTCCATTCCACTCCATTCCACTCCGATCCGTTCCGTTCCATTAAACTCCTCTACTTTCCACTCCTTTCCATTCAATTACTTTCATTCCATTTCATTCCATTGCATTACACTCCATTCCATTCCATTCCGTTCCATTCAATTACTTTCATTCCATTTCATTCCATTGCATTACACTCCGTTCCATTCCATTCCATTCCATTCCGTTCCACTCCACTCAACTCTATTCCATTCCATTCCATTCCATTCCTTCATTCCATTCCATTCCACTCCATTCCATTCCATTTGTTTTTTCGACAGAATCTCACTCTGCACTAAGGCTGGAGTGCAGTAGCACAATCTCAGCTCACATTTCATTTCACCATTCCAGTCCATTCTATTCCATTCCATTCCATTCCATTCCATTCCATTCCATTCCATCCCTTTGCGTTCCACTCCATTACACTCCACTCTGTTCCAGTCCACTCCACTCCACTCTATTCCACCCCACTGCTCTCCTCACCGCTCCACCCCATTCCATTGCATCCCATCCCATTCCTCTCCACTCTTCTACACTGAAATCCACTCCATTCGATCACATTCCATTAAACTCCATTCTACTCCACTCCACTCTGCTCCAGTCCATTCCACTCCCCTCCCCTCCACTCCACTCCACTCCACTCCACTCCACTCCATTCATTTCTATTCCTCTCTATTCCATTCCATTCATTTCTTTGGATATTATCTCACTCTGTCACCCAGGCTAGATTGCAGTTGGACAATCTCAGCTCACATTTCAATTCAGAATTCCATTCCTTTGTATCCATTTAATTCCATTCCATATCACTCCACTCCACTCCTTTCCATTCCATGCATCTCTATTCCACTCCATTCCACTCCATTCCATTCCATTCCATTCCATTACACTCCATGCCACTCCACTCTACTCCACTACACTTGATCCCATTCAATCTCATTCAATTCCAGTCCATTCCAGTCCATTCCACTCCACTCCACTCCACTCCATTCCATTCCATTCCATTCCTTTGATTTCACTCGACAGGATCTCATGCTGTAACCATGGCTGAAGTGCAGTGTCCCAATCTCAGTTCACATTTCATTTCACCACTGCATTTCATTGCATTGCATTCCATTCCATTCCATCCCATTCCATCCCATTCCATTCCACTCCATTCCACTCCACTCAACTCCGCTCTACTCCACTCCACTCAAATCCATTCCATTCCACTCCATTCAATTCCATTCCACCCCATTCCTCTCCTCTCATCTCCACTCCACGCCACTCAGCTACATTCCAAGCTACTCCTCTCCACTTCACTCCACCACATTCCATTCCATCCCATCACATTCCACTCCAATGCTCTCCACTCCACTACATTCCATTCCATTCCATACAATCACATTCCATTGAATTCCATTCCACCCCACTCCACTCTACTCCATCCACTCCACTCCACTCCACTCCATTCCATTCCGTTCCATTCCACTCCATTCCATTCCATTCCATTCCATTCCACTCCATTCGTTTCTTTCGACAGGATCTCACTCTGTCACCCAGGCTGGAGTTCAGTGGCAGAATCTCAGCTCACATTTCACTTCACAAATCCATTCCTTTCCATTCCATTTAATTCCAGTCCATTCCACTCCATTCAATTCCATTCCATTCCATTCCGTTGCACTCCACTCCACTCCACTCCACTCAAGTCCACTCCATTCCATTCAACTCCACTCCACAGCATTCCACTCCACTCCACTCCACTCCACTCAATCCCATTCCATTCCATTCCACTCCATTCCACTCCACTCCACTATATTCCATTCGATTCCACTCCGTTCCTCTCCCCTCCACTCAACTACACTCCACTCGTTCCCATTACTTCCCATTCCATTCCACTCCATTCCACTCCACTCCATTCCATTCCTTTCCATGCCATTCCGTTAAACTCCATACCTCTCCACTCCTCTTCTCTCCACTCCATTCCATTCCACTCCACACCAATCCATTCCATTTATTTATTTCAACAGGATCTCACATTGTCACCAAGACTGGAATGCCGTGGCACAATCTCAGATCACATTTCATTTCACCATTCAATTCCATTGCATTGCATTCCATTCCATTCCATTCCATTCCATTCCATTGCATTCCACCCCATTCCATTCTACTCCACTCAACTCCACTCCACTCCATTCAATTGCACTCCACTCCACTCCATTCCATTCCATCCAAGTCCATTTCAATCCACTCCACTCCACTCCACACCACTCCACTTCACTCCAATTCACTAAACTGTACTCTACTTCATTCCATTCCATTCCATTCCATTCAACTCCACTCCACTCCACTCAACTACATTCCATCCTATTTCATTTCAATCAACTCAGCTCCACTCCACGCCACTCCAGCCACTCCTTTCCATTCCACTCCATCCTATTCCATTCAACTCCATTCCACTTCACTCCACTGCACTCCACTCCATTCCATTCCATTCCATTCTTTCGACAAGATCTCACTCTCTCACCCAGGCAGGAGTGCAGTAGCACCATCTCAGCTCACATTTTATTTCAAAATTCCATTGCCTTCCATTGCATTTCATTCCATTCCATTCCATTCCAATCCATTCTATTCAATTCCATGGCATTGCATTTAATTCCGTTCCTTTATACTCCATTCCACTCCACTCCACTCCTCTCCACTCCATAACCATCCATCCCATTCCATTCCACTTCATTCCACTCCATTTCACTCCACTCCACTCCTCTACATGCCATTCCACCCCATTCCTTCCCACTCCATTCCACTTCATTCCACTCCATTTCACTCCACTCCACTCCTCTACATGCCATTCCACCCCATTCCTTCCCACTCCATTCCACTCCTCTCAACTCCTCTACATTGAACTTCACTCCTCTCCACTCCACTCCACTCCATTCCATTGCATTGCATTCCACTCCATTCCATTCCATTTCTTTCTTTCGACAGGATCTCACTCTGTATACTGGCTGGAGTACACTGGCACAATCTCAGCTCTCATTCCTTTTAACCATTCCATTCCATTCCATTCCACTCCTTTCCACTCTACACTGCACTTGACTCCATGCCATTCCAACCCACTTCATTCACCTCCATTCCACTCGACTCCACTCTAACCCACTCCACTTCAATCCACTCCATTCCATTCCATTCCATCCCATTCCATTCCATTCCTTTCTTTAGACAGGATCTGAGGCTGTCACCCAGGCTAGAGTGCAGTGTCCCAATCTCAGCTCACATTTCTTTTCACCGTTCCGTTCAGTTGCATTCCATTCCATTCCATTCCATTCCACTCCATTCCATTCCATTCCACTCCACTCCTCTTCATTCTGTTCCATTCCATTCAACTCCACTCCACTAAACTCGTCTCCATTCCATTCTATCCCATTCCATTTCACTCCATTTCACATCACACCAGGCCACTCCACTCGACTCAATTCCATTCCACTCCAGCACATTCCATAACACTCCATTCCCGTCCACTCCACTCCACCGCATTCCATTCCATTCCATTCCATTCCATTCCATTCCATTCCATTCCATTCCATTCCACTCCACTCTCTTCCATTCCTTTCTTTCCACAGGATCTCACTCTGTCACCCAGGCTGTAGAGCAGTGGAACTATCTGAGCTCACATATCATTTAACCATTCCTCTGTTTTCCATTCCATTCCATTCCATTCCATAACAATCCACTCAACACCATGCCACTCCAATCCACTCAACTCCATTCTATTCCATTCCATTCCATTCCATTGCATTCCACTCCACTCTACTCCAGTCCACTCCACTCCACTCCATTCCACTCCACTCTACTCCAGTCCACTCCACTCCACTCCATTCCATTCTATACATTTCCATTCCACTCCATTCTACTCCACACTAGTGCACTCCACACAACTTCACTCCAGTCCACTCCACTCCACTCCTTTATCCCATTGAATCACATTCCTGTCAACTCCACTCCACTCCACTCCATTCCATTCTTTCCGATTCCATTACACTCCATTCTACTCCACCCCAATCCACTCCTCACAACTCCGCTCCACTCCACTCCTTTCCATTCCATCCCAATTCTTTCCACTCCATTACACTCCACTCCATTCCAGCCTGCTCCACTCCATTCCACTCCACTCCACTCCATTCCATTCCATTCCATTTCACTCCATTCCATTCCATTAATTTCTTTCGACAGGATCTCACTCAGTGACTCTGGCTGGAGTGCAGTGGCACAGTCTCAGCTCACACATCATCCCACCATTCCATTCCATTCCATTCCATTCCCTTCCATTCCATTGCAACCCATTCCACTCCACTCCACTCCACTCCAAACCACTCCACTCAATTTTACAGTAGTTCAGTACATTCCATTCCACTCCATTCCACAGCAGCCCACTCCTCTCCATTACACTACACTCAATTTCGTTCCATTACGTTCCATTCCATTCCATTCCGCTCCATTGCATTCCATCCTTTTCTTTTGTGATTATATCACTCTCTCACAGGATACAGTCCAGTGGCACTATCTCAGCTCACATTTCACTTCACCATTCCTTATATTTCATTCCATTCCATTCCATTCCATTCCATTCCATTCCATTCCAATCCATTCCACTCCACTCCACCCCACTCCACCCCACTCCACTCCACTCCACCCCACTCCACTCCACTCCACTCCATTCCATTCCATTGCATTCCATTCCACTCCTCTCCATTCCATGCCACTCCACTCCAGTCCATGCCACTCCACTCCAGTCCATTCCATTCCGTCCCTCTCCAATCCACTCCACTCCACTGCATTCCACTGCATTCCACTCCTCTCCACTCCACTGCATTCCACTCCATTCCATTTCACTGCATTCCATTGCATTTTTTTCTTTCGACAGGATTTCACTGTATCACCCATGTTGGAGTGCAGTGGCACAATCTCAGCTCACACTTCATTTCACCATTCCAATCCGTTCCATTCCATTCCATTCCATTCCACTCCATTCCATTCCATTCCATTCCGGTCCACTCCACCCCATTCCACTCCCCTCCACTACATCCCACTCCACACCTCTTCTACCCAATCTGTTCCATTCCATTCCATTCCATTCCATGCCATGCCATGCCATGCCATGCCATTCCATTCCATTCCATTGCACTCCATCCCACTCCGCACCACTCCGCTCCACTCCATACCATCCCATTCCATTCCACTCCTATAGCCTCCACTCCACCCCATTCCATTCCATTCTGCTCCATTCCATTTCATTCCATTCCATTCCACTCCATTCCATTTCATTAAATTCCATTCCACTACATTCCACTCCATACCACTCCACCACACTCCACTCCACTCCATTCCACTCCACTGCATTCCATTCCATTCCGTTCCATTCCATTCCATTCCGTTCCATTCCATTCCATTCCATTCCATTCCATTCCATTCCATTCCGTTCCATTCCATTCCATTCCATTCCACACCACTCCAGTCCACTCCACTCCACTCCACTGTACTCCATTCCATTCTATTCCATTCCATTGCTTTCGTTTGACAGGATCTCTCTGTCTCACAGGCTGCAGTGCAGTGGCACAAATTCTGCTCATTTTTCATTTAAATACTCCATTCCATCCCGTTCCATTCCTCTCCAATTGACTCCAGAAGACTCCACTATTTTCCACTTCACTCCATTCCATTCCATCCCATTCCTTTCAACTGCATTCCACTCCAGTCCACTCCACTCCAATTCATTGCATTCCTTTCCATGCGATATCACTGCATTACATTCAATTCCTTTCTTTCAACAGGCTCTCACTCTGTCACCCAGGCTGGAGTGCAGTGGCAAAATCTCAGCTCACATTTCATTTTACCATTCCATTCGATTCCCTTCCCTTCCCTTCCCTTCCATTCCATTCCATTCCACATGACTCCATTCCGGTCCACTCCACTCCATTCCATCCCTTTCCATTCCAGTACAGTCAACTCCACTCCACTCATCTCCACTCCACTCAACTCCAATCCTCTTCATCCCATTCCATTCCACTTCTTTCCAGTACACTCCATTCCACTCCAATCTACTCCACTGCATTTCATTCCATTCCATTACACTCTGTTCCATTTCATTCCTTTCTTTTGACAGGATCTCACTCTGTCACCAGTGCTGGAGTGCAGTGGAACATTTTCAGCTCAGATTTCATTTCACCATTCCAGTCCATTCCATTTCACTTCACTCCACTCCAGTCCACTCCACTTCACTCTTTTCCACTCCATTCAACTCCACTTCGCTCCACTCCACCCCATTCCATTC
This sequence comes from Pongo abelii, assembly GCF_028885655.2. Classification (NCBI taxonomy): domain Eukaryota; kingdom Metazoa; phylum Chordata; class Mammalia; order Primates; family Hominidae; genus Pongo; species Pongo abelii. The sequence continues at coordinate 6,537,659 of NC_071998.2, forward strand.
CATCCCATTCTATTTCACTCCACTCCTTTCCACTCCACTCCACTCCTTTCCATCCCATTCCATTCTACTCCAATCCATTCCACTCCAATCCATTCCATTCCATCCCATTCCATTCCACTCCATTTCACTTCACTCCACTCCACTCCATTCCATTCTACTCCATTTCACTTCACCCCACTCCACTCTACTCTATTCCATTCTACTCCATCTCATTCCATTCAACTCCATTCCCCTCCAATCCACTCCACTCCGGTTTACTCCACTCCACTCCTTTACACTCTATTCCATTCCATTCCATTCCATTCCATTCCATTCCACTCCACTCTATTCCATTCCATTCCATTCCACTTCATTCCCTTACATTCTATTCTTTCGACAGGATCTCTCTCTGACACCCAGGCTGGAGTGCAGTGGAAAAATGAAAGCTCACATTTCAATTCGCCATTCCATTGCTTTTCATTCCACTCCATAACAATCCACTCCACTCCACTCTATTCCATTCCATTCCATTCCACTTCATTCCCTTACATTCTATTCTTTCGACAGGATCTCTCTCTGACACCCAGGCTGGAGTGCAGTGGAAAAATGAAAGCTCACATTTCAATTCGCCATTCCATTGCTTTTCATTCCACTCCATAACAATCCACTCCACTCCACTAAACTACACTCAACTCCATTCCATTCCATTCCATTCCACTCCAGTCCAGTCCATTCCATTCTATACGTTTCCATTCCACTCCAGTCCAGTCCATTCCATTCTATACGTTTCCATTCCACTCCATTCTACTCCACGGCAGTCCATTCCACACAACTCTTCTCCAATCCACTTCACTCTATTTAATCCCATTCCATCCCATTCCATTCCACTCCACTGCACTCCACTCCACTGCACTCCACTCCACTCTCCTCCTTTCCATTCCCTTCTCTCCGATTCCATTCCACTCCATTCTACTCCATGCCTGTTCACTCCACACAACTCCAATCCACTGAAGTCCATTCCATTCCATCCCATTTCATTCCAGTCCATTCCACTCCACTCCACTCCACTCCATTCCGTTCCATTCCATTCCATTCCATTCTGCTCCGTTCCATTCCGTTCCATTCCGTTCCATTCCATGCCATTCCCCTTCCTTCCATTCCATTCCTCTATTTCGAAAGGATCTCACTCAGTCACTTAGGGTGGAGTGCAGTGGCAGAATCTCAGCTCACACTTCATCTAACCGTTCCTTTCCATTCCATTCCATCCCATTCCACTCTACTCCATTCCACTGCACTCCACTACATTCGATTCCATCCCATTCCATTGCACTCCTGATAACCCCACTCAACTCCCCTACATTCCATTCCATCTAATTCCATTCTACTCCATTCCACTCCACTCCACTCTAGTCCACTCCACTCTGCTCCATTCCATTCTATTCCATTCCACTCTATTCCATTCCATTCCTTTCTTTCAATAGGATCTCATTCCGTCATGCAGGCTGTAGTGCAGTGGCACAATCTCATCTCACGTTTCATTTCATCAATCCTTTCCATTCCATTCCATTCCATTCAATTGCTTTCCACTCCACTCCACTCCACTACACACCATTCCATTCCATTCCATCCAATTCTATTCGACTGAATTCCACTCCACTCCTCTCCACTCTACTCCTTTCCATTCCATCCCAATCCGTTCAACTCCATTCCACTGCACAACACGACACTATATTCCACTGACAGCACTCCACTGCACTCAATTTCATTCCATTCCTTTCTTTCTACAATATGTCGCCTGTCACCCAGGCTGGAGTGCACTGGCGCAATCTCAGCTCACATTTTATTTTGCCATTCCTTTCCATTCCATTCCAATCCATTCCATTCCATTCTATTCCATTCAACTCCACTCCATTCTACTCCACTCCATTACTCTTCACTCCATTCCATTCCATCCCATTCCTTGCCACTCGATTCCACTCCACTCCACACCACTCCTCTCCTTCTCACTCCCCTCAGTTCCATTTCACCCCATCCCATTACATTCCATTCTATTCCACTCCACTCCACTAGACTCCACTCCATTCCATTCCATCCCATCCCATTCCATTCCACCCTACTCCACTCCACTCAACTCCATTTCTGTCCATTCCATTCCATTACACTCCCCTCCAATCCACTCCACTCCTCTACACTCCATTCCATTCAATTACTTACATTCCATTGCACTCCACTCCACTCCATCACACTCCACTCCACTCCATTCCATTACACTCCATCCGTTAGCGTTCCTTTCCATTCCACTGAACTCCACTCCACTGCACTCCACTCCACTCCACTCTCTTCTATTCAATTCCATTGCATTCCCCTCTATTGCATTCCATTCCTTTCTTTCGACAGGATCTCTCTCAGTCCCCCAGGCTGGAGTGCAGTGGCACAATCTCAGCTCACCTTTCATTTCTCCATTCCATTCCATTCGATTCCATTCCATTGCATTCCATAACATTCCATTCCAGTCTTCTCCACTCCACTGTTCTCCACTCCACTCCCTCCACTTCATTACATTCTATTCCATTCCACTCCATTCCATTCCTTTCTTTCAAAAGTATCTCAATATGTCTCCCAGGCTGGAGTGCAGTGGCAGAATCTCAGCTCACATTTCGTTTCACCATTCCTTTCCATTGCATTGCTTTCCATTCCATTCCATTGCATTGCATTCCATTCCATTCCATTTGACTCCACTCCATCTATGCCATTCCACTCCACCAGATTCAATTTCATTCCTTTCCATTAGAATCCACTCCACTATACTCAACTCTCCCCTACTCCACTGCACTCCAATCCATTCCATCAAATTTCATTTCATTCCATTCCACGCCACCCTACTCCACTCATCTCCAATCCACTCCAGTCCATTCCATTCCACTCCACTCCATTCCACTCCACTCCAATCCCCTCCACTCCAATCCATTCCATTCCGTCCCTTTCCATTCCATTCAACTCCACTCCATTCCAATCCATTATATCCCTTTCTATGTCACTGCAGTCTACTCCACTCCACTCCACTCCACTCTATTTATTTCCATCCCATTCCATTCCACTCTACTTCACCCCACTACACTCCTTCCACTCCACTCCATTCAATTCCATCCCATTCCATTCCACTACTCTTCACCCCATTCCACTCCTCCCACTCCACTCCATTCCATTCCATCCCATTCCATTCTACTACATTTCACTTCACTGCACCCCACTTCTCTCCGCTACACTCCACTCCACTCCATTCCATTCCATTCCACTCCATCCCATTCCATTCCACTCCATTCCCCTCCACCCCATTCCACTCCACTCCAGTCCACTGCACTCCACTCCATTCCACTTCAAGCCATTCCATTCCATTCCATTCCCTTCTATTACTTTCTTTCCACAGGATCTCACTCTGTCACCCAGGCTGGAGGGCAGTGGAACAATATCAGCTCACATTTCACTTCACCATTCCATTGCATTCCATTCAATTCCATAACAATCCACTCCACTCCACTCCACTCCATTCCATTCCAGTCCACTCCACTCCACTCCAGTCCACTCCACTCCTCTCCATTCCATTCTATACGTTTCCATTCCACTCCATTCTATTCCACGCAAGTCTAGTCCACACAGGTACCCTGCACTCCAATTCAGTCCAATTCCCTCCACTTTATCCCATTCTATGCCATTCCATTCCAATCCATTCCACTCCACTCCACTCCATTCCACTCCACTCTATTCCTTTCAATTCTATCCAATTCCCTTAAACTCCATTCTACTCCACGCCAGTCCACTGCACACAACTCCACTCCACTAAACTCCATGTCATTCTATTCCATTCAATTTCCCTTCCTTCCATTCCATTACTTTATTTCAACAGTATCTCACTCAGTCACTCATTCTGGGGTGCAGTTGCAGAATCTCGGCTCACACTTCATCTCACCATTCCATTCCATTCCATTCCGGTCCATCCCATTCCACTCCACTCCACTCCACTTCAATCCACTCCACTCCATTCCGCTTCTCTCCACTCCATTCCACGCAACTCCACTCCTTTCCATTCCATTCCATTCCACCACACCCCACTCCTCTCCACTCCACTCCACTGAATTCCATTCCATTCCATTCCACTAAATTCCACCCATTCTTTTCTATTGAGAGGATATCACTCTGACAACCAGGCTAGAGTGCATTGGCACAGTCTCAGCTCACATTTTATTTCGCTATTCCATTCCATTCCATTCCATTCCGTCCCATTCCCTTCCACTCCATTCCCCTCCATTCCTCTCCACTCCACTGCATTCCACTGCTCTCTGCTCCACTCCACTATACTCCAATCCATTCAATTCCATTCTATTCCACTCCATAGCATTGCATTTTTTTCTTTCGACATGATCTCCCTCTATAACCCATGCTGGAATGCAGTGGCACAGTGTCAGCTCACATTTCATTTCACCATTCCATCCCATTCCATTCCATTCCGGTCCATTCCACTGCATTCCATTCCACTCCACTCCATTCCACTCCACTCCTGTGCAATCCACTCTGTTACATTCCTTTCCATTCCACTCGATTCCATTCCATTCCATTCCACTCCATCCAAATCCACTCCACTCCATTCCATTCCATTCCACTCCATTCAATTTCATTTCATTCCATTCCATTCCATTCCGTGCCACTCCACTCCACTCCCCTCCACCCCACTCCATTCTACTCAATTCCATTCCATTCCATTCCTTTATTTCGAAAGGATCTCACTCTGTCACCCAGGCTGGAGTGCTGTGGCACAAATTCACCACACATTTCATCTCACCATTGTATCCCATTCCACTCCACTCAACTCCTCTCCACTCCCCTCCATTCCATTCCATCCCATTCCATTCAACTCCATTTGACTCCACTCGTCTCCACTCCATTCCACTCCACTGCATTCCAATCCATTTCATTGAATTCCACTCCTTTCCAATCCACTCGACTCCACTCCACTCCAATCCACTCCACTCCATTCCATTCCATTCCATGCCATTCCACTCCATTCCTTTCAATTTCTTTCTTTTGAAAGAATCTTACTGTGACACCCAGTCTGGAGTTCAGTGGCACAATCTCAGCTCACATTTCATTTTATCATTAATTTCAGTTCCATTCCATTCATTTCCATTCCATTCCATTCTATTCCATTACACTCCATTCCACTCAACTACACTTAACTTCACTAGACTCCACTCCACCCCACTCCATTCCATTCCATTCCATTGCATTCCACTCCACTCTACTCCACTCCAGTCAATTCCATTACCTCCCATTCCATTCCACTTCACTCCACACTACTCCACTCCATTCCATTCCATCCCATTCCATTCCTCTCCATTCCACTAAATTCCACTCCATTCCATTCCATTCCATTCCGTTGCTTTCCACACCTTTACAATCCACTCCAGTCCACTTAATTCCATTCCATTCCATCGCATTCCATTCCACTCCAGTCCATTCCACTCAATTACACTCCATTACACTCCACTCCACTTCATAAGATTCCATTCCATTCTGTTTCTCTCCAGTCCATTCCATTACACTTCATTCCATTCCATTCCTTTCTTTCAACGGGATCTCACTGTGTCACCCAAGCTGGGGTGCAATGGGACAATCTCAGCTCACATTTCAATTCACAATTCCATTCCATTGCATTCCACGGCATTCCATTGCAGTAAATTCCATTGCATTCCATTCCATTCCATTCTACTCCATTCCACTCCAGTCCACTCCATTCCACTCCATTCCATTCCATTCCACTCCATTCCATTCCATTCCATTCTATTCAACTCCACTCTAGTCCACTACACTCCCCTCCGCTCCACTTCAGTTAATTTCATTCCACTCCATCACTTTCCTTTCCACTCGTTTCTAGTCCACTCCAATCAACTCCACAACATTCCATTCCATTTCATTCAACTCCATTCCTTTCAATTCCTTTCTTTAGAAAATATCTCAATCTGTCGACCATGCTGGACTGCAGTGGCACAATCTCAGCTCATATTTCATTTCACCATTCCATTCCATCTCATTCCATTCCACTGCATTCCACTGTACTCCACTTGACTTTGCTACACAGAGGTCTACTCCACTCCATTTCATTCCATAATATCCCATTTCATTCCCCTCCATTCCACTCCACACCACTCCACTCCACTCCACTCCATTCCATTCCATTCCATTCTATTCCATTCCATTCCATTCCATTCCATTCCATTCCACACGATTACACTCCTCTCCACTCCACTCCATTCCATTCCATACCATCCCATTCCATTCTTCTCCATTCCATTCCACTCCACTCCATTCAATTCTATTCGATTCCGTTACACTCCTTTACACTCCACTCCACTCCACTTAATCCATTCCATTTCATCCCATTCAATTCCACTCCGGTCCTTTCCACTCCATTCCATTCCATTCCTCTTCACACCACTCCAATCCACTCCATTGCTTTCCAATCCATTCGATTCCATTCCTTTCTTTCATCAGTATCTCACTCTGTCACGAAGCCTGCAGTGCAGTTGTACAATCTAAGTTGACATTTCATTTCACCATTCCTTTCCATTTCATACCATTCTTTTCCATTGCATTCCATTCCATTCCATTCAATTCCATTCCATTCCGCTCCACTCCACTACATTCCAATCCATTACATTCCATACTACCATTCCATTCCATTCCATTCCAAACCATTCCACTCCACTCCACTACACTCCATTCCATTCCTTCCCATTCCATTCTTCTCCATTCCACTCCACTCCACTCCAGTCCATTCCATTCCATTCTGTTCCTTTCCACTTCATTACACTCCACTCCACTCTACTTAACCCCATTCCATTCCATCCCATTCAATTCCAATCCAGTCCATTCCACTCAATTCCACTCCATTCCACTCAACTCCACTCCACTCCACTCCTTAAGATTCCATTGAATTCCTTTCCTCTCCATTCCATTCCATTCCACTTCATTCCATTCCATTCCTTTCTTTCAACAGGATATCACCCTGTCTCCCAGGCTGGAGTTGTGGCAGAATCTCAGCTCACATTTCATTTCACAATTCCATTCCATTGCATTCCATTCCATTCCATTCCACTCCATTCCACTCCTCTCCCCTTCACTCCACTCCATTTCATTCCATTCCATTCTATTCCACTCCACTCCAGTTCACTCCACTCCACCCCATTCCATTTCAGTTAATTTCATTCCACTCCATTCCAATCCATTCCACTCCTTTCCAGTCCACTCCACTCCATTCCACTGCACTCCACTCCATTCCATTCCATTCTATTCCAATCCACTCCAATCCATTCCATTCCTTTCTTTCTACAGTATCTCTGTCACCCTTGCTGGACGGCATTGGCACAATCTCAGCTCACATTTTATTTCACCATTCGATTCCATCTCATTCCATTCCACTCCATTCTACCGCACTCAACTCGACTCTGCTCCACAAAAATCTACTCCACTCCATTCCATTCCATAACATTCCATTCCATACCACTCCATTCCACTCCACACCACTCCACTCCACTCCATTCCATTCCAATCCATTCCTTTCCAATCAACTGGATTCCATTCTTTTCTTTAAACAGTATCTCACTCTGTCACGCCGGCTGGAGTGTAGTGGCACAATCTCAGCAGACATTTCATTGCAACATTCCATTCCATTTCATGCCATTCCTTTATATTGCATTCCATACCATTACAGTCCATTCCATTCCATTCCACATCATTCCACTCCACTCCATTCCTTTCCGTTACATTCCATTTCACTCCACTGTACTCCACACCACTAGACTCCACTCCACTCCACTCTACTGCCTTCCATTCCATTCCTCTCCATTCCATTCCGTTCCTTCCTTTCGACAGGATCTCTCTTTGTCACCCAGGCTGCAGTGAAGTTGCACAATCTAAGCTCACATTTCACTTCAGCATTCCATTCCAATCCATTACATTATATTACAATCCACGCCACTCCACTCTACTCCACTCCCCTCCACTACAGTCCACTCCATTCCACTCCACTCCACTCCATTTCATTCCACTCCATCCCATTCCTTTCCATTCCATTCCACTCCACTCCACTCCACTCCACTGCAGTTCACTCCACTGTACTCTACTCCACTCCATTTCATTCCATTCCATTCCGTTCCATTCCATTTCATTCCATTCCAGTACACTGTATTCCATTCCATTCCTTTCTTTCAACAGGATCTCACTCTGTCACACAGGCTGGAGTGCAGTGGCACAATCTCAGTTGACATTGCATTTCAACATTCCATTACTTTCCATTTCATTCAATTCCGCTCCATTACTGTTCATTCCACTCCAATCTACTCAAGTCCACAGCACTCCCCTCCAACACATTCCATTATATTTCATTCAATTCCACTCCATTCTACTTCATGACAACCCCTCCACTCCACTCCATCCCATTCCTTCCCACTCCTTTACACTCGACTCCACTTCGCTCCACTCCAATCAACTCCTTTACAATCCATTGTATCCCATTCCATTCAACTTCATTCCTGTCCACTGCACTTCTGTCCACTCCACTTCACTCCACTCTTCTTCACCACACTCCATTCCACTGCACTGCATTACATCACATTCCAACACATTCCATTCCACTCCTTTCCACTCCACTCCTCTGCATTCCAGTCCACTCCACTCTACTCCAATCCATCTATTGTGTTCCATTCCATTCCAATTCACAACATTCCATTCCTTTCTTTCGACAGGATCTCACTGTGTCACTCAGACTGGAGTGTAGTGGCACAATCTCAGCTCGCATTTTATTTCACCATTCCATTCAATTCCATTCTATTCATTTTCATTGTGCTCCATTGCATTCCTTTCCATTCCATTCCATTCAATTCCGCTTCAATCCTCTCAACTTTACTCCAGTCCACTCCATTCCACACCATTCCACTGCACCCCACTCCACTACACTCCATTCCAGTCCACTCCATCCAATTAGACTCCACCCCATTCCATTCCATCCTGTTCCATTCCACTCCTTTAACTCCACCCCTCTCCACTCCATTCCATTCTACTCCATCCAATTCCTTTCCATTCCATTGCACTCCACACCACTCCACTACATTCTATTCTATTCCATTCCTTTACTTTCCACTACATTCCATTCCATTACTTTCCACTCCATTCCATTCCGTTGCACTCCATTCCATTCCATTCCATTCCGTTCCACTCCATTCCATTCCATTCCATTCCATTCCATTCCATTCCATTCCATTCCTTTCTTTCGATGGGATATCACTCGGTCACCCAGGCTGAAGGGGATTAATACAATCTCGGGTCACATTTTATTTCACCTTTCCATTCCATTCCATTCCATTCCACTCCACTCCATTCCATTCCATTCCACTCCACTCCATTCGACTCCACTCCACTCCCCTCCATTCCATTTCACTGCATTCCACTCCATTCCACTCCATTCCATTCCATTCCATTCCACTCCTCTCCACTCGATTCTATTCCATTGCAGTCCACTCCACTCAACTCCACTCCTTTCCTTCCCATCCCCTTTCGTTCCACTCCACTCCACTGTACTCCACTCCACTCCAGTCCATTGCCTTCCATTCCATTCCACTTAATTCCATTCCGTTCCTTTCTTTCAAAAGGATCTCACTCTGTCACCCAGGCTGGAGAACAGTGACCCCATCCAAGTTCACATTTGATTTCACCTTTCCATTCCACTCCATTCCATTCCATTCCATTCCATTCCATTCGATTTCATTCCTTTCCATTCCATTCCATTCCATTCCATTACTTTACACTCTACTCCACTCCACGCCACTCCGTTCCGTTCCATCCCATTCCATTCCACTCCATTTCACTCCAATCCACTCCTCCCCATGCCATTTCATTCCATTCCATTCCATTCCATTCCATTCCTTTCCATTCCATTCCATTCCATTATATTCCATTCCTTTATTTCGACAGGATTTCACTCTGTCTCCCAGGCTATAGTGCAGTGGCAAAATCTAAGCTCACATTTCATTTCACCATTACATTCCATTACAGTCCATTCCACTTCACTCCACTGCACTCCATTCCACTCCCTTTCACTCCCCTTCACTCCCCTCCAATCCACTCTACTCGATTCTAATCCATTCCACTCTATTCCACTCCACTGCACTCCAGTCGACTCCAATCAAATATACACCTCTTCTATCCTCTCCAATCCATTCCACTCCATTCCCTTCCATTCCTTTCCACTCAATTCTATTCCATTCATTTCTTTCAACAGGATCTCAATTTGTCACCCAGACTGGAGTGCCATGGCACAACCTCAGCTAACATTTCATTTCACCATTTTATTATATTCCATTCCATACCACTCCATTCCATTAATTTCTATTCCACTCCACTCCATTCAACTCCAATTCCCTCCACTTCACTCCACTCCATTTCATTCCATTCATTTCCATTCCACTCCATTCATTTCCATTCCTTTCTTTCGACAGGATCCCACTCTGTCACCCAGGTTGCAGTGCAGTAACACACTCTCAACTCACTTTTCATTTCAGCATTGCATTCCATCACATTCTATTCCATTCCAGTCCATTGCATTCCATGCCATTCCATTTCATTCCAGTCCATTCCATTCCACTCCAATCCTATACATTCCATTTCACTCCACTCCAGTCCAGCTTACTCCACTTCCCTCCATCCCATTCCATTCCACTCCTTTCCACTCCATGCCACTCCCCTCCACTCCATTCCATTCCATTCCATTCCACACCTCTCCACTCCACTCCATCGCATTTCATTCCAATACATTCCATTCCACTCCACTCCTCTCTACACCACTCCACTCCACTACATTGCACTCCACTACATCACATTCCATTCCTCTCTATTCAACTGCTCTCCAATCGATTGCATTGCATTCCATTCCTTCACATTCCACTTCATTCCACTCCACTCCACTCCAGTCCACTCCATTCCATTCCATCCCATTCCATTCCTCTCCGTTGCACTCCACTCCAGTCCACCCCACTTGACTCAAATCCAGTCCACTCCACTCCATTCCATTCCATTCCTCTCCACTATACTCCAGTCCCTTCCATTCCTTTCCATCTCATTCCATTCCACTCCACTTCACTACATTCCATTCCATTCCATCCCATTCCATTCCACTCCATTCCACTCCATTCCACTCCATTTTTCTCCATTCCACTCCACACCACTCGACTCCACTCCACTACACTCTAATCCACTCCATTCAATGCCATTCCATTCCATTCCACTCCATTCCATCCCACTCCTTTCTTTTGAAAGGATCTCACTCTGTCACCCTGGCTGGAGTGTAGTGGCACAGTCTCAGCTCATATTTCATTTCACCATTTCATTTCATTGCATTCCATTACATTACATTCCATTACATTCCATCCCATTCCATTCCACTGCATTCCACTCCAGTCCACTCCACGAAATTCCACTCCAGTCCACTCTACTCCACTCCATTCCATTAAGTCTTATCACATTCCAATACATTCCACTGCAATCCACTCCAATCTTGTGCATTCCACTCCATTCCATTCCATTCCACTCGATTCCATTCCATTCCACTCCACTCCACTCCAATCCACCACACTCCATTCCATCCCATTCCATTCCGCTCCACTCCACTCCGCTTGGCTCCACTTCAGTCCTTTCCATCCGATTCCATTCCACTCCATTCCACTCTATTCCAATCCACTCCATGGGACTCCACTCAACTCCATTCTATTCTATTCATTTCTTTGGAGAGGATCTCACAATGTCACGCATGCTGGAGTACAGTGGCACAATCTCAGCTCTCATTTCATTTCAACAATCCTTTCCATTCCATTCCACCCCACTCCTATCCATTCCATTCCATTCCACACCATTCCCTTCCACTCAACTCCACCCCATTAAATTCCATTTAATTCTATTCCATTCCACTCCACTCCACTCCCCTCCCCTCCACTCCACTACACTCCAATCCCTTCCATTCCATTCCATTCCATCCCATTCCATTCCACTGCATTTAACTCCATTCCTTTCTTTCGACAGCATCTCTTTCGGTCACCGAGGCTGGAGTGCAGTGGCACAATCTCAGCTCACATTTCATTTCGCCATTCCATTGCATTTCATTCCATTTTTTCCACTCCATTCCATTCCACTCCACTCCACTCCAGTCCACTCTAATCCATTCTAATCCACTCCACCCTTTGCGTTCCATTCAATCCCATTCCACTACACACTTATCCACTCCACTCCACTCCACTGAATCCCATTCTATCCCATTTCATTCAACTCCATTCCACTCCAATCCACTCCATTCCATTCCATTCCTTTCAATTACACCCCATTCCATTCCATTCCTTTCTTTCCACAGGATCTCACTCTGTCACCCAGGCTGGAATGCAGTGGCAGAATCTCAGCTCTCATTTTTATTTCACCATTCCATTCCCTGGCAATCCATTCCATTCCATTCCATTCCATAGCATTCCATTCCAATGCATTCCATTCCATTCCATTCCATAGCATTCCATTCCAATCCACTCCCCTCCACTGCATACCATTCCAGTCCATTCCAATCAATTCCATTCCATTTCATTCCATTCCACTGCTGTCCATTCCAGTCCACTCTACTCCACTCCACTCCACGGCATTCCACCCCATTCCATTCCACTCCATTACACTTCACTCCACTCTACTCCACTCCACTCCACGGCATTCCATCCCATTCCATTCCACTCCATTACACTTCACTCCACTCTACTCCTCAACACTCACTCCATTCCATTCTATCCCGTTCCATTCCTCTCCATTCGAAACCACTCCACTCCAATCCACTCCATTCCATTCCATTCCTTTCAATTCCACTCCATTCCATTCCATTACTTTCCTTCAGCAGGATCTCACTGTGTCACCCGGGCTGGAATGCAGTGGCAGAATCTCAGCTCTCATTATATTTCACAATTCCATCCATGGCAATCCATTCCATTCCCTTCCATTGCATTGCATTCCATTGCATTGCCTTCCATTCCATTCCATTGCATTGCATTCCATTGCATTCCATTGCATTGCATTCCATTCAATTCCATTCTATTGCATTCCATTCCACTCCTCTCCACTCCACTCCATACCATTCCAGTCCATTCCAATCAGTTCCATTCCATTTCATTCCAGTCCACTGCTGTCCATTCCAGTCCACTCCAATCCACTCCACTCCACTCCATGCCGTTCCATCCAATTCCATTCCACTCCATTCCACTCTACTCCACACCACTGCACTCCGTTCCATTCCATTCCACTCCATTCTATTCCACCACTTTTTTTCGACAGGATATCACTTTGTCACCCATTCTGCAGTTCAGTGGCACTATGTCAGCTAACTTTTCATTTCACTATTCCATTCCATTCCATTCCATTCCATTCCATTCCGTTCCATTCTGTTCCTTTCCCTTCCATTCCATTCCATTCCAGTCCAGTCCACTCCAAGCCACTCCACTCCACTCCACTCCACTTCAGTGAACTCCACTACACTACACCCCATTACACACCAATCCACTTCAATCAACTGCACTCCACTTCACTACACTCCATTCCATCCGATTCCATGCCATTCCTTTCCACTCGAATCTATTCCACTCTAATCCACTCCACTCCACTCCTTTCCATTACATTCCATTCCCTTCCATTCCAATCCATTCTAGTACACTCAACTCCTATACCGTCTACTCCAATCCACTCCATTTCAATCCATTTCATTTCTTTCTATTGCATTTCATTCCATTCCTTTCTTTCAACAGGATCTCCATCGGTCACCCAGGCTGGAGTGCAGTGGCACAATCTGAGCTGACATTTCATTTCACCATTCCATTCCATTCCATTCCATTCCATTTCATTGCATTCCACTACTTTCCACTCCATTCCACTCCATTCCACTCCATTCCACTCTATTACACTCCACTCTAATCCACACCACTCCACTCCACTCCACTCCAGTCCAATTCTTTCAACTCCATTCCATTCTATTTCATTCCATTCTACTCCAATCCACTCCATTCTACTGCATTCTACTCCACCCCTTCCCATTCCACACTATTCTTTACACCTCCACTCCACTCCACTCCATTCCATTCCATTCCATTAAATTGTACACCACACCATTCCATTCCTTTCTTTCCACAGGATCTCACGCTGTCACGCAGGCTGGAGTGCAGTGACACAATCTCAACTCACATTTCATTACACCATTCCATTCCGTTTCTTTCCATTCCTTTCCATCCCATTCCATTGCATTCCTCTCCAATCAACTCCATTCCACTCCATTCCATTCCACTCTACTCTACTCCAATCTACTCTAATCAATTCCATTCCATCCGATTATATTGCAGTCTATTCCACTACACTCCACACCACTCGATTCCACTCCATTCCACTCTGCTCCCGTCCATTCCATTCCATTCCGTTCCACTACATTCCATTCCACTTCATTCCATTGCACTCATTTCATTTCACCATTCCATTACATTGCATTCCGTTCCATTCCTTTCCATTCCATTGAATTCCATTCCATTCCATTCCACTCCATTCAACTCCACTCCACTCCATTCCACTCCACTGCAATCCAGTCCACTCCATTCCATTCATTCCAATTCCAGTCCACTCCACTCCACTCCACACCATTCCACTCCACTGTACTCCAGTCCACTTCATTGCATTCATTCCAATTGCATTCCAATCCACTTTACTCCACTCTACACCACTCCACCCCACTCCACTCCACTGCACTCCACTCCAGTTCATTCACATTCCATCGCATTCCATTCCACTCCATTCCACTCCACTCCATTCCATTCCATTGCATCAGATTCCTCTAAATTCCATTCCGTTCAACTCCACTCCACTCCACTCCACTCTGTTCCATATCATACAATTCCATTCCTTTCTTTCGACAGGATCTCACGATGTCACCCAAGCTTGAATACAGAGGCAGAATCTCAGCTCACATTTCATTTCACCATTCCATTACATTGCATTCCGTTCCATTCCTTTCCATTCCATTGAATTCCATTCCATTCCATTCCACTCCATTCAACTCCACTCCACTCCATTCCACTCCACTGCAATCCAGTCCACTCCATTCCATTCATTCCAATTCCAGTCCACTCCACTCCACTCCACTCCACACCATTCCACTCCACTGTACTCCAGTCCACTTCATTGCATTCATTTCAATTGCATTCCAATCCACTTTACTCCACTCTACACCACTCCACCCCACTCCACTCCACTGCACTCCACTCCAGTTCATTCCATTCCATTCCATTCCATTCCATTCCAATCCACTCCATTCCATTCCATTCCACTCCCCTCCACTCCACTCCATTCCATCCTATTCCATTCCACTCCATTCAGATCCACATTACTCCACTCCACCCCACTCCTTTCCGTTCCATTCCATCCCATTCCATTCATCTCCGTTCAATTCCACTCCACTCCACTCCACTCCATTCCATTGCATTCTATTCCATTCCATTCCTTCCTTTCGACTGGATCACACTCTGTCACCCAGGCTGGAGAGCAGTGCCACCATCTCAGCTCAAAGTTTATTTCAAAATTCCATTGCATTCCATAGCATTCCATCTCATTCCATTCCGTTCCATTGTATTCCATGGCATTCCATTTCATTACATTCCTTTCCACTCTATTCCGCTCCATTCCACTCAGCTCTACTCCACCCCACTCCCTTCAACTCCATTACATTCTATTTCATTCCATTCCACTTCATTCCACTCCATTCCTCTCCACTCTACTCCACTCCATCCTAATCCACCCCATTGGTTTTTACTCCCTTCCACTCCACTCCACTCCACCCCACACCCTTCCATTCCATTTTATTCCATCCCTTTCCTTTAAACTCCATTACACCCCAGTCCACTCCACAACACTCCATTCCACTCAATTCCACTCCTTTACCTTTCATTCAATTCCATTGCATTCCATTCAATTCCACACCATACCATTTATTAATTTCTTTTGACAGGGTGTCAGGCTGTCAGCCAGGCTGGAGAGCAGCACCACAATCTCAGCACACATTTCTTTTCCCCATTCCATTCCGCTGCATTGCATTCCATTCCATTGCAATCCATTCCATTCCATTTCATTCCACTCCACTCAAATCCATTCCACTCCATTCCATTCCACTCCTCTCCAAACCACTCCACTCCACTCCATTTCAATCCATCCAATTCCATTCCACTCAATCTCACTCCACTATATTCCACTCGACTCCACTCAATGGCACTCCACTCCAGTTCATTCCATTCCATTCCATTCCATTCCATTCCATTCCATTCCACTCCATTCGACTCCACTCCATCCTGTTCTATTCCACTCCATTCACCTCCACTCTACTCCACTTCACTCCTTTAAATTCCATTGCATTCCATTCCATACTGCTCCATTCCATTCCATTGCTTTCTTTGGCAAGGTCTCACTCTGTGACCCAGGCTGGAGTGCAGTGTCACCATCTTAGCTCGCATTTCATTTCACCATTCCATTCCATTTAATTCCATTCCACTTCACTCTATTCCATACCACTCCACTCCACTCCATTCAACTCCACTACATTCCATTGCATTCCATTCCATTCCATTCCATTCCATTCCATACTACTCCATTCCATTCAACTGCAATTCATTCCAGTACACTACACTCCATTCCATTCCACTCCACTCCATTCCATTCCGTTGCATTCGACTCCACTCCATTGCAATCCATTCCACTGCATTCCATTGCATTCCATTCCACTCCACCCAACTCAACTCAATTCCACTCCATTCCATTCGAATCCATTCCACTCTTCTCCATTCTATTCCATTCCTTTCCACTCCACCCCACACTACTCAATTTCACACCATTCCATTCCAATCTATTCCACTCCTCTCCATTCCATTCCATTCCATTCTATTCCATTCCATTCCACTCCACTGCACTTCATTCCATTCCATTGCACTCTATTCCATTCCATTCGTTTCTTTCGACTGGATCACACTCTGTCACCCAGGCTTGAGTGCAGACGCAACATCTCAGCTCAAAGTTTATTTCAAAATTCCATTGCACTCCATTGCACTCCATTTCATTCCATTCCGTTTCATTCCATTCCATGGTTTTCCATTTCATTCCATTCCTTTCCACTGTATTCTACTCCATTCCACTCAACTACTCTCCACACTACTCCACTCCCTTCAACTCCATTCAATTCTATTTCATTCCATTCCACTTCATTCCACTTCACTCTACTCCACTACAACCCATTCCACCCCATTGTTCTCTACTCCCTTTCACTCTACTCCACTCCATTCAGTTGCACTCCATTCCATTCCACTCCATTCCATTACACTCATTTCCTTTCCCTTCCATTGCACTCCATTCCAATCCATTCCACTCCACTCCATTCTGTTCCATTCCTTTCCACTACATTCCATTCCACTCCACTCTTCTCCAATCCACCCCAATCCATTCCATTCCATTCCACTACATTCCATTCCACTCCACTATACTCCACTTCACCCCTCTCCTTTCCATTACACTCCATTCCATCCCACTCCAATCCACTCCACTCCACTCCATTCCACTACACTCCATTCAACTCCATTCCACTCCACTCTACTGCATTCCAATACATACCGCTCCAATGCACTCCTATCCACTCCATTCCATTCCATGCCATTCCACTCCACCCTACTGCATTCCAATCCATTCCAGTCCAATCCACTCCTATCCACTCCATTCTATTCCAAGACATTCCAATACACTCCATTCAATGCCATTACATTCCACTCCATTCCTGTCCATTCCACTCTATTCCAGTACATTCTTCTCCATTCCACTCCACTCCACTCCACTTCACTCAACTCCATTCCATTCCATTCCATTCCACTCCACTACATTCGATTCCTTTCCAGCCCACACCATTCCATTCCATTTCACTCCACTTCACTCCAGTCCACTCCTCTCCATTCCACTCCATTCCATTGTACTCCACTCCACTCCACTCTATTCCTTTCCACTGCATTCCACTCCACTCCACTCCAGTCCAGTGCATTCCACTGATTTCCACTCCACTCCACTCCATTCCATTCCATTCTGTTCCACTCTTTTCCACTCCACTCCAGTCCATTCCACACCTTTCCACCCCACTCCACTCCATTCCTCTCCAATCCACTGCATTCCATTCCACTCCATTCCACTCCACTCGTTTCCATTCCAGTCTACTCCATTCCATTCCTCTGCACTCCTTTCCACTCCATTCTTTGCCATTGCAATACTTTTCACAGCACTCCACTCCATTCCCTCCACTCCACTACATTCCACTCCACTCCACTCCATTCCACTCCACTCCTCTACATTCCATGCCATTCAATTCCATTCCACTCCACTCCACTCTATTCCACTACATTCCACTCCATTCAATTCGATTCTATTGTGTTCTACTCCACTCCATTCCGTTCCACTCCACTCCATTCCATTCCACTCCACTACACTCCTTTCCATTCCATTCTTTTCCATTCCATTCCATTCCATGCCACTCCATTCTATTCCATTCCATTCAACTCCATTCCATTCCAATCCACTCCATTCCACTCCACTCCATTCCATTCCATTCCATTCCACTCCATTCTATTCCATTCCATTCAACTGCATTCCACTCCAATCCACTCCATTGCCCTCCACTCCACTCCATTCAATTCCATTCCACTCCACGCCATTCCACTTCACTCCACTCCATTCCACTCTACTACACTCCATTCCATTACATTCCATTTCACTCCACTCCATTCCGTTCCACACTCTCCTTTCCAGTCCACTCCATTAC
This sequence comes from Pongo abelii, assembly GCF_028885655.2. Classification (NCBI taxonomy): domain Eukaryota; kingdom Metazoa; phylum Chordata; class Mammalia; order Primates; family Hominidae; genus Pongo; species Pongo abelii. The sequence goes on from NC_071998.2 coordinate 6,556,581, forward strand.
ATTCCACTCCACTCCATTCCATTCCCTTCCATTACACTGCACTCCACTCCATCCACTTCAATCCACTGCATTTCACTCAATTCCATTCCACTGCACTCCAATCCCCTCCATTCCATTCCCGTCCACTCCACTCCACTGCATTCCAATCCACTCCATTCCACTCCACTCTGCTCCATTCCATTCCATTCCATTCCAATCCTCTCCACTCCTTTCCAATCCATTCCACACATTCCACTCTACTCCACTCCACCCCAGTCCACTCAATTCCATTCCAATACGTTCCATTTTAATCCATTCCAGTCCACTTCACTCCATTTCACTGCTCTCCACTCCATTCCATCCCATTCCTCTCCATTCCATTCCATGCCATTACATACTATTCAACTCCACTCCACTCCATTCCATTCCACGCCACTCCACTCCCTTACACTCCACTCCATTCCATTCAATTCCATTCCAATCCACTCCACTCCACTCCACTCCTTTCCACTCCATTCAACGCCACTCAACTCCATTCAACTCCACTCCATTCCATTCCACTACACCCCACTCCATTCCACTTCACTCCACTCCATTCCATTCCATTCCACTGCCTTCCATTCCATTTCTTTCCACTCCACTCCAGTCCACTCCACTCCAGTCAACTCCACTCCATTCCATTGAATTCCACTCCACTTATTTCTATTCCAGTACACTGCACTCAATTTTGCTCCTCTCCACTCCGTTCCATTCCACTTCATTCCATTCCACTGCATTCCATTCCATTCCATTCCACTGCACTCCACTCCACTCCAGTCATTTCCACCCCATTCCATTCCATTCTACTCCATTCCACTCCACTCCATTCCATTCCATTTCACTCCACTCCACTCCACTCCTTTCCATTCCACTCCATTGCATCCCACTCTCCTCCATTCCATTCCATTCCACACCAGTGCATTCCACTAACCTCCATTCCATTCCATTCCACTCCATTCCATTCCATTTCTTTCAATTCCTTTCCATTCCACTGCATTCCACGCCACTCCACCCCATTCCATTCCACCAGATTACATTCCTCTCCATTCCACTCCACTCCAATCCACTCCATTTCATTCCATTCCATTCCACTCTAGTACACTCCACTCCACTCCACTGCACTCCATTCAACTGCACTCCATTCCTTACCACTCCTCACCATTCCATTCCACTCCACTCCACTACACTCTACTCCATTCTGCTGCACTCCATTCCACTCCACTCCACTCCATTCCATTCCCTTACATTCCTTTCCACTCCACTCCACTCCATTCTACTCCAGTCTACTCTATTCCACTCGACTACACTCCATTCCACTCCATTCCATTCCATTCCACTCTATTGCATTTCACTGCACTTCATATCAGCCCACTCCAGTCTGTTCCATTCCATTGAACTCCAATCCACCTCTACTCCTCTACATTCCATACCACTCCTCTCCATTCCATTGCACTCCATTCCACTGCACGCTATTCCACTCCACTCTACTCCATTCCATTCCATTAAACTCCCTTCCATTCCACTCCACTCCATTCCAGTCCACTTCACTCCATTCCATTCCACTTAATTCCATTCCACTTCGCTCAATTCCATACCACTCCTCTCCACTCCATTCCACTAAACTCCACTCCATTTCTTTACATTCCATTCCATTCCACTCCATTCCATTCCACTCCACTCCATTCCAGTACACTGCACTCCATTCTACTCGACTCCACTCCACTCCACTACATTCCATTCCACTCTATTCCATTCCATTCCACTCCTCTCCATTCCATTCCATTCCGTTGCATTCCAATCCATCCACTCCACTCCACTCTATTCCATACCATTCCATTCTACTCCATTCCAATCCACTCCATTCCATTCCATTTCACTCCACTCCATTCCATTCCACTCCACTGCATTCCAGTCCGCTCTGCTACATTCTGTTCCATTACATTCCAATTGACTCCACTGCATTCCATTCCATTCCACCCATTCAACTCCAGTCTACTCCACTCCACTCCAGTCAACTCAATTCCATTCTACTCCATTCCATCGCAATCCATTTCAGTCCACTCCATGCCATTCCACTGCAGTCCACTCCATGCCATTCCATTCCTCTCCATTCCATTCCACGCCATTCCATTCCATTCCACTCCACTCCACTCCATTCCACTCCACTCCATCCCATTCCATTCGACTCCACTCCACACCACTCCATTCCATTCCACTGCAATCCACTTCATTCGAATCCAATACATTCCACTCCAGTGCATTCCATTCCATTCCATTCCACTCCACTCAACTCCACTCCATTCCTTTCCATTTAGTACCACTCCTTTCCAGGACACTCCATTCTACTTCACTCCATTCCACTCCACTCCAATGCATTCCATTCCATTCAAATCTATTCTACTCCAGTCCACTCCACTCCATTCCATTCCATTCCATTCCACTCCACTCCACTGCACTCCTCTCCACCCCATTCCAATCAACTCCGTTACGTTCCTCTCTATTTCATTCCACTCCATTCTATTCCACTCCACTCCACTCTATTCCACTCCATCCCATTCCATTCAAATCCATTTCATTCCATTCCAATCCATTAAACTCCATTCCACTCCACTCCATTCCATTTCATTCCACTCCGCTGCACTCTCTCCACTCCATTCCACTCCGCTCAATCAAACTCCACTCCATTCAATTCCATTCCACTCCTCTTCATTCCACTCCACTCCACTCCATTCCACTCCACTCCACTCCATTCTATTCCATTACACTCCATTCCATTCCATTCCATTCAACTCTATTCCACTCCACTGCACGGCATTCCACTCCACTTCACGGGATTCCATTCCATTTCACTTCACTCTGTTCCACTGAAGTCCACTGCATTCCACTCCACTGTATTCTATTCCATTCCATTCCATTCCATTCCATTAAATTCCATTCCACTTTATTCCTTCCACTCCATTTCACTGCATTTCACTCCACTCCATTCCACTCCTCTCCACTCCACTGCACTCCACCAGATTCAGCTTCACTCTACTCCACTTCATTCCACTCCATTCCATTCCATTCCCCTCTGTTTCTCTGCACTCCACTATACTCCACTTGACTCCACTCCTTTCCCATCTATTCCACTCTATTCCACTTCACTCCACTCCATTCCTTTCCGTTAAATTACGTTCCACTTCATTACACTCCACTTGATTCCACTCCATCACAGTCCATTCCACTCTACTGCTGTCCAGTGCACTCCACTCCACTCCATTCCATGCCATTCCACAGCACTCCACTCCATTCGATTCCAATCCATTCCACTCCACTCCATTGCATTCCATTCCAATCCTTTCCACTTCACTCCACTCCATTGCACTTCACTCCACTACATTCCACTCCACTCCATTCCATTCCTATCCTTTCCACTCCACTCCACTGCATTGCACTGCACTACATTCCATTCCACTCCACTTAACTCCACTCCATTCCATATATTACCACTCCATTCGATTCCACTCCTTTCCACTCCACTACATTACATTCCACTCCACTCCATTCCATTTCATTCCACTCCACTCCACTCTATTCCACTCCACTCCATTCCATTCCATTCCATTCCATTCCATTCCATTCCATTCCATTCCATTCCCCTCCACTCCACTCGAATCCACTCCATTCCACTCTACTCCACTCCATTCCTTTGCATTCCTATCCACTCGTCTCCACTTCCCTCAATTCCACTCTACTCCATTCCATTCCATTCCTTTCTTTTCCACTACACACCATTCCACTCCATACATCTCCAGTCCATCCCATTGCATTCCACTCCATTCCATGCCATTCCATTCCACTACATTCCACTCCACCGCATTCCACTCCAATCTATTTTATTCCAAACCACTCCATGCCATTCCATGAAACTCCACTGCACTCCACTCCATTTCATTCTACTTCGCTCCATTCCACTCCATTCCACTCCACTCCATGCCATTCCACTCCACTCCAGTCAATTCCATTCCCCTCCATTCCATTCCATTCCATTCCACTCCATTCCAGTCCATTCCACTGTATTGCACTCCACGTCACTCCATCCCACTCCATTCCATTCGACTCAATTCCACTACACTCCTTTCCATTCCATTCCAATCAACTCCACTCCACTCCATTCCATTTCACACCACTCCATTCCAGTCAATTCTACTCCACTCCACTCCTTTTGCCTCCCCTCCATTCCATTCCGTTCCATTCATTCCATTCCATTCCACCCCACTTCACTCCAGTACATTCCACTCCATTCCACTCCACTGCATTCCACTCCATTGCATTCCACTCCATTTCATTTGATTCCACTCCATTCCTTTCCATTCCACTACCTTCCTGTCCAATACACTCCATTCCTCTCCACTCCACTCCATATCCACTCCATTCCATGCCATTCCATTCCACTCCACTACATTCCATTCCATTCCACTGCATTCCATTCTATTCCATTCCATTCCACTCCACTGCTCTCCACTCCACTCCACACTACTCAATTCCACTCCATTCCTTTCCACTCCACTCTATTCCTCTCCACTCCATTCCACTCCATTCCATTCCATTCCATTCCCCTTCCCTCCACTCCAGTCCCCTCCACTCCACTCCATTCAATTCCTTTCCATTCCACTGCACTCCACTCCATTCCAATGCATTCCACTCCATTCCCCTCCACACCTCTCCATTCCATTCCATTCCATTCCATTCTATTCCATTCCACTTCTTTCCACTCCACTCCACTCCATTCCACTCCACTCAACTCCATTCAATGGCATTCCATTCCATTCAATTCCATTCCATTCCAATCCGTTCCACTCCATTCCATTCAATTCTCTCCTTTCCAGTCCATATCACTTCACTCCATTCTATTCCATTCCATTCATTCCATTCCACTCCATTCCATTCCATTCATTCCATTCCACTCCATTCCATTCCATTCCACTCTATTCCCGTCCATTACACTCTATTGCACTCCACTCCACTCCATTCCACACAATTCCCTTCCAGTACACTGCATTGCTTTCCCCTCCATTCCACTACACTCCATTCCATTCCACTCCATTCCACTCTATTCCCTTCCATTCCACTCCACTCTACTCCACTTTATTCCATTCTTGTTCATTCTATTCCATTCCATTCCTCTACCGTTCACTCCCTTCCACTCGACTCCATTCCACTCCATTCCATTTCATTCCACTCCACTCCATTCCATTCCATTCCACTCGACTCTTCTGCATTCCACTGAATTCCATTCCACTCCACTCCATTCCAGTCCACTCCAGTCCATTCCATTCCATTTCTTTCCACTCCCCTCCACTCCACTGCACTCCACTCCAATCCATTCTAGTCCTCTCTACTCCATTCCATTCCACTCTATTCCATTGCATTCCATGCTGCTCCATTTCATTCGACTACTTTCCAATCCCCTCCATTCCATTTCATTCCATTCAACTCCATTCCACTCCACAGCATTCCATTCCACTCCACTCCCCTCCATTCCATTTCATTCCACTACATTTCACTCCATTCCATTCCATTCCACTCCAGTCCATTCCATTTCCCTCCAATTCACGCCACTCCACTCTACTCCCATCCATTTCATTGCATTCTTTTCCTTTCCACCCCAATCTATTCCATTCCACACCACTCCACTCCACTCCACTCCTTTCCGTTCCATTCCACTCCATTCCATTCAATTCCTTTCTTCCCACAGGATCTCACTCTGTCACAAAAGCTGGATTGCAGTGGCACAATCTCAGCTCACATTTCTTTTCACCATTCCATTTCATTCCATTCCATCCCATTCCATTCTATACTATTTCACTCCAATCAACTGCACTCCAATCCATTCCATTCTACTCCATGCCGTTCCACTGAACTCCATTGCAATCCACTCCACTCCACTTCACTCCACTCCACTCAATTCCATTCCATTCCATTCCTTTTGACTCCATTGCATTCCATTTCTTTATTTCTTCAGAATATCACTGTGTCACACAGGCTAGAGTGCAGTGGCACAATCTCAGTTCACATTACATGTCACTTTCCATTGCATTGTATTCTATTGCATTGCATTAAATTGCTTTCCATTCCATTCCATTCCATTGCATTCCATTACATTCCATTACACTCCTTTCCAATCCACTCCACTCCACTCCACTACATTCCATTACATCTGATTCCATTCCACTCCATTCCACTCCACTCCACTCCACTGCTCTCCACTCCAATACATTCCAGTCCATCCCATTCCATTCCTCTCTATTCCACTGCACTACACTCCATCCCACTCCACTCTAGTTCATTCCATTCCATTCCATCCCATTGCATTCTTCTCCATTCCACTCCACACCACTTCACTCCAATCCATTCCATTCCACTCCAGTACCTTCAATTCCATTCCATTCCATTCCACTGTATTACTTTCCATTGATTTCTTTTGAGAGCATCTCAGTCTGTCACTCAGCCTGGAGTTCAGTGACACAATCTCAGCTTCCATTCCATTCCATTCCACTCCACTCCACTCCACTCCACTCTATTCTACTCCACTCCACTTCACCCCACACCAGTCCATTCCATTCCATTCTACTCCACCCCACTTCACCCAACACCACTCCATTCAACACCATTCCAATCGACTCCATTCTACTCCATTCCATTCAATTCCAATCCACTCCATTCCATTCCACTCCATTAAAATCCACTGCTTTCCATTCAATTCCACTCCACTGTAATCCACTCTATTCCATTCCAATCCATTCCATTCCATTCCTTTCCATTACATTCCACTCCAATCCAGTCCATTCCAATCTGTTCCATTCCTTTCGACTCCATTCCTTTCCATTCCTTTCCATTACATACCACTCCACTCCTCTCCATTCCATTCTATTCCATTCCATTAGACTCCATTCCATTCCATTCCTTTCCATCACATTCCACTCCACTCCAGTCCATTCCATTCTAATTAATTCCATTCGATTCGATTCCATTCCATTCCACTCCATTCCAGCCCACTCTACTCCAATCCACTGCAATCTAATCCAATCCATTCCATTCCATTCCTCTTTACTCCATTCCATGCCATTCCATTCCACTCCATTCCTGTCCACTCCATTCCACTCCACTCCATTCTACTCCACTCTATTCTATTCCAAACCACTCCATGCCACTTCACGAAACTCCACTCCACTTCACTCCACTCCATTTAATTCCACTTCGCTCCAATCCACTGCACTCCACTCCATTCCACTCCATTCCATTCCACTCCACTCCATTCCACACCACTCCACTCCAATCCACTCCTCTCCCTTCCATTCCATTCCACACCATTCCACTGCATTCCAGTCCACTCCAATCCACTCTAATCCATTACATTTCATTCCACTGCACTCCATGCTATTCCATTCCAATTCATTCCAATCCACTCCATTCTATTGCACTCCACTCCACTCCGCTATACTCCAATCCACTGCATTTATTACCAGTCGTTTCCATTTCACTCCATTCAACACCACTCCACTCGATTCCACCCAACTCCATTCCATTCCACTCCATTTCTTCCAACCCACTCCATTCCACTCCATCTCATTCCATTACACTCCATTCCATTCCACTCCACTCCACTCCGTTCCATTCCATTCCATTTCACGCCACTCCATTGCACATCATTCCACTCCATTCCACTCCACTCCACTCCATTCCATTCCAATCCATTCCATTCCACACCACTCCTTCCACTCGACTGCTTTCCAGTCCACTCCTGTCCATTCCACTCACCTCCACTCCACTCCCTTCCACTCCACTCCATTCCATTCCACTCCACTCCATTCCACTCTATTCCTTTCCACTGCACTCCACTCCACTCCATTACCCTCCATTCCATTCCACTTCATTCCAATCCACCCCATTCCATTGCAGTCCACTCCATTCAACTCCATTACACTCTAATCCATTCGAATCTGCTCGGCTTCATTCCTTTCCATTCCATTCCACTGTACTCCATTCCATTCCACTCCATTGCACTCCATTCCACTTCCCTCCACTCCACTCCCCTCCATTCCACTCCATTCCATTCCACTCCATTCCACTCCATTCCATTCCATTCTATTCCACTCCAATCCACTGCATTCCACCGCACTTCTTTCCACTCTACTCTGCTCCATTCCATTGCATTCCGTTCTATTTCATTCTATTCTATTCCATTCCACTCTCCTTTATGCCATTCCAGTCCGCTCCATTGCATTCCATTCCATTCCATTGCAATCCACTCCATTCCATTCCATTCCATCCCACTCCACTCCATTCCAATCCACTCCGCTCCATTCCACTCCACACCACTCGATTCTTTCCATTGCATTCCAATCCACTCCATGGCATTCCTTTCCCCTCTCGACTCCATTCCAATCCACTCTGATCCATTCCATTCCATTCCACCCCACTCCACTCCATTCCAATCTATTCCTCTCTATTCCTCTCCAGTCCACTCCATGCTTCCCATTGCATTCCAGTCCACTCCATTTCATTCCATTCTACTCTACTCCATTGCAGTCCACTCAATTCCACTCCACTCCATTGCATTCCTTTACATTCAACACCATTCCTTTCCACTCCAGTCCATTCTAGTCAACTCCACTCCATTCCACTCCACTCCAATCCTCTCAACTGCATTTTATTCCACTCTGCTCCATTTCATTCCATTCCACTCCAGTCCTCTCTATTCCAATACATTCACTCTATTCCACTCCACTCCACTCCATTCTTCCAAGTCCATTCCATTTCACTCCATTCCATTCCATTCCACTCTACTCAATTCCACTTCACTGCATTCCATTCCTTTCCATTCCACTCCATTCCATTCCACTCCACTCCATTCCAGTCCACTCCACTACGTTCTTCTCCACTGCACTCCACTAGACTCATCTACATTCCATTCCACTCCACTCCATTCCATTACACTCCACTCAATTCCATTTCAATGCATTCCACTGCACTCCTCTCCACTCCCCTCCATTCCATTCAAATCCATTCCACTCTACCCCACTCCATTGTACTCCACTCCACTCCATTCCATTCCTTTCAACTCCATTCCATTCCATTCCATTCCTTTCCACTCCTCTCTACTTAACTCAACTGCACTCCACTCCAATACATTCCATTCCATTACATTCCACTGCTATCAACTCCAATCCATTCCATTACACGCCAGTCCATTCCATAGCACTCCACTCCTCTCCACTCCACTCCACCCCATTCCATTCCTTTCCACTCCATTCCATTCTATTACTTTTTTTCCACAGGATCTCACTCTGTGACAAATGCTGGAGTGCAGTGGCACAATCTCAGCTCACATTTCTTTTCATCATCCCTTTGCATTCCTTTCCATCCCTTTCCATTCCATATTTTTTCACTCCACTCTGCTGCACTCCACTCCATCCCATTCCACTCCAGCACTTTACATTTGCCTCCATTGCAATCCACTCCACTGCACTCCACTCCACTCCATTCCGTTACGTTCCATTCCTTTTCCCTCCGTTGAATTCCATTCCTTTCTTTCAATAGGATATTTCTGTCACCCTGGCTGCAGTGCAGTAGCACAATCTCAGCACGCTTTACATGTCACTTTCCATTGCATTGCATTCTATTCCTATGCATTCTATTGCATTCCATTCCATTTCATTCCACTCCATTCCATTCAATTCCATTCCACTCCTTTCCACTCCACTCCAGTCCACTACGTTCCATTACATCTGATTCAACTCTACTTCATTCCACTCCTCTACACTTTATCCCACTCCAGCGCATTCCATTCCATTCCATTCCATCCCATTCCATTCCTCTCCATTCCACTCTATGCCACTTCATTCCACTCCACTCTAGTCCACTGCACTCTTTTCCTTTCCATTCCATTTCAATGCATTCCATTCCATTCCTCTCTTTCGACATTAGCTCACTCTGTCACTCAGAATTAAGCCCAGTGGCACATTCTCAGCTTCCATTCCATTCCATTGCATTCCACTCCACTGCAGTCCACTCCAATCCACTCCAGTCCATTACATTCCAGTCCATTCCACTCCACTCCACTCCAAACCACTCCATTCCGCTCCATTCCACTCCATTCCATTCCACTCATTTCCACTCCACTCCACTTCACACCACTCCATTCAACTCCATTCCACTCCATTCCATTCCACTCCATTCCACTCCACTCCATTCCATTCTATCCCCCTCCAATCCACTCCACTGCGTTGATTTTCATTCCAATCCATTCCATTCCATTCCACTCCATTCCACTTCATTCCATTCCATTCCACTCCACTCCACTCCATTCCATTCCACTCCATTTCACTCCATTCCACTCCACTCCACTCCACTACAATCCACTGCAGTACATTCCTTTCCTTTTCGTTTCTTTCCACTGCATTCCACTCTCTTCCATTCCATTACTTTCCACTCCATTCCATTCTCCTACACTCCATTCCATTCCGTTCCATTCCACTCCTTCCCATGACACACCATTACACTCCATTCCACTCCTTTCCTGTCTACTCATTTCCACTGGACTACATTCCATTCTATTCCACTCCACTTCACTCCAACACATTCCATTTCATTCCATTCCACTCGACTCCATTCCATTCCACTCCACTCCACTCCAGTCAAATCCAGTCACCTCCATTCCATTCCCCTCCATTCCAATCCAATCCATTCCACTCCACTCCATTCCATTCTATTCCACTCCACTCCAATCCACTCCACTACATTGCATTCCATTCAAGTCCACTCCTCTCCACTCCATTTGTTTCTCATCTATTCCATTCCACTCCATTCCACTACACTTCACTCCATTCCATTCCACTCCATTCCATTGCATTTCACTCCACTTGACTCCATTCCACTCAACTCCATTCCAGTCCACTCAACTCCATTCCATTTCATTCCACTCCACTCCACTCCATTCTAATCCTTTCCACTCCATTCCTCTCCAATCCACTCCAATCCATTCCATTCCACTCCCTTCCACACCACTCCACTCCATTCCATTCCACTCCACTCCATTCCATGCCATTCCATTCCATTCCACTCAATTCCATTCCGTTCTTCTCCATTCCAGTCAATTCCACTCCACTCCTCTCCACTCCACTCCATTCTATTCCATTCCATTCCATTCCATTTCATTCCATTCCATTCCATTCCATTGCATACCATTCCATTCCACTGCATTCCATTCCACTCCATTCGAGTCTATTCCACTCCATTCCACTCCACTCCTCTCTATTCAACTCCATTCCCCTCCATACTACTCCATTCCATTCCAATCCAATCCACTCCATTCCTTTCCATTCCACTACTTGCCACTCTAATCCATTCCATTCCACTCCACTCTACTCCTATCCTATCCAGTCCTCTTCATTCCATTCCACTATATTCCACTCCACTCCACTCCTTTCCATTCCACTTCACTCCACTCCAATCCACTCCATTCCACTCCACTCCATTCCACTCCACTCCATTTCATTCCATTCCATTCCACTCGACTCCACTCCATTGCACTGCTCTCCTCTCCACTCTATTCCATTCCATTCCACTTCATTCCATTCCATTCCACTCTACTCCATTCAACTCCAATCCATTCCAGTCAATTCCATTCCCTTCCACTCCATTTGACTCCATTCCACTCCGCCCTACTCCATTCCACTCCACTCCACTCAATTCAATTGCATTCCACTCCATTCCTCTCCATTCCATTCCATTCCACTCCACTCCACTCCATTACACTCCACTTCACTCCTCTCCCTTCAGTCCTCACCAATCCATTCCATTCCATTCGTTTCAACTCCAATACATGCCCTTACACAACACTCCATTCCACACCTCTGTACTCCACTCCGCTCCACTCCTCTCCTTTGAATTCCACTCCATTCCATTCCATTCTTTTTTTTCGAGAGTATCTCACTCTGTCACAAAAGATGGAGTGCAGTGGCACAATCTCAGCTCACATTTCTTTTCACCGTTGCATTTCATTCCATTCCATCCTATTCCATTCAATACTATTTCACTCCGGTCGACTACACTCCACCCCATTTTATTCCACTCCATCCCCTTCCATTCGGCTCCATTCCAATCCACTCCACTCCACTCCACTCCACTCCACTCCACTCCACTCTACTGTATTCCATTCCATTCCATTTCACTCTCTTGCATTCCATTCCTTTCTTTCTACAGGATATCACTGTGTCATCCAGGCTGGAGTGCAGTGGCACAATCACAGCTCACATTACATGTCACTTTCCAATGCATTGAATTCCATTCAATTGCATTCCATTGCTTTCCATTCCAATCCATTCCATTCCACTGAATTCCTTTCGTTTCCAAAACACTCCTTTCCACTCCACGTAACTCCAGTCCACTACGTTCCATGCCATCCTATTCCATTCCACTGAATTCCACTCCTCTCCACTCCACTGCACTCCAATCCACTCCATTCCACTCCATCCCATTCTATTCCGATCAATTCCACAGCAATCCACTCCACCCCACTCCATTCCACTTCATTCTATTCCATTCCACTCTAATCCATTCCATTCCACTCTACACCACCACAATCCTCTCCAATCCACTTCATTCCATTCCACTCGTTTCCGCTCCACTCCATTCCACTCCATTCCATTCCACTCCACTCCACTGCATTGCACTCGACTCCATTCCACTCCATTCCATTCCATTCCATTCCACTCGAGTGCACTCCATTACACTCCACCCCACTCCATTGCACTTCTCTCCTCTCCACTTCATTCCGTTCCATTCCACCCCATTCCGTTCCATTCCACTCTACTCCATTCCACTCCACTCCATTCCACTCCACTCCATTCCATTCCACTCCATTAGACTCCATTGCACTCCACCATACTTCATTCCACTCCACTCCACTCCATTCAATTGCATTCCACTCCATTCCTCTGTATTCCATTATATTCCACTCCACTCCACTTCACTCCCCTCCTCTTCACTCCTCTACAATCCATTCCACTCCATTCGTTTCAATTCTAATACATTCCCTTCGACACCACTTCATTCCACACCACTCTACTCTTCTCCACTCTACTCCATTCCATTCCACTTCATTTCATTCCATTCCATTCCTTTTTTTTCCGCAGGATCTCACCCTGTCACAAAAGATGGAGTGAAGTGGCACAATCTCAGCTCACATTTCTTTTCACTGTTCCATTGCATTCCATTCCATCCCATTCCATTCAATGCCATTTCACTCCCCTCCACTGCACTCGACTTCCATTCATTCCACTCCATCCCATTCCTTTTGGCTCCATTCCAATCCACTCCACTGTACTCCACTCCACTCCATTCCATTCCATTTCACTCCATTGCATTCCATTCCTTTCTTTTGACATGATATCACTGTCATCCAGGCTGGAGTGCAGTGGCACAATCTCAGCTCACATTACATGTCACTTTCCATTGCATTGAAATCTATTCCACTGCATTCCATGGCTTTCCATTCAATACCATTCCATTCCATTCCATTGAATTCCATTACACTCCTTTCCACTCCATGTAACTCTAGTGCACTACATTCCATGCCATCTGAATCCATTCCACTGAATTCCTCTCCTCTCCACTCCACTGCACTCCAATCTACTCCATTCCACTCCATCACATTCCTTTCTGATCCATTCCACTGCACTCCACTCCTCTCCACTTCATTCCATTCCATTCCATCCCCTTCCATTCCTCTCCATTCCACTCCACTCCACTCCACTCCACTCCACTGCAGTCCACTCCACTCCAATCCATTCCATGTCATTCCATTCCAGTGAATTCCATTCCATTCCTTTCTTTTGACAGTATCTCACTCAGTTAATCATCCTGGAGGGCAGTGGCACAATCTCAGGTTCCATTCCATTCCGTTCCATTCGACTCCAGTCCACTCCACTGCACTCCACCCTACTCCATTACACTCCATTCCACCCCATTCTATTCCACTACATTTCACACAACTCCATTACATTCCATTCCAGTCTACTCCACTCCACTCCATTCCATTCCAATCCATTCCACTCCTCTCCATTCCATGATCCCATTCTATTCCACCCCACTACACCCCATTACATTCCACTACATTCCACTCCACTCCACTCCACTCCACTCCACTCTATTCTGCTCCATTCCATTCCATTCCATTCCATTTCATTCCACTCCATTCCATTCCATTCCTCTGCATTCCATTCCATTCCATTCCATTCCATTCCTTTCCACTCCATTCCACTTCATTTCATTCCACTCAACTCCACTCCAATCCATTCCACTCCACTCCATTCCAATCCACTGCACTCCATTCTTTGCCACTCTATTCCACTCCACTCCATTCCACTCCACTGCACTGAATTCTACTCCACTTCTGTCCATACGTTTCCATTACATTTCACTGCATTCCATTCCCCTCCACTCCACTCCATTCCTCTCCAGTCAACTTCATTCCACTCCACTCCACTCCACTACACTCCTCAACATTCTAATTCATTCCATTCCATTCAATTCCATTCCTTTCCACTCCACTCTACTCCACTCCAATCCAGTAAAATCCATTCCACTCCATTCCATTCCACTCCATTGCACTCCACTCCAATCCACTCCACTCCATTCCATTCCACTCCACTCCACCCCAATCCACTCCACCCCATACCACTCCACTCCATTCCATTCCATTCCATTCCACTCCCCTCAACCCCATTTCACTGCCCTACACTCCATCAAACTCCAGCCAATACCACTCCACTACTTCCACTCCATGCCGTTCCATGTAATTCCATGCCATGCCACTCAACTCCACTTCTTTCCACTACACTCCACTCCATTACATTCTGCTCCGTTCCATTCCACTCCATTCTATCCCAGTCCACTCCAATCCATTGCACTCCATTGTGTTCCATTCCATTCCATGCCATTCCACTCCACTCCAATCGACTCCAATCCACTCCACTCCATTACTGTCCACTCCACTCCACTCTATTCCTCTCGACTCCATTGCATTCCATTCTATTCCACTCCACTCCCCTCCATTCCACTCTACTCCACTCCATTCCAATCCATTCCACCCCATTCCATTCCATTCAACTCCATTCTAGTTTAATCCACTCCACTCCACTCCACTCCATTCCAAAACACTCCACTCCATTCCATTCCACTCCACTCCACTCCACTACATTCCATTCCATTCCATTCCATTCCATTCCATTCAATTCCATTCCTCTCCACACAACACCCCTCCACTCCAATTCAGTCTATTCCATTCCACTCCACTCCATTCCATTAAATTCCACTACATTTTCTGCCACTCCATTCCACACCATTCCATTCCACTCCAATCCACTCAATTCTACTCCACTTCTCTCCATACCGTTTCATTCCATTCCACTCCATTCGATTCCACTTCATTCTATTCCATTCCATTGCATTCCACCCCACTCCACTCTACTACACTGCGTTCCATTCCACTCCCCTCTTCTCCATTCATTCCTATCCATTCCCTTCCACTCCACTCCACTCCACTCCACTCCACTCCACTCCAACCCATTCCATTCCATTCCATTCCATTCCATTCCATTCCATTCCATTCCATTCCATTCCATTCCACTCCACTCCATTCCACTGCACTCCATTACATTCCATTGCATTCCATTCCACTCCACTGCATTCCACTCCAATCCACTCCATTCCACCCCAATCCACTCCAGTCCATTCCATTCCATTCCACTCCATTTCATTCCTTTCCAATCCATTCCTGTCCACTCCACTCCACTGAATTCCACTCCACTCCTCTCCATTCCACTCCTTTCCATTCCACTCCCTTCCACTCCACTCCACTCCATTCTACTCCACTGCAATCCATTCCATTCCATATGATTCCTCTCCACTCCACCCTACTCTACTCCACTCCATTCCGAGCCATTCCATTCAATTCCATTCCATTACATTCCCCTCTACTCCACTCCATTCAACTCCACTCCACTCCAATCCATTACACTCCACTCCATTCCATTCCATTCCATTCCATTCCCTTCCATTCCATTAGATTCTACTCCATTCCATTCCACTCTATTCCACTCCACTCCACTCCAATCCACTGCATTCCATTCCATTCAAATCCGCTCAATTCTACTCCAGTCTACTCGAATCCACTCCACTATACTCCATTCCGTTCCACTCTATTCCATTCCATTCAATTCCTTTCTTTCCATAGTATCTCACTCTGTCACAAAGGCTGGAGTGCAGTGGCACAATGTCAGCTTACGTTTCTTTTCACCTTTCCATTGCATTCCATTCCATCAACTTCCATGCCATAGTGTTTCACTCCACTCCACTCCATTCCATTCCATTCCACTCCATCCGAATTCATTCGAATCCATTCCATTCCACTCAACTCCACTCTACTCCACTCCATTTCATTCCATTCCATTCCTCTCCGCTGAATTCCACTCCACTCCACTCCACTCCATTCCATTACGCTCCATCCCATTCCATTCGATTACATCCCACTGCACTGCATTCCGCTCCACTCCATTCCACTCCACTCCACTCCATTCCACTCCATTCCACTCCACTTCATTCCACTCCACTCCATTTCATTCCACTCTAACCCATTCCACTCCACTGCGCTCCATTCCATTTCATTCCGTTCCACTTCATTCCACACCAATCCAATCCATTCCACTCCATTCCACTCCACTCCCTTCAACCCCATTCCATTCCATTCCACTGTATTTCAACTCCATTCCACTGTATTTCAGTCCAGTCCACTCCATTCCACTCCATTTCATTCCATTCCATTCCACATTCCATTCCACATTCCTTTCCACGTTCCATTCCATTCTATTCCGTTTTCCATTCCCCATTCCATTCCACCTTCCATTACTTTCATTCCACATTGCATTAAACATTCTATTCCACGTTCCATTCCTTTCCATTCCACATTCCATTACATTCAGTTCCACATTCCATTCCACATTCCATTCCAATACACTCTTCATTCCATTCCATATTGCATCCCATTACATTGCACATTCCATTCCTTTCTTTTCCATTCCATTCCTGATTCCATTTCACATTCCATTCCATTCCATTGCACTTTCCTTTCCAGTCCGTTCCACGTTCCATTTCACATTTCATTTTATTTCATTCCACATTCCATTCCATTCCATTCCATTCCACATTCCATTCCATTCCATTCCACATTCCATTCCATTCCATTCCACATTCCGATGCTTACAATTCCATTCCACAATCCATTCCGTTCCATTTCACATCCGATTCCTTTCCATTCCACTCCACAGTCCATTCTATTCCTTTCCACATTCCATTCCACGTTCCACTCCATTGCATTCCACATTCCAATCCGTTCCTTTCCAATCCTTTCTATTCCACATGCCATTTCATTCGATTCTACATTCCATTCCACTCCATTCCACAATCAATTCCATTGCATTCCACCTTCCATTCCATTGCATTCCACTCCACGTTCCATTCCATAATCCTTTCCACGTTCAATTCCACTTTCCATTACATTTTCCGATCCAGGTTTCATTCCACGTTCCATTCCATGTTCCGTTCCTTTCCATTCCATGTTCCATTCGTTATTCCATTCCAATTTCCATTCCACATTCCATTGCACATTCCATTCCGTGTTCTATTCCATTCCATTCCACATTCCATTCCATTCCGTTCCACGTTCCATTTCACGTTCCACTCCATTCCATTCCATTCCATTCCAGATTCCATTCCACATTCCATTCTGTTAAAGTCTGCATTCCATTCCATTCTATTCCATTCCATTACAGATTCCATTTAACATTACATTCCATTCCTTTCCACGTTCCATTCCATTCCATTCCACGTTCCATTCCAGATTCCATTCCACATTCTATTCCATTTCATTCCACATTCCATTCCATTCCATTCCACTTTCCATACCATTCCATTCCACTTTCCATTCCATTCCATTCCACATTCCATTCCACATCCCATTCCATTCCACATTCCATTCCATTCCATTCCATTCCACATTCCATTCCATCCATTTCCATTCCACAATCCAATCCATTCCATTACACATTCCATTCCTTTCCATTCCATTTCACAGTCCATTCCATTCCATTCCAAATTCCTTTCCTCATTCCATTCCACATTCCATTCCATTCCGTTCCAAACAATTCCATTCCACATTCCATTTCATTTGATTCTACATTCCATTCCATTCCAATCCAGAATCCATTCGATTCCATTGCACAATCCATTCAACTCCATTCCTCTCCACGTTCCATTCCACATTCCATTCCACTTTCCATTCCACTTTCCTTTACTCGTTCCACTCCACGTTTCATTCCACATTCCACTCCATGTTCCATTTCATTGCATTCCATGTTCCTTTCCTCATTCCATTCCACGTTCCATTCCATTCCATTTCACATTCCACTGTACATTCTATTCCTCATTCCATTCCATTCCATTCCACATTCCATTCCATTGCGTTCCACATTCCATTCCACATTCCATTCCATTCCATTCCATTACAAACCACATTCCATTCCATTCTATTCCATTCCGTTCCTCATTCCAATTCACATTACGTTAGATTCCATTCGAAGTTCCATTCCTTTAAACTACACATGCAATTCCATTCTATTTCATTTCATTCCACATTCCATTTCACATTCCATTCCATTAAATTACACATGCAATTCCATTCTGCTTCATTCCATTCCTCATTCCATTTCACATTCCATTCCATTCCATTCCACGTTCCATTCCAATCCATTCCACGTTCCATTCCACATTCCGATCCATTCAATTCCACAGTCCATTCAGTATTCCTTTCCATTCCATTCCACTTTCCATTCGTTTCCATTCCATTCCATGTTCCATTTCATTCCATTTCACATTCCATTCTGTTCCATTCCATTGCATTCCACTTTCAATTCCATTCCATTCCTTTCCATATTCCATTGCATTCCACTCTCCATTCCATTCCATTCCACATTCCATTCCACATTCCTTTCCATTCCATTCCACATTTCATACCATTCCATTCCTTTCCAGTTTCCATCTCACATTCAATTTGATTCTATTCCATTCCATTCCCTTCCATTCCACATTGCATTCCATTCCTTTCCACATTCAATTCCATATTGCCTACCATTCCATTGAACATTCCATTCCATTTTCCTTTCCCATTCATTCAATTTGACATTCCATTCTATTCCATTCCTTCATTCTACATTCCAATCCATTCCTTTCCACATTCTTTTCCATTCCGTTCCACATTCCATTCCATTCCATTCCACATTCCATTACAAATTCTATTCCATTCCATTCCGCATTGCATTGCAAATTCCATTCAATTACATTCGACATTCCGTTCCAAATTCCATTCCATTCCATTCCACATTCCATTGCATATTCCATTCCATTCCATTCCACATTCCTTTCCATTCCATTCCACATTCCATTCCATTCCACATTGCATTCCATTCCTTTCCACTTTCCATTCCACGTTGCATTCCACGTTCCAATCCATGTTCCATTTCAGTCCATTCCATGATCCATTCCACGTTCCATTCCACTTTCCTTTCCACCTTCCTTTCCACGTTCCATTCCACATTCCTTTCCATGTTCCGTTCCACATTCCATTCCACATTTCTTTCCCGCTTCCATTCAGCTTCCCTTTCCAAATTTCATTCCAATTCATTCCACTTTCCATTCCATTCCTTTCCACATTTCATTCCATTCCTTTCCAATCCACATTCCATTCCACATTCCATTAAACGTTCCATTCCACATTTCATTCCATTTCATTGTACATTCCATTCCACAATCCATTGCACATTCCATTCTATTCCATTCCGTATTCCGTTCCATTCCATTCCACATTCCTTTCCATTCCATTCCACATTGCGTTCCATTCCATTCCACATTCCATTCCATTCAATTCCACACTCCATTCCAGTCAATTCCAAACCATTCCATTCCTTTCCACATTAAATTCCATTCCATTCCACTGTCCATTCCACATTCCCTTCCATTCCGTTCGACATTCCATTCGTTTCCATTCCTTTCCGCTCCACATTCAATTTCATTCCGTTTCATTCCACATTCAATTTCATTCCATTCCATTCCTTGTCACATTCCATTCCTTTCCATTCCTTTCCACATTCCATTCAAATCCATTCCATACCACATTCCATTCCACTCCACATTCTATTTTACATTCCATTCCATTACATTCCACGTTCCATTCCGCATTCAGTTCCATTCCATTCCACATTCCGTTCCATTCAATTCCATTCAAGTCCACATTCCATTCCATTCCTTTCCATTACAGTTTCGACTCCATTGCATTCCACATTCCATTCCACATTCCATTCCATTACTTTCCACGTTCCATTCCACATTCCATTCCATTGCATTCCTCATTCCATTCCACATTCCATCACATTTCTTTCCACATTCCATTCCATTCCATTCCACATTCCATTCCATTCTATTCCATATTCCATTTCTTTCCATTACACTTTTAATTCAATTACATTCCTTTCAATATTCCATTCCATTACATTCCTCATTCCATTCCACTCCATTTCATTCAACTTTCCACTCCATTCCATTCCACACTCCATTCCATTCCATTCCACATTCAATTCCACTTTCCTTTCCATTCCATTCCACGTTCCATTCCACATACCATTCCGCTTTCCATTCCACATTCCACTCTATTCCTTTTCACATTCCATTCCATTCCATTCCAATTTCCATTTAACGTTCCATTCCTCTCCATTCAACGATCCATTCCATTCCACTTTCCATTCCATTCCATTTCACTATCCATTCCGTTCCATTCCACTTTCCCTTCCATTCCATGTTCCATTCCATTCCATTCTATGTTCCCTTCCACATTCCATTCCTCCTTCCAATCCACATTCCATTCCATTCCACATTCCATTCCACATTCCATTCCACATTCCTTTCCACATTCCATACCATTCTATTCCACTTTCCATTTCATTTTCCATTTCACTCCATTACACGTTCCATTCCATTCCACCTTCCTTTCCATACCATTCCACGTTCCATTCCATTCCATTCCACTTTCCATTCCATTACATTCCACTTTCCATTCCGCATTCCATTCCATGTTCCATTAAACTTTCCATTCCATTCCATTTCACTATCCATTCCGTTCCATTCCACTTTCCCTTCCATTCCATGTTCCATTCCATTCCATTCTATGTTCCCTTCCACATTCCATTCCTCCTTCCAATCCACATTCCATTCCATTCCACATTCCATTCCACATTCCATTCCACATTCCTTTCCACATTCCATACCATTCTATTCCACTTTCCATTTCATTTTCCATTTCACTCCATTACACGTTCCATTCCATTCCACCTTCCTTTCCATACCATTCCACGTTCCATTCCATTCCATTCCACTTTCCATTCCATTACATTCCACTTTCCATTCTGCATTCCATTCCATGTTCCATTAAACTTTCCATTCCATTCCATTCCACGTTCCATTCCTCATTCCATTCCGCGTTTCATTCCATTGCATTCCTCATTCCATTCCTCATTGCATTCCATTCCATTCCACTTTCTATTCCATTCAATTCAACTTTCCATTCCATTCCAATCCACATTCTATACCACATTCCATTCCATTCCTCTTTCCTTTCCATTCCATTCCACCATGCATTCCATTCCTTTCTGTTTCCATTCCATTCAAATCCACCTTCCGTTCCATTCAATTTTCCATTCCATTCCACTTTCCATTCCACGTTCCACTCCACGTTCCACTCCACGTTTCATTTCACGTTCCTTTCCACTTTCCATTCCACTTTCCACTCCACGTTCCGTTCGACATTCCATTCCATGTTACATTCCATTTCATTCCCCGTTCCATTCCTCATTCCATTCACATTCCATTCCATTCCATTCCACATTCTATTCCACGTTCCATTCCTCATTCCATTCCATTCCGTTCCACATTCTATTCCATGTTCCATTCCAATCCATTCCACATTCCACTCTGCTTTCCATTCCATTAGAAACCACATTCCATTACAGTACAATCCACATTCCATTCCATTCCTTATTCGATTTCACATTCCATTCCATTCCTTTTCACATTCGATTCCATTCCATTCCACATTCCATTCCATTCCATTTCATTCCATTCCTCATTCCATTTCACATTCCATACCATTCTACTCCACGTTCCATTCCATTCCATTTAACGTTGCATTCGACATTCCATTCCATTCCATTCCATATTCCATTCCATATTCCATTCCATTCCATTCCACATTGCATTCGATTCCATTCCCTTCCATTCCACATTCCATTCCCTTCCATTCCACATTCCATTCCATTCCATTTCACGTTCTATTGCATTCCATTGCGTTCCACATTCCATTCCATTGCATTTCACATTCCATTCCATTCCAAATTCAATACCGTTCCATTAGACATTACTTTCCATTCCATTCCACTGCATTCCGCGTTCCATTCCATTCCATTCAACATTCCATTCCATTCCATTCCACATTCCACACCATTCCATTCCACTTTCCTTTCCATTCGCATTCCATTCCTTTCTATTCCATTCGCTTTCCATTCCTTTCCATTCCACATTCAATTCAATTCCAATCCACATTAAATTCCATTCAAATCCACATTCCATTGCATTCCACTCCTTTCCATTACACATCCCATTCCACACCATTCCATTACAAATTCCATTCCCCATTCCATTCGATTCCATTCCATGCTCCATTCCATTCCGTTCCATTCCATTGCATTCCTCGTTCCAATCCATTCCATTCCACATTCCATTCCACGTTCCATTCTATTAAAGTCCGCATTCCATTCCATTCTTTTCCATTCCATTACTGATTCCATTTCACATTACATTCCATTCCATTCCTGATTCCATTTCACATTACATTCCATTCCATTCTACGTTCCATTCCACATTCCGTTCCATTCCATTCCACATTCCATACATTTCCTTTCCCCTTTCCATTCCATTCCATTCCACATTCCATTCCACATTCCATTCCATTCCACATTCCATTCCATACCTTTCCATTCCACAATCCATTCCATTCCATTACACATTCGATTCCTTTCCATTCCTTTCCACAGTCCATTCAATTCCATTCCAAATTCCTTTCCACATTCCATTCCACATTGCTCTCCATTCCATTCCACATTCCACTCCATTCCGTTCCAAACCATTCCATTCCACATTCCATTTCATTTGTTTCTACATTCCATTCCATTCCATTCCAGAATCCATTCCATTCCATTCCACATTCCACTCCACTCCATTCCTCTCCACTTTCCATTCCACATTCCATTCCACTTTCCATTCCACTTTGCTTTACTCGTTCCACTCCACGTTTCATTCCACATTCCATTCCATGTTTCATTACATTACATTCCATGTTCCATTCCTCATTCCATTCCACGTTCTATTCCATTCCATTTCACATTCCACTGCACATTCCATTCTACATTCCATTCCATTCCATTCCTCATTCCATTCCACTGCATTCCACATTCCATTCCACGTTCCATTCCATTCCATTCCATTACAAGCCATATTCCATTCCATTCTCTTCCATTCCATTCCTCATTCCATTTCACATTACATTAGATTCCATTCGAAGTTCCTTTCCATTAAATTACACATGCAATTCCATTCTATTTCATTCCATTCCTCATTCCATTTGACATTCCAATCCATTCCATTCCACGTTCCAATCCATTCCATTCCAAGTTCCATTCCATTCCATTCCACGTTCCATTTCACATTCCATTCCGTTCCACTCCACATTCATTCCACATTCCATTCCATTCCATTCCACATTCCATTTCATATTCCACTCCGTTCCATTCCACATTCATTCCACATTCCATTCCACATACCATTCCACATTCCATTCCATTCCATTCCACATTCCATTCCATTCCATTCCACATTCGATTTCACATTCCATTCCACATTCCATTCCATTCCTTTCCACATCCCATTCCACATTCCATTTAATGTTCCTTTCCTCTCCATTCCACGTTCCATTCCACGTTCCATTCCACGTCCCATTTCTTTTCATTCCGCGTTGAATTCCACAGTCAATTCCATTCCATTTCACGTTCCTTGCTACATTCCATTCCAAATTCTATTCCAAGTTCCTTTCTGTCAATTCCATATTCCATTCCACACTCCATTCCAAATTCCTTTCCACATTCTATTCCATTCAATTCCACACTCCATTCCACATTCCTTTGCAGATTCCATTCCGTTCCATTCCACATTTCTTTCCAGATTACATTCCACATTCCATTCCACATTCCATTCCATTCCATTACACATTCCATTCCATTCCATTCCAGATTCCATTTCACATTCCGTTTCACAATCCATTCCACATTCTGTTGCACACTCCATTCCACATTCCATTCCACATTCCATTTCATTCCTTTCCATTCCACATACCTTTCCAGATTCCATTCCCCATTCCATTCCACATTCCATTTCATTCCATTCCACATTACATTCCATTCCATTCCACTTTCTTTTCCACATTCCATTCCATTCCATTCCACATTCCATTCCTTTCCATTCCACGCTACATTCCATGTTCTTGTCCACGTTTCATTCCACGTTCCAGACTTCATTCCATTCCATTCCTTTCCACGTTCCATTCCTTTCAATTCCACTTTCCATTCCATTACATTTCACATTCCATTCCACATTCCATTCCTTTCCATTCCACATTCCATTTCACATTCCATTCCACATTACATTCCACACTCCATTCCACATTCAATTCCACATTCCATTCCTTTCCATTCCACATTCAATTCCACATTTCATTCCAGATTCCATTCCGTTTCATTCCACATCCCATTACACTTTCCATTCCATTCCATTTCAGATTCCATTCCATTCAATTCCACATTCCTTTCCACATTCCATTCCACATTCCATTTCACATTCTGTCCGACATTCAGTTCTACATTCCATTCCATTCCATTTCACACTCCATTCCAATTCTTTCCACATTCCATTCCACATTCCATTCCATTCGGTTCAACATTCCAATCCAATCCATTTCACATTCCATTCCGTTCCATTCCACATTCGTTTCCACATACCATTCCACCGGCCATTACACATTCCAATCCACATTCCATTCCACATTCCAATCCGTTCCATTTCACAATTCCATTCCGCTCCATTCCGAATTCCTTTCCACATTCCATTCCACGTTCCATTCCACATTCCGTTCCTCATTCCATTCCACATTCCATTCCATTTCATTTCATTCCACATTCCATTCCTTTCCATTCCACCTTACATTCCACTTTCCTTTCCACGTTCCTTTCCAAGTTCCAATCCACGTTGCATTCCATTCCATTCCACGTTCCATTCCATGTTCCATTCCACAATCCATTTCACATTCCATTACACGTTCCATTCCATTCCATTCCACATTCCATTCCTTTCCATTCCATGTTCCATTTCATTCCATTCCATGATCCATATCATTCCATTCCACATTCCATTATACATTCCATTTCGCATTCCATTCCAGAATCCATTCCATTCCAATCCACGTCGCATTCCTTTCCATTCCACGTTCCATTCCGTTCCACACTCCATTACATTCCATCCCACATTACATTTCATTGCATTCCACATTCCTTTCCACATTGCATTACAATCCATTCCATTCCACTTTCCATTCCACATTCCATTCCACATTCCATTCCCCGTTCCATTCCATTCCATTCCGCATTCCCTACTATTCTCTGCCATTCCACATTCCATTCCATTCCATTCCACATTCCATTCCATTTCATTCCACATTGCATTCGATATTGCA
The DNA here is from genome assembly GCF_028885655.2 of Pongo abelii. Classification (NCBI taxonomy): domain Eukaryota; kingdom Metazoa; phylum Chordata; class Mammalia; order Primates; family Hominidae; genus Pongo; species Pongo abelii. The sequence goes on from NC_071998.2 coordinate 6,582,583, forward strand.
TTCCACATTCCATTCCATTCCTTTCCACATTCCATTCCATTCCATTCCACTTTCAGTTCCATTCCATTCCATATTCCATTCAACATTCCATTTCATTCCATTCCACATTCCATTCCATTCCACATCCCATAACTTTCCATTCCACATCCCATAACTTTCCATTCCACATTCCATTCAGTATTCAATTCCACGTCCCATTCTACATTCCATTTCACTTTCCATTGCACGTTTCATTCCATTCTATTCCACGTTACATTCCATTCCATTCCACGTTCCATTACATACCATTCAATTCCATTCCACATTTCATAACATTCCCTTCCATTCCATATTCCTTTCCTTTCCTTTACACATTCGATTGAATTCCATTCCACATTCCATTCCATTTCATTCCATTCCATTCCACATTCCATTGCACATTACATTCCCTTCTATTCCATATTCCATTACATTCCATTCCACATTTCATTCCACTTTCCATTCCACGTTCCATTCCGTGTTCCATTACTCGTTCAATTCCACGTTCCATTCCATGTTCCAATCCATTCCATTCCAGATTCCACTGCACATTACACTCAATTCCATTCCATATTCCATACCATTAACTGCCATTCCATTCCACGTTCCATACCATTCCACCTTCCATTCCATTCCATTCCACATTCCATTCTGCATTCCATTAAATTCCTTTCCACATTCCATTCCATACCATTCCCTATTCCATAACTTCGCATTCCACATTCCGTTCCTCATTCAATTCCACGTTGCATTCCACATTTCATTCCACATTCCTTCCCACGTTCCTTTCCATTCCATTCCACTTTCTATTCCATTGCACGTTCCATTCCACATTCAATTCCGCATACCATTCCATTTCATTCCACGTTCCATTCCACGTTCCATTCCATTCTATTCCACGTTCCATTTTACGTTACATTATGTTCCATTCCACATCCCATTCCACAAACCATTCCACATTCCATTCCACATTCCATTCCAAATCCCATTGAATTCCAGTCCACTTTCGATTCCACATTCCACTCCATTCCATTCCAAATTCCATTTCATTTCAATCCAATTCCCATTCCACATTCCATTCCATTCTATTCCATATTCTATTCCACATTCTGTTCCACATTCCTTTCCATTCCATTACACATTCCATTCCACAATCCATTCCATTCCATTCCTCGTTCTATTCCACGTTCCATTCCACATTCTTTTCCACATTCCATTCCATTCCATTACACATTCCATTCCACAATCCATTCCATTCCATTCCTCGTTCTATTCCACGTTCCATTCCACATTGTTTTCCACATTCCATTCCATTCCATTCCATTCCGGTTTCCATTGCAGGATCCATTCCACATTCCATTCCACATTCCATTCCACGTTCCATTCCATTCCACATTCCATTGCATTCCATTCCATTCCACATTCCATTCCACGTTGCATTCCATTTCATTCTATTACATTGCATTCCATCCAACATTCCAAACCATTCCAATCCTCTCCACATTCCATTCCATTCCATTCCATTCCACATTCTATTCTTTTCCATTCCACATTCCAATCCATTCCATTGCACATTCCATTCCATTCCATTCCATTCTATTCCACTTTCCATACCATTCCATTGCATTCCACATTACATTCCTTTCCATTACACATTCCATTCCTTTCCATTCTACCTTCCATTCCATTCCATTCCACATTCCATTCCAATCCATTCCACCTTCCATTCCACATTCCATTCAAATCCATTCCACCTTCCATTCCAATCCATTCCATCTTCCATTCCACAGTCCATTCCACATTACCTTACATTTCATTCTATTCCATTGCACTTGATTCCACATTCCGTTCCACATTCCATTGCTTTCCTGTCCACATTCAGATCCACTTTCCATTCCACATTCCATTCTACTCCATTCCACATTGCATTCCACATTCCATTGCATTCCTGTCGACATTCCATTCCACATTCCGTTCCACATTCCATTCCATGTTCCATTCCATATTCCATTCCATTCCATTCCTTTCCACAATCCTTTCCACATTCCAATGCATTCCAGTCTGCATTCCATTCCACATTCCATTCCAATCCATTCCTCATTCCATTCTATTCCAATCCACATTGGATTCCACATTTCATTCCATGCCATTCCACATTCCATTCCACATTCCATTCCATATTCCATTCAATTCCATTCGACATTCCATTCCACATTCCATTACATTCCATTCCACTTTCCATTCCACATTCCATTCCGCATTCCGTTCCACATTCCATTCTACGTAGCATTTCATTCCGTTCCATGTTGCATTCCAGGATCCGTTTCTTTCAATTCCTCCTTCCATTACACTTTCCATTGCACATTCCATTGTACCTTCCATTCCACATTACATTCCACGTTCCATTCCACTTTCCATTCAACGTTCCATTCCACGTTCCATTCCACATTCCATTCCTTTCCGTTCCACGGTCCATTTCACATTACATTCCCCATTCCATTCCACATTCCTTTCCATTCCCTTCCACTTTCCATTCCATTACATTCCACATTGCGTTTCATATTCCATTTCACATTCCATTCCTCAATCCATTCCATTTCATTCCACATTCCACTCCAGATTCCATTCCATTCAATTCCATATTCCATTCCACACCATTCCATATTCCATTCCACATTCCATTCAACATTCCATTTCATATTCCATTCCACATTCCATTTCATATTCCATTCCACATTCCATTCCATTCCATTGCACCTTCCGTTTTACGTTTCATTCCATTCCATTCCACATTCCTTTGCACATTCCATTTCACATTGCATTCCACATTCCATTCCATTCCATTCCACATTCCATTCCACATTCCATTCCATTGCATTCAACATTGCATTCCATTCCATCTCACTTTCCATTCCATGTTCCATTCCATTCCATTCCACATTCCATTCCATTCTGTTCCACATTGCATTCCACATTCCATTTCATTCCATTCCACACTCCATTCCATTCCACTCCACGTTCCATTCCACATTCCATTCCATTCCATTCCACATTCTATTCCACGTTCCATTCCATTCCAATCCATGTTCAATTCCACGTTCCATTCCACATTGCATTCCTCCTTCAATTCCACATTCGATTCCGTTCTATTCCACATTCCATTCCACAATCCATTCCACATTCCATTCCATTCCACATCCCATTCAACATTCCATTCCATTCGATGCCGCATTCCATTCCATTCAATTTCACATTTCATTCCCCATTCCATTCCATTCTATTGCACATTCCATTCCACATTCCATTCCATTCTTCGTATCATTCCACATTCCATTCCACTTTCCATTCCACATTCCATTCCATGTTCCTTTCCTTTCCTTTCCACGTTCCATTCCATGATTAAATACATTCCATTACACACTCCGTTCCCCTTTCAGTTCCTCGTTCCATTCCATTGCATACCACGTTACATTCCACATTCCATTCCATTCTATTCCACTTTCCATTTCACATTGCATTCCACGTTCCATTCCACGTTTCACTCCTTTCCATTCCACATTCTATTCCATTCCACCTTCCATTCCACATTCCACTCCAGTCCGTCCCACATTCCTTTCGACATGCCATTCCATTCCATTCCAAATTCAATTCCACATTCCATTCCATTCCATTCCACATTGCAATCTATTGCACATACCATTCCATTGCATTCCACATTCCATTCCTCTTTCCCTTGCTTTCCATTCCACCTTCCATTCCATGTTCCATTCCACGTTCCTTTCCGTGGTCCATTCCACTCCATTCCATATTCCATACTAATCCATTCCTTTCCATTCCACAGTGCATTCCATTCCAATGCTTGTTCCATTCCACATTCCATTCCACATTCCATTCCTTTCCATTCAACATTCTATTCTTTCCATTCAACATTCCATTCCACACTCCATTCCACATTGCAATCCACATTCCATTCCGTTTCATTCCACATTACATTCCACATTGCATTCCACATTCCACTTAGTTCCATGCCACATTCCATTGCATTCCATTCAACATTCCTTTCCACTTTCCAATCTCTTCCTTTCCACATTCCATTCCACTGCACTTTCCATTTCACATTCTATTCCACATTCCATTACACATTCCTTTGCATTCCATTCTACATTCCATTCTTCATTCTATTCCACATTTCATTCCACATTCCATTACATTGCAATCCATGTTCCCTTCCATATTCCATTCCACTTTCTATTCCACATTCCTTTCCATTCCATTCAACCTTCAATTCCACGTTCCGTTTCACATTCCATTCCACATTCCATTACGTCAATTCCATATTTCATTCCATTCCACTCTCCATTCCATGATGCATTCCAAGTTCCATTCCATTCCACACCACGTTCCATTCCACATTGCCCTCCATTCCATTCCATTTTCCATTCCACATTCCATTCCACATTACATTTCACATTACATTCCTTTCCATTCCACATTCCATTCCACATTCCTTTTCTTTCCATTCCACATTCAATTCCACATGCCGCTCAACATTCTATTCCACATTCCATTCCATTCCATTCCACATTCCATTGAACTTTCCATTCCATTCCACTCCACATTCCAATCCACGTTCCATTCTCTCCATTCCACATTCCATTCCACATTCCATTCCACTTTCTATTCCGTTCCATTTCACATTCCAATCCACACTCCATTCCAGATTCCATTACACATTCCTTTCCGTTCCATTCCACATCCCTTTCCACATTCCATTCCTCATTCCATTCCACATTCCATCAAATTCCGTTCCACATTGCATTCCACAACCCACTACATTCCATTCCACATTCCATTCCATTCTATTCCACATTCCTTTCCACATTCCATTCCACATTCCATTCCATTCAATTTCAGATTCCATTCCTCATTGCATTCCACATTCCATTCCACAATCCATTCCACATTCCATTCCATTCTATTCCACATTCCCTTCCACATTCCATTCAACATTCCATTCCATTCCATTTCCCATTCCATTCCACATTCCATTCCACTTTCCTTCCCACGTTCCATTCCACGTTTCATTCCATTCCATTCCATGTTCCATTCCACGTTCCATTCCATTCAATTCCATGTTCCCTTCCACTTTCCATTCCATTCAATTCCACATTGCTTTTCACATTCCATTCCAGAATGCTTTGCATTGCATTTCTCATTCCATTCCATGTTCCATTCCACGTACCATTCCACGTTCCATTCCACGTTCCATTACATTCCATTCCACGTTCCATTGAACGTTCCATTCCACATTCCTTTCCACATTCCTTTACATTCCATTCCATTCCATTCCACATTCCATTCTACATTCCTTTCCACATTTCATTCCATTACATTCCAATTTCCTTTCCACGTTCCATTGCACGTTCTATTCCACGTTCCTTTCCATTCCATTCCAAGTTTCATTCCATTCAATTCGACATTTCTTTCCATATTCCAGTTCACATTCCATTCCACATTCCATTTGACACACTATTGCATTCCCTTATATATTCCATTCTACATTCCTTTGAACATTCCATTCCATTCCATTGCACATTCCATTCCACATTCCATTGCATTACATTCTACATTCCATTCTACATTCCATTCCATTCGATTTCACATTCCCTTCCACGTTCCATTCCAAGTTCCATTTCATTCCATTCTACATTCCATTCCGTGTTCCATTTCACATTCCATTCCACATTCCTTTTCACATTCCATTCCATTCCATTCCATTCCATTTTTCTTTCTATATACCATTCCACATTCCTTTTCAATCCATTCCACATTCCTTTCCACATTCAAATCCATTCCATTCCACATTCCATTCCATTCCACATTACTTTCCAAACTCTATTCCACATTCCATTCCATTCCATTCCACTTTCCATTCCACATTCTATTCCACATTCCATTCCACATTCCAATTCATTCCATTTCATGTTCGACATTCCATTCCACATTCCATTCCAGATTCCATTCCACATTTCATTCCACATTCCTTTCCATTCCATTCAACATTCCATTCAACTATACTTTCCACATTCCATTTCACATTCGATTTCACATTCCATTCCATTCTATTCCACATTTCATTCCATTCCATGTTCCCTTTCACGTTCCATTCCACGTTCCACTCCACGTACCATTTCATTCCATTCCATGTTCCATTCCACTTTCTATTCCATTCCATACCACTTTCCATTCCACATTCCATTCCACATTGCATTCCACATTACATTCCTTTCCATTCCACATTTCATTCCACATTCCATTCCACATTCCAATCAAGATTGCATTCCACATTCTAGTCCATTCCATTCCACCTTCCATTCCATTGCATTCCATTCTATTCCACATTCCATTCCATTACATTCCATTCCACATTCCATTCCATTATATTCCACATTCCATTCAATTACATTCCACATTCCATTCCACATGCCATTCCACATTCTTATCAACGTTCCATTCCTTTCCATTGCACATTCTATTCCATTCCGTTCGACATTCCATTCCATTTAATTCCACATTTCGTTCCATTCCGTTGCATTCCACATTCCTTTCCATTCCGTTCCGCTTTCCATTCCATTGCCTTCCCTTCTATTCCACATTCCATTCCATTCCATTCTACTCCACGTTCCATTCTATTATATTCCACATTCCATTCAATTACTTTCCACATTCCATTCCACATTTCATTCCACATTCTATTCCACATTGTTTTCCTTACTATTCCACATTCTATTCCGTTACTTTCTACATTCCATTCCATTCAATTCTACATTCCATTCCATTCCATTCCATTCCACATTCCATTCCATTCAATTCTGCATCCCATTCCATTCCATTCCATTCTATTCCACATTCCATTCCATTCTCTCCACATTCCATTCCATTCCACATTCCCTTCCACATTCCATTCAACATTCTTTTCCACGTTCCACTCCATTCCATTCAACATTCCTTTCCATTCCATTCCACATTCCATTCCTCACTTCATTGCTTTCCTTTCAACATTGCATTCCACATTCCATTCCATTCCATTCCACATTTCATTCCACGTTCCATTCCACGTTCCTTTCCACGATCCGTTCCACGGTCCATTCCACGTTCCATTGTATTCCATTCCACATTCCCCTGCACATTTCAATCCATGTCATTCCACATTTCATTTCACATTCCATTCCACATTCCAATCCATTCCATTCCACATTCCTTTCCAATTTCCTTTCCACGTTTCATTCTACTTTCCATTCCATTTCTTTCCACAATCCATTTCATTCCATTCCACTTTCCACTCCACATTCCTTTCCACTTCCATTTCTCATTTCATTCCGCATTCCATTTCACTTTAAACTCCATTCCACTCCATTCCATTGCACATTCCGTTCCATTCCAATCCACGTTGCATTCCATTCCATTCCACGTTTCTTTCTGTTCCACATTCCATTCCATTCCATTTCACTTTCCATTCCATTCCATTCCATATTCCATTCCATTATATTCCACGTTCCATTCCACATTTCATTCCATTCCATCCTATTCCACATTCCATTCCATTCCATTCCGTTCCACATTCCATTCCATTTCATTCGACATTCCATTCCACATTCCATTCCACATTTCATTCCATTCCATCCTATTCCACATTCCATTCCATTCCATTCCTTTCCACATTCCATTCCATTTCATTCCACATTCCATTCCACATTCCATTCCACATTCCATTCCAATCCATTCCACATTCCTTTCCACATTGCATTCCACTTTGCATTCCACTCCCCAGTACATTCCATTCGACATTCCATTCCATTCCATTCCACATTCAATTCCATTCCATTCAATTTCCCATTCCATTATATTACATTGCATTTCACATTCCATTCCATTACATTCTGCATTAAATTCCATTGCATTCCATTCTATTCCACATTCCATTCCATTCCATTCTATTCCACAATCCGTTCCATTCCATTCCACATTCCAGTCAATTACATTCCACGTTCCATTCCACATGCCATTCCACATTCTATTCCAGGTTCCATTCCACATTCCATTCCACATTCCATTCCATTCCGTCCCACATTGCATTACAATTTCCATTCCATGCCATTCAACATTCCATTCCACGTTCCTTTCCATTCTATTCCACATTGCATTCCACGTTCCATTCAATTGCATTCCACTTTACATTCCACGTTCCATTAAACGTTCCATTCCATGATCGTTTCCACGATCCATTCCACATTCCATTCCATTCCATTCCATATTCCATACCATTCCATTCCATTCCATTCCACAATCCATTCCCTTCCATTCCATATTTCATTCCACCTTCTGTTCCACATTCCATTCCGTTCCATTCCACATTCCATTCCACTCTCCAATCCACATTTAGTTCCACATTCTATTCCTTTCCATTCCACATTCTATTCCACACTCCATTCCACATTCAATTCCACATTCCATTCCATTCCATTTCACATTCTAATCCATATTGTATTCCACATTCCATTCCATATTGTATTCCACATTCCATTCCATTGGATTCCACATTCCATTCCACATTCCACTCAACATTCCATTCTAGATACCATTCAATTCCATTCCACCTTCCATTCCATTCCACTCCACATACCATTCCACATTCCATTCCATTCTATTCGACATTCCATTGCACATTTCTTTCCACATTCCTTTGCATTCCATTCCTCATTCCATTCCACGTTCCATTCCAAGGTATTCCACATTCCATTCCACTCTCCGTTTCATTCCATTCCACTTTCCATGCCAGATTCCATTACAGATTCCATTCCACATTACATTATATTCCATTCCACGTTACATTCCACATACCATTCCACATTCCATTCCACTTTCCATTCCACATTCCATTCCATTCCAGATTCCATTCCACATTATATTCCATTTCATTCCACAATAGTTTCCACATTCCATACCACATTCCATTCCACATTCCATTCCATTTTAGTCCAGATTCCATTCCACATCCCATTGCATTTCATTCCACATTCGATTCCACATTCCATTCCATTCTATTCCACATTCCTTTCCATTCCAATCCACTTTCCATTCCGTATTCCATTCCATTGTATTCCACATTTTATTCCACATTCCATTCCACATTCCATTCCATTCCATTGCACATTCTATTCCACAATACATTCCATTTCATTCGTGTTTCCATTCCACGTTCCATTTGACATTCCATTCCATTTCATTGCAGGTTCCATTCCACGTTCCATTCCAAATTCCATTCACATTCCATTCCACATTCCATTCCACGTTCCATTCCACGTTCCATTCCACGTTCCATTCCATTCCACATTGCATTGCATTCCATTGCATTTCACATTCCATTCCACATTCCCTTCCATTTCATTCTATTCCATTGCATTCCATTCCACATTCCATTCTATTACAATCCTCTCCACATTCCAAAATATTCCATTCCACATTCTATTCTATTCCATTCCATATTCCAATCCATTCCATTGCACATTCCATTCCATTGCATTCCATTTCATTTCACTTTCCATACAATTCTATTGCATTACACATTCACTTAATTTAAATTGCACGTTCCATTCCATTCTATTCCACAATTCATTCCATTCCATTCCACCTTGCCTTCCACGGTACATTCCATATTCCATTACATTTAATTCTATTCCACTGCATTCCATTCCACATTCCATTGCATTCCATTCCACTACACATTCCATTCCATTCTGTTCCACATTTCATTCTATTCCATTCCACATTCCATTCCATTCCATTGCACATTTCATTAAATTACATTCCATTCCATTCAACATTCCATACCAGTCCATGGCATTCCACATTTCATTCCTTTCCATTACACATTCCATTCCGTTCCATTCCACATTCCATTCCATTCCATTCCATTCTATTCAACATTCCATTCCACTTTCCATTCCACTCCATTCCACTTTTCATTCCACGTTACATTCCATGTTCCATTCCATTCCATTCCACGTTCCTCTCTACATTCCATTCCATTCCATTTCACGTTCCATTCCACAATTCCATTACAAATTCCTTTCCACTTGGCATTCCGATGCCCTCCACGTTCCATTCCACATTCCATTCCACATTCCATTCCGTTTCGTTCCACATTCCATTACATTCCATTCCACATTCCTTTCCACATTCCAGTCCATTCCATTCCTCATTCCATTTCTTTCCACATTCCATTCCGTTCCATTCCACTTTACATTCCAGATTCTATTCCACAGTGCATTCCACATTCCATTCCATTCAATTGAATGTTCTCTTCTACCTTCCATTCCACATTACATTCCATATTTCCTTCCACATTCCATTCCATTCCATTCCACATACTATTCCACATTCCATTCCACATTCCATTCCACATTCCTTTCCATTCCATTCCACATTGCATTCCACATTCCATTCCACATTCAATTACATTCCATAGCACATTCCATTCCACGTTTCATTCCACATTCCATTCCACTTTCAATTCCACCTGCCATTGCACATTCCATTCCACATTCCATTCCACATTCCATTCCACAGTCCTTTCCACATTCCGTTCCACATTGCATTCCACATTCCATTCCACATTCCATTCCATTTCATTTCATTCCACATTCCATTCCTTTCCCTTCCACATTGCATTCCACGTTCCATTCCATGTTCCATTCCATTTCATTCCACATTCCATTCCATTCCATTGCACATTCCATTCCACATTCCATTCCATTCCACTCCACCTTACATTTCATATTCCATTCCATTATTTTTCACATTCCATTCCACATTGCATTCCATTCCATACTATACCACATTGCATTCCTTTCCATTCCACTTTCCATTCCATTCTATTCCACATTCCAGTCCACATTCCTTTTCACATTCCATTCCACTTCCCTTTCCATTCCATTCTACATTTCATTCCATTCAATTCCACATTCCGTTGTATACAATTCCACATGTGATTCCTTTCCATTTCATTCCGAATTCCATTCCACTTTCCTTTCCACGTTCCATTCCATTTCATTCCATATTCCACTCCATTCCATTCCACATTCCATTCCATTCCATTCCACATTCCATTCCATTCAATTCCATTCCATTCCATTCCGCATTCCATTCCATTCTATTCTGCATTGAATTCCATTCCATTCAATATTCAAATCCTTTCCGTTCCTCTCCATTGCATTCCACATTCCATTCCATTCCATTCCACATACCATTCCTTTGAATTCCACATTCCATTCCCTTCCATTCCATTCCATTTAGCATTCCATTCCATTCCATTCTGCATTCCACTCCATTTCATTCCATTCCATTCCAAATTCCGTTCCATTCCATTCCATTCCACAGTTCATTCCTTTCCATTTCACATTCAATTTCATTCCATTCCGCAGTTCATTCCTTTCCATTCCACATTCCATTTCATTCCATTCCACAATCCATTCAATTTCATTCCACATTCCATTCAATTCTTTTTATTTCTAACCTACATTCCATACCATTCCATTCCATTCCACATTCCTTTCCTTTCCATTCCACATTGCATTCCATTTCTTTCCACATTCCATTCCATTCCACTCCACATTCAATTCCACGTTCCTGTCCACATTTCATTGCACTTTCCATTCCACGTTTCATTTCACGTTCCATTCCATTCCATTTCACATTCCATACCATTCCATTCCTTTGCATTCCACATTCCATTCAATTCCATTCCACTTTCCATTCCTTTCCATTCCACATTCCATTGCACATTCCATTTAAAATTCCATTCCATATTTCATTGCACATTCCATTAAATGTTCCGTTCCATTCCATTCCACATTCCATTCCATTCCAATCCACGTTCCATTCCACATTCCATTCCGCATTGTATTCCCGTTTCCATTCCATTCCATTCCATTCCACGTTCCATTCCATCTTCCATTTCATTCCATTGCATTACAGATTCCTTTTCACATTCCATTCCAGGTTCCATTCCACTTTCCATTCCACGTTTCTTTCCACGTTACATTCCATGGTACATTCCATGTTCCATTCCACATTCCATTCCATTCCATTGCACATTCCATTCCACATTCCATTCCACATTCCAATCCACATTCCCTTCCATTCCATTCAACATTCCATTCCACATTCCATTCCACATTCCCTTCCTCATTGCTTTCAGCATTCCATTCCATTCCAGTTTCAATTCCACTTCAATTCCACATTCCATTCCACATACCATTACGTTCCATTCCACATACCATTTCGTTCCATTCCACATTACATTCCACGTTCCTTTCCATTCCATTCCACTTTTGATTCCACATTCCATTCCACATTCCATTCCATTCCACATTCTATTAAAAATTGCTTTGCATTCCTGTCCACATTCCATTCCATTTTTCCATTACATTTCATTCCACATTCCATCCATTCCAATCCACATTCCATTCCACATTCCATTCGATTCCATTGCACATTGATTTAACATTCCATTCCATTCCATTCCACATTGAATTCCACATTCCATTCCGTTCCATTCTATGTTCCATTCCATGACCAATTCCACATTCCATTACACGTTCCATTACATTCCATTCCAGTATCCATTCCAGGTTCCATTCCATTCCATTCCACGTTCCATTCCGCATTCCATTCCACATTCCATTCCTCATTTCATTCTACAGTCCATTCCACATTCCATTCCACTCCACTTTCCGCTCTTATATTCCATTCCACCTTCCTTTCCATTCCATTTCACATCCCATTCCATTCCATTCCACATTCCCTTCCATTCCCTTCCATTCCATTCCATTTCACATTCCATTCCATTCTATTCCACCTTCCATTCCATGTATTATTCCATTCCATTCCACTTTCCATTCCATTTAATTTCACAATGCATTCCACATTCCATTCCATTCCATTTCACATTCCATTCCATTCCACCTTCCTTTCCATTCCATTCCACATTGCTTTCCATTCCTCTCCACGTTGCATTCCACGTTCCATTCAACTTTTCTTTCCACGTTGCATTTCACGTTGCATTCCAAGTTCCATTCCATTCCATTCCACATTCCATTCCACATTCCATTCCATTGCTTTCCACCTTCCATTCCACCATCCATTCCACGTTCCATTCCAGATTGATTCCATTGCATTCCACATTCCATTCTACATTACATTCCACATACCATTCTACATTGCATTGCACATTCCATTCTACATTCCATTCCACATTCCATTCCATTCCATTCCAATTTCCCCTCCATTCTATTCCATTCCACCTTCCATAGTGTTCCATTTCACTTCCCATTCCATTCCAATGCACATTCCATTCCATTCCTTTCCATTCCATTTCACATTCCATTCCATTCCACCTTCCTTTCTGTTCCATTCCACATTGCTTTCCATTCCTCTCCACGTTCCATTCCACGTTCCATTCAACCTTTCTTTCCACGTTGCATTTCACGTTCCATTCCAAGTTCCATTCCATTCCACTCCACCTTCCATTCCATTCCTTTCCACCTTCTATTCCACCATCCATTCCAGGTTCCATTACAGATCCATTCCATTGCATTCCTCATTCCATTCTACATTCCATTCCACATTCCATTCTACATTCCATTCCACATTCCATTCCATTCTATTCCAATTTCCACTCCATTCCATTCCATTCCACCTTCCATAGTGTTCCATTTCACATCCCATTCCATTCCATTCCACAGTCCATTCCATTCCTTTCCATTCCATTTCACATTCCATTCCATTCCACTTTCCATTCCATTCCATTCCACATTGCTTTCCATTCCTTTCCACGTTCCATTCCACGTTCCATTCAACTTTTCTTTCCAAGTTGTATTTCACGTTCCAATCCATGTTCCATTCCATTCAATTCCACATTCCATTCCACATTCCATTCCATTCCTTTCCACCTTCCATTCCACCATCCATTCCACGTTCCATTCCAGATCCATTCCATTGCATTCCACATTCAATTCTACATTACATTCCACATTGCATTCTACATTCCATTCCACATTCCATTCTACATTCCATTCCACATTCCATTCCATTTCATTCCAATTTCCACTCCATTCCATTCCATTCCACCTTCCATAGTGTTCCATTTAACATCCCATTCCATTCCATTCCACATTCCATTCCATTCCTTTCCATGCCATTTCACATTCCTTTCCATTCCACATTCCATTCCATTCTATTTCACAATGCATTCCACATTCCTTTCCATTCCATTTCACATTGCATTCCATTCCCTTCCACATTCCATTACAAATTGCAGTTCATTCCATTCCAGATTCCATTTCGTTCAATTCCACATTCCGTTCGATTCCATTCCATTGAATTAAATATTCCATTCCACTCCACGGACCATTCCACGTTACATTCCACGTTCCTTTCCACTCTCCATTCCACGTTAGATTCCACGATCCATTCAACGTTCCATTCCATTCCATTCCACATTCCATTCCACATTCCATTCCCTTGCATTCCACATTCCATTCCATTCTTTTCCACATTCCATTCTATACATTTCCACATTCCATTCCATTTGACTTTCCATTCCATTCCTTTTCACATTCCATTCCTTTCCATTCCACATTCCATTCCATTCCATTCCACATTCCATTCCACTTTCCATTCCACTACATTCCACATTCCATTCCAAATTCTGTACCATTCATTTCCACATTCCATTCCATTACATTCCGCATTCCATTCCACTCCATTCCACCTTCCATTCCATTCCATTCCACATTGCATTCCATTGCATTCCACGTTCCATTCCACATTCCATTACACTTTTCACTCAACGTTCCATTCCATTCCATTCCACGTTCCATTTCACATTACATTCCACTTTACATTCCGTTCCATTCCACATTCCATTCCATTCCATTGCATTTCACATTTCACTCCATTAAATTCCATTTCACATTCCACTCCATTCCATTCCATTTCTTCTTCCATTCCACATTCCATTCCATTCCATTCCACATTCCATTCCAATCCATTCCATTGCATTACATTCCTTTCCACAGTCCATTCCATTTCATTCCATACCCCATTCAATTCCATGCCATTTCAATTTCCATTTCATTCCATTCCATTCCATTCCACATTCTGTTGTATTGCAGTCCACATTGCCTTACATTCCATTCCACGTTCCATTGCATTCCTTTCCACGTTCCATTCCACATTCAATTCCACTTTCCATACCATATTCCATTCCATTCCATTCCACATTCCATTCCACATTAAATTTCATTCCATTCCACATTCCATTCTACATTGCATTCCATTCCACATTCCACTCCATTCCATTTTCCACTCATTTCGATTCCATTCCACATTCCACTCCATTCCTTTCCTCATTCCATCCCACTTTCCACGCCACATTCCACTTCATTCCATTCCACATTGTATTCCACATTCCGATAAACATTCCTTTCCATGCCATTTTACATTGCACTCCATTCCTTTCCATTGCACACTACATTCCATTCTATTCCACATTCCTTTCCTTCCCATTGCAAATTCCAATCCACTTTACTTTCCACATTCCATTCCATATTTCATTCCATGTTCCATTCCTTTCCATTCCACATTCCATTCCACATTCCGTTCCATTCCTGTCCACATTCCATTCCATTCCATTTCACATTCCATTCCATTCCATTAAATTCCTGCGCAGAATCCATTCCATTAGAATCCACATTCCATTCCATTCCATTCCACATTGCATTCCACATTCCATTCCACGTTCTATTCTGCATTCCATTCCACATTCCATTCCATTAAATTCCACTTTCCACTCCATTCCATCCCATTCCACCTTCCATTCCATTACATTTCACATCCCATTCCATTCCAATCCACATTCCATTCCATTCGATTCCATTCCATTTCACATTCCATTCCATTCCACTTTACATTTCATATATCATTCCATTCCATTCCACATTCCATTCCATTCCATTTCACAATGCATTCCACATTCCATTCCATTCCTTTTCACATTGCATTCCATTCCCTTCCATATTCCATTACAAATTGCTTTCCATTCCATTCCACATTCCATTTGATTCTATTCCATTTAATTAAACATTCCATTCCACGTTCCATTAAACTTTACATTCCACGTTCCTTTCCACTGTCCATTCCACGTTGAATTTCACGATCCGTTCCACGTTCCATTCCATTCCATTCCACATTCCATTCCACATTCCATTCCATTGCATTCCACATTCCATTCCATTCCATTCCACATTCCATTCCATTCAATTCCACATTCCATGCCAATCCTTTTTGCATTCCATTCCTTTCCATTCCACATTCCATTCCACATTCCATTCCATTCCATTCCACGTTTCATTCCACTTTCCATTCCATTACATTGCATATTCCATTCCAAATTCCACACAATTCATTTCCACATTCTATACCATTACATTCCGCCTTCCTTTGCACTCCATTCCACCTTCCATTAGATTCCATTCCACATTGCATTCCATTGCATTCCACGTTCCATTCCGCGTTCCATTCCACGTTCCACTCCACGTTCCATTCCATTCCATTCCACGTTGCATTTCACGTTCCATTCCACATTCCATTCCATTCCATTCCACATTCCATTCCATTCCATTCCATTCCACTTTCCATTCCCTTCCATTCCACTTTCCGTTCCACTTTCCATTCTACGTTCCATTACTCGTTCATTCCAAGTTCTACTCCACGTTCCATTCCACTTTCCATTCTACGTTCCATTAAACGTTCCATTACATTCCATTCCACGTTCCATTCCACATTCCATTCCATTCCATTCCAGCTTCCATTCCACACTCCATTCCACTCCACATTACATTCCACTTTCCATTCCACGTTACATTCCACGTTCCAATCCATTACATTCCATGATCCCTTCCACATTACTTTCCATTCCATTCCACATTCCATTCCATTACACTCCACATTCCATTCCAATCCATTCCAAATTCAAATCCATTCAACACTCACTTCCACTCCACATTTCTTTCCATTACATTCCAATCCATTCCACATCCCATTCCATGCCATTCTACATTGCATTACAATCCATTTCACATTCCATTCCATTCCATTTCATACAACATTTCATCCCATTCCATTCCACAATCCATTCCACATTCCATACCATTCCATTTCACATTCCATTGCATAGCATTCCACATTCCTTTCCATTTCATTCTATTCCATTCCAGATTCCATTTCATTCTATTCCATATTGCATTCCATTATATTCCACATTCCATTCAATTCCATTTAATTTCAATCCACATTGTATTTCAATCCACATTCCATTACACATGCCTTTCCATTCCATTCAACATTCCATTCCACATTCCATTCCATTATATTCCACATCCCCTTCCATTCCATTCATTGCTCCATTCCATTCCATTATATTCCACATCCCCTTCCATTCCATTCATTGTTCCTTTCCATTCCATTCCATTCCAAATTTGATTGCATTCCATTTAACATTCCATTCCACACTCCATTCCATTCCATTCCACATTCCATTCGATTCCATTACACATTCCATTCCACTTTCCATTCCACATTACATTCCCGTCCATTCGAAATTTAATTCCATTCCATTCCACATTCCAGTCCTTTCCATTCCACATTCCATTCCATTCCATTACACTTTCCGTTACTTTCCACATTTTATTCCATTCCATTCCACATTCCATTCCATTCCATTCTAATTCCGTTCCAGTCTACATTCCATTCCATTCCATTCCATTCCACATTCCGTTCCATACCACAATCCAATCCATTGCATACCATTCCTTTCCACATTCCATTCCATTCCTTTCCATTCCACATTCCTTTCCACATTCCATTCCATTCCATTCCATTCCATTCCACATTCCATTCCGTTACTTTCCACATACCATTCCATTCCATTGCGTTCCACATTGCATTCCATTCCATTCCAGTACTGCTTCCATTCCATTCCATTCCACATTTCATTCCATATTCCACACCATTCCATTTCATTCCCCGTTCAATTCCACATTTGATTACACATTCCTTTCCACCTTCTATTCCATTCCGTTCCACATTTCGTTCCATTCCATTCCTCATTCCATTCCACTTTCCATTCCACATTGTATTCAACATTCCTTTCCATTCCATTCCACATTCCATTCCGTTCCATTCCACAATCCATTCCACGCTCCTTTCCACTCCACTGCACTTTCCATTAAACTCTGTGTAGAATTCAATTCCATTCCACTTTCCATTCCACATTCTATTCCACTTTCCATTCCATTATATTCCACGTTAAATTCCTCATTCCACTCCACATTCCATTCCATTCCATTCCAAATTCCATTCCGCATTCCTTTCCACATTCCATTCCACATTCCATTCCACATTCCATTCCATTCTATTAAATACCATTCCAATTTCCTTTCCTTTCAATTCCACATTCCATTCAATTCCAATTCTTTGCCTTCCACATTCCATTCCACCGTCTATTCCACTCCATTCCACATCCCATTCCACATTCCATTCCATTCCATTCCACTTTCCATTCCATTCCATTCCACATTCCCTTCCATTCCATTCCAGATTCCATTCCATTCCATCCACATTCCATTCCATTCCATTCCACTTTCCATTACAGATTCCATTCCACATTCCATTCCATTAAACTTCGCATTCTTTTCCATTCCATTCCATTCCACATTCCATTCTATTCCATTCCATATTCTATTCCATTCCATTCCCTTCCACATTCCATTCCACATCACATTCACATTCCACTTCATTCCATTTCACATTCCATTCCATTCCAATTTACATTGTATTCCATTCCACATTCCGTTCCATTCCATTCCACATTCCTTTCCTTTCCATTGCACATTCCAATCCACAACCCATTCCATTATATTCCACCTTCTGTTCCAAATTAGATACCATTTCATTCCACATTCCATTCCATTCCACTCCACCTTCCATTCCATTCCATTCCACATTCCATTCCCTTCCATTCCACATTATATTCTATTCCATTCCATTCCATTCCATTTCACGTTCTAGTCCATTCCATTCCACATTCTGTTCCATTCCATTCCACATTTACTTCCACATTCCATTCCATCCCATTCTATTCCATATTCAATTACTTTCCATTCTATTCCACATTCCATTCCATTCCATTCCGTTCCATTCCATGTTCCATTCCACAATCCATTCCACATTCCATTATATTCCATTCCACGTTCCATTCCACTTTCCATGCCATTACATTCAACATTCCATTTCATTCCATTCCACATTCCATTCCTTTGTATTCCTCATTCCATTCCATTCAATTCCATTGCATTCCAAATTCAATTCCGTTCCATTAAATTCTATGACACATTCCACTCCATTCCATTCAATTCCACATTTCTTTCCATTATATGCCTTTCCATTCCACATTCCATTCCATTCCACATTCCATTCCATTCCATTCCTTTGCTTTTCACATTCCATTCCATTCCATTCCACCTTCCATTCTATTGCATTCCACATTCCATCTCATTCCATTGCAAATGCCTTTCCACGTTCCATTACATTCCATTCCACATTCCGTTCAATTAAATTCCACATTCCATTCCATTCCATTAAACATTCGATTCTATTTCCATTTCACATTCCTTTCCATTCCATTCGATTCCACATTAAACTCCATTCCGTTACATTCCATTTCAGATTGCATCCCACGTTCCATTCCATTCCATTTCACTTTCCATTCCATTCCATTCCACATTCCATTCCACATTCCATTTCATTTCATTCCACATTCCATACCATTCCATAAAACATTCCATTCTTTTTCCATTTCAGATTCCATTCCATTCCTTTTCATTACACATTACGTTCCATTCCATTCCATTCCATTCCACATTGCATTCCATTCCACATTCCGTTCCACATCCCATTCCATTCCATTCCACATTGTGTTCCAAATTCTAATCCATTTCTTTCCACATTCCATTCCATTGCATTCCACATTCCATTCCATTCCATTCCATTCCATTCTATTCCGTTCCATTCCACTCCATTCCGTTCCATTGCATTCCACATTCCATTCCATTGTATTGTATTTCAGATTCCATTCATTTCCCTTCCACTTTCCACTCCCCATTCCTTTCCATTCCACAATTGCATTGCACTTTCCATTCCATTCCATTCCACACTAAATTCCATACTATTCCACTTTGCATTCCACATTCCTTTCCATTCCATTACATATTCCGATAAATTCCATTACACATTCCATTCCATTCCATTACACATTCCATTCCATTCCATTCCACATTCCTTTCCAATCCATCTCACATTCCTTTCAATTCCATTGCATTCCAAATTCCATTCAATTCCATTCCAGAATCTTTTCTGTTCGATTGCATTCCATTCCACATTCCATTCCACATTGCTTTCCACATTCCATTCCACATTCCACTCCGCATTCCATTCCATTATTTTCCACCTTCCATTCCATTCTTTTCCATTGCATTTCACATTCCATTCCATTCCATTCCATTCCACATTCTATTCCATTGCATTCCACAATCCTTTCTGTTCGATTGCATTCCATTCCACATTCCATTCCATATTGCTTTCCACATTCCATTCCACATTCCATTCCTTTATTTTCCCATTCTATTCCATTCCATTCCATTCCATTCCATTCCATATTCCATTCCATTTCATTCCACATTCCATTCCATAGCATTCCACATTCCTTTCCATTCCATTCCACATTCCTTTCCACATTCCATTCCATTCCATTCCACATTTCATTTCATTCCATTCCATTTCACTTTCCATTCCATTCCATTTCACATGCCATTGAACTCCACATTCCATTCCATTCCATTTGAGAGTGCGTTTCATTCCACATTCCATTCCGCATACCATTCCTTTCCACATTCCATTCCATTCCAATCCACATTCCATTCCATTCCATTCCACATTTCAATCCATTCCATTCTATTCTAAATTTCGTCCATTCCATTCCATTCCACATTCCATTATTTTCCATTGCATTCCAGGTTCCATTCCATTTCCTTCCACATTCCACTCCACATTCCTTTCCATTCCACATTGCATTGCACATTTCATTCCATTCCATTCTACATTCCATTCCATACCATTCAGCATTGCATTCCATATGCCTTTCCATTATATTGCACATTCCATTCCATTCCATTACACATTCCATTGCATCCCATTCCACATTAATTTCCATTCCATCTGACATTCCATTCAATTTCATTGCATTCCAAATTCCATTCCATTCCATTCCACAATCCTTTCAGTTCAATTGCATTCCATTCCACATTCCATTCCATATTCGTTTCCACAATCCATTCAACATTCCATTCCATTATATTCCCATTCCATTCCATTCCATTCCTTTCCACATTCCATTCAATTCCATTCCACATTTCATTCCGCTTTCCATTCCATTCTATTCCACCTTCCATTGCATTCCACATTCCATTCCATTCCATTCCACCTTCCACTCCGCATTCCATTCCATTCCACTCCATATTCCATTCCATTCCACATTCCATTCCATTCAATTCAACATTCCGTTGCATTCCATTCCACATTCCATTCTATTTCCATTTCACATTCCATTCTATTCCATTTATTTCCACATTCCATTCCATTTAATTCCACATTCCATTCCATAAGTTTCCATTCCATTCCACATTTCTTTACACTTTCCATTCCAGTCCATTCCACATTCCATTCCATTCCTTTCCACATTCCATACCAATCCATTCCATTCCATTCCATTCCACATTCCATTCCATTCCACATTCCACATTTCATTTCATTCCATTCCACCATCCATTCCGTTCCATTCCACATTCAATTCCATTCCATTCCATTCCACATTCCATTCCATATTCCATTCCATTCCATTCCACTTTCCATTCCATAGCATTCCACATTCGATTCCATTCTATTTCACATTCCATTCCACATTCCATTTCATTCCATGCCACATTCCATTCCACATTCCTTTCCATTTCATTTCACTTTCCATTCCATTATATTTCACATGCCACTCAATTCCACATTCCATTCCATTCCATTTGAGAGTGCATTTCATTCCACATTCCATTCCACATTCCATTCCATTCCACTCCACATTCCACGCCATTCCAATCCACATTCCCTTCCATTCCGTTCCACATCCCATTCCATTCTATTCCACATTCCATTCCATTCCATTCTACTTTCCATTTCTTTCCATTCCACATTCCTTTCCAGATTTCATTCCTTTCCATTGCACCTTCCATTCCATTCCATTCCACGTTCCATTCCACTTTACTTTCCTCATTCCATTCCATTCCATTCCACATTCCATTCCTTTCCATTCTATTCCATTCCATTCCACGTTGCATTCCGCATTCCATTCCATTCAATTCTTCATTCCTTTCCATTCCATTCCACATGGGATTCCATTCCAATCTACATTCCATTGCATTCCATTCTGCATTCCATTCCACGTAACATTCTATTGCATTCCAAATTCATTTGATTCCATTCCATTCCACGTTCCATTCCATTCCATTTCACATTCCATTCCATTCCATTCCACATCCATTCCATTCCATTCCACATTCCACATATCATTCTACTTTCTGTTCCACCTTCCATTCCATGTTCCATTCCATTCCTTTCCACGTTCCATTCCACCTTCCATTGCATTCCATTCCATGTTCCATACCACATTCTATTCCTTTTGATTCCACTTTCCATTCCACTTTCCATTTCTTTCCAATCCATTCCACGTTTCATTCAAATACATTCCACTTTCCATTCCTGTCGACATTCCATTCCATTCCACATTCTATTCCATTCATCATTCCATTGCAATCCATTCCATTCCACATTCCATTCCATTCCATTCCCCATGACATTCCATTCCATTCCACATTCTTATCCATTCCATTCCACCTTGCATTCCATTCCATTCCCTGATGCATACGTTAGATTCCACCTTCCATTCCATTCCATTCTACTTTCCAATCCATTCCATTCCACATTCCATTCCACTGCACATTCCTTTCCATTCCACTTCCAATTCCATTCCATTCCATTCCACTCCACATTCCATTCCATTCCATGTTCCATTCCATTCACTTCCATTCCACATTCCATTCGATTCCATTCCACTTTCCACTCCATTCCATTCCAAGATCCATTCAATTCAATTCCATTCCACTTTCCATTCTTTTCCATTCCAAATACCATTCCACATTGCATTTCATTCCATTCCATTCCATTGCACATTCCATTCCATTCCATTGCACATTCCATTGTGCATTCCTTCCCACTTTCCATCAGACATTCCATTCCACGTTCCATTTGATGTATCGTTCCACGTAACATTCCAAGTTCCATTCTAGGTTCCAATCCACGTTCCATTCCACATTCGATTCCATTCCACTCCATTCCATTCCACATTCCTTTCTGTTCCATTCAATATTCCATTCCAAGCCATTCCAAATTCCATCCAATTCGATTCCACATTCTATTCCATTCCACATTCCATTCCATTCCGTTCCATTCCTCTTTATATTTCATTCCATTCCACATTCCATTCCATCTCATTTCACGTTTCATTCCACATTCCATTCCATTGCATTCCACATAGCATTCCACATTCCATTCCACAATCCATTCTACATTCCATTCCATTCCACGTTCCATTATACATTCGATTCCACATTCCATTCCATTCCACTTTCCATTCCACATTCCTTTCCACCTCCCATTCCACATTCCATTCCATCCCATTCCACGTTGCATTCCACATTCCATTGCATTCCATTACACATTCCATTCCATTTCTTTCCACATTCCATTCAACTTTCCATTACATTCCATTTCACATTGCATTCCACATTCCATTCCACATTCCTCTGCATTCCATTCCATCCCACATTCCATTCCACATTCCATTCCATTGCATTCCACAATGCAGTCCAATTTCCATTCAACGTTCCATTCCACGTTCCTTACCACGCTCCATTACAATTTCCATTCCACATTCCGTTCCATTCCGTTCCACATTGCTTTGCATTATATTACACATTCCATTCCATTGCATTCCACATTCCATTCCACATTTCTTTCTGTTCCATTCCACGTTTGATCCCACATTCACTTCCATTAAATTCCACGTTCTGTTCCATTCCATTCCAAGTTCCATTCTATGTTCCTTGCCACGTTCCATTCCTCCTTCCTTTCCATGTTCCTTTCCATTCCGTTCCACATTGAATTCCATTATACATTCCATTCCATTGCATTCCGTTCCATTCCACTTTCCATTCCAATCCACGTTGCATTCCACATTCCATTGCATTCCATTCCACTTTGAATTCCATTATACATTCCATTCCATTGCATTCCATTCCATTCCACATTCCATTCCAATCCACATTCCATACCACACTCCATTGTATTCCATTCCACATTCCATTCCATTCCATTCAATTCCACTTTCCAATCTATTCCATTCCACATTCCTTTCCACTCCGTTCCACTTTCCATTTCACATTCCATTCCATTACATTCCACTTTTCTTACAACATTCCATTCCATTCTACTCCACATTCTATTCCATTCCACATTCCATTCCAGTCCATTCCATTTCATTCCCTTTCGCATACCATTCCACATTTCATTCCACGCCACATTTCATTCCATTCCTTTCCACATTCCATTCCATTCCATTCCACATTGCAATCCATTCCATTCCATTCCACATTTCATTCCATTCCATTCCACATTCGATTCCATTCCATTCCATTTTATTCCAGTCCACTTTCCATTCCATATTTCATTCCATACCACTCCACATTCCATTCTATTCCACTCCACGTTCCATTCCACTCCACTCCACATTGCATTCCCATTCAACTTTCCATTCCACATTCCATTCCATTGCTGTCCACATTACATTCAATTCCATTCCACATTCCATTCCATTCTATTTCTCTTTCCATTCCATTCCATACAATTCCATTTCACATTCCATACAATTCCATTTCACATTCCATTCCATTCCACTCCACATTACGTTCCATTTCATATTCCTTTCCATTCCACTCCACATTCCATTCCATTGCATTCCACATTCCATTCCATTCCATTCCACTGCATTCCGCATCCCATTCCATTCCATTCCATTTCATTCAACATTCAAATCCATTTCACTTTCCTTTCCATTCCATTCCATTCCATTTCACATTCCATTCCACATTCCATTCCATTTCATTCCACATTCCATTCAACATTCCATCAATAGTGCATTCCACATTGCCTTCCATTCCACTCCACATTCCACATCTCATTCCATTCCATTCCATTCTACTTTCGATTCCAATCCACGTTGCATTCCACATTCCATTGCATTCCATTCCACATTGAATTCCATTATACATTCCATTCCATTGCATTCCATTCCATCCACATTCCATTCCAATCCACATTCCATACCACATTCCATTGCATTCCATTCCACATTCCATTCCATTCCATTCAATTCCACATTCCAATATATTCCATTCCACATTCCATTCCACTCCATTCCACTTTCCGTTCGACATTCCATTCCATTATATTCCACTTTTCTTTCAACATTCCATTCCATTCCAGTCCACATTCTATTCCATTCCACATTCCATTCCAGTCCATTCCATTTCATTCCTTTTCGCATACCATTCCACATTTCATTCCACGCCACATTTCATTCCATTCCTTTCCACATTCCATTCCATTCCATTCCATTTTATTCCAGTCCACATTCCATTCCATATTCCATTCCATACCACTCCACTTTCCATTCTATTCCACTCCACGTTCCATTCCACTCCACTCCACATTGCATTCCCATTCAACTTTCCATTCCATATTCCATTCCATTGCTGTCCACATTCCATTCAATTCCATTCCACATTCCATTCCATTTTATTTCTCTTTCCATTCCATTCCATACAATTCCAGTCCATTTCACGTTCCATTCCATTCCACTCCACATTCCCTTCCATTTGATATTCCATTCCATTCCACTCCACATTCCATTCCATTGCATTCCACATTCCATTCCATTCCATTCCACTGCATTCCACATCCCATTCCATTCCATTCCATTTCATTCAACATTCCATTCCATTTCATGTTCCTTTCCATTCCATTCCATTCCATTTCACATTCCATTCCACATTCCTTTCCATTCCACATTCCATTCAACATTCCATCCATAGTGCATTCCACATTGCCTTCCATTCCACTCCACATTCCATACCACATTCCATTCCATTCCATTCCACATTCCATTCCATGCCATTCTACTTTCCATCCCATTGCATTCCACATCCTATTCCATTCCACATTCCATTCCCTTCCGTTCCATTCTACATTACATTCTAATCCATTCCAAGTTCCATTCGATTCGATTCCACGTTACGATCCATTCCATTCCACGTACCATTCCATTCCATTCCACTTTCCATTCCATTCCATCCAATTGCAATCCACATTCCATTCCATTCCACATTCCACTCCATTCCAAGTTGCATTCCATTCCATTCCATTCCACATTCCATTCCATTCCACATTTGATTCCATTCCATTCTATTCCACCTTCTGTGCCATTCTCTACCACATTCCATTCCATTCCTTTCCACATTCATTACATTCCAAACCACGATTGTTTGAATTCAATTCCCAGGTCCATTATATTCAATTTAATTCCACATTCCACTACATTCCATTTCACATTCCATTCCATTCCATTCCACTTTCCAATGCAGTCAATTCCTCTCCACATTCCATTCCATTCCATTGCACATTCCATTCCATTTCATTCCAAATCCATTCCATTCCTTTCCACATTCCATTTCATTCCATTCCATATTCCATTCGATTCCACTCCACATTCCATTCTGCTCAATTCCACATTCCTTTGCACATTCCGTTCTTTTCCATTCTACTTTCCATTCCATTGCGTTCCTCATTCCATTCCATACTATTCCAAATTCCTTTCAATTACATTCGATATTCCTTTCCAAATTCAATTCGATTGCTGTACACATTCCATTGAATTCCATTCCATGCCACCTTCCATTCCATTCTATTCCACATTCCCTTCCATTCCCTTCCACATTCCAATCTATGCCATTCCAGGTTCCATTCAATTCCATTCCACGTTCCATTCAACGTTCCATACCACGTTCCATTCCACATTCCATTCCATTCCATTTCACGTTCCATTCCATGTTCTATTACATTCCCTTCCACGTACCACTCCACGTTCCATGCCACCTTACATTCCGCCTTACATTCCAATTTCCTTTCCATTGCATTCCAAATGCCGTTCTATCATTGATTCCATTCCATTCCACATTCCATTCCATTCCATTCCGTACCATTCCACATTCCATTCCACATTCCATTCCCTTCCATTCCACTTTCCATTCCTTGCCATTCCACTTTCCATTCCATTCCATTCCATATTCCATTCCATTCCATTGCACATTCAATTCCATTCCATTCCATTCCTTTCCACATTCCATACCTTTCCATTCCTTTGCATTACATTCCTTTCTGCATTCCATTCCATTCCATTCCACTTTCCATTCAATTCCATTCCATTCCCTCTTTCATTGCATTCCATTCCTCATTCCATTCCTTTGCATTCCACATTCCATTCCATTGCATTCCACATTTCATTCCGCTTTCCTTTCCACGTTCCATTCCTTTCCATTCCACATTGCATTCCTCATTACTTTCCTTTCCTTTCCATTCCATTCTGCATTCCATTCCATTCCATGATCCATTGCATTCCATTCCACATTCCATTGCGTTCAATTCCACTTTCTATTCCAATCATTTGCATTCCATTCCTTTCCACATTCCATTCCATTCCATTCCACTCTGCAATCCATTCCATTCCAATCCAAGTTCATTTGCATTCTATTCCACTTTGAATTCCACATTCCTTTGCATTCCATTCCATATTCAATTCCATTGCTTTCCAAATTCCTTTGAATTCCATTACACAATCCATTCCATTTCATGTTCTATTCCATTCTATACTATTCCAGTTCACATTCAATTCCACTACTTTCCACATTTCTTTTGTTTGTTTTCCAAATTCAATTCCACATTGCATTCCACATTCCATTCTACATTTCATTCCACATTAAGTTCCTTTCCATTGCACGTTCCACTGCATTCCATTCCATTCCAAATTGCATTCCGTTGCATAGTTTTCCACTTTCCATTCCATTCCATTCCACTTTCCAATCCACATTCCATTCCATTCCATTCCGCATTCCATTCAATACCATTCCACATTCAATTCCATTCCATTCCATGTTCCATTCCACATTCCATTCCTTTCCACTCTACACTCAATTCCATTTCATTGCATTCTATTCCACTTTCAATTAGATTTCATTCCACATTCCTCTCCTTTCCATTCCCCCTTCCATTCCTTTCCATTCCATGTTCCATTCCACTTTCCATTACAATCCATTCCACACTCCATTCCACATTACATTACATTCCATTCTACATTCCATTCCGTTCCATTCCATTCCATTCCACATACCATTCCACTACATGCAGCCTTCCATTCGATTCCATTCCATGTTCCATTCCATTCCATTCTACTTTCCATTCCACATTTCCTTCCATTCCATTCCTCATTCCTTTCCACTGTATTACACGTTCCATTCCATTCCATTTCACATTCTGTTCCATTCCATTCCATTCCACATTCCACTCCTTTCCACATTCCAACCCATTCCATTTCATTCCATTCCACATTCATTACAGAGTTCATTCTATCCCATTTCATTCCATTCCATTCTACATTCCATTCTGCATTCCATTCCATTCCACTCCAACTTCAGTTGCATTCAATTCCACATTCCATTTCATTCCATTGCACATTCCATTCCAGATTCCATATCACATTCCATTCCACATTCCACTCTATTCCATTCCTCATTCCATTCCAGATTCCATACCACATTCCATTCTACTTTCCATTCTATTCCATTCCATTGCACTTTCCATTCCACATCCCATTCCATTCCTTTCCATTCCATTCCACATTCCATTCCATTCCAGACCACATTCCATTCCATTCCATACCACATTCCATTCCCTTCCATTCCACATTCCATTCCAATCCATTTAACATTCCATTCAATTCCATTCAATTCCACTTTCCATTCAATTCCTTTCCACATTCCACTACACTCCATTCTATTCAATTCCACTCTGAATTCCATTCAACATTCCATTACATTGCATTCCACATTCCATTCCACATTACATTACATTCCATTCAACATTCTATTCCATTACACTATCCATTCCATTCCTTTTCACATTCCATTATATTCCATTGCATTCCACATTCCATTACATTCCATTCCACATTCCATTCCATTTCATTTCACATTGTTTCCATTGCATTCCATTCCACATTCCACTTCATTCCATTCCACATTTAATTCCTTTCCATTCCACATTCCATTCCATTCCATTCCACATTCCATTCCACATTCCAATCTATTCAATTCCACATTCGTTTTATTCCATTCCACATTCCATTCAATTCGAATTCCAATCCATTCCATTCCACATTCCATTCCATTCCATTGCACATTCCGTTCCATTCTCATTCCATTCCATTCCATTCCACATTCCATTCCCTTCCATTCCACCCTTCATTCCATTCCATTCCATTCCACTTTCCACTCCATTCCATTCCATTTCATACCACATTCCATTCCATGTTCCATTCCATTCCATTACACATTCCATTAAATTCCGTTCAACATTCATTCCACATTCCATTCCATTACATTCCACTCCTTTCCACATTCCATTCCACTCCATTTCCCATTCGATTCCATTGCATTCCATTGCATATTCCATTCCATTCCACATTCCATTCCATTCCATTCAACATTCGATTCCATTCCATTTCACATTCAATTGCATTCCTTTCCATTCCATATTCCATTACATTCCATTCCATTGGATTTAATTTCACATTCCATTCCATTCCATTCCATTCCACATTGCATTTCACATTCCATTCCACATTCCTTTCCATTACATTCCATTCCATTACACATTCCATTCCATTCCATATTCCGTTACACATTCCATTCCACATTCCATTCCATTCTGTCACATTCCATTACACAATCCATTCCATTTCATTCCATTCCTTTACACATTCCATTATGCATTCCCTTCCATTTCATTCGATTCTATTACACAATCCTTTACACATTCCATTCCATTCCACATTTCATTGTACATTCTGTTCAATTCCATTACATTCCACATTCTGTTCCAATCCATTACACAATCTTTTCCATTCCATTCCATTGCACATTTCATTCAATTCCATTCCACATTCCATTACATTCCATTCCATTCCATTCCACATTCCATTCCATTCCATTCCAAATTCCAATCCTTTCCATTCCATTCCATTCCATTGCTCATTCCATTCTAGATTCCATTCCACATTCCCTTCCACATTCTATTCCATTCCAATCCACATTCCATTCCATTCCATTTCACATTCCATTCCATTCCATATTGCATTCCATTCATTCCACATTCCATTCCCGTCCCTTCTAAATTCCATTCAATTCCAATCCACATCCCATCCCATTCCACATTCCATTCCATTCCTTTCGATTACATTCCATGTTCATTCCCATTCCATTCCATTCCATTCCAAGTTCCATGCCACATTCTAGTGCACATTCCATTCCATTCCATTTCAAATTCCATTCTACATTCCATTCGAAGTTCCATTCCACATTCCACTGCTCATTCCATTCCATTGCATTCCAAATTCCATACCACATTAAATTCCACTCCATTACACATTAATTCTATTCCATTCCGCATTCCATTCCATTCCATTCGACTTTCAATTCCATTCCATTCCATTCCAAATTCCATTCCACTCCACATTACATTCATCATTCCATTTCCATCAATTCCACATTCCATTACACATTCTATTCCATTTCATTTCCTATTCCACTCCACATTCTTGTCCATTTCACATCCCATTACACATCCGATTCCATTCCATTCCATTCCATTCCATTCCATTCCATTCCACATTCCATTCCATTCCATTCTCTTCCACATTCCATTCCATTCCATTCCATTCCATTACTCTCCAACCCATTCCACATTCCATTCCATTCCGTTCCACATTCCATTCCATATTCCCTTCCATTCAATTCCACATTCCATTCCATTCACATTCCATTCCATTCAATTCCTTTACAATCCACATTCCATTTCCTTGCATTGCCTTCCATATTCCGTTCCATTGCAATCAACATTGCTTTTCATTCCATTCCACAACCCATTCCATTCCATTCCACGTTCCATTCCATTCCATTCCACGTTCCATTCCACGTTCCATTCGACTTTCCGTGGCATTTCATTCCACAATCCATTCCATTCCATTCCATTCCACATTGTATTATATTACATTCCACATTCCATTCACTTCCAATCCATTCCAAGTTCAATACCATTCCATTCCAACTTCTATTCCATTCCCATCCAACGAAATGTGGAATGGAATGTGGAATGGAATGGAAGGTGGAATGGAATGTGGAATGGAATGGAATGTTAAATGGAAAGAGGAATGGAAAGGAATGGAATGTGTTTGGAATGTGGAATGGAACGGAATGGATTGTGGAATAGAATGGAATGGAATTGTATGAAATGTGGAAGGGAATGGAATGGAATATGGAATGGAACACGGAATGGAACGTGGAATAGAACGTGGAATGAAATACCTAAGGGAATGGAATGGAATGTGGAATGGAATGTGGGATGGAATGGAATGGAAAGTGGAATGCAATGTTGAAAGGAATGTGGAATGGATTGGAATGGATTGTGGCATGCAATGTGGAATGGAATGTGAAATTGAATGGAATGGTATGTGGAATGGAATGTGAAACGGAATGGAGTGAAATGTGAAATGGAATGTGGATTGGAATTTGGAATGGAATATAGAATGGAATGTGGAATGGAATGAGGAATGGAATGAGTAATGGAATATGGAATGGAATGTGGAATGGAAAGGAATGTAACGTGGAAAAGAATGTGGAATGGAAAGTGCAATAGAAAATGGAATGGAATGGAAAGGAATGTGGAATGGAACGTGGAATGGAATGGAAAGGAACGTGGAATGGAACGTAAAATGTAACGTTTAATGGAATGTGGAATGCAATGTTGAATGGAAAGGAATGTGGAATGGAATGTGGAATGGAATGGAATTGAATGTGGAATGTAACGTGGAAAGGAATGTGGAAGTGAACATGAAATGGAATGTGGAATGTAAGGGAATGGAAAGTGGAAAGGAATGTGGAATGGAATGCAATGGAATGTGGAATGGAACGGAATGGATTGTAGAAAGGGATGTGTAATGGAATGTGAAATGGAACAGAATGGAATGTGAATTGGAATGTGGAACGGAATTTGGAATGGAGTGTGGAACGGAATGTGCAATGAAATGTGGAATGGAATGTGGAAAGGAATGTGGAATGGAACAGAATGGAAAGTGAAATTAAATGGAATGGAATGTGGAATGGAATGGAATGGAACTAGGAATGGAATGCAATGGAATGTGGTATGGATTATGGAATTGAATGTGGAATGGAACGTTGAATGGAATGTGGAAAGTTATGTGGAAACTAACGTAATGGACTGTGAAATGGAATGGAATGAAATGTGGAATGGAATGTGGAATGGAGCGGAATGGAATGTGGAATGCAATGGAATGGAATATGGAATGGAATGGCACCTGGAATGAAATGTGGAAGGTAATGTGGAATGGAATGTGGAATGGAATGGACTGCAATCTGCAATGAAATGTAGAATTGAAAGTGTAATGAAACGTAGAGTGCAACGTAATGGAATGTGGAACGGAATGTAGAGTAGAGTGTGGAATGGAATGTGGAAAGGAACGGAATGGAAAGTGGAATGGAATGTGGACTGGAATGTGGAATGGAACGTAAAATGGAATGGAATGGAATGTGGAATAGAACGTGTAATGGAATGTGGAAAGGATTGGAATGTTGGAAGGAATGGAATGGAATGTGGAATGGAATGTTGAATGGAATGGAATGGAATGTTGAATGGAATGGAATGGAATATGCAATGGAAAGTGGAATTGAATGGAATGGAATGTGGAATGGAACGTGGAATGTAACGTCAAATTCAATGGAATGGAATGTGGAATGGAATGGACTGGAATATGCAATGGAAAGTGGAATGGAATGGAATGGAATGTGGAATGCAATGTGCAAAGGAATGTGGAATGGAATGGAATGAAATGTGTCATGGAATGTGGAACGGAATGGAAGGGAAAGTGGAATGGAAGGTGGAATGGAATGTGGAATGTAAAGTGGAATAGAATTTAACGGAATGGAATTTTATGTGGAATGCAATCTGGAATGGGTCGTGGAATGGTATGGAGTGGAATGTGCCATGGAACTTGGAACGGTAGGGAATAGAACGTGCAATGGAACGTGGAATGGAACGTGGAATGGAACTTAGAAATGAATGTGGAACGGAGTATGGAATGGAAAGTGGAATGGAATGGAATGGAACATGGAATGGAATGGGATGGAATGTGGAATAGAAGAGAATGGAACGTGGAATAGAATCTGGAAAGAATGTGTAATGGAATCTGGAATGTAATTGAATGGAATGAGGAATTATGTGGAATGGAATGTGGAATAGAATGGAATGGAATGGAAAGTGGAAGAGAATGGAATGGAATGGAATTTGGAATAAAATGGAATGGAATGGAACTGTATGAGGAATGGAATGGATTGTAATGTGGAATGCAATAAAGAGGAATTGAATGTGAAACTGAACGGAAAAGTATGTGGAAAGGAATGGAATGGAATGCGGAATAGAATGGAACATAAAATGGAATGTGGAATGGAATGTGGAATGGAATGGAAAGGAAAGTGGAATGGAAGGTGGAAAGGAATGTGGAATGGAATGTGTAAAGAAATGGAATGGAATGTGGAATGGAATGGAAGGGAATGTGAAATGTAATGTGGAATGGAATGTGGAATGGAAAGTGGAATGCAATGGAATGGAACGTGGAATGGAAAGTGGAGTGGAAGGTGGAACGGAACGTGGAACGGTATGCCAAATGCAATGGAATGGAATATGGAATTGACTGAGGAATGGAATTCAATAGAATGTGGAATAGAATGAGGAATGGAATGGAATGGAGTGTACTTGGAATGTGGAATGGAATGTGGAAAGGAATGGAATTTGGTTGGAATGTGGAATGGAATGTGGAATGGATTGTAGAATGAAATGTGGAAAGGAATGTGCAAAGGAACGTCACGGAATGGGGAATGGAATGAGGATTGGAATGCGGAATGGAATGAAATTTAACGTGGAGTGGAATGTGGAAAGGAACAGAATAGAATGTGGAATGGAATGTGCAATGAAATGTGGAATGCAATGGAATGGGATGTGGAATGGTATATGGAGTGGAATGGAATGTGGAGTGGAATGGAATGGAATGTGGAATGGAATGCAATGGAATGTGCAATGGATGTGGAATGGAATGGAATGCAAAGTTGAATGGAATGTAGAATGGAAAGTGGAATTTAAAGTGGAAGGGAATGGAATGGAATGTTTAATGGAAAGTGGAATGGAATGGAATGGAAAGTGGAGTGGAACGTGGAATGGAATGTGGAAGGGAACGTGGAATGGAATGAAATTTGCAATGGAATGGAATGGAATGTGAAACGATTGGGAAATGGAATGTGAAATGGAATTAAATGGAATGTGGAATGGAACGTGGAATGGAAAGTGAAAAGGAATGTGGAATGGAATGGAATGGAATGTGAAAAGGAATGTGGGATTGAATTTAATGGAATGTGAAATGGAACATGGAATGGAATTGAATGGAACGTGGAATGGAACGTGGAATGGAACGTGGAATGGAATGTGGAATTGAATGTGGAATGGAATGGAAAGGAATGTGGAATGGAATGTGGAATGGAATGGAATGGAATGTGGAATGGAAAGGAATGTAATTTGGAATGGAATGTGGAATGGAATTTAACGCAGTGTGGAATGGAATGGAAGGTGGAATGGAATGCGGAATGAAATAGAATGGAACGTGGAATGGAATGTGGAATGGATTGTGGAATGGAATGGAATGGAACGTGGAAGAGAATGTGGAATGGAACACGGAAAGAAAGGTTAAATGGAATGCGGAATGGGACATGGAATGGAATGTGGAATGGAATGTGGAATGGAATGTGGAATGAAATGAAATGGAATGTGGAATGAAAAGAAATGGAATGTGGAATGGAATGGAATGTAATTTGGAATGGAATGTGGAATGGAATTTAACGCAGTGTGGAATGGAATGGAATGCAATGTGGAATGTAATGGAATGGAATGTGGAATCGAATGGAATGGAATGTGGAATGGACTGTGGGATGTAATGGAATGCAATGTAAAATGAAATGTGGAATGGAATGGATTGGAGTGTGGAAAGGAAGGCATTGGTATGTGGAATGGAATGGTATGCAATGGAACGGAATGCGGAATGGAATGGAATGGAA
Organism: Pongo abelii; assembly: GCF_028885655.2. NCBI lineage: Eukaryota > Metazoa > Chordata > Mammalia > Primates > Hominidae > Pongo > Pongo abelii. The sequence continues at coordinate 6,618,447 of NC_071998.2, forward strand.
TGTTGAATGGAATGAAATGGAATGTGGAATGGAATTTGGAATGGAATTCAACTGAATACGAAATGTAATGGAGTGGAAAGTAATGTGAAACGGAAATGAATGGAATGCGAATTGGAATGTGGAATACAATGGAATGGAATTTGGAATGAAATGGAATGGAGTGTGGAATGGAATGGAGTGGAATGTGGAATGGAATGGAGTGGAATGTGGAATGGAATGGTGTGGAATATGGAATGGAATGGAATGGAAAGTGGAATGGAATGGAATGGAATATAGAATGGAACGGAATAAAATTTTGAATGGAATGGAGTGCAAAGTGGAATGGAAGGGAATGTGGAATGGAATGTTTAATGGAATGGAATGGAATGGAATGGAATGTGGAATGGAATGGAAAGTGGAATGCAATGGAATGGAATGCGGAATGGAGTTGAACGGAATGTGGAGTGGTGTGGAATGAAATGTGCAGTAGAATGGAATGCAATGTGAAATGCAATGCAATGTGGAATTGAATGGAATGGAATGGAATGTGTAATGGAATGGAATGGAATGTGGAATGGAATGGAATGGAATGTGGAATGGAACGGAATAGAATGGAATATGGAATGCAATGGAATGTGGAATGAAATGGAATGTGGAATGGAATATGGAATGCAGTGGAATGTGGAATGAAATGGAATGTGGAATGGAATGGAATGGGATGTGGAAAGGAATGGAATGGAATGTGGAAAGGAATGGAATGGAATGCGTATGCAACGGTATGGAATGTGGACTGGAAAAGAATGGAATGGAATGGAATGTGGAATGGTATGTAAAGGAATGTGGAAAGCGTTGGAATGGAAAGAGGAATGGAATGGAATGGAATGAGTAATGGAATGGTATGGAATGCGGAATGGAATGGAATGGAATGTGGAATGGCATGGAATGGAATTGAATGGAATGTGGAATGGAATGGAAAGGAATGTGAAATAAAAGGAGTGGAACGAGGAATGGAATGGAATGCAATGTGGAATGCAATGGAATGGAAGTTGGAATGGAAAGGAATTAAATGTGGAATGGAATAGTATAGAATGCGGAATGGAATGGAATGGAATGTGGAAAGGAATGTGCAATGGAATGGAATGAAATGGAATACAATGTGGAATGGAATGGAATAGAATGTAGAATGGAATAGAATATGGAATGGAATGGAATAGAATGGAATGTGGAATGGAATCGAAAGGAATATGGAATGGAATGGAATGTGGAATGTAATGGAATGGAATTCAATGGAAAGGAAAGTGCAATGGAATCGAATGAAATGTGGCATCGAATGGAATGGAATGTGGAATACAATGTGGAATGGAACATGGAATGGAATGGAATGGAACGTGGAATGCGACGTGGAATGGAAAGTGGAATGTAACGTGGAATGGAAAGTGTAATGTAACTTGGAATGCAATGTGGAATGTGGAATGGAATGGAATGGAATGGAATGGAATGGAACGTGGAAAGGAATGAAATTGAATGTGGAATGGAACGGAAAGGAATGAGATATGGAATGGAATGGAATATAGAATGGAATGGAATGGAATGGAATTGAATGAGGAAACGAATGGAATGGAATGTGGAATGGAATGGATTGGAAAGTTGAATGGATTGTAATGGATTGTGGAATGGAATGTGGAATGGAATGGAATGGAATGTGGAACGGAATGTGGAATGGAATGGAATGGAATGTGGAATGGCATGTGGAATGGACCGTGGAATGGAATGGAATGGAATGTGGAATGGAATGAAATGAAATGTTGGAGAGAATATGGAATGGAATGGAATGGAATGCAATGTGGAATGGAATGAAATGGAATGGAATGGAATGGAATGGAATGTGGAATGGAATGGAAAGTGGAAAAGAAAGTAATGTGATGTGAAATGGAATGGAATGGAATGGAATTTGGAATGGAATGGATTGGAATGGAATGTGGAATGGAATGGAAGGAAATGTGGAATGGAAGAGAATGTAATGGAATGATATGTGGAATGGAATGTAATGGAATACGTAATGGAATGTGGAAGGGAATGCAATTGCATGCTGAATGGAATGTGGAATTGAATGGAATGCAACGTGGAATGGAATGGAAGGGAATGTGTAATGGAATGAGGAATGGAACGTCGAAAAGAATGGCATGGAATGTGGAATGTAATGGAATGGAATGGAATGCGGAATGGAAGGGAATGGAATGTGGAATGGAATGGAATGGAATGTGGAATGGAATGGAATGGAATGCAATATGGAATGGAATCGAAAGCAATGGAATGTGAAATGGACTTTAATGGAATGCACTGTGGAAAGGAATGGATTCGTATGGAATAGAATGCTTAATGGAATGGGATGCAATCTTTAATGGAATGGAATGGAATGTGGAATGGAATGGAATGTGGAATGGAATTGAATTGAAAGTGGAAGGGAATGGAATGGAATGTGGAATGGAATGTGGAATGGAAGGTGGAATGTAATAGAATGGAATGTTGAATGGAATGGAATGGAATGGAATGTGGAATAGAATGTGGAATGGAATGGAATGGAAAGGAATGGAATGAGGAATGGAATGGAATGAAATGGAATGTGGAATGGAATGGAATGGAATAGAATGTGGAATGGAATTTGGAATGGAGTGGAATGGAATGTGGAATGAAATGGAATGGAATGTGGAATGGAACGTGGAATGGAATGAAGTGGAATGTGGAATGGAATGTGGAATGGAATGGAATGGAATGCGAAACTGAACGAGGAATAGAACGTTCAATGGAAAGTGAAGTGGAACGTAGAATGGAACGTGGAATGGAATGTGGAACGGAATGTGGAATGGAAGACAATGTAATGTGGAATAGAAAGGAATAGAAAGTGTAATGGAATGTGTAATGGACTGGAAAGTAATTTGGAAAGGAACGTGAAATGTAATGGATTGAAATGTGGAATGGAACGTGGAATGGAAAGTGGAATGGAACGTTGAGCGGAATGGAGTTTGGAATGGAAGGTGAAATAGAGTGGAATGGAATGTTGAATGGAACGTGAAATGGATTGGAATGGAAATTTTAATGGAAAGTGAGATGGAATGTGGAATGGAACATGGAGGGGAAAGTGCAATGGAACGAGTAATGGAACGTGCAATGGAATGTGGAATGGAATGTGGTATGGAAAGTAATGGAATGTGGAATGAAATGGAATGCAATGTGGAATTGAATGTGCAATGGAAAGAGGAATGGAAAGTGGAATGGAAAGTTGAATGGAACGTGGAAATGAACGTGGAATGGAATGTGGAATGGAAAGTGGAATGGAACGTGGAATGGAATGTGAAATGGAATGGATTGGAATGCGGAATGGAATGGAATGGAATGGAATGGAATGGAATGGAATGTGAAATGGAATGGAAAGGAAGGTGGATTAGAATGGAAAGGAATGTGGAATGGAATGGAATGGAATGTGGAATGGAATGTGGAAAGCAATGTGGAATGGAATGCAATGGAATGGAATGAAATGGGGAATGGATTGGATTGGAAAGTGGAGTGCAATGGACTGGAATCTAATGGAATGTGCAATGGAAAGGAGTGGAATTCAATGTGGAATGGAATGTAATGTGGAATGGAATGGCATGCGATGCGGAAAGTAATGGAATGGAATATGGAATAGAATGGAATGGAATTGAATGTGGAATAGAATGGAATGTGGAATGGAATGGAATGGAATGTGGAATGCAATGGAATGGAATGTGGAATGGAATGGAATGGAATGCAATGTGGAATGAAATGGAATGGAGTGGAGTGGAATTTTGAATGGAATGGAATGTGGAATGGAATGTGGAATGGAATGGAAAGGAATGTGGAATAGAATGTGGAATGCAATGGAATGGAATGTGGAATGGAATGTGAAATGGAAGGTGGAATGGAATGGAATGGAACAGAATGGAATGTGGAATGTAACTTTGAATGGAATGGAATGGAATGGAATGTGGAATGGAATGGAATGGAATTGAATGTGGAATGGAATGTGGAATGGAATCGAATGCAATGTGGAGTGGAATGGAATGGAATGTGGAATGCAATTGAATGGAATCGAATGTGGATTGGAATGGAAAAGAATGTGGAATGCAATGGAATGGAATGGAATGTGGAATGGAAGGGAATGTAATGTCGAATGGAATGGAATGAAATGTGGAATGGAATGGAATGGAATGGGGAATGGAATGGAATGGTGAATGGAATGGAATGGAATGTGGAATGGAATGGAATTTAACGTGGAATGAAATTGAATGGAATGTGGAATGCAATGGAATGGAATACGGAATGGATTGGAATGGAATGGAAGGTGGAATGGCATGAAAAGGAATGTGGAATGGAATGGAATGGAATGGAATGTGGAGTGGAAGTGAATGGAATGTGAAGTGGAAAGGAATGGAATGTGGAATGGAAAGAATGGAATGTGGAATGGAAAGGAATGGAATGTGGAATGAAATCGAAAGGAACGTGGAATGAAATTGAATCGAATGTGGAATGAAATGGAAAGGAATGTGGAATGAAATTGAATGGAATGGAATGGAATGTGGCGTGGAATTTGGAATGGAATGGAATGGAATGTGGAATGGATTGTGGAATGGAATGGAATGGAATGTGGCATGAAATGTGGAATGCAATGGAATGGAATATGGAATGCAATTTGGAATGGTATGGAATGGAATGTGGAATAGAATGTGGAATGGAATGTGGAATGGAAAGGAATGTAATGTGGAATGGACTGTGGAATGGAATGCGGAAATGTAAGTGGTATGGAATGAAATGGAACGTAGAATGCAAAGTGGAATGCAATTTCATGGAATGTGGAAGGGAATTGAATGGAATGTGGAACGGAATGTGCAATGAAAAGGTATGGAATATGCAATTGAATGTGTAATGGAATGCAATGGAATGTGGAAAGGAACCTGAAATGCAACTGAATGGAAGATGGAATGGAATGCGGAATATAATGTGGAATGTAATTTGGAATGGAATGGAAAGGAACGTAGAATGGAATGGAGTAGAATGTGAAAAGGAATGTGCAATGAAATGCAATGGAAAGAGTACTGGAATGAAATGGAATGTGGAATGGAATGAGGAATGGAATGCTCAATAGAACGGAGTGGAATGTGGAATGGAGTGTGTAACGGAATGGAACGGAATGTGGAATGGAATGGAACGGAAATTGGAATGGAATGTGGAATGGAATGTGGAGTGGAAAGCAATGTAATGTGGAATGGAATGGAGAATGGAATGTGGAACGGAAAGGAATGTAATGTGGAATGGAATCTCTAAACGAATGTGGAGTGGAACAGAATGTGGAATGCAACGTGGAATGGAATGGAATGGAATGGAATGTGGAATGGAATGTGGAATGGAAAGTGGAAAGGAATGTGGAATCAAATGGAATGGCATGTGGAATGGAATGGAATGGAATGTAGAATGAAATGGAAAGGAACGTGGAAAAGAATGTGGAATAGAATGTGGAGTGGAATGGATTGGAAGGTGGAATGGAATGGAATGGAATGGAAAGGATTTGGAATGGAATGTAAAGGAAAGTGGAATGCAATGGGATTTAAAGAAGTAAGCAATTGAATGGAAAGGAATGTGGAATGGAATGGAATGGAAAGTGGAATGGAATGGAATGGAATGTGGAATGGAACATGCAATGGAACATGGAAAGGAATGGGGAATTGTATGTGGCATGGAATGTGGAATGGAAAGTGCAATGGAACGGAATGGAATGTGGAATGAAATGTGGAATTGAGTGTGAATTGGAACGTGGAGTGGAATGGAATGGAATGTGGAATGGAACATACAATTGAATATGGAATGGAATGGAATGGAATGTGGAATGGAAAGTGGAATGGAATTGAATGTAATGCAATTGAATGTGGAATGGAAGGGAATGGATTGTGGAATGGAATGTGGAAAGGAATGGAATTAATTGTGGAATGAAATTTGGATTGTAATGGAATGGAATGTGTAATGGAATGGATAGGATTGTGGAATGGAATGCGGAATAGAATTTAATTTAAAGTGGAATGGAATGTGAAATGGAATGGAATGGAATAGAATTTTCAAAGGAATGGAATGGAATGTGGAATGGAATGCGGAATGGAATGTGGAATGGAACGGAATGTGGAATGGATTGTGAATTGGAATGAAATGCAATGTGGAATGCAATGTGGAATGAAATGCAAAGGAATGAGAATGGAATGTGGAATGGAATGGAATGGAATGCGGAATAGAAAATGGAATGGAATGTGGAATGGAAAGTGGAATGGATTGGAATCGAATCTGCAAAGGAATGTGGAATGGAATGTGGAATAGTATGTGGAATGGAACGGAATGTAATGTGGAATGGAATGTGGAATGGAATGTGGAATGGAAAGTGGAATGGAATGAAATGGAATGTGGAATGGAACATGGAATGGAACGTGGAATGGAACATGGAATGGAATGTGGAATGGTATGTGCAATGGAATACGGAATGGAAAGTTGAATGAAATGGAAAGGAACATGGAATAGAACGTGGAACGGAATTGAATGGAATGTGGCAGGGAACGTAGAATGGAACGTGGAAAGGAATGTGGAAGGGAACATGGAGTGGAATAGAATGGAATGGAATAGAATGTTGAATGGAACCTGCAATGTATCGTGGAATGGATCGTGGAATGGAACATGAAATGGAATGTGGAATAGAATGTGGAATGGAATATGGAATGGAAACTGAAATTGAATGGAATGGAATGTGGAATGGACTGCATTGGAAAGTGGAATGGAATGTGGAATGGAACCTGGAATGGAACGTGCAATGGAATGCGGAATGGAAAGGAATGGAATGTGGAATCAAATGTGGAATGGAATGGAATGGAATGGAATGGAATGTGGAATGGAATGTAAAATGGAATGGAATGGAATATAATGGAATGGAATTGAATGGAATTAAATTTGAAATGGAATGGAATGGAATGTGGAATGGAATGGAAAGGAATGTGGAATGGAATGGAATATGGAATGGAATAGAATGGAATGTGGAATGGAACGTGAAATGGTTTATGAAATGGAATGGAATGAAATGTGGAATGGAACGTGGAATGGAACGTCTAATGGAAGGTGGAAGGGAACACGGAAAGGAATTTGGATTGGAATGTGGAATTTAATACAATGGAACATGGAATGGAATGTGGGATGGAATGGAATGGAATGTGTAATGGGAAGTGGAATGGAAAGGAATGGAACATGGAATGGCACGTGGAATGGAACTTGGAATGGAACATGAAATGGAACGTGGAAAGGAATGTGGAAAGGAATGTGGAATGGAATGTAGAATGGAATGGAATGGAATGTGTAAGGGAATGGAACTGAATCTGGAATACAAAGGAATGGAATGTGGAAAGGAATGTGGAATGGAATGGAATGGAATGCGGAATGGAACGGAACAGAATGGAATGTGGAATGGGATGGAATATAATGTGGAATGGAATGTGAAATGGAATGGAATGGAATGTGGAATGGAATGTGGAATGGAGTGGAATGGAATGGAATGCGGACTGGAATTGAATGGCATGGAATGTATTGTGGAATGTAATGGAATGGAGTGTGGAATGGAATGGGATGGAATTTGGAATGGTACGTGTAATGGAATGAAATGTGGAATGCAATGGAATGGAATGAAATATGGAATGGAAGGGAATGTGGAATGGAAAGGAATGGAATGTGGAATGGAATGTGGAATGGAATGGAATGGAATGTGAACTGCAATGGAATTGAATGTGGAATGGAATGGAATGGTATGTGAAATGGAATGTGGAATGTAATGTGGAATGGAATGGAAAGGATTGTGCAATGTAATGGAATGGAATGTGGAATGGAATGTGGAATGCAATTGAATGGAATGCGAAATGGAATGGAAAGGAATATGGAATGGAATGGAATGTGGAATGTGGAATGGAACGTTGCATTCCACTTTCCATTCCACGTTGCATTCCAAGTTCCATTCGCTTTCATTCCACATTCCATTCCATTCCATTCCACTTTCCATTACACGTTCCATTCCACATTGCATTCCTTGTTTCATTCCGCGTTCCATTCCACGTTCCATTTCTTTCCACTCAACATTCCATTCCATTGCCTTACACTTTCCATTCCTTTCCATTCCATTACATTGCACATTCCATTCCACATTCCATTCCCTTCCATTACAGATTCCATTCTATTCTATTCCATATTTCATTCCACGTTCCATTCCACGTTCCATTCCAATATATTCCACATTCCATTCAACACTGCATTCCCTTACAGACCATATTCCATTGCACATTCCCTACCATTCCATTTAAACATTCCATTCCATTCCATTCCACATTGCATTTCATTTTCCATTCGATTTCACACTGCATTCCACATTCCATTACACATTCCATTCCATTCTATCCCACATTCCATTCCACATTCCAATCCATTCCATTCCACGTTCCATTCCACATTGCATTCTACATTCCATTCCATATTCCATACCATTCCATTGCACATTACATTCCACAATCTGTTCCATTCAATTCCCCATTCAATTCCACGTTCCTTTCCATGTTCCATTCTACATTCCATTCCACGTTTCTTTCCATTCCGTTCCACATTGCATTCCGGATTTCTTTCTATTCCAATCTACATTCTATTCCAGATTCCATTCCTTTCCATTCAACATTTCATGCCACATTGCATTCCACATTCCATTCCCTTCCATTCCATGCTCCATTCCATATTTCATTCCTCATTCCATTCCTCATTCCGTTCCACGTTCCATTGCATTCCATTCCACGTTTCGTTTCACCTTCCATTCCATTCCATCCCAGGTTCCATTCCACATTCCATTCCACATTCCATTCCATGCTCCATTCCACATTCCATTAAACGTTCTATTCCACCTTCCACTAGAAGTTTCATTCCACGTTCCAATCCATTTCATTCCACGATCTATTCGACATTCCATTCCATTCCATTCCACTTTCCATTCGACATTCCATTCCACATACCATTCCGCATTCCATTCCATTCCATTCCACATTCCATTCCGCATTCCATTCCACATTCCATTCCACACTCCATTCTACATTCCATTACATTCCCTTCCACATTCCATTGAATTCCATTCCACATTCCATTCCACTTTGCATTCCATTCCATTCCACATTCCATTCGACATTGCGTTCCATTCCAGTCCATATCCCATTCCACATTCCATTCCATTATTTTCACATTCCATTCCATTCCATTACACATTCCATTCCACATTTCATTCCACATCCCATTCCATTCCATTCCACATTCCATTCCACAATCCATTTCGTTCCATTCCACGTTCCATTCCAGGTTCCATTCCACATTACATTACAGATTCCATTCCACAATCCATTCCATTCCATTGCAAGTTCCATTCCACTTTCCATTGCGTTACATTCCACGTTCCATTCCACATTCCATTGCACATTCCATTCCCCATACCTTTCCGTTCAATTCCACATTCAATTCCACATTCCATTCTTCATTACATTGCTCGTTCCATTCCACGTTCCATTCCATTAAATTCCACGTTCCATTCCACAATCCATTCCATACCATTCCACTTTCCTTTGCACATTCCCTTCCACATTCCATTCCACATTCCATTCCGTTCCATTCCACATTCCATTCCAAAGTCCATTCCACATTCCAGTCCACCTTCCATTCCATTCCATTACAGTACATTTCACGTCCCATTCCACTTTCCATTCCATTCCATTCCACGTTCAATTCCACATTCCATTGACCATTCCATTCGACGTTCCATTCCATGCTCGATTCAGCGTTCCACTCCATTCCATTATACTTTCCATTCCACGTTCCATTCGATTCAATTCCACTTTCCATTCCACATTCCATTCCGTTCCATTCCACTTTCCTTTGCTCTTTCCATTCCACATTCTATTCCACATTCAGTTCCACATTCCATTCCATTCCATTCCACATACCATTCCATTCTATTCCAAATTCCATTAGATAGCATTCCATTCCATGCTTCTTTCAATTCCATTCCATTACATTCCATTCCATTACATTCCATACCATTCAATTCCACATTTCATTCCGTTGCATTCCGCAATCCATTCCATTCCATTCCATTCCATTCCACATTCCACTCCATTTCGTTCCATTCCACATTTCGTTCCATTCTATTCCCCATTCCATTCCTTTCCATTTCACATTACATTTCACGTTACGTTGCACGTTGCCTTCCAAATTCCATTCCAAGTTCCATTCCTCGTTCATTGCTTTCCATTCCACATTCCATTCCATTCCATTCCACATTCCATTCCATTCCACTCCACATTCCATTCAACGTTCCATTCCATTCCATTCCACCTTCCATTACACGTTCAATTCCACATTCCATTCTACGTTGTATTCCACATTCCATTCCATATTCCATTTCACATTCCATTCCATTCCACGTTCCATTCCACATTGCATTCCAGTTTCCATTCCACGTTCCATTCCACATTCCATACCATTCCATTCCATTCCATACCATTCCATTCCATTCCATTCCGGATTCCTATCCATTCCATTCCACATACTATTCTGCCTTCCATTCCACTCTATTCCACATTGCATTCCACATTCCATTGCATTCCATTCCACATTCCATTCCTTTCCATTCCACATTCCATTCGTTTCCATTCCAAATTACATTCCACATTCTATTCCACGTCCCTTTCTACATTCCATTCCACATTCCATTCCACGTTCCATTCCATTCCATTCCATTCCATGTTCCATTCCATTCCATTCCACGTTGCATTCAATGTTGCATTCCTGATTCCATTAGGCATTCCATTCCACGTTCCATTCCATTCCATTCCACGTTCCATTCCACATTCATATCCATTCCATTCCACATTCCATACCATTCCATTCTATTCCATTCAACATTCCATTCCATTCCATACCACCTTCTATTCCACATTCCAATCCATTCCATTCTCATTCTTTTCCATTCCATTCCACTTTCCATTCCAAGTTGCATTCCACGTTCCATTCCACGTTCCATTTCGCTTTGCATTCCATTCCATTTCGCGTTCCATTTCATTCCATTACACATTGTATTCCACATTCCATTCCACTCCATTCCACATTCCATTCCACATTACATTCGATTCCATTCCATATTCCACTGCCTTCCATTCCACATTGCATTCCTTTCCATTCCACGTTACATTGCACATTCCCTTCCATGTTCCAATCAACATTCCATTCCAAGCCATTCCAAATTCCAGTCCATTCCATTCCACATTCCATTCCACATTCCATTCCATTCCGTTACACATTCCATTCCATTCCATTCCACGTTCCATTCCACGTTCCATTCCAAATTCTCTTCCATATTGCATTCCACTTTCCATTCCACATTCCAGCCCATCCCATTCCACTTTCCATTCCATTGCATTCCACTTTACATTCCACGTTCCATTCCACATTCCATTCCACATTCCATTCCATTCCATTCAATTCCATTCCACATTCTCTTCCACATTAAATTCCACATTCCATTCTACATTCCATTCCACATTACATTCCATTCCATTCCACGTTCCATTCCACATTCCATTCCACATTCCATTCCACGTTCCTTTCCATTCCATTCCACGTACCATTCCACTTTTCATTCCATTGTTTTCCACTTTCCATTTCACATTCCATTGCACATTCCATTCCACGTTCCATTCCACATTCCATTCCACGTTCCATTCCATTCGATTACACGATCCGTTTCACATTCCATTCCATTCCATTCCACTTTCCATTCCACATTCTATTCCACGTTACATTCCATGTTCATTTCCATTCCAATCCACCTTCCATTCCACACTGCATTCCATCCACGTTCCATCTCACATTCCATTACACATTCCATTACACATTGCGCTCCTTTCGATTCCAAGTGCCACTCCACATTCTATTCCTCATTCCATTCCGCATTCCATTGCATTCCAATCCACATTCCATTACATTCCATTCCACATTCCGTTGCATTGCTTTCCACATTCCATTCAACGTTCCAGTCCGTTCCTTTCCACATTCCATTCCACATTCCAATCCATTCCATTCCACATTCCATTCCACATTCCATTCCACGTTCCTTTCTATTCAATTCCACGCTACATCCAATCTTCCAATTCACGTTCCTTTCCAGGTTCCTTTCCATGATACATTCCATTCCATTCCACTTTCCATTCCACTTTCCACTCCATATTTCATGCCACATTCCATTGAAAATTACATTCCACATTCCATTGCATTCCATTCCACATTTTTTTCCATTGCAATCCACATTCCAATCCACATTCCATTCCATTCCATTTAAACATTCCAATCCACATTCCATTTAAACATTCCAATCCACATTCCATTCCATTCCATTTAAACATTCCAATCTATTCCATTCCAAATTCCATTCCACCTTCCATTCCATTCCACATTCCATTCCACACTCCATTCCACACTCCATTCCATACCATTCCATATTCCATTCCACATTCCGTTCCATTCCATTCCACGTTCCATTCCACGTTCCATTGGTCATTCAGTTGTACATTCCATTCCACATTCCATACCGTTCCATTCTACATACAATTCCATTCCATTCTACATTCCATTCCATTCCATTCCACTCCATGTTCCATTCCATTTCATTCCACATTCCATTGCACATTCCATTCTACATTCCATTCCACTCCATTCTATTCCATATTCCGTTACATTACATTCAACTTTCCATTCCATTCCATTCCACATTCCATTCCACATTCCTTTGAATTCCATTCCACTTTCGTTTCCACATTACATTCCATATTACATTCTTTTCCGTTCCACATGCCATTCCACATTCCATTCCACATTCCGTTCCATTCCATTCCACATTCCATTTCATTTCATTACACACTCCATTCCACATTCCATTTCATTCCTTTCCGCATTCCATTTCCTTACTTTCGAAATTACATTCGACATTCTATTCCACGTCCCATTCCACATTCCATTCCTCATTCCATCCCACGTTCCATTCCATTCTATTCCACGTTCCATTCAGCGTTCCATTCCTCATTCCATTACACATTCCATTCCTCGTTCCATTCCATTCCATTCCACGTTCCACTCCTCATTGCTTTCCATTCCATTCCACATTCCATACCATTCCAATCTATTCCATTCAAATTCCATTCCATTCTATACCACATTCTATTCCACATTCCAATCCATTCCATTCTCATTCTTTTCCTTTCCATTCCACATTCCATTCAAAGTTCCATTCCACATTCTATTCCACATTCCATTCCACGTTCCATTTCGCGTTGCATTCCATTGCATTCTGCATTCCATTCCATTGCATTCCATTCCATTCCACATTCCACTGCATTCCATTCCATTTCACATTCCGTTTCCATTCTATTCCCCATTCCATTCCATTCCATTTCTCATTACTTTCCACGTTCCATTCCACGTTACTTTCCACGTTCCATTCCATGTTCCATTCCTTGTTCCATTCCTTTCCTTTCCACATTCCATTCCATTCCATTCCACATTCCATTCCATTCCACTCCACTTTCCATTCCACGTTCCAATCCATTCCATTCCACCTTCCATTACACGTTCAATTCCACATTCCATTCCACGATGTATTCCACATTCCATTCCATATTCCACTGCACATTCCATTCCATTCCATTCCACTTTCCATTCCACATTGCATTCCAGTTTCCATTCCACGTTCCATTCCACATTCCATACCATTCCATTCCATTCCATTCCGGATTCCTATCCATTCCATTCCGCATTCTATTCTGCCTTCCATTCCTTTCTACTCCACATTCCAATCCACATTCCATTGCAATCCATTCCACAGTGCGTTCCTTTCCATTCCACATTCCATTCCCTTCCATTCCAAATTACATTCCACATTCTATTCCGCGTGCCATTCCACATTCCATTCCACGTACCATTCCACTCTATTCCACATTCCATTCAACGTTCGATTCCTCATTACATTACGCATTCCATTCCACGTTCCATTCCATTCCATTCCACGTTCCATTCCACATTCATTTCCATTCCATTCCACATTCCATACCATTCCATTCTATTCCATTCAACATTCCATTCCATTCCTTACCACATTCTATTCCACATTCCAATTCATTCCATTCTCATTCTTTTCCATTCCATTCCACATTCCATTCCAAGTTCCATTCCACATTCCATTCCACGTTCCATTCCACGTTCCATTTCGCATTGCATTCCATTCCATTCCACATTCCATTCCACACTGCACTACGTCCATTCCAAGTGCCACTCCACATTCCATTCCTCATGCCAATCCACATTCCTTTCCATTACATTCCACATTCCATTAATTTCCATTCCACATTCCTTTGCATTGCATTCCACATTCCATTCCACATTCCATTCCATTCCATTTAATCATTCCAATCTATTCCATTCGACATTCCATTCCATCTTCCATTCCATTCCATTTTCCATTCCATATCCCATTCCACACTCCATTACACACTGCATTCCATGCCATTCCATATTCCATTCCACATTCCGTTCCATTCCATTCCACATTCCACTCCACTTTCCATTTCAGATTCCTTTCCACATTAAATTTGACATTCCATTCCATTCCATTTCACATTCCATTCCACATTCCGTCCATTCCATTCCACTTTCCATTCCACATTACCTGCCACATTCCAATCCATTCCATTCCACATTCCATTCCACATTCCATTCCACATTCCATTCAACATTCCATTCCATTCCATTCCATTCCAAATTCCATTCCATTCCATTCAATCCTGCTCCACATTCCATTCCATCCCATTCCATTCCACGTTGCATGCCGCTGCATTCCACATCCCTTTTCACCTTCAATTCCGTTCCATTCCACATTTCATTCCATTCCATTCCACATTCCATACCATTCCATACCATTCCATTCCACAATTCATTCCATTCCATTCAACTTTTGATTCCACATTCCATTCCACATACCTTTCCGTTCCATTCCATATTCCATTCCACATTCCATTCCACATTCCATTCCACATTCCATTCCGTTCCATTCCACATTCCATTGCATTCCGTTCCAGATTCCTTTCCACATTCCATTTCATTCTATTCTACATTGCATTCCATTCTATTCCAAATTCCATTCCACATTCTATTCCACATTCTATTCCACATTCCATTCCACATTCCATTCCATTGCATTCCACATTTCATTCCATTCCATTCCTCATTCCATTCTTTTCCATTCCACTTTCCATTCCATTCCATTCCATATTCCGTTTCACGTTCCATTCCATTACATTCCAGGTTCCATTCTGCATTCCTTTCCACTTCCCATTCCACATTCCATTCCATTCCATTCAATATTCAATTCCACATTCCATTTCGCATTCCATTCCACATTCCATTCCACACTCCATTCCACATTCCATTCCGTTGCATTCCACATTTCGTTACACCTTCCATTCCATTCCATTCACCATTGCATTCAACATTGCATTCCATTCCACTCCAGATCCCATTCCTCATTCCATTCCATTCCATTCCACATTCCATTCCATTCCATTCCACATTCCATCCCATTCCATTCCACATTCCATTCCATTCCAAATTCCATTCCATTTCACTCCACTTTCCATTTCACGTTCCATTTCACATTCCATTCCACATTGCATTCCAAGTTCCATCCCATTCCATTCTACATTTCAATCGATTCCATTCCACGTTCCATTCCACGTTCCATTCCACATGCCATTTCACATTCCAATCCAAGTTCCATTCCATTCTTTCCAAGTTCCATTCCACTTTCCATTCCATTCCATTCCTCGTTCCATTCCACATTCCATTCCGTTCCATTCCGTTCCAAATTCCATTCCATTCAATTCCAATCCACATTCCATTCCATTCCATTCCAAGCTCAATTCCATTCCACTTTCACTTCCATTCTATTCTATGCCAAATTCCATTTCATTCCAATCCACATTCCATTCCCCGTTCAAATCCATTCAATTCCAAGTTCCAGTCATTTCCATTCCACATTCCATTCCATTCCATTCCACATTCCATTCCATTCCATTCCCATTCCATTCCACATCAGATTGCATTCCATTCCAGTTTCAATTTCCTTTCATTCCATTTCGTTCCACATTCCATTCCACATTGCAATCCATTCCATTCCCCATTCCATTCCATTTCATTCCACATTCCATTCCATTTCATTCCACATTCCAATCCACATTCTACTCCATTCCATTCCTTTTCACATTCCATTCCACATTCCATTCCGTTCCGTTTCACGTTCAATTCCATTCCATTCCATTCCACATTCCAATTCTTTCCATTTCACATTCCTTTCCTTTCCATTCTACATTCCATTCTGCCTTCAATTCCATTCCATTCCACATTCCACTGGACATTCCATTCCATTCCATTCCACGTTCCTTTCCATTGCATTTCACGTTCCATTCTAATCCATTCCACGTTCCTTTCCACGTTCCATTCCACGTTCCATTCCACTTTCCATTTCACATGCCATTTCAAATGCCATTCCATTCCATTCCAATTTCCATTCCGCATTCCATTCAGTTCCATTCCATATTCCATTCCATTCGTTTTAACATTGCAGTCCACATTCCCTTCCGCATTCCTGTCCAGATTAGATTCCATTCCATTCCACTTTCCATTCCATTCCATCCCATTGCATTCCACATTCCATTCCAGATTCCATTTCTTTCCACTCCATTCCATATTCCATTTCATTCCATTCCACATTCCATTGCATTCCATTCCACACTCCGTTCCATTTCTTTCCACTCCCCATTCTATTCCAATCAACATTCCCCTCCATTCCATTCCACATTCCGTTCAGTCCCACTCCATTCCATTCCGCATTCTATTCCATTTCTTTCCATTAAACATTCCATTCCACTTCATTCCATTCCACATTCTATTCCATTCCACAATCCATTCTACTGCATTCCATTCCTCATTCTTTTCCATTCCACATTTCACTGCATTCTGTTCCACATTCCAATCAATTCCATTCCATTCCATTCCACATTCCATTCCATTCCGCATTCCATTCTACTTCATTCCATCCCACGTTCTATTCCATTCCACATTCCATTCCATTCCTTTCCACATTCTATTCAATTCCATTCCATACCATTCCCAATTTCATTCCATTCCTTTTCATTCCACATTCTATTCTGTTCTACATTCCATTCCACTACATTTCACATTCCATTCCATTCCATTCCACATTCCATTCCATTTCTTTCCATTCATTTTCCTTCCATTCCAATTTCTATTCCTTTCCACATTCCAATGCTTTCCTTTCCACATTCCATTCCACTACATTGTATTCCATTCCTAACCACATTCCATTCCATTCGATTCCATTGCACATTCTATTCCATTCCATTCCACATTCCATTCCACAATCCATTCCACGTTCCATTCCACCTTCCATTCCTTTCCATTCCACATAACATTCCATTCCATTCCACATTCCATTCCTCTTTCCATTACATTCCATTCCACATTAAATTCCCTTCCATTCCACATTCCTTTCCATTCTATTCCACATTCCATTCCACATTTGTTTCCATTCCATTCACCATTCCTTTAAACATTCCATCCCATTCCATTCCATTCCACATTCCATTCCACATTCCATTCCATTCCTTTCCACTTTCCGTTCCGCATTCCATTCCATTCCATTGCTCATTCCATTCCACATTCCATTCCATTCAATTTCACATTCCATTCCATCAATTCCACATTCCATTCCACATTCCATTCCACATTCCATTAAATTCCATTCCACATTCCAATCCATTCCATTCCACATTCCATTCCATTGCATTCCACATTGCTTTCCATTCCATTCCACATTACTTTCCATTGCATTCCACATTCCATTCCACATTCCACTCCACTCCATTCCATATTCAATTGCATTTGATTCCACATTCCATTCCATTACATTTCATTCCACATTCCATTCGACATTCCATTTTATTCCATTCCACATTCCATTCCATTCCATTCCACATTCCATTCCACATTCCACTCCATTCCATTCGATACAACATTTCATTCCACTTTCCATTCCATTCCATTCCACATTCCATTCCACATTCCACTCCATTGCATTCCACTTTCTGTTGCATTCCGTTTCACATTCCAGTCCACATTCCATTCCAAGTTCCATGCCATTCCATTTAATATTTCATTCCTTTCCATTTCATATGCCATTCCATTCCATTCCGTTCCACTCCACAATCCATTCCACATTCCTTTCCAAGTTCCGTTCCACATTCCATTCCACATTCCATTCCTCATTTCATTCTGTTCCATTCCAGTTTCCATTCCACATTCCATTCCACATTCCATTCAGCATTCCATTTCACATTCCATTCCATTCCATTCCACATTCCGTTCTCAATCCATTGCATTCCTTCCCACATTCCTTTCCACTCTCCATTCCATTCCATTCTACATTTCATACCAGATTCAATTCCACATTCCATTCCATGTTCCATTCCACTTTCCATTCCACTTGCCATTCCATTATATTCCATTGCTCGTTCAATTTCATTCCATTCCACGTTCCAATTCATTCCTTTCCACATTCCATTACACATTCCATTTCACATTCCTTTCCAAATTATATTTCACTTTCCATTCCATTCCATTCCATTCCACAGTTCGTTGTAGTCCATTCCATTCCATTCCACCTTTCATTCCATTGCATTCCGCATTCCATTCCATTCCATTCTATTCCATTCCATTCCTTTCCATTCCATTCCACTGTATATTCCACTCCATTCCATTCCATTTCACATTCCATTCCATTCCATTCCACATTCCATTCCACATTCCACTCCATTGCATTCCACTTTCTGTTGCATTCCGTTTCACATTCCAGTCCACATTCCATTCCAAGTTCCATGCCATTCCATTTAACATTCCATTCCTTTCCATTTCATATGCCATTCCATTCCATTCCATTCCACTCCACATTCCATTCCACATTCCTTTCCAATTTGCGTTCCACATTCCATTCCTCATTTCATTCCGTTCCATTCCACTTTGCATTCCACATTCCATTACACATTCCATTCAGCATTCCATTTCACATTCCATTCCATTCCACATTCCGTTCTCAATCCATTGCATTCCTTCCCACATTCCTTTCCACTTTCCATTCCATTCCATTCTACATTTCATACCAGATTCAATTCCACATTCCATTCCATGTTCCATTCCACGTTCCATTCCACTTGCCATTCCATTATATTCCATTGCTTGTTCCATTTCATTCCATTCCACGTTCCAATTCATTCCTTTCCACATTCCATTACACATTCCATTTCACATTCCTTTCCAAATTATATTTCACTTTCCATTCCATTCCATTCCATTCCACAGTTCGTTGTAGTCCATTCCATTCCATTCCACCTTACATTCCATTGCATTCCGCATTCCATTCCATTCCATTCTATTCCATTCCGTTTCTTTCCATTCCATTCCATGGTATATTCCACTCCATTCCATTCCATTTCACATTCCATTCCATTCCATTCCACATTCCATTACATTCCTTTCCACATTCCATTCCACTTTCCATTCCATGTCGCATTCCATGTTCCATTCCACGTCCCATTCAATGTTGCATCCCTTTCCATTCCACATTCCATTTCATTCCATTACACTTTTCATTCCATTCCATTCCATGTTCCATTCCACGTTCCATTCCACTTTCCATTCCACGTTGCATTCCAAGTTCCATTCCATTCCATTCCATGTTCCATTCCACATTCCATTCCATTAAATTATACGTTCCATTCCATTCCATTTCAAATTCAATTTCACTTTGCATTCCATTGAATTCCACGTTCTATTCCATTCCATTCCACATTTGATTCCACGTTCTATTCCATTCCATTCCGCATTTCATTCCACTTTCCAATCCATTCAATTCCACGTTCCATTCCACGTTCCATTACTTTCCATTCATCATTCCTTTCCATTCCACTTCACATTCCATTCCATTCCATTCGACACTCCATTGCACGTTCCATTCCATGTTGTGTTCCATGTTCCATTCCACGTCCCATTCCACCTTCCATGCCTTTCCATTCCACATTCCATTCCATTCCATTCCACATTCCATTCCATTCCATTCCACATTCCATTCCATTCCATTCCACATTCCATTTCTCATTCCATTCCTTTCCATTCCACGTTCCATTCAACATTCCAATCCATTCAATTTCACGTTCCATTCCATATTCCATTCCACATTCCATATCACATTCCCTTCCAGTTCCATTCGACGAACTGTTCCACGTTCAATTACAGGAAGCATTGCACGTTCCATTCCACATTCCATTCCATTCCATTCCATTCCATGCCAGCTTGCCTTCCACATTGCATTCCACATTCAATTCCATGTTCCATTCCACATTCCCTTCCATGATCTATTCCACGATCCATTCCAGTTTCCCTTCCATTTCATTCCACGTTCCATTCCACATTCCATTCCTTTCCATTCCACATTCCCTTCCACATTCCATTCCACGCTGCATTCCACATTCCATTCCACGTTCAATTCCACGTTGTATTCCAAATTCCGTTACACGTTACATTCCATTACATTCCACGTTCCATTGCACATTCCATTCCATGTTCCATTCTACTCCATTCCGCTTTGCATTCCACATTCCATTCCATTCCATTCCACTTTCCTTTCCACATTCCATTCTACGTTTCATTCCTCGATCCATTCCACGCTCCATTCCATTTCATTCCAAGTTCGATTCCACATTGCATTCCATTCCATTTTCCATTTCACATTCCATTCCACATTCCATTCCACATTCCATTCCACATTGCACTCCGTTCCATTCCACGTGCCACACCACATTCCATTCCACATTCCATTACACTTTCCATTCCACATTCCTTTCCATTCCATTCCATTCCATTCCACGTTCCATTCCACATTCCATTACATTCCATTCCACTTTCCATTCCACGTTCCATTCTAAGTTCCATTCCTTTACATTCCACATTCCATTCCATTCCATTCCACATTCAATTCCATATGCCACTCCACGTTGCATTCCACATTCCATTCCAATTTCCATTCCAATCCATTCCACGTTCCATTCCATGATCCAATCCACATTCCTTTCAACGATCCATTCCATTACATTAGACGTTCCAGTCCATGTTCCGTTCCATTCCATTCTATTCTACATTCCCTGCCTTTGCATAACACGTTCAATTCCACATTCAATTCCACATTCAATTCCACATCCCATTCCGTTCCATTCCACATTCCATTCCATTCCATTTCACATTTCATTCCATTCCACATTCCATTCCATTCCATTTCACTTTGCATTCCATATTGCATTCCTTTCCATTCCTCATTGCATTCCACATTCCATTCCACATTCCAAAGCACATTCCATTCCATTCCATTGCATATTTCATTCTACATTCCATTGAAATCCATTCCACATTCCATTCCACATTCCATTCCACATCCCATTCTAACTTCCATTCCTTTCCATTCCACCTTCCATACCATTCCATTCCATATTCCATTCCATATTCCATTCCATTCCATTCCACATTCCACTCACTTTCATTCCACGTTGCATTCCATGTTGCATTCCACGTACCATTCCATTCCATTCCACTTTCCATTCCATTCAATTCCACGTTCCATTCCATGTACCATTGCATTCCTTTTCACTTTCCATTCCATTGCACGTGCCATTTCATTCCATTTCACATTCCATTCCACATTGCATTTCACATTCCATTCCACATTCCATTTCACACTCCATTGCATTCCATTCCATTCCATTCCACATTCCTTTCCATTCAACATTCCATTCCATTCCACATTCCATTCCATTCCACATTCCTTTCCATTCCATCCACATTCCATTCCATTGTATTCCACATTCCTTTCCATTCCACATTCCATTCCATTGCGTAACACATTCCATTGCATTCCACATTCCATTACATTAAATTCCACATTCCATTCCACATTCCATGTCACATTCCATTACACATTCAATTCCTCATTCCGTTCCACGATCCATTCAATTGCATTCCACATTTCACTCCATTCCGTTCAGTTCCACATTCCATTCCATTCCATTCTGCATTCCATTTCATTCCATTCCACATTCCATTCCATTCCATATTGCATTTCATTCCATTCCACGTTCAATTCCATTCCGTTCCACATTCTATTCCATATTCCATTGCACATTACATACTGCATTCTAGTCCCTTCCATTACACATTCCATTCCATTCCATTACACTTTCCTTTCCATTCCATTTCACATTCATTCCATTACATTCCACTTTCCATTCAACATTCCATTCCACATTCCATTCCGCATTCCATTCCCTTCCGTTAAACATTCCATTTCATTCCATTACTCATTCCATTCCATGTTCCATTGAACTTTTCATTCCACGTTCCATTCCACTTTCCGTTCCACATTCCCTTCCATTCCATTCCAAATTCCATACCATTCCATTCCACATTCCATACCATTCCATTCCATTCCATTGCACGTTCCATTACATTACATTCCATTCCGCATTGCATTTCACATTCCATTCAATTCCGTTCCACACTCCATTCCATTCCTTTCCACATTGCAGTCCATCCCATTCCACATTCCATTGTATTCCATTCCACGTTTCATTCCATGTTCCATTCCATTCCCTTCCAATATCTATTTCATTCCATTCCACAATCCATTCCACATTCCATGTCACATTCCATTCCATATTCATTTCCACATTCCATTCCACGATCCATTGCATTCCATTCCACATTCCATTACTATCAATTGCACATTCCTTTCAATTCCATTCCACATTCCACTGCATTCCATTCCACTCCACAATCCATTCCATTCCATTCCATTCCATTCCATTCCTTTCCCTTCCACATTCCATTCCATTCCACGTTCCATTCCATTCCATTGCACGTTCCATTCCATTCCGATCCACATTCCATTCCATATTCCATTTCACATTACATTCCGCATTCCGGTCTCTTCCATTCCACACTCCATTCCATTCCACATTCCTTTCCATTACATTCAACGTTCCATTCCATTCCACTCCACTTTCCATTCCACGTTCCATTCCACATTCCTTTCCGCATTCCGTTCCCTTCCATTCTACAGTCCATTCCATTGCATTACACATTACATTCCACCATCCCTTCCACGTTTCATTGCACTTTCCATTCCACGTTGCATTCTATGTTCCAGTCCAGTTTCCATTCCATTCCATTCCACATTCCATTCCATTCCATTTCACATTTCATACCATTCGATTCGAATCCATTTCGAATTCCATTCCTTTCAATACTACATTCCATTCCATTCCTTTCCACATTCCATTCTATTCAATCCCACATTCCATTCCATTCCATTCCACTTTCCATTCCATTCTATTGCATGTTCCCTTTCATTCCATTCCACAGTCGATTCTACATTCCATTTCACATTCTATTCCACATTCCATTCCACATTCCATTTCATATTCCATTCCACATTCCATTCCTCTTTCCATTCCGCATTACGTTTCACTTTTAATTCCACATTCCATTTAACATTCCACATTCAATTCCTTTCCATTTCACGTTGCATTCCATTCCACATTCCATTGCATTCCATTCCAGATTGCATTCCGTTGCATTCCCCATTGCATTCAAATCAGTTCCACATTCCATTCCACATTCTAGTCCACATTCCGTTCCAATCCATTCCATTCCACATTCCACTCCAAACAATTCCTCATTCCATTCCATTCCATTCCATTCAATTTCACATTCCCTTCCACATTCCATTCCACATTCCATTCCTTTACACTTTTCTTTCCACATTCCATTCCACTCTATCCCACATTCCATTCGACATTTCATCCCTTTCCATGACATATTCCACTCCACATTGCATTCCATTCCATTTCACATTCCATTCCATGCCATTGCATTCCATTCCATTCCACATGCCATTCCTTTCCACTGAATTCCACAATCCATTCCATTCCATTCCACATTCCATTCCATTCCGTTTCACATTACAATCCACAATCCAATCCATTCCTCGTTACATTGTATTCCACCTTCTGTTCCACATTCCACCACATTTTTCTTTCCATTGCATTCCACATACCATCCCACATTCCAGTCCACATTCCATTCCATTCCATTGCACATTTGATTCCACATTCCGTTCCATTCCACTCCATTCCACATTCCATTCCATTCCATTGAGTTCCATTCCTCATTCCAGTTCAATCCATTGCATTTCACGTTATATTCTATTCCACGTTCCATTCCACATTCCACTCCACATTCCATTCCATTGCATTCCACATTGCATTCCACACTCGATTTCATTTAATTGCACATTCCATGCCATTTCATTCCACATTCTATTCCGTTCCATTCCAAATTTCATTCCACATTCCATTCCAAGTTGCATTCCTCATTAAATTCCGCATTCCATTCCTTTCCATTTCACATTCCATTCAACATTCCATTCCGCGTTCCTTTCCGCATTCCATTTCACATTCCATTTCATTCAATTCCACATTCCACTTCACATTCCATTTCATTCCATTCCACCTTCCAATCCACATTCAAGTCCATCCCACTTTGCATTCCACATTGCGTTCTATTCCATTCCGCATTCCATTCCACATTGCTTTCCATTTCATTCCACGTTCCATTCCACATTCCATTTCATTCCATTCCACATTCCTCTCCACATTCCATTCCACATTACCTTCTGTTCCATTCTCTTCCATAATCCATTCCATTCCACATTCCATTCCTTTCCATTGCACTTTCCAATCCATTCCATTACACATTCCATTCCATTCCACATTCCATTCCACATTCCATTCCAGACAATTCCACATTCCATTCCATTCCGTATCACATTCCATTGTATTCCATTCCATTCCACATTACATTCCTTTCCACTCCAATTTACATTGTATTGAATTCCATTCCATTCCATTCCATTCCACATTCCGTTCCATTCCATTCCACATTCCACTCCACATTCCTTTCCATTGCATTCCACAATCCATTCCACATTCCATTCCATTCCATTCCACATTCCACTCCACATTGAATTCCATTCCACTTTCCATTACACATTTCCTATCAGATTCCATTCAATTCCATTCCACATTCCATTCCATTCCTTTCTACATTCCATTCAATTCCATTCCATGTTCCGATCCATTCTACTCCATTCCATTCCACATTCCATTCCACATTCCTTTCCTTTCCATTACACATTCCATTCCACATTCTATTCTATTGTATTCCACATTCCATTCCATTCCTTTCCACATTCTTTTCCATTCCATTCCACATTCCATTCCACATTGAATTCCATTCCCCTTTCCTTTACACATTCCCTTCCAGATTCCATTCAATTCCATTCCACACTCCATTTCATTCCATTCAGTTTCATTCCACATTCCATTGCATTCCATTCCACATTCCATTCCATTCCATTCCACCTTCCATTCCATTCCATTCCACATTCCATTGGATTCCATTCCATTGCATTCCACATTCCATTCTATTCCATGAAACATTCCATTCCATTCCATTCCATATTCCATTCCACACCATTCCACACTACATTCCATTCCATTCCACATTCCATTCCATTCCGTTCCACATTGCATTGCAATAACTTCTACATTCCATTCCACATTCCATTCCATTCTATTCCACATTCCATTCCAAACTGCTTCCCATTCCATTGCATATTCAATTCCACATTCCTTTCCATTCCATTCCATCCCATTCCAGTCCATTCCATTCCACTTTCCATTCCGTTTCATTGAATTCCACATTCCATTCCATTCCATTCCACTATCCTTTCCATTCCATTACTCATTCCATTACATCTTCCATTCTACGTTCCATTGCAGGTTCCATTACACTTTCCATTCCACGTTCCATTCCATTTTCCATTCCATTCCATTGCACATTCCTTTCCATATTCCATTGCATTCCATTCCACATTCCATCCCATTCCATTCCATTCCACATTCATTTCAATTACATACCGCATTCCATTCTATTTCATTCCACCATCCATTCCATTCTATTCCACATTCCATTCTATTCTATTCCACATTCCATTCCACATTGAATCAGATTCCTTTCCATATTCCATGACATTCCATTCCATATTCTATTCCACTTTGCATTCCATTCCATTCCACATTCTGTTACATGCCATTCCATTCCATTCCATTCCACATTCCATTCCGTTCGTTTGAATTCAACTTGCCGTTCCATTCCATTCCACATTCCATTCCATTCCATTCCACATTGTGTTTCGAATTCCAAACCATTCCATTCCACATTCCATTCCATTCAATTCCACATTCCATTCCACATTGCATTCCATTCTATTGCATTCCGCATTCCATTCCAGTAAATTTAGTTCCATTCCACATTCCATTCAATTCCATTCCATTCCACGTTATATTATATTCCAGGTTCCATTCCAATTTGCATTCCACATTCCAGTCTGCATTCCATTCCATTGCATTCCACATTACATTCCACATTCCATTCCATTCCATTCCATTCCACATTCCATGCAATTCCATTCCATGTTCCTTTCCACATAGCATTCCGTTCCATTCGACTTTTCATTCCACATTCCATTCCACGTTCCATTCCACATTCCATTCCACATTCCATTCCATTCTCTTCCACATTCCATTCCATTCCATTCTACTTTAAATTCCATTCCATTCCACACTCCATTTCATTCCCTTCCATTCCACTTTCCATTCCATTCCATTCCACATTCCACTCCATTCCATTCCATTCCATTCCTTTTCACATTCTATTCCATTCCATTCCATTCACTTCCATTTCAATTTCCATTCCATTCCATTCCAAATTCCATTCCCTTCCATTCCATTGCATTCCACATTCCATTCCTTTCCATTCCATTCCACATTCCAATCCATTCCGCATTCCATTTATCATTATGCTCCATTCCATTCCACTTTCCATTCCACATTCACTTCTATTACCTTCCAT
Organism: Pongo abelii; assembly: GCF_028885655.2. Classification (NCBI taxonomy): domain Eukaryota; kingdom Metazoa; phylum Chordata; class Mammalia; order Primates; family Hominidae; genus Pongo; species Pongo abelii. The sequence continues at coordinate 6,645,741 of NC_071998.2, forward strand.
TCTACATTTCATTCCACGTTCTAGTCCACTTTCAATTCCACATTTCATTCCACATTCCATTACACATTCCACTCCATTCCATTCCACATTACATTCCAAATTCCATTCCATTCACTACTATTCCATAACACATTTCATTCCATTCCATTTCATTCCAGATTCCACTCCATTCCACATTCCATTCCTCATTCCATTCAATTCCATTCCACATTCCATTGCGCATTCCATTTAATTCCATTCCAATTTCCATTCCATTCCATTCCACATTCCTTTCCATTCCATTCCACGTTCCATTCCATTCCATTCCAGGTTCCATTCAATTGCGTGCTACCATCCATTCCATTCCACGTTCCATTCCATTCGATACGGCATTCCATTCCATTCCATAACAGCTTCCATTGCATTCCATTCCACATTCCATTTCATTCCATTTCACATTCAGTTCCACATTCCATTTTACATTCCATTCCACATTCCATTTCACATTCCATTCCACTTTCCATTTCACATTCCATTCCAAATTCCATTTCAAATTTCATTCCTTTCCACATTCCAATCCATTCCGTCCACTTTCCATTCCATTGCATTCCACATTCCATCCCATTCCACTTTCCATTCCACATTCCATTACCCATTCCATTCTATTCCATTCAATTCCACATTCCATTCCATTCCATTCAACGTGGCATTCCTCATTCCAATCCACATTACGTTCCACATTCCATTCCACATTCCATTCCACATTCCATTCCATTCCATTCCACATTCAATTCCATTCAATTCCAAATTCCATTGCATTCCATTCCACATTCCATTCCATTCCACTGTATTCAACATTCCATTGCATTGCACATTCCATTCCACATTCCATTCTTCGTTCCATTCCGTTCCATTCCATTCCACTTTCAATTAAATTCCATTCCACATTCCGTTCCATATTCCATTCCACATGCCATTCCACTTTCCATTCCATTCCATTCCACATTCCATTCCACTGAATTCCACATTCCATTCCATACCATTCCACATTCCATTCCATTCCATTGCATTCCATTCCATTTCATTCCACATTGCATTCCATTGCATTCCATTCCACATTTCATTCCACATTCCATTCCATTCCACATTTCATTCCACATTCCATTCCATAGAATTCCACATTCCGTTCCACATTCCAATCCATTCCATTCCACATTCCAGTATAGATTCCATTACACATTCCATTGCATTCAATTTCTCATTCTATTCCACATTCCATTCCACATTCCATTCCATTCCATTCCACATTCCATTCCACTTTGCCTTCCATTCCATTACATATTCCATTCCACAATCATTTCCATTCCATTCCACATTACATTTCATTCCATTCCATTCCACATTCCGTTCCATTCCATTGAATTTCACATTCCTTTCCATTCCATTCCACATTCTGTTCCATTCCATTCCATTCCGCTTTCCATTCCACATTTGAATCCATTCCATTCCACATTCCATTCCACATTCCATTCCATTCAATTTCTCATTCGTTACCACATTCCATTCAATTCCATTCCACATTGCATTCCACATTCCATTCCATTCCATTGCACGTTCCATTCCACGTTCCTTTCCACGATCCATTGCATTCCATTCCACATTCCTTTCAATTCCATTCCAGATTCCTTTCCACATTCATTTCCATTCCATTACACATTCCATTCCATATTCCATTCCATTCCATTCCACATTCCGTTGCATATTCCATTCCATTCCACACCCCATTGCTTTCCATTCCATTCCACATTCCATTCCATTTCACAATCCATTTCTCATTCCACTCCATTCCATTGCGCTATCCATTACACATTCCCTTCCATTCCATTCCATTCCACATTCCAATACACGGTATAGTCCACTATCCATTCCATGTTCCATTCCACACTCAAATCCATTCCATTGCATATTCCATTCCATTCCATTCCACATTCCATTACACAGTCCACTCCATTCCATTCCACATTGCATTCCAAATTCCATTCCATTCAATTCCCTTCCATAACACATTGCATTCAATTCCATTCCATTCCATTCCATTGCAATTTCCTTTTCATTCTACATTTCATTCCTCATTCCATTTAATTCCATTCCTCATTCCATTGCACATTCCATTTCATTCCATACCACATTGCATTCCATTCCATTCCATTCCACTTTCCATTCCTCATTCCATTCAATTCCATTGCACACTGCATTGCACATTCCATTCCATTCCATTCCACAATCCATTCCTCATTCCATTCCGTTCCATTCCACATTGCATTGCATATTCCATTTCATTCCATTCCACATTCCATTCCATTCCATTCCACATTCCATTCCATTCCATTCCTCATTCCATTCCACATTCTTTTTCATGTTTTATTCCATTCCATACCAGATTCCATTCCATTCCATTCCACATTCCTTTCAATTCCATTGCATTCCACATTGCGTTCAATTCCATTCCGCATTCCATTCCTTTCCATTGCATTCTATTCCACATTCCATTCCATTACATTCCACTTTGCATTCCATTCCATTCAATTCCCCATTCCATTCCACATTGCATTCCACTTTCCATTCCACATTGTATTCCACGTTCCTTTGCATTCCATTCCACATTACATTCCATTGCATTCCACATTCCATCCCATTCCACTCCACGTTCTATTCCATTCCAATTTCCATTCCGTTTCACATTCCATTCCACATTCCATTCATTTATATTGCACTTTCCATTCCACATTCCATTCCACATTCTCTTCCATTCCTTTCTTTACCACATTCCATTCCATTCCATTCCATTCCACAATCCACTCCATTCGTTTTCACGATACACTACATTCCATTCCATAATCCACTCCATTCCTTTCCACATTACACTACATTCCATTCCACATTCCATTCCGTTCCATACCACATTCCATTCCATTGAATTTCACATTACATTCCATTAAATTTCATTCCACATTCCATCCCGTTTGATTCCGCATTGCATTCAATTTCCTTACGTTTTATTCCACTTTCCATTTCATTGCATTCTGTTAAATATTCCGTTCCTTATTCCATTCCACATTCTTTCCACGTTACATTCCATTCCATTCCATATACTATTCCATTCCATACCACATTCCCTTCTATTCAATTCCACATTTTTGACTTTCCATTGCATTCCACATTCCATTCCATTCCATTCCGAATTCCATTATATTCCATTCCATTCTATTCCACATTCCATTCCATTACATTCCACATTGCATTGCATTCCATTCCATTCCACATTCTATTCCAAATTCCATTCAGCATTTTCTTCCACGTTCCATTGCATTCCATTCCACATTCTGTTCCATTCCATTCCACATTCCATCCCATTCCACTCCACATTCTATTCCATTCCGTTCCATTCCATTCCATTCCACATTCCATACTATTCCATTGCATTCCACATTCCATTCACTTCAATTACACATTACATTCCTTTCCATTGCACGTTCCATTTCATTCCATTCCACCTTCTATTCCACGTTCCATTCCATTACATTCCACGTTCTATTCCGCCTTCCATTCCCACATTCCATTACACATTCCACTCCATTCCATTCCATATTCTATACCATTCCATTCTATTCCACAATCCATTCAGCATTTCATTCCAAATTCCATTTCAAATTCCATTCCACATTCCATTCCATTACACATTTCATTCCATTTCCCGTTACCTTCCGCGATATATTCCACATTCCACTCCATGTTCCATTGCATTCCATTTCATGTTCCATTCCACATTCCATTCCATTCCTTTCCACCTTCCATTCCACATTCCATTCTTCATTACATATGCCTGTGCATTCCTTTCCATTCCACAATACATTCCACATTCCATTCCATTACAGTCCACAATCCATTCCACATTCCACTCAAGATTCCATTATACATTCCATTGCATTTCGTTCCACATTCCATTCCATTCCACTCCACATTCTATTGCACATTTCATTCCATTCCATTCCAGATTCCATTGCACATTCCATTCCACATTCCATTCCATTCCTTTCCACATTCTATTCCATGTTGCATTCCATTACATTCCACGTTCCATTCCACGTTCCATTCCACATTCCATTAAACATTCCACTCTACATTCCGTTCCATTCCATTCCACATTCCATTCCACTTTCCATTCCAACTTCCATTTCTCATTCAATTAAACATTCCATTTCACATTCCATTCCATTTCATTACATATTCCACTCCATTCCATTCACATTCCATTCCACTGCATTCCACTTTCCATTCTGTTCCACATTCCATTCCATTCCATTCCAATTCCGTTCCATTACATTCCAGATTCCATTGCACTCCTTTATATTCAACATTCCATTCAATTCCATTCCACATTCCATTCCATTACATTGCACATTTTATTCCACATTCCTTTCCACATTCCATTCCACTTTCCTTTGCATTCTGTTCCGCATTCCATTCCATTCCATTCCATTCCCCATTCCTTTCCATTCCATTCCACATTCCATTTCATTCAATTTCACATTGCATTCCATTACATTATATTCCACATTCCATTCCATTCCATTCTGCATTCCATTCCATTCCATTCCATTGCATTCTATTCCACATTCCATTCCGTTCCATTCTTTTCCACATTCCATTCCGTTATGTTCCACATTCCATTGAATTACATTCCACATTCCATTCCAAGTACCATTCCAAATTCTACTCCACTTTCCATTCAACTTTCCATTCCACCTTCCATTCCATCCAACATTCCATTTCACTTTCTATTCCATTGCATTCCACATTGCATTCCACATTCCCGTCCATTCCATTCCACCTTCCATTCAATATTCCATTACACATTCCATTCCCCGTTACTTTCCACATTCCATTTCACATTCCATTGCATTCCATTCCATATTCCATACCATTCCATTCCATTCCAAACCACAATCCTTGCCATATTCCATACCATTCCATTCCATTCCACAATCCATTCCATTCCATTGCACATTGCATTAAACATTCCATTCCACATTCAATTCCTTTCCATTCCAAATTCCATTCCATGCCATTCCACATTCCATTCAAACTTCCTCTCAAAATTCCATTCCACCTTCCATTCCAGTACATTCCACATTCCATTTCACATTTCATTCCATTCCATTCCACATTCCAATACACGGTATAGTCCACTATCCATTCCATGTTCCATTCCACGCTCAAATCCATTCCATTGCATATTCCATTCCATTCCATTCCACATTCCATTACACAGTCCACTCCATTCCATTCCACATTGCATTCCAAATTCCATTCCATTCAATTCCCTTCCATAACACATTGCATTCAATTCCATTCCATTCCATTCCATTGCAATTTCCTTTTCATTCTACATTTCATTCCTCATTCCATTTAATTCCATTCCTCATTCCATTGCACATTCCATTTCATTCCATACCACATTGCATTCCATTCCATTCCATTCCACTTTCCATTCCTCATTCCATTCAATTCCATTGCACACTGCATTGCACATTCCATTCCATTCCATTCCACAATCCATTCCTCATTCCATTCCGTTCCATTCCACATTGCATTGCATATTCCATTTCATTCCATTCCACATTCCATTCCATTCCATTCCACATTCCATTCCATTCCATTCCTCATTCCATTCCACATTCTTTTTCATGTTTTATTCCATTCCATACCAGATTCCATTCCATTCCATTCCACATTCCTTTCAATTCCATTGCATTCCACATTGCGTTCAATTCCATTCCGCATTCCATTCCTTTCCATTGCATTCTATTCCACATTCCATTCCATTACATTCCACTTTGCATTCCATTCCATTCAATTCCCCATTCCATTCCACATTGCATTCCACTTTCCATTCCACATTGTATTCCACGTTCCTTTGCATTCCATTCCACATTACATTCCATTGCATTCCACATTCCATCCCATTCCACTCCACGTTCTATTCCATTCCAATTTCCATTCCGTTTCACATTCCATTCCACATTCCATTCATTTATATTGCACTTTCCATTCCACATTCCATTCCACATTCTCTTCCATTCCTTTCTTTACCACATTCCATTCCATTCCATTCCATTCCACAATCCACTCCATTCGTTTTCACGATACACTACATTCCATTCCATAATCCACTCCATTCCTTTCCACATTACACTACATTCCATTCCACATTCCATTCCGTTCCATACCACATTCCATTCCATTGAATTTCACATTACATTCCATTAAATTTCATTCCACATTCCATCCCGTTTGATTCCGCATTGCATTCAATTTCCTTACGTTTTATTCCACTTTCCATTTCATTGCATTCTGTTAAATATTCCGTTCCTTATTCCATTCCACATTCTTTCCACGTTACATTCCATTCCATTCCATATACTATTCCATTCCATACCACATTCCCTTCTATTCAATTCCACATTTTTGACTTTCCATTGCATTCCACATTCCATTCCATTCCATTCCGAATTCCATTATATTCCATTCCATTCTATTCCACATTCCATTCCATTACATTCCACATTGCATTGCATTCCATTCCATTCCACATTCTATTCCAAATTCCATTCAGCATTTTCTTCCACGTTCCATTGCATTCCATTCCACATTCTGTTCCATTCCATTCCACATTCCATCCCATTCCACTCCACATTCTATTCCATTCCGTTCCATTCCATTCCATTCCACATTCCATACTATTCCATTGCATTCCACATTCCATTCACTTCAATTACACATTACATTCCTTTCCATTGCACGTTCCATTTCATTCCATTCCACCTTCTATTCCACGTTCCATTCCATTACATTCCACGTTCTATTCCGCCTTCCATTCCCACATTCCATTACACATTCCACTCCATTCCATTCCATATTCTATACCATTCCATTCTATTCCACAATCCATTCAGCATTTCATTCCAAATTCCATTTCAAATTCCATTCCACATTCCATTCCATTACACATTTCATTCCATTTCCCGTTACCTTCCGCGATATATTCCACATTCCACTCCATGTTCCATTGCATTCCATTTCATGTTCCATTCCACATTCCATTCCATTCCTTTCCACCTTCCATTCCACATTCCATTCTTCATTACATATGCCTGTGCATTCCTTTCCATTCCACAATACATTCCACATTCCATTCCATTACAGTCCACAATCCATTCCACATTCCACTCAAGATTCCATTATACATTCCATTGCATTTCGTTCCACATTCCATTCCATTCCACTCCACATTCTATTGCACATTTCATTCCATTCCATTCCAGATTCCATTGCACATTCCATTCCACATTCCATTCCATTCCTTTCCACATTCTATTCCATGTTGCATTCCATTACATTCCACGTTCCATTCCACGTTCCATTCCACATTCCATTAAACATTCCACTCTACATTCCGTTCCATTCCATTCCACATTCCATTCCACTTTCCATTCCAACTTCCATTTCTCATTCAATTAAACATTCCATTTCACATTCCATTCCATTTCATTACATATTCCACTCCATTCCATTCACATTCCATTCCACTGCATTCCACTTTCCATTCTGTTCCACATTCCATTCCATTCCATTCCAATTCCGTTCCATTACATTCCAGATTCCATTGCACTCCTTTATATTCAACATTCCATTCAATTCCATTCCACATTCCATTCCATTACATTGCACATTTTATTCCACATTCCTTTCCACATTCCATTCCACTTTCCTTTGCATTCTGTTCCGCATTCCATTCCATTCCATTCCATTCCCCATTCCTTTCCATTCCATTCCACATTCCATTTCATTCAATTTCACATTGCATTCCATTACATTATATTCCACATTCCATTCCTTTCCATTCTGCATTCCATTCCATTCCATTCCATTGCATTCTATTCCACATTCCATTCCGTTCCATTCTTTTCCACATTCCATTCCGTTATGTTCCACATTCCATTGAATTACATTCCACATTCCATTCCAAGTACCATTCCAAATTCTACTCCACTTTCCATTCAACTTTCCATTCCACCTTCCATTCCATCCAACATTCCATTTCACTTTCTATTCCATTGCATTCCACATTGCATTCCACATTCCCGTCCATTCCATTCCACCTTCCATTCAATATTCCATTACACATTCCATTCCCCGTTACTTTCCACATTCCATTTCACATTCCATTGCATTCCATTCCATATTCCATACCATTCCATTCCATTCCAAACCACAATCCTTGCCATATTCCATACCATTCCATTCCATTCCACAATCCATTCCATTCCATTGCACATTGCATTAAACATTCCATTCCACATTCAATTCCTTTCCATTCCAAATTCCATTCCATGCCATTCCACATTCCATTCAAACTTCCTCTCAAAATTCCATTCCACCTTCCATTCCAGTACATTCCACATTCCATTTCACATTTCATTCCATTCCATTCCACATTCAATTCCACATTCCACATTGCATTCCATTACATTCCACATTCAATTCCACATTCCATTCCAAATTCCATTCCATTCCATTGCTCATTCCATTACACGTTCCGTGCCATTCCATTCGACGTTCCATTCCACGTACTATTTCATTTCCCATTCCATTACATTCTACATTACATTCCAAATTCCATTCCATTGCATTCCACATTCCATTAAAAATACCATTGCACATTCCATTTCATTCATTTCCACATTCCATTAGACTCTCCATTCCATTCCATTCGACATTTGGTTCTACGTTCTTTTCAACATTCCATTCCACATTCCATTCGACATTTGGTTCTACGTTCTTTTCAACATTCCATTCCACATTCCATTCTACATTCCAATTCATATTCCTTTCCATTCCATTCCGCATTCCATTCCATTCCATTCCACTTTCCATTCAACATTCCATTTCACATTCCATTCCACATTCCATTCCATTCCATTCAAAATTCCATTACACATTCCATTCCACATTCCATTCCACATTCCATTCCACATTCCATTCCATTCCATCCCACATTCCATTGCACGTTGCATTCCATTCCATTTCACATTTCATTCCACGTTCCATTCCATTACATTCCACTTTCCATTCCATGTTCCTTTGCACGTTCCATTGCACATTCCATTCCATTCCATTCCATATTCTATACCGTTCCATTCCATTCCACAATCCATTCAGCATTCCATTCCACATTCCGTCTCCCAGTCCATTCCACTTTCCATTCCATTCCATTCCACATTTCATTCCATTCCAAGTTCCCTTCCACGATGCATTCCACATTCCACTCCACGTTGGATTCCATTACATTCCACTTTCCATTCCATTCCTTTCTACTTTCCATTCCACATTCCATTCCTCATTACATTTGACAGTGCATTCCTTTGCATTCCACATTACATTCCAGATTCCATTCCCCATTGCATTCCATTCCAATCCACATGCAATTCCACATTGCACTCAACATTCCATTTTACATGCCATTGCATTCCATTCCGCACTCCATTCCTTTCCACTCCACATTCCATTCGACATTTGATTCCATTCCATTCCACATTCCATTGCACATTCCATTCCACATTCCATTCCTTTCCATTACACATTGCATTCCATATTCCATTAAATTCCATTGCATATTGTATTCCACGTACCATTCCACATTCTATTCCACATTCCTTTCTACATTACATTCCGTTCCAATACACATTTCATTCTACATTTCATTCCACAATCCATTCCACATTCTATTCCACAATCCAATGACATTCCATTCCATTCCATTCCTCATTCCATTCCAAATTCCATTCCATTCCATTCCACATTCCATGCCACATTCCATGCCACATTATACTCCATTCTATTCCACATTCCATTCCTCTTTTCTTTCCACGTTCCATTCCACATTCCATTCCTAGTTCCATTCCATTCCATTGCATGATCCATTCCCTTCCATTCCACGTTCCATTTCATTTAATTCGGCCTTCCATTCCACTTTCAGTTCTACCTTCCATTTCACATTCCATTAAACATTCCATTTCACTTTCCATTCCATTGCTTTCCATTCCATTACATATTCCATTCCATTCCAATCCACATTGCACACCATTCCATTCCACGTTCCATTCCGATACACATTCCATTCCATTCCGTTCCACATTCCATTCCATTGCATTCCACATTCCGTTACATCACATTGCAAATTCCATTCAATTCCATTCCACATTCCATTCCATTCCTTTGCATATTCCATTCCACATTCCATTCCAAGTTTCATTCCATTCCATTCCACATTCCATTTCATTCCTTTCCCCATTCATTTCTATTCCACATTCCTTTTCATTCAAATTAATATTCCATTCCAGTCAATTTCACATTCCATTCCTTTACATTGCATTCCACATTCCATTCCATTCCATTCCACATTCCATTCCATTCCACCTTCCATTCCATTTGATTCCCTTCTATTCCACATTCCATTCCATTCCATTCGATTCCACATTCCATTCCATTCCATTCTATTCCACATTCCATTCCATTCTATTCCACTTTCCATTACATTCCATTCCACATTCCATTCAGTTACATTCCACATTCCATTCCACCTTCCATTCAGTTACATTCCACATTCCATTCCACTTACCATTCCACATTCTATTCCGCTTTCCATTCCAGATTCCAATTCACATTTCATTGCATTCCATCCCACATTCCATTACACTTTCCATTCCATTCCATTCCACATTCCATTCCAATTTTAATTCCATTCAATTCCGCCTTGCATTCCACGTTCCATTCCATGTTCCATTCCCCGTTCCTTTCCACATTCAATTCCACATTCCCATCCATTCCATTGCATATTCCTTACCATTCCATTCCGTTCTTATCCACAATTCATGCCACATTGGTTAACATTCCATTCCATACCATTCCACAATCCATTCCATTCCATTGCATATTCCATTCCACATTCCATTCCACATTTAATTCCTTTCCATTCCACAATCCATTCCACATTCCATTCTGTTCCATTCCACATTCCATTCCGCACTCCATTCCACATTCCATTCCACATTCCATTCCACCTTCCATTCAAAATTCCATTCCACATTGCATTCCATTCCATTCCACATTCCGTTCAACTTTCCATTCCATTCCATTCCACATTCCATTCCACATTTCATTCCATTACGTTCCACATTTCATTCCACAATCCTTTCCACGTTCCATTCCACTTTCCATTCCATGTTCCATTCCATTCCATTCCACGTTCCAAAATACGTTCGTTTCCATTCCATTCGACGTTCCATTTCATGTTACACTCGATATTCCATTCCATTCCATTCCACCTTCTATTCCATTTCATTCCACATTCCTTACCATTATATTCCACATTCCATTCCACATTCCATTGCACGTTCCATTCCATTGCATTCCACTTTCTATTACACTTTCCATTCCATTCCATGCGACGTTCCATTCCACGTTCCATTCCACATTCCGTTCCACATTCCATTCCACATTCCTTTTCACATTCCTTTCCATGGCATTCCGCATTCCGTTCCCATCAATTCCACTTTCCATTCCACATTCCATTCCATTCCATCGCACATTCCATTGCACTTTCCATTCCATTCCATTCCACATTCCATTTAATGTTCCATTCCATTACTTTCCACTTTCCTTTCCACGTTCCATTACACGTTACTTTCCAGGTACCATTCGGCATTCCACTCCATTCCATTCCATATTGTATAACATTCCATTCCATTCCACATTCCATTCCACATTCCATTCCATTGCATTCCACTTTGCATTCCACATTCCATTCCGCATTACATTCGACCGTGCATTCCTTTCCATTCCACATTACATTCCACATTACATTCCAAATACCATTCCATTCCATTCCACATTCCATTCTACATTCCACTCAACATTTCATTACACATTGCATTGCATTCCATTCCACATTCCATTCAATTCCACTCCACATTCAATTCCACATTTCATTCTATTCCATTCCACCTTCCATTACACATTCCATTCCGCATTCCATTCCATTGAATTCCACATTCCATTCCAAGTTCCATTCCATTCCATTCCACGTTGCACTGCTCGTTGCATTCCACATTCCATTCCACATTCCATTCTACATTCCATTCCTTTCCATTACACATTCCATTCCACATTCTAACCACATTCCATTCCTTTGCATTCCTCATTCCATTCCACATTCCATTACATTCCAATCCACATTCCATTCCACATTCCATTCCATTCCACTTTCCATTCCATGTTCCATTCCACCTTCCGTTCCAGGTTCTATTCCACTTTCCATTCCATTCTAATCCACTACACATTCCATTCCATTCCACGTTCCATTTCATTTCAATCCACTTTACATTCCACATTCCATTGTACCTTCCGTTTCACATTCTATTCCACATTACGTTTCACTTTCTATTATATTTCATTCCATTCCATTGCACATTGCATTCCGTTCTATTCTACATTTCTTTCCACTTTCCATTCCACATTATATTCCACATTCCGTTTGTCATTCCATTCCACATGCCATTCCATTCCATTCCACGTTCCATTCCATTCATTCCACATTCCATTCCACATTCCATTCCACTCCATTTCACCTTGCATTCCGTTCCATTCCACATTCCTTTCCACTTTCCATTCCACATCCCTTTCCTCAATCCGTTACACATTCCATTCCACATTCCATTCCATTACATTCCACATTGCATTCCATTCCATTCCTTTCCGCTTTACATTGCACGTTCGTGTCCATGTTCAATTCCACTTTCCATTCCTCGTTACATAGCATTCCCTTCCATGTTCCATTCCATTCCATTTCACATTCCATTCCACTTTCCATTTCTCATTCCATTCCACGTTCCATTTCATTCCATTTCCCATTCCATTCCAATTCCCATTCCATTCCACATTCAGTTTCACATTGCATTCCACCTTCCATTTCAGATTGCATGCCATTCCATTCCCCATTCCATTCCATTCCATTCCACATTCCATTCCACTTTGCATTCCATTCCTTTCCACATTACATCACACATTCTATTCCATTCCATTCCACGTTACATTCCACGTTCCATCCTAAGTCCCATTCCATTCCATTCCATGTTGAATTCCACACTCAATTCCATTCCATTTCACGTTCCATTCCAAATTCCATTGCATTCCTTTCCACATTCAATTCAATTTAATTCCACATTCCATTCCATTGAATTTCACATTCCACTACACTACATTTCATTCCACCTTCCATTCCATTCCATTCCAATTTCCATTCAATTCCACTATATTCTATTCCACATACCATTCCATTCCATTCTATTCCGCATTCCATTGCATTCCATTCCACATTCCATTCAATTACATTCCACATTCCGTTCCACATTCCATACCACATTATATTCCACGTTCTATTACACATTCCATTCCACATTCCATTCCATTCCATTCCACATTCCATTCCATTCAATTTCACATTCCACTACAATAAATTGCATTCCACATTCCATTCCATTCCGCATTCCATTCCATTCTATTTCATTCTTTTCAACATTCCATTCCATTCCATTCTATTCCATATTCCATTGCATTCCATTCCACATTCCATTCATTTGCATTCCACTTTCCATTGCACATTACATTCCATTCCATCCTACATTCCATTACTTGTTCCATTCCTTTCCATTCCACATTCCATTCCACATTCCATTCCATTCCATTCCACCTTCCATTTCACGTTCCATTCCACTTTCCATTCCACGTTCCTTTCCATGTTCCAATCCACATTCCGTTCCATTCCATTCCATATTCCATACCATTCCATGCCATTCCATTCCACAATCCATTCCATTCCATTCCACATTCATTTCCACATTCCGTTCCACATTCCACTCTGTTCAATTCCACTTTCAATTCCACACTCCATTCCACATTCCATTTCACATTCCATCCATTCCTTTCCACATTCCGTTCTACATTCCATTCTGTTCCATTCCACATTCCATTGTATTGCATTCCACATTCCTTTCTTCGTTCCAATACATTCCAATCCGCATTCCTTGCCATTCCATTCCACATTCCATTCCACATTGTATTCCACATTCCATTCCACATTCCATTACATTCCATGCCATGTTCCCTTTCACATTCTATTCCACATTCCTTTCCACATTCCATTCCACAATCCTTTCCATTCCATTCAACATGCCATACCACAAACCATTTCACATTTCATTCCACTTTTCCTTGCATTCCATTCCAAATTTCATTCCATTCCATGTTCCCTTCCACGTTTCATTGCACGTTCCACAACACGTTCCATTCCAATCCATTCCACGTTCCATTCCACATTCCATTCCATTACATTTGACTTTCCTTTCCACATTATATTCCACTTTACATTTCAGATTTAATTTGTTTTCATTACACATTCCATTCCACATTCCATTCCATTCCATTCCACATTCCATTGCATTCCGTTCCACATTCTATTCCATTGCATTCCACATTCCATTCCATATTCCATTCCATTCAATTCCACATTCCATTCCATTCTATTCCACATTCCATTGCACATTACATTCCACATTTCAATCCATTCCATTCCACATTGCATTCCACTTTCCATTCCATTCCATTCCACATTCCATTCCGCATTCCATTCCTTTCCGTTACACATTCGATTCCACATTTCATTCCACTATCCATTCCGCTCTCCATTCCGCATTCCAACCACATTCCTTTCCATTCCATTCCTTATTCCTTTCCTCATTCCATTCCATTCAATTCCACATTCCATTCCACTTTCCATTCCACGTTGCATACCATTCCATTCCACATTACCTTCCACATTCCATTTCACATTCCAGTCCACGTGCCATTCCTCATTCCATAACAAGTTCAATTCCACGATTAATTCCACGTTCCATTCCACCTTCCATTCCACTAAATTCCACGTTCCATTCCATATTCCACTCCATTCCATTCCATTCCATATTCCTTTCCATTCCATTCCACATGCCATTCCTTTCCATTCCGCATTCGATTACGTTCCACGTTATATTCCAGAGTCCATTCCATGATCCACTCCACTTTCCTGTCCATTCCATGCCACATTCCTTTCTACATTCCATTCAATTCCATTACACATTCCATTAAACATTCCATAACACATTCCATTCCATTCCATTACACATTCCATTAAACATTCCATTACACATTCCATTCCATTCCACGTCCCATTAAACATTCCATTCGACTTTCCATTCCACATTCCATTCCACGTTCAATTACACATTCCATTGCATTCCTTTGCAAACCACTTTCCATTCCATTCCATTAAAAATTCCATTCCACATTCCTTTCCATTCCATTCCACATTGCATTCCATTCCATTGCACATTCCATTCCACATTTCGTTCCATTCCATTCCACATTCCATTCCACATTCTATTCCTTTACATTCCGCATTCCATTCCATTCCATTCCACTCCACATTCCATTACATTCCTTTCCATTCGACATTCCATTCCAGATTTCATTCCAATACAATCCACATTCCATTCCACTGCATTCTAAATTCCATTCCTTTCCACTCCCCATTCCATTCCACATTTCATTTCATTCCATTCCACAATCCATTTTATTTCATTCCACATTTCATTCCACATTCCATTCCACATTCCATTCCACCCCAATCCACATTCCATTCCTTCCCAATCCACATTCCATTCTTCATTCCATGCCCCATTCCATTCCATTTCATTCCATTTTCCAGTCCACATTCCATTCCATTCCACAACACATTCCATACTGTTCCACATTCCTTTCCTTTCCAGTCCTGATACTGTTCCATATTCAATTCCATTTCAATCCACAATCCATTCCTTTCAATTCTACTTTCCATTCCACATTCCATACCACATTCCATTCCAGATTCCATTCCATTCTAATCCATTCCATTACAAAATCCATTCCTTTCCAGTCCACATTCCAATGCACATTCCATTCCATTCCACATTCCATTCCTTTCCAGTCCACATTCCATTCCACTTTCCATTCCTTTCCATTTCATTCCATTCCGCATTCCATTCCATTCCATCCCATACCACGTTCCATTCCACTGCATTCCACTTTCCATTGCGTTGCATTCTACTTTTGTTTCCATTCCAATGCACTTTCCATTACATTCCATTCCACTTTCCATTCCATTCCATTCCACATTCCATTCCATTCCATTCCACATTCCACTCCATTCCACTCCACATTCCATTCCATTACTTCACATTCCATTTCACATTCCAGTCCACATTCCATTCCATATTCCATTGCATTCCATTCCACATTCCACTCGTTTCCTTTCCATTCCATCTTCCATTCCACATTCCTTTCCATATTCCATTCCATTCCATTCAACTTTCCTTTCCACATTATGTTCCTTTCCATTCCACATTCCGTTCCATTCCATTCGACATTCCATTCCACATTCCATTCCATTCCACATTCCCTTCCACGTTCCATTCCATTCCATTCCACACTCCATTCCATTCCATTTATCATTCCATTCCATTCCATATTGCATTCCATTCATTCCACATTCCATTCCCATCCATTTCTCCTTCCATTCCATTCCAATCCACATTCCAAGTTCCATTCCACATTCCAGTGCTCATTCTTTCCATTCCATTCCAAATTCCATTCTATATTCCATTCCAAGTTCCATTCCCCATTCCAGTGCTCATTCTTTCCATTCCATTCCAAATTCCATTCTATATTCCATTCCAAGTTCCATTCCTCATTCCAGTGCTCCTTGCATTCCATTCCATTCCCAATTCCATTCCATATTCCATTCCACTCCACATTCCATTCCACATTCCGTTTCTTTCAATTCCACATTCCATTACACATTCCATTGCATTTCATTTCCCATTCCACTCCACATTCTAGTGCACTTCACATCCCATTACACATCCGATTCCATTCCGTTCCATTCCATTCCATTCCACATTCCATTCCATTCCCTTCCACGTTCCATTCCATTCCATTCCACTCCATTCCAATACATTCCATTCTATTCAATTCCACCTTCCATTCCATATTCCATTCCATTCCAGTCCACATTCCATTCCATTCGCATTCCATTCCACTCCATTCAACATTCCATTCCCTTCCATCCCAATTTCCCTTCCCTTCAATCCCACATTCCATTCCCTTCCATTACACTCCTCATTCCATTCCATTCCCCTTTCCATTCCATTCCATTCCATTTCATTCCACATTCCATTCCATTGCATTCCACGTTCCATTCCATTCCATTCCACTTTCCATTCCATTGCATTCCATTCTTTTCAACATTCGATTCCATTCCATTCCACATTGCATTCCATTCCATTCCACATTACATTACATTCCATTTCACTTTCGATTTCATTCCGTTCCATTCAACATTCGATTCCATTCCATTTCTCATTCGATTCCATTCCATTCCATTCCATATTCCGTTACATTCCATTACATTCCTTTTAATTTCACACTACATTCCATTACATTCCATTCCTCATTCCATTTCACATTGCATTCCACATTCCTATCCATTACATTACATGCCATTCCACATCCCATTCCATTCCACATTCCGTTACACATTCCATTCCACATTCCATTCCATTCCGTTACACATTCCATTACACATTCCATTCCATTTCATTCCATTCCTTTACACATTCCATTACGCATTCCATTCCATTTCATTCCATTGCATTACACATTCCGTTACACATTCCATTCCATTCCACATTTAATTGCACATTCCGTTAAATTCCATTCCATTCCACATTCCATTCCAATCTATTACACATTCCATTCCATTCCATTGCACATTCCATTCCATTACATTCCACATTCCATTCCATTCCGTTCCACATTCCAATCCTTTCCATTCTGTTCCATTCCATTGCTCCTTGCATTCTAGTTTCCTTTCCACATTCTATTCAACATTCCATTCCATTCCATTCCAATCCACGTTCCATTCCACATTCCATTGCACATACCATTCCATTCCATTGCACATTGCTTTCCACATGCCATTCCATTCCATTCCATTGCATATTCCATTGCATTCCATTTCATTCCACATAGCATTCCATTCCATTCCACATACCATTCCATTCCATTGCACATTCCATTCCATTCCTCTCCATTCCTGTCCACATTCCATTTCATTGTACTGCATTCCAAATTCCGTTCCATTGCATTCAACATTGCTTTCCATTCCATTCTAAAACCCACTCCATTCCATTCCACATTCCATTCCACGTCCATTCCATGTTCCATTCCTCGTTCCATTCCGCATTCCATTCAAATTTCCATGGCTTTGCATTCCACAATCTATTCCATTCCATTCCATTCCACAGTGCATTCCATTCCATTCCATATTCCATTCATTTCCATTACATTCCATGGTGCATTCCATTCCATTCCACCTTCCATTCCATTGCAATCCATGTTCCTTTCCATTCCATTCCACTTTCCATTCCACATTCCATTCCATTCTGTTCCACTTTCCATTCCATTTCATTCCTGTCAACACTCCATTCCGTTCCGTTCCATTGCACATTCCATTCCATTCCATTCCATTCCACATTCCAATCCAATCCAAATTCCATTGCACCCCATTCCACATCACATTCCATTCCGTTCCACATTCCTTTACATTCCATTCCACATTCCATTGCATTCCATTCCACATTCCATTCCACATTCCATTCCATGCCACATTCCATTCCATTCCATTCAACTTTCCATTCCACATTCCATTCCATATTCCACTCCATTCCATTCGGCATTTGATTCCATTCCATTAAACGTTCCATTCCATTCCACTCCGCATTCCATTCTATTCCATTCCACATTCCTTTCCATGCCATTCCACATTCCATACCACTTTCCATTCCATTCCATTCCACTTTCTTTCCATGCCATTCAACATTCCTTTCCACTTTCCATTCCATTACATTCCACATTTCATACCATTCCATTCATTTCCAGGCCATATTCCATTCCATTGCTTTGCATTCCACATTACATTCCATTTCATTCCACATTCCTTTCCATTCCATTCCACAATCCATTCCATTTCATTCCACTTTCCATTCCATTCCATCACACGTTCCATTCCACGTTCCATTCCTCTTTCCAATCCACGTTCCATTTCGCTTACCATTCCACATTCCGTTACACTCCATTCAATTCCACATTCCTTTCCTCCTTCTATTCCATTGAATGGCAAATTCAATTCCATTCCATTCCACATTCCATTCCATTCATTCCCAAATTCCATTCCATTCCATTTCCTTCCAAGTTACATTCCGCATTGCAGTCCTTTCCATTCCACGTTCCATTCTGTTCCACGTTACATTCCATTCCACATTCCATTCCATATTCCATTCCAATCCAGTCCACATTACACATTCCATTTCACGTTCCATTCCACTTTCCATTCCATGTTCCATTCCACGTCCCATTCCACGTTCCATTCCATTTCATCCCACGTTCCATTCCATGTTCCATTCCATTCCATTCCAAATTCCATTCCATTCCATTCCACCTTCCATTCCACCTTCCATTCTGTTCCCTTCCACATTCCATTACATTACATCCCACATTCCATTCCACATTCCATTTCTTTCCATTCTACATTCCATTCCATTCCATTCCACATTCAATTCCACATTCCATTACATTCCATTCCATATTCCATTCCATCACTTTCCACATTCCATTGAATCACACTCCATTACATTCCACATTGCATTCCACATTCAATTCTATTCCATTCCATTCCACATTACATTCCATTCCAATCCATATTCCATGCCATTCCATTCCACATTACATTCCTTTCCATTCCGCATTCCGTTACATCCCCTTCAATTCCACATGCCATTTCACATTTCATTGCATTCCATTTCACGTTCCGTTCCATTCCACTGCATTGAATTCCCTTGCAAATTCCATTCCACATTCCTTTTCATTCCATTCCACATTCCATTCCATTCCACTTTAAATTCCATAACATTCCATTTCATTCCATTCCATTCCACTTTCCACTCCATTCCATTCTACGTTACATTCCTATCCATTCCACATTTCATTCAATTCCATTCCACATTCCATTCCACATTCCACGCCATTCCGTTCTTCTTTCCATTCCAAATTCCATTCCCTTCCATTCCACATTCCATTTCATTCCATTCCACATTCTCTTCCACATTCCATTCCACATTCCCTTCCATTACATTACACATTGCAATCCATTCCATTCCACCCCACATTCCACACTGAAATGCATGTTCCATTCCACTTTCCATTCCACTATTTATTGCATTCCATTCCACATTCAATTCCACATTCAATTTCATTCAATTCCACCTTCCATTCAATTCCATTCTACCTTCAATTCCATTCCATTCCACGATCCATAACATTCCATTCCACGTTCCATTCCATGCCATTCCACGTTCCTTTCTGTGTTCCATTCCATTCCATATTTCAATCTATTCAATTCCATGTTGCATTCTATTCCATTCCACTTTCCATTCTGCATTCCATTCCGTTCCATTCCACATTGCATTCCATTCCATTCTGTTCCATTCCACACTGCATTCCATTCCATTCCATTCCACATTCCATTAATTTCCATTCCACGTTCTATTTCATTGCATTTGGTGATCCATTCCATTCCATTACACGTTCCATTCCCAATTCCATTCCATTACAAATTCCGTTGCATTCCACTTTCCATTCCATTCCATTCCACTTTGCATTCCACATTCCATTCATCTCCACTCCACATTCCATTCCACATTCCGTTCCACAGTGCACTTCCATTCCACTCTCAATTCCATTCCATTCGACATTCGATTCCATTCCATTCCACATTAAATTCCACATTAAATTCCATTCCATTCCACATTATATTGCATTCCATTCCACATTGCATTCCAATCAGTTCCGCATTCCATTCCATTCCGTTACGTTCCGCATTGCATTCCATTCCCTACCACATTCCATTCCATTCCATTCCACATTCCATTTCACTTTCCATTCCATTCCATTTCACATAGAGTATAGAATGGAATTTGGAATGGAATCTGCAGTGGAATATAATTGAATGTGGAATGGAATGTGGAATGGAATGGAATGGAATGTGGAATGGAATGGAATGGAATGAGGAATGGAATGGAAGAGAATGGAGAATGGAATGGAATGGAATGTGTAATGGAATGTGGAATGGAATTGAATGCGGGATGGAATGAAATGGAATGTGGAATCGAATGGAAAGGAATGTGGAATGATATGTGGACTGGAATCGAATGGAATTTGGAATGGAAAGTTGAATGAAATGGAAAGGGATGTGTAATGGAATGGAATACAATCTGGAATGGAAAGGAAGACAATGTGTAATGGAAAGGAATGGTATGTGGAATGGAATGTGTAAAGGAATGGAGTGGAATGTGCAAAGGAAAATAGAATGGAATGCAATGGAATGGAATATGGAGGGGAATGGACTGGAATGTGGCATGGAATGGAAATTATGTTGAATGGAACGGAATAGAGTGTTTAATGGAATGTGGAATGGAATGCAATGGAAAGTGGAATGGAATGGAGTGGAATGTGGAATTGAATGGAATGGAATGTAATGTGGGGTGATATGCAATGCAATGTGGAATGGAATGTGGAATGAAATGGAATGGAATGGAATTGAATATACAATGGAATGGAATGGAATGGAATTTGGAATGGAAAGAATGGAATGGAATGGAATGGAGTGGAATGGGAAATGAAAAGTGGAATGGAATGGAATAAAAAGTGGAATGGAATGGAACATGGAATGGAAAGGAATGGAATGTGGAATGGAATGGAATGGAAGTGGAATGAAATGGAATGTAATGGAATGTGGATTGGAATGTAATCAAAAGTGGACTTGAATGTAATTTAATGTGGAATGCAACGTGGAATGGAATGTGGAATGCAACTTTCAATGGAAAGTGGGATGGACTGTTTAATGGAATGTGGAATGGAATGTGGAATTGAATGGATTGTGGAATGTGGAATGGAAAGGAATCGAATGTGAAATGGAAAGGATTGGAATGTTGAATGGAATTGAATGCAATGTGGAATTGAATGGAATGGAAAGTGGAATGGAATGGAATGGACTGTGGAAATGAATGGAGTGGAATGTGGAATGGAATGGAACAGAATGGAATGGAATCAAGTGTGGAATGGAATGGAATGGAATGTGGACTGTAATGGAAAGGAATGTAATGTGGAATGGAATATAATCGATTTTGAAATGGATTGTGTAATAAAATTGAATGGAATGAAATGTAGAATGGAATAGAATGGAAAGGAATGAAATGTGCAATAGGAATGAATGGAATGTGGAGTGGAATGTGGAATGGAATGAGATGGAATGTGGAATGGAAACTGGAATGGAAAGTGGAAAGGAATGTGGAATAGAATGGAATGGAATGTGGAATTGAATGCAGAATGGAATGGAATGGAATGTGGAAGTTGAACGTGGACCGGAATATAATGGAATGGAATGTGGACTTCAATGGAATGGAACGGAATATGGAATGGAACGGAAAGTGGAATGGAATGTTAAATTGAATGGAATACAAGGAGGAATGGAATGAAATGCAATGGATTATGGAATGGAATGTGGAATGCAATGGAATAGAATGAGGAATGGAATGGAATGGAATGTAAAGTGGAATAGAAAGTAGAATGAAATGGAATGGAATGTGTAATGGAATGTGTAATGGAAAGGAATGGAAAATGGAAAGGAATGTGGAATGGAATGGAATGAAATGTGGAATTGAATGGAATGGAACGTGGAATGGAATGGGGAAAGGAATGTGGAATGGAATTGAATGGAACATGGTGTGGAAAGTGGAATGGGACGTGGAATGGAATGGAATGGAGTTGAACGTGGAATGGAATGGCATTGACAGTGGAATGCAATGAAATGTGTAATAGAATGGAATAGAACGTGGAATCGAATGGAATGGAATGGATTGTGGACTGGAGTGGAATGGAATGGAATGTGGAATGCAGTGAAATCGACTGTGAAATGAAAAGTGGAATGGAATTGAAAGGAATGTAATGTGGAATGGAATGGAATTGAAAGGAATGAAATGTGGAATGGGTTAGAATGGATTGTGGAATGGAATGTCGAAAGGAATGGGATGGAATGTTGAATGGAGTGTGAAATGGAAAGTGGAATGAAATGTGAAATAGAATGGAATGTAACATGTAATGGAATTTGGAATGGAATGGAATGGAATGTGGAATAGAAAGTTCAATGCAATGTAATGGAATGTGCAATGGACTGTGGAATGCAAAGGAATGGAATGGAATGTGGATTGGAATGGAATGGAATGTGGAATGGAATGGAATGGAACGGAATGTAATAGAATCCGGAATGGTATGGAATGGAATGGAATGGAATGGAAAGGAATGTGGAATGGAATGGAAAGTAAGGTAGAATTGAATGGAATAGAATGGACGGTGGAATGGAATGGAATGTGGAATGGAATGGAATCGAATGAGGAATGTAATGGAATGAAATGGAATGTGGAATGGAATGTAGAATGGAATGGAATGGAATGTGTAATGGAATGTGTGATGTAATGGAGCGGATTTTGGAATGGAATGTGGAATGGAATGGAATGTGGAATGGAATTTTGACGGGAATGGAATGGAATTAAATGTGGAATGGAATGGAATGGAATGTGGAATGGGTTGAAATGATATCTGGAATTGTATGTGGAATGAAAAGGGATGGAATGTGGAAGGGAACATGGAATGAATAGTGGAATGGAACGTAGAAAGGAACTTGGAATGGATCATGGAATAGAACGTGGAATGGAAAGTAGAATGGAACACGGAATGGAGTGGAACTGAATGTGGATTGGAATGGAATGAAATGGGGAATAGAAAGGAATGCTATGCGGAATGGAATGGAATAAAGTGGAATGCAGACAGGAATGCAATGGAACAGAACGTAATGTGGAAAGGAATGGAATGGAATGGAATGAGGACAAGAATGCATTGGAATGGAATGGAATGTTGAATGGAAAGGAATGGATTGTGGAATGGAATGTGGAATGTAAAGGACTGGAATGTGGAATGGAATCTGGAACGGAATGTGGAACGGAAGGTGGAATGGAATGCAATGGAAGGAGGAATATAATGGAATGGAATGGAATGGGGAATAGAATGGAATGGAGTGGAATGGAATGCGGAATGGAATGGAATGGAATGTGGAATTCAATGTAATGGAATGGAATGTGAAATTGAATGGAATGGAATGTGGAATGGAATAGAATGGAATGTGGAATATAATGGAATGGAATGGAAGGTGGAATAGACTGGAATGGAGTGGAATGGAAAGCCGAATGGAATGGAAAGGAATGTGGAATGGAATGGAATGGAATGGAATGTGAAATTGAATGCAATGGAATGTGGAATGGAATGGAATTGAATGTGGAATGGAATAGAATGGAATGTGAAATGGAAAGTGGAATGAAATGTGGAATGGAAAGTGGAATGGAATGTGGAATGCTATGGAAGGGAATGAGTAATGGAATGTAATGAATGGTTGAATTGAATGGAATGGAATGGAATGTGGAATGGAATATGGAATGGAATGTGGAATGGAATATGGAATGGAATGTGGAATAGAATGGAAGGGAATGTTGAATGGAATGGAATGGAATTTGGAATGGAATGGAATGGAATGAGAAAAGGAATGCATCGTGGAATGGAATGGAAAGGAATGAGGATTGGAATGGAATAGAATGTGTAATGGAATGGAATGGAATGGATTGGAAAGTGAAAAGGAATGTGGAATGGAATGTGAAATGGAAAGTGGAATGGAATCTGGAATGGAAAGTGGAATGGAATGAATTGGAAAGTGGAATGGAATGGAATGGAAGGTGGAATGGAACATCGGATGGAACGTGGAATGGAATGTGGAACGAAATGTGGAATGGAATGTGGAAAGGAATGGAAGGTGGAATGGAAAGATTAATGGAAAGGAATGGAATGTGGTTGGAATGTGGAATGGAATGGAATGGATTGTGGAATAGAATGGAATGGAATGGTATGGAATGTGGAAGGGAATGGAATGGAATATGGAATAGAACGTGGAATGGAACGTGGAATGGAACATGGAATGAAATGTGTAAGGGAGTGGAAAGGAATGTGGAAAGGGATGTGGGATGGAATGGAATGGAAAGTGGAATGCAATGTTGAATGGAATGTGGAATGGAATGGAAGGGAATGTGACATGCAATGTGGAATGGAATGTGAAATTCAATGGAATGGAATGTGGAATGGAATGCGAAATGGAAGGGAGTGAACTGTGAAATGGAATGTGGATTGGAATGTGGAATGGAATGTGGAATGCAATGTCGAATGGAATGAGTAATGGATTGAGGAATGGAATATGGAATGGAATGTGGAATGGAAAGGAATGTAACGTGGAAACGAATGGGGAATGGAAAATGCAATAGAAAATGGAATGGAATGGAAAGGAATGTGGAATGGAAAGTGGAATGGAATGGAATGGAACGTGGAATGGAACACTGAATGTAATGATTAGTGGAATGTGGAAAGGAATGTGGAATGTAATGGAATGGAATGTTGAATGGAATGGAATGTGGAATGGAATGTGGAATGGAATGTGGAATGGAATGGAATTGAATGTGGAATGTAACATGGAAACAAATGTGAAAGTGAACATGGAATGGAATGGAATGGAATGTGGAATGTAAGGGAATGGAAAGTGGAAAGGAATGTGGAATGGAATGCAATGGAATGTGGAATAGAATGGAATGGAACGTAGAATAGGATGTGTAATGGAATGTGAAATGGAACAGAATGGAATGTGAAATGGAATGTGGAATGGAATTTCGAATGGAATGTGGAACGGAATGTGCAATGAAATGTGGAATGGAATGTGGAAAAGAATGTGGAATGGAACAGAATGGAATGTGAAATTAATTGGAATGGTATGTGGAATGGAATGGAATGGAATGAGGAATGGAATGCAATGGAATGTGGAATGGATTATGGAACGGAATGTGGAATGGAATGTTTAATGGAATGTGGAAAGGAATGTGGAACGTAACGGAATGGAATGTGAAATGGAATGGAATGAAACTTGGAATAGAATGTGGAATGGAATGGAATGGAATGTGGAATGCAATGGAATGGAATGTGCAATGGAATGGAACCTGGAATGGAATGTGGAAGGTAATGTGGAATGGAATGTGGAATGGAATGGAATGCAATGTGCAATGAAATGTAGAATGGAAAGTGTAATGAAACGTGGAGTGGAACGGAATGTAATGTGGAACGAAATGTGGAGTTGAGTGTGGAATGAAATGTGGAAAGAAACGGAATGGAAAGTGGAACGGAATGTGGAATGGAATGTGGAATGGAACTTAAAATGTAATGGAATGGAATGTGGAATGGAACAGGTAATGGAATGTGGAAATGATTGGAATTTGGAAAGGAATGGAATGGAATGCGGAATGGAATGGAATGGAATGTTGAATGGAATGGAATGGAATTTGCAATGGAATATGGAATTGAATGAAATGGAATGTGCAATGGAACGTGGAATGGAACGTCATATTCAATGGAATGGAATGTGGAATGGAATGGATTGGAATATGCAATGGAATATGGAATGGAATGGAATGGAAAGTGGAATGGGATGTGAATTGTAATGTGGAATAAAACGTGGAATGGAATATGAAATGGAATGTCGAATGGAATTTGGAATGGAATGGAATGAAATGTGTCATGGAATGTAGAATGGAATTTAATGGAAAGTGGAATGGAAGATGGAATGGAATGTGGAATGTAAAGTGGAATAGAATGTAATGGAATGGAATTTAATGCGGAATGCAATGTGGAATGGGACGCGGAATTTAATGGAATTGAATGTGCCATGGAACTTGGAATGGTAGGGAATAGAACGCGCAATGTAACATGGAATGGAACGAGGAATGGAACTTGGAATTCAATGTGGAAGGGAGTATGGAATGGAAAGTGGAATGGAATGGAATGGAACTTGGAATGGAATGGAATGGAATGTGGAATGGAAGGGAATGGGACGTGGAATAGAATCTGGAAAGGAATGTGGAATGGAATCTGGAATGTAATTGAACGGAATGTGAAATGATATGGAATGGAATGTGGAATAGAGTCTGGAAAGGAATGTGGAATGGAATCTGGAATGTAATTGAACGGAATGTGAAATGATATGGAATGGAATGTGGAATAGAATGGAATGGAATGGAATGTCGAAGACAATGCAGTGGAACAGAATCTGGAATAAAATGGAATGCAATGGAACTGTATGCAGAATGGAATGGATTGGAATGTGGAATGCAATGAAGAGGAATTGAATGTGAAACTGAATGGAACGTTATGTGGAAAGGAATGCAATGGAATGTGGAATTGAATGGAACAGGAAATGGAATGTGGAATGGAATGTGGAATGGAATGGAATGGAATGAGGAATGGAAGGTGGAAAGGAATGTGGAATGGAATGTGGAATAGAATGGGGAATGGAATGGAATGGAAAGGATTTGGAATGGAATGGAATGGAAAATGGAATGCAATGGGATGGAAAGAAATAAGCAATTGAATGGAAAGGAATATGGAATGGAATGTCATGGAAAGTGGAATGGAATGGAATGGAATGTGGAATGGAACCTGCAATGGAACGTGGAAAGGAATCTGGAATTGAACGTGGCATGGAATGTGGAATGGAATGTGCCATGGAACGGAATGGAATGTGGAATGGAATGTGGAATTGAGTGTGAATTGGAACGTGGAGTGGAATGGAATAGAATGTGGAATGGAACATGCAATTGAAGATGGAATGGAATGGAATGGAATGTGGAATGTGAAGTGGAATGGAATTGAAATCAATGGAATGGAATGTGTAATGGAATGGACTGGAAAGTGGAATGGAATGTGGAAAAGAATTTAATGTAAAGTGGAATGGAATGTGAAATGGAATGGAATTTCCAAAGGAATGGAATATAATGTGGAATGGAATGCGCAATGGAATGTGGAATGGAATAGAATCTGGAATGGATTGTGAATTGGAATGCAATCGAATGTGCAATGCAATGTGGAAGGAAATGCAAAGGAATGAGAATGGAATGTGGAATGGAATGCAATGGAATGTGGAATGGATAATGGAAATGAAAGTGGAGTGGAAAGTGGAATGGAATGGAATGGAATGTGGAATGGAATGAGGAATGGAATGTGGAATGGTATGTGGAATGGAACGGAATGTAATGTGGAATGGAATGTGGAATGGAAAGTGGAATGGAATGGAATGGAAGGTGGAATGGAACATGGAATGGAACGTGGAATGGAACATGGAATGGAATGTGGAATGGGATGTCTAATGGAATACGGAATGGAAAACTGAATGGAATGGAATGGAACATAGAATTGAACGTGTAATGGAATGGAGTGGAATGTGGAAGGGAACGAAGAATGGAACATGGAAAGGAATGTGGAAGGGAATGTGGAATATAATGGAATGGAATGGAATAGAATGTGGAATGCAACCTGCAATGTATCCCGGAATTGAATGTGGAATGGATAGTGGAATGGAACGTGAAATGGAATGTGGAATGGAATGTGGAATGGAATATGGAATGGAAAGTGAAATTGAATGGAATGGAATGTGGAATGGAATGCATTGGAAAGTGAAATGGAATTTGGAATGGAACGTGGAATGGAACGTGGAAAATAATGGAATGGAACGTGGAATGGAATGTAGAATAGAATGGAATGGAATGTGGAATGCAAAGAAATGGAATGTGGAATGGAAAGGAATTGAATGTGAAATGGGATGTGGAATGGAACATGTAAAGCAACGTGGAATGGAACGTGGAATGGAATGTGGATTGCAACGGAATGGAATGTGAAATGTAATGGAAATTAATGTGGAATGGAATTGAATGGAGTGGAATGTGGAATGGAATGGAATGGAATGGAATTCGGAATGCAATGGAATGGAATGTGGAATTGAATGGAATGGAATGGAATGGAATGTGGAATGGAATGGAATGGAATGGAATGTGGAATTTAATTTAGTCAAATGAGGAATGAAATGGCTTGGAATGTGGATTGCAGTAGAAAGGATCCTGGAGTGGAATGTGGAATGGATTTTGCAATGGAATGGACAGGAATGGAATCTGGAATAGAATGGAAAGGAATGGAATGAGGAAAGGCATGTGGAAAGGAATGTGCAAGGGAATGGAATGGAATGTGGTATGGAATGGAATGGAATGGAATGGAAAGTGAAATAGAATGTGGAAAGAATTGTGAAATGGAATGTGGAATGGAATGCAGAACGGAAAGAAATGAAACGTAGAATGGAATGGAATGGAACATGGAATAGAATGCAATGGAACGTGGAATGGAGCGTGGAATGCAACATGGAATGGAATGTGGAATGGAATGTGGAATGCAGTTGAAAGAAATGTGGTATGAAATGTGGAATGGAATGAAATGGAATGCGGAATGGAATGTGCAACGTAATTCAATGGAAAGAGAATTGAAGGTGAAATGGAATGGAATCCAATGTGCAATGGAATGTGGAATACAATGGATTAAAATGTGGAATGGAATGTGGAATTGATTGTGGAATGGAACGGAATGGATTGTGGAATAGAATTTTGAATGAAACGTGGACTTGAACGTGGAATTGAATGGAATGGAACTAGCAACAGAATGTGGAATGGAATGCAAGGAAAGGTGGAATGAAATGTGGAGTGTAATGGAATGGAATGTGGAAAGGAATGGAATGGAACGTTGAAAGGAATGAGTAATGGAACGGAATGAAATGTGGAAAGGAATGTGCAATTGAATGTGGAATGGAAATTGGAATGGAATGGAATGGAATGTGGAATGGAACGTGGAATGAAAAATAATGGAACTTGGAATGGAAAGTAGAATGGAATGTGGAATGGAATGGAATGCAATTTGGAAAGGAATTTGGAATGCAATGGAATGGAATGTGGAATGTAATGGAATGGGATATGGAATGAAATCTGGAATGGAACGTGGAATAGAATCTGGAAGGCAATGTGGAATGGAATGTGGAATGGAACGGAATGGAATGTGGAATGGAATGTGGAATACAAAGGAATGCAATGTGGAATGGAATGTGGAATGGAATGGAAAGCAACGTGGAATGGAACGTCGAAGGGAACGTGGAAAGGAACGTGGAAAGGAAAGTGGAATGGAATGTGCAATGCAATGGAATGGATTGTGGAATGCAATGTGGAATGCAATGTGGAATGGAACGAGGAATGAAAAGTGGAATGGTACGTGGAATGGAATGTGGTATGGAACGTGGAATGGAATGGAATATAACGTGTAGTGGAACGTGGAATAGAAAGTTGAACGGAACGTGGAATGGAACATGGAATGGAATGAAATTCAATGTGGATTGGAATGGAAGGGAAGGTGGAATGGAATCGAATGGAATGGAATGTGGAATGGAATGGAATGGAATGCAATGAGGAACGGAATGGAATGGAATGGAATGCAATGAGGAACGGAATGGAATGGAATGGAATACAATGTGGAATGGAATGAAATGGAAGTGCATGAGGAATGTAGTGGAATGGAATGTGGAATGGAATGGAATGGAATGTGGAAAAGACTAGAATGGAATGGAATGGAAGGTGAAATAGAATGGAATGAAATGTAAAATGGAATTCAATGGAAGTTGCAACTGAATGGAATGGATTTAGGAATGGAATTGAAAGGAATGTGGAATGGAAAGTGGAATGGAATCAAATGGAAAGTGGAGAGGAGTGGAAGCGATTGCAGAATGGAATGCAATGGAAAGGAAATTGGAATGGAATGGAATGGAAAGGAAAGGAATGTGGGGTGGAAGGGAAGGGAATGTGGAATGGAATGTGGAATGGAATGGAATAGAAAGGAATGGAAGGTGGAGTGGAATGGAAGGGAATGTGGAATGGAATATGGAATGGAATGGAATGGAAGGTAGGTTGTAATGGAATGGAATGTGGAATGGAATGTGGAATGGAATGGAATGTAATTTGTATTGGAATCGAATGGACTGGAATGTGGAATGGAATGAATGGAATGGAATGGAATGTGAATTGGAATGGAATGGAATAGAATGGATTAGAATGGAATGGAATGGAATGTGGAATGGAATGGAATGGGATGGAATGTGGAATGGAATGTGGAATCGAATGGAATGGAATGTGGAATGGAATGTGGGATATAATGGAATGCAATGTAAAATGAAATGTGGAATGCAATGGAATGGAATGTGGAAAGGAATGCATTGGAATGTGGAATGGAATGGTATGCAATGGAATGGAATGCGGAATGGAATGGAATGGAATGTGGAATGGAATGAAATGGAATGTGGAATGGAATTTGGAATGGAATGAAATTGAATACGAAATGTAATGGAGTGGAATGTAACGTAAAATGGAATTGAATGGAATGCGAAATGGAATGTGGAATAGAATGGAATGGAATGTGGAATGGAATGGAATTGAATGTGAAATGGAATGGATTGAAAGTTAGAAAGGAGGAAAGGAATTGAATGGATTGGAAAGTAGAATGAAGGAAAGGATGGAAAGGAATGTGGAGTGGAATGAAAGTGAATGGAAAGAGGATTGGAATGTTCCATGGAATGGAAAGAAATATGGAATGGAATATGGAATGGAATGAGGAATGGAAAGTGGAATTGAAGGGAATGGAATGCAATTGAATGGAATGGAATATAACGTGAAATGTAATGGAGAGGATTGTGGAATGGAATGTGGAATGGAATGGAATGGAATGGAAAGTGGAAAAGACTATGTAATGGAATGGAGTGGAATAGGGATTGGAATGGAAAGGAATATGGTATACAATGTGGAATAGAATGGACTGATGAATGGAATGTGGAATGGAATGGAATGTGGAATAGAATGTTTAATGGAATGGAACGGAATGTGGAATGGAATGGAATGGAATGGTATGTGGAATCGAATGGATTGGAATGTGGAATGGAATGGAATAGAATTTGAAATGGAATGGAATGGAATGTGGAAAGGAATGTAATGGAATGCGGAATGGAAGGTGGAGTGGAATGGAAGGTAATGTGGAATGGAGTATGAAATGGAATGGAATGAAATGGAAAGAAAAGGAAGGGAATGGAATGTGGAATGGAATGGAATATAATGTGGAATGGAATGTGATGGAATGTGGAATGGAATGTGGAATGGAAAGTGGAATGCAATGGAATGAATGTGGAATGGAATGTGTAACTTAATGGAATTGAACGTGTAATGGAACGGAATGGAATGGAATGTGCACTTGAATGGATTGGAATGGAATAGAATGTGGAATGGAATGGAAATGAATGTGGAATGGAACGTATAATGGAATGGAAAGAATGTGAAATAGAATGTGGAATGGATGGAATAGAATGCGGAATGCAATGGAATGGAATGTGGAATGGAATGGAATGGAATGGAATGTGGAATGGAATGGAATGGAATGGAATGCAATGGAATGGAATGGAATGGAATGGAATGTGGAATGCAATGGAATGGAATGGAATGTGGAATGCAATGGAATTGAATGGAATGGAATGTGGAATGGAATGGAACCGAAAGGAATGGAATGCAATGGAATGTGGAATGGAATGTGGAATGAAATGGAATGGAATGGAATGTGCAATGGAATGTGGAATGGAAAGGAATGGAATGTGGAATGGAATGGAATGGAATGGAATGGAACGGAATGTGGAATGCAATGGAATGGAATGGAATGTGGAATGCAATGGAATTGAATGGAATGGAATGTGGAATGGAATGGAACCGAAAGGAATGGAATGCAATGGAATGTGGAATGGAATGTGGAATGAAATGGAATGGAATGGAATGTGCAATGGAATGTGGAATGCAATGGAATGGAACGTGGAATGGATCGTGGAATGGAATGGAATGGAATGTGGAATGGAATGGAATGGAATGCGGAATGGGACATGAAATGTAACGGAATGAAATGGGGAATGGAACGTGGAACGGAACGTCAAATGAATCGTGAAATGTATTGTGGAGTGGAATGGAATGGAACGTGGAATGAAACGTGGAATGGAACGTGCAATGGAACGTGGAATGGAAGGTGGAAAGGAATGGAATGCAATGTGGAATGGAATGGAATGTGGAATATAATGGAATGGAATGTGCAATGGAGTGGAATTTGGAATGGTGTGTGAAATGGAATGTAATGGAATGTGGAATGGAAAGTGGAATGGAACGGAATGGAATGGAATGTGGAATGGAATGTGCAATGGAATGGAATGGAATGGAATGTGGAATGGAATGGGGAATGGAATGGAATGGAATGTGGAATAGAACACAATGGAATGTGCAATGGAATGGAAATGAATTTGGAATGCACTCTGGAATGGAATGGAATGGAATACTGACTGTAACGTGGAATGGAATGGAGTGGAATGGATTGTGGAATGGAACGTGGAAAGGAATGGAATGGAATGTGGCATGGAATGCAATGGAATGTAGAGTGGAATGTAGAATGGAATCGAAAGGAATTTGAAATGGAATGGAATGGAATGAGGAATGGAATGGAATGAAACGTGGAATTGAAAGTGGAATTGAATGGAATGGAATGTGGAATGGTATATGAAATGGAATGGAATGTAATGTGGAATGGAATGGAATAGAACGTTGAATGAAATGTGGAATGGAATGGAATGGAATGTGGAAGGCAATGCGGAATGGAAAGGAGTGGAACGTGGAAAGGAATGTGGAATGGAATAGAATGGAAAGTGGAATGGAAAATGGAAAGGAACGTGGAATGGAACGGGGAATGGAATGTGGAATGGAATGGAATGGAATGGAATGGAATGGAAAGTGGAATGCAATGGAATGGAATGGAATGTGGAATGGAATGTGGAATGAAACGTGGAATTGAAAGGAACGGAATGGAATGTGGGTTGCAAGGCAATGGAATGGAAAGTGGAATAGAATGCAACGTAATGGAATATGGAAAGGAATGGAATGGAATGGAATGGAATGTGGAATAGAATGGAATTGAATGTGGAATGGAATGGAATGGAATGTGGAATGGAACGTGGAATGGAATGGAATGGAATGTGGAATGGAATGGAATGGAACGTGAAAGGGAATTGAATGGAAATTGGAATGGAATGGAACGGAATGTGGAAAGTGATGGAATTGAAAGCGGAATGAAATGGAATGCAATATGGAATAGAATGGAATGGAATGGAATGTGGAATGGAATGTGGAATGGACTGATATTCAATGCGGAATGGAATGGAATGGAAAGTGGAATGGAAAGGAAAGGAACGTGGAATGTAATGTGGAATGGAATGGAATGGAATGGAATGGAATTTTGAATGGAATGGAATGGAACGTGGAATGGATCGTGCAATTTAACGTGGAATGAAACGTGAAATAGAACGTGCAATGGAATGCGGTATGGAAAGGAATGGAATGTGGAATGAAATGTGGAATGGAATGGAATGGAATGGAATGTGGAATGGAATGTGGAATGGAATGGAATGGAATAGAATGGAATGGAATGGAATGAAATTTTAAATGGAAGGGAATGGAATTTGGAATGGAATAGAATGGAATGTGTAATGGAAAGCGTATTGGAATCGAAAGTGGAATGGAATGGAATACGAAATGGTATGGAACGTGGAATGGAATGGAATGGAATGTGGAATGGAATGGAATGGAATGTGAACTGCAATGGAATGAAATGTGGAAAGGAATGTAATGGAATTTGGAATGGAATGTGCAATGGAATGTAAAGGATTTTGGAATGGAATGGAATGTGGAATGGAATGTGAATGGAATTGAATGGAATGTGGAAAGGAATGGAAAGTAATGTGAAATGGAATGGAATGGAATGTGGAATGGAACGTGGAATGAAATGGAACGGAATGTGGAATGGAATGTGGAATGGATAGAAATGGAACGTGGAATTGAATGTGGAATGGAAAGTAATGGAATGTGGAATGCAATGAAATGGAATGTGGAATGGAATGCAATGGAATGTGTAATGGAATGTTGAACGGAATGGAATGGTATGTGGAATGGTATGTGGAATGCTTGGAATGGAAAGTGGAATGGAATGGAATGGAATCAGAATGGAATGTGGAATGCAATGTAATGGAAAGTGGAATGGAATGTGGAATGAGATGGAATTGAATGTGGAATGGGATGGAATGGAATTTTTAATGGAACGTGAATGGAATGGAATGGAATGCAGAATGGAATGTGGAATGAAATGGAATGGAATGTGCAATGGAATGTGGAATGGAATGGAATGGAATGTGCAATGGTATGTGGAATGGAAAGTGGAATTGTATGGAATGGGATGTGTAACGGAATGTAATGGAAAGTTGAATGGAATGTGGAATGGAATGGAATGGAATGCAATGTGGAATGGAATGGAATGGAATGTGTAATGGAATGGAATGGAATGTGAAATGGAATTTGGAATGGAATGGAATGGAACACGTAATGGAATGGAAACGAATGTGAAATGGAATGGAACTTGGAATGGAATGTAACGGAGAGTGGAATGGAATGGAATGGAATGTGGAATGGAATGGAATGGAATGTGGAATGGAATGGAATGGAATGTGGAATTCAATAGAATAGAATGTGGAATGGAATGGCATGGAATGTGAAATGGAATGAAGTGGAATGCGGAATGGAATGTGGAATGAAATGGAATGGAATATTGATGCAATGCAATGGAATGTGGAATGGATTGGAATGGAATGTGTAATGGAATGTGGAATTGAATGAAATGGAATGTGGAATGGAATGTGGAATGGAATGGCATGTAATGTGGAATGGAATGGAATGTGGAATGGAATCGAATGGAATGGAATGGTATGCAATGTGGAATGGAATGGAATGTGGAATGCAATCGAATGGAATGGAATGTGAAATGGAAGGGAATGGAATGGAATGCAATGTGGAGTGCAATAAAATGGAATAGAATGGAATGTGGAATGGAATGGTATGCAATGTGGAATGGAATGGAAAGAAATGCTGAAAGGGATGTGGAATGGAATGGAATGGAATGTGGAAAGGAATGGAATGGAGTTTGGAAAGGAATGTGGAATGGAATGGAATGGAATGTGGAATGGGATGGAATGGAATGTGGAATGGAATGGAATGTGCAATGGAAGGTAATGGAATCTGGAAAGGAATGGATTGCAACGTGGAATCGAATGGAATGTCGAAGGCAATCTAATGTAATGGAATATCAAAAGAAATGGAATGGAATGTGGAATGGAATGTGTAATGGAATGGAATGGAATTTGGAATGGAATGTGATGGAATGTGGAATGGAATGGAATGGAATATGGAATTGAATGGAATGGAATGGAATGTGGCATGCAATGGAAAGAATTGGAATGGAATGTGGAATGGAATGGAATGGAATAGAATGTTGCCTAGAATAGAATGGAAGAGAAAGTGCAATGGAATGTGGAATGGAATGGAATGGAATGTGGGATGGAATTGATCTTGGAATGGAATGGAATGGAATGTGGATTGGAATTGAATTGAATGGAATTTGGAATGGAATGGAATTGAATGGAATGTGGAATGGAATGGAATGGAATGTGGAATGCCATGTAATGGAATGGAACTTGGAAGTGAATGGAATGGAATGGAACGTTGAATGCAATGGAATGGAATAGAATGTGGAATTGAATGGAATTGAATGGGGAAAGGAATTTGGAATGGAAAGTGGACTTGAATGTGGAATGGAATGGAATGGAACGTGGAATGTAATGGAATGGAATGTGGAATAGAATGGAATGGAATGGAATATGTAACGGAATGTGCAATGGAATGTGGAATGGAATGTGGAATGTTATGGAATGGAATGTGGAATGGAATTGAACTTGGAATGGAATGCAATGGAATGTGGATTGGAATGGAAAGGAATGGAATGTGGTATGGAATAGATTGGAATGTGGAATGGAATGAGGAATGAAATGTGAAATGGAACGGAATGGAATGTGGAATGGAACGTGGAATGGATCAAGGAATGGAACGTGGAATGGGATGTTCAATGGAATATGGAATGGAAAGTTGAATGGAATGGAATGGAACGTGGAATTGAATGTGGAAAGGAATGGAATGGAATGTGCAATGGAACGTAGAATGAAACGTGTAAAGGAATGTGGAATGGAACGTGGAATGGAATGTGGAAGGGAATGTGGAGAGGAATGCAATAGATTGGAAAAGAATGTGGAATGGAACGTGGAATGTATCATGGAATTGAGTGTGGAATGGATCGTGGAATGGAACGTGAAATGGAATGTGGAATGGAATGCGGAATGGAATATGGAATGGAACGTGAAATTGAATGCAATGGAATG
The DNA here is from genome assembly GCF_028885655.2 of Pongo abelii. Taxonomy (NCBI): domain Eukaryota; kingdom Metazoa; phylum Chordata; class Mammalia; order Primates; family Hominidae; genus Pongo; species Pongo abelii. Next base: position 6,683,413 of record NC_071998.2, read on the forward strand.
TTGAATGGAATGCAGAATGGAATGGAATAGAATGTGGAATGGAATGTGGTATGTAATGGATTGGAATGTGGAATGGATTCTGGAAAGGAAAGTGGAATGGAATGGAATGGAATGGAATGTGGAATGGAACGTGGAATGTAATGGAATGGAATGTGCAATGGAACGTGGAATTGAAACTGGAATGGAACGAGGAATAGAATGGAATGGAAAGTGGAATGGAACTTGGAAAGAATGGAATGGAACTTGGATTGGAATGTGAAATGGAATGTGGAATGGAACGTGGAATGGAACGTGGAATGGAATCAATTGAAAAGTAGAATGGAATGGGATGGAACTTGGAATGCAATGTGGAATGGAATGTGAAATGGAACGTGGAATGGAAAGTGGAGTTAGATGGAATGGAATGTGGAATAGAATGGAATGTGGAATGGAATGGAATGGAATGTGGAATGGCATGGAATGGAATGTGGAATGGAATGGAATGGAATGTGGAATGGAATGGAATGGAATTTTGAATGGAAAGGAATGGAACGTGAAATGGGAGGTGGAATGGAACAAGGAATGCATCGTGGAATGGAACGTGGAATGGAATGTGGAATGCAATGGAATGGAATGTGGAATCGAATGGAATGGAATATGGAATGGAATTGAATGGAGTGTAATTTGGAATCGGAACGAATAGAATGCAGTGGAAGGCAGAATGCTATAGAATGGAATGTGGAATGGAATGGAATGCAATGGAATGTGGAATGGAATGGTAGAGAATGTGAAATTGAATGGAATAGAATGAGGAATGGAATGCATTAGAATGTGGAATGCAATGGAATGGAACATGGAATGGAATGTGGAATGGAATTTGGAATGGATAGTGCAATGGAATGGATTGTGCAATGGAATGGAATAGAATGTGGAATAGAATGGAGTGTAATGGAATGTTGAATGGAATTTGGAAAGGAATGCAGAATGGAATGGAATGGAATGTGGAATGAAATGGAATGTGTAATGGAATGGAATGGAAAGTGAAATGGAATGTGGAACGGAATGAGAAATGTAAAGTGGAATGGAATGTGGAATGGAATGAAAAGGAACGTCGAATGGAATGGTATGGAACGTGGAATGGAATGGAATGGAACGTGGAATGGAAGGTGGAATGGAACATGGAATGGAAAGTGGAATGGAATGGGGAATGGAATGTGGAATGCAATTGAATGGAAGGTGGTATGAAATGTGAAATGGAATGGAATGGAAAGTGGAAAGGAATGTGAAATGTAATGCAATGGAATGAGAAAGGAATGTGGAATGGAATGGAATGGAATGTTTGACGGAATGTGGAATGGAATGGATTGGAATGTGGAATGGAATGTGGAATGGAATGCGGAATGGTAGGGAACGGAATGTGAAATGGAATGTGGAACGGAATGTGGAATGAAATGGAATGGAACGTGGATTTGAATGGAATGGAACTTGGAATAGAATGTGGAAGGGAATGGAAGGGAATGTGGAATGAAATGTGGAGTGTAATAGAAAGGAACGTGGAATGGAATGGAATGGAACATTGAATGGAATGTGGAATTGAACAGAATGGAATGTGGAATGGAATCTGCAATGGAATGTGGAATGGAAAGTTTAATGGAATCGAATGGAATGTGGAATTGAACATGGAATGAAATCAAATGGAACGTGGAATGAAAAGTGGAATGGAATGTGGAATGGAAAGTGAAATGGAATGGAATGGAATGTGGAATCGAATGTGGAATGGAATGAGGAACGGAGGGTGGAAAGGAATGGAATGGAATGTGGAATGGAATGTGGCAGGAAATTTAATGGAATATGGAATGGAAAGTGGATTGCAACGTAGAATGGGTTGTGGAATGGAACGTGGAATGGAATAGAATGGAAAGTGGAATGGAACGTGGAATGGAATTGAATGGATAGTGGAATGGTATGTGGAATGGAACTTGTAATGGAATGGAATGGAATGGAATGTGGAATGGAAAGTGAAATGCAATGGAATTGATCGTGGAATATAACATCTAATGGAACGTGGAAGGGAATGTGGAATTGAACATAGGATAGAATGTGGAATCAAGTGTGGAATGGAACAGAATGGAAAGGAATGGAATGCAGAATGGAATGTGGAATGGAATGTACAATGGAATGGAATGAAATGTGGAATGAAATGTTTATTGGAATGGAATGGAATGTGGAATGGAATGGAATGTGGAATGGAATTTAACGGACATTGGAATGGAACGTGGAATGGAATGTGGAAAGGAATGTCAAATGGAATGGAATGGAATTTAAAGGAATGTGGAATGGCAGGTGAATTGGAATGCAACGGATTGTGGAATGGAATGTGAAATGAAACACAATGGAATGAGAATGGAACGTGGAATGGAATGTGGAAAGGAATGTGGAAAGAACTGCGGAATGGAATATGGAATGGAATGTGGAATTCAATGGAATGTGGAATAGAATGTGGAATGGAATGTGGAATTAAAGGGAATGGAATGTGGAATGGAATGAAATGGAATGTGGAAAGGAATCTGCAATGGAATGCAGTGGAATGTGGAATGGAATGGAATGGAATGTGGAATGGAATGTGGAATGGAATATGGAACGGAACGGAATGGTATGTGGAATGGAATGAGGAATGGAGTGCAGAATGGAATGTGGAATGGAACAGAATGGAATTTGCAATGGAATGCGGAATCAAAAGTGGAATGGAATGGAATGGACGGTGGAATGGAATGTTATGGAATAGTATGGAATGTGGAATGGAAGGGAATGGAATGTGGAATGGAACGTGGAATGGAATGTGGAATGCAACGCGGAATAGAATGGAATGGAAAGTGGAATGGAATGTGGGATGGAATGGAATGGACCGTGGAATGGAATGTGGAATGGAATGAAAAGGAACGTCGAATGGAATGGTATGGAACGTGGAATGGAATGGAATGGAACGTGGAATGGAAGGTGGAATGGAACATGGAATGGAAAGTGGAATGGAATGGGGAATGGAATGTGGAATGCAATTGAATGGAATGTGGTATGAAATGTGAAATGGAATGGAATGGAAAGTGGAAAGGAATGTGAAATGTAATGCAATGGAATGAGAAAGGAATGTGGAATGGAATGGAATGGAATGTTTGACGGAATGTGGAATGGAATGGATTGGAATGTGGAATGGAATGTGGAATGGAATGCGGAATGGTAGGGAACGGAATGTGAAATGGAATGTGGAACGGAATGTGGAATGAAATGGAATGGAACGTGGATTTGAATGGAATGGAACTTGGAATAGAATGTGGAAGGGAATGGAAGGGAATGTGGAATGAAATGTGGAGTGTAATAGAAAGGAACGTGGAATGGAATGGAATGGAACATTGAATGGAATGTGGAATTGAACAGAATGGAATGTGGAATGGAATGTGCAATGGAATGTGGAATGGAAAGTTTAATGGAATCAAATGGAATGTGGAATTGAACATGGAATGAAATCAAATGGAACGTGGAATGAAAAGTGGAATGGAATGTGGAAAGGAAAGTGAAATGGAATGGAATGGAATGTGGAATGGAATGTGAAATGAAACACAATGGAATGAGAATGGAACGTGGAATGGAATGTGGAAAGGAATGTGGAAAGAACTGCGGAATGGAATATGGAATGGAATGTGGAATTCAATGGAATGTGGAATAGAATGTGGAATGGAATGTGGAATTAAAGGGAATGGAATGTGGAATGGAATGAAATGGAATGTGGAAAGGAATCTGCAATGGAATGCAGTGGAATGTGGAATGGAATGTGGAATGGAATATGGAACGGAACGGAATGGTATGTGGAATGGAATGTGGAATGGAGTGCAGAATGGAATGTGGAATGGAACAGAATGGAATTTGCAATGGAATGCGGAATCAAAAGTGGAATGGAATGGAATGGACGGTGGAATGGAATGTTATGGAATAGTATGGAATGTGGAATGGAAGGGAATGGAATGTGGAATGGAACGTGGAATGGAATGTGGAATGCAACGCGGAATAGAATGGAATGGAAAGTGGAATGGAATGTGGGATGGAATGGAATGGACCGTGGAATGGAATGTGGAATGGAATGTGGAATGGAATGGAATGGAATGTGGAACGAAACGGGGAATGGAATGTGGAATGGAATGTTGAATGGAATCGAATGAAATGGATTGGAATGTCGAATGGAATGATGAGGAATGTTTACTGGAATGGAGTGGAATGGAATGGAATGTGGAATGGAATGGATGTGGAATGGAGTGGAATGCAATGTGGAAAGGAATGGAATGGAATGCATGGCGGAAATGAATGGAATGGAATGTGGAATTGAATGAAATGTAATGCGGAAATGAATGTTTAATGGAACGTGTAATGGAATGGAATGTAACGTTAAATGGAACGTGGAATGGAACGTGGAATGTGGAATGGAATGGAATGGAATGTGGAATGGAATGGAATGGAATGGAGAGGAATGCAATGTAGAATGGAATGGAATGTGCAACGGAATGGAATGGAATGTGGGATGGAATGGAATGGAATGGAATGTAGAATGGAAAGGATTGGAATGGAATGTGGAATATGAAATGGATTGGAATGGAATGTGGAATGGAATGGAATGGAATGGAATGCAATGGAAAGTGGCATGGAATGGAATGGAAAGGAATGGAAGTTGGAATGGAATGGAAAGCAATTGCTTGAAATGTAATATAATGTGGAATGTAATGTATTGGAATGTGGAATGGAATGGAATGGAATGTGAAATGGAAAGGAAATGAATGTGGAATGGAATGGAATGTCTAATGGAATGGATTGGAATATGGAACAGAAAAGAATGGAATTTGTAATGGAATGGAATAGAATGTGGAATGGAATGGAATGGAATGGAATGTGGAATGGAATGGAATGGAATGGAATGTGGAATGGAATGGAATGGAATGGAATGCGGAATGGAATGCAAGGGAATGGGATGTGGAATCGAATGTAATTGAATGGAATGGAATGGAATGTGGATTGGAATGGAAAGGAATGTGGAATGGAATGTGGAATGGAATGGAATGGAATGGAATGGAATGGAATGGAATGTCGAATGGAATAGAATGGAATAGAATGGAGTGGGGACTGGATTGGAATGGAATGGAATGTGGAATGGAATGGAATAGAATGTGGAATGGAATGGAAGGCAATGTGGAATGGAATGGAATGTGTAATGGTATGGAATGGAATGGAATGTGGAAAGTGGAATGGAATGGAATGGAATGGAATGTGGAATAGAATGGAATGTGGAATAGAATGGAAGAGAATGGAATGTGGAATGGAATGGATTGGAATGGAATGTGGAATGGAATGGAATGTTGAAAGGAGTGGAATGAAATGTGGAATGGAATGGAATGGAAAGTAAGGCGGAAATGAATGGAATGGAATGTGGAATTGAATGGAATGGAATGTGGAATTGAATGTGAAATGGAACGTCGAATGGAATGTAATGGAACATGGAATGAAACGTGGAATATGGAATGGAATGGAATGGAATGTTCAATGGAATGGAATGGAGTGTAGAATGGAATGGAATGGAATGTGGAATGGAATGGAATGTGCAGTGGAATGGAATGGAATGTGGAATGGAATGGAATGGAAAGTGGAATGGAATGGATTGGAATGGAATGTGGAATGTGAAATGGATTGGAATGGAATGTTGAATGGCATGGAATGGAATGGAATGCAATTGAATGCAATGGAAAATGGAATGGAATGGAATGGAATGTGGAATGGAATGTGGATTGGAATGGAATGGTATGTGAAATAAATGGAATGGAATGTGGAATTGAATGGAAAGCAACGTGGAATGGAACGTCGAAGGGAACGTGGAAAGGAACGTGGAAAGGAAAGTGGAATGGAATGTGGAATGCAATGGAAGGGATTGTGTAATGCAATGTGGAATGCAATGTGGAATGGAACGAGGAATGAAAAGTGGAATGCTACGTGGAATGGAATGTGGTATGGAACGTGGAATGGAATGGAATATAACGTGTAGTGGAACGTGGAATAGAAAGTTGAACGGAACGTGGAATGGAACATGGAATGGAATGAAATTCAATGTGGATTGGAATGGAAGGGAAGGTGGAATGGAATCGAATGGAATGGAATGTGGAATGGAATGGAATGGAATGGAATGCAATGAGGAACGGAATGGAATGGAATGGAATGCAATGAGGAACGGAATGGAATGGAATGGAATACAATGTGGAATGGAATGAAATGGAAGTGCATGAGGAATGTAGTGGAATGGAATGTGGAATGGAATGGAATGGAATGTGGAAAAGACTAGAATGGAATGGAATGGAAGGTGAAATAGAATGGAATGAAATGTAAAATGGAATTCAATGGAAGTTGCAACTGAATGGAATGGATTTAGGAATGGAATTGAAAGGAATGTGGAATGGAAAGTGGAATGGAATCAAATGGAAAGTGGAGAGGAGTGGAAGCGATTGCAGAATGGAATGCAATCGAAAGGAAATTGGAGTGGAATGGAATGGAAAGGAAAGGAATGTGGGGTGGAAGGGAAGGGAATGTGGAATGGAATGTGGAATGGAATGGAATAGAAAGGAATGGAAGGTGGAGTGGAATGGAAGGGAATGTGGAATGGAATATGGAATGGAATGGAATGGAAGGTAGGTTGTAATGGAATGGAATGTGGAATGGAATGTGGAATGGAATGGAATGTAATTTGTATTGGAATCGAATGGACTGGAATGTGGAATGGAATGAATGGAATGGAATGGAATGTGAATTGGAATGGAATGGAATAGAATGGATTAGAATGGAATGGAATGGAATGTGGAATGGAATGGAATGGGATGGAATGTGGAATGGAATGTGGAATCGAATGGAATGGAATGTGGAATGGAATGTGGGATATAATGGAATGCAATGTAAAATGAAATGTGGAATGCAATGGAATGGAATGTGGAAAGGAATGCATTGGAATGTGGAATGGAATGGTATGCAATGGAATGGAATGCGGAATGGAATGGAATGGAATGTGGAATGGAATGAAATGGAATGTGGAATGGAATTTGGAATGGAATGAAATTGAATACGAAATGTAATGGAGTGGAATGTAACGTAAAATGGAATTGAATGGAATGCGAAATGGAATGTGGAATAGAATGGAATGGAATGTGGAATGGAATGGAATTGAATGTGAAATGGAATGGATTGAAAGTTAGAAAGGAGGAAAGGAATTGAATGGATTGGAAAGTAGAATGAAGGAAAGGATGGAAAGGAATGTGGAGTGGAATGAAAGTGAATGGAAAGTGGATTGGAATGTTCCATGGAATGGAAAGAAATATGGAATGGAATATGGAATGGAATGAGGAATGGAAAGTGGAATTGAAGGGAATGGAATGCAATTGAATGGAATGGAATATAACGTGAAATGTAATGGAGAGGATTGTGGAATGGAATGTGGAATGGAATGGAATGGAATGGAAAGTGGAAAAGACTATGTAATGGAATGGAGTGGAATAGGGATTGGAATGGAAAGGAATATGGTATACAATGTGGAATAGAATGGACTGATGAATGGAATGTGGAATGGAATGGAATGTGGAATAGAATGTTTAATGGAATGGAACGGAATGTGGAATGGAATGGAATGGAATGGTATGTGGAATCGAATGGATTGGAATGTGGAATGGAATGGAATAGAATTTGAAATGGAATGGAATGGAATGTGGAAAGGAATGTAATGGAATGCGGAATGGAAGGTGGAGTGGAATGGAAGGTAATGTGGAATGGAGTATGAAATGGAATGGAATGAAATGGAAAGAAAAGGAAGGGAATGGAATGTGGAATGGAATGGAATATAATGTGGAATGGAATGTGATGGAATGTGGAATGGAATGTGGAATGGAAAGTGGAATGCAATGGAATGAATGTGGAATGGAATGTGTAACTTAATGGAATTGAACGTGTAATGGAACGGAATGGAATGGAATGTGCACTTGAATGGATTGGAATGGAATGGAATGTGGAATGGAATGGAAATGAATGTGGAATGGAACGTATAATGGAATGGAAAGAATGTGAAATAGAATGTGGAATGGATGGAATAGAATGCGGAATGCAATGGAATGGAAAGTGGAATGGAATGGAATGGAATGGAATGTGGAATGGAATGGAATGGAATGGAATGGAATGGAATGGAATGTGCAATGCAATGGAATTGAATGGAATGGAATGTGGAATGGAATGGAACCGAAAGGAATGGAATGCAATGGAATGTGGAATGGAATGTGGAATGAAATGGAATGGAATGGAATGTGCAATGGAATGTGGAATGCAATGGAATGGAACGTGGAATGGATCGTGGAATGGAATGGAATGGAATGTGGAATGGAATGGAATGGAATGCGGAATGGGACATGAAATGTAACGGAATGAAATGGGGAATGGAACGTGGAACGGAACGTCAAATGAATCGTGAAATGTATTGTGGAGTGGAATGGAATGGAACGTGGAATGAAACGTGGAATGGAACGTGCAATGGAACGTGGAATGGAAGGTGGAAAGGAATGGAATGCAATGTGGAATGGAATGGAATGTGGAATATAATGGAATGGAATGTGCAATGGAGTGGAATTTGGAATGGTGTATGAAATGGAATGTAATGGAATGTGGAATGGAAAGTGGAATGGAACGGAATGGAATGGAATGTGGAATGGAATGTGCAATGGAATGGAATGGAATGGAATGTGGAATGGAATGGGGAATGGAATGGAATGGAATGTGGAATAGAACACAATGGAATGTGCAATGGAATGGAAATGAATTTGGAATGCACTCTGGAATGGAATGGAATGGAATACTGACTGTAACGTGGAATGGAATGGAGTGGAATGGATTGTGGAATGGAACGTGGAAAGGAATGGAATGGAATGTGGCATGGAATGCAATGGAATGTAGAGTGGAATGTAGAATGGAATCGAAAGGAATTTGAAATGGAATGGAATGGAATGAGGAATGGAATGGAATGAAACGTGGAATTGAAAGTGGAATTGAATGGAATGGAATGTGGAATGGTATATGAAATGGAATGGAATGTAATGTGGAATGGAATGGAATAGAACGTTGAATGAAATGTGGAATGGAATGGAATGGAATGTGGAAGGCAATGCGGAATGGAAAGGAGTGGAACGTGGAAAGGAATGTGGAATGGAATAGAATGGAAAGTGGAATGGAAAATGGAAAGGAACGTGGAATGGAACGGGGAATGGAATGTGGAATGGAATGGAATGGAATGGAATGGAATGGAAAGTGGAATGCAATGGAATGGAATGGAATGTGGAATGGAATGTGGAATGAAACGTGGAATTGAAAGGAACGGAATGGAATGTGGGTTGCAAGGCAATGGAATGGAAAGTGGAATAGAATGCAACGTAATGGAATATGGAAAGGAATGGAATGGAATGGAATGGAATGTGGAATAGAATGGAATTGAATGTGGAATGGAATGGAATGGAATGTGGAATGGAACGTGGAATGGAATGGAATGGAATGTGGAATGGAATGGAATGGAACGTGAAAGGGAATTGAATGGAAATTGGAATGGAATGGAACGGAATGTGGAAAGTGATGGAATTGAAAGCGGAATGAAATGGAATGCAATATGGAATAGAATGGAATGGAATGGAATGTGGAATGGAATGTGGAATGGACTGATATTCAATGCGGAATGGAATGGAATGGAAAGTGGAATGGAAAGGAAAGGAACGTGGAATGTAATGTGGAATGGAATGGAATGGAATGGAATGGAATTTTGAATGGAATGGAATGGAACGTGGAATGGATCGTGCAATTTAACGTGGAATGAAACGTGAAATAGAACGTGCAATGGAATGCGGTATGGAAAGGAATGGAATGTGGAATGAAATGTGGAATGGAATGGAATGGAATGGAATGTGGAATGGAATGTGGAATGGAATGGAATGGAATAGAATGGAATGGAATGGAATGAAATTTTAAATGGAAGGGAATGGAATTTGGAATGGAATAGAATGGAATGTGTAATGGAAAGCGTATTGGAATCGAAAGTGGAATGGAATGGAATACGAAATGGTATGGAACGTGGAATGGAATGGAATGGAATGTGGAATGGAATGGAATGGAATGTGAACTGCAATGGAATGAAATGTGGAAAGGAATGTAATGGAATTTGGAATGGAAAGTGCAATGGAATGTAAAGGATTTTGGAATGGAATGGAATGTGGAATGGAATGTGAATGGAATTGAATGGAATGTGGAAAGGAATGGAAAGTAATGTGAAATGGAATGGAATGGAATGTGGAATGGAACGTGGAATGAAATGGAACGGAATGTGGAATGGAATGTGGAATGGATAGAAATGGAACGTGGAATTGAATGTGGAATGGAAAGTAATGGAATGTGGAATGCAATGAAATGGAATGTGGAATGGAATGCAATGGAATGTGTAATGGAATGTTGAACGGAATGGAATGGTATGTGGAATGGTATGTGGAATGCTTGGAATGGAAAGTGGAATGGAATGGAATGGAATCAGAATGGAATGTGGAATGCAATGTAATGGAAAGTGGAATGGAATGTGGAATGAGATGGAATTGAATGTGGAATGGGATGGAATGGAATTTTTAATGGAACGTGAATGGAATGGAATGGAATGCAGAATGGAATGTGGAATGAAATGGAATGGAATGTGCAATGGAATGTGGAATGGAATGGAATGGAATGTGCAATGGTATGTGGAATGGAAAGTGGAATTGTATGGAATGGGATGTGTAACGGAATGTAATGGAAAGTTGAATGGAATGTGGAATGGAATGGAATGGAATGCAATGTGGAATGGAATGGAATGGAATGTGTAATGGAATGGAATGGAATGTGAAATGGAATTTGGAATGGAATGGAATGGAACACGTAATGGAATGGAAACGAATGTGAAATGGAATGGAACTTGGAATGGAATGTAACGGAGAGTGGAATGGAATGGAATGGAATGTGGAATGGAATGGAATGGAATGTGGAATTCAATAGAATAGAATGTGGAATGGAATGGCATGGAATGTGAAATGGAATGAAGTGGAATGCGGAATGGAATGTGGAATGAAATGGAATGGAATATTGATGCAATGCAATGGAATGTGGAATGGATTGGAATGGAATGTGTAATGGAATGTGGAATTGAATGAAATGGAATGTGGAATGGAATGTGGAATGGAATGGCATGTAATGTGGAATGGAATGGAATGTGGAATGGAATCGAATGGAATGGAATGGTATGCAATGTGGAATGGAATGGAATGTGGAATGCAATCGAATGGAATGGAATGTGAAATGGAATGGAATGGAATGGAATGCAATGTGGAGTGCAATAAAATGGAATAGAATGGAATGTGGAATGGAATGGTATGCAATGTGGAATGGAATGGAAAGAAATGCTGAAAGGGATGTGGAATGGAATGGAATGGAATGTGGAAAGGAATGGAATGGAGTTTGGAAAGGAATGTGGAATGGAATGGAATGGAATGTGGAATGGGATGGAATGGAATGTGGAATGGAATGGAATGTGCAATGGAAGGTAATGGAATGTGGAAAGGAATGGATTGCAACATGGAATCGAATGGAATGTCGAAGGCAATCTAATGTAATGGAATATCAAAAGAAATGGAATGGAATGTGGAATGGAATGTGTAATGTAATGGAATGGAATTTGGAATGGAATGTGATGGAATGTGGAATGGAATGGAATGGAATATGGAATTGAATGGAATGGAATGGAATGTGGCATGCAATGGAAAGAATTGGAATGGAATGTGGAATGGAATGGAATGGAATAGAATGTTGCCTAGAATAGAATGGAAGAGAATGTGCAATGGAATGTGGAATGGAATGGAATGGAATGTGGGATGGAATTGATCTTGGAATGGAATGGAATGGAATGTGGATTGGAATTGAATTGAATGGAATTTGGAATGGAATGGAATTGAATGGAATGTGGAATTGAATGGAATGGAATGTGGAATGCCATGTAATGGAATGGAACTTGGAAGTGAATGGAATGGAATGGAACGTTGAATGCAATGGAATGGAATGGAATGTGGAATTGAAAGGAATTGAATGGGGAAAGGAACTTGGAATGGAAAGTGGACTTGAATGTGGAATGGAATGGAATGGAACGTGGAATGTAATGGAATGGAATGTGGAATAGAATGGAATGGAATGGAATATGTAACGGAATGTGCAATGGAATGTGGAATGGAATGTGGAATGGTATGGAATGGAATGTGGAATGGAATTGAACTTGGAATGGAATGCAATGGAATGTGGATTGGAATGGAAAGGAATGGAATGTGGTATGGAATAGATTGGAATGTGGAATGGAATGAGGAATGAAATGTGAAATGGAACGGAATGGAATGTGGAATGGAACGTGGAATGGATCAAGGAATGGAACGTGGAATGGGAAGTTCAATGGAATATGGAATGGAAAGTTGAATGGAATGGAATGGAACGTGGAATTGAATGTGGAAAGGAATGGAATGGAATGTGCAATGGAACGTAGAATGAAACGTGTAAAGGAATGTGGAATGGAACGTGGAATGGAATGTGGAAGGGAATGTGGAGAGGAATGCAATAGATTGGAAAAGAATGTGGAATGGAACGTGGAATGTATCATGGAATTGAGTGTGGAATGGATTGTGGAATGGAACGTGAAATGGAATGTGGAATGGAATGCGGAATGGAATATGGAATGGAACGTGAAATTGAATGCAATGGAATGTTGAATGGAATGCAGAATGGAATGGAATAGAATGTGGAATGGAATGTGGTATGTAATGGATTGGAATGTGGAATGGATTCTGGAAAGGAAAGTGGAATGGAATGGAATGGAATGTGGAATGGAACGTGGAATGTAATGGAATGGAATGTGCAATGGAACGTGGAATTGAAACTGGAATGGAACGAGGAATAGAATGGAATGGAAAGTGGAATGGAACTTGGAAAGAATGGAATGGAACTTGGATTGGAATGTGAAATGGAAAGTGGAATGGAACGTGGAATGGAACGTGGAATGGAATCAATTGAAAAGTAGAATGGAATGGGATGGAACTTGGAATGCAATGTGGAATGGAATGTGAAATGGAACGTGGAATGGAAAGTGGAGTTAGATGGAATGGAATGTGGAATAGAATGGAATGTGGAATGGAATGGAATGGAATGTGGAATGGCATGGAATGGAATGTGGAATGGAATGGAATGGAATGTGGAATGGAATGGAATGGAATTTTGAATGGAAAGGAATGGAACGTGAAATGGGAGGTGGAATGGAACAAGGAATGCATCGTGGAATGGAACGTGGAATGGAATGTGGAATGCAATGGAATGGAATGTGGAATCGAATGGAATGGAATATGGAATGGAATTGAATGGAGTGTAATTTGGAATCGGAATGAATAGAATGCAGTGGAAGGCAGAATGCTATAGAATGGAATGTGGAATGGAATGGAATGCAATGGAATGTGGAATGGAATGGTAGAGAATGTGAAATTGAATGGAATAGAATAAGGAATGGAATGCATTAGAATGTGGAATGCAATGGAATGGAACTTGGAATGGAATGTGGAATGGAATTTGGAATGGATTGTGCAATGGAATGGAATAGAATGTGGAATAGAATGGAGTGTAATGGAATGTTGAATGGAATTTGGAAAGGAATGCAGAATGGAATGGAATGGAATGTGGAATGAAATGGAATGGAATGTGTAATGGAATGGAATGGAAAGTGAAATGGAATGTGGAACGGAATGAGAAATGTAAAGTGGAATGGAATGTGGAATGGAATGTGAAATGGAATGAAAAGGAACGTCGAATGGAATGGTATGGAACGTGGAATGGAATGGAATGGAACGTGGAATGGAAGGTGGAATGGAACATGGAATGGAAAGTGGAATGGAATGGGGAATGGAATGTGGAATGCAATTGAATGGAATGTGGTATGAAATGTGAAATGGAATGGAATGGAAAGTGGAAAGGAATGTGAAATGTAATGCAATGGAATGAGAAAGGAATGTGGAATGGAATGGAATGGAATGTATGACGGAATGTGGAATGGAATGGATTGGAATGTGGAATGGAATGTGGAATGGAATGCGGAATGGTAGGGAACAGAATGTGAAATGGAATGTGGAACGGAATGTGGAATGAAATGGAATGGAACGTGGATTTGAATGGAATGGAACTTGGGATAGAATGTGGAAGGGAATGGAAGGGAATGTGGAATGAAATGTGGAGTGTAATAGAAAGGAACGTGGAATGGAATGGAATGGAACATTGAATGGAATGTGGAATTGAACAGAATGGAATGTGGAATGGAATGTGCAATGGAATGTGGAGTGGAAAGTTTAATGGAATCGAATGGAATGTGGAATTGAACATGGAATGAAATCAAATGGAACGTGGAATGAAAAGTGGAATGGAATGTGGAATGGAAAGTGAAATGGAATGGAATGGAATGTGGAATGGAATGTGGAATGGAATGAGGAACGGAGGGTGGAAAGGAATGGAATGGAATGTGGAATGGAATGTGGCAGGAAATTTAATGGAATATGGAATGGAAAGTGGATTGCAACGTAGAATGGGTTGTGGAATGGAACGTGGAATGGAATAGAATGGAAAGTGGAATGGAACGTGGAATGGAATTGAATGGAAAGTGGAATGGTATGTGGAATGGAATTTGTAATGGAATGGAATGGAATGGAATGTGGAATGGAAAGTGAAATGCAATGGAATTGATCATGGAATATAACGTCTAATGGAACGTGGAAGGGAATGTGGAATTGAACATAGGATAGAATGTGGAATCAAGTGTGGAATGGAACAGAATGGAAAGGAATGGAATGCAGAATGGAATGTGGAATGGAATGTGCAATGGAATGGAATGAAATGTGGAATGAAATGTTTATTGGAATGGAATGGAATGTGGAATGGAATGGAATGGAATGTGGAATGGAATTTAACGGACATTGGAATGGAACGTGGAATGGAATGTGGAATGGAATGTCAAATGGAATGGAATGGAATTTAAAGGAATGTGGAATGGCAGGTGAATTGGAATGCAACGGATTGTGGAATGGAATGTGAAATGAAACACAATGGAATGAGAATGGAACGTGGAATGGAATGTGGAAAGGAATGTGGAAAGAACTGCGGAATGGAATATGGAATGGAATGTGGAATTCAACGGAATGTGGAATAGAATGTGGAATGGAATGTGGAATTAAAGGGAATGGAATGTGGAATGGAATGAAATGGAATGTGGAAAGGAATCTGCAATGGAATGCAGTGGAATGTGGAATGCAATGGAATGGAATGTGGAATGGAATGTGGAATGGAATATGGAACGGAACGGAATGGTATGTGTAATGGAATGTGGAATGGAGTGCAGAATGGAATGTGGAATGGAACAGAATGGAATTTGCAATGGAATGCGGAATCAAAAGTGGAATGGAATGGAATGGACGGTGGAATGGAATGTTATGGAATAGTATGGAATGTGGAATGGAAGGGAATGGAATGTGGAATGGAACGTGGAATGGAATGTGGAATGCAATGGAATGGAATGGAATGCGGAATGGAATGCAAGGGAATGGGATGTGGAATCGAATGTAATTGAATGGAATGGAATGGAATGTGGATTGGAATGGAAAGGAATGTGGAATGGAATGTGGAAGGGAATGGAATGGAATGGAATGGAATGGAATGTCGAATGGAATAGAATGGAATGGAATGGAGTGGGGACTGGATTGGAATGGAATGGAATGTGGAATGGAATGGAATAGAATGTGGAATGGAATGGAAGGCAATGTGGAATGGAATGGAATGTGTAATGGTATGGAATGGAATGGAATGTGGAAAGTGGAATGGAATGGAATGGAATGGAATGTGGAATAGAATGGAATGTGGAATAGAATGGAAGAGAATGGAATGTGGAATGGAATGGATTGGAAGGGAATGTGGAATGGAATGGAATGTTGAAAGGAGTGGAATGAAATGTGGAATGGAATGGAATGGAAAGTAAGGCGGAAATGAATGGAATGGAATGTGGAATTGAATGGAATGGAATGTGGAATTGAATGTGAAATGGAACGTCGAATGGAATGTAATGGAACGTGGAATGAAACGTGGAATATGGAATGGAATGGAATGTTCAATGGAATGGAATGGAGTGTAGAATGGAATGGAATGGAATGTGGAATGGAATGGAATGTGCAGTGGAATGGAATGGAATGTGGAATGGAATGGAATGGAAAGTGGAATGGAATGGATTGGAATGGAATGTGGAATGTGAAATGGATTGGAATGGAATGTTGAATGGCATGGAATGGAATGGAATGCAATTGAATGCAATGGAAAATGGAATGGAATGGAATGGAATGTGGAATGGAATGTGGATTGGAATGGAATGGTATGTGAAATAAATGGAATGGAATGTGGAATGAAATGGAATGGAATGTAATGTGAAATGGAACGGAATGGAATGTGCAATGGAACGGAGTGTCTAATGGTATGGAACAGAATATGGAATTCAACAGAATGGAATGTGGAATGGCATGGAATGGAATGAGGAATGGGATGCAATGGAATTTGGAATGGAATGTGGAATGGAATGGAGTGGAACGTCGAATGGAATGGAATGGAATGGAATGGAATGGGGAATTGATTGGAATGGAATGAAATGTGTAATGGAATGGAATATTATGTGAAAAGGAATGGAAGGCAAAGTGGAATGGAAAGTAATGTGTAATGGAATGGAATGGAATGGAATGTGGAAAGTGGAATTTAATGGAATGGAATGGAATGTGGAATAGAATGGAATGTGGAATCGAATGGAATAGAATGGAACGTGGAATGGAATGGATTGGAATGGAAGGTGGAATGGAATGGAATGTGGAATGGAATGGAATGGAATGTGGAATGGAATGGAATGGAATGTAAGGTGGAAATGAAAGGAATGGAATGTGCAATTGAATGGAATTGAATGTGGAATTGAATGTGGAATGGAACGTGGAATGGAATGGAATGGAACGTGGAATGGAACGTGGAATGTGGAATGGAATGGAATGGAATGGAATGTGCAATGGAATGGAATGGAATGGAATGTGGAATGGAATGGAATGTGCAATGGAATGGAATGGAATGTGGAATGGAATGGAATGGAAGGTGGAATGGAATTTGTTGGAACGGAATGTGGAATGTGAAATGGATTGGAATGGAATGTGGAGTGGAATGGAATGGAACGGAATGCAACGGAAAATGGAATGGAATGGAATAGAATGGAATAGACTAGAATGGAATGTGGAATGGAATGTAAAGGGATTTTTTGGAAGGTAATATAATGTTGAATGTAATGGAATCGTATGTTGAATGGAATGGAATGGAATGTGGAACAGAAAGTGGCATGGAATTTAATGGAATGTGGAATGGAATGTGGAATGGAATGGAATGGAACGTGGAATGGAATGTGGAAAGGAATCAAATGGAATGTGGAATGGAATGGAACGTGGAATGGGACGTGGAATGCCAAGTGGAAAGGAAGGTGGAATGGAATGGAATGGAATGTGGAATGTAATGTGGAAAGGAATTGAATGGAATGTGGAATGGAATGTTTTATGGAATGGAATGAAATGTTTAATGAAATGTGGAATGGAATGTGTAATGGAATGTGGAATGGAATGGAATGGAATGTGGAATGGAATGGAATGGAATGTGGAATAGAATGGAATGGAATGTGGAATGTGAAATGGATTGGAATGGAACGTGGAGTGGAATGGATTGGAATGGAATGCAACGGAAAATGGAATGGAATGGAATAGAATGGAATGGACTAGAATGGAATGTGTAATGGAATGTAAAGGAATTGTTTGGAAGGTAAAGTAATGTTGAATGTAATGGAATCGTATGTGGAATGGAATGGAATGGAATGTGGAACAGAAAGTGGCATGGGATTTAATGGAATGTGGAATGGAATGTGGAATGGAATGGAATGGAACGTGGAATGGAATGTGGAATGGAATCAAATGGAATGTGGAATGGAATGGAACGTGGAATGGAACGTGGAATGCCAAGTAAAAAGGAAGGTGGAATGGAATGGAATGGAATGTGGAATGTAATGTGGAAAGGAATTGAATGGAATGTGGAATGGAATGTTTTATGGAATGGAATGAAATGTGGAATGAAATGTGGAATGGAATGTGTAATGGAATGTGGAATGGAATGGAATGGAATGTGGAATGGAATGGAATGGAAGGTTGAATAGAATGGAATGGAAGGTGGAATGGATTGGAATGGAATGGAATGTGGAATGGAATGGAATGGAATGTGGAATGGAATGTGGAATGGAATGTGGAATGGAATGGAATGGAATGGAATGTGGAATGGTATGCAATGGTATGGATTGTTATGTGGAATGGAAGGGAATGAAATGTGGAATGTTATGGAAGGGAACGTGGAAATGAATGGAATGGAATGTGGAATGGAATGGAATGGAATGTGGAATGAAATGTGGAATGGAATAGAATGGAATGGAATGTAGTTTGGAATGGAATGGAATGGAATGTGGAATAGAAATGAATGCAATATGGATTGGAATGGAATGGAATATGGAATGGAATGGAATGGAATATAGAATGGAATGGAATTGAATGTGTGATGGAATGGAATGAATGGAATGTGGAATGGAGTGATATGGAATGGAATGGAATGTAAAATTGAATGGAAAGGGGAAAGGAATGTGTAATGGAATGGAACGGAATGGAATGTGGAGTAGAAGGAAATGAAGTAGAGGGGAATGGGTTGAAGTGGAGTGGAATGGGGTGGAGTAGAGTGGAATGCATTGGAGTGGAGTGGATTGGATGCAGTGGAGTGTAATGGAAAGTGACGGAATGGAGTGGAGTTGAATGGACTGGAAAGGAGTGGAATGGAACAGAATGGAATGGCACGGAGTGGAATGGAATGGGGTGGAGTAGAATGGAGTGGAGTAGAGTGGAGTGGAGTGTAGAGAAGTGGAGTGGAGTGGACTGGAATGAAGTGGAGTGGAAAAGAATGGTGTGGATTGGAAAGAACTGGAATGGAGTGTAGTAGAATGGAGTGGAATGGAATGGATTGGAGTGGAATGGAATTGAATGGAGTGGAGTAGATTGGAGTGGAGTGGAACGGAGTGGAGTTTCATGGAATGTAGTGTAGTGTAGTCGATTGCAAAGGAGTTTAGTGGAGTGGAATGGAGTGGAGTATAGTGAAACGGAGTGCAATGTAATGGAATAGAATGGAGTGGAATGAGGTTTTGTGAAGTGGAGTAGAGAAGTGTAGTGGAGTGGAGAGGAATGGAATGGAAGGGAGTGGAATGGAGTGGAATGGAAGGGAGTGGAATGGAGTGGAGTGGGATGGAATGGAATGGAAAGGAAAGGAATGGAACATAGTGGGATGGAACATATTAGAATGGAATTGAACGGAATGGAGTGGAATGGAGTAGAGTGGAGTGGGGTGGAGGGGAGTGGAATGGAGTGCAATGGAATGGAATGTAATGGAGTGGAATGGAATGGAATGGATTGGAATAGAACGGAATGGAATAATGAAATGTGAGCTGAGATAATGCCACTGCACTCCAGGCTTGGAGACATAGTGAGATACTATCAAAAGAAAGGAATGGAATGTAATGGAGTGGAATGGAATGGAATGCAATGGAATGGAATGGAATGCAATGGAATGGAGTGTACTGGAGTGGAGCGGAGTGAAGTGGAGGGGAGTGGAATGGATAAGAAGGGAATGGAATTGAATGAAATGGAATGAAGGGGAGTGGATTGGGGTGGAGTGGAGTGCAGTGGAATGGAGCAAAATGGAATGTGATGGAGTCGAATGGAGTGGAGTGGAGTCCAGTGGAGTGGAGAGGAGAGGAATGAAATGGAATGGAATCGGATGTAATGGAATGTAGTGGAGTTGAGTGCAGTGGAACAGAGTGGAATGGAATGGAAATGAATGCAATGGACTGAAATGGAATGAAATGGAATGGAATGGAATGGAATTTAATGAAATTGAATGCAATGGAATAGAATGAAATGCAATGGAAAGTTGACATGTAATGAGAGTTGAGATCGTGCCACTGCACTCAAGCCAGGGTGACACAGTGACATACTGCTGAAAGAAATGAATGGAATGCAATGGAGTGAAATGCAATGGAATGTTATATAATGGAGTGGACTGGAGTGGAGTGTTGTGGAGTGGAGTGGAGTCGAACGGAGTGGAATGGAATGGATTTGAATGGAATGGAATGGAATGTAATGCAATAGAATGTAATGGAATAGAATGCAATGTAACGGAAAGTTGTCTTGTAATGTGAGCTGCGATTGTGCCACTGCACTACAGCCTGGCTGACACAGTGATATCCTTTGAAAAGAAATGAATGGAATGCAAAGGAGTGAAGTGGAATTGAACGGAATGGAGTAGAATGGAGTGGACTGGAGTGGAGTAGAGTGGAGTAGAGTGGAGTGGAATGGACTCAAATGGAATGAGATGGAGTGGAATGGAATTGTGATGAGTTCAGTGGATTGGATTGAAATAGAATAGAATGGAATGGGATGGAATGGAATGCAATGGTATGATGAAAAGAAAGGTCAGCTGAGATTGTGCCAATGCACTCCAGCCTTTGTGACAGTGTGAGATCTTGTTGAAAGAAAGGAATGGAATGGAACTGAGTGCAATTGAATGGAATGGAATGGAGTGGTGTGGAGTAGAGTGGAGTTCAGTGGAGTGGAGTGGAGTGGAATGAAATGGAGTGGAGAGAAGTAGAGTGGAATGGAGTGGAGTGGAATGGAGTGGAGTGAGTGAAATGGAGTGGAGTGGAGTGGAAGGGAACTGATTTGAGTGGAATGGAATGGAAAGGACTGGAATGCTATGGAATGGCATGGAGTGGAGTGAAATGGAATGAAGAGGAGTGGGATGGAATGGAATGGAGTGGAATGGAATGGAGTGGAATGGAGTGGAGAGGAGAGGAGTGGAATGGAGTGGAGTGGAATGGAGTGATGTGGAGTGGAGTGGAGTGGAATGGAATGGAATGGGGTGGAAAGGAAGGGAATGGAATGGAGTGGAGTGGAATGTAATGGAATGGAGTGGAGTAGAATGTAATGGAATGGAGTGGAGTGGAATATAATGGAGTGAAGTGGAATGGAATGGAATAGATTTGAATGGAATGGAATGGAATAGAGTTTAATGGAATGGAATGGAATGCAGTGGAATGGAATGCAATCGAATGCAGTGGAATGGAATGGAATGGAATGCAGTGGAATGGAATGGAGTGGAGTGGAATTGAATGTAGTTGAGTGGAATGGAATGGAATGGAGTGGAATCGAGTGGAGTGCAGCGGAGTGGAGTGGAGTGGAGTGGAACAGCGTGGAATGGAATGGAATTGAATGGAATGGAAAGAAATAGAATGTAGTGGAAAGCAATGAAATGTTATTAAAGAGAATGCAGTGCAAATGGAAAGATGTCCTGTAATGTGAGCTGTCATTTTGCCACTGCACTCTAGCCTGGCTGACCTAGTGTTATCCTGTGAAAAGAAATGATTGAAATGCCATGGAGTGAAATGGAATGGAATGGAAAGGAGTGGAGTGGAGTGGAGTGGAGTGGAATGGACTCGAATGGAGTGGGATGCAGTGGAATGGAATGGTATGGAGTAGTGTGAAATAGAATGGAATGGAAAGGAATGGGATGGGTTGGAATGCAATGGAATGATGAAAAGAAATCTGAGCTGAGATTGTGCCACTGCACTCCAGCCTTTGTGACAGTGTGAGATCCTGTGGAAAGAAGGGAATGGAATGGAATGGAGTGGAGTGGAGTGGAGTAGAGTGGAGTGGAGTGAAGTGGAATGGAATGGAGTGGAGAGAAGTATAGTGGAATGTAGTGGAGTGGAAAGAAGTGGAATGGAGTGGAGTGGATTGGAATGGAATGAAGTGGAGTGGAATGGAATGGATAGGAATGGAATGCTATGGAATAGGATGGAGTGGAGAGCAATGGAATGAAGAGGAGTGGAATGGAATGGAATGGAATTAAATGGAGAGGAATGGAATGCAGTGGAGTAGAGTGGAATGGAATGGAGTGGAGTAGAGTGGAATACAATGGTGCAGAGTGGAGTGGAATGGAATGGAGTGGAGTGGAATGGAATGGAATGGAGTGGAATGGAGTCGAATGCAATGCAGTGGAGTGGAATGGAATGAAATGGAGTGGAATGGAATGGAGTGGAATCGAGTGGAATACAGTGGGGTGGAGTGGAAAGGAGTGGAGTGGAGTGCAGTGGAGTGGAGTGGAGTGAAGTGGAGTGGAGTGCAGTCGAGTGGAGTGGAGTGGAATTGAGTGGAATGGAGCAGAGTGGATTGAAATGGAATGTGGTGGAATGGAGTGGAGTGGAGTTGAATGGAATGGAGTGGAGTGGACTGGAGTGGAATGGAGTGCACTGGAGTGGAGTGGAGTGGAGTGGTATTCAATGGAGTGGAGTGGACTGGAATGGAATGGAATGGAAAGGAATGAAAAAAAGAAATGTGAGCTGAGATTGTGCCACTGCGCTCCAGGCTGGGTGACAGAGAGAGATACTCTAGAAAGAAAGGAATCGAATGGCATGCAGTGGCATGGAATAGAATGGAATCAAATGGAGTGGACTGGAATGGAATGGAGTGAAGTGGAGTAGAGTGGAATGGAGAGGAATGGAATGGGTTGGAATGGAATGGAATGAAGTGGAGTGGAGTGTGGTGGTGTGGTGTCCAGTGGAATGGAGCGGATTGGAATGGGATGGAGTGGAATGGATAATAGTGGAGTGCGTTGGAGAGGAGAGGAGTGGAATTGAGTGGAATGGAATCGGAAGTAATGGAATGTAGTGGACTGGAGTGGTGTGGATTTGTACGGAGTGGAATGGAATGGAATTAAGTGGAATGGAATGGAATGGAATGAAAGGCAATGCAATGCAATGGAGTAGCATGAAATATAATGGAAAGTTGACGTGTAATGTGCGCTGAGATTGTGCCACCCCACTTCACCCTGGGTGACACAGTGATATCGTGTAGAAAGGAAGGAACGAAATGGAGTGGAGTAGATTGGAATATAGAGGAGTGGAAGAGAATGGAGTGGAGTAGAATAGAATGGAGTGTATTGGAAAGGAATGGAATGGAGTGGAGTGAAATGGAATGGAATGGAGTAGAGTGTATTGGAATGGAGAGGAGTGGAAAGGAATGGAGTGGCATGGCGTGGAGTGGATTGGAATGGAGTCTAATGGAGTGGAGCATAGTGGAATAGAGAGGAATGGAATTTAATGGAGTGGAATGGAGTGGAATGTAATGGAGTGTAGTGGAATGGAATGGAGTGGAGTGGAGTTTATTGGAGTGGAATAGAGTGGAATGAAATAGAGTGGAGTGGAACGCAGTGGAGTGGAGTGGAGTGGAGTGGATTGGAATGGAATGGAGTGGAATAGAATGGAGTGGAATGAAGTGGAGTGGAGTGGATTGGAGTGGAGAGGAATGAAATGGAATGGAGTGGAATGCAGTGGAATGGAATGGATTGGAGTGGAATGGAATGGAATGAAATGGAGTGGAGTGGAATGGAATGGAGTGGAATGGACAGGAATGGAATGGAGTGGAGTGGAATGGAGTATAGTGGAATGGACAGGGATGGAATGGAGTGGAATGGAATGGAATAGAGTGGAATGCAATGGAATGGAATAGAGTGGAATGCAATGGAATGGAATGGAGTCGAATGGAATGGGATGGAGTTAAGTGGAGTGTAGTGGAGTGGAATGACGTGGAGTGGAATGGAGTCGAATGGAATGGAGTGGAGTGAAATGGAATGGAGTGGAGTGTAATGGAGTGATATAGAATGGAACGGAACTGGATGGAATGGAATGCAATGGAATGATGAAAAGCAAGGTGAGCTGAGACTGTGTCACTGCATTCCAGCATTTGTGACAGAGTGAGATCCTTTGGAAAGAAAGGAAAGGAATGGAATGGAGTGGAATGCAATGGAATGGAGTAGACTGGAATGGAGTGGAGTTGTGTGCAATGGAATGGAGTGGAGCAGAATGTCGTGGAGTGGAATGGATTGGTGTGGAGTGGAATGGAGTTGACAGAAGTGTAATGAAATGGAGTGGCGTGGAATGGAATGAAGTGGAGTGGACTGGAGTGGAGTTGAGTAGAATGGAATGGAATGGAGTGGAATGCAAAGGTTTGGAGTGGAATGGAATGGAGAGGAGTGGAAAGGGATGGTATGGAATGGAGTGGAGTGCAATGGAATGGAGTGGAGTGGAATGGAATGGAGTGAAATGATATGGAATGGAATCGAGTGGAGTGGAATGGCGTGGAGTTGAGTGGAATGGAATTAAGTGGAGCAGAATGGAATGGAGTGGAGTGGAATGGAATGGAGAGGCGTGGAATGGGATGGAATGGATTGGAGTGGAGTGGCATGAAATCTAGAGGAGTGGAATGGAATGGAATGGAATGGACTGGAATGGAATAGAGTGTAGTGGAATGGAGTATAGTGATGTGGAGGGGAGTGGAATGGAGTGGAACGGAATCGGATGAAATAGAAGTAGTGTGTTGGAGTAGAGTGGAGTGGAATGGATTGGAATGGAATGGAATGGAATGGAACAGAACGGAGTGGAACAGAACGGAGAAATGTGTGCTGAGATTGTGCCACTGCGCTACAGCCTTGTGACAGATGGAGATCGTGTTGAAAGAAAGGAGTGAAATGGAATGGAATGGATTGGAGTGTAGTGTAGTGGAATTGAGTGGAATGGAATCGATTGAAATGACATGGAGTGGAATGGAATGGAATGGAACGGAGTGGAATGAAATGCAAGGTTGTGGAGTTGAATGTCATGGAATGGAGTGGAAAGAAATGGAGTGGAATGCAACGTAATTGAGTGGAGTGGAGTGGAAAGGATTGGATTGGAGTGGATTGGAGTGGAGTGGAGGGGAGTGGAATGGAGTGGAGTGTAATGGAATTGAATGGAGTGGATTGCAATACAATGGAGTGGAATAGAGTGCAACGGATTGGAATGGAGTGTAATGGAATGGAGTGGAATGGAACGGAATGGAGTGGATTGGAGTGAAGTGGAATGGAATGGAGTGGAGTGTAATGGAGTGGAGTGGAGTGGAATAGAGTGGAGTGCAGTAGAGTGGAATGGAGTCGAGTGCAATGGATTGGAGTGGAATGGAATGGACTGGAGTGAAGTGGTGTGGAGTGGAGTGGAATGGAGTGGAGTGGAATGGAATTGAATTGAGTGGAATGGAATGGACAGGAGTGGAATGCTATGGAATGAGATGGAGTGGAATGAAATGGAATGTAGAGGAGTGGAATGTAATGGAATGCAGTGGAATGGAATGGAATGAAGTGGAATGGAATGGAATGGAGTGGAGTGAAGAGGAGTGCAGTGGAATGGAGTGGAGTGGAATGGAGTGAAGTGGAGTGGAGTGGAATGGAACGGAATGGGGTGGAATGGAGTGGAATGGAATGGACTGGAGTGGAATCTAATGGAATGGAGTGGAGTGGAATGGAATGGATTGGAGTGGAACGGAATGGAATGGAGTAGAATTGAATGGAATGAAGTGGAATGGAATGGAGTGGAGTGGAATTGAATGGAGTGGAGTGGAATAGAATGGACTGGAGTGGAATCGAGTGGAGTGGTGTGGAATGGAGTGGAGTGGAGTGGAGTAGCGTGGAATAGAATGGAATTCATTGGAATTAAAAGGAAAGGAAAGGAATGGAAAGCTTTGGAATGTAATGGAATAAAATGCAGTGCAATGGAAAGTTGTCTTGCAATGTGAGCTGAGATTGTGCCACTGCACTAAAGCCTGGCTGACACAGTGACATCCTGTCGAAAGAAAGGAATGGAATGGAATGGAATGGAGGGGAATGAAGTGGAGTGCAGTGGAGTGGAATGGACTCGAATGGAAATGGAAGGAGTGGAATGGACTGGTGTGGAGTGGTGTGTAGTGGAGTGAAATTGAATGGAATGGAATGGAATGGGATGGAATGGAATGCAATGGAATGATGAAAAGAAATGTGAGCTGAGATTGTGCTACTGCACTCCAGCCTTTGTGACAGTGTGAGATCCTGTGGAAAGAAAGGAATGGAATGGAATGGAGTTTAATTGAATGAAATAGAGTGGAGTGGAGTGGAGTGGAGTGGAGTGGATTGGAATGGAATGGAGTGGAGTGGAACGGAATGGATAGCAGTGGAATCCTATGGAAAGGGATGGAGTGGAGTGCAATGGTATGAAGAGGAGTGGAATGAAATGGAGAGGAATGGAATGTAGTGGAGTAGAATGGAACGGAATGGAGTAGAGTGGCGTGCAATGGAGTGGAATGGAGTGGAATGGAATGGACTGGAGAGGAGTGGAGTGAAATGGAATACAATGAGGTGGAATGGAGTGGAATGGAATGGAGTGGAGTGGAATGGAATGGAGAGGAGTGGAATGTAATGGAATAGAGTGAAGTGGAATGGAAAGGAGTGGAGTGGAATGGAATGAAATGGAGTGGAATAGAATGGAATGGAATGCAGTGGAATGGAATGTAGTGAAGTGGAAATGAATGGACGGGAGTGGAATGGAATTGAATGGAGTGAAATCGAGTGGAGAGGAGTGGAGTGGAATGGAGTGGAGTTGACTAGAATGGAGTGGAGTGGAGTGCTGTGGAGTGGAGTGGAGTGAAGTGGAGTGGAGTGCTGTCGAGTGGAGTGGAGTGGAATGGAGAGGAGTGGAGTGGGATGGAGTGGGGTGGAATGGAGTAGAGTGGAGTTCAATAGAATAGAGTGGAGTGGTGTGGAGTGGAATGGAGTCCAGTGGAGTGTAGTGGAGTGGAGACTACTGAAGTGGAGTGGAGTGGAGTGGACTGGAATGGAATGGAATGGAATGGAATGAATTGGAGTGGATTGGAATGGAATGGAATGGAAGGGAATGGAATAATGAAATATGAGCTGAGATTGTGCTACTGCGCTCCAGGCTGGGTGACAGAGTGAGATAATCTAGAAACAAAGGAATGTAATGGAATGCAGTGGCATGTATTGGAATGGAGTGGACTGGAGTGGAGTGGAGTGAAGTGGAGAGAAGTGGAATGGAGTGGAATGGAATGGAGTGGAGTGGAATGTAATGGAATGGAGTGGCGTGTAATGGAAAGGAGTGGAGTGAAGTGGAGTGGAATGGAATGGAATGGGGTGGAGTGGAATGGAATGGAATGGAGTGGAGTGGAATGGAAAGGAGTGGTGTGGAATGGAATGAAATGGAGTGGAATGGAATGGAATGGAATGCAGTGGAATGGAATGGAGTGGAGTGGAAATGAATGGACGGGAGTGGAATGGAATCGAATGGAGTGGAATCGAGTGGAGAGGAGTGAAGTGGAGTGGAGTGGAATGGAGTGGAGTTGACTGGAATGGAGTGGAGTGCAGTGGAGTGGAGTGGAGTGAAGTGGAGTGGAGTGCTCTCGAGTGGAATGGAGTGGAATGGAGTGGGATGGAATGGAGTGGAGTGGAATGGAGTGGGGTGGAATGGAGTGGGGTGGAGTGAAGTTGAATTGAATGGATTGGAGTGGTGTGGAGTGGAATGGAGTGCAGTGGAGTGAAGTGTACTGGAGTGGAATGTACTGAAGTGCAGTGGAGTGGACTGTAATGGAATGGAATGGAATGGAATGGAATGAACTGGGGTGGAATGTGATGGAATGGTGTGGAATGGAAGGGAATGGAGTAATGAAATATGAGCTGAGATTGTGAGACTGTGCTCCAGGCTGGATGACAGAGTGAGATAATCCAGAAAGAAAGGAATGCAATGGAATGCAGTGGCATGTATTGGAATGGAGTGGACTTGAGTGGAGTGGAATGAAGTGGAGTGGAGTGTAATGGAGAGGAATGGAATGGGATGGAATGGAATGGAATGAAGTGGAGTGGAGTGTGGTGGTGTGGTGTGAAGTGGAATGGATCGGATTGGAATGGAATGGAGTGGAATGGATAGAAGTGGAGTGTATTGGAGGGGTCAGGAGTGGAAAGGAGTGGAATGGAATCGGATGTAATGGAATGTAATGGAGTGGAGTGGTGTGGAGTGGTACGAGGTGGAATGGAATGGTATTAAATGGAATGAAATGAAATGCAATGGAATTCAACGGAATGCAACGGAATAGCATGCAATGCAATGGAAAGTTGACGTGTCATGTGAGCTGAGATTGTGCCATTCCACTCCAGACTGGGTGACACAGTGATGTCGTGCGGAAACAAAGGAACGAAATGGAGTGGAGTGGGTTGGAATGGAGAGGAGTGGAAGGGAATGGAGTGGAGTTGAATAGAATGGAGTGGATTGGAAAGGAATGGAATGGAATGGAGTGGAACGGAATGGAGTGCATTGGTATGGAAAGGAATGGAATAGAATGGAGTGGCTTGGCATGGAGTGGATTGGAATGGAGTCAAATGGAGTGGAGCATAGTGGAGTGGAGTGGAATGGAATTTAATGGAGTGGAATGTAACGGAGTGGAGGGCAATGGAATGGAGTGGAGTGGAGTGTATTGGAGTGGAATAGAGTGGAATGGAATGGAGTGGAGTAGAATGGAGTGGAGGGGAGTGGATTGGAATGGAACGGAGTGGAATAGAATGGAGTGGAATGGAGTGGAGTGGAGTGGATTGCAGTGGAGAGGAATGAAATGGAATGGAGTGGAATGCAGTGGAATGGAATGGAATGGAGTGGAATGGAATGGATAGGAATGAAATGGAGTGGAATGGAATGGAGGTGAGTGGAATGGAATGGAGTGGAATGTATAGGAATTGAATGGAATGGAGGGGAGTAGAGTGGAGTTGAGTGGATTGAAGTGGAGTGGAATGGAGTCGAATAGAGTGGGATGGAGGGGAATGGAATGGATTGGAGTGTAGTGGAGTGAAATAGAATGGAATGGAATTGGATGGAACGGATTGCAATGGAATGGTGAAAAGAAAGGTGAGCTGAGACTGTGTCACTGAACTCCAGCATTTGTGAGAGAGTGAGATCCTTTGTATAGAAAGGAATGGAATGTAATGGAGTTTAATGCAATGGAATGGAGGGGAATGGAATATAGTGGAGTGGAATGGAGTGGAGTTGAGTGCAATGGAATGGAGTGGAGCAGAATGTCGTGGAGTGGAAGGGATTGGTGTGGAGTGGAATGGAGTTGACTGGAGTGGAATGGAATGCAGTGGCATGGAATGGAATGTAGTAGAGTGGACTGGCGTGGAGTTGAGTAGAATGGAATGGAGTGTAGTGGAATGCAATGGAGTGGAGTGGAATGGAATGGAGAGGTGTGGAAAGGGATGGAATGGAATGGAGTGGAGTGGAATGCAATGGAGTGGAGTTGAATGGAATGGGGTGGAGTGGAGTGGAGTGGAATGGAGAGGAGTGGAGTGGAACGGAATGGAGTGGAAGGAGATGGAGAAGAATGGAATGGAGTGGAGTGGAATGGAGTGGAGTTGAGTGGAATGGAATTGAGTGGAGCAGAATGGAATGGAGTGGAGTGGAATGGAATGGAAAGGCGTGGAATGGGAGGGAATGGAATGGAGTGGAGTGGAATGGAATCTAGAGGAGTGGAATGGAGTGGAATGGAATAGAATGGAATGGAGTGGAATGGAATAGAGTGGAGTGGAATGGAGTGGAGTGGAGTGCAGTGGAGTTGAGGGGATTGGAATGGAGTGGAACAGAGTCGGATATAATGGAATGTAGTGGAGAGGAGCAGACTTGAGGGGAAAGGACAGGAATGGAATGTAACGGGATGGAACAGAACGGAGCGGAATGGAACGGAGAAATGTGTGCTGAGATTGTGCCACTGCGCTACAGCCATGTGTCAGACTCAGATCCTGTCGAAAGAAAGGAGTGAAATGGAATGGAATGGATTGGAGTGGAGTGGAGTGGAATTGAGTGGAATGGAACAGAATGGAAATGCATGGAATGGAATGAAATGGAGTGGAATTGAATGTAAGGGTGTGGAGTGGAATGCAATGGAATGGAGTGGAATGCAATGGAGTGGAATGCAGTGGAATCGAATGGAGTGGAGTGGAGTGGAATGGATTGTATTGGAGTAGATTGGAGGGGAGTGGAGTGGAGTAGAATGGAGTAGATTGGAAAGGAATGGAGTGTAAAAGAGTGCAATGGAGTGGAATGGAGTGGAATGGAATGGATTGGAATGGAAAGGAGTGGAGTGGAATGGAATGGAATGGAATAGATCGGAGTGGAGTGGAATAGAGTGGAATGGATTGGAATGGAGTGGAATGGAATTGAATGGAGTGGATTGGAATGAAATGGAATGGAATAGAGTGCAATGGAGTGGAATGGAGAGTAACTGAATGGAGTGGAATGGAATGGAGTGGAGTGGAGTGAAGTGGAATGGAAAGGAGTGGAGAGTAATGGAGTGGAGTGGAGTGGAATAGAGTGGAGTGGAGTGGAGTGGAATGGAGTGGAGTGGAATGGAATGGAGTGGAGTGGAATGGAATGGAGTGGAGTGGAATGGAATGGAGCAGAGTGGAAAGCAGTGGAGCTGAGTGGAATGGAATGGAATGGAATGGAGTGCAGTGGGATGGAGTAGAATGGAGTGGAATGGAATGTAGAGGAGTGGAATGCTATGGAATGGGATGGAGTGGAATGCAATGGAATGAAGAGGAGTTTAATGGAATGGAATGGAGTAGAGTGGAAAGGAATGGTATGGAGTGGAATGTAATGGAGTGGAGTGGAGTTGATTGGAGTGGAGTGTAGTGGAATGGAATGGAGTGGAATAGAATGGAGTGGAATGGATTGGAATGAAGTGGAGTGGACTGAAATGGAATAGAGTGGACTACAGTGGCATGGTATGGAGTGGATTGGAATGGAATGGAGTGGAACGGAATGGAGTGGAATGGACTGGAATGGAATGGAGTGGAGTGGAGTGCAGTGGAATGAAGTAAAGTGGAACAGAATGGAGTGGATTGTAAAGTAATGGATTGGAGTGGAGTGGAATGGAATGGAATGGTGTGGAATGGATTGGAATGGAGACGATTGGAATGGAAGGGAGTGGAGTGGAATGGAATGGAGTGGTTTGGAAAGGAATGTAACGGAGTGGAGTGGAATGGATTGGAATGGAGTGGAGTGTATTGGACTGGAGAGGAGTGGAATGGAATGGAGTGGCATGGCGTGGAGTGGATTGGAATGTAGTGAAATGGAGTGGAGTGGAGTGAAGTGAAATGGAGTTTAATGTGAGTGGAATGGAGTGGAAGAGAATGAAGTGGAGTGGAATGCAATGGAGTGGAGTGGAATGTATTGGAGTGGGGTAGAATGGAATGGAATGGAGTGGAGTGGAATGGAGTGGAGTGGAGTGGAATGGAATGGAGTGGAATAGAATGGAGTGGAATGGAGTGGAATGGAGTGGAGTGGACTGAAATGGAATAGAGTGGACTACAGTGGCATGGTATGGAGTGGATTGAAATGGAATGGAATGGAATGAAATTGACAAGAATGGAATGGAGTGGAGTGGAGTGGAATGGAGTGGAGGGGAATGGAGTGGAATAGACTGGTGTGGAATGGAATGGATTGGAGTGTAATGGAGTGGAATGGAATGGAAATGATAGGAGTGGCATGGAGTGGAGTGGATGGTAGTGGAGTGCAGTGGAGTGGAGATGAGTGGAGTGGAGTGGAATGGAATGGAATGGAATGGAATACAGTGCAATGCAATGGAATGGAATGGTATGAAGTGCAGTGGAATAACGAAATGTGAGCTTACACTGTGCCACTGCACTGCAGGCTTGGTGACAGAGTGGGATACTCTTGTAGGAAAGGAATGGAATGGAATGCAGTGCAATAGAATGGAATGGAATGCAATGGAATTGACTGGACTGGAGTGCAGTGGAGTGAAGTGGAGTGTAGTAGAATGGAGAGGAATGGAAAGGAACGAGATGGAGTGGAATGAAGTGGAGTATATTGCGGTAGAGTGGAGTACAGTGGAATGGAGAAGAATGGAATGTGATGGAATGTAATGTATAGGAGTGGAGTGCAGTGGAGTGGAGAGGAGTGGAAAGGAGTGGAATGGATTCAGATCTAATGGAATGTACTGTAGTGGACTGCAGTGGAGTGTAACGGAACGGAATGGAATGGAACAGAATGGAACAGAACGGAACGGAAAGGAGAAATGTGTGCTGAGATTGTGCCACTGCGCTACAACCTGTGTGACACAGGGAGAGCCTGTTGAAAGAAAGGAGTGCAATGGAATGGAGTGAAATGGAATGGAATGCAGTGGAGAGGAGTGGAATGGAGTGGAATGGAAAGGAATGGAACGGAATGGAATGTAATGGAATGCAAGGGAATAGAACGCAATGCAATGGAAAGTTTACATGTATTGTGAGCTGAGATTGTGTCACTGAACTCCAGCTTGGGTGACAGTGATATCCTGTCGAAAGAAAGGAATGGAATGCAATGGAGTGAAATGGAATGGAATGTTATGCAATGGAGTGGAGGGGAGTGACGTAAAATGGAGTGGAAAGGAATGGAGTTCAGGGGAATGGAGTGGAGTGGAATGCAATGGAATGGAGGGGAGTGAAGTGGAGCGGAGTGGAATGGAGTGGAGAGGAGTGGAATGGCATGTAATGTAATGGAATGGAGTTGAGTGCAGTGGAATGCAATGGAGTGGAGTACAACTGAAAGTAAGGAGTGGAGTACAACTGAAAGTAAGGAGTGGAGTGAAGTGGAGTGGAATGGAATGGAGAGCAATGGGATGGAATGGAATCAGTGGAGTGAAGTGGAGTGGAATGAAATGGAGTGGAGTGGAGTGCAGTAGAGTGTAGTGGAGTGGAGTGGATTGGAATGGAGTCTAATGGAACGGAGTGGAATGGAATGGAGTGGAATGGAGTTGAGTGGATTGGGGTGGAGAGGAGTGGAATGGAATGGCATGGAGTGGATTGGAGTGGAATGGAAAGGCTAGGAGTTGAATGGAAGAGAATGGAATGGAATGGAGAGGAATGGTATGGAATTGAAAGGAATGGAGTGGAATGGATTGGAGTGGATTGGAATGGAATGGAGTTTAGTGGAGTGGAGTGTAATCGAGGTGAGTGGAAGGGAGTGGAGTGGAGTGGATTGGACTGGAGTGGAAAGGAGGCGAGTGAAATGGAGTGGAGTGGAGTGGATTTTAGTGAAATGGAATGGAATGGAATGCAATAGAGTGGAATGGAGTGGAGTGGAATAGAGTGGAGTCCAGAGGAATGGAATGCAATGAAGTGGAATGGAGTAGAATGGAATAGAGTGGAGTGGAATGGAATGGATTGGAATGGAATGGAATGGAGTAGAGTGGAGCGCAGTGGAATGGAATGGAGTTTAGTGGAATGGATACGAATGGAGTGGAATGGGATGGAATGGAGAATAATGTATTGGGGAGGAGTGGAACGGAATGGAATGGAGTGGAATGTAATGGAGTGGAGTGGAATGGTGTGGAGCGGAGTAGAGTGGAGTGGAATGGAGTGGAATGGAATGGAGTAGAATGGAGTGGAGTGGAATAGCGTGGAGTGAAGTCGAAAGGAATAGAATGGAGAGGAAAGGAGTGGAGTGGAATGAAGTGGAGTGGGATGGAATAGAATGGAATGAAATGGAGAGGACTGGAATGGAATGGAATGAAATGGAGTGGAATGATGTGGAGTGGAAAGGAATGGAACGGAATGGAATGGAGTGGAGTGGATTGGAGTGGAGTGGATTCGAGTGGAGTGGAAGGGAGTGTAGTGGTGTGGAGTGGAATGGAGTGGAGTTGAATGGAATGGAATGGAGTTGAAACGGGTGGAGTGGAATGGATTGGAATGTAAAGGAGTCGACTGGAGTGGAGTGGAATGAAGTAGAGTGGAATGGAATGGAATGATGTGGAGTGGAATGGAATGGATGGGAGTGGAATGGAATGGAAGGGAAGGGAGTGCAGTGGAATGGAATGGAGAAGAGTGGAATGAAATGGAGTGAAATGGAACGTAGTGGAATGGAATGTAGTGGACTGGAATGGAGTGGAGTACAATGGAGTTGAGTGGAATGGAATGAAGTGGAATGGAATGGAGTGGAATGGAGTGGAGTGGAGTGGAATGGACTGGGTTGGAATGGAGTGGAGTGGAATACACTGGAGTGGAGTGGAATGGAAAGGAATGGAATGGGGTAGAATGGAGTGGAATGTAATGGACTGCATGAGAATGGAATGGAATGCAATGGAATGGGGTGGAATAGAGTGGAGTGGAGAGGAGTGGAGTGGAGAGGAGAGGAGTGGAGAGGATTGGAAAGGAATGGGGTTGGATAGAATGGAGTGGAATGCAGTGGAGTGGAGTGGAGTGAAATGAAATGGAATGCAGTGAAATGCAGAACAATGGAAGGGAGTTGAGTGGAATGGAATGGAGTGGAATGGAATGGAACAGAGTGGAGTGGAATGGAATGTACTGGAGTGAAATGGAATGGATTGGTGTTTAAAGGAGTGGAGAGGAGTGGAATGGAATGCAGTGCAGTGGAGTGAAGTGGAATGGAGTGGAAGAGAATGGAGTGTAGTGGAATGGATTGGAGTGGGGTGGAAGGAATTGGAGTGCAGTGGAATGGAACGGAGTGAAGTGGAACCTAACGGAGGGGAATGGAAAGGTTTGGAATGGAGTGTAGTGGAATGGAATGGAGTGGAATGCAATGGAATGGAGTGGAAAAGAGTGGAGTGGAATGGAATGCAATGGAATGGAGTGGAATGGTATTAAATGGAGTAGAATGGGGTGTAATGCCTATGTCATGAATAGTAATGCCTAGGTTTCTTCTAGGGTTTTTATGGTTTTAGGTCTAACATTTAAGTCTTTAATCCATCTTGAATTGATTTTTGTATAAGGTGTAAGGAAGGGATCCAGTTTCAGCTTTCTACATATGGCTAGCCAGTTTTCCCAGCACCATTTATTAAATAGGGAATCCTTTCCCCATTTCTTGTTTTTCTCAGGTTTGTCAAAGATCAGATAGTTGTAGATATGTGGCATTATTTCTGACGGCTCTGTTCTGTTCCATTGATCTATATCTCTGTTTTGGTACCAGTACCATGCTGTTTTGGTTACTGTAGCCTTGTAGTATAGTTTGAAGTCAGGTAGCATGATGCCTCCAGCTTTGTTCTTTTGGCTTAGGATTGACTTGGCGATGCGGGCTCTTTTTTGGTTCCATATGAACTTTAAAGCAGTTTTTTCCAATTCTGTGAAGAAAGTCATTGGTAACTTGATGGGGATGGCATTGAATCTGTAAATTACCTTGGGAAGGATGGCCATTTTCATGATATTGATTCTTCCCACACATGAGTATGGAATGTTCTTCCATTTGTTTGTATCCTCTTTTATTTCCTTGAGCAGTGGTTTGTAGTTCTCCTTGAAGAGGTCCTTCACATCCCTAGTAAGTTGGATTCCTAGGTATTTTATTCTCTCTGAAGCAATTGTGAATGGGAGTTCACTCATGATTTGGCTCTCTGTCTGTTATTGATGTATAAGAATGCTTGTGATTTTTGTCCATTGATTTTGTATCCTGAGACTTTGCTGAAGTTGCTTATCAGCTTAAGGAGATTTTGGGCTGAGACAATGGGGTTTTCTAGATATACTATCATGTCATCTGCAAACAGGGACAATTTGACTTCCTCTTTTCCTAATTTAATACCCTTGATTTCCTTCTCTTGCCTAATTGCCCTGGCCAGAACTTCCAACACTATGTTGAATAGAAGTGGTGAGAGAGGGCATCCCTGTCTTGTGCCAGTTTCCAGAGGGAATTCTTCCAGTTTTTGCCCATTCAGTATGATATTGGCTGTGGGTTTGTCATAAATAGCTCTTATTATTTTGAGATACGTCCCATCAATACCTAATTTATTGAGAGTTTTTAGCATGATGGGTTGTTGCATTTTGTCAAAGGCCCTTTCTGCATCTATTGAGATAATCATGTGGTTTTTAAGCAATGGCAACAAAAGCCAAAATTGACAAATGTGATCTAATTAAACTAAAGAGCTTCTGCACAGCAAAGGAAACTGTCATCAGAGTGAACAGGCAAGCTACAAAATGGGAGAAAATTTTCGCAACCTACTCATCTGACAAAGGGCTAATATCCAGAATCTACAATAAACTCCAACAAATTTACAAGAAAAAAACAAACATCCCCATCAAAAAGTGGGTGAAGGACCTGAACAGACACTTCTCAAAAGAAGACATTTATGCAGCCAAAAAACACATGAAAAAATGCTCACCATCACTGGCCATCAGAGAAATGCAAATCAAAACCACAATGAGATACCATCTCACACCAGTTAGAATGGCAATCATTAAAAAGTCAGGAAACAACAGGTGCTGGAGAGGATGTGGAGAAATAGGAACACTTTTACACTGTTGGTGGGACTGTAAACTAGTTCAACCCTTGTGGAAGTCAGTGTGGCGATTCCTCAGGGATCTAGAACCAGAAATTCCATTCGACCCAGCCATCCCATTACTGGGTATATACCCAAAGGACTATAAATCATGCTGCTATAAAGACACATGCACACGTATGTTTAATGCAGCATTATTCACAATAGCAAAGACTTGGAACCAACCCAAATGTCCAACAATGATAGACTGGATTAAGAAAATGTGGCACATATACACCGTGGAATACTATGCAGCCATCAAAAATGATGAGTTCATGTCCGTTGTAGGGACATGGATGAAATTGGAAATCATCATTCTCAGTAAACTATCACAAGAACAAAAAACCAAACACCGCATATTCTCACTCATAGGTGGGAATTAAACAATGAGAACACATGGACACAGGAAGGGGAACATCACACTTCGGGGACTGTTGTGGGGTGGGGGGAGGGGGGAGGGATAGCATTGGGAGATATACCTAATGCTAGATGGCGAGTAGGTGGGTGCAGCGCACCAGCATGGCACATGTATACATATGTAACTTACCTGCACGTTGCACACATGTACCATAGAGCCTAAAGTATAATAATAATAATAATAATAATAATAATAATAATAATCAAAAAGAAATCAAAAAAAAGAAAATTGTTGGTAAAAAATAAAAATAAAATAAAAAAAAGAATGGGGTGTAATGGAGTGGAGTGGAGTGAAGTGGAATGAAATGGATCAGAATCGAATGGATTGGATTGGATTAGAATGGAGTGGAATGGAGTGAAACGGAGTGAAGTGGAGTGGAGAGGAGTGGAATGGAGTTGAGTGGTGTGGAATGGAGTGGAGTGGAGTGGAATGGAGTGGAGTGGAGAGGAACGGAGGGAGGTGGCTAGGAACGTAATTAAGTGGAGTGGAAAGTAAAGGAGAGGAGTGGAATGGAATGGAAAGGAGTGGAGTGGAATGGAATGGAAAGGAGTGGAATGGAATGGAATGGAATGCAATGGAAGGCAATGGAAAGGAATGGAACGCAATGGAATGGAATGCAATGGAATGGAATGGAATGGAATGGAATGCAATGGAATGGAATGGAATGGAATGGAATGGAATGCAATGGAATGGAATGGAATGGAATGGAATGGAATGGAATGGAATGGAATGGGATAAAGAAATGTGAGTTGAAATTGTGCAACTGCACTCCAGGCTGGGTGACAGAGTGAGATACTCTCGAAAGTAAGGAATGGAATGGAATGCAGTGGAATGAAGTGGAATGGAATGGAATGGAGTGGACTGGAGTGAAGTAGAGTGAAGTGGAATGGAGTGGAATGCAGAGGAAAGAATTGGGATGGAATGGAAAGGAATGAAGTGGAGTGGATTTGGGTGGAGTGGACTGCAGTGAAATGGTTCGGAATGGAATAGGATGGAGTGCAGTGGAGTGGTGTGGAGTGGAGTGTAGTGTTATGGAGAGGAATGGAATTGGATGTAATGGAATGCAGTGGAGTGGAGTGGAATGAAACGGAACGGAACGAGACAGAAAGCCACGGAATGGGACGGAACGGAGAAATGTGTGCTGAGATTGTGCCACTGAGCTACAGGTTGTATGACAGGGGGTGATCCTGTCGAAAGAAAGAAGTGTAATGGAATGGATTGGAAAGTAGCGGAGTGGACTTGAGTGGAATGGAATGGAATGGAATGGAATGGAAGGGAATGGAGTGGATTGGAGGAGAGCGGATCAGAAAGGAATGGAACGTTATGTAACGGGATGGAATGTGAGATGAGATTTCGCCACTGTGCTACATACTTGGTGACAGAGTGAGATACTCTCGAAATAAAGGAATGGAATGGAATGCAGTGGAAAGGAATGGAATATAATGGAGTGGAGTGTAGTGGAGGGGAGTGAAATGGAGTGGAATGGAGAGGAATGGAATGGGATGGAATGTAATCGAATGAAGTGGAGTGGAGTGGGTTTGAGTGGAGTGGAATAGGATCGGATGTAATGGAGTGGAGTGGAGTGGAGTGGAACGGAGTGGATTGGAATGGAATGGAATACAATGGAATGGAATGCAATGGAATGCAATGGAATGGATAGAATGCAATGAACCGTTGTCATGTAATGTGAGCTGAAATTGGGCCACTGTACTCCAGCCCTGGTCTCACAGTGATAACCTGTTGAAATAAAGGAATGGAATGCAATGGAATGAAATGGAATGGAATGGAATGCATTGGAGTGGAGTGGAGTGGAATGGAGTAGAATGGATTGTGATGGAGTGGAATGGAATGCAGTGGAGTGGAGTGGAGTGGAGTGAAATAGAATGGAATGGAATGGGATGGAATGGTTGCAACAGAATGGTGAAAAGAAATGTAGGCTTAGTTTATGCCACTGCAGTACGGCCTTTGTGACAGAGTAAGATCCCGTGGAAAGAAAGGAATGGAAAGGAATGGAGCGGAATGGAATAGAATGGAGTGGAGTGGTGTTGAGTGGAGTGATACTGAGTGGAGTGGAGAAGGGTGGAAAGGAGTGGAGAGGAGTGGATTGGGGTGGAGTGGAATGGACTGGAGTGGAGTGGAATGGAATGGAATGGAGTGGAATGGATTGGAAAGGAATGGAATGGAGAGTAGTGCAGTGGAATGGAATGGAGTGGAGTGGAATGGAATGGAGTGAAGTGGAAAGGAATGGAATGGAGAGGAGTGTAATGGAATAGAATGGAATGGAGTGGATTGGAATGGAGTGGAGTGGATTGGAATGCAGTGGAGCAGAATTGAAAAGAGTGAATAGTGGTGGAGTGGATTGGGCAGGAGTGGAATGGAGTGGAGTGGAGTGGATTGGAATGGAATAGAGTAAAATGGAATGCAATCAAATAGAGTGGAGTGGAATGGAATGGAGTGGAATGGAAGGGAATGGAATGGAGTGGAGTGGAGTGGAATGGAATGGAGTGAAGTGGAAAGGAATGGAGTGAAGTAAAGTGGAAAGGAATGCAATGGAATGGAGCTGTATGTAATGGAGTGGAGTGGAGTGGATTGTAAAGGAGTGGAGTGGAGTGGAATGTAATGGAATTGAATGAAACGGAATCAAGAAATATGTGCTGAAATTGTGCCACTGCTCTTCAGCCTGTGTGACAGAGTGAGATCCTATCGAAAGAAAGGAGTGGAATGGAAGGGTTTGGAATGGAATGGCATGGAATGGATTCGATTGGAGTGGAGTGGAATTGAGTGGATTGGAGTGGAGTGCAATGGAATAGAATGGAATGGAATGTTGAAATGAAAAGTGAGCTGAGATTGTGCCAATGCACACCAGGATGGGTGACAGAGTGAGATCCTGTCAAAAGAAAGGAATGCAACGGAAGGGAGTGGAATGGAATGAAATGGACTGGAGTGGAGTGGAGTGGAGTGCAAAGGAGTGGAGTTGAATGGAATGGAGGGGAGTGCAATGGAATGGACTGCAGTGGAGTGGAACAGAGAGGATTGGAATGGAGTTGAGGGTAGTGGAGTGCAATGGAATGGAGTGGAGTGGAATGGAAAGGAGTGCAGTGTAATTGGAATGGGATGGAATGGAAAGGACTGGATTGGACTGGAATGGAGTGGAGTTGAGGGAGTGGAATTGATTCGAGTGGAGTGGAGTGGAATGGAATAGAATGGAAGGGAGTGTTGTGGAGTGGAGTGGAGTGGAATGGAGTGGAATGGAATTTAGTGGAATGGAATGGAATGGAGTGGAGAGGAATGGAATGGAGTGCAGTGGAATGGAGTGGAGTGCAGTGGAATTGAGTGGAGTGGAGTGGAGTGGAATGGAGTGGAGTAGAATGTAATGGAGTGGAATGGAATGGAATAGTGTGGAGTGGAATGGAATGGAATGAAGTGGAATGGAATGGAATGAAGTGGAATGGAATGGAGTGGAGTGCGGTGGAGTGGAATTCAGTGTAATGGAGTGGAATTGAATGAACTGGAGTGGAACGGAATGGAGTGGAGTGGAGTGGAGTGGAATGGAGTTTAGTGGAATGGAATGGAATGGAGTGGAAAGGATTGGAGTGGAATGGAATGGAGCAGTATGGAATGGATTGGAGTGGAGTGAAATGGAATTTAGTGGTGTGGTGTGGAGTGGAGTGGAGTGGAACAGAATGGAATGGAATGGAATGAAGAAATGTGTGCTGAGATTGTGACACTTCTCTTGAGCCTGTGTGACAGAGGGAAATTCTGTCGAAAGAAAGGTGTTGAATGGAAGGGATTGGAATGGAATAGCATGCAATGGATTGGAGAGGAGTGTAGTGGAATTGAGTGGAATGGAGTGGAGTGAAGTGGAATGGAATGGAATGCAATGGAATGGAATGGAATGTTGAAATGAAACGTGAGCTGAGATTGTGCCACTGCACACCAGGAAGGGTATCAGAGTGTGATCCTGTCAGAAAAAGGAATGGAATGGAATGGAATGGAGTGGAACGGAGTGAAATGGAGTGGAGTGGAGTAGAGTGGAGTGCAAAGGAGTGGAGTTGAAAAGAATAGACTGGAGTGCAATGGAATGGACTGGAGTGGAGTGGAAAGGAAAGGATGGAATGGAGTCTAGTGGAGTGGATTACAATGGAATTGAATGGAGTATAATGGAATGCAGTGGATTGGAATGGAGTGGAGTGGAGTGGAATGGAATGGGATGGAATGGAAAGGAGTGGCGTGTACAGGAATGGAGTGGAGTAGAGGGAGTGGAATTGATTGGAGTGGAGTGGAGTGGATTGTAGTGGAGTGGAATGGAATGGAATGGAATGAAGTAGAGTGGAGTGGATTGGAATGGAGTGGAATGGTGGGCAATGGAATGGAGTGGAATGGAATGGAATGTTGTGGAGTGGAATGGAAAGGATTGGAGTGGAATGGAGTAGAGTGGAATGGAATGGAGTGGAGTGGAATGGAATGGGTGTTGTGGAATTGAATGGAGTGGAGTGGAATGGAGTGGGTGGGGTCGAGTAGAATTTAGTGGAGTGGAATAGAGTGGAATGAAGTGGAATGCAGTGCAGTGGAATGGAATGGAGTGGAATGGAATGGAGTGTAGTGGAATGGAATGGAGTGGAATGGAATGCAATTGTGTGGAGTGGAATGGAATGGAGTGGAAAGGAATGGAATGGAGTGAAGTGGAATGGAGTGGAGTGGAATGGAGTGGAGTGGAGTAAAATGGAATGGAGTGGAATGGAATGGAATGGAGTGGAGTGGAATGAATTGGAGTGGAGTGGAATGGAGTGGAGTGGAGCAGAATGGAGTGGAGTGGAGAGGAATGGAGTGGAGAGTAGTGGAATGGAGTGGAGTGGAATGGAGTGGAGTGGAGTGGAATGGAATTCAATTGCGTGGAATGGAACGGAATGGAGTGGAGTGGAATGGAAAGATGTGGAGTGGAATGGAATGGAGCGGAGTGGAATGGAGTGGAGCGGAGTGGAATTCAGAGGAATGGAATGGAATGGAATTATATAGAGTGGAATGGAGTGAAGTGGAGTGGAGTTAAATGAAGTGGAATTGAGGGGAATGGAGTGGAATAATGAAATGTGAGCTGAGATTGTTCCACTGTACTCCAGGCTGGGTGAAAGACTGAGACACTCTCGAAAGAAAAGATTGGAATGGAATGCAGTAGAATGGAATGGAATGGAATGGAGTGGACTGCAGTGGAATGGAGTGGAGTGAAGTGGAATGGAGTGGAATGGAGAGGAATGGAATGGAATGCAATGGAAGGGAATGAAGTGGAGTGGAGTGGGGTGATGTGGAGTGCAGTGGAATGGAGCGGAATGGAATGGTATGGAGTTGTATTGAGTGCAGTGGAGTTCAGTGGAGTCTAGAGGAGTGGAATGGAGTGGAGTGGAATCAGATGTAATGGAATGCATTTTAGTGGACTGGTATGGAGCACAACGGAATGGAACAGAATCGAACAGAATGGAACAGAACGGAACGGAATGGAATGGAATGGCGAAATGTGTGTGCAGATTGTGCCACTGCACAATAACCTGTGTGACAGAAGGAGATCCTGTTGAAAGAAAAGAGAGGATTGGAATGGAATGCATTGGTGTGGAGCAAAGTTAAATTCAGTGGAATGGAATGGAATGGAATGGAATGGAATGGAATGGAAAGGAGTGGAATGGATTGGAATGGAATGGAGTGGAATGGAATGGAAAGGAATGGAATGGAGAGGATTGGAGGGGAGCGGAGTGAAGCAGAATGGAATGGAACGGAATGGAATGTCAGCTAAGATTGTGCCACTGTGCTCCAGGCTGTGTGAGACAGTGAGATACTCTCCAAGGAAAGGAATGGAATGGAATGTAGTGGAATGGAATGGAATATAGTGGAATGGAATGGAATAGAATGGAGTGGACTGGTGTTGAGTGGACTGGAGTGAAGTAGAGTAGAATGGAGTGGAGAGGAATGGAATGGGATGGAATGGAATTGAATGAAGTGAAGTGGAGTGGGGTGCAGTGGAGTGCCGTGTAATGGAGCATAATGGAATGGGTTGGAGTTGAATGGAGAGGAGTGGAATGTGGTGGAGTCTGGTGGAGTGGAATGGAGTGGAGTGGAATCGGATGTAATGGAATATAGTGCAGTGGAGGGGAGTGGAGTGGAACGGAATGGGTTTCAATGGAATGTAATCGAATGAAATATAATGGAATAGAACGGAGTGGAATGGAATGAAATGAAATGTAATTTATTGGAACGAAATGCAATGGCTGGCAATAGAATACAATGCAATGCAATGGAAGGTTGACATCCAATGTTATCTGAGATTGTGCCACTAAACTCCAGCCTGGGTGACACAGTGATATCCTGTTGAAAGAAAGAAATGGAACGCAATGGAGTGAAATGGAACGGAATGGAATGGATTGCAGTGGAGTGGAGTGGAGTTGAGTAGAGTGGAGTGGAGTGGAGTGGGATGGAGTGGAATGGAGTCGAATGGAATGCAATGGGGTGGAATGGAATGGAGTGGAGTGGAGTGAAGTGGAGTGAAATAGAATGGAATGGAATGGTATGGAATGGAATGCAATGGAATGGTGAAAAGAACTGTGAGCTGAGATTGTGACACTGCACTCCAGCCATTGTTACAGAGTGAGATGCTGTGCAAAAAAGGAATGGAAAGAATGGATTGGAATGGAATGGAATGAAGTGGAGTGGAGTAGAGTGGAATGAAGTGAGTGGAGTGGAATTGAGGGGAGTGGAATGGAGTGGAGTGTAATGGAAAGGAATGGAGTGGATTGGAATGCAATGGAGTGGAGAGGAATGGAATGGAGTGGAATGGAATGGAGTGGAGTTGAACGGAGTGGATTGGAGTGAAATGGAGTGGAGTGGAGTGGAATGGAATGGGGTGGAGTGGAATGCAATGGAGTGGAATGGAATGGAGTGAAGTGGAACGCAATGTAGTGGAGGGAAATGCAGTGGAGGGAGTGGAATGGAATGGAATGGAGTGGAATGGAATAGAGTGGAGTGGGATGGAGTGTAGTGTAGTGGAGTGCAGGGGAAAGGAGTTGAATGGAATGGAATGCAGTGCAGTGGAAAGGAGTGGAGTGGAATGGAACGGAGTGGAATGGAATGCAGTGCAGTGGAAAGGAGTGGAGTGGAATGGAACGGAGTGGAATGGAATGGAGTAGAGTGTAATCAAACGGATTGGAATGGAATGGAATGGAGTGGAATGGAATGGAGTGGAGTGGAATGGACTGTAGTGGGGTAGAATGGAATGGGTTGCAGTGGAATGGAATGGAGTGGAAAGGTATGGACGGGAGTGGAGTGGATTGGAATGGGTTGGAGTGGAATGGAATGGAGTGGAGTGTAGTGGAGGGGAGTGGAGTTAAATGGAATGGAGTGCAATGGAATGGAGTGGAGATATATGCAGTGGAGTGGAGTGGAATGGAATGGATTGGAGTGGAATGGAATGGAGTGGAATGTAAGGGAGTGGAATGGATTGGAATGGAATGGAGTGGAGTGGGATGGAGTGTAGTGCAATGGACTGGAATAGAATGGAATGGAATGTAGTGGAGTGGAATGGAATGGAGTGAACTTCAATGAAATGGTGTGGAGAGGAAAGGAATGGAATGGAGTGGTGTGGAATGGAATGTAACGGAAGAGAGCAGAATTGAATGGAGTGGAGTGGAGTGGAAGGAAATGGAGTGGAGTGGGGT
The DNA here is from genome assembly GCF_028885655.2 of Pongo abelii. NCBI lineage: Eukaryota > Metazoa > Chordata > Mammalia > Primates > Hominidae > Pongo > Pongo abelii. The sequence continues at coordinate 6,727,998 of NC_071998.2, forward strand.
GGAATGGAATGGAGTGCAGTCGAGTGGAATGGAGAGGAATGGAATGGAATAGAGTGGAGTGGAATGGAATACACTAGAGTGGAGTGGAGTGGAATGTAGTGGAATGGAGTGGAGAGGAGTGGAGTGGAGTGGAGTAGAGAGAAGTGGAGTGGAATAGAGTGGAGTGGAATGGAATGGAGTGGAGTGGAGTGGAGTGGAGAGGAGTGAAATGGAATGGTATAGCGTGGAATGGAGTGGAGTGGAGTGGAGAGGAGTGAAATGGAATGGTATAGCGTGGAATGGATAGGAGTGGACTGGAAGGGAATGGAGTGGAGTGGAAAGGGATGGATTGGGCTGGAATGGAAAGGAATGTGTTGGAGAGGAGTGGAGTGGAGTGCAGTGGAGTGGAAAGGAATGGAATGGAGTGGTGTGGAGTAGAATGGTATGGAATGGAGCGGAATGGAATGGAGTGGATTTTATTGGAATGGAGTGGAGTGGAATGGAACGGAATATAGTTGAGTGGAGTGGAATGGAATTCATTGGATGGAGTGGAGTGGAATGGATTGGAGTGGAGCGGAATGGATTGGAGTGGAGCGGAATGGAATGTAGTCGAATGAAGCAGAATGGAATGGAGTGGAGAGGAAAGGAATGGAGTGAAATGGACTGGAGTAGAATGGAATGGAGTGGAGTGGAAGGGAATGGAGTGGAGTGGAGTGGAAAGGAATGGAATGGAGTGGTGCGGAATGGATTGGAATGGAATGGAGTGGAACGGAATGCAGTGGAGTGGAGTGAACTGAAATGGATTGAAGCAGCAAGAAATGAAGTGGAGTGGAGTGGAAAGGAGTGGAGTGGAATGGAATAGAGTGGAGTGGAGTTGAGTGGAATGGATTGGAGTGGAGTGGAGTGGAGTGAAATGGAATTGAATGGAATGGAATGAAGAAATGTGTGCTTAGATTTTTCCACTGCACTGCAGCTTGTGTGACAGATGGAGATCCTATTGAAAGAAAGGAGTGGAATAGAAGGGATTGGAAAAGCATGGCAAAAAGTGGATAGGAGTGGAGTGGAGTGGAGTGCAGTGGAATGAAATGGAATGGATTGGAATGGAATGGAAAGGAATGGAAATAGAATGGAATGGTGAAAAGAAATGTGACCTGAGATTCTGCCACTTCACACAATCCTGGGTGAAAGAGGGAGATCCTGTAAAAAGTACGGAATGGAATGGAATGTAGTGGAATCGATTGAAATGGAGTGGAATGGAGTGGAGTGGGAAAGAGTGGAGTGGAATAGAATGGAGTGGAGTGGAACGGAATGGACAGGAGTGGAGTGCAATGGAATGGAGTGGAATGGAGTGGAGTGGAGTGGAGTGGAATGGAATTGACTGGAGTGGAAAAGAATGAAGTGGAGTGGAATGGAATGTAATGGAGTGGAGGGTAGTGGGGTGGAGTTGAATGGAGTGGAGTGGAGAGGAATGGAGTGGAGTGGAGTGGAATTGATTGGCGTGGAGTGGAAAAGAGTGGAGTGAAATGGAATGGAATGAGATGGAATGGAAAGGAGTGGAGTGGACTGGAATGGAGTGGGGAAGACTGAAATGGATTGGAATGGAGTTCAATGGAATGGAGTGGAGTGGAAACGAATGGAATGGAGTCTAGTGGAATGGAATGGAGTGCAGTGGAATGGAGTGGAGTTGAATGGGGTGGAGTGGAATGGAATGGAGTGCAATGGAATGGAGTGGAATGAAGTGGAGTGGATGGGATAGGATTGGAGTGAATTGGAATAAAGTAGAATGGAGTCGAATGGAATGGGATGGAGTGGAATGGAATGGAGTGGAGTGTAGTGTAGTGAAATAGAATCGAATGGAATGGGATTGAATGGAATGCAATGGAATGGTGAAAAGAAAAGTGAGCTGAGACTGTATCACTGCACTCAAGCATTTGTGACACAGTAAGATCCTGTGGAAAGAAAGTAATGAACTGGAATGGAGTGGAATGCAATGGAATGGAGTAGAATCAAATGGAGTGGAGTGGAATGGAGTGGAGTTGAGTGCAATGGAATGGAGTGGAGTGGAATGGAGTGGAGTGGAATGGATTGGAGTGGAGTCGAATGGAGAGGATTGGAGTGGAATGGAATGGAGTGGAGTGGAACAGAATGGAGTGGAGTGGAATGGAGTGGACTTGAGTGGAATGGGAAGGAGTAGAGTGGATTGGAGTGTAGCGGCGTGGAATGGAGTGGAATGGAGTGGAGGGGAAAGGAATGGAGTGGAGTGGAATGGAATGGAGTGGAGTAGAATGGATTGGAGTGGAGTGGAATGGAATGGAGATGAGTGTAATGGGATGGTATGGAATGGAATGGTACGGAGTGGAATGGAATGGAGAGGAGTGGAATGGCATGGAATGGAATGGAATGGAGTGGAATGGAATAGAGTGGAGTGGAGTGGAATGGAGAGGAGTGGAATGACATGGAAAGGAATGGAATGGAGTGGAATGGAATAGAGTGGAGTGGAATGGAATGGAGTGGAGTGGAGTACAGTGGAGTGGAGGTGAGTGGAATGTAGTGGAAAGGAATCGAATGTAATGGAATATAGTGCAGTGGAGTAGAGTGGAGTGGAATGGAGTGGAATGGAACAGAACAGAAAGGAACAGAACGGAATGGAATGGAACAGAGAAATGTGTGTTGCTATTGTGCCACTGTGCTACAGCCCTGTGATAGAGGGAGATCCTGGTGAAAGAAACGAGTGGAATGGGATGCAAAGGAAAGTAATGGAATGGATTGGTGTGGAGCGGAGTGGGATTGAGTGGAATGGAATGGAATGGAATAGAATGGAATTGAATAGAGTGGAGTGGAAAGGAATGGTGTGGAGTGGAATGCAATGGAATGGAGTGTAGTGGAATAGAATGGAGTGGAGTGGAATGGAGTAGAGTGGAGTGGAATGGAGTAGAGTGGATTGGAGTGGAGTGGAATGGAATAGAGTGGATTGGAGTGGAGTGAAGAGGAATGGAGTGGAGTAGATAGGAGTGGAGGGGATTGGAATGGAGTGGAGTGGAGTGGAAACTAGTGGAAAGGAGTGGAATGGAATGCAATGGATTGGAATGGAATGGAATGGTATGGAGTGGAATAGAATGGAATGGAATGCAATGCAATGGAATGGAATGCAATGGAATGCAATGGAATGGAATGAAAAGGAATGGAATGTAATAGAATTGAATGGAATAACGAAATGTGAGCTGAGATTGTGAAACTGAACTCCAGGCTTGATTACAGAGTGAGATGTTCTCGAATGTAAGGAATGGAATGAAATTCAGTGGAGTGGAATGGAATGGAATGGAATGGAGTGGACTGGAGTGGAGTGGAGTGAAGTGGGGTAGAGTGGAAAGGAGAGGAATGGAATCGGATAGAATGGAGAGGAATGAAGTGGAGTGGAGTGGGGTAGAGTGGAATGAGGAAGAATGGAGTGGAATGGAAGGGGTTGGAGTGGAACTGAGTGGAGTAGAGTGCAGTGGAGTGGAGAGGAGAATTGAATAAAATGTAATGGAATGTAGTGCAGTGGAGTGCAGTGGAACAGAACGGAATGGAATGGAATAGAATGCAACATAACGAAACGGAATGGAGAAATATATGCTGAGATTTTGTCACTGTGCTACAGCTTGTATGACACGGGGTGACCTGTCGAAAGAAAGGAGTGGATGGGAATGGAATGGAATGGAATGGAATGTATTAGAGGGGATCTGAGTGGAATCGATTGGAATGGAATGGAATGGAATGGAATGGAATGGAATGGGATGGGATGGAATGGAATGGAATGGAATGGAATGGATTGGAATGGAATGGAGCAGACTAGAGAGAAGCAGAATGGAACGGAACGAAATGGAACAGAATGGAATGGAATGGAATGTGAGCTGAGATTTTGCAACTGCGCTACAGTCTTGGTGACAGAGTGAGATACTCTGGAAAGAAAGGCATGGAATGGAATGAAGTGGAAAGGAATGGAATAGAATGGAGTGGACTGGAGTGGAGTGGAATGGAGTGAAGTGGAGTGGGGTGGAGTCAAGTGCAGTGGAATGGAGTGGAATGGAATGGGATGGAGTGGATTGGAGTGGAGTTGAGTGCAGTGGAGTGGAAAGGAGTGGAATGGAATGGGATGGAGTGGAATGTAGTGGAGTTGAGTGCAGTGGAGTGGAAAGGAGTGGAATAGAATCGGATTTAACGGAATGTAGTGGAGTGGAGTTGAATGGAGTGGAATGGAATGGAATGGATTGGAATAGAAAGGAATGGCATGGAATGGAATGAAATGGAATGCAAAGGAACAGAATGCAATGCAATGAAAAGTTGACATGTAATGTGACCTGAAATTGGGCCACTACACTCCAGCCTGAGTTTCACAGTGATAACCTATCAAAAGAAAGAAATGGAATGCAATGGAGTGAAATGGAATAGAATGGAATGGAATGGAGTGGAGTGGAGTGGAGTGTAGTGGAGAGGATTGGAGTGGAGTGGAGTGTAGTGGAGAGGATTGGAGTGGAATGGAGTCGAATCGATTGGAATGGAGTGGAATAGAATGGATTGGAGTGGAGGGGAGTGAAATAGAATGGAATGGAATGGGATGGAACGGATTGCAATGGAAAGGGGAAAAGAAATGTGGGCTGAGATTGTGCCACTGCACTCCAGAATTTGTGACAGAGTGAGATCCTGTGGAAGGAAAGGAATGGAATGGAATGGAGTGGAATGGAATGGAATGGAGTGGAGTGGAATGGAGTGGAGTGCAGTGGAATGGAGTGGAGTGGAGTGGAGTGAAGTGGAATGGAGTGGAATGTATTGGAATGGAAAGTAGTGGAGTGGAGGGGAATGGAATGGAGTGGAGTGGAAGGGAATGGAGAGGATTGGAATGGAATGGAATGGAGTAGAGTGGAATGAAATGGAGAGAAGTGAAATGGAATGGAATGGAATGGAATGCAGTGGAGGGGAATGGAATTGAGTGGAGTGGAGTGTCGTGTAGTGGAGTTCAGTGGAATTCAGTGGACTAGAAAGCATTGGAGAGGAGTGGAGTGGAGTGGAGATGAGTGGAGTGGAATGGAATGGAGTGGAATGGAATGGAGTGGGGTGGAGTGGAACGGAATGGAATGCAGTGGAAAGAAGTGGAATGAAATGGAGTGGAGTGGAAGGGAATGGAGTGGAATGGATTGGATTGAAATGGAATGGAGTGGAGTGGAATGGAATGGAAAGGAATGGAGTGGAGTGGAATGGAATGGAGTGGAGTAGAATGGAATGGAGTGGAGTGGATATGAATGCGGTGGAGAGGAATGGAATGGAGTGAAGTGGAATGGAGTGGACTGGACTGGAGTAGAATGGAGTGGAATCAAATGGAGTGCAGTGGAATGGAATGGACTGGAATGGAATGGAATGGAGTGGAGAGGAGTGGAATGGAATGGAGTGGAGTGGAATGGAATGGAGTGGAGTGGAAAGGAATGGAATGGAGTGGAGTGAAATGGAATGGAATGAAATGGACTGGAATGGAATGGAGTGGAGTGGAGGGGAATGGAATGGAGAAGAATGAAATGGAATGGAATGCAGTGCAATGGAATGGAGTGGAGTGGAGTGGAATTAAATGGAATGGAGTAGAGTGGAATGGAATGGAGTGGAATGGAGTTTAATGGAATGGAGTAGAATGGAATGGAGTGGAGTGGAATGGAATGAAGTGGAGTGGAATAGAATGGAGTGGAGTGGAAAGGAGTGGAGTGGAGTGGAATGGAGTAGAGTGGAGTGGAAAGGAGTGGAGTGGAGTGGAATGGAGTAGAGTGGAGTGGAAAGGAGTGGAATGCATTGGAGTGGAGTGGAGAGGAATGGAGTGGAGTGGAAAGGAGTGGAGTGGATTGGAATGAAGTGGAATGGAGTGGAATGTAATGGAAAGGAGTGGAATGGAATGCAATGGATTGGAATGGAATGGAATGGAATGCAATGCAATGGAACGCAATGGAATGGAATGGAATGGAATGCAATGGAATGGAATGAAAAGGAATGGAATGGAATGGATTTGAATGGAATAACGAAATGTGAGCTGAGACTGTGCCACTGAACTCCAGACTGGGTTAAAGAGTGAGATATTCTCGAATGTAAGGAATGGAATGAAATTCTGTGGAATGTAATGGAATGGAATGGAGTGGACTGGACTGGAGTGGAGTGAAGTGGAGAGGAGTGAAAAGCAGAGGGATGGAATGGAGTGGAATGAAGTGGAGTGGAGTGGGTTGGAGTGGAGTGCGGAAGAATGGAGTGGAATGGAAGGGGATAGAATGGAAGGGAGTGGAGTAGAGTACAGCGGAGTGGAGAGGAGTGAAATAAAGAAGAATGGAATCGGATGTAATGGAATGTAATGGAGTGGAGTGAAGTGGAACAGAACGGAACGGAAAGGAATAGAATGCAACATAACGGAACGGAATGAAGAATCATGTGCTGAGATTTTGCCACTGCTCTACAGCTTGTATGACAGAAGGTGACCTCTTGAAAGAAAGGAAGGGAAGGGAATGAAATGGAATGGAATGGAATGGAATATATTAGAGGGGATCAGAGTGGAATCGAGTGGAATGGAACGGAATGGATTGGAATGGGATGGAATGGATTGGAATGTAATGGAGCAGATTAGAGAGAAGCCGAATGGAACGGAACGGAACGGTACAGAATGGAACGGAATGGAATGTGAGCTGAGATTGTGCCACTGCGCTACAGGCTTGATGACAGAGTGAGATACTCTCGAAAGAAAGGAATGGAATGGAATGAAATGGAAAGGAATGGAATAGAATGGAGTGGACTGGAGTAGAGTGGAGTGAAGCGGAGTGGAGTGGAATAGAGAGGAATGGAATGGGAAGGAATGGAATCGAGTGAAGTGGAGTGGAGTGGGGTGGAGTCGAGTGCAGTGGAATGGAGTGGAATGGAATGGGATGACGTGGAATGGAGTGGAGTTGAGTGCAGTGGAGTGGAGAGAAATGGACTGGAGTGGAATATAATCGAACTTAATGCAACGTAGTGGAGTGAAGTGGAGTGGAGTGAAACGGAGAGGAATGGAATGGAATGGATTAGAATGGAAAGTAATGGCATGGAATGGAATGGAATTCAATGGAATGCAATAGAACAAAATGCAATGCAATGAAAACTTGACATGTAATGTGACCTGATATTGGACCACTGCACTCCAGCCTGAGTTTCACAGTGATAACCTGTCGAAAGAAAGGAATGGAATGCAATGGTGTGGAATGGAATAGAATGGAATGGAATGGAGTGGAGTGGAGTGGAGTGGAATGGAGTCGATTTGGACTGGAAAGGAGTGGAATGGAATGGAGTGGAGTGGAATGGAGTGAAATAGAATGTAATGGAATGGGATGGAATGGAATGCAAAGGAAGGGGGAAAAGAAATGTGGGCTGAGATTGTGCCACTGCTCCTCAGAAATTCTGACAGAGTGAGGTCTTGTGGAAAGAGAGGAATGGAATGTAATGCAGTGGAATGGAAAGGAATGGAGTGGAGTGGAGTGGACTGGAGTGGAGTGCAGTGGAATGGAGTGGAGTGGAGTGGATTGGAGTGAAGAGGAGTGGAGTGGAATGTATTGGAATGGAAAGGAGTGTAGTGTAGTGGAATGGAATGGAGAGGAGTGGAAGGCAATGGAGCAGATTGGAATGGAATGGAGTGGAATGGAGTGTAGTGGAATGAAATGGAGAGGAGTGGAACGTAATGGAATGCAATGGAATGCATTGAAGGCGAATGGAATTGTGTGGAGTGGAGTGGACTGCCATGTAGTGGAGTGCAGTGGAATAGAGTGGACTGGAAAGGATTGGAGAGGAGTGGAGTGGAGTGGAGTTGAGTGGAATTTAATGGAGTGGAATCGAATGGAGTGGAAAGGAATGGAGAGGAGTGGAGAGGAATGGAAAGGAATGGGGTGGAAAGGAGTGGAATGGAATGGAGTGGAGTGTTAGGGAATGGAGTGGAATGGATTGGATTGAAATGGAATGGAGTGGAGTGGAGTGGAGTGGAATGGAGTGGAGTGGAGTGGAATGGAATGGAGTGGAGTGGAAAGGATTGGAATGCCATGGAGTGGAACGGAAAGGAGTGAAGTGGAGTGGAGTGGATTGGACTGGAGTGGAATGGAGTGAAATCGAATGGAGTGCAGTGGAATGGAATGGAGTGGAATGGACTGGACTGGAATGGAATGGAATGGAGTGGAGAGGAGTGGAATGGCATGGAATGGAGTGGAGTGGAGTGGAATGGAATGGAGTAGAGTGGAATGGATTGGAATGCCATGGAGTGGAATGGAAAGGAGTGAAGTGGAGTGGAGTGGATTGGACTGGAGTGGAATGGAGTGGAATCGAATGGAATGCAGTGGAATGGAATGGACTGGAATGGAATGGAATGGAGTGGAGTGGCATGGAATGGAATGGAGTGGAGTGGAGTGAAATGGAATGCAGTGGAGTGGAATTCAATGGAGTGGAATGGAATGGAATGTACTTGAAGGGAATGGAGTGGAGAGAAATAGAATGGAATGGAATGGGATGGAATGGATTGCAATAGAATGGTGAATACAAATGTGGGCTGAGACTGTGCCACTGCACTCCAGCCTTTGTGACATACTGAGGTCCTGTGGAAAGAAAGGAATATAATGGAATGGAGTGGAATGGAATGAAATGGAGTGGAGTGGAATGGATTGGAATGGAGTGGAGTGGAGTGGAATGAAATAGTGAGGAGTGGATTGGAATGGAATGGAATGGAGTGGAATGGAATGGAATGGAGTGGAGTGGAATGGAATTGAGCAGAGTGGAGTGGATTGGAATGGAGTGGAGTGGAGTGGAATGGAGTGGATTGAAAAGGAGTGGAGTGAATTGGAGTGGAGTGGAGTTGAGTGGAGTGGAATAGAATGGAGTGGAATGGAATGGAGAGGAATGAAGTTGAGTGGAACGGAGTCGAGTGGAGTGGAGTGGAATGGAATGGAATGGAGTGGAGTGGAAGGGGTGGAGTAGAATGGAAAGGAGTGGAATGGATTAGTATGGAATGGAATGGAGTGGAGTGGAGTTGAATGGAATGGAGTGGAGTGGAGTGGAATGGAACGGAGTGGAGTGGAAGGGAATGGAGTGGAGTGGAGTGGAGTGGAATGGAATGGAATGCAGTGGACTTGAAAGAAACTGAATGGAGTGGAGTGGAGTGGAATTGAACGGAGTGGAGTGGAATGGAAAGGAGTGGAGTGGAATGGAATGGAGTGGAGTGGAGTGGAATGGAATGGAACGGAATGAAGTGAAGTGGAGTGGAAGTGAGTCGAGTGGAATGGAATGGTGTGGAGTTGGGTGGAGTGTAGTGGATTAGAATGGAATGGAATGGAATGGAATGGAATATAATGAAGAAATGTGTGCTGAGATTTTGACACTGCTTTTCAGCCTTTGTGACAGAGGAAGATCCTGTTGAAAGAAAGGAGTCGAATGGAAGGGATTAAAATGGAATGGCATGGAATGGATGAGTGTGGAGTGGATTGGAATTGAGTGGAGTGGAGTGGTTTGCAGTGGAATGGAATCGAATAGAATGGATGGAATGGTGAAATGAAATGTAAGCTGAGATTGTGCCACTGCACACCAGGATTGGTTACAGAGTGAGATCCTGTCCAAGGAAAGGAATGGAACGCAATGGAGTGGAATGGAATGAAATGGAGAGGAGTGGTGTGGAGGGCAAAGGAGTGGAGTTGCATGGTTTGGACTGCAGTGGAATGAAATGTACTGGAGTGGAGTGGAAAGGAAAGGTGTAGAATGGAGTGGAGTGAAGTTGAGTTGAGTGGAATGGAGGGGAGTGGAGTGGAATGGAGTGGAGTGGAACGGAATGGAATGGAATGGAGTGGAGTGGAATGGAATTGAGTGGAGTAGAGTGGAATGGAGTGGAGTGGAGTGGAATGGAAAGGAGTGCAGTAGAATGGAATGGAGTGGAAAGTAATGGAGTGGAGAGGAATGGAATGGAATGCAGTGGAATGGAATTCAATGGATTGGAACGGAATGGAATGGAGTGGAATGGAATGGAGTGGAGTGAAATAGAATGGAATGGAATGGGATGGAATGGATTGCAATGGAATGGTGAAAAGAAATGTGGGATGAGATTGTGCCACTGCACTGCTGCCTTTGTGCCAGAATGAGATCCTGTGCAAAGAAAGGAATGGAATGGAATGGGGTGGAATGGAATGGAAAGGATTGGAGTGGAGTGGAGAGGAGTGGAGTGGAGTGGGAAGGAAGAGAGTAGAATAGAATGGAATGGAGCCGACTGGATTGGAATGGAATGGAATAGAGTGAAATGGAAAAGACTGGAATGGATTGGAATGGAATGGAATTGAGTGGAGTGGAGTGGAATGGAATTGAGTGGAGTGGAATGGAATGGAGTGAAGTGGAGTGGAGTGGATTGGACTGAAGTGGAATGGAGTGGAGTGGGCTGGAGTGGAGTGGAATGGAATGGAATGGAGTGGAATGGAGTGGAATGGAATGGAGTGGACTGGAATGGAATGGAGTGGAATGGACTGGAATGGAATGGAATGGAGTGGAGTAGAGGGAATGAAATGGAGTGCAGTGGAAAGGAATGGAATTAAGTGGAGTGGAATGGAATGGAATGGAGCTTTATGGAAAGGAGAGGAGTGGAGTGGAATGGAATGGAGCATAGTGAAATGGAATGGAGTGCAGTGGAGTGGAGTGGAATGAAATGGAGTGGAATTGAGTGGAGTGAAGTGGAATTGAGTGGAGTGGAGTGGAGTGGAGAGGAGTGAAGTGGAATGGAATGGAATGGAATGCAATGGAATGAAGAAATGTTTGCTGATATTGTGCCACTGCTCTACAGCCTGTGTGACATAGGGAGATGATGTAGAAAGAATGGAGTGGAATGGAAGGGATTTGGAATGGAATGGCATGGAATGGATTTGGATGGAATGGAATTCAGTGGATTGGAGTGGAGTGAAGTGCAATGGAATGGTATGGTGAAATTGAATGTGAACTGAGATTGTGCCAATGCACACCAGCATGGGTGACAGAGTGAGACCATGTCTAAAGAAAGGAATGGGATGGAATGGAGTGGAATGGATTGAAATGGAGTGGACTGGAGTGGAGTAGCGTGCAAAGAAGTGGAGTTGAATGGAATGGAGTGTAGTGGAATGGAATGGACTGCAGTGCAGTGGAATGGAACGGAATGGAATGGAGTGGAGTAGAATGGAGTCGAGTGTAGTGGAATGGAATGGAATGAAGAGGAGTGGATTGGAATGCAGTGGAGCGGAATGGAATGCAGTGGAGCGGAGGGGAGTGGATTGGACAGGAGCGGTATGTAGTGGAGTGGAGAGGAGTGGAGTGCAATGGAATGGAATGGAGTGGAATGAAATGGAGTGGAGTGGAATGGAAAGGAATGCAATGGAGTAGAGTGGAATGGAATTGAGTGGAGTGGAGTGGAGTGGAGTGGAATGGAGTGGAGTGGAGTGCCATGGAGTGGAGTGGAGTGCAGTGGAAAGGAACGGAGTGGAATGAAATGGATTAGAACGTAGTAGATTGAAGTGGAGAGGAATGGAATGAAATTAAGTGGAGTGGAAGGGAGTGGAGTGGAGTGCAATGGAATGGAATGGAGTGGAGTGGACTGGAATGTAGTGGAGTGGAATGGAATGGAGTTAAATGGAGTGGAGTACATTGGACTGGAGTGGTATGTAGTGGAGTGGATTGGACTGGAGTGGGTGGAGTGCAATGCAATGGAATGGAGTGTAATGGAGTGTTGAGGAATGGAGTGGAGTTGAGTGGAATGGAATTGAGTGGAGTGAAATGGTATGGAATGGAGTGGAATAGAGTGGAGTGGAGTAGAGTGAAGTGCAAAGGAGTGGCGTGGAATGGAATGGAGTGGAGTGGAATGGAGTGGAGTGGAATGGAGTGGAGTGCAATGGAATGGAGTGGAATGGACTGGAGTGGAGTGGAGTGGAATGGAATGGAGTGCAGAGGAATTGAGTGGAATGGAGAGGAAGTGAATGGATTGGTGAGGAACGGAATGGAGTGGAGTGGAATGGACTGGAGTGGAGTGGAATGGAATGGAGTGGATTGGAATGGAGTGGAGAGGAGTGGAATGGAGTGGAATGGAGAAGAGTGCAGTGGATTGCAATGGAATGGAGCGTAGTCGAATGGAATGGAGTGGAGAGGAATGTAATGGATTGGAGTGGAATGGAGTGTAGTGGATTGGAAGTGAGTGGAATTGAATGGAGCGGAGTGGAATGGAATATAATGGAGTGGAATGGAGTGGAGTGGAGTGGAATGGAGTGGAATGGGGTTTAGGGGAGTGGAATGGAATGAAGTGGAGTGGAATGGAATGGAATGGAGTAGAATGCAATGGAGTGGAGTGGGATGGAGTGGAGATGAGTGGAGTGGAATAAAATGGAATGGATTCGAATGGAGTGGAATGGAATGGAGTGGAGTGGAATGGAATGGAGTAGAGTGGAGTAGAGGGGAATGGAGTGAAGTGGAGTGGAGTGGAATGCAGTGGAGTGGAATGGAATGGAATGGAGGGAAGAGGAAGTGAATGGAATGGAATGGAATGGAATTGACTGGATTGAAGTACAGTGGAGTGGATAGGAGTGGAGTGGAGTTTAATGGAGTGGAATGGAGCGGAGTGGAAAGGAATGGAATAGAGTGAAGTGAAGTGTAATGGGATGGAATGGAACGGGAGTGAAGTGAAGTGTAATGGGATGGAATGGAACGGGAGTGAAGTGAAGTGTAATGGGATGGAATGGAACGGTATGGTTTGCAGTGGGGTGGAGTGGAAAGGAATGGAGTGGAGTGGAATGGAATGGAGTGGAATGGAGTGCAATGGAGTTCAGTGGAATGGACTGGAGTGGACTGGAATGGAGTGGATTGGAGTGGAATGGAGTGGAGTGAAGTGGAAGGAAATGGAATGGAGTCGAATTGAAAGAAGAAATGTGTGCTGAGATTGTGCTACCGTGCTTACACCTGTGTGACAGAATGAGTTCCTGTAGAAAGAAAGGAGTGGAATGGAAGAGATTGGAATGGAATGGAATGGAACAGATTGGAGAGGAGTGCAGTGGAATTGAATGGAGTTGATAGGAGTGCAGTGGAATGAAATGGAATGGAATGGAATGGTGAAATGAAATGTGAGCTGACATTGTGCCACTGCACACCAGGACGGGTGACAGAGAGAGATCCTGTCAAAAGAAAGGAATGGAATGGAATGGAGTGGCATGGAAGGGAATGGAGTGACATGGAATGAAATGGAGTGGAGTAAGGTGGAGTGGAAAGGAGTGGAGTGGAATTGAATTTAGAGGAGTGAGAAGGAATGGACTGGAATGTAGTGGAATGGAATGGAGAGGAATGGAGTGGAGTGGAGTGGAGTGGAATGAAATGGAGTGCAGTGGAATGCAATGGAGTGGAGTGGCATTTAATGGAATGCGATGCAATGGAAAAGAGTGGAGTGGACTGGAATGGAGTAGAGTAGAGGGAGTGAAATTGAATGAAGTGGAGTGGAGTGGAATGGAATGGAATGGAAAGGGACGGAGTGGAATTTAGTGGACTGGAATGGAATGGAAAAGAGTGGAATGGAATGGAGTGGAATGGAATGAAATGGAGTGGAGTGGAATGGAATGTAGTGGAGTGGCATGGAGTGGAGTTGAGTGTAATGGAATTGAGTAGTGAGGAATGGAGTGGAGTGGAAAGGAATGTAGTGGAGTGGAGTGGAATGTAGTGGAGTGGAGTGGAATGGAGTGGAGTGGCGTGGAATGAAGTGGAAAGGATCTGAATGGAGTGGAATAATGAAATGTGATCTTTAACTGTGACACTGCACTCCAGGCTGGGTGACAGAGTGAGATTCTCTAGAAAGAAAGGTTTGGAATGGAATGCAATGGAATGCAATGAAACGGAGTGGACTGGAGTGGAGTGGAGTGAAGTCCAGTGGAGTGGAATGGAGAGGAATGGAATGCTATGGAATTGGATGGCCTGAAATGGAATGAAGTGGAGTGGAGTGGGGCGGAGTGGCATGCAGTGGAATGGAGCAGAATGGAATGGGATAGAGTGGAATGGAGTGGAGTGGAGTGCAGTGGAGTGGAGAGGAGTTGAATGTACATAAACGGAATCGGATGTTATGGAATGAAGTGAGTGGAGTGGAGTGGAACGCAGAGGAATGGAATGGAATGGAACAGAATTGAACGGAATGGATCGGAATGAAATGGAGAAATCAGCGTTGGGATTTTGTCACTGAGCTACAGCCTGTGTGACAGAAGGAGATCCTGTCAAAAGAAACGAGTGGAATGGAATGGAATGGATTATAGTGGAACGAAGTGGAATTCAGTGGAATGAAATGGAATGGAAATGAATGTAATGGAGCGAATGGAGCAGAGTGGAGTGGAGTGGAATGGAACTGAATGGAATGTGAGATGAGATTGTGCCACTGCACTCCAGGCTGGGTGACAGAGTGAGATACCCTCGAAAGAAAGGAATGGAATGGAATGCAGTGAAATGGAATGTATTGGAGTGGAGTGGAGTAGAGTGGATTGGAATGGAATGGAGTGGAGTGGAATGGAATGGAGTGACATCGAATGGAAAGGAGTGGAATGAAATGGAGTGGACTGGAATGGAATGCATTGGAATGGAACGGAATGAAGTGGAATGGAGTGGAATGGAATAGCATGGAGTGGAGTGGAGTGGAATGGAATTTAGTGGAATGGAGTGGAGTGGAGTGGAATGGATTAGATTGGATTTGAATGGATTAGGTTGGATTGGAATGGAAAGGAGTGGACTGGAATGGAGTGGAGTGAAATGGAATGGAGTGGAGTGGAATGGAGTGGAGAGTAGTGGAATGGAATGGAGTGGAGTGGATTGGAGTGGAGTGAAATGGAATGGAGTGAAGTGGAATGGAATGGAATGGAGATTAATGGAATGGAGTGGAGTGGAGTTGAGTGCAATGGAATGGATTGGAATGGAGTGGAGTGGAGTTGAGTGCAATGGAATGGATTGGAATGGAGAGGACTGGAGTGTAATGGAGTGGAGTGGAGTGGACTTGAGTGGAGTTGAGTGGAGTGGAACGAAATGGAATGGAATGGAAGGAAGAAATTTGTGCTGATATTGTGCCACTGCACTTCAGCCTGTGTGACAGAGGGAGATCTTGTCAAAGAAAGGAGTGTAATGGGAGAGACTGGAAAGGTATGGGATGGAAGGGATTGGAGTGGAGTAGAGTGGAATTGAGTGGAGTGGAGAGGAGTTCAGTGGAATGGAATGAAATGGAAAGGTGAAATGAAATGTGAGCTGACATTGTATAACTCCACACCAGTATGGGTGACAGAGTGAGATCCTGTCAAAAGAAAGTAATGGAACGGAATGGAGGGAATGGAATGAAATGGAGTGGAGTGTAGCGGAGAGGAATGGAGGGGAGTGGAATGGAGTGGATTGGAATGGAAAGGAATGGAGTGGCATGGAATGGAAAGGAGTGGAGTGCAATGGAATGGAGTGGAGTGGTATGCAGTGGAGTGGAAACGACTGGAGTGGAGTGGAATGAAATGGAGTGGAGTGGAATTGAATGGAGTGGAGTGGAATGGTATGGAAAGGAGTGGAATGGAGTGGGGTGGATTGGAGTGGAGTGGTATGGAGTGGAAAACAGTGGAGCGGAATAGAACGCAGTGGAGTGGCATGGAGTGGAGAGGAATGGAATGGAGTGGAGTGGAATGGAGTGGAGAGGAATAAAGGGAAGTTGAGTGGAATGGGACGGGGTCAAGAGGAATGGTGTGGAATGGAGTGGAATTGAGTGGAATGGAGTAGAGTGGACTGGAAAGGAGTGGAGTGAAATGGAATGGAATGGAGTGGAATGGAGTGGAGTGGAACGGATTGGAGTGGAATGGAATGGAGTGGAGTGGAACGGAATGTAGTAGAATGGAATGGAGTGGATTGGAATGGAATGGAGTGGAGTGTAATGAAGTGGAGTGGACTGGAATGGAAGTGGAGTGGAGTGGAATGGAATATGATGGAATGGAATGGAATGGAATGGAATGGAGTGGAGTGGAATGGAGTGGAATCAAGTGGAATGGAATAGAATGGAGTGGAATGGAATAGAATGGAGTGGAATGGAGTTGAGTGGAGTGCAGTGGAATGGAGCTGTATGGAATGGAGTGGAGTAGAATGGAATGGAATGTAGTGGAATGTAGTGGAGTGGAACAGAGTGGATTGGAATGGAAAGGAGTGGAGTGGAATGGAATGGAGTGGAGTGGAATGGAATGGAGTGGAGGGGCATGGAATGGAGTTGAGTGTAATGTAACGGAGTGGAGTGGAACGCTATGGAATGGAGGGGAATAGAGTGGAGTGGAGTGGAATGGAATGGAGTTGAATAAAATGTAGTGAAATTTATTGGAATGGAATGGAGTGGAGTGGAATGGAATGGAGTGGAGTGGAATGGAGTGAGGTGCAGTGGAATTGAGTGGAATCGAAAGGACTGGATTGGAATGTAGTGGAGAGGAATGGAATGGAATAGAATGGAGTGGAATGGAGTATAGTGGAATGGAAAGGAATGGAACAGAACGGAAGAGAGTGGAGTGCAGTGGAGAGGAGTGGATTGGAACGGAGTGGAGTAGATTGGAGTGAAATGGATTGTAGTGGAATGGATTGAAGTTAAGTGGAATGGAGTGGAGTGGAGTGCAGTCTAATGGAGTGGAGTTGAGTGGAATGGAATGGAGTGGAGTGGAAAGGAGTGGACAGCAGTGAAATGGAATGGAGTGGAGTGGAGTGTAATGGAAAGGAGTGGAATGGAATGGACAGGAGTGGAATGGAGTGTAGTGGAATGGAATGGATTCGAATGGAATGGAATTAGAGTGAAGAGAAATGGAATGGAGTGGAGGGGAATGGAAAGGAGAGGAGGGCAATGGAGTGGAGAGTAGTGCAACGGAGTGGAGCCTAGTGGAATAGAGTGGAGCGTAGTGAAATTAAGTGTAATGGAATGGAGTGCAGTGAAATGGATTGGAGTGGAGTGTAACGGAATAGAATATAGTGGAAAGGAGTGGAGTTAAGTGGAGTGGAATGGAATGGAGTGGAGTGGAATGGTAGGGAATGGAGTGGAATGGAGAGGAGTGGAGTGGAGTGCAGTGTAATGGAGGGGAAGGGAATGGAGTGAAGTGTTTTGGAATGGAGTGGAGTGGAGTGGAATGGAATGCAGTGGAGTGGTATGGAGTGGAGTGCAGTGGAATTCAGTGGAATTGAATGGAGTGGATTGGAATGGAATGAAGTGGAGTGGAATGGAATAGAACGGAGTGGAATGGAGTGAAGTGAAGTGGATTTGAATGGAGTGGAGTGCAATGGAATAGAATGGAGTGGAATGGAGTGGAGTGGAATTGAATGGAGTGGAGTTGAGTGGAGTGGAGTGGAGGGGAATGGAGTGGAATGAAGTGGAGTGGAATGGAGTGGAGTGGAATGGAAGAGAATGGAGTGGAATGTAGTGGAGTGGAATGGAATTGAATGGAGTGGAGTGGAGGGCAGAGGAGTGAAATGGAGTGGAGTGTGGTGGAGTGGAGTGGGCTGGAATGGAATGGAGTGGAGTGTAATGAAGAGGAGTGGAGTGGAATTGACTGGAATTGAATGGAGTGGAGTGGAGTTGAATGGAATAGAATAGAGTGGAATGGAGTAGAGTGGAGTGGAATGGAGTGGAGAAGAATAAAGAGAAGTTGAGTGGAATGGGACAGGGTCAAGAGGAATGGTGTGCAATGGAGTGGAATTGAGTGGAGTGGAGTAGAGTGGACTGGAAAGGAGTGGAGTGAAATGGAATGGAATGGAGTGGAATGGAGTGGAGTGGAACGGATTGGAGTGGAATGGAATGGAGTGGAGTGGAATGGAATGCAGTAGAATGGAATGGAGTGGATTGGAATGGAATGGAGTGGAGTGTAATGAAGTGGAGTGGAGTGGAATGGAAGTGGAGTGGAGTGGAGTGGAATGGAATGGAGTGGAATGGAATGGAGTGTAGTGGAATGGAGTGGAGTGGAGTGGAATGGAAGGGAGTGTAGTGGAATGGAGTGGAGTGGAAAGGAGTGGAGTGGAGTGGAGTGCAGAGGAATGGAATGGAGTGGAGCGGAATGGAAAATGATAGAATGGAATGGAATTTAATGGAGTGGAGTGGAATGGAGTGGAGCAGGGTGGAATGGGTTGGAATTGTATGGAGTGGAGTGGAATGGAGTGGATTCGAGTGGAATGGAATAGAATGGAGTGGAATGGAATAGAATGGAGTGGAATGGAGTTGAGTGGAGTGCAGTGGAATGGAACTGTATGGAATGGAGTGGAGTAGAATGGAATGGATTGTAGTGGAATGGAGTGGAGTGGAACAGAGTGGATTGGAGTGCAATGGAGTGGAGTGGAATGGAATGGAGTGGAAGGGCATGGAATGGAGTTGAGTGTATTGTAATGGAGTGGAGTGGAATGCTATGGAATGGAGGGGAATGGAGTGGAGTGGAGTGGAATGGAATGGAGTTGAATAAAATGTAGTGAAATTTATTGGAATGAAATGGAGTGGAGTGGAATGGAGTGGAGTGCAGTGGAATTGAGTGGCATCGAATGGACTGGATTGGAATGGAGTGGAGAGGAATGGAATGGAACAGAATGGAGTGGAATGGAGTGTAGTGGAATGGAAAGGAATAGAATAGAATGGAACAGAGTGGAGTGCAGTGGAGAGGAGTAGATTGGAGTGGAATGGATTGGAGTGGAATGGAATGGAGTTAAGTGGAATGGAGTGGACTGGAGTGGAGAGGATTGTTATGAATTAGAGTGTGGTGGCATGGGATGGAGTGGAATGGAATGAAGAGGAGTGGAATGGAATTGAGTAGATTGGAGTGGAATGGAGGGGAGTTGAATGGAGTGGAGTGGAGTGGAATGGAATAGAATGGAGTGGAATGGAGTGGAGTGGAATGGAATGGACAGGAGTGGAATGGAGTGGAGTGGAGTTGAATTGACTGGAATGGAATGGAGTGGAGTCGGATGGAGTGGAGTGGAGTGGAATGGAAGAGAATGGAGTGGAATGTAGTGGAGTGGAGTGGAATGGAATGGATTGGTGTGGAATGGAATGGAATGGAGTGGAATACAGTGGAGTGCAGAAAAGTTGAGTGGAGTGGAACGGAATAAAATGAAATGGAGTGGAATGGAGTGGAATGTTATGGAGTAAAGTGGAATGAATTGTAGTGGAGCAGAGTAGAGTGGAGTGGAGGAGAATGGAGTAGAGTGAAGTGCAGTGGAATGGAGTGTAGAGGAATGGAATTGAATGGAGTGGAAAGGAGTGGAGTGGAATGAAATGGAATGGAATGGAGCAGAGTGGAGTGGAGTGGAGTGGAGTCGCATGGAATGGAGTGGAGTGGAGTGTAATGGAATGGAGAGGAGTGTAATGGAATGGATTGGATTGGAACGGAGTGAAATGGAATGGAGTGGAAGGGAGTGGAGTGGAGGGGAATGGAGCAGAGTTGAGTGGAATGGTATTGGGTGGAGTGAAAAGGAATGTACAGGAGGGGAATGCAGTGGAGTGGAATGTAATGAAGTGGAATGGAACGGAGTAGAGTGGAGTGGAATGGAATGGAGTGGAGTGCAATGGAATGCTTTGGAGAGGAATGGAGTGGAGTGGAGTGGAATTGAGTGTAATGGAATGGAGTTGAGTGGAATGGAGTGGAGTGGAGTGCAATGAAATGAAATGGAGTGGAATGGAATGGAGTGGATTGGAGTGGATTGGAGTGGATTGGAAAGGGTTGGAGTTTAATGGAATGGAGTGGAGTGGAGTAGAGTGGAGTGGGAAGGAATGGACTGGAATGTAGTGGAATAGTAGAGTGAAGTAGAGTGGAGTGGAGAATATTGGTGCAAAAATTTGCAAAACGCCTAGCAAACTGAATTAAACAATACATAAATAGGTAATTCATAATGACCAAGTGGGATTTATCCCAGGGATGCAAGGATAGTTCAACATGCAAATCAATGAATGTGATAGATCACATAAAGAGAATGAAGGGGCCAGGAATAGTGGTTCACACCTGTAATCCCAGCAATTTGTGAAGCCGAGGTGGGTGGATCACCTGAGGTCAGGAGTTTGAAACCAGGCTAGCCAACATGGCGAAGCTACGTCTCTACTAAAAATACAAAAATTAGCCAGGCATGGTGGTGAGCACCTGTAATCCCAGCTACTCAGGAGGCTGAAGAAGGAGAATCACTTGAACCCGTGAAGCAGAGTTTGCATTGAGCTGAGATCATGCCATTACACTCCAGCCTGGGTGACAGAGGGAGACTACATCTCAAAAAAAAAAAAAAAAAAAAAAAAAAACCAAGGACAAAATCCATATAATCATTTCAATTATGCTAAAAAAGTTTGATAAAATTTAATATTCTTTAATAATAAAAAGCCCTTTGAAAACTGGGTATGGAATGAACATACCTCAACATAATAAAGTCATATATGACAGACCCACAGCTAGTATCACACTAAGTGGGGAAAAACTAAAAGCCTTTTCTCTAAAATCTGGAAGATGACAAGAATGTCCACTTTTACCACTGTTATTCAACATAATGCTGAAAGTCCTATCTGGAGCAATCAGAAAGGAGAAAGCAATAAAACGCATCCCAATTGGAAAAGAAGTCAAATTACCTTTTTTTTTTTTTTGCCAATGTTATAATGTTATATTGGAAAAGGCATAAATACTCCTCTGATAGGGTTTGAATGAGTGTTCCCTCCCAAATCTCATATTTAAATGTAATTCTCAATGTTGGAGATGGGCCTGTTGAAAGGTGATTTAACCATTGGGGTGGATTACTATAAATGGCTTAGCACCATCCCATTTGGTGCTATCCTCATGATAGTGAGTGAGTTCCCATAAAATCTGGTTATTTAAAACTGTGTAACAACTCGCCCCTCTGTTTTTTGCTTCTGCTTTTTGCCCTGTGATGTGCAAGATTCTGCTTCAACTTCTGCCATGACTGTAAACTTCCAGAGACCTCCCAAGAAGCATATTCCAGTACTATGTTTTCTCAACAGCCTGTAGAATCATAAGCCACTTAAACCTACTTTGTAAAAAATTAATTATCCAGTCCCACTCTCATAGTGTTGCAAAAATAGCTTCATACAAAAATTGGCACCAAGGAATGGAAAATAGTTATAAGAATACCCCACAATGTGGAATCAGCTTTGTAATAGGGTAAACAGGCAGAAGTTGGAAGAATTTGTGGGATTCAGAAAACAGAAAAATGAGGGAAAGTTGAGATTTTCTTAGAGAGTGGTTGAATGTCTGTGATCAAAATGCTGATAGTGATCTGGACAGTGAAGGCCAGGCTGAGAAGGTCTCAGATGAAAACTAGAAACATATTGGGACTGAAACAAAGGTCATGCATGTTGTCTTAGCAAAGTGGTTGGCTGAATTTCCGTCATGAACTAGGGATATAAAAAGGTTTGAATTTGAAATTGATGATTTAGGGTTTCTGTTGGAAAAATGTCTAAGCAGCAAAGCATTTGTGATGTGACCTGGCTGCCTCTACCAACCTATGCTCACATGTTCTAGCAAAAAGATAAAAATAAAATAAGTAGTAACTTATACTTACAAAAGAAGCATAATGTAAAAGCTTGAAAACTTTGCAGCCTAGTCATATGGCTGAAATATAAAAAGCTTTTATAAGAGAGGAAGTCAAGCAGGATATGGGTCAACCACTTGTTAGAGATAATTGTATAACCTAAAAAAAAGCAAGTGTTGATAGCCAAGACAATGGGAAAGAGGAAATGAAGGCATTCTAGAAATCTGAAAGGCAGCAACCCATCACAGGCCCTGAGGCCTAAAAGAAGAGAATAGTTTGTGTGATCAGGCCTAGGAACTGCTGCCTTGGGTAGCTTTGGAACAAGGCTCACTGCATCCTTGCCACTGCTTCAGCTCCAGGTGTAGCTCATATTGACCCAGTTACAACTCCAGTCACTGCTTCAGAGGGTGCAAGCCATAACCTTGGTAGCTTCCATATGTTGTTAGGCCTGTGTGTTTACCAAATGCGAGTAGTTGAGACTTGGGAGCCTCCACCTTTATTTCAAAGGATGTATGAAAAAGACAGCATGTGCAGTCAGAAGCATGTTGCAGGTGTGGAGCCCTCATGGAGATCCTCTACTAAAACAATGGAGAAAAGAAATGTGGGGTGACAGTCCCCAGGCCGGTTCCCCACTGGGTCATGGCCTAGTAGATCTGTGAGGAGAGGATCACTGTCCTCCAGACCTCAGACCCCAGAATGGTAGATGTAGCTACAGCCTGCACCTTGCACCTTGAAAAGCCAGAGGCACAGTATGCCAGCCCATGCGAGCAGCTGTGGGGGCTGACCCATGCAAAGTCACAAGGTAGAACCTTCCCAAGGCATTAGCATGCCCTGGAAATGGGACACAGAGTCGAAAATAATTATTTTGGAGCCTTACAATTCAATAACTGCCCTTCTGGGTTTCAGACTTTCATAGATCCTGTGACCGCTTTCTTTTGGCTGATTTCTTCCTTTTAGAAGAGGAGTATTTACCCAATGCCTCTGCCTCATTTGTATCTTGGAAGAACCTAATTTGTTTCTTTATGTTACAGGCTTATAGGAGGAAGAAATTAGCTTTGTCTTAGATGAGAGTTTTGACTTTTGAGTTAAGGCTGAAATTAGTTAAGACTTTGGGGATTATTGGGAAGTCATGATTTTATTTTGAAATATGAGAAGTATTTGAGATTTGGAACGGCCAGGGGAAATTGATACAGTTTGGATGTGTATTCCCACCAAAATCTTATATTGAAATATAATCCTCAAGGTTGGAAGTGGGCCTAGAGGGGAGGTGATTGAATCATAAGGGCAAGATTTCCACGAACAGTTTGGCATCATTTCCTTTGGTGCCATTCCCACAATAGTAAGTTTTTTATCAGAGCTGGTTATCTATAAGTGTGTGTAACACTTCCCCCCTGCCCTCGCACTTACCATGTGATGTGCAAGCACTGGATATATTTTTGACCTTGTCAGTTGTCAGAGGCTTCCCCAGAAGCGGAAGCCAGTGCTATGCTTTCTGTACAGCCTGTAGAAACATGAACCAATTAAACCTATTTTCTTTATAAATTAACCAGTCACTGATTACTTTTTATAGCAATATGAGAATGGCCTAATACATCCATCAAAATCTATTAGAGGTAATAACTTGAGTAAATTTGCAGAATACGAAATCTACACATACAAATCAGTAGGGTTTCTATATGCCAACAGTCAACAAAGTGAAAAAGAATTTAAAAATGTAATACTATTTGCAGTAGCCACAAATAAAACAAAATATGTGGGAATTTACCAAAGAAATAAAAGTTCTCAACAATTAAAACTGTAAAACACTGATAAAAGAAATGAAAAAGGACCCCAAAATTGGAAAGATATTTTTATGTTCACAGATTGGAAGAATCAGTATTTTTAAAAAAATGTCCATACGATCCATGGCAATCTATACATTTCACACCATCTCTATCAAAATAACAGGCCAGGGGCAGTGTCTCATGCCTGTAATCCCAGCACTTTGGGAGGCCGAAGTTGGTGGATCATGAGGTCAGGAGTTCAAGACCAGCCTGGTCAACTTGGTGAAACCCCACCTGTACTAATAATACAAAAAATTAGCCAGGTATGGTGGTGGGTGCCTGTAATCCCAGCTATTCAGGAGGCTGAGGCAAAGAATTGCTTGGACCCAGGAGGTGGAGGTTGCACTGTGCCCAGATCACATCACTGCACTCCAGTCTAGGTGACAGAGCAAGACGCCACCAAAAAAAAAAAAAAAAAAGAAAAAGAAAAAGAAGAAGACATTCCTCACAGATATAGAAAAATAATTCTGAAATTTATATGGAAACATCACAAAACACCATAATAGTCAAAGCTATGCTGAGTATATAAAACAAAACCGGAGGAATTCCATTACCTGGTTTTAAATTATACTACTAAGTTGTAGTAATTAAAATAACACGACACTAGCATAAAAACAGACATAAACACAGATGGAACGAAATAGAGACCTGAGAAACAAACTTATACAGCTAAATTAATTTTCAACAAAAGTGCCAAGAACATACAATAAAAAATAAGACAGTTTTTGTAATAAATATGGTTGGTAAAACTGGCATTCTGTGTGAGGGACAAACATTCAGATGCTCATAGCAGTGTTCTGGAATCCCCTGTGAGGAACAAACATTCAGACCCTTGTAGCAGTGTTCTGGAATCTTATGTGACAAACATTTGGAATCCAGCAGCAGTGTTCTGGAATCCTATGCGAGGAACAAACATTCAGACCCTCATAGCGGTGTTCTGGAATCCTATGGGAGGGGCAGCTAAATTAATTTTCAACAAAAGTGCCAAGAACATACAATAAAAAATGAGACAGCTTTTGTAATAAATAGGGCTGGGAAAACTGGCAAGCCATAGGCAGAAGAATAAAACTAGAACCCTATTTCTTGCCACTTACAAAAATCAAATTAAAATGAATTAAAGACTTAAACCAAACGCCTCAAACCATCAAATTTTTACAAGAAAACATTGGAGAAACTCTTTAGGGCATTGGTTTGGGCAAAAATTCCTTAAATAATGCCCCAGAAGCACAGACAACTAAAACAAACATGGACAAATCGGATTACAGAAAGTCAGAAAGCCTTTTTAAAGTGAAAGAAAGAAGAAACAAAGTGAAGAGAAAATCCACAGAATGGGAGAAAATATTTGTAAATTATCCATCTGAAAAGCAATTAATAGCTACATGATATGGTTAGGATTTGTGTCCCCACCCAAATCTCATATTGAATTGTAATCCCCAGATGATGAGGGAGAGGTTGGTAGAAGGCGATTGGATCATGGTGGTGGTTTCCCCCATGCTGTTCTTCTGATAATGAGTGATTTCTCATGAAATCTGATGGTTTTATAAGGGTATCTTCCCCCTTTGCTTCACATACATGCTCTCTCTCCTGCTGTCATGTAAGAGGTGCCTGCTTCCCCATCTGCCATTATTGGAAGTTTCCTGAGTCCTCCCCGGCCATGTGGAACTGTGAGTCAATTAATCCAATTTCCTTTATAAATTACCCAGTCTTGCCAGGTGTCATGGCTCATGCCTGTAATCTCACCACTTTGGGAGCCTGAGGAGGGTGGATCATGAGGTCAGGAGTTCAAGACCAGCCTGGCCAAGATGGTGAAACCCTGTCTCCACTAAAAATACAAAAATTAGCCAGGCATGTTGGCAGGTGCCAGTAATCCTAGCTATTCAAGAGCTGAGGCAGAGAATTGCTTGAATCAGAAGGTGGAGGTTGCAGTGAGCCGAGATTGCACCACTTCACTTCAGTCTGGGCAAAAGATCAAGACTACATCTCAGTAAATAAATAGATAACACAGTCTCAGTTATTTTTTATAGCAGTGCAGGAACAGACTAATACACTACAATATATTGAGTTCCAAAAATTCCATAGAAAAAAGTAATAACCAAATAAAGAGTGGACAAAAAATTTAAATAGACATTTATGAAAAGAAGACATACAAATGTGAAACAGGCAAATGAAAAGGTGCTCCAGATTACTGATCATCATCGAAAGGCAAATCAAACCCAAAATGAGATATCATTTCACCCTAGTTAAGGTGGCTTTTATTCAGAAGTCAGAAAAAAACAAATGCTGGTGAGTATGTCGAGTGAAGGGAACCCTTGTACACTGCTGTTGGGAGTACATTTAAGGACAGTTTGGATGTTCCTGATATAACTAAAAATAGAGCTACTATATTGTCCAGCAATCCCACTGCTCATTATATGCCTACAAGAAAAAAAATTAGTAAATCAAATTCCTATTGGCACTCTCATGTTTGCTACAGCAAGGTTTATAATAACCAAGATTTGGAAGGAACCTAAAAGTCCATCAACAGATGACTGGATAGAGAAAATGTGGTACATATACACAATGGAGTACTATTCAGCTGTAAGAAAGAATGAGAGCCTTCCATTTGCAATAACATGAATGGAACTGAAAGCCTTTATGTTAAGTGAAATGTCAGGCACAGAAAGAGAAATGTCACATGTTCTCACTATTTGTGGGTGCTAAAATTCAAAACAATTGGTGTCATAGAGGTAGAGAGTATAAGGATGGTTACCAGAGGCTGGGAAGGGCGGGGAGGGAACAAGGGGATAGTGGGGATGCTAAATGGGTAAAAAAACAATTGTTAGAAAGAATGAATAAGACAGCATTTGATAGCTCAACAGGGTGATTATAGTAAAAAATAATTTAATTACACACTTAAAAAAACTAAAAGAGTATAATTGGATTGTTTATAACACAAGCTATAAATGCTTGAGGGGACAGATACCCCGTTTTTTATTATGTATTACTCATTGCATGACTGCATCAAAGTGTGTCATGTACCCCCATGAATATATACACCAACTATGTACCCACAAAAATAAATTGAAAATTGAAATTGAAATTAAAATTAAAACAAAACGGATGAGAGTATAATGAGGCATGTGTGACCCATGGCTTGAACTAGCTTTTCAGGTTAACTTTGGAAAGTCCTTATCCAAGAAGAGAGGTCCATTTAATCAACAGGGGATTAGACATTTATTTTTAGTTTATAAATGGAAAAAAGAAGGATTTTAAATCTTGAGCCATAGTTCTCAGTCAATCAATCATTGCAGGGAACTCTGTTCTTTACTCTGGAGATAAACACTAGTTTTCTTTTCCATGGAATAACATCGCATTTCAAAATGTGGGAAAACATCTTGCAACTAAGAGGTGTGGCCTTATTAAATTTGATTTGGTTTCCATTGTAATTAATTTAATCATATGTGTTCTAGAGTTTGTCCTCAGTCTTCCCCTAGTATAGGCCCATGATCTGTTGAATGTGCTCAGCTCCCTGCTCAACAGCAGGAAATCAGAATTATTTAAAAACCTCATTGTGGCTGGGAGTGGTGGCTCTCGCCTGTAATCCCAGATATTTGGGAGGCCAAGGTGGGCAGATCGCTTGTTGTCAGGGGTTTCAGACCAGCCTGGCCAACAGAGGGAAACCCTATCTCTACTAAAGATACAAATATTAGCTGGGTGTGGTGATTCATGCCTGTAATCCCAGCTACTTGGGAGGCTGAGGCAGAAGAATTGCTTGAACCAGGGAGGCACAGGTTTCAGTGAGCCAAGATAGTGCACTGCATTGCAGCCTGGGCAACAGAGCAAGACTCTTTCTCAAAATAATAATAATAATAATAATAATAATAATAATAAATAAGTAACAATAAAAATCTCATTTTGTTTCAAACAAAATTTCTTTTGAATATCAACTGTATCAACTTGCATATTAACTGTAATCATTTTGTTTATTTGATATCCAATCTTGAGAAATCTTTGAGGAGTAATTTCACTCTTTTCTGCCATTTTGAAAAATATACCAAATGCCATTAAACAAAATGCACAAAATTCCTGAGAAATACATTTTCTCCTTGAGGAGTAGACTTGCTGTGTTAGAGGAACTCATGGTTACCTAGCTTCTAGTTTAATAAACATGACTAGAATATTCTATCTTAATATGAGTAGCTAGGTACTCACAGGGCATCTAGAAGACTAATGTTCATGGTCTGAAAATAGTCACTTTTTTAACTGGCCACAAATTACAATTGCAGAATATTTGTGGTCATACAAGACATCTTCCAACAAGCCTGAAAAATGTATAAATGTCCTAGGAGTGCAGCATTTTTTGTAAGGATATTATTAATGAGCTAGCTTAGGTCAATGGGTTAATGGTTATTGTTAAAACGAATAGCCACGACTTTAGTGACTACATCTGCACCTTCCAAGTTTAATTATAACTCTTTATCTTTATAGTTACTTATAAGTAGAGACACTAACAAAAGACAATGCATTCCTGCTCTTGTTTTCTGAGGATGTCCAACTCTGTAATGGAGTAATTTCTAATAAACTTGCTTCTTTCACTGTGCTCTCTAACTCACCTCAAATTTTTTCCTGCAGAAGATCTAAGAATCCTACTTTGTGGTCTGTATCATGACCCTCTTTTCCAGCAACATCTTTCAGCAACACCATGAACGGACAACAAGACAAGACCCCCACTCCAAGGGAAACAATCCACACAGAATCAATCAGCTGACACCTGGCAAGTGGGCTGTCTTTTAGAGTCGTGAAGCCATTCTGGTGGGCAAGAATATTATTCACTATTATAATACTCAGATTAGAGGCCAAGCCCACAGGGTTAGAGGCCCTGGGGAATATTGAGAAGAATGGATTTGGCTAAACAAGATGTTTGCCACTTTCCCTTTTTGGACTGTCCACCTTGTGCTTTTGGTCCCTCAACTGAGTGCTCTACATCTTGTCACCTTTCTGCTTATCGCCTCTGTTTTGCAGTAGTCTGGAGGCTGCCCCAGGACAGAGGCCCCAAACAATTTAGCTTTTACTTTCCTCAGCGATCATCTGACTCTTAACTGACTGCTTGTTTAATTTGCCACTTATCCAAGTAACATTGAAAAAAAGAATTGTCTTGGAACCTAGTAATTTTGTACCTTAATTATCAGAAAAGATCAGCAGTAACCTCTACATCATGACTGAAGTTGAAATGTGGTATTTAAGAGCTCTACATGATAAGATCAGATATGCCTGTTTAGTGACAGCCTCTTTTATGACAACACTTTGCAAACAATTACCCTCAAGATGGAGAACATGAGACTTTTTCTTAACAGTTTTCTCTCATTTCTTAACCATAACGCCATCTTTGATGAGCTGGTATAGGGCAGCTGGACCCTGCTTTCTTAACCCAGCAGGTCACTTTTTCCTGAGAGAGTTTTGTCAGATTTGTCGTAGCAGTGTGAAAATGGACTAATACCATCAGAGTGAACAGGCAACCTAAAAAATGGGAGAAAATTTTCGCAACGTAGTCATCTGACAAATGGCTAATATCCAGAATCTACAATGAACTCAAACAAATTTACAAGAAAAAAACAAACAACCCCATCAAAAACTGGGCAAAGGATATGAACAGACACTTCTCAAAAGGAGACATTTATGCAGCCAAAAGACACATGAAAAAATTCTCATCATCACAGGCCATCAGAGAAATGCAAATCAAAACCACAATGAGATACCATCTCACACCAGTTAGAATGGAGATCATTAAAAAGTCAGGAGACAACAGGTGCTGGAGAGGATGTGGAGAAATAGAAACACTTTTACACTGTTGGTGGGACTGTAAACTAGTTCAACCCTTGTGGAAGTCAGTGTGGCGATTCCTCAGGGATCTAGAACTAGAAATACCATTTGACCCAGCCATCCCATTACTGGTTATATACCCAAGGGATTATAAATCATGCTGCTTTAAAGACACATGCACACGTGTGTTTATTTTGGCACTATTCACAATAGCAAAGACTTGGAACCAACCCAAATGTCCAACAATGATAGACTGGATTAAGAAAATGTGGCACATATACACCATGGAATACTATGCAGCCATAAAACATGATGAGTTCATGTCCTTTGTAGGGACATGGATGAAATTGGAAATCATCATTCTCAGTAAACTATCGCAAGGACAAAAAACCAAACACTGCATGTTCTCACTCATAGCTGGGAATTGAACAATGAGAACACATGGACACAGGAATGGGAACATCACACTCTGGGGACTGTTGTGGGGTGGGGCTGGGGGGAGGGATAGCATTAGGAGATATACCTAATGTTAAATGACGAGTTAATGGGTGCAGCACACCAGCATGGCACATGTATACGGATGTAACTAATCTGTACATTGTGCACATGTACCCTAAAACTTAAAGTATATATATATATATAAAAGAAAATGCACTAATACATTACAATATACAAGTTACAGCCTTCCTATTTTCCCTGTTTGTTCTGACTCTTATTTTGCAGCTTCATTTGTTTTATAGAAGAGAAACTAAGAGGGAGGAAATACATTATATATAGGCTTCTCTGATGCTTGGTCAGGATAAAAATTTAAAATGGGCTTCTATATGTTTGATGGAGGAAAAGACAAAACAGGGATGGCACATAATTGATTACCCTTTTAATGCTAGTTACTCTTAATATTAGGCTTTTCTTAGCTGGGTCTGAACTTCCCCTGCCAGTCCGAGCACCCCATAAGAACACAATCAGATTCCTTCCAGTTCTAGTGAGGTGTGCAACATATTATTAATTTCTTCTAGTTTTCCAGGGTTATGTAGTGTCCTCTCATCATCTTCTCCCTGCCCTTCGAGTCCTGTCTTATGTACATACCCCACTCTCGAAACACCCGAGCTTCACCAGAACAACATGTAGTGTGGCCTCTTATCAGCTGGCAAAGTTGAATATTTGCCCTCTCTGGGAAGTGACAGATGATAATAGGGACACTATATTGAAGGAGTGGCCCGTCTCTCCACACCTGTGAGCGTTTCTCGTCAGGTAGAACTAGAGGCTTGTGAAAAGAGACGCAGAGACAAAGTATAGAGAAAAAGTGGGCCCAGGAGACAAGAGCTCAGCATACGGAGGACCAGCGCCGGCACCAGTCTCTGAGTTTCCTTAGTATTTATTGATCATTATCGGGCATTTCTCGGAGAGGGGGACGTGGCAGGACAATAGGGTAACAGTGGAGAGAGGGCCAGCAGGAAAACATGTGAACAAATGTCTCTGCAACATAAACAAGGTAAAGAAAAAAGTGCTGTGCTTTTGATGTGTATATACATAAATATCTCAATTACTTAAAGAGCAGTATTTCCTCCAGCATGTCTCACCTCCAGCCCTAAGGCAGTTTTCTCCTGTCTCAGTAGATGGAATATACAATCGGGTTTTACACTGAGACATTCCATTGCCCAGGGACGAGCAGGAGACAGATGGTTTTGTCTTACCTCAACTGCAAAGAGGCTTTCCTCTTTTACTAATCCTCGTCATCACAGACCGTTTACAGGTGTCTGGCTGGCGGATGGTCAGGTCCTTCCCTTCCCATGAGGCCATATTTCAGACTATCACATGGGGAGAAACCTTGGACAATACCTGGCTTTCCTAGGCAGTTGTCCCTGTGGCCTTCCGCAGTGTTTCGCGTCCCTGGGTACTTGAGAATAGGGAGTGCTGATGACTTTTAACAAGCATGCTGCCTTCAAGCATTTGTTTAACAAAGCACATCCTTCATATCCCTAAATCCATTAAACCTAGAGTCGACACAGCACATGTTTCTGTGAGCACAGGGTTGGGGCTAGGGTTACCGATTAACAGCATCTCAAGGCAGAAGAATTTTTCTTAGTACAGAACAAAATGGAGTGTCTTATGTCTACTTCTTTCTACATAGACACAGTAAAAGTCTGATCTCTCTTTCTTTTCCCCATACTATATAGGTAAATGTACACTTTTCTATATCTGAATTAGCCATATGCAAGGAAAAACTAAAACAGTTTTCAGAGGTTCCGGGAAAATTCATAGACAAATTTAAAAGGCTAACCTTGACATATGATCTGACCAGACAGGATTTGCATATATTTATGTTCGCCTGCTGCATGGTAGAAAAGCAGTGCATTATGGGAGTGGCTAGAGCACATGCTAATAGGGTGGCAACCTGCAACCAGGGGCATGACACCTATAAAGTAGGAGGCACAGCAGTGCCTGACTAGGACCCAAAAGAACTAGAATCTAGAAAAAACAAATGAATTAGGAAGAAAGTAGGATATAGAGAGAAAAAATTATGATTCACTCCGTGAAGGAATAAAAAAAAAGTGTGATACAGCTTTTTAATTTTAATAAAGTCTGGAAAATTATTCAGGGAAAAGATGAAAACCTAGCCTTATTACAACGGTGGATAATTTAGACCTTGAGGAAATACACTAACACTGACCCTGACTCCAAAAAGGGACAGGCATTTCTAGGAGTTTAATTTATAGCACGGTCTCCTTCTTATATCTGCAGGAAGCTGCCAAAAGCAGCCTTAGGCTTCCAGACTCCCATGGATCAGATTTTAGACTTGGATTCTGCAGTTTTCCATCAAAGGAATTGAGCAGAGAAAACATAAAATAAAGCAAATCTTCCAAGAGGCCCAGTTCTAGCTGCAGCCTTGTGCTCTCCACCAATTCAGAGGCAGCCCCTTAACCCCTGGCCTTCACAGAGGAAGTGAGAAGGTGAAAATCGCAGTATGTGCCTCTGGGTCACTGCGCCTTGTGTATAAATCTGTGTGACTTCTGTAGGAAGGTAAGCCTCTGCCGAAGGAAATGCACTGTGCTTCCAAGGGAGCCATCATCAGAGCCCAGCAGACTCAAAAGTGGCAGGGCCTGATACTTCCTACCTCCACTCCCATTGGACTACTAGCTATCGAGAGATGGAGGATCCTCAGGTGGCTCTTGAAGTAGCAGGTAGGAGTATTAACTTCGTATTAGTACTCTGTACTGATTTAATACAATGGTCTCCTGTCTTCTCATGATGGACAAGCCCCAAAACACTCCTTTTTGTATCTTCTAAGTTGTCCTCCAGAGCCTCTAGGTTTCTTGCCTGCCTTTTTAGTACTGTCTGATTGCCTGACCTCTTACTGGGAAGAGATTTATTGACTGAGGACACCAAGTCATGGTCACCTTCACAGATCATAAAGCATAGAAACTGTTACTTTTGTTCCTGACCCATCGGGGAAAAATAAGTTAAGAATGAGCTGTCACATTTACCACCTGAGGTGTTGTCTTAAGTAAATCTTGAGGTTTGGGCCACACAGGCTCTGGGAAACGCACTAAACACCTCCCCCATTGAAATCCAACTTCACCCTAGTACTCCTCGACCTCAGAAGAGACAATATATTTTAAGGCAAGAAGCATGAGGGGAAATTCAACCCCTTATTGCCAAATTCTTGCCATATGAGTTATTAAGCCCATGAGAGTCTCCTTACAATACTTGCATGTTACCAGATAAAAAGCCTAATGGCAAGTACAGATTTGTCAGAACCCTTAGAGGATTAAGAAATGCAGTTGTCTCCATACACCTCATTGTCCCCAATACTTATGATGTCCCAGGGGATGCAAACTGGTTTACATTCTTAAATCTGAAAGATGCACTTTTCTGGATCTCAATGCATCCAGATTCATAATATGTTTGCCTTTGAATGGACTGATCCAGATATGCATTCAGCCACAAAACTAACCTGGACAGTCATCTCTGAAGGGTTCTGGGATAGCCCCCACTTATTTGAAATTACTCTAGCTAAGGACTTAACAAATCTATAATTGGAAAGGGACACAATTATTCAGTATGTAGGTGACTTTCTCATTGCTAACCCAACTAAAGAAGACTCATAATAATAATGTTAAGTTGGTAAATTTCCTGGGAACTTGCAGATATAGGGCATCACCACACAGAGCTCAGATTTTGACTGAAAGACTTAAATATTTGGAATCTGTTTTAACCTCTGGAACTGATCAACCTCCCTAGAAGATAAAAAAGTTATTTTAGTCACCCAACAGTCCCTGTCCAAAAAATGACTGTGGGCTTTTTTAAGAGATGGCTGGGTACTGCTGCTTAGGGGTGCCCAGATTTGGGCATGTAGCCAAGCCTTTATATGATACACTAAAGGGAAAGATTTAGAGCTCCTAGAATGTAATGAGAACTGCAAGCAAACCTTCAATACTCTCAAGGAGAAATTGGGCTCTGCTGCAGCCATGGGAGTCCCCAAGTTGGATGAACCATTTTTTCTTTATGTGACCGAAAATCAAGGCATAAGCCTTGGGTAATCTTGTCCTAAAACTGGGGGACCTTCCAAGGCCAGCAGCCTAATTTTCTAAGCAGATTGACAAGGTGGCCTCAGGGTGGCCTTGATGTCTTAGAGCTATTTCCACTACCACTTTTCTAGCAGGCAAAGCTAATAAACTAACATTAGAACAGCACCTACAGGTTTTTGACCCCACACCAAGGGAAGGTGGTCCTAGAAGCTAAAGGGCAGCAGTGAATAATAAGAGAACATTTATGAAAGTATCAGGGCTTATTGCTAGACACTCCAGACATAACCCTTAAAGCCTGCCAAACCATAAACTCAGCTACTTATCTGCCAGAGTCCACAGGTTCTTCTAGCCTTTCTGGTATACAGGTTGTATTAGTCTGTTCTCATGCTGCTAATAAAGACATATCTGAGGCTGGGTAATTTATAAAGAAAAGAGGTTTAATTGACTTACAGTTCCACATGGTCAGGGAAGCCTCACACTCATGACAGAAGGCAAATGAGGAGCAAAGTCACATCTCTTACATGGCAGCAGGCAAAAGAGCTTGTGTAGGGAAACTCCCCTTTATAAACCCATCAGCTGTAATCCCAGCACTTTGGGAGGCCAAGGCAGTGGATGACCAGAGGTGAGGAGTTCGAGGCCAGCCTGGCCAACATGGTGAAACCCTGTCTATACTAAAAGTACAAAAATTAGACAGGCATGGTGGTAGGCGCCTATAATCCCAGCTACTCGGGAGGCTGAGACAGGAGAATCGCTTGAATCCAGGACTCAGAGGTTGCAGTGAGCCAAGATCATGATAATGCACTCCAGCCTGAGCAACAGAGCAAGACTATGTCTCAAAAATAAATTAATAAATAAACCATCAGATCTCATGAGGCTTATTCACTGTCACAAGAACAGCATGGGAAAGATTCATCCCCCGATTCGATTGCCTCCCACTGGGTCCCTCCCACGAAATATAGGAATTATGGGAGCTACAATTCAAGATAAGATTTGACTGGGGACACAGCCAAAGCATGTCACAAGTTATGAAACAAATTTTTTCTAGCAGGCCAGACTTAAGAAAGATGAGCCCCTTGACCATCCCAAGGAAGATTGGTTAACAGATGTAAGTTGTTTTATGCATCAGGAAAACAAGAAGAGTAGGTATGCTATTAGTAGTAGGCACAAGTCTTGCTGGCCTCGACCTCAGCTCAAAAAGCTGAGTTAATTGAACTTACTCAGCCCCTGCAATTGGGAAAGGATTTAAAAGTTAACATTTACACTGATTCCAAGTATGACTTTTTAGTGCTTCATGCTTATTCTGTAATTTGGAATGTGTAGGGACTCCTGACCCGCAAGGGATTTTCCATACAACATCATTCAAATTTTGTGCTTGTTAGAATGCTGCTTTGCTGCCAAAATGTGACTATAATTAATTGCAGAGGACATCAAAAGAGAGACTGACCATGTAAAAAGAAATGCCCTTGTAGATGCCACAGCCAAGGCCCCTGCACTGAAAGGGCCAATGAAGCTTATGGGCGTGCTTTACAGCACACATAGAAGTGGGCCAGAACACTCTGAAGAAGAACAAAAATGGGCCAGGGTTTGCATTTCAGTCCAGGGCCCCTCTGGCTGGCTGAATGATGTTAATAAATTACTAATGCCAAGTACCAATCATAGGAATATAATTCAGCACTTTCATTATACTTTTCACCCTAGAAGGGATTCTTGGTTTCTGTTAGTGTCTCATTTGTTTATAGGGGTAAATCTTTTCAAGACACCAAAACAGGTGACTCAGCCCTGTGAGCTCTTTGCCTGACATGACCCAAATGGCCAGCAATTTTCTCCTTCTCCAGGTAAACCTGTCCAAAATTGAGGACCTCTCCAGGTGAGAACTGGCAACTCTAGTTTACTCTGATACCTTTCTGCAGGAGATTCAAATATTTGCTAATGCTTACTGATACCTTCACCGGTTAGATCGAGGTATTTCCCACCCCATCTGAAAAATCTTTACCAGAAGAAATATCTCCTCAGTTTGGGTATTCTAAAAGCCTGCAAAGTGGCCATGGCCCGTCTTTCACAGCAGGTGTATCCCGACACCTATCCTCAGCTTTAAGAATCCAATATTACCTTCACTCTGTGTGCAGACCGCAGTCCTCCGGAAAGGTGAAAGGGCTAATCCTACTCGAAAGAAGAATGTCGCTAAATCAGACGCCTGACTATCTCTAACACCCATAGCTTACTGTGGGTTTGAACTGTTCCAAAGTAAAACTTATAATTAAATCCTGTTGAGTTAACATTCGGAAGACCTTTCCTAAGCACAGATCTCCTAATAGATGAAAAGACTCATCAATTACAACAATATGTTATCAATCTAGGACAGGTGCAAAGGCACTCTGTGAATATGGAAACAAGAGTCTTCCCCTCCCACATGGGAGGAAAATTCAGTTTCAGCTCAACTAGGGATTTAGTCTTACTAAAGATGGGGGAGGAAGTTCTCCAACTGACCAGCTTTCCCCAACGTGGAAAGGACCACAGCAAGGACACCTGAGCTCTCCAATAGACGTTCAACGCCAAGGGATTCACAGGTGGGTACACGTGTGTGGAAGTAAAGCTGTTACTTATCTGGGAGCCGAATCCAAGGCTGAGAGAGGTGGGCGCGGGGCGATTTCAGCGTTGGTGGAGCGCGGGCTGGGTAGCTATGCGTCTGCTCCTCCTTCTCTCTTTCTCCTGCCGCTGTAATCCCGCCTTGGCCATGAAGGAAATCGTGCTCAGGCAGGCCAGGCGGTACGGAACCAGATCGGCGACAAGGTTGTATTTGACTCCATAAAAATTAAAATTTTGTATGAGAGAAAACTGCCTCTAAGTCAAAAGTCAAAAGACTGGGGAAATAGATCTGCAACATACAAGACAGAAAAAAAGCTAATTTGGGATATATAGATATATATAGATATATATAGATATATATAGATAGATAGATAAATAGATATATTTAAATATCCGTTTTTAACACCATTTAAAAAAAATCGTCGTTTCCCCATTGAAAATTGTTGACGCCCTTGTTAAAAATCATGACCACATTTTTTGGTTCTTTATTTCTATTGCATTGGTCTTTGTGTCTGTCTCTATGCTGGTACAGCATTGTTTTGCGTACTGAAGTTTGAAACCAGTTGTTAGTCCTATAACTTTGTTAGTTTTTAACATTGATTTGGCTGCTTGGGGTTTTTTGAGATTTCATCTGAATTTTAGAAGAGGTTTTTCTATTTTTGCAAATATTGGAATTTTTGTAGTGATTTCATTGAATCTGTAAAAGACTATAGATAACAATGGCACCTTGACAAGATTTTGTCTTCCCGTCCATAAAAACATGATGTCTTTTCATTTATTTGTGTCATCTTTAATACTTTCATGCCATGTTTATAGTTTTTGCTGTACAGGTTTTTCATTTCCTTGGTTAGGTGGGGTTCTAAGTATTTTATTCTTTTGATGCTGTCATACATGAGACTGTTGTCTTGATTTCTTCTTCAGATAGTTTATTGTTATTGTAGAAATACAACGGATTTTTGTGTATTATTTTGTATTCTGCAGCTTTGCTGAATTTTATTTATTGCATCTGAGAGTTTATTTCACAGAAACTAAAAGATTTTTAATATGTAAGGCTATGTCATCTGCAAACAGATAATTTTACTTTTTAAAAAATTGGAATATCTTTAATTCTTTTACTCACCTTATTGTTTAACTAGAACCTTCAGTACTATATTAAATAGAAGTAGTAAAAGCAGGCATCCTTGTTTTTGCTCTTAGGGTAAAAGCTTTCAGTCTTTCACCATGTTAGCTGTGTTTTTTTGTTTTGTTTTGTTTTTTGTATGGCATTATGTTAAGGGTTTTCTTTCTTTTTATAGTTTATTAAGTATATTTTATCATGAATGTGGGGTAAATTTTGACAAATGCTTTTTCTTCTTTGATTAAGATGATCACATGAGGGTTTTTTCCTTCTTTATGTTAATGTGATATTATGCTGATTTTCATGTGTTGGATCATACTTTTATTTCAGGAGACAATTATACTCATTCATAGTTTATAAACCATTTAATGTACTGCTAATTTTTAGTTGGTGGTATTTTGTTGAAGATTTTTGCATCAGCATTTATAAGGGATGTTTGTTTGTAGTTTTCTTATGGTGCATTTGTCTGGCATGGTATCAGGGTAAAACTAGCCTCATAGAATAAGTTAGAAAAAATTACCTCCTTTTCAACGTTTTGAAAAAGTTTAAGAAAAAGTGGTGTTAATTCTGCTTTAAACATTGGGAAGAATTCAACAGTGAAGCCATCTGGTCCAGGCTTTTCTTTGTTGCAGGGTTTTTGATTACTGATGCAATGTTCCTGCTGAATCTCCTTGCTGAATAGGTTTATTCAACTTTTCAGATTCAGTCTTAGTAGATTTTTTGTTTCTAGGAATTTGTTCATTTTATTTAGGCTATTCAATTTTTTAGTGTATAGTTCCTTATGGTACCCTCCTACATCCCTTTTTTACTCCAAAAATTTGTTAGTAATGTACCCATTTTATTTTTGAGTTTAGTAATTTGAATATTCCCTTTTTTCTTAGTCAATCTAGATAAAATTTTGTCAGTTTTGATCTTTTTCAGAGAACAAACTTGGTTTTGTTGATTTTTGATATTGTTTTTCTAGTCTCTATTTCACTTATTTCCACTGCTATCTTTATCACTTTTTTAATTTTGCTAGCTTTTAGTTGTCCCTCTTTAACAGTCTCTCTTTTTCCCTCTGTTTTTAGTTCCTTAGGAGTAAAGTTGTTGATTTGGTATCTTATTTTTTATAGTCACTTATAGCTATAAATTTTTCCCTTATGGTACTGTTTTTGATGTATCTCTTAACTTTTGGTATTTCATGTTTTTAATTTGTCTCTAGATATTTTCTATTTTCTCTTGTGATTTCTTCTTTTATCCATCCTTGAGTGTTTCATGCCTATATTTTTAGACATAAAATGTGTAACCTACAAAATTTTCTTGATTTGTTAGTTCTATTTGTTGTAAGTTTTTATTTCAGAATTAAATGTGTGTATCAACATTTGTTATGTTCTCATAAACTTTGTAATACATGGAGATTCCGGGTCCACTTATGTAAGTCTCTACATGAATATTATTTTGAAACATTTAACCTTCTGTTTTAATATTTCAAAGGTCTAAATGAAATTGAGATTTTGGTTTCTGAGATGAAATCATTGTAGATGACTGAGAAACGCTTAAAAATTAGCCAAAACTTAAAATTAAGTAAAGTTTACCTTCAATATTCAACCTGAATAAGTCACTCTGTATTGCTGGTAATAAAGGATAAGTCTTTAATGGTATAAAAGGAAACTTCAGAGAATTTTTTTCCCCAGTTGACATATAAATTAAAAGATGTAAAAACTTTTTATGGCCTTATGCATTTTTTACTTTAGAATTCCAACATTTTATGGTTAAAATTTTTCCAAACAGATTCCTTTGTATTTGAAAGACAGTTTTTTAGTTGAAATGTTTAAGCAGTTAAATAAAGCCATGAAAGTTTCTTGAACTTGTGGGAATCCGTGAGAAAATCTGACATTGTGTTCTATTCTCTTGGAAGGTATAAATATCGTTTGAATTCTGTTTTGCTGACAAGAAATATCCTGAGCAAGGCTACCTGGGACAATGACCTCACACATGGAAAATGTTGGAGCCCATGTGTTTCCAATCCGCTTTTTTTCCAAAAATTAGGGAAGTTCAGTTTTACCTTTGATACCCTCTGTTACTACCAATCCCAATGCCAGGGCTGTCCTACTTCTACAAGTGACAATGACAAATATAGGCCAGAAAAAAGATGAGCTGATGGCATTCCCAGCTTATTACCTCTCCTTGGGGGCCTTATCTTACCTACATGGATTCAACTCATAGACTCAGCTGGGTGAGGATCTATTATTCAGCTACATTAGAAGTGACTGCTTAAGACTCAGGTGTGTGGTGAAATGAGGCAGAATTTTCTCAATGGAGTGTTAGGAGAATTTTCCCCTCATAATTACCATCTTACTATCACTAAATCATAGCTAAAATGAGGAAATTGTTCAAGAAGAAATAGAAATGTAATCTTATGAGGACATAAATTTAGAGATTTGTGGAGAGCTCTTCATAATTTAATGGTGTTCTCTTTGAGCTGAGATTATAGTTGACTTTTCATTATAATATATTAGCTGTTCCAGACTATGCATTTATGTAAAGTTTTCTTTGTTGTACTTTAATTTCTGTGATACATGAGCAGAGCATGCAGGTTTGTTACATAGTTATTCACGTGCCATGGTGGTTTGCTGCACCCATCAACCCGTCATCTACATAGGTATTTCTCCTAACGCTATTCCTCCCCTAGCCTCCCACCCCATGACAGGCCCCAGTGTGTGATGTTCCCCTCCCTGTGTCCATGTGTCCTCACTGTTCAACTCCCACTTATGAGTGGGAACATGCAGTGTTTGGTTTTCTTTTCTTTTTTCTTTTTCTTTCTCTCTCTCTTTTTTTTTTTTTTTTGAGACAAAGTTTCACTCTTGTTGCCCAGGTTGGCGTGTAATGGCGTGATCTCAGCTCAACACAACCTCTGTCTCCTGGGTTCAAGCGATTTTCCTGCCTCAGCCTTCCAAGTAGCTATGATTAAAGGTATGTGTCAAAATTCCTGGCTAATTGTTTGTATTTTTAGTAGAGACGGGGTTTCTCCATGTTGGTCAGGCTGATCTCAAACTCCCCACCACAGCCTCCCAAAGTTCTGAGACTACAGGCATGAGTCACTGCTCCTGGCCTGGTTTTGTTTTCTTTTCTTTTGTTAGTTTGCTGAGAATGATGTTCTCCAGCTTCATCCATGTCCCCGGAAAGGACATAAATGCATAGTATTCCATGGTGTATATGTGTCACATTTTATTTATCCAGTTTATCATTAATGGGCATTTGTGTTGGTTCCAAGTCTTTGCTATTGTGAACAGTGTTGAAATAAACATGCAGTGCTGAAATAAACATACAGTGCATGTGTCTTTATAGTATAATAATTTATAATGCTTTGGGCATATACCCTATAATGGGATTGCTGGGTCAAATGGTATTTCTGGTTCTATGTCTTTGAGGAATTTTCACACTGTCTTCCACAATGACTGAACTAATTTACACTCCTACCAACAGTGTAAAAGCATTCCTATTTCTCCACAGTCTCATCAGCATCTGCTGTTTCGTGACTTTTTAATAATCGCCATTCTAACTGGCGTGAGATGGTATCTCATTGTGGTTTTGATTTGCATTCATCTAATGACCAGTGATGATGAGCTTTTCTTCATGTTTGTTGGCCACATAAATGTCTTCTTTTGAGAAGTGTCTGCTCGTTTTCTTTGCCCAATTTTTGATGGGGCTACTTTTTCTTGTAAATTTGTTTAAGTTCTTTGTGGATTCTGGATATTAGCCCTTTGTCAGACAGATAGATTGCAAAAATTTTCTCCCAATCTGTAGGTTGTCTGTTCACTCTGATGATAGTTTATTTTGCTGTGCAAAAGCTCTTTAGTTTAATTAGATCCCATTTGTCAATTTGGGCTTTTGTTGCCATTGCTTTCGGTGTTTTAGTCAGAAAGTCTTTGCCCATGCCTATGTCCTGAATGGTATTGCCTAGGTTTTCTTCAATGGTTTTTATGGTTTTAGGACTTATGTTTAAGTCTTTATTCCATCTTGAGTTATTTTTTGTATAAGGTATAAGGAAGATGTCCAGTTTCAGTTTCTGCATATGGCTAGCCAGATTTCCCAACATGATTTATTAAATAAGGAATAATTTCCCCATTGTTTGTGTTTGTCAGGTTTGTTAAAGATCAGATGGTTGTATGTGTATGGTCTTATTTCAGAGTTCTCTATTCTGTTTCATTGGTTGTTTTTGTACCAGTACCATGCTGTTTTGGTTACTGTAGCATTATAGTGCAGTTTGAAGTTGGGTAGTGTGATGCCTCCAGCTTTGTTCTTTTTGTTTAGATTTGCCTTGTCTATTTGGGCTCTTTTTTGGTTCATGAGAATTTTAAAATACTTTCTTCTAATTCTGTGAAGAATGTCATTGGTAGTTTAATGGGAATAGCATTGAATTCTTTTATAAATTACTTTGGGCAGTATGGACATTTTCAGGAATGAATTCTTCCCTATCCATGAGCATGGAATGCTTCTCCATTTGTTTGTGTCATATCTGATTTCTCTGAGCAGTGGTTTGTAGTCCTCCTTGAAGAGCTTCTTCACTTCTCTTGTTAGCTGTATTCCTATGTATTTTATTCTGTTTGTAGCAATTGTGTAGGAAGTTCATTCACGATTTGGCTCTCTACTTGCCTGTTGTTTGTGTATAGGAATACTAGCAATTTTTGCACACTGATTTTGTATCCTGAGATTCTGTTGATGAGATTTATCAGCATAAGAAGCTCTTGGGCTGAGATGATGGGGTTTTCTAGATACAAGATCATGTCATCTGCAAACAAAGATAATTTGACTTCATCTCTTCCTATTTAAATACCTTTATTTCTTTCTCCTGCCTGATTGCCGTGGCCAGATATTCCCGTACTAAGTTGAATAGGAGTGGTGAGAAAAGCCATCCTTTTCTTGTACCAGTTTTCAAGGGGAATGCTTCCAGCTTTTGCTCACTCAGTATGATATTGGCTGTGGGTTTTTCATATATGGCTCTTATTATTTTGAGGTGTGATCTTTCAATACCTAATTTATTGAGAGTTTTAAACATGAAGGGATGTTGAATTTTATGGAAGGTCTTTTCTGCATCTATTGAGATAATCGTGTTGTTTTTGTGTTTAGTTCTGTTTATATGATGAATTGCATTTATAGATTTGCCTGTGTTGAACCAACCTTGTATCCCAGGGATGAAGCTGTCTTGATCATGTTGGGTCAAGGTACCCTTATCAGTATTAAGTTTAGTCTTTTTACATAATCCCATATTTCTTGAAGGCTGTGTTGTTCTTTCTTTTTTATTCTTCTTTCTCTATTCTTCTCTTCCTGTCTTAGACAGATAGTTTTGAAGCTCTGAAATTCTTTCCTCCACTTGGCCTATTCTGTGAGTGATAGTTGTGGTTGTGTTGTGAAGTTCTCATGTTGTGTTTTTCAGCTCCATCATGTCAGTTATGTTCCTCTCTAAACTGAATATTCTGGTTATCAGCTACTGTGTTCTTTTGTGATTTTTAGCTTCTTGCATTAAGTTAGAACGTGCTCCTTCAGCTCAGAGAAGTTTGTTATTACCCACCTCCTAAAGTCTACTTTTGTCAATTCAGCCATCTCAGCCTCGGGTCTATTCTGTGCCTTGTTTGGGAGGTGTTGTTTTCATTTAGAGGAGAAGACGCATTCTGCCTTTTTGAGTTTTCAGCTTTTTTGTGTTGATGGTTTCTCATCTTTGTGGGCTTATCTACCCTTGATCTTTGACGTTGCTGACCCTTGAACGGAGTTTTTAGTGGGGTCTTCTTGTTGATGTTTTTTTCTGTTTGTTTTTAACAATCAGACCATCTTCCCTAGGGCTAGGACTGCTGTGGTTTTGGGGGGTCCACTCTGGGCCCTAGTCACATCAGTCTCTCCTGCACCTGGAGGTATCACCAGTGAAGGCTGCAAAACTGCAAAGATGGTAACTTGATCCTTCCTCTGGGAGCACCAGTCTAAGAGGGTACTGACTTGATGCCAGCTGGAACGCTCCTGTAGGAGGTATCTGGAGACCCCTGTTGGGAGGTCTCACCCAGTCAGGAGAAACAGGATCAGGGACTGCTTAAAGAAGCAGTCTGGCTGCCCTTTGGCAGAGCAGGTGTGTTGTTCTGACCCCCAGGAGTCTCCAGAGCCAGCAGGCTGGAAAGATTCAGTTGGCTGAACTGGGGAGACAGCAGCTACCCCTCACCCTGGGGACTTCATCCCAGGGAGAAATCAGAGTTCTGTCCATAGAAATCTGGCTGGAGTTGCTAAAATTCTGATGGGGAGGCCCTGTCCAGTGAGGAGGGATGGATTTCGGTCTCACTTAAACAAGCAGCCTGGCCACGATCAGTCACAACAGCTGTACTGTGTTATAGGGTATTCCTCCTGGTCCCTAGTGCCAGCAGGCTAGAGTGGCCAACTCAAATCACAGATAGCAGCTGCCCCTCCCCCTGGGAACTCGGGCCACCTCTGGCTTTCTCCAGCCTGCTGCCAGTGGCCAGCTGGAATTCCAAGCCAATGGGTCTTGTTAGGTGCTATGGGAGTGGGGCCTCAGAATGTTGTCACTTGGCTCCCTGGATTCAGCCCCCTTCCTAGGGGAATGCACAGATGTATCTCCCAATTTGCTGGAATTCTTGGGGCAGAGTATGCAAAATTCCTGGGTTTCCATGCATGCCCCAGTAAGCCAGCAAGGACTCCACTGAGAATCCACATAGCTCTGTGCTTCAGACCCGAGTCCGTGGTGGCTGAACTCATGAAGGGATCTCCTGATTTGCAGATTGCAAAGATCCATCGGAGAAGCATGGTTTCCTGTGCAGAGTCGTACAATCACTCATGGCCTCCCTTGCCTGCGAGTGGGGACTTGGCTAGCTCCGTGCCACACCTGGGTGGGTCATCGACCCACTTGCTTTTCCTGACTCACTGTGGGTCGAGCTGTCTGCCTAGTCAGTCCCAAAGCAAGAAACTGAATACCTCAATTGAAGGTGCAGAATTCACTCGCAGTTTTCATTGCTCTCTGTGAAATCCACGGGCCACAGCTGCTTCTAATCAGCCAGTTTGGCCCCATCTA
Organism: Pongo abelii; assembly: GCF_028885655.2. Classification (NCBI taxonomy): domain Eukaryota; kingdom Metazoa; phylum Chordata; class Mammalia; order Primates; family Hominidae; genus Pongo; species Pongo abelii. The sequence continues at coordinate 6,772,404 of NC_071998.2, forward strand.
AAGTATGATTTCTTAATACATGAGATGTTTTAAATACGTAACAATAATTATATTTATCACAAATATATTTTGTCTCAATGTGATATACAAATTGCTAATAAATCATTTCTTTTTTGGTTACCACAAAGTTATCTGGAAATGTAACGTCTGCCATTTATAAAATTTTTGTAGAGTTAATAGAACTTTACTTGAAGGGAGGCTGGCAATATGCATCATGACTTCAGGCACTGCCAGTGAAGTTGTGGAGTTTGAAGTGGTACTCACATCTTGTTACTGGGATTATAAATTAGTACAAATTATATCAATTGTGATTAAACAAAATATACCAAAATTATAAATGGAAATACTCTCTGATTCAGCATTTTCATTTCCAGAAATTTACCCTACAGACATACTCATGATGCCTGGAATTATGTATGAATGGGAGAAAGTATTATACCACCTTTTTAATTAACAAAAGTCTAGAAATAACCTTAATGTTTATCAATCACATTAATGATTATCACCTTACTCTTTATTGAAATTATGATTATTCATATGATAGAATACTATGCAACTATTTAAAAAAATAAATTTTAAAAGGATGCTCAAAAATGATGTCCAAGATATGTTACAAATTAAAAAACCTGGGTGTAGAGCCAATTGTCTGATATGCCTCAATTCCTATAAAATCAGAATGTATATAAATGCATAGAGTATCTCTATTAACTGGTAACTGTTACAAAATTCAAAGTTAATGCAAACAAGCCCTTTCTTTTTTATGCTAAAACTCCAAGGAACTGCACAACATTTGAGGATTTCCAACACTTGCCAATCTACCTTTGAACCTACAGATTTTAGGAAATGAAGCTCTTGAAAAATGAAGCATTAATATTCCTAGCTACAGTTGTTTGGAACATAATTAGAATGGTCTATTCTTTGAAAGTCTGTAAAATTTGCTCATACAACCATCTGGGCCTAGTCCTTCCTTTGTTAAAGAATTTATTTTACTAGAGGTTTTATATTCTTCATGTTATAGTACTTCTTAGGTTTTCTATTTCTTCTTGATTCTTGAGTCAATTTTGGTACCACTTAGTACCCCACAGGGTGCTTGGGCTCAGAATATATCAGCCAAAGGAAGAGAGAAGAAAGGAAGGCAGGAAGGAGGGAAGAAGAAAGGAAGGAAGGAAGAGGATAAAGAAGGAAAGAGAGAAGGAAGGAAAGAATGAGAGAAGGAAGGATGGAGGGAGAGAAAGAGGGAAAGAGAAAAAAGAAAAGAAACAGGGAAGCAGGGAGGGAGAGAAAGAAGAAGGTAGATTCAGGAAGGAAGAAAGGAAGGGAGAGAGAGAGGGAGGGAGGGAAAGAAAGAGAGAAAGGTGAAAGGTAGGGATGGGAAGAGAAGAGGAGCCATCCACAGGGTACAGGCTGTTTGTTCACTCTTTTAGTTAACCCAGGCAGTTCTGCCTTTTAAATATTCCACCTTCTGCTATGAGTTACACTGTTCAATATTCATTCCTATGACCATTCAAAGGTCTATGTGTGCCCTGCTATGATGGAGCATGGGTTCAGCTCCCAAACTGAACTCTCAGCCAAAATATTCATGACTGGTCTCTCCCATATTCTCATCAATCCCCCATGTATGGTCTTCATGTGTCCCCCGGAGCTCAAGTGTTGGAAATTTAATCCTCTATGTGACAGTGTTGAGAGGTGGGGCCTAATAAGAGTGATTGGGTTATAAGATTCTGCCCCCATGCATGGATTAATGTCACTTTCTCAGGAATAGGTTAGTTATCTTGGGGGTGGGTTAGTTATCTTGGGAGTGGGCTTATATTAAAAGCAAGTTCAGCCCCTTTTGCTCTGTCTCTTTCTCAAAGTCTTGCTCTGCTGCCTTCAGCCATGAGATAACACAGCAAGAAGGCCCTCACCAGATGCAGACCCCTCATCCTTGTACTTCCTAGCCTCCAGAACTCTAAGAAATAAATTTATTTTCTTTATAGATTCCCTAGTCTATGGTATTCTGTTATAGCAGCACAAAATGAGTTAAGATGTCCCATTACATGGAGAGTGCTGATCCACAGCGTTGAGATCATTGACTTAGGAATTGGAGTCTTATACAACACCCCTACGGGAGTTGGCCTCCATATTCCCTAACTTCCAGGAATCTCAAATGGTGATCTCAGACCACAATATAGCACAGATATTTTGCATTTGGCAATATTGCCCACTTTTCCACAACTTTATCGTGGCAGCTTTGATGTGTTCACTTCTATGATCCCTGAAAGGATATGAGTTCAAGATCCTGCAAGGTTGCAATCCAAGGATAGAAGAGCCTAGACAAGAGTTACATCACCTGGTTGATCAGTGCAGAGATATGTCACAAAGCCCCCGTAGGCAGAGCCTAGTCAAGAGTTACATCACCTGGGTGACAGGCAAACAACAATGGCAACTTATTTTCATCCCCACTTCAGTCTTTGAGGTTAGACAGACCTGGATTCAAATCCAAGCTCCACCCCTCGCTGTGTGACCTTGCTTATGCTGCTATCCTCTCTGAGACTTGACTCTTCATTTGTAAAATGAGGATAAAGCCCCTTCTCTCAGGGGATGTGCCAAGGATGAAATGAGTCATGCATTGGTCAGGACAGGTGTTGCTGTGTAACAGACAAGCCCCCAAACCTCAGTGGCTTCAACAGCAAAGTTGACTTCTTTTCTTTTTTTTTTCAGGGGGTGGGTTGCGGTGGATGGAGTCTCACTCTGTCAGCCAGGCTGGAGTGCAGTGGTGCAATCTCAGCTCACTGCAACCTCCACCTCCTGAGTTCAAGAGATTCTCCTGCCTCAGTCTCCTGAGTAGCTGGGACTATAGGCGCCTGCCACCACACCTGGCTAATTTTTTGTGTTTTTAGTAGAGACGGGATTTCACTGTGTTAGTCAGGATGGTCTTGATTACCTGACCTCATGATCTGCCCGCCTCAGCCTCCCAAAGTGCTGGCTTTACAGGCGTGAGCCACCACACCGGGCCTTGACTTCTCCATTGATTTCACATCCATCACGGGTCAACAAGGGGGCTCTGGTGGTCGTAGTCATTCAGAGACTCAAACAGATAGACCCTTATCCCAGAAGATGCTCCCACAGTTCAAGAAACGGTGCAAAGAAAACACAATCAGCCATAAGCCACTTCTTAAATCCCCTGCCCGGAAGGGATACACATTTCTTCTGTCACAGCTGTTGCCCAAAATGTCTCAAGCGGCCAGGCACAGTGGCTCACATCTGTAATCTCAGCATTTTGGGAGGCAGAGGCAGGCAGATCACCTGAGGTCAGGAGTTCAAGACAAGTCTGACCAACATGGAGAAACCCTATCTCTACTATTAATACGAAAATTTGCCGGTTGTGGTGGCAGGTGCATGATAACCCCAGCTACTCTGGAAACTGAGGCAGAAGAATCACTTAGACCCAGGAGGCGGAGATTGCAATGAGCCGAGACCAGGCCACTGCACCCCAGCCTGAGTGACAAAGTGAGAGTTCATCTCAAAAAAAAAAAAAAAATCTCAGGGTATGTCTGAACTAGGAGGGTAGAAAGAATAGTCGTTTTCGCTGCCACCAACCATTGAAACAAAGATGCAGATCATTGACGTAAAATTACAGTTAGTTCTTTCCCACTCCTTTTCAGCTTCTCTTCATTGCTATGAGCCAGCGTCTCCAGTATCAGTTTTCAGTCTGTTTCCTCCCAACCCCTAGTGCACCTTTCAATACGTGCACTGTGATAAACTGGGAAACACTGTTCAATATACCCTCTGGAAGTGAACATTCTGCAGGCATCTAGGTAGAGGATGGAGAGACTGCAAGGGGCAGGAGCTCTCTGGCTGGACCTTGATCATGTTCAAGCCCCAACCACAGACCTAGGCATCGTACTTCAGCCACCTTGTAGCCTTGGCTTGCAACATCTCCACATGGAAACCAAAACGCAGCAGGGCCGATGTGATCTGAAAGATCCTGAAGTTTCCCAGACCCCCTCTTGTACCCCTTGCGCAACATGCACACAGTGACCTGTATTCCAGAGGGTCCGCACAGAGCTGCCTTTCCTTCTGCCAGACCCTGCGGGACTCACGCATTCTGGAGGCTTCCTGCCCTACAAAGGCAGCCAGATTCCCACCATTCATCCCTGCACCAGTGGTTCATGGCCAGCTTCCTCACCTGCACTCCAGAGGCTCATGGCCAGCTCGCTCACCTGCCCCAACGGCTCACGGCCTGCTCCATCCCCTGCACACCAGCGGCTCACGGCCGGCTCCCTCCCTGCATTCCAGCTGCTCAGGGCTGGCCCCGTCACCTGCACCAGCGGCTCACAGCAGTCTCCCTCCCACGCACGCCAGTGGCTCACGGCCGGCTCCCTCACTTGCACTCCAGTGGGTGGCCTAGTGCTTGTGCAAAAGCCCTGCCCAAATCCACAAACGTCCCTTGTGTGGTGGCTGAACCACATTTTATGACATCTGAACACCTTTCAATTCTGTGCTTCCTTGGGTACCTCCCTCTGCACTAGGGCACCTGGCAGAGTTGCTTTATGTCTTACAGTGACTCTTTTATCATAGTTTCAATCCTTTATACTACACTTCCCCGTTAGACCCACTATGTGGTTTCTATCTCTTGATGGGACCCAGGCTGCTACACAACTTAACCCATGCAATTGCACTTCATTAGTTCCTCACCATTGGCCCAAGATCATGCTCCACCACCCCTCTCTGCCCCCTGGCTTCCTTTCCTTAATTGAAACCCCTAAACGCCCTCTTTGGACCCAAAGCTTACCTGCTCTTCCTTCCCTATATTCTTGGCCAGACATAAAAATCTGATGCTCCGGCAAATGCAGAAATGGGGAGAAGGCAGGGGAATCATTTCTCCTCCCTTAGGTAAGTACTGAGAGTTATGTTATTCCATTGTGTGAGGAATAAAAAAATGAGGCATAGAGAGCTGCCGTGATTTGCCTGGACCAAGGACGTTGTCCTGGCAGATGTGAAACCAAGATTTAGGTGTCCCGAATGTCAGTCCAGCTCCTATGCCTTCAGAACGTGCCTTGGAGGGAGACACTGGGGGACCCCCCTCATGCTAAGCACTCAGGGGTACCCAGGTGCTGAGAGTGGGGACGTGACTGGCTGAGTTGACTCTGTCCAGTCCTCCTACACCAAATAAGGATGGAAACCCTCACATAATAGAAGTGAAGAGAGGGAACAAAGCCAGGAACTATTAAGAGGCTGATGCCTGGAAGGCCTGGGCAGAATGACAGGGAGATTGGAGCAGAACAGAGGCCGTAGATGGGGACAAGGGGAAGGAAGTGGACTCAGTGGCCAAATGGCACCTTCCATCTAGTCTTTGTGAACTACAATCATTCTGCCCTATGGTTCAACGAGTCCTGGAGAAAATGTGTTTTCTGCAGTCTGGGGAGGTGAGAATAAAACAATTCAGCCTTAAGAAGTTGAAAGCCCAGGAAATCATAGCACGTGGAGATGGGATTCATACTTAAACTTCCTGCCCTTGACTTCTGGTTTGGCCACGTGACTCACTTTGGCCAATGGATGTGGTAAAGTGGTAGTCTGCCCATTCTCAGCCTGGGTGGTAAGATGAGACCTTCACATTTCCCTTTGTTCTTTGCACTCCTGCCATTGCCATGAGAAGAAGGCACCCTGGTAGACCCCAAACCCAGGAGGATCAGAGACACTTGGAGCAGATCCAGCTCAGCCAACACAGTTTGAGCTGAAACCTCCCAAGCAACCCCTGCTCATGAGTGAGAAATGGTGGCCTATGGTCGTAGGCCTCTGAGGTGTGGGGTTACTTGTTACCAAGCAAGAGTTAACTAATAGAGATTTCTACCTCACATCCATACAAATCAAAGAACAAAGGAAATAAAACAGAATCTGAGAAACAGATTTCCAATTTTTAGAAGAAAACAGAGGACAGATTTTATGACACTAAGCAAAGAAAAGCTTTTTTTAATATGACACAAAACACAGACACCATAAAAGAAATTACTGATAAATTCAATCGTATTAAATGCAGAAGCTTTGATCTGACAAAAAAGGCAATGAATAAAGTTAAAACACAAAGACAGTGCATGATATGGTTTGGCTGTGTGTCCCCACCCAAATCTCATCTTGAATTGTCCTCCCATAATTCTCCTGTGTCATGGGAGGGACCTGGTGGGAGATAATTGAAATAATGGGGGTGGTTCCCCCATACTGTTCTCCTGGTAGTGAATAAGTCTCACGAGATCTGATGGATTTATCAGGGGGTTCCACTTTTGCATCGTCCTCATTTTTCTCTGGCCACTGCCATGTAAATAGTGCCTTTCACCTCCCACTATGATTCTGAGGCCTCTTCAGTCATGTGGAACTACAAGTCCAATTAAACCTCTTTTTCTTCCCAGTCTGGGGTATGTCTTTATCGGCAGTGTGAAAATGGACTAATACAGTGCACCAATAGGGAAAACATATTTGTAAGGTATTTGGCCAAAAAAGCATTGATATCCAGATCATTAAAATCAAAATTGGCCAGACGTGGTGGCTCATGCCTGTAATCCCAGCACTTTGGGAAGCTGAGATGGGTGGATCACCTGAGGTCGGGAGTTCGAGACCAGTCTGACCAACACGGAGAAACCCTGTCTCTACTAAAAATACAAAATTAGCCGGGCGTCGTGGCACTTACCTGTAATCCCAACTACTCAGGAGGCTGATTCAGGAGAATCGCTTGAACATGGGAGGCAGAAGTTGTGGTGAGCCGCGATCATGCCATTGCACTCCCACCTAGGCATCAAGTGCAAAACTCCATCTAAAAAAAAAAAAAAAAAAAAAAGCACTTACAAGTCAGCAAGGAGAAACCAAAGACCCAACAGACATATGGGCCAGGAGCTATTCACAGAGGAGGAGACCCAAAGGGCTGGGAAACACAAGGCACGCATTCAGCTGCACAGCAAAATCTAGGAACAATATCAGAAAGTGCGATAACAAATATCGATGAAGATGAGTGAAGACGGATGTGGGCACTGCTGGCGAGGGGCATAGTGAGGTCTCCAGCCCCAAGGTCATCTGGCTGTGCTTCCTAGGAAAGAAGGGCTGACAACAGACCTGTCCCAAGACCCCAAGCCTCACCAGGCTATGTGCAGGCCTTGGACCAGAACATCAGCATCAACTTGGGGTGGGGGTTGAATGGGGCGTTGCGCATCCTCTGCTCACCAGAAATGCAGGATTCTAGATTCATCTGGAAGATATTGTTGAAGGAAAAAGCAACTTTCAGGAGAGTATGTACAGACTGATATTTGTATAAAATTGCAAAAACAGACCAAAGAGCACTATCCATTCTTCATGGACAGGCACACTAGGTATTAAACATGGATGGGAAGACACATATTGACTTCAGAATAGTGGGGAGGGAGGCGGTAGCTGGACTAGAAAAGGGATATATAACTCGAGTGTCAGCGTGAACATTATGGATGAATCCGTAGTTTTCTTCCCTTAAACTCCGAGCAAATGCATCCAAAAGCTACCACGTTTGAATTTTAACTGGGAGGTACATGAAAGTTTGATGTCATTATCCCCTACATAGTCCTGTGTGTTTGTAATATTGAGCCATATTTTTTAAACACTTGACACAGCATGAAAGGAAGCTTGCCTACATGGTAACAATGGTTATCTTTAGGTAGCAGAATTCAAGACTGCTTCTTTTTCTTTTTTTTCCTGCTTGTATATTATCTCTATTTCCCTGTGTGAGGATTTAAGACTGTTGTGTTGAAAAGGCTAGTATTCTAACGCCATGCATCATAAGCATAAACCGTGCCCTGGCTGGCAGGACGGGGAAGAGGGAGCATGTCTATTTACCTGGCCAGCCCTAGGCAACTCTGCAGAGAAAGACACAGGCACTTCCCCTCTGCAGCCAAAGAGTTAAGAAGGCTTGATGTGAAATGAATCATTCCAGGGGAGCTAAATCCCGGCCTTATCTAATTCTGTATCCTGAGGCTGACTAATTTAAATTCAAAAATAAAATAAACATCATCTTTAAATAGGGATTAAATACTCAGCGGGGTCCCTAGATGAACAAACTCACATACATTTTATGGTATGGATTCAGGGGGCCCAGGGTGGGGCGAGGGGTATCTGTGGGGATGCTCTCTGAGCGAAGGTGAGAAAATCGCCAGTGCTCCTGGATTCCAGAGCGCATTCACCTTTAGCTTCTTTTCTGGATACCCGCAGAAAACCAAAGAGCCACGCTGTGGCAGGATCTTCACACAGGAAGTGGGCTTGTGCCCTGTGTCCCTGAGGGAGAAGGGATTAGTGGAGGGAATAGGTGAAGAGTTTGGAGGAAGTCCCTGATGTTCTTAGAAAACAGTAGGAAACAGATTCCCTTGCCTGGGCATTGTTCCCAAATAGGAGACAAGAGCATGAACTAAAAACAGAGACTCCCGGCTCCCTCCATGTTCCCTGAGTTCAGAAGGGAACCCAGGGAGGTGAGGCAAGGAAAACATTGACGGGCTGACATGTGCCTGGAGGGACCCACGAACCTGAGTCAGGCATGAGAGTGGGCAGCTGGTGGATTCTTCCAGGCCTGCATCACAAAGCCATGCGGACGTCCCAAGAACAAGCCATGTCTGCAGAGGCCTCTAATGCATCCCTGCCTCGTGGGCACAATGTCACAGAACAGAATTACATCATGTGGGAGACCATGGGCAGTGTGGTTGTCATAATGGAGCTGGACCCAGAAGGTCCCAGACCCAGGTACAGCTATGTCTCTGCTATAGTCATGTTTTTGTGCCCCTAAAATCCGTGTGTTGAAACTTAACCCCTGATAGGTTAGGTTTGAATTAGGAGGCAAAGACTTTAGGAAGTGATTTCATCATGAAAGCAAAGACCCCATGAATGGGATAAGTGGCCTTGTAAAAGGGAACCAAGGGAGCTTGTTCTCTCCTTCCACCATGTGAGGACACAGCTAGGAGGTGCCTTCTATAAGGAACAGGCACTCAACAGACACAACCTTGACCTTCCACTTGCCAGCATCCAGACCTATGAGACATAAATTTCTGCTGCTTATAAGCCCCCTAGGCTAAGGTATTTTGTTACGGTAGCCCAAATGGAATAAGACAGCCTCTGACCATCTTGAGCAACTCACTTATCTGCTGAACTCTCCACAGATTTAACTGTGATGAAATCCCTTCAACAGATGTATATTGAACACCTACTGTGTATAAGGACACACTGTGTTATTGGATAGGGTATAAAGCAAGTCACAGTTCACCAGAGGTAGGCCCTGCAATAGCAGAAGAGCAAACCCAAGTTGCTGTGGCCAATGGGGGAAGGGGTGGGTGTCAGAGAAGAAGAGAACATGCTAGAGTCCATGTCTGCAGCAATATTGGAACGTCTAATGGATGGTTACCAAAGTGGTGACTTCTCATCTTCTTACAAAAACTCATAGTTGTCCCTGTGTAAAGTCTTCCCAGAAGTGCAGGGCAGTTGAGAATATGCAGATCAGAAAAGAGAAGAGGACAGACAGAACACATTGTTGGCATCAGCAGCCACGGACTTCTTGCAGAAAGGAAAGCATTTCTCCTGGATCCCTGGGTAGCAGATAAACGTACTGAAATACATTTGTTGTCTGTTTGATACACTGACTTTGAACATTTGCAGACCGAGAGGCTGAGAATCTTCTCCAACCAGATGGTGTGGGGCGTGGAAGTACAGAAAGGGATCAAAGGAGGAGGAAAACAGAGCAATGAGAAGGGAGCTCTCAGCATGACCAACACAGAGACCTGGGTCTCTGCTACTAACAATACAAGCTAATGTATAATGATTGCAGGTCTGCAAACAGCAGGCTTTCCATATCACATATGAGAAGCTCTGATGACAAACCTGTGTGACAGGTATTGTTGTCAGAGGCAGAGAGTTGCTAAATAATCACACGCAACTGGTGGAATGCCAGAGAGTTTGGTTTTAATTGGTCATCTTCCTGTTTGCTTTCTATTTGTCCCATCTGTAGTCTCCTCTCCTTTTCTTCTTTCTCTGACTTCTTTTGAATTTGTTGAGTATTTTTATTTCATTTAATCTTCTTTTTTGGCCTTTTACATCTAACTATTTTTGCTTCATTTGGTTTTGAGTTTTAATCATTGCTCTTTGGTTTATGGTATATCATATGGTTTGGATCTGTGTCCCTACCCAAATCTCAGGTGGAAATGTAATCACCAATGCAAAACGTGGGGCCTGGAGGGATGTGATTGGATCATGGAGCCAGTTTCTCATGGTTTAACACCATCCCCGCTTGGTACCACATAGCGAGTGAGTTCTCACAAGATCTGGTTGTTTAATAGTGTGTGGCAACTCCCCCTCTCTCTCTTCCTCCTGCTCCAGTCACATAAGATGCGCCTGCTTCCCCTTAGCCTTCTGTCATGATTATAAGCTCCCTGAGGCCTCCCCAGAAGCCGAGCACATGACAGAATCACGTTTCCTGTGCAGCCTGCAGAACTGTGAGCCAATTAAACCTCTTTTCATCATAAATTCCCCAGTCTCAGACATTTTTTTTTTTGAGATGTAGTCTCACTCTATCTCCCAGGCTGCAGTGCAGTGGTGCGATCTCGGCTCACTGCAACCTCCGCCTCCCTGGTTCAAGTGATTCTGCTTCCTCAGCCTCCCAAGTGGCTTAGCTGGGACTACAGGCATATGCCACCAAGCCCACCTAATTTTTTTTTGTATTTTTAGTAGAGACAGGGTTTCACCATATTGGCCAGGATGGTCTCAATCTCTTGAACTCATAATCCACCCGCCTCAGCCTCCCAAAGTGCTGGGATTACAGGTGTAAGTCACCATGCCCAGCCCCAGTCTCAGACATTTCTTTTTTTAAATTTATTTATTATTATTATTAAATTATTGTCATTATACTTTAAGTTTTAGGGTGCATGTGCACAACGTGCAAGTTTGTTACATATGAATACATGTGTCATGTTGGTGTGCTGCACCTATTAACTCGTCATTTAGCATTAGGTATGTCCCCTAATACTATCACTACCCCCTCCCCCAACCCACAACAGTCTCTGGTGTGTGATGTCCCCCTTCCTGTGTCCATGTGTTCTCATTGTTCAATTCCCACCTATGAGTGAGAACAGGAGGTGTTTCGTTTTTTGTCGTTGTGGTAGTTTGCTGAGAATGATGGTTTCCAGCTTCATCCATGTCTCTACAAAGGACATGAACTCATCATTTTTTATGGCTGCATACTATTGCATGGTGTATATGTGCCACATTTTCTTAATCCAGTCTATCATTGTTGGACAGTTGTGTTGACTCCAAGTCTTTGCTATTGTGAATAGTGCCGCAATAAACATATGTGTTCATGTGTGTTTATAGCAGCGTGATTTATAATCCTTTGGGTATATACCCAGTAATGGGATGGCTGGGTCAAATGGTATTTCTAGAAGAATCACCACACTGACTTCCACAATGGTTGAGCTAGTTTACAGTCCCACCAACAATGTAAAATTGTTCCTGTTTCTCTGCATCCTCTCCAGCACCTGTTGTTTCCTGACTTTTTAATGATCGCCATTCTAACTGGTGTGAGATGTTATCTCATTTTGGTTTTGATTTGCATTTCTCTGATGGCCAGTGATGATACTGTGGTTTTGATTCACATTTCTCTGATGGCCAGTGATGATGAACATTTTTTCATGTGTTTTTTGGCTGCATAAATGTCTTATATTGAGAAGTGTCAGACATTTCTTTATAACAGTACAAGAACAGACTAATACAGTATATGTATTTAACTTAGCATTGGCTGCCATCAACATTATACCACTTCACATAGAGGATAAGATCCTTAAAACAGTGTCCGTTCATTTCCCTCCTTTTGGGTTTTGTGTTATTGTTTTCATGCATTTTACTTCTATAAGTGCTGTAAACTCACATTAATTGGTTATCATTTTTTGCCTTAGACCGTCAATTATCTTTTAAAAATGCTTTTTAATGTTGTATTTTTGCTCACACATTTGCCATCCCTGGTGCTCTACATTCTTTTGTGTACATCTGGACTTCCATCTGGTTTCACTTTCCCTCTGCCTGAAGGATTTCCTTTAATATTCCTTGTAGTGAGGACTTGCTGGTAATGTATTCCTCAAGTTTTCAATGTCTGAAAGTCTTTATTGCACTATCATCTTTGAAAGATATTTTTGCTGGGTGTAGAATTGTAGACTGACAATCGTTTCATCCTTAAGTATTTTATAGAAGTCACTTTTACTACCCTCTGGTTTGCATTGTTTCTGTTTTTTTTTTTTTTTTTTTTGAGACAGTGTCTTTCTCTGTCACCCAGGCTGCAGCGCAGTGGCATGATTTCAGCTCACTGAAACCTTTACTTCCTGGGTTCAAGAAATCCTCTCACCCCAGCCTCCCAAGTAGCTGGGACTACAGGTATGCGCCACCACACCCAGCTAATTTTTGCATTTTATGTAGAGGCCAGGTTTTGCCATATTGCCCAGGCTGGTCTAGAACTCCTGGGCTCAAGTGATCATCCTGCCTTAGCCTCCCAAAGTGCTGGGATAACAGGCATGTGCCATCACATCTGGCTTTGCATTGTTTCTAACCAGATGTCTGCCAACTTTTTTTTTGAGACAGAATCTCACTCTGTTGCCCAGGCTGGAGTGCAATGGCACCATCTCAGCTCACTGCAACCTCCGCCTCCCAGGGTCAAGCGATTCTCCCTGCCTCAGCCTCCTGAGTAGCTGGGGTTGCAGATGCGTGTCACCAAGCCCTGCTAATTTTTGTGTTTTTAGTAGAGACGGGGTTTTGCCATGTTGCCCATGCTGGTCTTGAACTCCTGGGCTCAAGTGATCATCCTGCCTCAGCCTCACAAAGTGCTGGGATTACAGGTGTGAGCCACCACACTCAGCCCATTTTCATCTTTGTTCCTCTCTGTATAATGTCCTTTTCCCTTTGGTAACTTTTCAGATTTTCTCTTTGTCACTGGTTTGGGGCAATTGGATTATGATGTGCTTCAGTGTGTCATCCTTATGTCTCTTGTGCTAAGGGTTCCTTGGTTTTTAGATCTCTGGGATTACAGTTTTTCTCAAATTTAAATTTTTTCAGCCACAGTTTTTTGAAATATTTTTTCTTCTACTCCTCCCCACCTTCTTCAGGAACTCCAATTACACATATATTAGTCCTGTTGGTGCTGATTTTCTGTTCAATTTTTTCCATTATTTTCTCCATGTTCCATTTTTGATATTTTCTACTGCTACATCTTCCAGTTGACTAATCCTCTTTTGTATAACATCTATTCTATTTTAAATGCCATTTAGTATATTTTTCATCTCAGACGTTGTGTTTTTCATCTCTAAAAGTTCAAGCTGGGTCTTCCATGTCTCTACTTCCATGTTCTAGCTTCCCTTTACTTTCTTCTTGTGGAATGTTATCATTACAATAACTGTTTTAATATCATTGCTTATTAATTCCATCTTATTTGTCATTTCTGCATCTATTGATCAAGTTTTCTTCTCATTATTGAGACATTTCCTTTTTCTTCACATGCCTGGTAATTTTCAGCTGGATGGAAGACAACATGAAATATATCTTATTGTGTGTTGGATATTGTTGGGTTCCTATAATATTATTGAGCTATGTTCTAGGATGCAGTTAAATTATCTGGAAAGATTTTGGTTCTTTGAGGGTTTTCTTTGAGGTCTTGTTAATTAGGACCTTAGGAGCCTCGGCCTAGATCTAATCTTCCGCAATGCTGAGGCAATTCTTTTCTGAGTGTTCCATCCAATCGTCTGGAAAGTATAAGATTTGTCCACTGTTGCTGGTGGGAACACCAAATATGCCTGGTTCTGTGGGAGGTTCAAGCATTGTTCTTTCTGTTTCCTTCAGGTATTTTTTCCGCCAGACTTGTAGTTTACACACATACATGTGCTGATAAGTATTTAACTGAAGACTGGAGAGTTTTTGTTTTGTGACTTTGTCTTTTTCAAGCCCTGAATACTCTGCCCTGCAGAGTTTATCTGAGCTTCTTTGGTCTCCCCGGACTCCAGCTTCATCTACTCAACTCAGGACAATCACCAGGCTCAGCCTTGGTTCTCCATCCCTGAGCTGTGGCCTAGAAATGGTCTCCACTCCCTGATTCCTTTCTGTTCACAGCACCTGGGCAGCCCAGAGTCACAAGAAACTCTAGGCCATGTGGCAGAATGCCCATTAGCCCCACTTCACCACACTGTACTCTCTCCATCCAGTGCTAGCTGCAGCCACGCTGTCTCACAGTCCAGAATGCTAGCCAGAGACCAAGCTTTCTGCAGTGCCTTGGCTGGGGCCCACAGATAAGGATGGCCAAGCAGTGCTCACAGAAACCAGCAGATGCCATCAATCGGTTTTACATCCGCCAGGCACTGAGAATCTCTGGACACCAGAAGTGTCCTCTGTTGCCAGAGCTGAACGCTCAAGTGAAGACTCCAGAAGTCCTGAAATGTGGGCAGTCTCCCATCATTGTCTATCAGTGGCCACAAGGACAAACACTCTTTCCATGGCTGGTGAGATGTCCAGCACACTTGGGAATCTGGAAAGCCCCTTTTCAACTTTATGCCTTAGCTGGGCTCTCCATTTACCTCAGGTCCGGCAGTGCACATTATGGGGAACACCACTGGGTGCTGGGATGAGAATGGCACTTGGCATGTGAGCTAGGATTGAGAGCCCACTGCTCTCTTCCCCCGCGAGGCAGTGGCCTGTTACCATCTCTGGCTTCTGTCCCCTTACCAGCCTCCTCTGCTACAATTGCATTTCTGGCAGGCAGTGGATCAGGAAAGCACTGGCAGTTGAGAACCATGTGGAGAACCACTACTGGCCAAGCATTCTAAACCTGAGAGCAGAACAGGAATACAGCAGTGCTGAGGTGAACTTGACAGAGAACTTTGAGACCATGAAGGCAGCCAACACTTCCAACTTACCACAACCTGCCTCTCCCATAGATTTATTGAAGACCAACTCAACCATCTCCATGTCAACAAGAAATGGTCCTCACTCTAAGCCATCACCCTTGGATTTAGATCATGGGACTGTCCTGTCTTTAGTATGGAACTGAAAAGCTTTAATTTCCACAAAAATGTAAGGTTTTGGGCTACAGCCTTATTAAAACAAAGAAATATGAGCATATTGGTCTACAGATGGAATATCTGGGGCTCTAAACAAACTGCTACTTGAAAGTATAATCACTGTCTTTTTGTCTGTTTCTTTAGCGTGGTAGGAAAATATCAGAAATTTCTTTGGTCATAGGGAATATAAACCATAGTTTGAACAAAAGCAGCAATAAAGCTACAAATTATTTTTTGGTGTATTTGCTTAAGTATAAGATAGCTGATTGGGGCTTTATCATGTGATGTTAGTTTGCTTAGTTTTCATTAAGTTTGTTAAACTTGAATTGTGAATAAATATATGGCTGATTCATATTGTAATTAAACTGCACATTGACAAAAACTGTACATTAAAAGTTGCTGCACATTGTCATCCAAAATAATACTTAGGTAAAACCAAAAATACTATAAACCAATGTCAAGGAACCTACCTTAAAATAAAAATACAGTTAACATGGAATTGCAAAACCAGAATGGGAGAAATATTTACCCATAAAATCTTGTTTGGAACATTGATATAACACTAGAAAATAATTTTTCTAAATAACTACAATGTTCAACTGTGAGTGTGCATCTGTGAAGACCAGGCATTTTGAATCATTGCCCTGTAGTGTGTGGCAGTACAATTTTACAGAAATACACTACAGTAATTAATGAAATTCTCTAATGGGAAGATTTAAGTGAATAAGTATTTACACTGTAAATATTTGTAATATTGGTGCTATTATTTCACAAAATAAAAAAGCTGTATTACAGCCTTTAAAAGCAAATAATAGCCTTACATTTCTAAATAAAGAAAAAATATAAATTTTATGAAATATGGTTAAAAGTAATTGATAAAATAAAAATTGGGGCACAAATTATATTATAGTTTGGACAGAGGCTGAAAAAAGTGGATGAAAATTTTAATGAGCCCTTTTTGCCTGCACTAAACTTAATCTTATAGGAGAACATTATAATATATATAGGGTTCCTACTTGCTATGTAATTTACTTTTCACACAATGTATAAATCCTTGCCTATTGGTCTTAATATTTGAACCTAAAATAACACACAAACATACAAGAGAACAAAATAAGGAAGAAATGTATGGAGACAGTGACATTATCAAAGTGGTGGAAGAGGGGGTCCCTACTTTTGTATTCCCCTGCATCAATAAAAACTAATCATCCATCCATCAACCAAAGTAACTTTATGAGAGATCCAGGCACGGGGGCTCATAACAGTAATCTCCTCCATTTAAGATCCTGAGGCAGGAGGACTGCCAGGCCAGGAGTTCAAGAACAGCCAGGGCAATATAGTGAGCTTTGGGATACAGGGCCTTATGAAACCTTGCTAAAACCCAAGATCGAAAATTGTCATTTTGAGAAGGCAGGCCCTTTGGGTAATAAGGGGTCATGTTATCCAAAGCAATCTGTAAGTTAACTCAAATCCCTATCAAAATCCCTGTCCCAATTTTTATAGTAATAGAAAATGTAAGCCTACAATGTAGGCTGAATCGCCAAACCAATCATGAGGAATAAGAAAAAAGCTGGGGACATCATACTCGTGACTCACACAAAACAGTTCAAAAGTCACTGTTTGTAGATAAACTGGGGAAACCCTGCTAGGTACTCAGTGGAAGCCACACTCAACCACACATCTGCTATTAGTCCCAGCATATAGCAGAACCTGCCCTAGTGCCTGCTCCACAGAACAAAGCCCTGAAAACAATCCAGCCTGCCGAAAAACATGACAGAACTCACAACCATACGTGCTCCTGGCAACAAGCCCACTAAAGGTAAAACTCACTCCAGATTCGGCAGCGACCTTGTGATGCAGCTAGAAGCCTTTTTACTGCAAACCCAGTAAAGATCTCATCAGCCTTGAGACCCAAAAGATGAAGATCTTTACCTACTAAAACCAGTTTATAAAAATGAAAAGAGGTGGCTGGGCACGGTGGCCCAAACCTGTAATCCCAGCATTTTGGAAGGCCGAGGTCAGGTGTTCAAGACCAGCCTGAACAAGATAGTGAAACACTGTCCCTACTAAAAATACAAAAATTAGCCGGGCATGGTTGTTGGCGCCTGTAATCCCAGCTACTCGGGATGCTGAGGCAGAGAATTGCTTGAACCCAGGAGGTGAAGGTTGCAGTGAGCAAAGATCGTGCCACAGCACTCCAGTCTGGGTGACAAAGCGAGACTCCATCTCAAAAACAAAACAACAACAACAACAAAAAAAAATGAAAAGAGGTGTTTGCTCCTTCAAATGCAAAAACACCAATGCAAGTCTATATTATGCCCATTCTAACGGTTCTATTTTAACATAGAACTGGAAGTCCTACATAGAATAATTAAGTCCTACGTCAAAAACTTAAGCAAGAGAAGCTAAAAGATCCAAACTGAAAATAAGAAATACCGTCACTGTTTGTAGATGACATAATATTATATATAAAAAACATAAATAATACATTTAAATAGTGCATTTAATTCATCTATATATAAATAGTGCATCTAATAAATGCACTCAGTAAAGAAGCAGAATATACAATTAACATACAAATATCAGGTTTGTTTCTGTATGCTAGCAACAAACCAATAAAAAAGAAAAATAATGTCATTCACAATAGCAACAAACTAATAGATTTCTTAGCAATAAATTTAACCAATGTGGTGAAAGATCTTTACAATAAAAAATAAAATATACTGATGAAAAAATTTTAAAAAAATACAAATAAATATAAATATATTATATGTTTATGGATTAGAAGAATATAGTCTAAAAGCCATATTATCCAAAGCAATCTGTATATTAATTTAACTTCCTATCAAAATTCCTGTGTCACTTTTTACAGTAATAGAAAATAAATTCTGCAGTGTATATAAAACTATAAGAAATATTGAAAGGCCAAAGCAATCATGAGGAATAAAACGAAATCTGGGGACATTATACTTTATTATTTAAAACTACATTTCAAGACTACAGTAAACATAATAGAATGGTATGTTTATAGGAACCCACAAGAAAACCAATGGAACAGAATACAGAGCCTATAAGTAAATCTATGCATCTAAAGTTAATCTTTGACAAGGGCACTATGAATACACAATACAAAAAGTGCAGCCTTTTCAATACTTAGTGCTGGGAAAACTGGATACTCACAAGCACAATAATAAAACTTGATCATATTTCTTACGCCAGACACAAAAATTGACTTAAGACAAATTTAATACATAAATTCTTAAAATAAAATCTTTAAAAAAGCATAGGAAAAGCCTCCATGATACTGGTCTTGGCAATTTTTTTTAAATATAATATCAAAAGTATAGCAATAAGATCAGACATAAAGTTGTAGTGTATTAAACTATTGTGCACAGGAAAAGATAAGAAAACTTTTAAGATGAGATAAAATATTTGCAAATCATACATGATAAGAGGATAGTATTCAAAATATAGCAGAAACTCATACAAATCAGAAGCTAAACAATAATAATTATAATACCCAACTAAAAAATAGGCAAAAGACTAAACATTATTTTTTAATATTATTATACTTTAACTTTTAGGGTACATGTGCACAATGTTCAAGTCTGTTACATATGTATACATGTGCCATGTTGTTGTGCTGCACCCTTTAACTCGTCATTTAGCATTAGATATATCTCCTAATGCTATACCCCCCCGCCCCCATCCCACAACAGTCCCCAGTGTGTGATGTTCCCCTTCCTGTGTCTATGTGTTCTCATTGTTCAATTCCCATCTATGAGTGAGAACATGCGGTGTTTGGTTTTTTGTCCTTGAGATAGTTTGCTGAGAATGATGGTTTCCAGCTTCATCCATGTCCCTACAAAGGACATGAACTCATCATTTTTCATGGATGCATAGTACTCCATGGGGTATATGTGCCACATTTTCTTAATCCAGTCTATCGTTGTTGGACATTTGGGTTGGTTCCAAGTCTTTGCTATGGTGAATAGTGCCGCAATAAACATATGTGTGCATCTGTCTTTATAGCAGCATGATTTACAATCCTTTGAGTATATACCCAGTAATGGGATGGCTGGGTCAAATGGTATTTCTAGTTCTAGATCCCTGAGGAAATGACACACCGACTTCCACAATAGTTGAACTAGTTTACAGTCCCACCAACATTGTAAAAGTGTTCCTATTTCTCCACATCCTCTCCAGCACCTGTTGTTTCCTGACATTTTAATGATCGCCATTTTAACTGGTGTGAGATGGTATCTCATTGTGGTTTTGATTTGCATTTCTCTGATGGCCAGTGATGATGACCATTTTTTCATCTGTTTTTTGGCTGCATAAATGTCTTCTTTTGAGAATTGTCTCTTCATATCCTTTGCCCACTTTTTGATGGGGTTGTTCGCTTTTTTCTTGTAAATTTGTTGGAGTTCATTGTAGATTGTGGATATTAGCCCTTTGTCAGATGAGGAGATTGCAAAAATTTTCTCCCATTCTGTAGGTTGCCTGTTCACTCTGATGGTGGTTTCTTTTGCTGTGCAGAAGCTCTTTGGTTTAATTAGATCCCATTTGCCAATTTTGGCCTCTGTTGCCATTGCTTTTGGTGTTTTAGACATGAGGTCCTTGCCCATGCCTATGTCCTGAATGGTATTGGCTAGGTTTTCTTCTAGTGTTATTATGGTTTTAGGTCTAACATGTAAGTCTTTAATCCATCTTGAATTAATTTTTGCATAAGGTGTAAAGAAGTGATCCAGTTTCAGCTTTCTACATATGTCTAGCTAGTTTTCCCAGCACCATTTATTAAATAGGGAATCCTTTCCCCATTGCTTGTTTTTCTCAGGTTTGTCAAAGATCAGATAGCTGTATATATGCGGCATTATTTCTGAGGGTTCTGTTTTGTTCCACTGATCTATGACTCTGTTTTGATACCAGTACCATGCTGTTTTGGTTACTGTAGCCTTGTAGTATAGTTTGAAGTCAGGTAGCATGATGCCTGCAGCTTTGTTCTTTTGGCTTAGGATTGACTTGGCGATGCGGGCTCTTTTTTGGTTCCATATGAACTTTAAAGTAGTTTTTTCAATTCTGTGAAGAAAGTCATTGTTAGCTTGATGGGGATGGCATTGAATCTATAAATTACCTTGGGCAGTATGGCAATTTTCACAATATTTATTCTTCCTACCCATGAGCATGGAATGTTCTTCCATTTGTTTGTATCCTATTTTATTTCATTGAGCAGTAGTTTTTAGTTCTCCTTGAAGAGGTCCTTCCCATCTATTGTAAGTTGGATTCCTAGGTATTTTATTCTCTTTGAAGCAATTGTGAATGGGAATTCACTCATGATTTGGCTCTCTGTTTGTCTGTTACTGGTGTATAAGAATGCTTGTGATTTTTGCACATCGATTTTGTATCCTGAGACTTTGCTGAAGTTGCTTATCAGCTAAACGAGGTTTTGGGCTGAGATGATGGGGTTTTCTGGATATACAGTCGTGTCATCACAAACAGGGACAGTGTGACTTCCTCTTTTCCTAATTGAATACCTTTTATTCCCTTATTCTGCCTAATTGCCCTGGCCAGAACTTCCAACACTATGTTGAATAGGAGTGGTGAGAGAGGGCATCCCTGTCTTGTGTCAGTTTTCAAAGGGAATGCTTCCAGTTTTTGTCCACTCAGTATGATATCGGCTGTGGGTTTGTCATAGATAGCTCTTATTATTTTGAGATACGTCCCATCAATACCTAATTTATTAAGAGTTTTTAGCATGAAATGTTGAATTTTGTCAAAGGTCTTTACTGCATCTATTGAGTTAATCATGCGGTTTTTGTCTTTCGTTCTGTTTATATGCTAGATTATGTTTATTGATTTTCGTATGTTGAACCAGCATTGTATCCCCAAGGATGAAGCCCACTTGATCATGGTGGCTAAGCATTTGGATGTGCTGCTGGATTCGGTTTGCCAGTATTTTATTGAGAATATTTGCATCAATGTTAATGAAGGATATTGGTCTAAAATTCTCTTTATTGGTTGTGTCTCTGTCCGGCTATGGTATCAGGATGATGCTGGCCTCATAAGATGAGTTAGGGAGGATTTCCTCTTTTTCTATTGATTGGAATAGTTTCAGAAGGAGTGGTACCAGCTCCTCCTTGTACCTCTGGTAGAATTCCTCTGTGAATCCATCTGGTCCTGGACTTTTTTTGGTTGGTAAGCTAGTAATTATTGCCTCAACTTCAGAACCTGTTATTGGTCTATTCAGAGATTCAACTTCTTCCTGGTTTAGTCTTGGGACAGTGTATGTGTCAAGGAATTTATCCATTTCTTCTACATTTTCTAGTTTATCTATATAGAGGTGTTTATAGTATTCTCTGATGGTAGTTTGTATTTCTGTGGGATCCGTGGTGATATCCCTTTTGTCATTTTTTTTTTTTTTTGCGTCTATTTGATTCTTCTGTCTTTTCTTCTTTATTAGTCTTGCTAGTGGTCTATCAATTTTGTTGATCTTTTCACAAAACCACCTCCTTGATTCATTGATTTTTTGAAGGGTTTTTTGTGTCTCTATTTCCTTCAGTTCTGCTCTGATTTTAGTTATTTCTTGCCTTCTACTGGCTTATGAATGTGCTTGCTCTTGCTTCTCTAGTTCTTTTAATTGGGATGTTAGGGTGTCAATTTTGGATCTTTCCTGCTTTCACTTGTGGGCATTTAGTGCTATAAATTTCCCTCTACACACTGCTTTGAATGTGTCCCAGAGATTACAGTATGTTGTGTCTTTGTTCTCGTTGGTTTCAAAGAACATCTTTATTTCTGCCTTCATTTCGTTATGTACCCAGTAGTCATTCAGGAGCAGGTTGTTCAGTTTCCATGTGGTTGAGCGGTTTTGAGTGAGTTTCTTCATCCTGAGTTCTAGTTTGATTGCACTGTGGTCTGAGAGACAGTTTGTTATGATTTCTGTTCTTTTACATTTGCTGAGGAGTGCTTTACTTCCAAGTATGTGGTCAATTTTGGAATATGTGTGGTGTGGTGCTGGAAATAATGTATATTCTATTGATTTGGGGTGGCGAGTTCTGTAGTTGCCTATTAGGTCCGCTTGGTGCAGAGCTGAGTTTAATTCCTGGGTATCATTGTTAACTTTCTGTCTCGTTGATCTGTCTAATGTTGACAGTGTGGTGTTAAACCCTCCCATTATTTCTGTGTGAGAGTGTAAGTCTCTTTGTAGGTAACTCAGGACTTGCTTTATGAATCTGGGTGCTCCTGTATTGGGTGCATATATATTTAGGATAGTTAGCTCTTCTTGTTGAAGTGATCCCTTTGCCATTATGTAATGGCCGTCTTTGTCTCTTTTGATCTTTGTTGGTTTAAAGTCTGTTTTATCAGAGACTAGAATTGCAACCCCTGCCTTTTTTTTTCTATTTGTTTGGTAGATCTTCTTCCATCCCTTTATTTTGAGCCTATGTGTGTCTCTGCACGTGAGATGGGTTTCCTGAATACAGCACACTGATGGATCTTCACTCTTTTCCAATTTGCCAGTCTGTGCCTCTTAATTCGAGCATTTAGCCCATTTACATTTAAGGTTAGTATTTTTAAGTGTGAATTTGATCCTATCATTACGATGTTAGCTGGTTATTTTGTTCGTTAGTTGATGCATTTTCTTCCTAGCCTTGATGGTCTTTACAATTTGGCAAGTTTTTGCAGTGACTGTTACCGGTTGTTCCTTTCCATGTTTAGTGCTTCCTTCAGGAACTCCTTTAGGGCATTTCTGGTGGTGACAAAATCTATCAGCATTTGCTTGTCTGTAAAGGATTTTATTTCTCCTTCGCTTATGAAGCTTAGTTTGGCTGGATATGACATTCTGGGTCCAAATTCTTTTCTTTAAGAATGTTGAATATTGGCCTCCACTCTCTTCTTTCTTGTAGAGTTTCTGCTAAGAGATCTGCTGTTAGTCTGATGGGCTTCCCTTTGTGGGTAACCCGACCTTTCTCTCTGGATGCCCTTAACATTTTTTCCTTCATTTCAACTTTGGTGAATCTGACAATGTTGTGTCTTAGAGTTGCTCTTCTCGAGGAGTATCTTTGTGGTGTTCTCTGTATTTTTTGAATTTGAATGTTGGCCTGCCTTGCTTGATTTGGGAAGTTCTCCTTGATAATATCCTGCTGATTGTTTTGCAACTTGGTTTAATTCTCCCGGTCACTTTCAGGTCCACCAATTAGACGTAGATTTGGTCTTTACACATAGTCCCGTATTTCTTGGAGGCTTTGTTGGTTTCTTTTTATTCTTTTTTCTCTAAACTGCTCTTCACACTTCATTCCATTCATTTCATCTTCCATCACTGATACCATTTCTTCCAGTTGATCGCGTTGGTTACTGAGGCTTGTTTATTCATCACGTAGTTCTGGTGTCATGGTTTTCAGCTCCATCAGGTCCTTTAAGGACTTCTCTGCATTGATTATTCTAGTTATCCATTTGTCTAATTATTTTCAAGGTTTTTAACTTCTTTGCCATTGGTTTGAACTCCCTCCTTTAGCTTGGAGTTGTTTGATCTTCTGAAGTCTTCCTCTCTCAACTCATCAAAGTCATTCTCTATCTAGCTTTGTTCCATTGCTGATGAAGAGCTGCGTTCCTTTGGAGGAGGAGAGGTGCTACGACTTTTAGAGTTTCCGGTTTTTCTGGTCTGTTTTTCCCCATCTTTGTGGTTTTATGTACCTTGGTCTTTGATCATGGTGAAGTACAGATGAGTTTTTGGGGTGGATGTCCTTTCTGTTTGTTAGTTTTCCTTCTAACAGTCAGGACCCTCAGCTGCAGGTCTGTTGGAGTTTGCTAGACGTCCACTTCAGATCCTGTTTGCCTGGGTATCGGCAGCAGTGTTTGCAGAACAGCGGATATTGTTGAATCAAAAATGCTGCTGCCTGATCATTCCTCTAGAAGTTTCATCTCAGAGTAATACCCAGCCTTGTGAGGTGTCAGTCCAACCCTACTGGGGGGTGCCTCCTAGTTAGGCTACTCGGGGTTCCGGGACCCACTTGAGGAGGCAGTCTTCCCATTCTCAGATCTCCAGCTTCATGCTGGGAGAACCACTACTCTCTTCAAAGCTGTGGGACAGGGACATTTATATCTGTAGAGGTTATTGCTGTCTTTTGTTTGTCTGTGCCCTGCCTCCAGAGGGGGAGCCTACAGAGGCAGGCAGTCCTCCTTGAGCTGTGATGGGCTCCACCGATTTCGAGCTTCCCAGCCACTTTGTTTACATACTGAAGCCTGAGCAATGGCGGGCGCACCTCCCCCAGCCTCACTGCCACCTTACAGTTTGATCTCAGACTGCTGTGCTAGCAATGAGCGAGGTTCCGTGGGCATAAGAACCTCTGAGCCAGGTGCAGGATATAATCTCCTGGTGTGCTGTTTGTGAAGCCCATTGGAAAAGCACAGTATTTGGGTTCGAGTGACCCGATTTTCCAGGTGCCATCTGTCACCCCTTTCTTTGACTAGGAAAGGGAATTCCCTGACCCCTTGCAGTTCCCCAGTGAGGTGATGCCTCACCCTGCTTTGGCTTATGTGTGGTGCACTGTACCCACTGTCTGGTACCCACAGACTGGCACTCCGCAGTGAGATGAGCCTGATACCTTAGTTGGAAATGCAGAAATCCCCCATCTTCTGCATCTCTCAAGCTGGGATTTGTAGACTGGAGCTATTCCTATTTGGGCATCTTGCCTCCAACGACCAAGACTAAATATTTTTTACAAACATATTCAAAAATCCAACAGGTGTGTAAAAAGATGCTAAACATTACCATTCATGAGAAAATTGCAAATGAAAAGATACCACTTTACAGCAGTTGGAATGGCTAATATCAAAAAAAGAGATATGACAAGTGTTAACAAGGCTGTGACAAAATATTTCTGTACAGTCTTAATGAGTTGTAAACCGGAAGAGTCATTATGAAAATTAGTATACAGGTTATTTTTAAAAAATTGAACTATTGTACAATCCCCAAATTCCACTTCTGTCTATAAACAAAATAAAATCAGCATCTCAAAAATAATCTGCACCCCTGTATTCAATGCAGCATTATTCACAACTGTCAAGAGTACTTTTTTTTAAAAATGACTTATCTGTAGATGCTGAATGGATAAGAAAAATGTGGTAAAGTAGACAACTGAATATTATTCACCCATAAAAAGGAATGAAATTCTGCTATTTCAACAACATGAATGGACCGGGGTACATTATGCTATGCAAAATAAGCTGGGCACAGAAAAACAAACACTGTATGTTCTCGCTTAAATTGAGAATTTAAAAAGCCTGAATTCACAGAAGCAGAGAGTATAATGGTAATGACCAGGCCTGGAGGTGGAAAAAATGATAAGTTGCTCAAAGAGTACAAACTTTCAGTTATAAGATAAATAAGTTTTGGGGGTCTAATGTATAGCTTTAAAATGTAGTTAATAACAGTTTTTTGTATGCTTAAAATTTGCTACAACAATAGGAGACCTCAAATGCTCTCACTACAAAATCATAACCATGTGAGGTGATATAAATGTTCATGAACTTAATTGTATTAAACATTTTACAATATATATCTATCAAATTATTATAATGTAGACAATGCATTATTATGCAATTTTTATTGGTCAAAAAATTAATGTTATGTACACACGCATATATTCACATAAGTGTGTATATACACATATATAAAACATATAGATATATATCAATTACATATGTTGTTATATATATACTTGTGTGTGTGTGTGTATATATATATATATATATACACACATACATATCTATGACAAAATCCTAGTAAGCTTCAAACTAAACAAGAGAAAATTATAAAATGATAACTATTAAAAAATCAGGAAACAAATGGGTATTTAATACATGCTCAGCAATATTCTAAGTTACTCAATGGCAAAGTACATGTTTTAAATGTAGAAAGTAGATACATTAAACCACGTTACAGTTTAGGAATTATGGCACAGAGTGTTTACAGCTTTACCGTCAATACATAACAAAAACTTAAAATTTTGAAGTAAAATAACATTAGGTTTTATTATATGGGGCAGAGGCTTAGTGTTCTGATAAAATTATTGAGTATGAATTTCTGTAGAATCACATTTGAAACCTTCACAGGATATGAAATTATAAAGCAGAAAACATACGACATCTGGATGTGGTGTTTCTGCGATTTCTATCTAAACCAAATCCCAATATCTCCACTACTCTCACACATTTTAGACAAGACTCAAAATGGAAATTAGACAATGTTTAACATAGAGTTCCTTAAAAATCACAGACGGTCCCATGTCCTCAAAAGCAATAAAAGAGCAAGCAGCCAGGTCCTCCAGTCCCTTGCAAGCCATGCAAAGGGTTTGATTTTCTTTGTAACTTAGATGAATGATCGTTGAAGGGGAAGTCCAGTCCTAGAAAACTGAAGAGCATGGGGCAGAAGATGTCTGTCTCTAATAAAAGCAAGAGAAAGAAACTAGGGCTTCTCAGAAAAGATTTCCATTGGAGTATAGCTTCGCAAACCACACTTTAAGATCTGGCTTTCTCCTTGACCTTTGGACATCTCATCTGTGTCATCTGCCTTATTCACTCCCCCCTCTTTGGATGTTTGGCTACTATCTCCTGTCTCCTCACACTCTGGGGCTTTTTCTTTTTCTCAATGTAGGTGATCAGGTTTAGCTTAGAGAACAGCCAAGGACTCTGTATTAGAAAATGTAATATGACTTATGCTGTGATTTTCCAATTACTACTTAGTACTGTGTTCAGTGGAAAAAAAAAGAACATTATAAAAGAGTCTAAAAATGTAATAACAAATACTATTTCCTCACAGAAACGTTATGATATTTAAAAACTTTTCTAAATTTGTGGGTCCTTAACTCCACGACACAGAGCTGCTGAATCAAAACTTGGTGGTGGTTGGCTGGGCATGGTGACTCACACCGCTGATCCCAGCACTTTGAGAGGCCAAGGCAGGCATATCACTTAAGTCCGGGAGTTTGAGGCCAGCCTGGGCAACATGGCGAGACCTAGTCTACGGGTTGAGGGTGGTGAGGAGGGGGACAGGTGATGGTAATGGGAGGTGGTAATGCGATTATAAGGTGTGGACAATCATATTTTGTACCTCTAAATTTGTGGAGTTACCACTAATCTAAAATTAAGGATACATATCAGCTGAAGAAAGAAAAACATTTATGTCGAGATGAAACCTCCTCGTGGGGGTCCGCAGCTGCAATACCGCCAGGAGGCAGCATCCCACCTCTTCTGCCTGGCTGCAGCCTCACCAGGAGCCCGGCTCCAGCTGGGGCGCTGTGGCAGGTACTAGACCCCAAAGGCACAGGCTAGGGTTTCCTGCCCTCCGGGGTGTCTTCCCAATCCCCGGACCCCAGGCAATTCAATTCATTCCTCAAGTGCCACTGCAACTGTCCAAGCTGGGGCAGCAGGTCCCACAGTCGCCAGCCAAGACCTCCACTCCAGAACATGTGGGCTGCTTTCCCCGGGGGAAGGACATTGTTTTCGCCAGCCACGAATAAATCCGTCCCTGTGCACCCTGTTTCCCATTGCCACTGACTTCGTGTAAACTCAAGTCCTGAGGACACAAGAGAGACCCAGGCCTGGCCCCGTGGACACGCTTGGTGCCATGGCTTCCACCTGATGGACGGGTGCACTCTACAAATCTCAGGGACCACCACACCTAGGAGACAGAAGGACCCTATGAAACGCACCCCCAAAGCAGCCAACCAATCCAAGAAAAAAAAAAACCAAACACGTCTCAGGGCTCCGTTGGTTTTCCAACTTGGGCGGTCCTGACCCCCTGTTCTAGCCTGGCCCAAGCACCCTCCACCT
The DNA here is from genome assembly GCF_028885655.2 of Pongo abelii. Taxonomy (NCBI): domain Eukaryota; kingdom Metazoa; phylum Chordata; class Mammalia; order Primates; family Hominidae; genus Pongo; species Pongo abelii. Next base: position 6,800,291 of record NC_071998.2, read on the forward strand.
CACCCTGGCCTGCTCAAAGTTGCCCTGTCTACCTGAGCAGAGCCTCCTTTTCCAAGGCTCTGTCTCTCTTGCTCTACAACTCCCTCACCGTCTCCCTTTCTCTATTTCCCCCTCCACCTCTCGCTCTTCTGTCACCTTCTGTCTCTCTCCTCTTCCACCTTTCTCTCTCTCCCTACATTTCTATCTCTCCATCCCAGTCTCTGTAGCTCTCTTTCAAGCTGTGTCTCTGTCTTTGCCTGTATGTACTTGTGTGTGTGTCCGTGTGTGTGCTTGTGTGCCTGTGTGCGTGCACGCATGTGTATCTGTGTGTGTGTTGGGGTGGGTTTGCTCGTGGTGTTGGTGTGGTGTGTCTGGATGTCCGTCAGCCCCTCTTTCCCGGGATCAGGCTGCCGGGGATCTAGTGCCAGCGTGGGGCAAATCAGGGCCTACCTTTCCCATTGGCCATGGGCGTGTACTCGTCGGGACAAGCAATGATGGTGTGGGCATTGTGAGAAAAAGGGCTGGGCAGGCTGTTCGCCTCTGGGCAGCCCTGGCAGCTCTGGGTCTGTGGGGCAAGAGGGGGCCTTGCAGGAGGGGCAGCGAGGGATCCAAAACAACTTTTCCGTGGTAAGGCAGAGGACTGGAGGGGATCCCAGAACTGTGGGCCCCGGGCCCTGATGCCTCCGAGCACACCCTGTCCTGAGCCGGCGCAATGTGTTGGAAGCTCGGGAGCTCATGAGCCAGGGGAAGGCCTGGAGTGTCAGTGAAAGGGAGGCCCCCTGGTGGGCCTGGAGCCAGAGCAGGGGACTGAGGCATCACAGCCTGATGATGCATTCCTGTTTGCTGCAACATTGGCAGTCTCCAAAATAGCCTGTTTGGAAACTGCAAAGGAGAGTGAAGACACAATGCTGCTTTTCCATGCTTCGCTGGAGGTTTCTGTGTCCCCACAGAGCTCGGGAAACAAACAGTCCACATGGTCACGCTTTTGGGGGCCAGAGACCAGTGAGCAACAGGCCACCTTGCAGAGGGCAAAGGAACGTGGAATCCGGAATCATGGTTCACTCGGCTTGATTGTGACTCCTGTGTGGATGGGAGTATCTGCCTCGTGCTCTGTTGCAGGCTTAGCATGGGGATATGCCATCCGTGAACCATGTGGATGAAAAACAGACAACCATTCGAGTCTCGGCTCTGCTCTTTGGGGAATTCGCTCATTCCTTGGGAGGTAGAATTCATCTGAATCGCTCCCAGATGAATTAACCCAGGCTGAAAATCCCGAGGGCCGGTGAGGGCACCGTCGGCATACACGGCCTTTGGCCGAGCACTCAGCCTGCACTGGGCACCCAACATTTTCCCAGAATTCGAGGTCCTGCTTGTCCTGGAGGCCGAAGACAGCTTTTCTCTTTGCCTTCCTTTCTCTGTTTCTTGCTCATTTTCTCCCTCTGTCCATCCTTCCCTCTATTCTTCCTTCTCTCCCTCTCTCCCTCCCTCTGTTCTTCTCTCCTTCCCTCTCTCCCTCCATCCATACCTCCATTTCTCCCTCCTTCCCTCCCTCCATTCTTCTCTTTTTCTTTCTCTCCCTCCCTCCATCCCTTCCAAGTTCCCTCCGTTCATCCGTCCTTTCCTCCCTCTGTCACTCCCTCTCACTTTGTCTGCATTCCTTTCCCCATCTCTGCCTGGCTTCACTCCTGCCTAGAAAGAGCAGATCCACAGTTTGAGAGATCTCGGGGTCTACATTTAGTTGCCAGGAACTCCACGTGATGCCAGGGAGTATGGCAGGGCATGGGTGCGCGAGTGATGGTGGATCGGGGAGGCAGTGGAGTTGAGCCATGGAAAAGAGAGCAGGCCTGTCCACTGCCCCGGCCGGTGTTTCCCGGAGTGGAGTTCTCCACTTACACCACTGAAGAACGCGGGGGCGGGGGGGTACAAGGCGTAGGGGGGCTGGGGAAGGGAAGAGAGCCCTGCCTGGGCTGGTCCCAAACCCTAGCCGGCTGCCCATGGACCCACGCATGGGCAGTAGACGGCCCATCTCTGAGTACCTGTGCTGGCTCTGAAATCCCTGAGATGCTCAGAAAAGAATGACAGCCCTCCTTTCTGTGGAGTCTCTTGCCGAACCTGGACTCAGGAATCCTAGACAGGTCAGCTGGAAGGGAAGACACAGGTCTCCATACCGAGCCAGAGGTTCACTGCGAAAGAAGGGCCACCCTCCTGTCCCCATCCTTTCCCAACCCTGCGTCTGAAAGCTCCTCCAACTGAGCCCAGTGTTCTTCCTGGCTGAGGAGTGGTTCCAGAAAATAGGGCTCTTCCACGTCCTTCAACTGCCCCAGTGGCTCCATTGCTAGGAAACGATGTGCCTTTTGCTGAAATTCTGGGGTCGACAGGAGTTCATATAGCAGGGTGGATGCGAGTGCAGATGTACGCTCCAGCTCCTGGAGCGGTTGGGAGGGTGTCTGGTTGGCTTACATCTGCTTCTGACATGCAGAGGCCTCCATGGGCGTGAGCTGCGGAGGTAGATGTGCCTCAGCTTCGCGTCCCCACGTGCCCTGGTGACTTGGAGACTCTGGCCCCAGCCCCAGTACGGACTCATGTGGGACGTGTGCAGTGCAAGCACACCTTGCTCCTGTGACTCAGCCTGAGCGGCTCAAGTTGTCCCACTGAGCAGGTACCTAGAAGGCCACTTTGCTGTGGGTCCTGGTCCCCCTGCCATCTGTTTGACTCAGCGTGAGCGGCCCAAGCTGTCCCATTGAGCACACACACAGAAGGCCACCGTAGTGCGGATCCTGGTCCCCCTGCCGTCTGTTTGGGTGCTGAGGTCACCCAGGTGTCTGAGGGTGGGTCAGCGCCACTTCCGAAGGAGCCAGGACAGCAAACCCAAAATCCCCGTGTTCCACGGCAGGTTGGGAGATTCTGTCTGCCTGGGAAGCCTCGCTGGGCTGCAGTAGAGGGGTGAACATTGCTGCCTGGCTAACAAAATCCCCCTGTACCCCACGCCCTGGTGGGGATGAAGGCGACCAGGGAGGGAGGGTGGCACCCTTGTGGGCTGCATTGCACAGGCCGTCTGCATGCGTGGATTCCCTGCCACCCTGGCCTGGATGCCTGAACCTTCGATTCTGACACGAAATCTGAATCCAGGACTCTAAAAGGCAGGTCTCTCTGGCCAGTTCAGGTAAGGGTTCCACTCAAAGCACGCTGGCAGGGCATCTTTTTCGTTCAGGTTACAAACGAGTCCCTTTGCTGTCCTCGTCCTCAGGCTTCCACGGGGAAAGGGCTGTCAGAAAGTGTCGGGAGAGCCATCGTGGGGGCACCTGGCCGGAATTTCATGGAGAGACAAGGGCAGAGAGTGGCCGGCAGCTCCCGTGTGCCTCAGTTGGCCTTTGTGCTGCATATAGGTCCAGTCAGGAGTCCGACCCCACCAGTGGCACTTATAAAGACCCACCAGCTTCACCCCTTCACGAATATGCATGAGTACCCAAGGGCCCTGGATAACCCGCCCTCTGAAGCCAGAGACCACAAACACAGGGCCAAGTGTGGTAGATGATGAAGGTGGGGCCAGATCGGCCAGGAAAGGGTGGCTTCTGGGGCTGTCTCTCTGAGTTCTCCAGAATTCTACAGAAACTGGAAGTTTCTCTCTGGGCTCACACACGATTTCAGGGAGAAACCACCTTGGAAGGGTGGAGTGTAGAACTGAACATCCATGATAGTCTTGAGTTTTTCATGCCCTCTCTGTGGAGGCGGCAATGCCTGTGGGTGTTGCTGTTGCCGTGATAGTCTCACACACGCAGGTGTGTGGATCGCATTCATTTTCTTTTTTATTTAATTTTATTTTTTTATTTCTGCCTCTTAAAGTCAATAATAAAGTCACAAGTGTAAAATGAATGCATTTAAAAACATAAAAATACATTTCAATGACAAGAAGTATGCAATGATCATGAAAATCTACTGTACACTTTGCCAAAGTCAAAGAATGAAAGACATTATGGAAAACCCAATCTTCAAATATATCCTTAACAAAAACTCTCTCCTGCATAGTAAAAGCATCATCTAAACAGCAGTTCCAACAGAGAAAAAAAAAACAAAACAGCAGGGTAGATGGGACAGACAACTTTCCCCAGGTTTTCCAGATAAAAACATTTGGTCACCAGGAATTCAAGATAACTTCAAAAGCCACATTTAATTCAGAATAAAATGAACATTTCTGACAGATGACAACAGTATGATACTGATTTTTTTCTTTCCTAGATACAAATCATATGGGGCATTTCTTGGCAGTTTAGCAATCATCTAAGAATAACTGTAGAAATAACCCCAATTCCACCATCCTAGCCACTGGTGTAATACAAATAATCTTCCATTGATACTGCCTTTCACATAACTAAAATATCCTCACTTACTTGGAACAATTTCATGCTTACACATGATCACAAACACTTGTTTTCAGATGTTTTGGAATTATTCGGGCTGAGATTTTTGAAACAATATCTTAATCTTAGCAGAGAGATAATAATCCTTTCATTATACTTTGATTGGGCTTCCTTAACCAAATCTGAGCAACTACTTTAAGAATAATCCTGGTGGTAATCCATGATACTCTCAAATTTTTCCCTTTAAGAAATATATAATCCATGTAACTCTAGCAAATATGTTACATTGCACACTTTCTTAATAAGTAATGGCTGTTTTCAGGCCTTATTAGGAAAACAAACAAGCAAACAATGGCAATTAATACCTGTTTTTTATCACTGATAAGCTACAATAAAGCTCAAATATGGACAGTTTAATTGTGTGATATTAAGTAAAAAATGAAAACCATTATAGTTTTACCAAAAGAAACACAAAAAATATGGGAAGAAGTCAAATGAGCAGGGCATGAGTCCCAAAGATTACACTATGATTCTGAACAGGATTTTCCAAACAAAAGGTATCTAGATACAATTTCTGTGAATATTTCTTGTACTAGAAAGATCCAAAGCAAGTGTAGGCTCAGCCCTACCTTGTCAAGGATAAATATTCAGGTAAACTAGAAGTTCCATCTGCTAAAGTGCATCCACTGACCAGGTCTACCACGGCCCTGCTACTTACAGACATCTAAGAAAGTGGTCTCACTCATGCTCATTCACTTGTTCTGTGGCCTATCAAGAGTCACACATAATGATGATTTTGCTTTTTAAAAAAAAACAAATACTTTATACAGTGAACTATAGAAAAAACAATTCTAAATATAATTTAAAAATTCTAGAGAGTCGGCGCAGCCAAGATAGCTGAATAGGAACAGCTGCAGTCTACAGCTCCCAGTGTGACTGACACAGAAGACTGGTGATTTCTGAATTTCAATCTGAGGTACCCGGTTCATCTCACTAGAGAGTGCTAGACAGTGGGCACAGGGGAGTGAGTGCAGCGCGCCATGTGCAAGCCGAAGCAGGGCTAGGCATTGCCTCAATCAGGAAGTGCAAGGGGTCAGGGAGTTCCCTTTCCTAGTCAAAGAAAGGAGTGACAGATGGACCTGGAAAATCGGGTCACTCCCACCCTAATACTGCACTTTTCCGACGGGCTTAAAAAAGGGCAAACCAGGAGATTATATCCCGCACCTGGCTCAGAGTGTCCTACACCCACGGAGTCTCACTGATTGCTAGCACAGCAGTCTGAGATCAAACTGCAAGGCGGCAGCGAGGCTGGGGGAGGGGTGCCGCCATTGTCCAGGCTTGCCTAGGTAAACAAAGCAGCTGGGAACTTCGAACTGGGTGGAGCCCACCACAGCTCAAGGAGGCCTGCCTGCCTCTATAGACTCCACCTATGGGGGCAGGGCACAGACAAACAAAAAGACAGCAGTAACCACTGCAGACTTAAATGTCCCTGTCTGACAGTTTGAAGAGAGGAATGGTTCTCCCAGCATGCAGCTGGAGATCTGAGAACGGGCAGACTGCCTCCTTAAGTGGGTTCCTGACCCCTGAACTCCAAGCAGCCTAAGTGGGAGGCACCCTCCAGTAGGGGCAGACTGATACCTCACACGGCCGGGTACTCCTCTGAGTCAAAACTTCCAGAGGAACGATCAGACAGCAGCATTCGTGGTTCATGAAAATCTGCTTTTCTGCAGCCACCGCTGCTGTTACAAAGGCAAACAGCGTCTGGAGTGGACCTCTAGCAAACTCCAACAGACCTGCAGCTGAGGGTCCTGTCTGTTAGAGGGAAACTAACAAACAGAAAGGACATCCACACCAAAAACCCATCTGTACATCACCATCATCAAAGACCAAAAGGAGATAAAACCACAAAGATGGGGAAAAAACAGAGCAGAAAAACTGGAAACTCTAAAAAGCAGAGTGCCTCTCCTCCTCCAAAGGAATTCAGTTCCTCATCAACAACGGAGCAAAGCTGGAGGGAGAATGATTTTGACGAGTTGAGAGAAGTCTTCAGATGATCAAACTACTCCAAGCTACAGGAGGAAATACAAACCAAAGGCAAAGAAGTTAAAAAACTTTGAAAAAAAATTAGACGAATGTATAACTAGAATAAACAATACAGAGAAGTGCTTAAAGGAGCTGATGGAGCTGAAATCCAAGGCTTGAGAAATACGTGAAGAGTGCAAAAGTCCCAGGAGCCAATGCAATCAACTGGAAGAAAGGGTATCAGTGATGAAAGATGAAATGAATGAAATGAAGCGAGAAGGGAAGTTTAGAGAAAAAAGAATAAAAAGAAACGAACAAACCCTCCAAGAAATATGGGACTATGTGGAAAGACCAAATCTACGTCTGATTGGTGTACCTGAAAGTGACGGGGAGAATGGAACCAAGTTGGAAAACACTCTGCAGGATATTATCCAAAAGATCTTCCCCAATCTAGCAAGGCAGGCCAACATTCAGATTCAGGAAATACAGAGAACGCCACAAAGATACTCCTCGAGAAGAGCAACTCCAAGACACATAATTGTCAGATTCACCAAAGTTGAAATGAAGGAAAAAATGTTCAGGGAAGCCAGAGAGAAAGGTCGGGTTATGCACAAAGGGTAGTCCATCAGACTAACAGTGAATCTCTCAGCAGAAACTCTACAAGCCAGAAGAGAGTGGTGGCCAATATTCAACATTCTTAAAGAAAAGAATTTGGACCCAGAATGTCATATCCAGCCAAACTAAGATTCATAAGTGAAGGAGAAACAAAATACTTTACAGACAAGTAAATGCTGAGAGATTTTGTCACCACCAGACCTGCCTTAAAAGAGATCTTGAAGGAAGCACTAAACATGGAAAGGAACATCTAATACCAGCAACTGCAAAATCATGCCAAATCGTAAAGACCATCTAGGCTAGGAAGACCCTGCATCAACTAACGAGCAAAATAACCAGCTAACATCATAATGACAGGATCAAATTCACACATAACAATATTAACTTTTAATGTAAACGGACTAAATGCTCCAGTTAAAAGACACAGACTGGCAAACTGGATAAAGAGTGGAGACCCATCAGTATGCTGTATTCAGGAAACCCATCTCACGTGCAGAGACACACATAAGCTCAAAATAAAAGGATGGAGGAAGATCTACCAAGCAAATGGAAAACAAGAAAAGGCAGGGGTTGCAATCCTAGTCTCTGATAAAACAGACTTTAAACCAACAGAGATCAAAAGAGACAAAGAAGGCCATTACATAATGGTAAAGGGATCAATTCAACAAGAAGAGCTAACTATCCTAAATATATATGCACCCAATACAGGAGCACCCAGATTCATATAGCAAGTCCTGAGTTACCTACAAAGAGACTTAGACTCCCACACAATAATAATGGGAGACTTTAACACCCCACTGTCAACATTAGACAGATCAACGAGACAGAAAGTTAACAAGGATACCCAGGAATTGAAATCAGCTCTGCACCAAGTGGACCTAATAGACTTCTACAGAACTCTCCACTCCAAATCAACAGAATATACATTTTTTCAGCACCAAACCTATTCAAAAATTGACCACATAGTTGGAAGTAAAGCTCTAATCAGCAAATGTAAAAGAACAGAAATCGTAACAAACTGTGTCTCAGACCACAGTGCAATCAAACTAGGACCCAGGATGAAGAAACTCACTCAAAACTGCTCAACTACATGGAAACTGAACAATCTGCTCCTGAATAACTACTGCGTACATAACGAAATGAAGGCAGAAATAAAGATGTTCTTTGAAACCAATGACAACAAAGACACAACATACCAGAATCTCTGGGACACATTTAAAGCAGTGTAGAGGGAAATTTATAGCACTAAATGACCACAGGAGGAAGCAGAAAAGATCCAAAATTGATACCCTAACATCAGAATTAAAAGAGCTAGAAAAGCAAGAGCAAACACATTCAAAAGTTAACAGAAGGCAAGAAATAACTAAAATCAGAGCAGAACTGAAGGAAATAGAGACACAAAAAACCCTTCAAAAAATTAATGAATCCAGGAGCTGGTTTTTTGAAAGGACCAACAAAATTGATAGACTGCTAGCAAGACTAATAAAGAAAAAAAGAGAGAAGAATCAAATAGATGCAATAAAAATGATAAAGGGGATACAATCTCCAATCCCACAGAAATACAAACTACCATCAGGGAATACTACAAACACCTCTATGTAAATAAACTAGAAAATGTAGAAGAAATGGATAAATTCCTCGACACATACACCCTCCCAAGACTAAACCAGGAAGAAGTTGAATCTCTGAATAGACAAATAACAGGCTCTGAAATTGAGGCAATAATCAGTAGCTTACCAACCAAAAAAAGTCCAGGACCAGATGGATTCACAGCCGAATTCTACCAGGGGTACAAGGAGGAACTGGCACCATTCCTTCTGAAATTATTCCAATCAACAGGAAAAGAGGGAATCCTCCATAACTCATTTTATGAGGCCTGCATCATCCTGATACCAAAGTTGGGCAGAGACACAACAAAAAAAGAGAATTTTAGACCAATATCCTTCATTAACATTGAAGCAAAAATCCTCAATAAAATACTGGCAAACCAAATAAAGCAGCACATCAAAAAGCTTATCCACCATGATCAAGTGGGCTTCATCCCTGGGATGCAAGCCTGGTTCAATATACACAAATCAATAAATATAATCCAGCATATAAACACAATGAAAGACAAAAACCACATGATTATCTCAATAGATACAGAAGAGTCCTTTGACAAAATTCAACAACCCTCCATGCTAAAAACTCTCAATAAATTAGGTATTGATGGGACATATCTCAAAATAATAAGAGCTATCTATGACAAACCCACAGCCAATATCATACTGAATGGGCAAAAACTGGAAGAATTCCCTTTGAAAACTGACACAAGACACGGATGCCCTCTCTCACCACCCCTATTCAACATAGAGTTGGAAGTTCTGGCTAGGGCAATTAGGCAGGAGAAGGAAATAAAGGGTATTCAATTAGGAAAAGAGGAAGTCAAATTGTCCCTGTTTGCAGATGACACGATTATATATCTAGAAAACCCCACTGTCTCAGCCCAAAATCTCCTTAAGCTGATAAGAAATTTCCGCAAAGTGTCAGGATACAAAATCAATGTACAAAAATCACAAGCATTCTTATACACAAATAACAGACTAACAGAGCGAAATCATGAGTGAACTCCCATTCACAATTCCTTCAAGGAGAATAAAATATCTAGGAATCCAACTTACAAGGGACATGAAAGACCACTTCAAGGAGAACTACAATCCACTGCTCATTGAATTAAAAGAGGATAGAAACAAATGGAAGAACATTCCAAGCTCATGGGTAGGAAGAAACAATATCGTGAAAATGGCCATTCTGCCCAAGGTAATTTATAGATTCAATGCCATCCCCATCAAGCTACCAATGACTTTCTTCACAGAATTGGCAAAAATTACCTTAAAGTTCATATGGAACCAAAAAAGAGCCACATCGCCAAGTCAATCCTAAGCCAAAAGAGCAACCCTGGAGGCATCACGCTACCTGACTTCAAACTATACTACAAGGCTACAGTAACCAAAACAGCATGGTACTGGTATCAAAAGAGAGTCATAGATCAGTGGAAGAGAACAGAACCCTCAGAAATAATGCCGCATACATACAGCTATCTGATCTTTGACAAACTTGAAAAAAGCAAGCAATGGGGAAAGGATTCCCTATTTAATAAATGGTTCTGGGAAAACTGGCTAGCCATATGTAGAAAGCTGAAACTGGATCCCTTCCTTACACCTTATACAAAAAATAATTCAATATGGATTAAAGACTTAAACATTAGACCTAAAACCATAAAAACCCCAGAAGAAAACCTAGGCATTACCATTCAGGACACAGGCATGGGCAAGGTCTTCATGTCTAAAACACCAAAAGCAATGGCAACAAAAGGCAAAATTGACAAATGGGACCTAATTAAACTAAAGAGCTTCTGTACAGCAAAATAAACTACCATCAGAGTGAGCAGGCAACCTACAAAATGGGAGAAAATTTTCGCAACCTACTAATCTGACAAAGGGCTAATATCCACAATCTACAATGAACTCAAACAAATTTACAAGAAAAAAACAAACAACCCCATCAAAAAGTGGGCGAAGGACATGAACAGACACTTCTGAAAAGAAGACATTTATGCAGCCAAAAAACACACGAAAAAAATGCTCACCATCACTGAACATCAGAGAAATGCAAATCAAAAACACAATGAGATACCATCTCACACCAGTTAGAATGGCGATCATTAAAAAGTCAGGAAACAACAGGTGCTGGAGAGGTTGTGGGGAAATAGGAACACTTTTACACTGTTGGTGGGATTGTAAACTAGTTCAACCATTTTGGAAGTCGGTGTGGTGATTCCTCAAGGATCTAGAACTAGAAATACCATTTGACCCAGCCATCCAATTACTGGGTATATACCCAAAGGACTGTAAATCATGCTGCTATAAAGACACATGCACAAGTATGTTTATTGCAGCATTATTCACAATAGCAAAGACTTGGAACCAACCCAAATGTCCAACAGTGGATTAAGAAAACGTGGCACATATACACCATGGAATACTATGCAGCCATAAAAAATGATGAGTTCATGTCCTTTTTAGGGACATGGATGAAATTGGAAATCATCATTCTCAGTAAACTATCCCAAGGACAAAAAACCGAACACTGCATGTTCTCACTCATAGGTGGGAATTGAACAATGGGAACACACGGACACAGGAAGGTGAGCATCACACTCTGGGGAATGTCGTCGGGTGGGCGGAGGGTGGAGGGTTAACTTTAGAAGATATACCTAATGCTAAATGTCGAGTGCTAAATGGGTGCAGCACACCAGCATGACACATGTATACATATGTAACTAACCTGCACATTTTGCACATGTAATCTAAAACTTAAAGTATAATAATAATAAAAAAATTCTAGAGAGTTAAGATAACCTCATTTTTTAAAATACTGAAAATGTAAAGGGTCCATATAAAAAGTTGTGTTAAGTACATACTTCCTATTTTAATAATTCACTTGCTTTGCTCTTAATAACTCTATGAAAGAAGTCCATATTTTACTCATGTCTTTTGGAAAGAGATTTAAAAGCAAAAGTAGCTGTGCTGTGAAATTTCATAAAATTTGTGGGATTTATGCAAGCTGAATTATTCAGTATTTTGTATTGTTATTACAGTCATATATTGCCCAGAATATATATACAGCAACCCAGCAACAGTGATTGCAACAAAATTAAGGTAAATAGGTCTACAATCATTTGATTTCCTTATTAGATAAATGAAGTTTTCTTAGAGGAAATGCAAATTCAGATCAGGTTACATAAGTTTAACTATTATTTAAACCTTATATAAAATTAAATCTAACCCTCACAACTGCAAATCTGTAAGGAATCACTGTAAGGAATCTACAGGACTTGGCTCGTATTTTCATGTGACCCACACTTAGAAATTTCATAAATGATGAGATGCAGACCAAGGGGATTCCTCAAAGGGCTCCACCCAAAAGGAAAGGAAAGAGAGTTAAACAGAGAATTACCACTTACGTATTTGTGGGTGATCAGCTTATTCCTCAGCCTCTAGACAGTGAGGAGGATGAAAAAATGGAAGAAGATAGCAAAGAAGAGGAAGAAAAAGATCACAGTGAAGCGATGAAGCCAGAGGAGTAACCTCGAAATTTACTGAGAGAAAAAATCATGAAACTGCCCCTCCCTGAATCTTTAAAAGCTTACTTGACATATTTTAGAGACAAATAACTTAGATCAAGAAGAAAGAATGCCTACTGATAATTCCTTTAGTCCTGAAAATGCAGCATTTGTGAGGAGTTAAAAGAATTATTTCTTTCATCAGAGCAAATTATAGTGGAAAAAATACACTTGTTACTCTCAGTAACTTAAATTATGTATTGAGTGAATAAAAGAATCCCTTTTATAAAATCTATTTTTCTTTAAATCTTGGAAAACTGTTGTTTTAGCTCAAAGTGATTTCAAAGTGGAATGCAACAGTAGTGAAGACTTGTGTACCATAAATTCTTTTCTGATTCCTTACGAATCTCGTTCATTTTCATGTAGAAAACGAGAGCAAAACTACAGAGAAAAGAAACGCCCGGTGCATCACGGCCTGACGATGGTTTCCTGTTTCCTAAGAAATGGGGAGTCTCCACTATGACCTGTTTCCAAAGAGGAAACTGGAAAGGAGAGCGAAAACAAGATGCTGCTTTTCCACTATTCTCTTGAGGTTTCTGTGTCCCTACAGAGCTCGGGAAACATACAGTCAAAATGTTCACGCTTTCGGGGGCTAGAGACACAAGAGCAACAGGCCCCCTTGCAGAAGACAAAGGAACGTGGAACCCAAAACCATGGTTCAGTCGGCCTGAGTGGGCCGACTCCTGTGTGGGCGGGACTATCCACCTCACGCTCCGCTGCAGGCTCAACGTGGGGCTATCTCATCTGTGAACCATGTGGATGAAAAATGGACAATCATCCGAGTCTCTGCTCATTACTCTCTGGGTACTTCGCTTATTCCTTTGGAGACGAAATTCGTCTGAATCGCTCCCAGATGAGGTAACCCAGGCTGGCAATCCAGAGGGCCGGTGAGAGCCCCGCAGACCGACGGGGCTGTGGGCCGAGCACTTAGCCTGCCCTGGGCACCCAACATTTTCCCGGAGTGCAAGATCCTGCTGGTCGTGGAGGAAGAAGACCGCTTTTCTCTCTGCCTTCCCCTCTTTGTTTCTTGCTCCCACCCTCCATCCCTCTTTCCCTCCGTCCCTCCCTCAGTTCCTCCCTTACTCCCTCCCTTCCTCCTTCCCTCTCTCCCTCCTATCCCTCCAAACCTTCCAAGGTCCCTGGGTCCATCCGTTCTTTTCTCCCTCCATCGCTCCCTCCCTTTCTGTCTCCGTTCCTCTCCCCATCTTTGCCTGAGTTCCCTCTCGCGTATAAAGGGCAGCACCCCAGTTTGCGCGTGGTCTCGGGTCTGCATTTAGCTGTCAGAAACTCCACGGTGATGTCGAGAAAGCTGGCTGGGTAAGGGTAGGCGAGTGACGGTGGGGCGGGGAGACAGAGGTGGCGAGACGCGGAAAGAAGAGTAGGCTTGGCACCTGCCCTGGCCAGTGTTTCCCGGGATGGAGGTCTCCGCCCGCCCCACTGAAGAACGCGGTGGGGTCACAAGAGGGAAGGGATGAGAGCTCCGCCTGAGCTGGTTAGAAAACTTAGGCTGCTGCCTGCTAACCCGCGCATGAGCAGTAGACACTCCACCTCCCGGTACCTGGACGGGCCCTGGGATCCCCGGGATGCTCAGGAAAGAATGACAGCCCTCCTCTGAGTGGAGTCTCTCATGGGACCTGGAACTCAGAGATCCTAGGCAGGTCAGCTGGAAGGGAAGACACGCCTCTCCATACCGAGTCAGAGGTTCACCGAGAAAGAGAGGCCGCCGCCCTGCCCCCACCCCGCCCCATCCTCGCGTCTTAAAATTTCTCCAGCAGAGCCCGGTGTTCTTCCTGGCTGAGGAGTGGTTCCAGTGGAGCGGGCTCTTCCACTTCCTTCAGCTTCCCCAATGGCGCCGGATCTAGGAAAGGTTGTGCCTTTTGCTGAAACTCTGGGGTTGACAGGAGCTCATCTAACAGGCTGGAGGTGAGTGTAGACGAGCGCCCCGGCTCCTGAAGCGGTTGAGAGGTGCCTGGATGGCTTGCATCTGTGCTTGATGCGGAGGCCTCTTGGGTCAGTAGCTTCGGAGGTGGAGGTGCCCCTTCTTTGGTTTCCCACACCGCCCTGGCGACCTGGGGCTCCAGACCCACCACAGACTCCGGTGGGACATGGGTGGTGCAAACACACCTTGCCCCTGTGACTCAGCTTAAGGGGGCCCAAGCTGTCCCACTGAGCATGCGCCCAGCAGGCCGCCATGCTGCGGATCCTCATCCTCCTGGCATTTGTTGGGGTGCAGAGGCCACCAAGTTGTCTGAGGGTGGGACAGTCCTACTTCCAGAGGAGCCAGGGCAGTGAACACAAAAATTCCCACGTGCAATGGCAGGTTGAGAGATTCCTTCTGCCTGCACAGCCAGGCTGGGCTGGAGCGGGGGGACGGCCCTTGCTCCCTGGCTCACGAAAGCCCCCTGTGGGAGAGCCCCAGGCATGCAGGACGTGTGTGATGCAGAAAGCCCCGTTCCCCATGCAGAGATGTGGGCGAACTCGATTGAGGAGTGAGGAGGATGACACCCACTGAGGGTGTTAATTAGTAACCACAGTGGCCTCAAAGAGCTCAAATGGAAGGAAGAATTGCAGTTCTCTCACTTTAAGTAAAGAGCTAGAAATGATTAAGCTTACTGAAGATGTAAAATTTTCATCGCTAGAGAGACTTCAACACTTGGCTTCAAAACTTCAAAGGATGGGCTGACTGTCTTTGAGGACCATTGCAGTTGGTGACTTTAAGTTAGAGCCAATGCTCATTGACCACTCTGAAAATCTCAGTGCTCTTAAGAATTATTCAAAATCTATTCTTTCTGTGCTCTAGAAATGGAACCTCACAGACTGAGTGACAACACAACTGTTAACAGTATGGTTTACTGAATATTTTAATCCCACTATTGAGACCTACTGCTCAGAAAAAAAAAAAAAAGAGTCCTTTAAAGGGATTGCTGCTTGTCCTGGTGCAGTGGCTCACACCTATAATCCCTGCACTTTGGGAGGCCGAAGTGGTTGGATCGCCTGAGATCAGAAGTTGGAGACCAGCCTGGCAAAAATTATGAAACCCCATGTCTAATAAAAATACAAAAAATTAGCCGGGCATGGTGGATGTACTTGTAATTTCAGCTACTTGGGAGGCTGACACAGAAGAATGGCTTGGACCCTGGAGGCGGAAGTTGCAGTGAGCCAAGACCACGCCACTGCCCTCCATCCTGGGCAACAAGAGGGAAACTATATAAAGGAGAAAAAAAAAAAAGGAAAGAAAAGAAAAAAGGAAAAAAGATTGCTGCTTATTAATAATTCTCCTTGCTACCCAGAAGCTTAGATGGAGATGTACTTGGAAATTAATGTTATGTTCATGGCTGCTAATACAATATCTATCCTTCAGCCTGTGGATCAAAGAGTGGTTTTGACTTTCAAGTGTTTTTATTAAATAATAAATGCATTTTGTAAAGGTATAGCTGTCATAGATAGTAATTTCTTTGATGAGTCTGGATAAACTGAATTGAAAACCTTTTGGAAAGGTTTCACCATTAATCCCTTCATGATATTTCAAACTCCTCCTGTGAATCACAAATGTCCTTAATAGCAAATGCCATTAAGAACATTTGTGTTTGATGGGAGGAGGTTGAAATATCAACATAAGAGGTGTTTGGAAGAAGTTGATTCCAGCCCTCATGGATGACTTTGAGGGCTCAGGATGTCAGAGGAGGAAGTCCCCACAGATGTTGTAGAAATCACACGACAATCAAAATTAGAATTAGGGCCTTAAGATGAGATTAAATTGCTGTAAACTCATGATGAAACTTGAACAAGTGGAGAGTTGCTTCTTATGGATGAGCAAAGAAAATATTTTCTTGAGATGGAATCTACTCCAGGTGGAGATGCTATGAACATTGTTGAAATAACAACAAAGGATTTAGAATATTCCATAAACCTAGTGGATAAAGCAGCAGCAGGGTTTGAGAGGGTTTACTCAATTTTGAAGGAAGTTCTACTGTGGATAAAATGTTATCAAACAGCATCACATGCTACAGAGAAATCTTTTGTGAAAGGAACAAACTTCATTGTTTTAAGAAATTGACACAGGTACCCAAACTTCAGCAGCCCCCATACTGATCAGTCAGCAGCCATCAACATAGAGGCAAGACCCTCACTGTAGAGAAAGGAAAGAGAGATCAGACTGTTTCTGTGTCTATATAGAAAGAAAAGACATAAGAGACTCCATTTTGAAAAAGACTTGTACTTTAAACAATTGCTTTGGTGAGATGTTGTTAATTTGTGGCTTTGCCTCAGCCGCTTTGCCCCAGCCACTTTGTCCCAGCCACTCAGACCCAACCTGGAGCTCACAAAAACATGCGTTGTATGAAATCAAGGTTTAAGGGATCTAGGGCTGTGCAGGACGTGCCTTGTTAACAAAATGTTTACAAGCAGTATACTTGGTAAAAGTCATCCCCATTCTCTAATCTTAATAAACGAGGGGCAAAATGCACTGCAGAAAGCCGCAGGGACCTCTGCCCTTGAAAGCGGGATATTGTCCAAGGTTTCTCCCCATGTGAAAGTCTGAAATATGGCCTCATGGGATGAGAAAGACGTGACTGTCCCCCAGCCCGACACCCGTTAAGGGTCTGTGCTGAGGTGGATTAGTAAAAGAGGAAAGCCTCTTGCAGTTGAGATAGAGGAAGGCCACTGTCTTCTGCCTGCCCCTGGGAACTGAATGTCTCAGTATAAAACCCAATTGTACATTTGTTCAATTCTGTGATAGGAGAAAATCCGCCCTATGATGGGAGGGCAGACATGTTTGCAGTAATGCTGCTTTGTTATTCTTTACTCCACTGAGATGTTTGGGTGGAGAGAAACATAAATCTGGCTTACGTGCACGTCCAGTCATAGTACCTTCCCTTGAACTTAATTGACATAGATTATTTTGCTCACATGTTTTTTGCTGACCTTCTCCTTATTATCACCCTGCTCTCCTACTACATTCCTTTTTGCTGAAATAATGAAAATAATAAGCAATAAAAACTTCTCCTTATTATCACCCTGCTCTCCTACTACATTCCTTTTTGCTGAAATAATGAAAATAATAAGCAATATAAACTGAGGGAACTCAGAGGCTGGTGCCTGTGCAGGTCCTTGGTATGCTGAGTGCCGGTCCCCCGGGCCTACTATTGCTTCTCTATACTTTGTCTCTGTGTCTTACTTATTTTCTCAGTCTCTCGTCCCACTTGACTAGAAATACCCACAAGTGTGGAGGAGCAGGCCACCCCTTCACTCACCAGCAAAAACATTATGACTTGGTAAGGTTCAGATATTCATTAGTATTTTTCAGCAATGAGGTATTTTAAGTTAAGGTATGTACATGGATTTTTAGACATAATGTGATTACTAATTAATTAATTAATAATTATTAAATACTCATTAGACTACAACACAGTTTATGCATAACTTTTATAAGTACTGGGAAACAAAATGTTTATGTGACTAATTTGATTGTAACATTTGCCTTATTGTGGTTGTCTGGAACCAAACCTACACTATCTCTGAGTATTCTTGAAAGTTTTTGGTTGTTCTTTGTTTTGAGAAGGGGTTTTGCTCTGTCACCCAGGCCAGAGTGCAGTGGCATGATCATAACTCACTGCAGTCTCAAACTGCTGGGTGAAGTGATTGTTCTACCACAGCCTCCTGAGTAGCCGGGACTACAGGCATGCAGCAATATACTTGGATTTTTTTTTTTTTTTTTTTTTGAGACGGAGTCTCGCTCTTTAGCCCAGGCCAGAGTGTAGTGGCTCTATCTTGGCTCACTGCAAGCTGCACTTCCCGGGTTCATACCATCCTCCTGCCTCAGCCTCCCGAGTAGCTGGGACTACAGGCGCCCACACCAGGCCCAGCTAATTTTCTGCATTTTTAGTAGAGATAGGGTTTCACCGTGTTAGCCAGGATGGTCTCGATCTCCTGACCTCGTGATCCACCCGCCTCAGCCTCCCAAAGTGCTGGGATGACAGGAATGATCCATCGCGCCCGGCCTGTCTTTTCTTTCTAGTGGCACAAGCCCCATGGAGTGTGGTGCGTCTCATCTGCGATGCTTTTGAACAGTGTAGAAAGTGTTGCTGTCTGTATTTAATTTTTTCCTACATGTATGGCCGCGATCGATCACAAGATCAATAAGCCCTTCTCCGTATTCTACTTCCCTTTCTATCAATGGAGAACTTTGATTGGATTTTTCCTGCCTACAGGCAGGAATGAGTCTGCTGTTTTGTTTTTTATACCCGAGGGGACTGAGCCTGAAGGCCTGGAGCGTGGCCACCCTCCCCCAACCTCCAGCTGGTGATTGTGGTGGTGGTGGTGGTTGTTTTGTGTTCCAGCTTCTGTTCTATTGCAGTTGTTGTTGCTGCTGCTGCTGCTGGTGCTGTCGTCGTTGTTTTGGTATTTTACAGACTTAGGGGGTGTACCTGCTTGTTTGTTAGATCAGCATACTACTGCCTCCGGATGTAGAAGTGGACCTCCAGTGTATCCGATACCCACGTGGCGAACGTTGTCTCTGACGGGCGATTTATTCATCCCTCGTCCCCCTGTTGTCCTCCTCCTCCCTTTTGGAGTGTCTGTTATTTCCATCTTGATGACCGTGTGCGTACCCACTGTTTACCTCCCACTTTTAAGCAGAAGGCAGTTCACTGGGTACATACTTGCTTCCAGCTCTATCCATGTTGTGGGAAAAGACGTGAAATCACTCTTTTTTGTGCCTACACCATTAGAGAATTTTAACTTTCTTGGTGATTGTTTTTCTTTTTTCTTTTCTTTTCTTTCCTCCTCCTCCCCCTTTTTTTTCATTTTTTTCAGCTGGGCTCTCCTACTTGTGTTGCTCAGTTGATCAGGTTGGTCTCCTGGCCTTGACACTTCTCCCGTCACATCCACCGCCCGGTTGTTGAAATGAGCATCTCTTGTAAAATGGAAAAGACAAAAAAAAAATAAAGAGAAAGACAAAAAGTATGGGGTGAACGTTTCTCTTGCCACCTCCCAGGGTGTACCTTGGACCCGATAGGACGGAGGGAGCTTGCCTGTGTGGGTTTTCTGTGCTAAATCCTCCCGGGGGCCTCCTTCCCTCTCCCCCTTGTCCCTGCTTCTCCCCCAGCCAAGGCTCCCACCGCCGCTGTGGGATTTTCCGTGGGAGAGGTATCGGAGAGGACTGATGCACCTTCCAGATCTATATCCTGCCTGACGTCTCTGGCTCAGCATCCCCCACTGGCTACCTGGCACCTTCCAGCGAGCTCTGAGGCTGATGCGCCGTCCCCCTTCATGTCCCACCACCCTCTCCTGGCTGGCCGTTGCCTGGTGACCCCAAGGGAACTGCGATGACGTTTTCTTTTTTCTTTTTTTAAATTTTATTATTATTATACTTTAAGTTTTAGGGTACATGTGCAGAACGTACAGGTTTGTTACATATGTATACGTGTGCCATGTTGTTGTGCTGCACCCATTAACTCGTCATTTAGAATTAGGTATATCTCCTAATGCTATCCTTCCACCCTTCCCCCACCTCACAACAGTCCCCGGTGTTTGATGTTCCCCTTCCTGTGTCCATGTGTTTTCATTGTTCAATCCCCACTTATGAGTGAGAACATGCAGTGTTTGGTTTTTTGTCCTTGCGATAGTTTGCTGAGAATGATGGTTTCCAGTTTCATCCATGTCCCTACAAAGGACATGAACTCATCATTTTTTATGGCTGCATAGTATTCCATGGTGTCGAATCCTCCAGTGAAGACTTCCACCAGATACCCCGGGTGGGCCGGATGGGATGAGACTGGGCCACCCCGGACCATGCTGTTCTTGGGGGTATGTTGACATACAGGGTGGACTGGCAGCCCCAGAATTGTAAAGGGTGTCCAGGTATGGAAATGTCACATAGGATGTCCTCCGTCCCGTCAGCCTGCCTTCAGCTTCCTCAGGCATGAAGACAACTTCCCATCAGAACCTCTTTTCTTTCCTTTCTCCACCACACACATGAGACGCATGAGAGGGAGAAACAGCTCAATAGATACTGCTGACCTTCATTTGTGGAATCTTCAGTCATCTACACACAGACAGGTGAATAGGCAGGTACCCAAATCAAACACCATTTCCACGTCCTCATGGTGGGATTGGTCTCTCTCTCTCACACACACACACAATTTCCACATCTAGTTCACAAACCACACTAATTTACCCTTTTCACAGTACGCAGTCTGAGTAAAACCCACCCCACCCTCCACCGTGTGGTTGACAAAACTCCTTCTCTACAATTTATAAAAAAGATCATCTGGGCTGGGCACAGTGGCTCACGCCTGTCATTCCAGCACTTTGGGAGGCCAAGGTGGGTTGATCACTTGAGGCCGGGAATTCAAGACCAGGCTGGCCAACATAGTGAAACCCATCTCTATGAAAAATAGAATTACCAGTTCTGGTGGCATAGGCTTGTAATCACAACTACTCAGGAGACTGAGGCAGGCGAGTTGCTTGAATTGGGGAGGCCGAGGTTGCAGTGAGCTGAGATCATGCCATGGCAATTATTGAGACAGAGCGAGACTCCCCCTCAATAATAATTATAATATTTTATAAGATTAGTTTTCCGTGGTAATACCTGCCTGTAGTCGCAGCTACTCGGGAGGCTGAGATAAGGAGAAGAACACTTGAGGCCCCACAGGTCGAGGCTTCAGTCAGCTGTATCCTGGGCAGTCACCAGTCAAGGAGATATGCCCCTCCCCGTTTTCTTTTCTTTTCTTTTTCTTCTCTTTTCTTCTCTCTTCTTCTCCCTCCCTCCCTTTCTTTCTTTCTTTCTTTCTTTCTTTCTTTCTTTCTTTCTTTCTTTCTTTCTTTCTTTCTTTCTTTCTTTCTTTCTTTCTTTCTTTCTTTCGTTTCTTCCTTCCTTTCCTGCCTGACTGCCTTCCTGCCTTTCTTCTTTCCTCCCTTCCTCCCTTCCTTCTTTCCTCCTGCCTCAGCCTCCCAATGTGCCGGGATTACTGGCGTGAGGCACCATGCCTGCTTGGCCTAAAGAGACACCCTTTGAAAATAAGACACAGACAGCACCTTCCAGTGATCTGATTGATTGATTGACTGATTTAGAGGCAGCATCTCACTCTGTCAACCTGGCAGTGGTGCCATCATAACTCACTCACTGCAGTGTGGACGCTCCTGGACTCAAGCAATCCTTCCACCTCAGCCTCCAGAGTAGAGTACCTGGACCACAGGCATGTGCCACTCTGCTCAGATAATTTTTATTTATTTATTTATTTTGTTTCCCGAGACAGAGTTTCTCTCTTCTTGCCCACACTGGAGTGCAATGGCACGATCTTGACCCACCACAACCTCTGCCTCCTGGGTTCAAGTGATTCCCTTGCATCAGCCTCCCCAGCAGCTGGGACTGCAGGCATGCGCCATCACGTCTGGCTGACTTTGTATTTTTAGTGCAGACGGGGCTTCTCCATGTTGGTCAGGCTGGTCTTGAACTCCCGACCTCAGGTGATCTGCCCTCCCTGGTCTCCCGAAGTGCTGGGATGGCAGGCATGAGCCACCGAGCCTGGCCTTCATTTTTCAATGTTTTACCACAGATAGGGTTTCATCATTTTGTTGCAACCCACCTGACCCCGTGCCTCAAAGTGCTGGCATGACAGGCGTGAGCCACTGCGCCTGGACTCTGGGGAATGATTCACGACCACGACCACTGTACTGATTCTTTCTTTCTTTTTTCTTTCTTTCTTTCTTTCTTTCTTTCTTTTCTTTCTTTCTTTCTTTCATTGATGATTTTTTTATTAGTGATTGATTGATTGATTGATTTTGAGACAGAGTCTCGCTCTGGGCGAGGTGAGGCAAGGCGAGGTGCAATGCTTTGGAAGCTGCAGCACTGCCTTCTAAAGCCCCATTCAAATGCACAAAGCCCTATTCGCTTCCTGGACTTGGAGCTGATGCCTTCCATTACCTTGGGTTTCTCTCCATTCAGAAGCTTTTACAGGCACAACCCCACACAGAGGCTGGCTACGGCTGAGGATTACGGGATGTGGTGGGGCTGGAAACTCTTTCCCCTATTGTTGCAAGCTCAGCCAAGATATCCCCCGACCCCCATCGCTTGCTCACCCTTTGAGATCCCCTCCCTCCACCACCTTGGAGGCTGACCTCTTACTTTAATTTCTGTCTTTATTCCTATCCTGCGTTTGAGGAGTGTGTGCAGGAATGAGGGTGTGTAGGGGGAGGGGGAGTGGGGTGGGGACAGAGGGGAACGTCCTAAGGGTCGATTTAGTGTCATGCCTCTTTCACCGCCACCACCGAAGATGAAAGCAACAATCAGTTAAATACCGCGTGTTCTCATCCATAAGTGGGAACTTATAGATGAGAGTTCTGCGTGGGCAGAACGAGGGACACGAGAGACGCGGGAGCCTACTTGAGGGAGGAGGGGTGGAAGGAGAGGCAGCTTCAGGAGAAACCAAAACAAAACGAAACATGAAAACTGTCGAGTACTGCGCTCAGTGTCTGGGTGATGAAATCATTTGCACACTGAATCTCCCATCAGAAATTTACCTATGTAACAATCTTGCACATGTATGCTTGAACAAGAAATGAAAGTTAGAGGAGAAAAAGAGAGAGAGGGAGAGAAGGAAAGAGAGAGAGAGAGAGAAGTGAAACGAAACACCACCTCCTTGACCTGAGTCAGGGGGTTTCCGGCCTTTTGGGGGAACATTTAGCGACAATGTAGTATTTGGGCCTGTTCTTTCTTTTTTTCTTCGTTTCTTTTTTTTTGGACTGAGTCTCTCTCGCTCTGTCACCCAGGCTGCGGTGCAGTGGCGCTGTCTTGGCTCACTGAAACCTCTGCTTTCCGGGTTCCAGTGATTCTTCTTCGGTAGCTGGGATTACAGATGCGCACCATGACAGACGGCTAATTTTTCTATTTTTAGTGGAGATGGGGTTTCTCCATGTTGGCCGCGTTGGTACTGAACTCCTGACCTGAAGTGATTTGCCCTCCTGGGCCTCCCAAAGTGCTGGGGCGACAGGCCTGAGCCGCAGGGAATTCAGCCTTTAAAAGTGCCGGCCCTGCCAACTTTCACTGCGGCCCTTACACTCAGAATGACGTGTCCTCTCTGCCATAGGTTGATTCTTTGAGTCCCCTATGCCATTGCACTGTAGCCTGGGCAGCAAGAGCGAAACTCCTTCCCCCCACCTTCCAGTGCAAAAAATAAACAAATAAATAAGTAAATAAATAAAATAACTACACGTGACTTATAAGTGCGTGTTCCCATGAGTGATTTCTAATAAATGGCACTGTACACTGAAAGCAGTGGCTCACGTCTGTCATCTGAGCACTTTGGGAGGACGAGTTGGGTGGGTCACGAGATCAGGAGTTCAAGACCAGCCTAGCCAACATGGTGAAACCCCGTCTCTACTGAAAATACGATTACAGGTGGAGCAGGCACCTGTAATCCCAGCTACTCTGGAGGTTGAGGCAGGATAATCACTTGAACCTGGCAGTCGGAGGTTGCAGTGACCCGGGATGGCGCCACTGCACTACAGCCTGGACGACAGAGTGAGATTCGGTCTCTAAATAAATAAATAGAAAGAAAGAAAGAAAAGAAAAGAAAGAAAAGAAAAGAGAAGAGAAGAAAAGAAAAAAGAAAAGAAAAGAAAACCAGAAAAGAAAGAGAAAATGAAAGAAAAGGCACTATATTGCTACTCGGCTAGGACCTTCTCTCTGTGTTTCTCTCTGTCTCTCTCTGTCTGTCTTTGTCTTTCTCTATCTGTCTCTTTCTCTGTCTGTCTGTCTCTTTCTTTCTCTCTATCTCTGTCTCTCTCTCTCTGTCTGTCTCACTGTGTCTGTCTTCTGTTTAACTCTCTTTCTCTGCCTGTCTGTCTCTCTCTGTCTCCCTCCCTGTCTGTTTCTCTCTCTCTCTGTCTCTCTCTTTCTGTCTGTTTCTCTCTGTCTCTGTCTGTCTCTGTTTCTCTCTGTCTCTCTCTGTCTGTCTCTGTTTTTCTCTGTCTGTCTCTTTCTTTTTCTGAGTCTCTCTGTCTGTCTCTCTCACTCTCTCTCTCTGTGCCTATCTTGTCTTACTGTCTTTCTCTACCCGTCTGTCTCTCTCTCTGTCTGTCCCTCTTCCTCCCTTTCTGTCTCTCTCCCTCTCTCCCTCACTTTCTGTCTGTCTGTCTCTCTTTCTGTCCGTTTCTGTTTCTCTGTCTCATCTCTGTCAGTCTCTCTTTCTGTCTGTCTCTCTCTGCCTGTCTCTCTCAATGTGTCTGTCTTCTGTCTTGCCCTCTTTCTCTGCCTGTCTGTCTCTCTCTCTGCCTGCTTTTCTGTTCTCTCTCGCTCTGTCTCTCTTTCTGTCTCTCTCTGTCTGTCTCTGTTTGTCTCTTTCTCTGTCTGTCTGTCTCTCTCTCTCTTTTTTTTTTCACATGGAGTCTCACTGTGTCGCTAAGGCTAGAGTACAGTGGCACCATCTTGGCTCACTGCAAACTCCGCCTCCCAGGTTCACGCCATTCTACTGCCTCAGCCTCCCGAGTAACTGGGACAATAGGCGCCTGACACCAAGCCCGACTAATTTTTTGTATTTTAAGTAAAGACGGGATTTCACCAAGTTTGTCAGTATGGTCTCGATCTCCTGACCTCGTGATCCACCCGCCTCAGCCTCCCAAAGTGCTGGGATGACAGGAATGAGCCACCGCGCCCAGCCTGTCTCTCTCTTTCTTTCTTTCCTCTCTCTCTCTCTCTCTGTGTGCCTATCTTCTGTCTTACTCTCTTCTCTGCCTGTCAGTCTCTCTCTGTCTGTCTCTCTCCCTCCCTGTCTGTTTCTCTCTCTCTCTCTCACTCTCGCTCTCTCTGTCTCTCTCTCTTGCTGTTTCTCTCTGTCCGTCTCTGTCTGTCTCTTTGTCTGTCTCTCTCTTTCTTTCTCTCTGTCTCTGTCTCTCTCTCCCTCTGCCTGTCTCTCTCACTGTGTCTCTCTTCTATCTTACTCTCTTTCTCTGCCTGCCTGTCTCTGTCTCCCCCACTCTTTCTGTTTCTCTCTATATATCTCTCACTCTCTCCATCTCTCTCTGTCTGTTTCTCTCTGTCTCTGTCTTTCTCTGTCTGTCTCTGTCTCTCTCCCTCCCTGTCTGTCTGTTTCTGTCTCTTTCTCTATCTCTGTCTCTCTCTGTTTCTCTCTGTCCATCTCTGTCTTTCTCTGTCTGTCTCTTTGTCTGTCTCTCTCTTTGTCTCTGTCTCTTTCTCTCTCTCTCTGCCTGTCTCACTCACTGTGTCTGTCTTCTGTCTTACTCTCTTTCTCTGCCTGTCTGTCTGTCTCTCTCTCCCTCCCTTTCTCTCTCTCTCTCTGTCTCTCTCTTTCTGTTTCTCTCTGTCTGTCTCTGTGTGTCTGTCTGTTTCTGTCTTTCTCTGTCTCTCTCTCTGTTTCCTCTCCGTCTGTCTCTGTCTGTCTGTCTGTCTCTCTCTCTGTCTCTCTCCCTCCCCGTCTGTCTGTTTCTCTCTGTCTCTGTCTCTGTCTCTCTCTCTTTCTGTCTGTTTCTCTCTGTCTCTCTCTGTCCATCTATGTCTTTCTATGTCTGTCTCTTTCTCTGACAGTCTGTCAGACCCCCCATGACGGAGAGGGCCCTGCCCCTTCCACGAAAGTGAGAAGGACCTGCTTAGAGAGGCCGAGAGGAATCGAGACAGACAGGCCTTGCTACGCTTCACCACTCGGTGTATGATTTTGGGAGGTCGAGGCCGGGTCCCCACTTGGATGGAAGGGGCATTTTCAGACTTTTCTCTCTGTCACATGTGGCGTCCCTACTTCTCGTATTTCCCTGATAAGCTCCTCGACTCAAAAATACATGGTTAAGGCCAGGCGAGGTGGCTCATGTCTGTCATCCCAGCACTTCCGGAGGCCGAGGCGGGGGATCACTTGAGGTTGGGAGTTCGAGACCAGCCTTGCCACCATGGTAAAACCCCGTCTCTACAAGAAATACTAAACTGAGTCAGGCATGGTGGGGTATGCGCCTGTAATGCCAGCTACTTGGGAGGCTGAGGTGGGAGAATCACTTGAACCTGGGAGGCGGAGACTGCCGTGAGCCGAGATCGTGCCACTGCACTACAGCCCAGGCTGTAGAGTGAGTAGGACTCTCTCTCTAAACAAATAAATAAATAAATAAATAAATAAATAAATGCATTCTTTTCCATGCTGACTGACACTTGCACACATCGGTTGTCTTCGGGCATCATCTAGCGGCCACTGTTCTTGAAAGTCTAGGTGACATGGAGGGAGATCTTGCTTACTTCACTGAGCCTGGGCAACGGGTTTCTCTCTCTCCCTTCTGGAGGTCCCTCCCTCTCTCCCTGGTTGCCTAGGGAACCTCCGCCCTGGCGGGGGCCCTATTGTTCTTTGATCAGCGCTTTAGTTTTCTTTGTGTGTTGGTTTCTTTCATGCGCATAGACTCTTCTACTTGGGTTATAGGAGGGGTCACTTTAATTTTCAAGTTGCCTCCCGGCTCCCCCCACTACCCACGTCCCTTTACCTTCATTTAGTGAGTCAGTTAGGTGGGTTCCCCCCAAACCCCCCACCCCCCGCCTCCCAACACCCTGCTTGGAAACCTTCCAGAGCCACCCTGGTGTGCCTCCGTCTTCTCTCCCCTTCCCCCACCCCTTACCGGCGATCTCATTCTTGCCAGGCTGACATTTGCAAAGGTGGGCATCAGGCCTCACTCGGTGGCCACCATTTTTGAAGATGGGGGTGGCACAGTCCCACTTCCCTGGAGGGAGCTCGGGCTGATGGCATAGCCCTTGACCCGCGTGGGCAAGCGGGCGGGTCTGCTGTTGTGGGGTTTTTCCCCCCACTTCCCTCCTCAGGCCTCCCTCCCTACGAAAGCTTCACCCTGGCTGGGTCTCCATCACCTTTTATCATGATGTTTTAGTTTCTCCGCCCATCAGCCAGTAGTTTCACAATGGGAATGGCATCACAGCTCTAGTCTGGGCGTTGTTAGTATTTGCCCATAATAGAAACGTTTTCTGAAAACTAATACTTTGCTCACTTAAGATTTCCAGGGACGGTGCCTTGGCCCGTGTTTGTTGTTTTGTTTTGTTTTGTTCATGTTTTTCCTTTTTCATATGTATTTCTTTTCAGGTGAAGTAGAAATCCCCAATTTTCAGGAAGACGTATCTTTCCCCCAAGACACGTTAGGTGCTGTTTTCTCCTGTTGTTAACTAGCACTTTTGTGAATCTCTCAACGTGTAGTGAGAGCCGGTTGATTTTTACTTCAGAACATCTTATTTTCTAGAAATCCATAAGTGAATGCTGCTGCTGCTCTTGCTGCTGCTGCTGCTGCTCTTGTTGCTGTTGTTGTTGTTTTCAAAGCACACCCCGGCCACCCTTTATGGAATCAAAAGCCTTATAAAATATGTGTAATTATTTCCTGACCACGCCATTCCTCCTCCTGTCTCTGACTCTCTGTCTCTTTCTCTGTCTCTCTCTCTCTGCCTGTCTATTTTTTTCTCTCTCTCTTTGCCTGTCTCTCTCACTGTGTCTGTCTTCTGTCTTAATCCCTTTCTTTGCCTTTCTGTCTCTCTCTCTCTGCCTGTCTGTCTCTCTCTCTCCCTGTCTGTCTGTTTCTCTCTGTTCGTCTCTGTCTTTATCTCTGTCTGTCTCTTTCTTTCTCTCTGCCTCTCTGTCTCTGTGTGACTCTCTCTCTGCCTGTCTCTCTCACGGTGTTTTTCTTCTCTCTTTCTTTCTCTGCCTGCCTCTCTCTCTCTCTCTTTCTCTCTCTCTGTCTCTCTCTGTCCATCTCGCCTTTCTCTGTCTCTTTTTCTGTCTGTCTGTATCTCTCTTTCTGTCTTTGTTTCGCTGTCTCTGACTCTCTCACTGTGTCTGTCTTCTGTCTTATTCTCTTTCTCTGCCTGTCTGTAAGTATCTCTCTCTCTCTCTCCCTGTCTGTCTGTCTCTCTCTCTCCCTGTCTGTCTGTTTTTTTCTCTCTCTTTGCCTGTCTGTCTCTCTGTCTCTGTCTCTCTGTCTCTCTCTCTTTGTGTCTGTCTTCTGTCTTACTGTCTTTCTCTTCCTGTCTGTCTGTCTCTCTCTCCTTGTCTGTTTCTCTCTGTCTCTGTCTCTGTCTGTCTCTCTCTCTGTCTGTTTCTGTCTCTCCCTCTGTCTGTCTCTTTCTCTCTCTGTCTCGTTCCCTCTGTCTGTCTTTCTCTTTCTTTCTCTCTGTCTCTCCAACTGTCTCTGTCTCTGTGTGTGTGTGTGTCTGCTTTCTGTCTTACTCTCTTTCTCTGCCTGTCTGTCTGCCTGTCGATCTGTCTCTCTCTGTCTATCTCTCTCTCTTTCTGCCTCTGTCTCTCTTTCAGTTTCTCTCTGTCTCTTTCCATCTGTGTCTTTCTCTGTGTCTTTATCTCTCTGTCTCTCTCTGTCTTTCTCTCTTTGTGTATCTTTGTTTCTCTCTATCTGTCTCTCTGTCTCTGTCTCTGTGTCTCTCTCTCTCTCTTGCTCGCTCACTCTCTGGCTCTCTCTATCTCCCGCCCTCTCTTTCTTGGAAAAATAAGTTCAAGTACATCTAATCTAATCCATTACCACGGCCTGAATTCTTAACTTTAGACATCCCAGATGTGATCTCCGTACAAAATGCTGTACAGAACTGGAGAGTTGATTTCTGGACTTGGATACCTCATAGATAGTACATATTAATAAAGATCCAACCCTAAAATCTGGGTTTGCCTCTAGCTCGACTGTCTCAAAAAATCATACCTCTCTTCACCTAGGATGCTGGGAGGGTTTTCTCAATGTGCATCTGCTCATGTCCTTCATGACCTTTGACCAAGCCCTGCCCCTTCTGTCTGAAATATGTATCTGCAAACACTTCTCTCCATTTCCACAACTACCCACGGCCCATTGTGGAACCACTGGCTCTTTGAAAAAAAATCCCAGAAGTGGCTTTGGCTTTTTGGCTAGGAGGTCTAAACCTGCTGAGAACTTTCCTGCCCAGGATTCTGTGTGAACAAAAGTGCTTCTGATGGGAGCTGGGATCCTCAGGACCATGCTTGCTAGCTCTGGATGAGTCTCTGGAAGGACGCACGGGACTCCACAAAGCTGACCTGTCCCACCGAGGTCAAATGGATACCTCTGCATTGGCCCGAGGCCTCCAACTTACATCACTGTCACCAACCGTTACCTTCAGCAACCTTGTGAGCCTGGCCAAGGCCCCGACTCCAGGGAGACTCTTGGGAGCCTGGCCTTCATCAGCTAAAGTCCAAAGGGATGGTGACTTCCACCCACAAGGTCCCCACCGAACTGCAAAGATGTGGAGCGTAGGTCAGAGAGGGGACCAAGAGGGGAGACGTCCTGACAGGCAATGAGTTCCCTAGGCTCTGGCCACCCCACTCACGTCCCATGTACTGAGCACCCACGGGACACCACCGCTTTATCCCCTCCTCTGTCCACAGCCACCACAACGCCACCCCACAACCCAGGCACACACACTGGTGGTTACAAAACCACACGGCCTGAATAGAGCCTGAAGGAGTGAGAACTCATTTCACGAAGCGGGGGGGGTGGGTTGGGGTGGTGTGGGATGGGGGTTGGGGGTCTGTAGAGAGCCTGATTCTCCCTCGTGAGTGGCTACAGGATACAAATGAATATCACTTCTTGGGCGGAGGGGCTTCTTTAGGCCGTCACGTTTGCCTTCAACGTTTGTGGGACTGTCTCTCAAACCCTTCCTTGAGGCCACAAAATAGATTCCACCCCACCCATCAACGTTTCCCCGGCTACTGGATGTATCCTGTCAAGAGACCTGAGCCTGACACGTTGAGTTAAACACCTTTATTGGCTTTCTGTGTTTGTTTGCTTCTGAGATGGAGTCTTGTTCTGTCCCCCCATGGCTGGAGTACAGTGGCGTGATCTCAGCTCACTGCAACCTCTGTCCCCTGGGTTAGAGTGATTCTCCTGCCTCAGCACCACCACACCTGGCTCATTTATTTATTTTTCGTAGACACGCGATTTGACCCTGTTTCATTGGTTTTCACTGGAGATTCTAGATTTGAGTCACACCTCATTGTGTGCCATATAATGACTTCTTTTTTTTTAAAGCACAATATATCTGCTTTATTTGAGTGGCTTTGTATATCGTTATAATTGTGTTATAGATGAAGAAAAGGTATTAAACATGGTGCTAATGATAGTGAAAGTGAAAAGAAAAGAAAGACTACATATTTTGTAGATAGAACAAAGTTGCTCAGTATTTAGAGTTACCTAAATACGTCAGCATTTAAACTCCTCCTACTAAAAGCTTGCCAGTCTGAATAATCCTCCTTTAAACACAATTTTGATATGGATAAGGTTTTTAAGAATGTGACTCCTGCGGAATAGCTGGACAGACAATACACATTTAAAAAAGAACAGCACAAGGATCCACCAGACTTGGGAAAAAAATCAAAAACAACACAAGCCTTATGAAGAACTGAGTTCTTAAAATATTATGGAGAACATAGCTATTGGAAGAGATGGCAATATTGGCAAGTTGATTGTTACATTGGTTAGCAATAGCTAGCACTATTTTTCTGGCAATCTTTCAGGCACTGCAACTACTACTGCAAAATGATATATAATCCATTAAACAACATAATCACAAATCAAAAAATATTTTAGTAATATAATGCTTCAGATTTAGAAGCAAATCAAGTGTTAAAACTCAACTGCTATATTAACTAACCCCAAAGATAACTGTATCTGACAAAAAAGCTTCTGCAGAGTTACTACTTCAGAATTATACTTTCTCCTGATATTTATTTTATTTTATTTTTATTTTATTTTTTTCTTGAGACAGCGTCTCACTCTGTCGCCCAGGCTGGAGTGCAATGGCATAACCTTGGCTCACTGCAACCTCCACTTCCCAGGTTCAAGCGATTATCTTTCCTCAGCCTCCTGAATAGCTGGGACTACAGACGCCTGCCACCATGCCCAGCTAATTTTTATACTTTTAATATAGGCGGGGTTTCACCATATGGTCTCGATCTCTTGACGTTGTGATCTGCCCACCTTGGCCTCCCAAAGTGCTGAGATGACAGGCATGAGCCACCATGCCTTGCCTTCTCTTGATATTTAAACTTTTAAGTCAGTCCAGAGAAATACAATAAATGTCAACCGTAAGTATGGTGTTGAGGCAGAAGTAGGACCAAACTTTTTCATATGTTATTCAGTTGATAACAATATGACCTGGGTAGTAATTTCCTATGTGTCTACTTATACACAAATACAAAAAAGTAAAACAGAGATACTGCTAAATAAAGAATACATTAAGTTCTTAATAGTAACTCAATAAACTGGAACATTGTCAAAAAGCAACTAGTGAACTTTTTCATTGTTTTTTCTATTATCCAATAAGTGAATTATGCTATTCCTTTCCAATTTCCCAAGCACTTTTTGTCCCAATCACCATTTTTGTGTTCGAAGAAAATGTAACAAATCAAGTAACAAAACTAAACAAGCAAACAAACAAAACACAACTACAGTATCTGCAAAAGTTTTGTAGAAGACTGAAACTGTTGAGTATAAGCATCTCGTATTCTATTATCATTAGTTAACTGAAGAGTTTGTTAAAGACATACATTTCATAAAAAAAGTTAGTTTGAAGTTATTGACCAGTAGGTACCATTCGTAAGTATTAGTAACAAAATTCATGACAATAAAGAGCTATCTAACAAGAAAAATTAGTTACTACCAGCACCATCAACAAGACTTTGTCTTTACAATTCATTACCACTTACCATGCATTGTAATGTCTAGGATTGACTCTGATAGCATTTCAAAAACAAGCTAATGCTTTGTCCAATTCTTCAGTTAAGACAAACCCTCGCCCTAATAAAGTATAGGCATAAGCATAATTTGGTTCCACTTGGATAGCTCTCTGGAAGAATTTATTTGCAATATTGTGTTCCCGTTGCAGACTGAAACAGTTCCCTGCAGCACACCAGGCCTCTGGCGAATTTTTATCCATCTCTGTTAAGTCTTTTGACAGAAATGAAAGAGCGACATCTTTTTGAAGATGCCAAAGTTTTGTAGAGTAGATTTCCATGCCTTCGACTCTATAATTCTCAATCCTTCTAACCTCTGAGAATATTCTTTCAGCTTGCATGTACTCTGAAAGTTCAAAATAGGACCTTCCAATTTGGCACAGTACCCAACCAGTATTGAAGTGGTGAGAAGGTAGATGGCTCGAAATATTTATAGCCTCTTTGCAGTGGTATGAACATAAAGCTAAATAACCTTTCCCCCTTTCACGAAGAAGGCTCATCAAGCCTTCTGCTGCTGCTTTTTGTAGATTAAAAGCCTGAATCTGAGGTGTGATTGTGGATATTTCCTATTCTGAATTGATGGAAGAGTCCAATTTTGTAATTTCCAGGTTGTCATTTATATTAGATTGAGTTATTCCTCTTTTATTAGTTTTACTTTTTGTTTTTCTGTTTGGGATTTTAGGTGGAAACTTCATTTTTAATTTCTTCCTAATCTCCTTGGTTGTGGAACTGTCACTAGTAAAGACTCATGAACTTCTTCGATGCAGTGCATTTGGGGGAGATGTCATAGTGGGGCTCATTACCTGAGTTGTTGTAGTTATTTATGGACCAGAACTTTCTGTTA
Source organism: Pongo abelii (assembly GCF_028885655.2). Lineage (NCBI taxonomy): Eukaryota > Metazoa > Chordata > Mammalia > Primates > Hominidae > Pongo > Pongo abelii. Next base: position 6,833,003 of record NC_071998.2, read on the forward strand.
GTGAAAGAATTGGAGTGACCTCTCGGCTATTTCCACTCTGCGAGAAGACAGATTTTGCTCCAGTTTGGCCAATTCTGGCAACAGACTTTTTTGAAGGGACTCCAGTGGATGGCACATCAATTATAGAAGGTGTATTACTGTAGTTTTGTAAATAAGATCTATCTCCAGGACTTGGGGTTTCTAATGGCAAAATCCCAAAACTTGGGGTAAATGGACTAAGAGCTGCTGGTCCTGTTAATAAACTTTGACCAGTTTTTGGTTTATTTTGAACCTGTTTAGATAATATGGAAGTTCCTGTTCCCAGTGGGATAGTTTCAGGTGAAATTACAGCTGAATCAATAAAAGACACTGGGGAATCTGTATTCAAGGAGTACTTTGAATTGGAAGATTCTAAACTGACTCTGTTTAATTCAGTTGTGTCCTGGGGTGTGCGACCCTTCTTTTTGATTGAGCAGTTTGGAAACAGTCCTTTTGTAGAATCTGCAAAGGGATATTTCTGAGCCCTTTGAGTCCTATAGTGAAAAAGAAAATGTCTTCACATAATAACTAGACAGAAGCATTCTGAGAAACTTCTTTGTGATGTGTGCTTTCATTTCACAGAGTTGAAAGTTTCCTTTGATTGAGCAGTTTGGAAACACTCTTTTGTAGAATCGGTAAATGGATATTTGGAGCGCTTTGAGGCATAAGGTGAAAAAGGAAGTATCTGTACATAAAAACTAGACAGAAACTTTCTGAGAAACTTCTTTGTGATGCATGCTTTCATCTCACAGATTTGAACATTTCTTTTCATTGAGCAGTTTGGGAACAAGTTATTGTATAGAATCTGCAAATGTATATTTGTGAGCGGTGTGATGCCTATGCTGAAAAAGTAAATATTCACCTAAAAACCAGACAGAAGCTTTTAGAGATAACTTTTTGTGATGTTTGCATTCATATCAAAGAGTTGAACCTTTCTGTTCATTGAAGAGTTTGGAAACATTCTTTTTGTGCAATCTGCAAAGGAATATTTCTGAGTGGTTTCAGGCCTGTGGTGAAAAAGAAATATCTTCACATAAAAACTAGACAGAAGCATTCTGAGAAACTTCTTTTTTATCTGTGCATTCACCTCACAGAGTTGATCCTTTCTTTTCATTAAGCAGTTCGGAAACAGTCTTCTTGTAGTATCTGTAAAGGGATATTTGTGATCCCCTTTAGGCCTATGGAGAAATAGGAAATATCTTCACATAAATACTAGAGAGAATCTTTCTGAGAAACTTCTTTGTGATGTGTGCTTTCATCCTACACAGCTGAACCTTTCTTTTGATTGATCACTTTGGAAACAGTCTTTTTGAAGAGTCTACAAATGGATATTTGGGGAGATTTGAGGCCTAAGGTCAAAAAGGAAATTTATTCACATAAAAACTAGACAGAAGCATTTTGAGAAACTTCTTTGTGATGTGAGCTTTCATTTCAGAGAGTTGAATCTTTCTTTTGTTTGAGCAGTTTGGAAATAGTCTTTTTGTAAAATCTGCAACGGGATATTTCTGAGCCATTTGAGGTCTATGGTGAAAACGAAATATCTGTACATAAAAAAGTAGACAGAAGCATTCTGAAAAACTTCTTTGTGATGTGTCCATTCATGTCACAGAGTTGAACCTTTCTTTTGATTGAGCAGTTTGGAAACAGTTGTTTTGTAGAATCTGCAAAGAGATATTTGTGAGCTCGTTATGGCCTGTGATGAAATACGAAATATCTCCACATGAAAACTAGACAGAAGATTTCTGAGAAACTTCTTTGTGATGTGTGCTTTCTTCTCACAGTACTGAACTTTTCTTTTGATTGAGCAGTTTGGAAAGTCTTTTTGTGGAATCTGCCAATGGATATTTGGAGCTATTTGAGGCCAATGGTGAAAAAGGAAGAATCTTCACATAAAAACTAGAGAGAAGATTTCTGAGAAACTTCTTTGTGATGTGTCAATTCATGTCACAGAATTCAACCTTTCTTTCGATTGAGCAGTTTGGAAACAGTCTTTTGTAGAAGCTGCAAAGGGAAATTTCTTAGCCTTTTGTGGCTTATGGTGAAAAAGAAATATCATCACATAAAAACTAGGCAGAAGCTTTCTGAGAAACTTCTTTGTGATGTGCCCACTCATCTCACAGAGTTAAACCTTTCTTTTGATTTAGCAGTTTGGAACATGTATTTTCTTAGAATCTGCAAATGGATATTTGTGAGCCCCTTGTGGCCTATGTTGAAATATGAAATATCTTCACATAAAAACTAGATAGAAGCTTTCTGAGAAACTTCTTTGTGATGTGCACTTTCCTCTCACAGAGTTGAACCTTTCTTTTTATGGGGCGGTTTGGAAACACTCTTTTTGTAGAATCTGCAAATGGATATTTGGAGCGTTTTGAGGCCTATAGTGGAAAAGGAAATATCTTCACATAAAAACTAGACAGTAGCTTTTTGAGAAAACTATTTGTGACATTTCCATTCATCTCTAATAGTTGACAATTTCTTTTCATTGAGCAGTTTGGAAACACTCTTTTTGTACAAACTGCAAAGGGATATTTCAGAGTGGTTTGAGGCCAATGGTGAAAAATAAATATCTTCACATGAAAACTAGACAGAAGCATTTTGAGAAACTTCTTTGTGATGTGTGCATTCATCTCACAAATTTGAACGTTTCTTTTGATTTAGCAATTTGGAGAAAGTCTCTTGGAAGTATAAGCGGAGTTATATTTGTGAGCAGTTTAAGGCCTATTGTGCAAAAGGAAATACCTTCATATAAAAAGTAAACAGAAGCTTTCTGAGAAACTTCTTTGTGATGTGTGCTTTTGTCTCACAAAGTTTCACCTTTCTTTTGATTGAGAAGTTTGGAAACTTTCTTTTTGTAGAATCTGCAAATGGATATTTGGAACAATTTGAGTCCTATGGTGAAGAAGGGAATATGTTCACATAAAAACTAGACAGAAGAATTCTGAGAAACTTCTTTGTGATGAGTCCATTCATCTCACAGAGTTGAAACTTTCTTTGATGGATCAGTTTGGAAACAGTCTTTTTGTAGAAGCTTCAAAGGAATATTTGTGAGCCCTTTATGGCCTCAGGTGAAATGGAAATATCTTCACATACAAACTAGAGAAAAGCTGTCTGAGTAACTTCTTTGTTATGTGTGCTTTCATCTCAGAGAGTTAAAAATTTATTTTGATTGATCAGTTTGGAAACAGTCATTTTGTAGAATCTGCAAATGGATATTTGGATCACTTTGAGGCCTATGTTGAGAAAGTAAATATCTTCACATGAAAACAAGACAGAATATTTCTGAGAAACTTCTTTGTTATATGTGCATTCATCTCACAGGGTTGAACCTTTCTTTTGATTGAGCAGTTTGGAAACAGTCTTTTTGTAGAATCTACAAAGGGATATTTCTGAACGGTTTTATGCCTATGGTGAAAAAGAAATATCTTCACATAAAAACTAGACAGAAGCATTATGAGAAATTAATTTATTATTTGTGCATTCATCTCACAGAGTTGAAACTTTCTTTTCATGGAGCAGTTCGAAAACTGTCTTTTTGTAGAGTCTGCAAAGGGATATTTGTGAGCCTTCTGAGGCTTATATTGAAATAGAAAATATCTTCACAAAACAAGTAGACAGAAGCATTATGGGAAACTTCTTTGTGATGTGTGCTTTCATCTCTCAGATTTGAATCTTTCTTTTCATTGAACAGTGTGGAAACTCTCTTTTTGTAGATTCTGCAAAAGGATATTTGGAGGGCTTTGAGGCCTATGGTGAAAAAGGAAATATTTTCACTTAAAAACTAAACAGAAGCTTTCTGAAAAACTTCTTTGTGATGTGCATATTCATGTCACAGAGTTGAACCTTTCTTTTCATTGGGCAGTTTGGAAACCATCTTTTCATACAATCTGCAAAGGGATATTTCTGAGTGGTTTGAGGTCTATGGTGAAAAAGAAATATCTTAGCATAAAAACTACACAGAGGCATTCTGAGAAACTTCTTTTTCATGTGTGCATTCATCTCCCAGAGTTGAACATTTCTTTTCATTGAGAAGTTCAGAAACAGTCTTTCTGTAGAATCTGCAAAAGGATATATGTGAGCCCAAAGAGGGCCATGGTGAAATAGGAAATATCTTCACAGAAAAACTAGACAGAAGCATTCTGAGAAACTTCTTTGTGATGTTTACATTCATCTCACAGAGTTGAACCTTTCTTTTGATTGATCCGTTTGGAAACAGTCTTTTTGAAGAATCTGCAAATGGATATTTGGAGAGCTTTGTGGCTTGTGGTGAAAAACTAAATATCTTCACATAAAATCTAGTGAGAAACTTTCTGAAGAACGTCTTTGTGATGTGTGCTTTTATCCCACAGAGTTGAACTTTCTTTTCATTGAGCAGTTTGGAAGCAGTCTTTTTGTATTATATGCAGAGGGATAATTGGGAGCGGTTTAAGGCCTATGGTGAAAAAGTGAATATCTTCACATAAAAACTAGACAGAAGCATTCTGAGAAAGTTCTTTGTGCTGTGTACATTCATCACACGGAGTTGAAAATTTCTTTTGATTGAGAAGTTTGGAAACAGTCTTTATGTCCAATCTGCAAAGGGATATTTCTTAGACGTTTGAGGCCTATGGTGAAAAAGAAATATCTTCACATAAAAAGTAGACAGAAGCTTTCTGAGAAACTGCTTTGTGATGCATCCATTAATCTCATACAGTTGAAATTTTCTTTTGATGGAGCAGTTTGGAAAGAGTCTTTTTGTAGATTCTGTAAAGGGATATTTGTTATCCCTTTATGGCCTAAGGTGAAATAGGAAATATCCTCCCATGAAAACTAGACAGAATCTTTCTGAGAAACTTATTTGTGATGTGTGATTTCCCCTCACAGAGTTGAAACTTTCCTTTGTTAGAGCAGTTTGGAAAGAGGCCTTTTGTAAGATCTGCAAAGAGATATTTTTGAGCCCACTGAAGCGTATGGTGAAAAAGGAAATATCTTCACATTAAAACTAGAAAGAAACCATCTGAGAAACTTGTTTGTGATGTGCACTTTCATTTCACATGTTGAACGTTTCCTTTGATTGAGCAGTTTGGAAAGAGTCTCTTTGGACAATCTGCAAAGGCATATTTCTAAGCCCATTGAGGCCTATGTTGAAATATGAAATATCTTCACATAAAAACTAGACAGAAGCTTTCTGAGAAACTACTTTTTGATGAGTGCTTTCATCTTGCAGAGTTGAACCTTTCTTTTGATTGAGCAGTTTGGAAGCAGTCTTTTTGTAGTATCTGCAGAGGGATATTTCTGAGCAGTTTAAGGCCTATGATGAAAAAGGAAATATCTTCACATAAAAACTAGACAGAAGCATTCTGAGAAACTACTTTGTGATGTTTGCATTCATCTCACAGAGTTTAATCTTTCTTTTGATTGAGCAGTTTGGAAACACTCTTTTTGTAGAATCTGCAAATGGATATTTGGAGTGCTTTGAGGTCTATGGTGAAAAAGGAAATATCTTCACATAAAAACTAAACAGAAGCGTTCTGAGAAACGTCTTTGTGATGTGTGCATTCATCTCAGTGCTGAACCTTTGTTTTGACTGAGCAGTTTGGAAACTGTCTTTTTGTACAATCTGCAACGGGATATTTCTGAGTGGTTTCAGGCCTACGTTGAAAAAGAAATGTCTTCACATAATAACTAAACAGATGAACTTTGAGAAACTTCCTTGTGATGTGTCCATTCCTTGCACAGAGTTGAAACTTTCTTTTCATTGATCAGTTTGGAAACCATCTTACTGTAGAATCTGCAAAGGGATATTTGTCAGCCCTTTGAGGCCTAAGGTGAAATAGGAAATATCTTCACTTAAAAACTAGACAGAACATTCTGAGAAAATTCCTTATGATGTGTGCTTTCTTGTCACAGAATAGAAGCTTTCTTTTTATTGAGCAGATTGCAAACAGTCTTTTTGTAGTATCTGCAGTGGGATATATCTGAGCGTTTTGAGGCCTATGGAGATAAAGAAATATCTTCACATAAAAAATAGACAGAAGCATTCTGAGAAACTTATTTCTGACGTGTGTATTAATCTCACAGAGTAGAACCTTATGAATGCACAATTCAGAAACAGTCTTTTTGTACTATCTGCAGAGGGATATTTGTATGCAGTTTGCAGCCTATGGTGAAAAAGTAAATATCTTCACAGAAAACTAGACAGAAGCATTCTGAAAAACTTCCTTATGACGTGTGCTTTCTTCTCACAGAGTAGAAGCTTTCTTTTGATTGATCAGTTTGGAAGCAGTCTTTTTGTAGAATGTGCAAAGGGATATTTTTGAGCCCTTTGAGGCCTATGGTGAAATAGGAAGCATCCTCATATGAAAACTAGACAGAAACTTTTTGAGAAGCTTCTTTGTGATTTTTTCCATTCATTTGATAGAGTTGAACCTTACTATTCATAAAGCAGTTTGGAAATGGTACTTTTGTGGAATCTGCAAAGGGATAGTTTTGAGCCCTTTGAGGACTATGGTGAAATAGGGAATATCTTCACATAAAAACTATACAGGAGCATTCCGAGAAAGTTTTTTGTGATGTGTGCATTTATCCCAAAGAGCTTAACCTTTCTTTTGATTGAGCAATTGGAAACAGTATTTTTTTGGAATCTGCAAAGGGATATTTGTGAGCCCTTTGAGGCCTACGGTGGAATAGGAAATATCTTCACATAAAAACTAGACAGAAGTTTTATGCGAAACAACTTTGGGATGTGTGCTTTCATCTCACAGAGTTGAACTTTTCTTTTGACTGAGCAGTTGGGAAACAGTCTGTTTGTAGAATCTGCAAAGGGATATTTTTTTCTTATTTTTTATTTATTTTTACATTTATTTTTATTTTATTATTATTATAATTTAAGTTTTAGGGTACATGCGCACAACATGCAGGTTAGCTACATATGAATACATGTGCCATGCTGAGGTGTTGCACTCATTAACTTGTCATTTAGCATTAGGTATATCTCCTAATGTTATCCCTCTTCCCTCCCCACATCCCACAGCAGTCCCCAGAGGGTGATGTTCCCCTTCCTGTGTCCACGTGTACTCACTTTTCAATTCCCACCTATGAGTGAGAATATGCGGTGTTTGGTTTTTTGTTCTTGTGATAGTTTACTGAGAAAGATGATTTCCAATTTCATCCATGTCCCTACAAAGACATGAACTCATCATTTTTTATGGCTGCATAGCTTCAAGGAGAATAAAATACCTAGGAATCCAACTTACAAAGGACGTGAAGGACCTCTTCAAGGAGAAATACAAACCACTGCTCCATGACATAAAAAAGGATACAAAGAAATGTAAGAACATTTCTTGCTTACGGGTAGGAAGAATCAATATCATGAAAATGGCCATACTGCCGAATGTAATTTATAGATTCAATGTCATCCCCATCAAGCTACCAATGACTTTCTTCACAGAATTTTAAAGGGATATTTGAGAGCGCTTTGAAGCCTATGGTGAAACAGGAAATATCTTCATATAAAAACTAGACAGAGGCTTTCTGAGAAACTCCTTTGTGTTGTGTTCTTTCATTTCAGGAGTTGAACCATTCTTTGGATTGAGCAGTTTGGAAACAGTCTTTTCGTATAATCTGCAAATGGATATTTCGTGGGCTTTGAGGCCTATGGTGAAAAAGGAAATATCTTCACATGAAAACTAGACAGACGCTTTCTGAGAAACTTTTTTGTGATGTTTGCATTCACCTCACAGAGTTGAAACTTTCTTTTCATTGAGTAGTTAGGAAATAGTGTTTTTGTTCAATATGCAAAGGGATATTTCTGAGCGGTTTGAGCCCTATGGTGAAAAAGAAATATCTTCACATGAAACATAGATAGAAGCATTCTGAGAAACGTATTTGTGATGTGTTCATTTATCTCACAGTGTTGAAACTTTCTTTAGACAGAGGAGCTTGGAAAAAGTCTTTTTATAAAATGTGCAAAGGGATATTTGTGAGCACTTTGAGGCCTATGGTGAAATAGGAAATATCTTCACATAAAAACTAGACAGAAGCATTCTCATAAACTTCTTTGTGATGTGTGTGCTCATCTCATGGAGTTAAAACTTTCTTTTGACTGAGCAGTTTGGAAACAGTCTTTTTTTAGAATATGCATAGGGATATTTGTGAACCCATTGAGGCTTATGGTGAAATAGGAAATATCTTCACATAAAAACTAGATAGAAGCTTTCTGAGAAACTTATTTGGGATGTGTGCATTCCCCTCACAGAGTTGAAACTTTCTTTTGATTGACCAGTTGGGAAACTGTTTTTTGTAGAATCCAGAAAGGGATATTTGTGAGCCCTTTGTGGTTTATGGTGAAACAGGAAATATCTTCACATAAAAACTAGACAGAAGCTTTCTGAGAAACTTCTTTGTGATGTGTGCATTCATCTCACACAGTTGAACTTTCCTTTGATTTAGCAGTTTAGAAGCAGTATTTTTGTAGAATCTGCAAGTGGATATTTGCAGCTCTTTGAGGCCTATGGTGAAAAAGAAATATCTTCCCATAAAAATTAGACAAAAGATTTCTAAGAAAATTTTTGTGATGTGTGCATTCATATCACGGAGTTGAACATTTGTTTTGATTTTGAGCAGTTTGGAAACAGTCTATTCATAGAATATGCAAATGGATATTTGTAGCACTTTGAAGCAAGTGGTGAAAAAATTCCTCTCACAGAGTTTAACCTTTCTTTTGATTGAGCAGTTTTGAAACAGTCTTTTTGTAGAATCTGCAAGGGGTAATTCTGAGCACTTTGAGGCCTATTCTGAAAAAGGAAATAGCTACACATAAAATTAGACAGAAGCTTTCTAAGAAATTTTTGTGATGTGGGCTTTCATATCACACAGTTGAGCCTTTCTTTTGATTGAGTAGTTTGGAAACAATCTTTTTGTGGAATCTGCAAATGGATATTTGGAAGGATTTGAGGCCTATGGAGAAAAAGGAAATATCTTCACATAAAAACAAGACAGAAACATTCTGAGAAACTTCTAGGGATGTGTGCTTTCGTCTCACACAGTTGAAGGTTTCTTTTCATTGAGCAGTTTGCAAACAGTCTTTTTGTAGAATCTGCAAAGGGATATTTGTGAGCAGTTTGAGGCCTATGGTGAAAAAGGTAATATCTTCACATAAAAACTAGACCAAGGCATTCTGAGAAACTTCTTTGTAATGTTTTCATTCACGTCACAGAATTGAAGTTTCTTTTCATTGAGCAGTTTGGAAACAGTCTCTTTGTGCGATCTGCAAAGGGATATTTCTGAGTGGTTTGAAGCCTATGCTGAAAAAGATATATCTTCACATAAAAAGCAGACAGAAGCATTCTGAGAGTCTCCTTTGTGATGTGTGCATTCATCTTACAGATTTAAACATTTCTTTTTATTGAGGAGTTTTGAAAATGTCTTTTTGTATAATCTGCAAAGGGATGTTTTTGAGCCATTTGAGGCCTATGGTGAAAAAGGAACTATCTTCACATAAAAACTAGACACATATTTCTGAGAAACTTCTTTGTAATGTGCACTTTCATCTTATAGAGTTGAACCTTTCTTTTGATTGAGCAGTTTGGAAAAAGTCTTTTAGTAGAATGTGCAATTGGATATTTGGAGCGCTTTGAGGCCTATGGTGAACAAGGAAATATTTTCACATAAAAACTAGACAGAATCTTTCTGAGAACCTTGTTTGTGATGTGTGCATTCATCACACAGAGCTGAATCTTTCTTTTGATTGAGCAGTTTGTAAACAGTCTTTTTAAAGATTCTGCCAAAGGATATTTGTGAGCCCTTTCAGGCTTATGGTGAAAAAGGAAATATCCACTAATAAAATCTGGACAGAATCTTTCTGTGACACTTCTTTGTGATGAGCACATTCAACTGACAGAGTTGAACCATTATTTTCATTGAACAGCTTGGAAACAGTCTTTTTGTAGAATCTTCAAAGGGATATTTTAAGTGATTTATGGCTTAAAGTGAAAAAGGGAATATCAACAAATAAAATCTACACAGAAGCTTACTGAGACACTTTTTTTGTGATGTGAGCATTCATCTCACAGAGTTGAAACTTTCTTTTGATTGAGGAGTTTGTAAATTGTCTTTCTGTAGAATCTGCAAAGGGATATTTTTAAGCAGCTTATGGCTTATGGTGAAAAAGGAAATATCCACAAATAAAATCTAGACAGAAGATTTCTGAGACACTTATTTTTTTGATGTGAGCATTCATATCACAGTGTTGAAACTTTCTTTTGATTGAGCAGTTTGTAAAGTGTATTTTTGGAAAACCTGCAAAGGGATATTTGTGAGCAGTTTGAGGCCTAAGGTGAGAAAATAAATATATTCAGGTAAAAACTAGACAGAATCTTTCTGAGAAACTTCTTTGTGATGTCAGCATGCATCTCACAGTTTGGAACTGATCTTTTGATTGAGCAGTTAGGAAACAGTCTTTTTGTAAAATCTGCAAAGGGACATTTGTGAAAGCTTTGAGGCTAATGGTGAAAAAGGAAATACATTCACATAAAAACTAGACAAGTTTTCCGAGAAACCTCTATTTGATGTGTGCATTCATCTCAAGAGTTGAACCTTTCTTTTAATTGAGCTGTTTGGAAAGAGTCTTTTGTAGATCTATAAATGGATATTTGTGAGCAGTTTGAGCCCTATGGTGAGAAGGGAAATGTCTACAAATACATACTAGAAAGAATCTTCCTGAGAAACTTCTTTGTGATGTCTGCATTCATCACACGGAGTTGAACCTTTCTTTTGATTGAGCAGCTTGGAAACAGTCTTTTTGTAGAATCTTCAAAATGATATTTGTGAACGATTTGAGGCTTATGTTGAAAAAGGAAATATGTTCACATAAAAAATCGACAGAACCTTTCTGAGAAGCTTTTTTGTGATGCGTGCATTCATCTCACAGATTTAAACATTGCTGTTGATTGAGCAGTTTGGAAACGGTCTTTTTGTAGATTCTGCAAGGGGATATTTGTGAGCAGTTTGAGGCTTATGGTGAAAAAGGAAATATCTACACATAAAATCTACACAGAAACTTTCTGAGAAACTTCTTTGTCATGTGTGCATTCATTTCACAGAGTTGAACTTTTCTTTTGATTGAGCATTTTGGAAACCATCTTTTTGGAGCATCTCCAAAGAGATATTTGAGAGTGTCTTAAGGCATATGGTGAGAAAGTAAATATATTCACATAAAAACTAGACAGAATATTTCTGAGAAACTTCTTTGTGATGTGTGCCTTCATGTCACAGAGTTGAACCATTCTCTTGATTGAGCAGTTTAGAAACAGTCTTTTTGTAGAATCTGCAAAGGGATATTTGTGAGTGATAGGAGGCCTATGGTGACAAACGAAATATCTTCACATAAAAACCAGACAGAAGATTTCTGAGAAACCTCTTTGTGATGTGTGCATTCATCTCTCAGAGTTGAAACTTTCTTTTCATTGAGCAGTTTGGAAACACACTTTTTGTAGAATCTGAAAACTGATATTTCTGAAGGCTTTGAAGCTTATGGTGAAAAAGGAAATATCATCCCATAACAACTAGATAGAAGCTTTCTGAGAAACTTCTTTGTGATGTGTGCATTTACGTCACAGATATGAACCTGTCTTTTGATTGAGAAGTTTGGAAACCGTCTTCTTGTAGAATCTGCAAAGAGACATTTGAGAGAGCTTTGAGGTCTATGGTGAAAAAGGAAATATCTTCATATAAAAACTAGATAGAAGCTTTCTGAGGAACTTTTTTGTGATGTGTGCATTTGTCTCACAGAGTTGAACCTTTCTTTTGATTGAGAAGTTTCGAATCAATCTTTTTGTAGGATCTGCAAAGGGATATTTGAGATCCATTTTTGGCCTACAGTGAAAAAGGAAATGTCTTCACATAAAAACTAGACAAAACTATTCTAAGAAACTTCTTTGTAACGTGTACATTCATCTCACAGAGTGGAACCTTTCTTCTGGTTGAGCAGTTTGGAAGCAGGCTTTTTGAATAATCTGCAGAGGTATATATGAAGGAGGTTTGACATCTATGGTGAAAAATGAAATGTCTTCACATAAAAAACAGACAGAATCTTTCTGAGATTCTTCTTTGTGATGTGTGCGTTCATCACACAGAGTTGAAACTTCCTTTTGATGGAGAAGTTTGTAAACAGTCTTTTTGTAGATACTGCCAAAGGATTTTTGTGAGCCCTTTCAGGCTTATTGTGAAAAAGGAAATATCCACTAATAAAATCTGGACAGAATCATTCCGTGAAACTTCTTTGTGATGGGTGCATTCATCTCATGGGTTTGAACCTTTCTTTTGATTGAGCATTTTGGTAGAATTTTGGTAGTCTTTTGGTAGTCTTTTGGTAGAATCTGCAAAGTGATATTTCTGGGCGCTTTGAGGCATATGGTGAAAAAGGAAATATATGCACATGAAAACTAAACAGAATCTTTCTGAGAAACTTCTTTGGTGTGTATGCATTCATCTCACGGATTTGAAGCTTCCTTTTGATTCAGAATTTTGGGAGCAGTCTTTTTATAGAATCTGCATAGGGATATTTGTGAAAATGTTGGGGCATATGGTGAAAAAGGTAATGTATTCACAAAAAAAACTGTAGAGAATCATTCTGAGAAACTTCTTTGTGATGTGTGCATTCATCTCACAGAGTTGAACCTGTCTTTTGATTGAGCTGTTTTGAAACGTCTCTTTGGAGAATCTGCAAAAATATATTTGTGTGCAGTTTGAGGCCTAAGGTGAAAAAGGAAATATCCACAAATAAAAGCTAGAAAGAAGCTTTCTGTGAAACTTCTTTGTGCTGTGTGCATTCATCTCACAGGGTTGAACATTTGTTTTGATTGAGCAGTTTGGGAGCTTTTTGTATAATCTGCAAAGTTGTATTTGTGAACAATTTGAGGTTTATGGTGAAAAAAGAAACATCCTCACAAAAAAGCTAGACAGAAATTTTCTGAGAAACTTCTTTGTGATGTGTGCATTCATCTCACAGTGTTGAAGCTTCCTTTTGATTGATCCATTTGGAAGCATTCTTTTTGTAGAATCTGCATAGTGATATTTGTGAACCCTTTGAGGCCTATGGTGAAAAAGTAAATATCTTCATACAAAAACTAGACAGAAGCATTCTGAGAAACTTCGTCATGTTGTGTGCTTTCATCTCACCGAGTTGAACCTTTCTTTTCATTGAGCAGTTTTAAAACGTCTTTATGTAGAATCTGCATAGGGACATTTGTGAGCGATTTGAGGCCTATGGTGAAAAAGGAAATATCTTCACATAAAAACTAGACAGAAGCATTCTGAGAAACTTCTTTGGGATGTGTGCATTCAGCTCACAGTGTTGAACCCCTCTTTAGATTGAGCAGGTTGGAAACAGTGTTTCTATAGAATCTGCAAAGGGATATCTGTGAGCCCTTTGAGGCCTATGGTGAAAAAGGAAATAGCCACAAATAATATCTCGACAGAAGCTCTCTGAGAAACTTCTTTGTGATGTGTGCATTCATCTCACAGAGTTGAATCTTCCTTTTGATTGAGGAGTTTGTAAACAGTCTTTTTGTAGAATCTGCATAGGGATATTTGTGAGCCCATTGAGTCCTATGTTGAAAAAGGAGTTATCTTCACATGAAAACTAGACAGAAGGTTTTTGAGAAACTTCTTTGTGATGTGTGTGTTCATCTCACAGAGTTGAAACTCTCCTTTGATTGAGTAGTTTGGAAACAGTCTTTTTTAGAAACTGCAAGGAATATTTGTGAGCAATTTGAAACCTATGGTGAAAAAGGAATTATCTACAAATAAAATCTAAACAGAAGCTTTCTGAGAAACTTCTTTGTGATGTGTGCATTCACCTCACATAGTTGACCTTTTGTTTTGATTGAGAAGTTTTTAAATAGTCTTTTTGTACAATCTGCAAAGAGATATCTGTGAATGCTTTCAGGCTTATGGTGGAAAAGGAAATATCTTCACCTGAACCTATTAAAAAGCTTTCTGAGAAACTTCCTTAGGATGTGTGCATTCATCTCACAGAGTTGAACATTTGTTTTGATTCACCAGTTCAAAAACAGTATTTTTGTAGAATCTGTAAGGAGACATTTTTGAGCTCTTTGAGGCCTATAGTTTAAAAGGAAATATCCTTACATAAAAACTATACAGAAGCTTTCAAAGAAACTTCTCTGAGATGTGTGCATTCATCTCACAGAGTTGAACCTTTGTTTTGATTGAGCAGTTTGGGAAGAGTCTTTTTGTATAATCTGTAAAGGGATATTTGAAGGCGTTTTGAGGCATATGGTGAAAAAGGAAATACCTTCACATAAAAAAGTAGACAGAAGCAATCTGAGAAACTTTCTTGTGATGTGTGCATTCATCTCACAGAGTTGAAACTTTCTTTTGACTTATCAGGTTGGAAACAGTATTTTTGTAGAATGTGCAGAGGGATATTTATGAGTGGTTTGAGGTCTGCAGTGAAAAAGGAAATATTTTCACATAAAACCTAGAGAGAAGCATTCTGAGAAACTTCTTCATGATGTGCACATTCGTCTCAGAGAGTTGAACCTTTCTTTTCATTGGGCAGTTTGGAAACTGTCTTTTTGTAGAATCTGCAAAGTGATATGTTTCAGAGGTTTGAGTCCTACGGTGAAAACGGAAATATCGAAAAATGAAACGTAGACAGCAGCTTTCTGAAAAACTTCTTTGTGATGCGTGCATTCGTCTCACAGGGTTGAAACTTTCTTTTGATTGAGCAGTTTGGAAACAGTCTTTTCATAGAACCTGCAAAGTGATATTTGTGAAGGCTTTGAGGCTTATAGTGAAAAAGGAAATATCTTCACATAAAAACTAGACTCATGTTTTCTGGGAAACTTCTTTGTGATGGGTGTATGCATCTCAAAGAGTTGAATCTTTCTTTTGATTGAGCAGTTTGGAAACAGTCTTCTTGGAGAATCTGCAAAGGGATGTTTTTGAGTGGTTTGAGGCATGTGGTGAAAAAGGAAATATCTTCATATAAAAACTAGACAGAAGTATTCTGGGCAACCACTTTGTGATGTGTGCATTCATCTCACAGAGTTGAATTTTCTTTCATTGAGTAGTTTGGAAGCAGTCTTTTTGTAGAATATGCAAAGGGATATTTGTGAGCTTTTTGAGGCCTGTTGTGAAAAAGGAAATATCCACAAATAAAATCTAGACAGAAGACTTCTGAGAAAATTCTTTGTGATGTGTGCATTCATCACACAGAGTTGAACTTTTCTTTTGATTGAGCAGTTTGGAAACCGTCCTTTTGTAGAATCTACAAAGGGTTATTTATGAGCAGTTTGAGGCCTATGGTGAAAAAAGGAGTATCGACAACCATAACTAGATAGAAACTTTCTGAGAAACTTCTCTGTGATGTGTGCATTCATCTCACAGAGTAGAAAGCTTTATTTGATTGAGCAGTTTGGAAACAATCTTTTTGTAGAATCTGCAAAGGGACGTATGTAGGTGATTTCAGGTCTATGGTGAAAATGGAAATATCTTCACATAAAAACGAGACAGAAGCTTTCTGAGAAAATTCTTTGTGATGTGCTCATTCATTTCACAGATTTGAAGTGTTCTTTTCATTGACCAGTTTGGATAGAGTCTTTTTGTAGAACCTGCTTTGTGATATTTGTGAGCTCTTTGAAGCCTATGGTGAAAAAAGAAATATCTTCACACAAAAACTAGACAGAAGCTTTCTGAGATACTTCGTTGTGATGTGTGCATTCATCCCAAAGAGTTGAAACTGTCTTTGGATTGAGCAGTTTTGAAACAGTCCTTTTGTAGAATGTACAAAGGGATATTTGGGATCCCTTTTTGGCCTATGGTGAAAAAGGAAATGTCTACACATAAAAACTAGACAGAAGCATTCTATGAAACTTCTTTTTGATGTGTGCTTTCTTCTCACAGCTTTGAACCTTTCTTTAGATAGAGCAGGTTGGAAAATGTTTTTGTAGAATCTGCAAAGTGATAATTTGAATGCTTTGAGACTTATGGTGCAAAACGAAATACCTTCAAATAAAAACTGGACAGAAGCTTTCTGAGAAACTTCTTTGTGATGTGTGCATTCATCTCAAAGAGTTGAAGCTTTGTTTTGGTTGGGCAGTTTGGGAACAGTCTTTTTGTAAATTCTGTAAAGGGAGACTTGTGAGCACTTTGAGGCGTATATTGAAAAAGGAAACATCGTCAAATTAAAACTAGACATAAGCTTTCTGAGAAACTTCTTTGTGATGTGTGCATTCACCTCACAGAGTTGAACCTTTCTTTTGATTGAATAGTTTGGAAACAGTCTTTTTGTAGAATCTGCAAAGGGTTATTTATGAGTGGTTTGAGGCCTATGGTGAAAAAGGGAGTATCAACAAATAAAAAGTAGACAGAAACTTTCTGAGAAACTTCTCTGTGATGTGTGCATTCATCTTGCAGAGTGGAAACTTTCTTTGAGCCATTTGGAAACAGTCTTTTTGTAGAATCTGCAAAGGGATATATATAGGCAGTTTGAGGTCTATTGTGAAAACGGAAACATCTTCACATAAAAACTAACTGCTCAATGGGCGGAAACTTTTACTTCTGTGTGATGAATGCACATGTCAGAAAGGAGTTACTCAGAAAATTTCTTTATACTTTTTATGTGAAGATATTTCCTTTTTCACCATATGCCTCAACGTGCTCCCAGATATCCCTTTGCAAATTCTATGAAAAGAATGTTTCCAAACTTCTCAATAAACAGAGTGGTTCAACACTGTGAGATGAATGTGCACATCACAAAGAAGTTTCTCAGAAAACCTCCTTCTCGTTTTTATGTGAAGATATTCCCTTTTTGAACATAGTCCTCAATGCACTCCCAAATATACCTTTGCAGAATCTACAAAAAGACTTTCCAAACTGCTCAATCAAAAGAAAGTTTCAACTCTGTTAGATGAATGCACACATCAGAAAGTAGTTTCTCAGCAAGCTTCTCACTAGTTTTTATGTGAAGAGAGTCCCTTTTTCAATGTGGGCCTCAAAGCACTCAAAAATATCCCTTTGTAGATTCTAGAATAACAGAGTTTACAAACTGCTCAATGAAAAGAAATATTTACCTCTGTGAGATGGATACACATATCTTAAAGCAGCTTCTCAGAATGCTTCTTTCTAGTTTTTATGTGAAGATATTTCTTTTTTCACCAGAGGCCTCAATGTGCTCCTAAATATCCCTTTGCAGTTTGTACCAAAAGGACTGTTTTCAAACTGCTAAATGTGAAGAATGTTTCAACTCTATGAGATGAATGCACACATCATGAAGAAGTTTCTCAGAAACTTTCTTTATAGTTTTTCTGTGAAGATATTTCCTTTTTCACCATAGGCCTCACCTCAAAGCCCTCACAAATGTCCCTTTGCAGATTCTACAAAAAGACTGTTTCCAAACCGCTCAATACAAATAATTATTGAACACAGTGAGATGAGTGCACACATCTCAAAGAAGTTTCTCAGAAACCTTCAGTCTAGTTTTTATGTGAATATATTTCCTTTTTCACCATAGGCCTCACAGCACTCCAAATATCCATTTGCAGATTCTACAAAAAGACTGTTTCCAAACTGCTCAACAAAAACAAAGGTTTAACTCTGTGTGATGAATGCATACATCACAAGGAAGTTTCTCAGAATGCTTCTGTCTAGATTTTAAGTGAAGATACTTGCTTTTTCACCCCTAGCCTCAAAGTGCTCACAAATATCCCTTTACAGATTCTACAAAAATACTTTTACCAAATTGCTTAATCAAAAGAAAGGTTCAATTCTGTGAGATTTATGCACACCACAACGAGGTTTCTCAGAAAGCTTCTCTCTAGTTTTTATGTGAAGATATTTCCTTTTTCACCATAGGCCTCAAAAGGTTCACAAATATCCCTTTGCAGATTCTACAAAAAGACTCTTCACACACTGCTCAATCAAAAGAATGTTTCAACTCTGTGAGATGGATGCTCACATCCCCAGAATGTTTCTCAGAAAGCTTCTGTGTAGTTTTTATGTGAAGATATTTCCTTTTTCACCATATGCTTCAAAGGGCTCATAAATATCACTTTGGAGATTTTACAAGAAAAGAGTTTCAAATCTTCTCAATGAAAAGAAACAGAAACATCTGGGAGATGAGTGCACATATCACAAAGCAGTTTCTCAGAAACATTCTGTCTAGTTTTCATGTGAAGGTATTTCCTTTTTCACCACTGGATGCAAAGTGCTCAAAATTGTTCCTTTTCAGATTCTACAAAAAGTCTGTTTCCATACTGCTCATCAAAAGAAAGTTTCAACTCTGTGAGATGAATGCACATGTCAAAAAGAAGTTTCTCAGAAAGCTTCTATTAAGTTTTTATGTGAATGTTTCCTTTTTAACCATAGGCCTCAATGCCCTCACAAATATCTCTTTGCAGATTCTGCAAAAAGACTGTTTCCAAACTGCTCAATAAAAATAATTATTGAACTTTGTGAGATGAATGCACACACCTCAAAGAAGTTTCTCAGAAACCTTCAGTCTAGTTTTTATGTGAATATATTTCCTTTTTCACCATAGGCCTCAAAGTGCTCCAAATAGCCTTTTGCAGGTTCTACAAAAAGACTGCTTCCAAACGGCTCAAAGAAAAGAAAGTTTCAAATCTGTGAGATGAATGCACACATCACTAAGTAGTTTTGCAGGAGGCTTCTGTCTAATTTTTTTATGAAGACATTTCCTTTTTCACCATAGGCCTCCATCTGCTCACAAATATCCCTTAGCAGATTTTACAAGAACAGAATTTCCAGACTGATCAAAGAAAACAAATGTTTTCCTCTGTGAGATGAATGCACACGTCACAAAATTCTTTCTCAGAAACCTTCTTTATACTTTTTATGTGATGATATTTCTTTTTTCTCCCTAGGACTCAAAGTGCTCAAAAATATCCCTTTGCAGATTCTACAAAAAGATTGTTTCCAAACTGCTCAATCAAAAAAATAGTTCAACTCCATGAGATGAATGCATACATCACAAAGAATTTTATCAGAAACCTTCTTTATAGTTTTTATGTGAAGGTATTTCCTTTTTCACCATAAGCCTCAAAGTGCTCAGCAATATCCCTTTGCAGATTCTGCAAAAAGATGTCTTCCCAACTGCTCAACTAAATAAATGTTTGAACTCTGTGAGATGAATGCACACATCACAAAGAGGTTTCTCAGAAATCTTCTGTCCATTGTTTGTGTGAAGATATTTCCTTTTTCACCATAGCACTCAAAGTCCTGAAAATTATCCCTTGCAGATTCTACAAAAAGGCAGTTTCCAGACTGCTCAATCAAAATAATGGTTGAACTCTGTGAGATGATTGCACACATCACAAAGAAGCCACTAAGAAAGCTTCTGTCTAGTTTTTATGTGAAGATATTTTCTTTTTCACCATAGGCCTCCAAGCACTCACAAATATCCCTTTGCAGATTCTACAAGAACAGAGTTTCCAGACTAATCAGAGAAAATAAACATTTACCTCTGTGAGATCAATGCACACATCACAAAGCTGTTTCTAAGAAACCTTCCTTATACCTTTTATATGAATACATTTCCTTTTTTACCATTGGCCTCAAAATGCCCATAAATATCCCTTTGCAGATTCCACAAAGAGATAGTTTCCATACTGCTCAGTCAAAAGTAAGTTTCATTTTTGTGAGATGAATTCCCACATCACAAAGACGTTTCTCAGAAAGCCTCTCTCTAATTTTTATGTGAAGGTATTTCTTTTTTCACCATAGGCCTCAAAGGACTCATAAATATCCCTTTGCAGACTCTACAAGAACAGTTTCCAGACTGACCAGAGAAAAGAAAAGTTTACCTCTGTGAGATGAATGCTTACATCACAAAGCTGTTTCTGAGAAACCTTGTTTATACTTTTTATGTGAATATGTTTCCTTTTTCACCATAGGCCTCAAAGCACTCATAAATATCCCTTTGCAGATTCTACAAAAAGACTGTTTTCAAACTGTTCAATCAAAAGAATGGTTGAGCTCTATGAGATGAATGCACACATCACAAAGAAGTTTCTTGGGAAGCTTCTGTCTAGTTTTTATGTGAAGATATTTCCTATTTCATCATAAGCCTCAAAGCTCTCAAAAATATGCCTTTACAGATTCTACAAAAATACTATATCCAAATTGCTCAATCCATTGTAAGGTTCTAATCTGTGAGATGGATGCGCACCTCACAAGGAGGTTTCTCAGAAAGCCTCTCTCTAATTTTTATGTGAAAATATTTCTTTTTTCAACATAGGCTTCAAAGGACTCATAAATATCCCTTTGCTGACTCTGCAAGAACAGTTTCCAGACTGACCAGAGAAAAGAAAATTTTACCTCTGTGAGATGAATGCTTACATCACAAAGCTGTTTGTGAGAAACCGTGTTTATACTTTTTATGTGAATATATTTCCTTTTTCACCATAGGCCTCAAAGCACTCATAAATATCCCTTTGCAGATTCTACAAAAATACTGTTTCCAAACTGTTCAATCAAAAAAATGGTTGAGTTCTATGAGATGAATGCACACATCACAAAGAAATTTCTTGGGAAGCTTCTGTCTAGTTTTTATGTGAAGATATTTCCTATTTCATCATAAGCCTCAAAGCTCTCAAAAATATGCCTTAACAGATTCTGCAAAAATACTGTATCCAAATTGTTCAATCCAATGAAAGTTTCAAATCTGTGAGATGAATGCACACATCACAAGGAGTTTTCTCAGAAAGCTTCTCTCTAGTTTTCTTGTGAAAATATTTCCTTTTTCACCATAGGCATCAAAGCATCACAAATATCCCTTTGCAGATTCTACCAAAATACTGTTTACAAACTGCTCAATCAAAAGGATGTTTCAATTCTGTGAGATGAATTCTCGCATCTCCAAGATGTTTCACAGAAAGCTTCTGTCCAGTTTTTACATGAAGATTATTCCTTTTTCACCATAGGCCTCAAAGCACTGACAAATATCCCTTTGCAGATTTTACAAGAACAGAATTTCCAATCTGCTCAATGAAGAGAAATCATTAACTCTGTGGGATGAAATCGCACATCACAAAGCAGTTTCTCTGAAATATTCTGTCTAGTATTTATGTAAAGATAATTCCTTTTTCAACGTAGGACACAAAGTGCTAACTAATAACCATTTGGAAATTCTACAAAATACTGTTTCCAAACTGCTCATCAAAAGAAAGGTTCACCTCTCTGGGATGAATACATATATCAAAAAGTTGTTTCTCAGAAAGCTTCTATCTTGTTTTTATGTGAACGTGTTTCCTTTTTCACCATGGGCCTCAAATTGCTCAAAAGTATCCCTTTGCAGATCCTAAAAAAAGACTGTTTCCAAACTGCTGAGTCAAAGGAATGGTTCAACTCTGTGAGATGAAAGGACACATCACAAAGAGGTTGTTCACAAACCTTCTTTATAGTTTTTATGTGAAGATATTTCCTTTTAACCATAGACCTCAAAGCACTCACAAATATACCTTTGCAGATTCTACAAACAGACGGTTTCCCAACTGCTCAATCAAAAGAATTGTTGAAATCTGTTAGATGAATGCATACATCACAAGGCAGTTTCTCAGAATTCTTTAGTCTAGTTTTTATTTGGACATATTTTCTCTTTCACCATAGGCCTCAAAGTGCTCGAAATATCCCTTTGCAGATTCCACAAAAAGATGTTTCCAAACTGCTCAATCAAAAGAAAGTTTCAATTCTGTGAGATGAATGCACACATCACTAAGAAGTTTCTCTGTAGGCTTCTGTCTAGTTTTTATGTGAAGACAATTCCTTTTTCACCATGAGGCTCTATGCACTCACAAATATCCCTTAGCAGATTCTAAAAAAACAGAGTTTCCCAACTGATCAAAGAAAAGAATCATTTACCTCTGTGAGATGAACGAAGACATCACAAAACAGTTCCTCAGAAACCTTCTTTATAGTTTTCTTTGAAGATACTTATTTTTCTGCCTAGGCCTCAAAGTGCTCAAAAATATCCATTTGCAGATTCTGTAAAAATGCCATTTCCAAACTGCTCAATCAAAAAAGAGGTTCAACTCTGTGAGATGAATGCACATATCTCAAAGAAGTATCTGAGAAACTTTTTTTTACTTTGTATGTGAAGATATTTCCTTTGTCAACATAGGCCTCAAAGGGCTCAAAAATACCCCTTTTCAGATTGTACAAGAACAGATTTTCCAGACTGAACAGAGAAAATAAACCCTTACCTCTGTGATATGAATGCACACATCACAAGGCTGTTTTTAGGAAACCTGCTTTACAGTTCTAATGTGAAGATATGTCCTTTTCCACCATAGGACTCACAGCACTCCAAATATCCACTTGCAGATTCTACAAAAAGAGTGTTTCAAAAACGTTCAATCAAAGGAAAGGTTCAACTCTGTGAGATGAATGCAAACAACAGAAAGAAGTTTCTCAGAATCCTTCTTTCTAATTTCAATGTTGAGATATTTCCTTTTCCACCTTATGCATCAAAGTGCTCTAAATATCCACATGCAGATACTACAAAAAGTCTGTTTCCAAACTGCTCAATCAAAAGTGTGGTTTAACTCTGTGAGATGAATACACACATCACTAAGAAGTTTATCAGAATGCTTCTGTCTAGTTTTTATATGAAGATATTTCCTTTTTCAAAAAAGGCCTTTAATAACAACAAATATCCACTTACAGATCCAACAAAAAGAGTATTTCAAAACTGGTCAATAAAAAGAAAGTTTGAACTCGGTGTGATGAATGCACACATCACAAAGCAGTTTCTCAGAATGCTTCTGTCGAGTTTTTATGTGAAGATATTTCCTTTTCCACTGGAATCTGCAAAGCACTCAAAATATCCAATTTCAGATACCACAAAAAGAGTGTTTCAAAACTGCTAAATCAAAAGAAATGTTCAAATCTGTGAGGGAAATGCACACATCACAAAGAAGTTTCTCAGAATGCTTTTGTCCAATTTTTACGTGAAGATATTTCCTTTTCCACCACAGGCCTTAAAGCACTCCAAATATCGATTTGCAGATACTACAAAATGACTATTTTCAAATTGCTCAAACAAAACAGTTGTTAAACTCTGTGAGTTGAATGAACACATCAGAAAGAAGTTTCTCAGATTGCTTCTGTCTAGTTTTTATGTGAAGATATTTCCTTTTCCATCGTAGGCCACAAATCATTCCAAATATCCACTTGCAGATTCTACAAAAAGAACGTTTCAAAACTGCTTAATCAAAAGAAAGGTTCAACTCTGTGAGATGAATGCAAACATCACAAAGAAGTTTCTCAGAATGCTTCTGTCTAATTTTTACGTTAAGGTACTTCCTTTTCCACCATAGGCCTCAAAGCGCTCCAAATGTCCACCTGCAGATTCTACAAAAAGAGTGTTTCAAAACTACTCAATCAAAAGAATGCTTCACGTCTTTGAGAAAAATGTATCCATCACAATGAAGTTTCTCAGAATGCTTCTGTCTAGTTTTTATGTGAAGATATTTCCTTTTGAACGTAGGCCTCAAAGCACTGCAAAATCCAATGGCAGATTCTACAAAAAGAGTGTTTCAAAATTGCTGAATCAAAAGAACCGTTCAACTTGGCGAGATGAACGCACCCATCAAAAAGAAGGTTCTCAGAATGTTTCTGTCTAATTTTTATGTGAAGATATTTCACTTTCCAGAAGAGGCTGCAAATCTCTCCAAATATCCACTTGAAGATTCTACAGAAAGAGTGTTTCGAAACTGTTCAATGAAAAGAAAAGTCCAACTCTGTGGGATGAATGCACACATCACACAGAAGTTTCTCAGAATGCTTCAGTCTAGATTTTGTGTGAAGATAATTCCTTTTCCACCATTGGCCACAAAGCGCTCCAAATATCCACATGCAGATACTACAAAAAGATTGTTTCCAAACTGCTCAATCAAAAGAGTCTTTCAACTCCCCCAGATGAATGCACACATCACTAAGAAGTTTCTCAGAATGCTTCTGTCTAGTTTTTATGTGAAGATATTTCCTTTTCAAATATAGTCCTCTAAGCGTTCCAAACATACATTTGTAGATGCTACAAAAAGAAAGTTTCCAACTGCTCAATCAAAAGATAGGTTCAACTCTGTGAGTTGAATGCACACATCTCAAAGAGGTTTCTCAGAATGCTTCTCTCTAGTTTTTATGTAAAGATATTTCCTTTTCCACCAGAGGCTGCAAAGCACTCAAAATATCCATTTGCCAATTCTGCAAAAAACTGTTTCCAAACTGCTCAATCAAAAGTAAGTTTCAGCTCTGTAAGAAGAAGGCACACATCACAAAGAAATTTCTCAGAAAGTTTCTGTCTATTTTTTATGTGAAATTATTTTCGGTTTCCCTAGAGGCCACAAAGGGCTCCAAAATATCCCTTTGCAGATTCTAGAAAACGACTTATTCAAAACTTTTCAAAACAAAGAAAGGTTCAGCTCTGTGAGATGAATGCACACATCACAAAGAAGTTTATCTGAACGCTTCTGTCTAGTTTTTACGTGAAGATATTTCCTTTTCAACTATAGGCTGCAAAGCACTCCAACTATCCACTTGCAGATTATATAAAAAGAGTGTTTTGAAACTTCTCAATCAAAAGAAAGTTTCAACTCTGTGAGATGAACACCTACAACACAAGGAGGTTTCTCAGAAAGTTTCTGTCTAGTTTTTATGTGAAGATATTTCCTATTGTCCCAGAGGCCTCAATAGGTTCACAAATGTCCCTTTGCAGATTGTACAAAACGACTGTTTCCAAACTGCTCCATCAAAAGAAAGGTTTACCTCTGTGATATGAATGCACACATCACAAAGAAGTTTCTCAGAATGCTTCTGTCTAATTTTAATGTGGAGATATTTCCCTTTCCACTGTAGTCTGCAAAGCCCTCCAAATATCCAATTGCAAATTCTACAAAAGGAATGTTTCCAAACTGCTCAATCAAAAGAAAGATTCAATTCTGTGAGATGAACACACAAGTCACAAGAAGTTACTCAGAATGCTTCTGTCTAGTTTTTACATGAAGTTATTTCTTTTCCACTATAGGCTACAAAGCACTCCAAACATACACGTGCAGATTCTATAAAAAGAGGGTTTCCAAACTGCTCAATCAAAAAAAAGGTTGAACTCGGTGAGATTAATGCAAAAATCACAGAGAAGTTTCTCAGAATGCTTCTGTCTAGGTTTTAGGTGAACATATATCCTTTCCTCTATAGGTCCCAAACACTACAAATACCCACTTGTAGATACTACAAGAAGAGTGTTTCAAAACTATTCAATCAAAAGAAAGGTTCAACACTGCGAAATGAATGCACACATAAAAAATAAGTTCCTCAGAATGCTTCTGTCAAGTTTTTATGTGAATATATTTCCTTTTTCAACGTATGTCTCAAAGCATTCCAAATATCCATTTGCAGATAGTACAGAAAGACAGTTTCCAAACTGCTCAATCAAAAGAAAGGTTCAACTCTGTGAGATGAAAGCACACATAGGAAGGCAGTTTCTCAGAATGTTTCTGTCTAGTTCTTATCTGAAGATATTTCCTATTTCCCCAGAGGCTTCAGTGGTCTGAAAAATATCCCCCTACAGAGTCTACAAAACGACTGTTTCCAAACTGCTCAATCAATACAAAGGTTCAAGTCTGTTAAATGAATGCACACTTCAAAAAGAAGTTTCTCAGAATGCTTCCATCTATTTTTTATGTGAAGATATTTCTTTTTCACCATAGGTCTCAAAGCGCTCCAAATATCCACTTGCAGATTCTACGAAAAGACTGATTACAAAGTGCCCAATCAAAAGAAAGTTTCAACACTGTGAGATTAAAGCACACATCAGAAATAGTTTTCTCAGAAATTTTCTTTTTTTGTTTTTATGTGAAGATATTTCCTATTACCCCATAGGCCTCAAAGGGCTCACAAACACCCCTTCACAGATTCTACAAAACGACTGGTTCCAAACAGTTCAATCAAAAGAAAGTTCAACTCTGGAGATGAATGCACACATCATAAAGAAGTTTCTTAGAATGCTTCTGTCTAGTTTCTATGTGAAGATATCACCTTTTCGACTACAGGTCACAAAGCGCTCCAAATATCCACTTGCAGATTCTACAAAAAGAGTTTTTCAAAGCTGCTCTATCAAAAGAAAGGGTCAACTCTGTGAGATGAATGCACACATCACAAAGAAGTTTCTCAGAATGCTTCTTTCTAGATTTATGTGAAGATATTTCCTTTTCCACTGTAAGAAGCAAAGGGCTCCAAATACCCACTTACATATTCTACAAAAAGAGTATGTCCAAACTGCTCAATTGACAGTAAGGTTCAACTCTGAGATATGAATGCACACGTCACAAAGTAGTTTCTCAGAATGCTTCTGTCTAGTTTTTATGTAAAGATATATTCCTTTCCACCACAGGTGGCAAAGCACTCAAAATATCCACTTGCAGAATCTACAAAAAGAGTGTTTCAAAACTGCTCTGTCAAAAGAAAGCTTCAACTCTGTTAGTAGAATGCAGACATCAAAAAGAAGTTTCTCAGAATGCTTCTGTGTAGTTTTTATGGGAAAATATTTCCTTTTCCACCATAGGCCTCAAAGCGCTCTAAAAATCCCCTTGCAGGTTTTATAAAAAGAGTGTTGCAAAACTGCTCAATAAAAAGAAAGGTTCAACTCTGTGAGATGACTGCACACATCACAAAGAAGTTTCTCAGAATGCTTCTTTCTAGTTTTTACGTGAATATATTTCTTTTCCACCATAAGCTGCAAAGCGCTCCAAATATCCACTTGCACATTCTACAAAAAGAGTGTTTCTAAACTGATCAATCAAAAGATAAATTCAACTCTGTGAGATGAATGCACACATCACAAAGAAGTTTGTCAGAATTCTTCTGTCTCTTTTTTATGTGAAGATATTAACTTTTTCCAACATAGGTCTCAAAGTACTCCAAATATCCAATTGCAGTTTCTACAAAAACAGTGTTTCACAACTGCTCAATCAAAAGAAAGGTTCAACACTGTGAGGTGAATGCACACATCACAAAGAAGTTTCTCAGAGTACTTCTGTGTACTTCGTATGTGAAGATATGTCTTTTCCACCATAGGACTCAAAGCGCTCCAAGTATTCACGTGCAGATTGTAAAAAAACAGTGTTTCAACAATGGTCAATTAAAAGAAAGATTCAACTCTGTGAGATGAATGCAAACATCACAAAGAAGTTTCTAAGAATGCTCCTGCTTAGTTTTTATGTGAAGATGTTTCCTTTTCCACCAAAGGCCCCAAGGCTCACCAAACATCCCCTTGCAGATCCTACAAAAGGACTGTTTCAAAACTGCTCAATCAAAAGAAGGGTTCAGCTCTGTGAGATGAATGCACACATCAAAAAGAAGTTTCTCAGAATGCTTCTGTCAAGTTTTTATATGAAGATACTTCCTTTTCCATCATAGGCCTCAAAGCACTCCAAATATCCATCTGCAGATTCTACAAGAAAAGTGCTTCAAAACTGCTTAATCAAAAGATAGTTTCAACCCTGTGAGTTAAATACACACATCACAAATAAGTTTCTCAGAATGCTTCTTTCCGGTATTTATATGAAGATATGTCGTTTTTCACTATAGGCCTCAATCTCCTCCAAATATCCATTGGCAGATACTACAAAAAGAGTGTTTCAAAACTCCTCAATCAAAAGAAATGTTCAACTCTGTGAATTGAATGCACACATCAAAAGGGAGTTTTTCAGAATGCTTCTGTTTAGTTTTTCTGAAGATATTTCCTTTTCCACCGTAGGCCCCAAAGATCTGCAAACATCCACAGGCAGATTCTGCAAAAGAGTGTTTCAAAACTGCTCAATCAAAAGAAAGTTTTAACTCTGTGAGTTGAATACACTCATCACAAATAAGTTTCTCAGAATGCTTCTGTCTAGTATTTATGTGATGATATGTCCTTTTCCACCGTATGCCTGAATCCGCACCAAATATCCATTTGAAGATGCTACAAAAAGAGTGTTTCAAAACTGATCAATCAAAGGAAAGGTTCCATTCTGTGAGTTGAATGCACACATCACAAAGAAGTTTCTCAGATTATTTCTGAGTAGTTTTTATGTGAAGATATTTCCTTTTCCATCATAGGCCCCAAAGCGCTCCAAACATCCAAAGGCAGATTCAACAAAAAGAGTGTTTCAAAACTGTTCTACCAAAAGAAATCTTCAACTCTGTGAGATGAACACACACATCAGTAAGAAGTTTCTCAAAATGCTTCTGTCTAATTTTTATATGAAGATATATCCTTTTCCACCATTGACCTCAAGGTGCTCCAAATATCCACTTGCAGATTCTACAAATAGAGTGTTTAAAAACTGCTCAGTCAAAAGGAAGGTTAAATTCTGTGAGATGAATGCACACATCACAAACAAATTTCTTAGAATACTTCTGTCTAGTTTTTATGTGAAGATAATTGCTTTTCCTCCATGGGCGTGAAATGTTCCAAATATCCAATTGCAGATTCTACAAAAAGAGTGTTTTAAAACTGGTCAATCAAAAGAAAGGTTCAACACTATGAGATCAATGAACACACCACAAAGAAGTTTCTCAGAATGCTTCTGTCTTGTTTTTATGTGAAGATATTTCCTTTTCCACTGCAGGACTCAAAGTGATCCATATATGCACTTGCAGATTCTACAAAACGAGTGTTTCAAAACTGCTCAATCAAAAGAAAGTTTCAACTCTGTGAGATGAATGGACACATCACAAAGAACTTTCTCAGAATGCTTTTGTCTAGTTTTTACGTGAAGATATTTCCTTTTGCAACATAGGCCTCAAAGTGCTCCAATCACCACTTGCAGATTCTACAAAAAGAGTGCTTCAAAACTGTTTAATTAATAGAAAGGTTCAGCTGTCTGAGATGAATGCACACATCACAAAGTAGTTTCTCTGAATGCTCCTGTCAAGTTTTTATGTGAAGATATTTCCTTTTCCAGTAAATGTTGCATATCATGCAAAATATCCACTTTCAGATTCAACAAAAACTGTGTTTTAAAACTGCTCAATCAAAATAAATGTTCAAACTTGTGGGTTGAATGCACAAATCACAAAGAACTTTCTCAGAAATATTCAGTCTAGTTTTCATGTGAAGATATTTCATTTCCCAGCATAGGCCTCAAAGCGCTCCAAATATCCAATTGCAGATTGTAGAGAAAGACTGTTTCAACACTGATCAATTAAAAAAAAGATTCAACACTGAGAGATGAATGCAAATATCACAAAGAAGTTTCTCAGAATTCTCATGTTTAGTTTTTATGGGAAGATATTTCCTTTTTCACCATAGGCCCTAAGGCGCTCCAAACATCCACTTGTGGGTTGTACAAAAGGACTGTTTCAAAACTGCTCAATCAAAAGAAGGTTTCAACTCTGTGAGATGAATGCACACATCCCAAAAACTTTCTCACAATGCTTCTGTCAAGTTTTTACGTGAAAATATTTCCTTTTCCACCATAGGCCTCAATCCACTTCAAATATCCATTTGCAGATATTATAAAAAGACTGTTTCTAAACTGCTCAATCAAAAGAAAGTTTCCACTCTGTGAGTTGAATGCAAACAGCACAAAGAAGTTTCTCAGATTACTACTGTGTAGTTTTTATTTGAAGATGTTTCCTTTTCCACCATAGGCCCCAATGTGCTCCAAATATCCACCTGCAGATTCTACAAAAAGAGTGTTTCAAAACTGCTCTATCAGAAGAAAGGTTCAACTCTGTGAGATGAACACAAACATCACAAAGAAATTTCTCAGAATGCTTCTGTCTAATTTTTATGTGAAGATATTTCCTTTTCCACCAAAGGGCTCAAAGTGCTCCAAATATCCACTTGCAGATTCTAAAAAAACAGTGTTTCAAAACTGCTCAATAAATAGAAATGGTCAACTCTTTGGGATGAATGCACACAAGAAAAAGAAGTTTCCCAGACTGCTTCTTTCTGATCTTTATATGAAGATATTTCCTTTTTCAGCATTGACCTCAGAGATCTTCAAATATCCACTTGCAGATTCGTCAAATAGATTGTTTAAAAACTGCTCAATCAAAAGAATGGTTCGACTCTGTGAGATGAAGGCAAATATCACATAGATGTTTGTCCGAATGCTTTTGTCTAGTTTTTATGTGAAGATATTTCCGTTTCCAACATAGGTCCGAAAGCTCTCCAAATATCCACTTGCAGATTGTACAAAAAGAATGTTTCAAAAATGCTGAATAAAAATAAATTTTCAAGTTGGTGAGATGAATGCACACATCAAAAAGAAGTTTCTCAGAATGCTTCTGTCCAGTTTTTATGTGAAGATATTTCTTTTTCCACCTTAGGCCACAAAGTGCTCCTCATTACTACTTGCAGAGTCTACAAAAAATGTGTTTCAAAACTGCTCAAACAAAAGAAAGTTTCAACTCTGTGAGTTGAAACCAGACATCACAAAGTAGTTTCTCAGAATGCTTCTGTCTTGTTTTTATGAGAAGATTTTTCCTTTTCCACAATAGTACGTAAAGTGCACCAAATATCCACTTGCAGATTCTACAAAAGGAGTGATTCAAAACTGCTAAATCAAAAGAAAGATTCAACTCTGAGAGATGAATGCACACATAGCAAAGTAGTTTCTCAGAATGATTCTGTCTAGTTTATTGGGAAGATATTTCCTTTTCCACCATAGGCCCCAAAGGGCTCCAAATATCCACTTTCAGATTGCACAAAAAGTGTGTTTCAAAACTGCTCAATCAAAAGAAAGGTTGAACTCTGTGAGATGAATGCCCACATCACAAAGAAGCTACTCAGAATGCTTCTGTCTTGCTTTTATGTGATGGTATCTCCTTTTCCACCATAGGCCAGAAATCACTCAAAATATCTGCTTGCAGGTACTACGAAAAGAGTGTTTCAAAACTCCTCAAACAAAAGAAAGGTTCAACTCTGTGAGATGAATGCACACATCACAAAAAAGTTTATGAGAATGATTCTGTCTGGTTTTTACGTGAAGGTGTTCCCTTTTCCACCATAGGCCTCAAAGGGCTCCAAATATCCAATTGCAGATTCTACACAAAGATAGTTTAACAACTGTTCAATCAAAAGAAAAGTTCAACTCTGTGAGTTGAATGCACACATCACAAAGAAGTTTCTGAGAATGTTTCTGTCTAGTTTTTATGTGAAGATATTTCCTTCTCCACCATAGGCCTCAAAGCACTCCAAATATCCACTTGCAGATTCAACAAAAAGAGTGTTTGAAAACTTCTCAATCAAAAGAGAGGTTGAAATCTGTGAGATGAATGCATACATCACAAAGAAGTTTCACAGAGTGCTTCTGTCTACCTTTTATTTGAAGAAATTTCCTTTTCCAACATAGGCCACAAAACGCTCCAAATATACAGTTGCAGACTCTACAGAAAGAGTGTTTCAAGCTCCTCAATCTAAAGAAAGGTTCAACTCTGTGAGTTGAATGCACTCATCAGAAAGATATTTCTTATAATGCTTCTGTGTCATTTTTAAGTGAAGATATTTCCTTTTCTACCATAGGTCTCAAAGCACTCCAAATATCCACTTGCAGATTCTACAAAAAGAGTGTTTCAAAACTGCTCAATCAAAAGAAAGGTTCAACACTGTAAGATGAATGCACACATCACAAAGGAGTATCTCAGAATACTTCTGTGTAGTTTTTATGTGAAGACATTTCCTTTTCCACCATATGACTCAAAGAACTCTGAATCTCCAATTGCTGATTCTACAAATAGAGTGTTTAAAAGCTGCTCAATCAAAAGAAAGTTTGAACTCTTCGAGATGAAAGTGCACATCATGGAGAAGTTTCTCAGATTCTTCTGTGAAGTTTTTATGTGAAGATATTTCTTTTCTACCATAGGCCTCAAAGCGCTCCAAATATCCACTTACAGATTCCACAAAAAGAGTGTTTCAAAACTGTTCAATGAAAAGAGAGGTTCAATTCTGCGAGATGAATGCACACATCACAAAGAGGTTTTTCAGAATGCTTCTGTCTAGTTTTTATGTGAAGATAGTTCCTTTTCGACAATAGTCTACAAAGCCCTCAAAATACACATTTGCAGATTCTGCAAAAAGAGTTTTTCAAAACCACTCAATCAAAAGAAAGGTTCACCTCTGTGAGATGAATGCACACATCACAAAGAAGTTTCTCAGAAGGCTTCTGTGTAGTTTTTATGTGAAGATATTTCATTTTCCACCATTGGCCCCAAAGCGCTCCAAATATCCCCAGCAGTTTCTATAAAGAGTGTTTTAAAACTGCTCAGTCAAAAGAAATCTTCAACTCTGTGAGATGAACACACACATCACAAAGCAGATTCTCAGAATGTTTTTAATTTTTATGTGAAGATATTTCCTTTTCCACCATAGGTCTCAATGGCCTCAAAATATCCACTTGCAAATTCTACAAAAAGAGGATTTCAAAACTGCTCAATCAAAAGAAAGGTTTAAATCTGTGAGATGAATGCACACATCACAAAGAAGTTTCTCAGAATGCTTCTGTCTAATTATCATGTGAAGATATTTCCCTTTCCACTAAAGGCCACAAAGAACTCCAAATATCCACTTGCAGGTTCTACAGAAACAGTGTTTCAAATCGGCTCAATCAAAATAAAAGTTCAGCCCGGTGAGATGAATGCACACATCTCAAAGATGTGTCTCAGAATGCTTCTATCTGGTGTTTATGTGAAGATATTTCTTTTGCACCTTAGGCCCCTATCTACTTGCAGATTCTACAAAAAGAGTGCTTCAAAACTGCTGTATCTAAAGCAGTGTTCAACGTTGTGAGATGAATGCACACATCACAAAGAAATTTCTCAGAATGCCTCTGTCTTGTTTTTAAGTGAAGATGTTTCCTTTTCCATCGTAGGCCTCAAATCGATCCAAATATCCACTTGCAGACTCTCCAAAAAGAGTGTTTGAAAACTTCTCTATCAAAAGAAAGTTTCAACTCTGTGAGATGAAGGCACACATCACAATGAAGTTTCTCAGAATGCTTCTGTTTAGCTTTTAAATGAAGATATTTCCTTTTCCATCATAGACCTCAAAGCACTTGAAATATCCACTTGCAGATTCTACAAAGGAGTGTTTCAAAGCTATTGAATCAAAAGAAAGTTTCAACTCTGTGAGATGAATGCACACATTACAAAGAGGTTTCTCAGAATGCTTCTGTCTAGTTTTTATGTTAAAATATTTCCTTTTCCACCATAGGCTGCAAATCTCTCCAAATATCCACTTGCAGTTTCTACAAAAAGAGTGTTTCTAAACTGCTCAATCAAAAGAAAGGTTCAACTCTGTGAGTTGAATGCACATATCACTAAGAAGTTTCTCAGAACACTTTTCTCTAGTTTCTGTGCGAAGTTATTTCCTTTTCCACCATACGCCACAAATCGCTGAAAATATCAAGTTGCAGATCCTACAAAAAGAGTGTTTCAAAACTGCTCAATCAAAAGAAAGGTTCAACTCTGTGAGATGAATGCAAACATCACAAAGAGGTCTCTCAGAATGCTTCTGTCTAGTTTTTATGTAAAGATATTTCCTTTTTCACCATGGGCTGCAAAGCACCCCAAATACCCACATGCAGAATCCATAAAAAGAGGGTTTCAAAACTCCTCAATATATAGAAAGCTTCTACTCTGTGAGATGAATGCACACGTCACTAAGATGTTTCTCAGAATACTTCTATCTAGTTTTTATGTGAAGATATTACCTTTTCCACCTTAGGCCTCAAAACGCTCCAAATATCCACTTGCAGATTCTACAAAAAGAGTGTTTCAAGACTGCTCAATCAAAAGTAAGGTTCCACTCTGTGCAATGAATGCACACATCACAAACAAGGTTCTGTGAATGCTTCTGTCTAGTTTTTATGTGAAGATATTTCTTTTCCACCTTAGCACTCAGTGCTGCAAATATGCTCTTTCAGACTCTACAAAAGGAGTGTTTCAAAACTGCTCAATCAAAAGAAAGGTTCAACTCTGTGAGATGAATGTGCACATCACAAAGAAGTTTCTCAGAATGCTTCTTTGTAGTATTTATGTGAAGATATTTTGTTTTCCACTAGAGGCCACAAAGTGCTCCAAATATCCACTTGCAGATTCTACAAAAAGAGTGTTTCAAAACTGCTCAACCTAAAGAAAGTTTCGACTCTATGAATTGAATGCCCACTTCACAAAGAAGTTTCTCAGAATGCTTCTGTCTAGTTTTTATGTGAAGATATTTCCTTTTCCACCATAGGCCTCAAAGTGCTCCAAGTATCCAGTTTCAGAAACTACCAAAAGATTGTCTCCACACTGCTCAATCAAAAGAATGGTTCAACTGTGTCAGTTGAATACACACATCACAAGGAAATTTCTCAGAATGCTTCCATCTTGTTTTTATGTGAGGATATTTCCTTTTCCACCATAGACCTCAAAGCCCTCCAAGTATCCACCTGCAGATTCTACAAAAAGAGTGTTTCAATACTGGTTAAACAAAAGAAAAGTTCAACTGTGTTAGATGAATGTATACATTAAAACCAACTTCTCAGAAAGCCTCAGTCAAGTTTTTATATGAAGGTATTTCCCTTTCCACTGTAGGCCTCAAATCGCTCCAAATATCCACTTGCAGATTCTACAGAAAGTGTGCTTCAAAACTGCTCAATCAAAAGAAAGTTTCAACTCTGTGTGTTGAATGTGCACATCAGGAAGAAGTTTCTGAGATTACTTCTGTGTAGTCTTTATGTGAAGATGTTTCCTTTTCCACCATAGGCCCCAATGCACTCCAAACATCCACGTGCAGATTTTACAAAAAGAGTGTTTCAAAACTGCTCAATCAAAAAAAAGTTCAACTCTGTGAGATGAACGCAAACATCACAAAGAAATTTCTCAGAATGTTTCTGTCTAATTTTTATGTGAAGATATTTCCTTTTCCACCAAAGGGCTCAAAGAGCTCCAAATATCCACTTGCAGTATCTATGAAAAAGGATTTCAAAACTGCTCAATCAAAAGAAAGTTTCATCTCTGTGAATTGAATGCACATATCACAAAGAAGTTTCTCAGAATTCTTCTGTCTAGTTTTTATGTGAAAATATTTCATTTTCCTCTATAGGCCTCAAAGCACCGCAAATAACCATTTGCATATACTACAAAAATACTGTTTCCAAACTGCTAAATCAAAAGAAAGGTTCAACCCTGTGAGTGGAATGCACACATCACGAAGAAGTTTCTCAGATTTCTTCTGTCTAGTTTTTATGTGAAGATATTTCTTTTTCCACCATAGGTTTCAAAGCTCTCCAAGTATCCAATTGCAGATTCTACAAAAAGAGTGTTTCAAAAGTCCTCAAACCAAAGAAATGTTGAATTCTTTGAGAGGAATGCGGACATCACATGGCATTTTCTCAGAATGCTTCTGTCTAGTGTTTATGTGATGTTATTTCCTTTTCCACCATGGGCCTCAAAGTGCTCCAAATAACCTCTTTCAGATTTGACCAAAAGAGTGTTTCAAAACTGCTATGTCAAAAGAAATGTTTACCTCTGTGAGATGAATGCTCACATCACAGAGAAGTTTCTCAGAATGCCTCTATCTAGTTTTTATTTGAAGATATTTCCTTTCCCACCATAGGCCTCAAAGCTCTCCAAATATCCATTTGCAGATACTACAAAAGACTGTTTCCAAATTGTGCAATCAAAGGAAACGTTCAACTCTGTGAGTTGAATGCACACATCACAACGAAGTTTCTCAGAATGGTTCTGTCTAGTTTTTATGTGAAGATATTTCCTTTTCCACTATAGGCTTCAAAGCACTCCAAATATCCAATTGCAGATACTACCAAAAGACTGTTTCCAAACTGCTCAATCAAAAGAAATGTTCAACTCTGTGAGATGAATGCACACATCACAAAGAAGTTTTTCAGAATGCTTGTGTCTAGTTTTTAAGTGAAGATATTTCCTTTTCCATCCTAGGCCTCAATGCGCTCCAAATATCCACTAGCAGATTCCACAAAAAGAGTGCTTCAAAACTGCTGAATCAAAAGAAAGTTTCAACTCCGTGAGATGAATGCATATATCCCAAAGAAGTTACTCTGAATGCTTCTGTGTAGTTTTTATGTGAAGATATTTAATTTTCCACTATAGGTCACAAAGCTGTAGAAAATATCCACTTGCAGATTCTACAAAAACAGTGTTTAAACTGCTCAATAAAAAGAAAGTTTCAAATCTGTGAGATGAATGCACACATCACAAAGAAGTTTCTCTGAATCCTTCTGTCTAGTTTTTATGTGAAGATATTTCCTTTTAAACTGTAGGCCTCAAAGTGCTCCAAATATCCATTTGCAGATACTACAAAAAGCCTGTTTTCAAGCTGCTCAATAAAAGGAAAGGTTCAACTCTGTGAGTTGAATGCTCACATCAGAAAGAAGTTTCTCTGAATGCTTCTATGTAGTTTTAATGTGAAGATGTTTCCTTTTCCACTATAGGCTGCAAAGCACTCCAAATAGCCACTTGCAGATTCTAGAAGAGTATATCAAAACTGGTCAATCAAATGAAAAGTTCAACTCTGTGCGTTGAATGCACACATCATGAAGAAGTTTCTCAGAATGCTTGTGTCTAGTTTTTATGCGAAGATATTTCCTTTTCCACCATAGGCCACATAGTGCTCCAAATATCCAATTGCAGATTCTGCAAAAGGAGTTGTTCAAAACTGCTCAATCAAAAGAAAGTTTCAACTGTGTGAGATGAATGCAAACATCACAAGGAAGTTTCTCAGAAGGCTTCTGTCTAGTATTTATGTGAAGATATTTCCTTCTCCACCATAGGCCTCAAAGCGCTCCAAATATCAAGTTGCAGATTCTACAAAAAGACTGTTTCTAAACTGCTCATTTAAAAGAAAAGTTCAAAACTGTGATTTGAATGCACACATCAAAAAGTAGTTTCTATGGTTTTAGGTCTAACGTTTAAGTCTTTAATCCATCTTGCATTAATTTTTGTATAAGGTGTAAGGAAGAGATCAATTTTCAGCTTTCTACATATGGCTAGCCAGTTTTCCCAGCATCATTTATGAAGTAGGCAATCCTTTCAGCTTTGCTTGTTTTTCTCAGGTTTGTCAATGATCAGATATTTGTAGATAAGCAGTGTTATTTCTGAGGACTCTGTTCTGTTCCATTGATCTATATCTCTGTTTTAGTACCAGTACCATGCTGTTTTGGTTACTGTAGCCTTGTAGTATAGTTTGAAGTCAGGTAGCATGATGCCTCCAGCTTTGCTCTTTTGGCTTAGGATTGACTTGGCGATGCAGGATCTTTTTTGATTCCATGTGAACTTTTAAGTAGATTTTTCCAATTCTGTGGAGAAAGTCATTGGTAGCTTGATGAGGATGGCATTGAATCTATAAATTTCCTTGGGCAATATGGCCATTTTCACAATATTGATTCTTCCTACCCGTGAGCATGGAATGATATTCCATTTGTTTGTTTCCTCTTGTATTTCATTAAGTAGTGGTTTGTAGTTCTCTTTGAAGAGTTCCTTCACGTCCCTTTTAAGTTGGATTCCTATGCATTTTATTCTGTTTTAAGCAATTGTGAATGGGAGTTCACTCATGATTTGGCTCTCTGTTTGTCTGTTATTGGTGTATAAGAATGCTTGTGATTTTTGTACATTGATTTTGTATCCTGAGACTTTGCTGAATTTGCTTATCAGCTTAAGGAGATTTTGGGATGTGACAATGGGGTTTTCTAGATATACAATCATGTCCTCTGCAAACAGGGTAATTTGACTTCTTCTTTTTCTAATTGAATACCCTTTATTTCCTTCTCCTGCCTAATTGCCCTGGCCAGAACTTCCAACACTATGTTGAATAGGAGTGGTGAGAGAGGGCATCCATGTTTTGTGCCAGTATTCAAAGAGAATGCTTCCAGTTTTTGCCCATTCAGTATGATATTGGCTGTGGGTTTGTCATAGATAGCTCTTATTATTTTGAGATACGTCCCATCAATACCTAATTTATGGAAAGTTTTTAGCATGAAGGGTTGTTGAATTTTGTCAAAGGCCTTTTCTGCATCTATTGAGATAATCATGTGGTTTTTGTCTTTGGTTCTGTTTATATGCTGAATTACATTTATTAATTTGTGTATATTGAACCACCCTTGCATCCCAGGGATGAAGCCCACTTGATCATGGTGGATAAGCTTTTTGATGTGCTGCTGGATTCTGTTTGCCAGTATTTTATTGAGGATTTCTGCATCAATGTTCATCAAGGATATTGGTCTAAAATTCTCTTTTTTTGTTCTGTCTCTGCCAAGCTTTGGTATTAGGATGATTCTGGCCTCATAAAATGAGTTAGGGAGGATTTCCTCTTCTTCTATTGAATGGAATAGTTCCAGAAGGAATGGTACCAGTTCCTCCTTGTACCTCTGGTAGAATTCGGCTGTGAATCCAAACCATAAAAACCCTAGATGATAACATAGGCATTACCATTCAGGATATAGGCATGGGCAGGGACTTCATGTCTAAAACACCAAAAGCAATGGCAACAAAAGTCAAAATTGACAAATGGGATCTAACTAAACTAAATAGCTTCTACGGAGCAAAAGAAACTACCATCACAGTGAACTGGCAACCTACAAAATGGGAGATAATTTTCACAACATGCTCATCTGAGAAAGGGCTAATATCCAGAATCTACAATGAACTAAAACAAATTTACAAGATAAAAAGAAACAACCCCATCAAAAAGTGGTCAAAGGACATGAACAGACACTTCTCAAAAGAAGACATTTACCAGCCAAAAAACGTGAAAAAATGTTCACCATCACTGGCCATCAGAGAAATGCAAATCAAAACCACAATGAGGTACCATCTCACACCAGTTAGAATGGCATGCATTAAAAGGTCAGGAAACAACAGGTGCTGGAGAGGATGTGGAGAAATAGGAACACTTTTACACTGTTGGTGGGACTGTAAACGAATTCAACCGTTGTGGAAGTCAGTGTGGCTCTTCCTCAGGGATCTAGAACTAGAAATACCATTTGACCCAGCCATCCCATTACTGGGTATATATGCAAACGAATATAAATCATGCTGCTATGAAGACACATGCACACATATACGTTTATTGTGGAACTATTCACAATAGGAAAGACTTGGGACCAACCGAAATGTCCAACAGTAATAGACTGGATTAAGAAAATGTGGCATATATACACCATGGAATACTATGTAGCCATAAAAAATGACGAGTTCATGTCCTTTGCAGGGACATGGATGAAATTGGAAATCATAATTCTCAGTAAACTATTGAAAGGACAAAAAACCAAACAGCGCATGTTCTCACTTGTAGGTGGGAATTGAACAATGAGAACACAAGGACACAGGAAGGGGAACATCACACTATGGGGACTGCTGTGCGGTGGGAGGAGGGTGGAGGACTAGCAATAGGCGATATACTTAATGCTGAATGAGGACTTAATGCGGGCAGCACACCAGCATGGCACATGTATACATATGTAACTAATCTGCACATTGTGCACATCTACCATAAATCTTAAAGTACAATTCAAAAAAAGAAGTTTCTCAGAAAGCATCTGTCTACTTTTTATGTGAAGACATTTCCTATTCCACCCAAGGCCTCAAAGCACTCCAAATATCCACATGCAGATCCTAGAAAAAGAGTGTTTAAAAACTGCTCAATCAAAAGAAAAGTTCAAATCTGCGAGATGAATGCACACATCACAAAGAAGTTTCTCAGAATGCTTCTGTCTAGTTTTTATGTGAAGATATCTCCTTTTCCACTGTAGGCCTCAAAGCCCTCTAAATATCCATTTGCAGATACTACAAAAAGATTGTTTCCAAACTGCTGAATGAAAAGAAACGCTCAACTCTGTGAGTTGAATGCACATATAACAAGGAAGTTTCTCAGAATTCTTCTGTCTAGTTTTTATGTGAAGATATTTCCTAGCCCAACAAAGATCTCAAAGCATTCAAAATAGCCACTTGAAGATTCTACAAAAAGTGTTTCAAAACTGCTCATTCAAAAGAAAGGTTCAACTCTGGAAGATGTGTGCACACATCACAAAGTAGTTTCTCCAAATGGTTCTGTCTAGTTTTTATGTGAAGATACTTCCTTTTCCACCATAGGCCTCAAAGTGCTCTGAATATTCACTTGCAGTTTCCAAAAAAAAAGTGTTTCCATACTGCTCAATCAAAAGAAAATTTAAACTCCACAAGATTAAGGCACACATCACAAAGAAGTTTTTCAGAAAGCTTCTGTGTAATTTTTATGTGAAGATATTTCCTTTTCCACAATAGGCCTCAAAGCACTTCAAATGTCCTCTTGCGGATTCTACAAAAAAGTTTTTCAAAACTACTCAATCAAAAGAATGGTTCAACTCTGTGGGATGAATGAATACATCACCAAGAAGTTTCTCTGAATGCTTCTGTGTAATTTTTATGTGAAGATATTTCCCTTTCCACCATAGGCCTCAAAGCGCTCAAAATATCCACTTGGAAGTTCTACAAAAAGAGTGTTTCAAAACTGCTTAATCAAATAATAGTTACAA
Source organism: Pongo abelii (assembly GCF_028885655.2). Classification (NCBI taxonomy): domain Eukaryota; kingdom Metazoa; phylum Chordata; class Mammalia; order Primates; family Hominidae; genus Pongo; species Pongo abelii. Next base: position 6,873,550 of record NC_071998.2, read on the forward strand.
CTCTGTGAGATGAATGCACACAACACAAGATGTTTCTCAGAATGATTTTGTGTAGTTTTTATTTGAAGACAAATCCTTTTCCACAGTATACCTCAAAGCACTCCAAATATCCACTTGGGGATTCTACAAAAAGAGCGTTTAAAAACTGCTCCACAAAAAGAAAGTTTCAACTCTGTGAGATGAATGCACACATCAAAAAGAAGTTTCTCAGAAAGCTTCTGTGTAGTTTGTATGTGAAGATATTTCCTTTTCCACCACAGGCTGCAAATGGCTCCAAATATCCACTTGTAGATTCTGCAAAAAAAAGAGTTTCAAAACTCCACTATCAAAAGTTAGTTTCAACGCTGTGAGTTGAATGCTCACATTACAAAGAAGATTCTCAGAATTCTTGCGTGTATTTTTTTGTGAAGATATTTCCTTTTCCACAATAGGCCTCAAATTGCTCCAAATATTGACTCGCAGATTCTACAAAAAGAGTGTTTCAAAGCTGCTCAATGAAAAGAAAAGTTCCACTCTGTGAGATGAATGCACTCATCACAAAGGAATTTCTTATAATGCTTCTGTGTAGTTTTCATGTGAAGATATTTCCTCTTCCACAATGGGCCTCAAAGAGCTCCAAATATCCACTTCTGGATTCTCCAAAATAATGTTTCAAAACTGCTCAATCAAATGAAAGGCTGAACTCTGTGAGATGAATGCCCACATCTCAAAGATGTTTTTCAGAATATTTCTGTAAAGTTTTCATTGGAAGATATTTCCTTTTCCACCATAGGCTGCAAAGGGTTCCAAATATCCACTTGCAGATTCTACAAAAAGAGAGTTTCAAAACTGCTCTGTCAAAAGATAAGTTCAACTCTGTGAGTTGAATGCACACATCTCAAAGCTGTTTCTCAGTATGCTTCTTTGTAGTTATTCTGTGAAGACATTTCCTTATCCACCATAGGCCTCAAAGCGCACCAAATATCCACTTGCAGATTCTACAGAAAGAGTGTTTCAAAACTGCTCAATCAAAAGAAAAGTTCAACTCTGTGAGATAAATGCACACATCACAAAGATGTCTCTCAGAATGCTTCTGTGTAGTTTTATGTGAATGTATTTCCTTTTCCACAACAGGTATTTAAGCATTCCAAATATTCACTTGCAGATTCTACAAAAAGAGTGTTTATAAACTGCCCAATCAAAAGAAAAATTCAACTCCTGGAGATGAATGCACATATAAAAAGGAGTTTCTCAGAATGCTTCTGTGTTGCTTTTATGTAAAGAAATTTCCTTTTCCACCATAGGCCTCTAAGTGCTCCAAATATCCACTTGCAGATTCTACAAAAAGAGTGTTTCAAAACTGCTTAATCAAAAGAAAAGTTCAACTCTGTGAAATGAATACACACATCACAAGGAAGTTACTCAGAATGCTTCTTTGTAGTTTTTATGTGAAGATATTTATTGTTCCACAATATTCCGCAAAGCGCTTCAAATATCCACTTGCAGATACTAAAAAAAGAGTGTTTCAAAACTGCTCCATCAAAAGAAAAGATCAACTCTGTGAGAAGAATACACACATCACAAAGAAGTTTCTCAGAATGCTTCTGTGTAGTTTTTATGTGAAGATATTTCCGTTTCCACCATAGGCCTCAAAGTGCTCCAAATATCTACTTTCAGATTATACAAAAACAGTGTTTCAAAACTGATTAATCAAAAGAAAACTTCAACTCTGTGGATGAATGCACACCTCACAAGGAAGTTTCTCAGAATGCTTCTGTGTAGTTTTTATGTGAAGATATTTCCTTTTCCACAGTAGGCCTCAAAGCCCTTCAAATATCCACTTGCAGATTCTATAAAAAGGATGTTTCAAAACTGCTCAATCAAAACAAAGTTTCAACTCTGTGAGATGAATGCACACATTACAAAGAATTTTCTCAGAATGGCTCTCTGTAGTTTTTATTTGAAGATATTTCCTTTTCCACAATAGAACTCACAGAACTCCAAATATCCTATTGCGGATCCTACATAAAGAGGGTTTCCAAATTCCTCAATCAAAGGAAACGTTCAACTCTGTGAGATGAATGCTGATATCACGAAGAAGTTTCTCAGAATGCTTCTGTGTAGTTTTTATGTGAAGATATTACCTTTTCCCATTAGGCCTCAAACTGCTCCAAATATCCTCTTACAGATTCTACAAAAAGAGTGTTTCAAAACTTCTCAATCAAAAGAAATGTTCAACCCTGTTAGATGAAGGCACACATCACAAAGAAGTTTCTCAGAATGCTTCTGTGTAATTTTTATGTGAATATATTTCCTTTTCCCTATAGGCCTCAAATCGCTCCAAATATCCACTTGCACACTCTACATAAAGAGTGTTTCCAAAATGGTCAATCAAAAGGAAGGTTTAACTCTGTGAGATGAATGCACACATCACAAAGAAGTTTCTCAGAATGCTTCTGTGTAGTTTTTATGGAAGATAATTCCCTTCCAAAATAGGCCACAAGGGCTCTAGTTATCCACTTGCAGATTCTACAAAAAGAGAGATTCAAAGCTGCTCAATCAAAAGAAAGTTTCAATTCTGTGTGATGAAGGCACACATCACAACAAGTTTCTCAGAATGCTTCTGTGTAGTTTTTATGAGTAGATAATTCCTTTTCTACAATAGGCTTCAAAGCACTCCAAATATCCACTTGCAAACCCTACAAAAAGATTTTTTCAAAACTGCTCAATCAAAAGAAAGCTTTAACTCTGTGAGACGAATGCACAAATCACAAAGAAGTTTCTGAGAATGCTTCCATGTAGCTTTTATGGGAAGATATTTCCTTTTCCACTGTAGGCCTCAAATTGCTTAAAATATCCCCTTCCAGATTCTATAAAAGGAGTGCTTCAAAACTGCTCAATCAAAAGAAAATTTCAACTCTCTGAGATGAATGTACACATCACAAAGGAGTTTCTCAGAATACTTCTGTGTGGTTTTTATGTGAAGATATTTCAATTTCCAAAATAGTCCGCATAGGGCTCCAAATATCCTCTTGCAGATTCTACAAAAAGAGAGATTCAAAACTGCTTAATCAAAAGATAGGTTCAACAATGTGAGTTGATTGCACACATCACAAAGAAGTTTCTCAGAATCATTCTGTGTAGTTACTATGTGAAGATATTTCCTTTTAGACAATAGGCATCAAAGTGCTCCAAATATCCACTTGCACATTCTACAAAAAGAGTGTTTCCAAACAGCTGAATCAAAAGAAAGGTTCAACTCTGTGAGATGAATGCACACATCACAAAGAAGTTTCTCAGAATGCTTCTGTGTAGTATTTATTTAGAGATATTTCCTTTTTCACAATAGGCCTCAAAGAGCTCCAAATATCTACTTGCAGATTCTGTAAAATAGTGTTTCCAAACTGCTTACTCAAAAGAAAGGTTCAACTCAGTGAGATGAATGCACACATAACAAAGAAGTTTCTCAGAATGCTTCTGTGTAGTTTTTATAGGAAGATATTTCCTTTTCGGGAATAGGCCTCAAAGGGCTGCAAATATCCACTGGCAGATTCTACAAAAAGAGTGTTTGAATACTGCTCATCAAAACAAAATTTGAACTCTGTGAGATGAAGGCATAGATCACAAAGGTGTTTCTCAGAATGCTTCTGTGTAGTTTTTATGCGAAGATATTTCCTCTTTCACCATAGGTCACAAAGGGCTCCAAATATCCTCTTGCAGATTATACAAAAAACAGAGTTTCAAAACTGTTCATTCAAAAGATAGGTTCAACTCCATCAATTGAATGCACCCATCACAAAGAAGTTTCTCAGAATGCTTCTGTGTAGCTTTTGTGTGAAGATATTTCCTTTTCCAACATAGGCCTCAAAGCGCTCCAAATATCCACGTGCATATTCTCCAAAAAGAGTGTTTCCAAACTGCTCAATCAAAAGAAAGTTTCAAATCTGTGAGATTAGTGCACACATTGAAAAGAAGTTTCTCAGAATGCTTCTGTACAGTTTTTATGTGGAAATATTTCCTTTTCCACAACAGGCCACAAAGTGCTCCAAAAATTCACTTGCAGATTCTGCAAGAAGGGTGTTTCAAAACTGCTCAATCAAAAGAAAGATTGAACTCTGTGAGATGAATACACACATCATAAAGTAGTTTCTGAGAATGCTTCTGTGTAGTTTTTCTGTGAAGATATTTCCCTTTCCAAAATAGGCTGCAAAGGACACCAAATATCTACTTGCAGATTCTACAAAAAGAGTGATTCAAAACTGCTCAATCGATAGTTTCAACTCTTTGAATTGAATGCAAACATCACAAAGAAGTTTCTGAGAATGCTCCTGTGTAGTTTTTATGTGAAGACATTTCCGTTTCTACTATAGGACTCAAAGTGCTTCAAATATCCACTTGCAGATTCTACAGAAAGAGTGTTTCCAAACTGCTCAATCAAAAGAAAGGTTCAACTCTGTAAGATGAATGCACACATCACAAAGAAGTTTCTCAGAATGCTTCTCTGTAGTTTTTATGTAAAGATATTTCCTTTTCCACAATAGGCCACAAAGGACTCCAAATATCCACATGTAGATTCTACAAAAAGATGGTTTCAAAAAAAAAGATAGGTTCAACTCTATGAGTTGAATGCAAATATACCAAAGAAGTTTCTCAGAATGCTTCTGTGTAGTTTTTATATGAAGATATTTGCTTTTCCACAGTAGTCCTTAAAGGGCTCAAAATATCCACATGTGGATTCTGCAAAAAGAGAGATTCAAAACAGCTCAATCAAAAGATAGGATCAACTCTGTGAGGTGAATGCACACATCACAAAGAAGTTTCTCAGAATGTTTCTATGTAGTTCTTCTTTGAAGGTATTTCCTTTTCCACCATAGGTCAAAAGGGGCTCCAAATATCCATATGCACATTCTGCAAAAAGAGAGATTCAAAACTGCTCAGTCAAAAGATAGGTTCAGCTCTGTGAGTTGAATGCACACATCACAAAGAAGTTTCTCAGAATACTTCTGTGTAGTTTTTATGTGAAAGTATTTGATTTTCCACATTAGGCATCACAGCACTCCAAATATCCACTTGCAGATTCTACAAAAAGAGAGATTCAAAACTGCTCAATGAGAAGATAAGTTCAACTCTGAGAGTTGAATGCACACTTCACAAAAAGTTTCTCAGAATGCTTCAGTGTAGTTTTTACGTGAAGATATTTCCTTTTCCACAATAGGCCTCAAAGCTCTCCAAACATCCACTTGCAGATTCTGAAAAAAGAGAGATTCAATACTGCTCAACTGCTCTATCAAAAGATAGGTTCAACACTGTGAGTTCAGTGCACACATCCCAAAGTAGTTTCTCAGAATGCTTCTGTGTAGATTTTATGAGAACATATTTGATTTTCCTCAGTAGGCTTCACAGCACTCCAAATGTCCACTTGCAGAGTCTACAAAAAGAGAGATTCAAAACAGCAAAATCAAAAGATAGGTTCAACTGTGTGACTTGAATGCATACATCACGAAGATGTTGCTGAGAATGCTTCTGGGTAGTTTTTATCTGAAGATATGTCCTTTTAAACCATAGGGTGCAAAGGGCTCCAAATATCCACTTGCAGATTGTATAAAAATAGTGTTTCAAAACTGCTCAATGAAAAGATAAGTTCAACTCTGTGAGTTGAATGTAGACATCAAAGGAGATTCTCTTAGTGATTCTGTATAGTTTTTATGTGAACATATTTAATTTTCCACAGTAGGCCTCACAGCACTCCAAATATCTACTTGCAGATTCTAAAAAAGAGAGATTCTAAACTGCTCAATCAAAAGATAGGTTCAACCCTTTGAGTTGAATGCACACATCACAAAGAAGTTTCTCAGAATGCTTCTGTGTAGTCGTTAGGTGAATATATTAGATTTTCCACAGTAGACCTCACAGCGCTCCAAATATCCACTTGCAGATACTACAAAAAGAGAGATTAAAAACTGCTCCATCAAAAAATAGGTTCAACACGGTGAGTTGAATGCACACATCACGAAGAAGTTTCTGAGAATGCTCCTGTGTAGTTTTTATTTGAAGATATTTCCTTTTCCACCATACGCCGCAAAGGGCTCCAAATATCCACTTTCAGATTCTCCAAAAAGAGAGATTTAAAACTGCTCATTCAAAAGATAGGTTCAACTCTGTTAGTTGAAAGCATACATCACAAAGAAGTTTCTCTTAATGCTTCTGTGTAGTTTTTATTTGAAGATATTTCCTTTTCCACCATAGGGCGTAAAGGGCTCCAAATATCCACTTGCAGATTCTACAAAAAGAGAAATCCAAAACTGCTCAATGAGAAGACAATTTCAATTCCGTGAGTTGAATGCACACGTCACAAAGAAGTTTCTCAGAATCTTTCTGTGTAGTTTTTGTGTGAAGATATTTCCTTTTCCACAATAGGCCTCAAAGCTCTCCAAGCATCCACTTGAAGATTCTGAAAATGAGAGATTCAAAACTGCTCAATCCAAAGATAGGTTCAACTCTGTGAGTTGAATGCATACATCACAAAAACGTTTCTCTGAATGCTTCTGTGTAGTTTTTATTTGAAGATATTTCCTTTTCCACAATAGGGTGTAAGGGTTCCAAATATCCACTTGCAGACTCTACAAAAAGGGAGATTCTAAACTGCTCAAACAAAAGATAGCTTCAACTCTGTGAGTTGAATGCACACATCACAGAGAAGTTTCTCAGAATGCATCTGAGTAGTTTTTATACGAAACTATTTTTTAAATAGGCCTCAAAAGGCCCCAATTATCCACTTACACATTCTACAAAAAGACTGTTTCGAAACTAGTCAATCAAAAGAAAGATTCAACTCTGTTGGATGAATGCACAGATCACAAACAAGTTTCTCAGAATCCTTCAGTGTAGTTTTTATGATGATATTTCCTTTTCCACAATAGGCCTCAAAGGGCTCCAAATATAAATTTGCAGATTCTAAAAAAAAAGTTTCAAAACTGCTCCATCAAAAGTAACGTTCAACTCTGTGAGATGAATGAACACATCACAAAGAAGTTTCTCAGAATGCTTCTGTGTATTTTTAATCTGAAGATATTTGCTCTTCCACGGTAGGCCTCAAAGTGTTGCAAATATTCACTTGCAGATTCTACAAAAGGAGATATTCAAAACTGCCCAATCATAAGATAGGTTCAACCCTGTTAGATGAATACACATCACAAAGAAGTTTCTCAGAATGCTTCTGAGTAGTTTTTATTTGAAGATATCTCCTTTTCCACAATAGGCCTCAAAGGGCTCCAATTATCCAATTTCAGATTCTACAAAAAGAGTGTTTCAAAACTGCTCAATCATAAAAGAAGTTCAAACTTGTGAGATGACTGCACACATCACAAATAAGTTTCTCAGAATGCTTCTGTGTAGTTTTTATGTGATGATATTTCCTTTTCAACAATAGGCCACAAAGAGCTCCAAATATGCACATGCAGATTCTTCCAAAAGACTGTTTCAAAATTGCTCAATCAAAAGAAAGTTTCCACACTGTGAGATGAATCCACACATCAAAAAGAAGTTCTCAGAATGTTTCTGGGTTGTTTTTATTTGAAGATATTTCCTTTTCCACCATAGGCTGCAAAGGGCTCCAAATATCCACATGCAGATCCTGCAAAAAGAGAGATTCAAAACTGCACAATCAAAAGATTGGTTCAACACTATGAGTTGAATACACACATCACGAAGAAGTTTCTTGGAATGCTTTTGTGTAATTTTTATGTGAAGATATTTGCTTTTCCACAGTAGGCCTCAAAGGGCTCAAAATATCCACCTGTATATTCTGCAAAAAGAGAGATTCAAAACAGCTCAATCAAAAGATAGGTTCAACTCTGTAAGATGAATACACACATTGCAAAGAAGTTTCTCAAAATGTTTCTGTGTAGTTCTTATTTGAAGATATTTCCTTTTCCACCATAGGCCAAAAGGGGCTCCAAATATCCATTTGCACATTCCACAAAAAGAGAGATTCAAAACTGCTCAATCAAAAGATAGGTTCAGCTCTGAGTTGAATGCACACATCACAATGAAGTTTCTCAGAAGGCTCCTGTGTAGTTTTTATGTGAACATATTTGATTTTCCACATTAGGCCTGACAACGCTCCCAATATCCACCTGCAGATTCTACAAAAAGATAGATTCAAAACTGCTCAATCAAAAGATGGATTCAACTCTGTGAGTTGAATGCACACATCACGGAGATGTTTTTGAGAAAGGTTCTGTGTAGTTTTTATTTGAAGATATTTCCTTTTCCACCACAGGGTAAAAAGCACTCCAAATATCCACTTGCAGATTCTAGGAAAAGAACGTTTCAAAACTGCTCAATCATAAGACAGGTTCAACCCTGTAAGATGAATGCATGCATTCTAAAGGAGTTTCTGAGAATGCTTCTGTGTAGTTTTTATCTGAAGATATTTGCTTTTCCATGGTAGGCCTCACAGCACTCCAAATATCCAATTGTAAATTCTTTAAAAAGAGTGTTTTGAAACTGCTCAATCTTAAGGTGAGTTCAACCCTGTGAGATGACTACACACATCACAAAGAAGTTTCTCAGAATGTTTCTGTGTAGTTTCTATTTGAAGATATTTCCTTTTCCACCATAGGCCGCAAAGTGTTCCAAATATCCACTTACAGATTCGGCAAAAAGAGAGATTCAAAACTACCCAATCAAAGGATAGGTTCAACTATGTGACAAGAATGCACACATTACAAAGAAGTTTCTGAGACTTATTCTGTGTAGTTTTTAGGTGAAGATATTTGCTTTTCCACAGTAGGCCACAAAGGGCTCCAAATATCCACCTGCAGATTCTGCAAAAAGCTAGACTCAAAACTGCTCAATCAAAAGACAGATTCAACCCTGTGAGTTGAATGCACACATCACAAGGAAGTTTCTGAGAATGCTTCTGTGTAGTTTTTATTTGAAGACATTTCCTTTTCCACCATAGGGAGCAAAGTGCTCCAAATATCCACTTGCAGATTCTACAAAAGAGATATTCAAAACTGCTCAATGAGAAGATAAGTTCAACTCTGTGAGTTGAATTCACACTTCACAAAGAAATTTCTACGAATGCTTCTGTCTAATTTTTAGGTGAAGATATTTCCCTTTCCAAAATAGGCCTCAAAGGGCTCCAAATATCCACTTGCAGATTCTACAAAAAGAGCATTTCCTAGCTGCTCAATGAAAAGAAAGTTTCAAACCTGTGAGATGAATGCACATATCACAAAGAAGTTTCTCAGAATTTTTTCTGTAGTTTTAATTGGAAGATATTTCCTTTTCCATCATAGGCTGCAAAGGGTGCCAAATATCCACTTGCAGATTCTGCAAAAAGAGAGATTCAAAATTGCTCAATCAAAAGATAGGTTCAACTCTGTGAGTTCAATGCACACCTCACAAATAAGTTTCTCAGAATGCTTCTGTGTAGTTTTTATTTGAAGATATTCCATTTTCCACAATAGGCATCCGAGATTTCTGAACATCCACTTGTAATTTCTACAAAAAGAGAGATTCAAAACTGCTTAATCAAAAGATTGGTTCATGTCTGTGTGTTCAAAGCACACATCACAAAGAAGTTTGTCAGAATGCTTCTGTGTAGTTTTTATGTGAACATATTTGATTTTCCATTTAGCCTCACAGTGCTCCAAATATCCACTTGCAGATTCTACAAAAAGAGAGACTCAAAACTGCTCAGTCAAAAGATAGATTCAACACTCTTAGTTGAATGCACACATAACGAAGAAGTTTTTGAGAATGCTTCTGTTAATTTTGTTATTTGAAGATATTTCCTTTTCCACCATGGGCAAAAAACACACAAAATACCATTTGCAGGTTCTATAAAAAGTGTGAACTGAAGATGGCCGAATAGGAAGAGCTCTGGTCTACATCTCCCAGCGTGAGCGATGCAAAAGACAGGTGATTTCTGCATTTCCATCTGAGGTACCAGGTTCATCTCACTAGGGAGTTCCAGACAGTGGGCGCAGGTCAGTGGACATGCACCATGCGTGAACTGAAGAAGGGCGAGGCATTGCCTCACTCGGGAAGCACAAGGGGTCAGGGAGTTCCCTTTCCTACACAAAGAAAGGGGTGACAGACGGCACCTGGAAAATCGGGTCACTCCTACTGAATACTGTGCTTTTCTGAAGGGCTTAAAAACCGGCGCACCAGGAGATTGTATCCCGCACCTGGCTCAGAGGGTCCTACGACTGCGGAGTCTCACTGATTGCTAGCACAGCAGTCTGAGATCAAACTGCAAGGCAGCAGCAAGGCTGGGGGAGGGGCGCCTGCCATTGCCCAGGCTTGCTTAGGTAAACAACGCAGCTGAGAAGCTCGAACTGGGTGGAGCTCACAACAGCTCAAGGAGGCCTGCCTCTGTAGGCTCCACCTCTAGGGGCAGGGCACAGACAAACAAAAAGACAGCAGTAACCTCTGCAGACTTAAATGTCCCTGTCTGACAGTTTTGAAGAGAGCAGTGGTTCCCCCAGCACGCAGCTGGAGATCTGAGAATGAGCAGACTGCCTCCTCAAGTGGGTCCCTGACCCCTGAACCCCGAGCAGCCTAAGTGGGAGGCACCCCCCAGTAGGGGCAGGCTGACACCTCACACGGCAGGCCGGGTACTCCAACAGACCTGCAGCTGAGGGACCTGTCGGTTAGTAGGAAAACTAACAAGCTGAAAGGACATCCACACCAAAAACCCATCTGTACATCACCATCATCAAAGACCAAATGTAGATAAAACCACAAAGTTGGGAAAAAGCAGAAAAGAAAAACAGGAAACTCTAAAAAGCAGAGCGCCTCACCTCCTCCAAAGGAACACAGTTCCTCACCAGCAACGGATCAAAGCTGGATGGAGAATGACCTTGATGAGCTGAGAGAAGAAGGCTTCAGACTATCAAATTACTCTGAGCTATGGGTTTATATTCAAACCAAAAGCAAAGAAGTTGAAAACTTTGAAAAAAATGTAGAAGAATGTATAACTAGAATAACCAATACAGAGAAGTGCTTAAAGGAGCTGATGGAGCTGAAAACCAAGGCTCGAGAACTACGTGAAGAATGCAGAAGCCTCAGGAGCTGATGTGATCAAATGGAAGAAAGTATATCAGTGATGGAAGATGAAATTAATGAAATGAAGCGAGAAGGGAAGTTTAGAGAAAAAAGAATAAAAAGAAATGAGCAAATCCTCCAAGAAATATGGGACTATGTGAAAAGACCAAATCTATGTCTGATTGGTGTACCTGAAAGTGACGGGGAGAATGGAACCAAGTTGGAAAACACTCTGCAGGATATTATCCAGGAGAACTTCCCCAATCTAGCAAGGCAGGCCAACATTCAGATTCAGGAAATACAGAGAATGCCACAAAGATACTCCTCGAGAAGAGCAACTCCAAGACACATAATTGTCAGATTCACCAAAGTTGAAATGAAAGAAAAAATGTTAAGGGCAGCCAGAGAGAAAGGTCGGGTTATGCACAAAGGGAAGCCCATCAGACTAACAGTGGATCTCTCAGCAGAAACTCTATAAGCCAGAAGAGAGTGGGGGCCAATATTCAACATTCTTAAAGAAAAGAATTTTCAACCCAGAATATCATATCCAGCCAAACTAAGCTTCATAAGTGAAGGAGAAATAAAATACTTTACAGACAAGCAAATGCTGAGAGATTTTGTCACCACGAGGCCTGTCCTAAAAGAGCTCCTGAAGGAAGTGCTAAACATGGAAAGGAACAACCGGTACCAGCCACTGCAAAATCATGCCAAAATGTAAAGACCATCGAGACTAGGAAGAGACTGCATCAACTATCGTGCAAAATAACCAGCTAACATCATAATGACAGGATCAAATTCACACATAACAATATTAACTTTAAATGTAAATGGACTAAATGCTCCAATTAAAAGATACAGACTGGCAAATTGGATAAAGAGTCAAGACCCATCAGTATGCTGTATTCAGGAAACCCATCTCACGTGCAGAGACACACATAGCCTCAAAATAAAAGGATGGAGGAAGATCTACCAAGCAAATGGAAAACAAAAATGGCATGGGTTGCAATCCTAGTCTCTGATAAAACAGACTTTAAACCAGCAAAGATCAAAAGAGACAAAGAAGGCCATTACATAATGGTAAAGGGATCAATTTAACAAGAAGAGCTAACTATCCTAAATATATATGCACCCAATACAGGAGCACCCAGATTCATAAAGCAAGTCCTGAGTGACCTACAAAGAGACTTAGACTCCCACAAATTAATAAAGGGAGACTTTAACACTCCACTTTCAACATTAGACAGATCAACGAGACAGAAAGTCAACAAGGACACACAGGAATTGAACTCAGCTCTGCACCAAGCAGACCTAATAGACATCTACAGAACTCTCCACCCCAAATCAACAGAATATACATTTTTTTCAGCACCACACCACACCTATTCCAAAATTGACCACATACTTGGAAGTAAAGCTCTCCTCAGTAAATGTGAAAGAACAGAAATTATAACAAACTATCTGTCAGACCACAGTGCAATCAAGCTACAAATCAGGATTAAGAATCTCACTCAAAACCGCTCAACTACATGGAAACTGAACAACCTGCTCCTGAATGACTACTGGATACATAACAAAATGAAGGCAGAAATAAAGATGTTCTTTGAAACCAACTAGAACCAAGATACAACATACCAGAATCTCTGTTATGCATTCAAAGCAGTGTGTAGAGGGAAATTTATAGCACTAAATGCCCACAACAGAAAGCAGGAAAGATAGAAAATTGACACCCTAACATCATAGTTAAAAGAACTAGAAAAGCAAGAGCAAACACATTCAAAAGCTAGCAGAAGGCAAGAAATAACTAAAATGTGAGCAGAACTGAAGGAAATAGAGACACAAAAAACCCTTCAAAAAATTAATGAATCCAGGAGCTGGTTTCTTGAAAGGATCAACAAAATTGAAAGACCGCTAGCAAGATTAATAAAGAAAAAAAAAAGAGAATAATCAAATAGATGCAATAAAAAATGATAAAGGGGATATCACCACCGATCCCACAGAAATACAAACTACCATCAGAGAATACTACAAACACCTCTACGCAAATAAACTAGAAAATCAAGAAGAAATGGATAAATTCGATGACACATACACTCTCCCAAGACTAAACCAGGAAGAAGTTGAATCTCTGAATAGACCAATAACAGGAGCCGAAATTGTGGCAATAATTACCAACCAAAAAAATAATTACCAACCAAAAAATAATTACCAACCAAAAAAAGTCCAGGACCAGATGGATTCACAGCCGATTTCTACCAGAGGTACAAGGAGGAGCTGGTACTATTCCTTCTGAAAGTATTCCAATAAATAGTAAAAGAGGGAATCCTCCCTAAGTCATTTTATGAGGCCAGCACCATGCTGACATCAAAGCCGGGCAGAGACACAACCAAAAAAGAGAATTTTAGACCAATATCCTTGATGAACATTGGTGCAAAATTCCTCAATAAAATACTGGCAAACCGAATCCAGCAGCACATCAAAAAGCTTATCCACCATGATCAAGTGGGCTTCATCCCTGGGATGCAGGGCTGGTTCAATATGCACAAGTCAATAAATGTAATCCAGAATATAAACAGAACCTAAGACAAAAACCACATGATTATCTCAATAGATGCAGAAAATGCCTTTGACAAAATTCAACAATGCTTCAAGCTAAAAACTCTCAATAAATTAGGTATTGTTGGGGCGTATCTCAAAATAATAAGAGCTATCTATGACAAACCCACAGCCAATATCATACTGAATGGGCAAAAGCTGGAAGCATTCTCTTTGAAAACTGGCACAAGACAGGGATGCCCTCTCTCACCACTCCTATTCAACATAGTGTTGGAATTTCTGGCCAGGGAAATTAGGCAGAAGAAGGAAATAAAGGGTATTCGATTAGGAAAAGAGGAAGTCAAATTGTCTCTGTTTGCAGACGACATGATTGTATATCTAGAAAACCCCATTGTCTCAGCCCAAAATCTCCTTAAGCTGATAAGCAACTTCAGCAAAGTCTCAGGATACAATATCAATGTAAAAAATCACAAGCATTCTTACACAACAACAACAGACAAACAGAGAGCCAAATCATGAGTGAACTCCCATTCACAATTGCTTCAAAGAGAATAAAATACCTAGGAATCCATCTTACAAGGGACGTGAAGGACCTCTTCAAGGAGAACTACAAACCACTGCTCAAGGAAATAAAAGAGGATACAAACAAATGGAAGAACATTCCATGTTCATGGGTGGGAAGAATCAATATCGTGAAAATGGCCATACTGCCCAAGGCAATTTTCAGATTCAATGCCATCCGCATCAAGCTACCAATGACTTTCTTCACAGAATTGGAAAAAACTACTTCAAAGTTCATATGGAACCAAAGAAGAGCCACATCGCCAAGTCAATCCTAAGCCAAAAGAACAAAGCTGGAGGCATCACACTACCTGACTTCAAACTATACTACAATTCTACAGTTACCAAAAGAGGATGGTACTGGTACGAAAACAGAGATATAGATCAATGGAACAGAACAGAGCCGTCAGAAATAATGCCACATATCTACAACTATCTGATCTTTGACAAACCTGAGAAAAACAAGCAATGGGGAAAGGATTCCCTATTTAATAAATGGTGCTTGGAAACTGGCTAGCCATATGTAGAAAGCTGAAACTGGATCCCTTCCTTACACTTTATACAAAAATCTATTCAAGATGGATTAAAGACTTAAACGTTAGACCTAAAACCATAAAAACCCTAGAAGAAAACCTAGGCATTACCAATCAGGACATAGGCATGGGCAAGGGCTTCATATCTAAAACACCAAAAGCAATGGCAACAAAAGCCAAAATTGACAAATGGGGTCTAACTAAACTAAAGAGCTTCTGCACAGCAAAAGAAACTACCATCAGAGTGAACAGGCAACCTACAAAATGGGAGAAAGTTTTCACAATTAACTCATCTGACAAAGGGCTAATATCCAGAATCTACAATGAACTCCAACAAATTTACAAGAAAAAAAAAAAACAACCCCATCAAAATGTGGGCAAAGGACATGAACAGACACTTCTCAAAAGAAGACATTTATGCAGCCAAAAAACACATGAAAAAATGCTCACCATCACTGGCCATCAGACAAACGCAAATCAAAACCACAATGAGATACCATCTCACACCAGTTAGAATGGCAATCATTAAAAAGTCAGGAAACAACAGGTGCTGGAGAGGATGTGGAGAAATAGGAACACTTTTACACAGTTGGTGGGTCTCTAAACTAGTTCAACCATTGTGGAAGTCGGTGTGGCATTTCCTCAGGGATCTAGAACTAGAAATTCCATTTGACCCAGCCATCCCATTACGGGGTATATACCCAAAGGACTATATATCATGCTGCTCTAAAGACACATGCAAACGTAAGCAACCTAAATGTCCAACAATGGTAGACTGGATTAAGAGAATGTGGTACATATACACCATGGAATACTATACAGCCGTGTAAAATGATGAGTTCATGTCCTTTGTAGGAACATGGATGAAATTGGAAATCATCATTCTCAGTAAAGTATCGCAAGAACCAAAAACCAAACACTGCATATTCTCACTCATAGGTGGGAATTGAACAATGAGAACACATGGATACAGGAAGGGGATCATCACACTCTGGGGACTGTTGTGGGGTGGGGGGAGGGGAGAGGGACAGCATTGGGAAATATACCTAATGCTAGGTGAGGAGTTAGTGGGTGCAGCGCACCAGCATGGCACAAGTATACATATTTAACTAACCTGCACATTGTGCACATGTACACTAAAACCTAAAGTATAATAATAATAAATTAATTAATTTAAAAAAGTGTGAACTGCTGAATCATAAGATAGCTTCAAACTTGTGAGATGAATGCACACATCACAAAGAAGTTTCTCACAATGTTTCTGTGTAGTTTTTTTTTTTTGGAAGATATTTCCTTTTCCACCGTAGGCCACAAAGGGCTCCCAATATCCACTTGCAGATTCTGCAAAAAGAGAGACTCAAAACTGCTCAGTCAGAAGATAGGTTCAACACTGTGAGTTGAATTCACACATCCCAAAGAAGTTTCTCAGAATTCTTCTGTGTAATTTTTATGCGAAGGTATTTGGTTTTCCACAGTAGGCCTCAAAGGGCTCCAAATATCCACCTGCAGATTCTACAAAAAAAGAGATTCAAAACTGCTCAATCACAAGATAGGTTCAACCCTTTGAGTTGAATGCATACATCACAAAGAAGTTTCCCTGAATGCTTCTATGTTGCTTTTATTGGAAGATATATTTTTTCTATCCTCTTGCAGATCCTACAAAAAGGGAGATTCAAATCAGCTCAATGAGAAGATAAGTTCAACACTGTGTTTTGAATTCACACCTCACAAAGAAGTTTCTCAGAATGCTTCTGTTTAGTATTTAAGTGAAGATATTTCTTTTTCCACAATAGACCTCGAAGCTCTCCAAACATCCACTTGCTGATTCTGCAAAAAGAGATTGAAAACTGTTCAATGAAATGGTAGGTTCAATTCAGTGAGTTTAATGCAAACATCAAAAAGGAGTTTTTCAGAATGCTTCTGTGTACTTTTTCTGTGAACATATTTGATTTTCCTCAGAAGGCCTCACAGCGCTCCAAATATCCACTTGTAGATTCTACAAAAAGAGAGATTCAAAACAACTTATTCAAAAATTAGGTTCAACTCTGTGAGTTGAATGCACACATCAGGAAGAAGTTTCTGAGAATGCTTCTGTGTAGGTTTTATTTAAAGATGTTTCCTTTTCCACCACAGAGTGCAAAGGGCTCCAAATATCCACTTGCAGTTTCTACAAAAAGAGAGATTCTAAACTGTTCAATCAAATGATATTTTCAACTCTGTGAGTTGAATGCACACATCACAAAAACTTTCTCAGAAGGCTTCTAAGTAGTTTTTATGTGAAGACATTGCCTTTTCCACAATAGGCCTCAAAGGGCTGCAATTATCTACTTGCAGATTCTACAAAAAGGATGTTTCAATACTGCTCAATCAAAAGAAACTTTCAACTCTGTGAGATGAATGTATACATCACAAAGTAGTTTCTCAGAATGCTTCTATCTGGTTTTTATGGGAAGATATTTCCTTTTCCACAACAGGCCTCAAAAAGTTGCAAATATCCACTTGCA
The DNA here is from genome assembly GCF_028885655.2 of Pongo abelii. NCBI lineage: Eukaryota > Metazoa > Chordata > Mammalia > Primates > Hominidae > Pongo > Pongo abelii. Next base: position 6,890,738 of record NC_071998.2, read on the forward strand.
GTTTCTACAAAAAGAGAGTTTCAAAACTGCTCAATCAAAAGAAAAGTTCAGCTCTGAGATGAATGCACACATCACAAAGATGTTTCTCAGAATGATTCTGTGTAGTTTTTATCTGAAGATATTTGCTTTTCCACAGTAGGCCTCAAAGTGCTCCAAATATCCACTTGCAGATTATACAAAAAGATTGTTTCAAAACTGCTCAATCAGAAGATAGGTTCAACCCTGTGAGATGATGGCACACATCCCAAAGAAGTTTCTCAGAATGTTTCTGTGTAGTTTTTGTTTGAAGATATTTCCTTTTCAACCACAGGCCGCAATGGGCTCCAAATATGCACTTGCAGATTCTGCAAAAACAGAGATTCAAAACTGCTCAATCAAAAGATAAGTTGAACCCTATGAGTGAATGCACACATGCCAAAGAAATTTCTCAGAATTCTTCTGTGTAGTTTTTATGTGAAGATATTTGGTTTTCCACAGTAGGCCTCAAAGGGCTCCAAGTATCCACCGGCAGATTCTGCAAAAAGAGTTTCTAAACTGCTCAATCAAAAGAAAGATTCAACTCTGTAAGTTGAATGCACACATCAGAAAGAAGTTTCTCAGAATGCTTCTGTCTACTTTTTATGTGAAGATATTTCCTTTTCCACAATAGGTCAAAAAGGGCTCCAATTATCCACTTGCAGATTCTACAAAAGGAGTGTATCAAAACTGCTCAATCAAAAGAAAAGTTCAACTCTGAGATGAATGCACACATCACAAAGGAGTTTCTCAGAATGCTTCTGTGTAGTTTTTATCTGAAGATACTGGCTTTTCCATGGTAGGCCTCAAAGCGCTCCAAATATCCCCTTGCAGATACTACAAAAAGAGTGTTTGAAAACTGATCAGTCATAAGATATGTTCAACCCTGTGAGATGAATGCACATATCAGGAAGTAGTTTCTCAGAATGTTTCTGTGTAGTTTTTATTTGAAGATATTATTTCCTTTTCCACCATTGGCTGCAAAGGGCTCCAAATATCCACTTGCAGATTCTGCAAAAAGAGAGATTCAAAACTGCTCCATGAAAGAAAGTTTCAAATCTGGGAGTTGAATGCACACATCCCAAAATAGTTTCTCAGAATGCTTCTGTGTAGTATTCATGTGAAGATGTTTGCTTTTCCACCATTGGCCTCAAAGTGCTCCAAATATCCAACTGCAAATTCTGCAAAAAGAGAGATTCAAAACTCATCAAACAAAACATAAGTTCACTTCTGTGAGATGAATTCATACATCACAAAGAAGTTTCTCTGAATACTTCTGTGTCAATTTTATTTGAAGATATTACCTTTTCCACCATAGGGCACAAAGGGCTCCAAATATCCACTTGTAGGTTCTACAAAAAGAGAGATTCGAAACTGCTCAATGAGAAAATAAGTTCAACACTGTGAGCTGAATGCACACATCACAAAGAGCTTTCTCAGAATGCTTCTGTATGGTTTTTATGTGAAGATATAGCTTTTTCCACAATAGGCCTCATAGCTCTCCAAACTTCCACTTGCAGATTCTGCAAAAAGAGAGATTCAAAACTGCTCAATCAAAAGAAAGTTTCAACTCTGTGAGTTGAATGCACACATCACAAACAGGTTTCTCAGAATGCTTCTGTGTAGTTTTTATGTGAGCATATTTGATTTTCTACAGTAGGCCTCACAACGCTCCAAATATCCACTTGCAGATTCTACAAAAAGAGAGATTCAAAACTGCTCAATCAAAACATAGGTTCAACTCTGTGAGTTGAATCTACACATCACAAAGAAGTTTCTCAGAATGCTTCTGAGTAGTTTTTATATGAAGATATTTCCTTTTCTGCAATAGGCTTCAAAGGTCTCCAATTATCCACTTGCAGATTCTACAAAAAGAGTGTTTCAAAACTGCTAAATCAAAAGAAAGGTTCAACTCTGTGGAACGAAAGCACACATCACAAGATAGTTTCTCTATATGCTTCTGTGTAGCTTTTATTTGAAGATATTTCCTTTTCCGCCATAGGGCGCAAAGGGCTCCAAATATCCACTTGCATATTCCACAAAAAGAGAGACTCAAAACTGCTCAATGAGAAGATAAGTTTAACTCTGTGAGTTGAATGGACACCTCACAAAGGAGTTTCTCAGAATGCTTCCATGTAGTTTTTTTTTTGAAGATATTTCCGTTTACACAATAGGCCTCAAAGATCCCCAAACATCCACTTGCAGATTCTGCAAAAGGAGAGATTCAAAACTGCTCAATCAAACGATAGGTTCAACACTTTGAGATGAATGAACACATCAGAAAAAGTTTCTCAGAATGCTTCTGTGTAGTCTTTCTGTGAACATGTTTGATTTTCCAAAGCAGGCCTCACAACGCTCCAAATATCCACTTGCAGATTCTACAAATAGAGCGATTTGAAACTGCTCAATGTGAAGATAAGTTCAACTCTGTGCGTTGAATGCACACCTCACAAAGAAGTTTCTTAGAATGCTTCTTTTTAGTTTGTATGTGAAGATATTTCCTTTTCAACAATTGGCCTCAAAGCTCTCCATACACCCACTTGCAGATTCTGCAAAAAGAGAGATTCATAACTGCTCAATCAAAAGATAGGTTCGACTCTGTGAGTTGAATGCACACATCACAAAGAAGTTTCTCAGAATGCTTCTGTGTAATTGTTATGTGAACATATTTGATTTTCCCTAGAAGCCCTCACAGCACTCCAAATACCCACTTGCAGACTCCACAAAAAGAATGTTTCAAAACTGCTCAATCATAAGATGGGTTCAACCTTGTGAGATGAATACACATCACAAAGAAGTTTCTCAGAATGCTTCTGAGTAGTTTTTATTTGAAGAAATTTCCTTTTCCACCATAGGCCACAAACGGCTCCAAATATCCACATGCAGATCCTGCAAAAAGAGAGATTCAAAACTGCTCAATCAAAAGATAAGTTCAACTCTGTGAGTTGAGTGCTCACATCCCAAAGAAGTTTCTCAGAATGCTTCTGTGTAGTTTTTATGTGAAGATATTTCCATTTCCACAATAGGTCTCAAAGCTCTCCAAACATCCACTTGTAGATTTTGCAAAAAGAGAGATTCAAAACAGCTCATTCAAAGAGAGGTTCAAATATGTGAATTGAATGCACACATCACAGAGAAGTTTCTCAGAATGCTTCTGTGTAGTTTTTAGCTGAAGATATTTGCCTTTCCATGGTAGGCCTGAAAGCGATCCAAATATCCACTTACAGATTCCACAAAAAGAGTGTTTCAAAACTGCTCAATCATGAAATAGGTTCAACCTTGTGAGATCAATGCACACATCACAAATAAGTTTCTCTGACTGCTTCTGTGTAGTTTTTATGTGAAGATATTTCCTTTTCCACAATAGGTCTCAAAGGGCTCCAAATATCCACTTGCAGATTCTAAAAAAAGAGTGATTCAAAACTGCTCAATCAAAAGATATGTTGAACTCTGTCAGTTGAATGCATACATCACAAATAAGTTCCTCAGAACGCTTCTGAGTAGTTTTTATGGTAAGATATTTCCTTTTCCACAATAGGACTCAAAGGGCTCCAATTATCCGCTTGCAAATACTAGAAAAAGAGTGTTTAAAAACGGCTCAATAAAAACAAAGTTTCAACCCTCTGAGATGAATGCACACATCAATGAGAAGTTTCTCAGAATGCTTCTGTGTAGTTTTTATGTGAAAATATTTCCTTTTCCACAATAGTCCTCAATAGGCTTCAAATATCCACTTGCAGATTTTACTAAAACAGTGTTTCAAAACTGCTGAATCAAAAGAAAGTTTCAATTCTGTGAAATGAATGCACGCATCACAAAGAGTTTTCCTGAATGCTTATGTGTAGTTTTTATCTGAAGATATTTGTTTTTCCACGGTAAGCCTCAAAGTGCTCCGGATATCAACTTGCAGATTTTACAAAAAGAGTGTTTCAAAACTGCTCAATCGTAAGATAGGTTCAACCCTGTGAGATGAATGCACACATCACAAAGAAGTTTCGGAGACTATTTCTGTGTAGTTTTTGTTTGAAGATATTTCCTTTTCCACCATAGGCTGCAAAGGCCTCCAAATATCCACTAACAGATTCTGCAAAAAGAGAGATTAAAAACTGCTCAATTAAAAGCATAGATTTAACTCTGTGATTTGAATGCAGACATCCTAAAGAAGATTCTCAGAATGTTTCTGGTTAGTTTTAATTTGAAAATATTTGCTTTTCCACAGTAAAGCTCAAAGGGCTCAAATTATCCACTTGCAGATTCTACAAAAAGAGTGTTTCAAAACTGCTCAATCAAAATAAATTCTCAGCTCTGTGAGAAGAGTGCACACATCACAAAGAAGTTTCTCAGAATGCTTCTGTGTAGTTTTTATGTGAAGATATTTCCTTTTCCATAATAGGCCTCAAAGCTCTGCAAACATCCACTTGCACGTTCTTCAGATTCTTCAAAAAGAGAGATTCAAAACTGCTCAATCAAAAGATGGCTCAATCCTCTGAGTTGAATGCAGACATCACAAAGAAGTTTCTCACAATGCTTCTGTGAAGTTTCTATGTGAACATATTTGATTTTCCACCGTAGGCCTCACAGAGGTCCAAATATCCACTTGCAGTTTCTACAATAAGAGAGATTCAAAACTGGTCAATCAAAAGATAGGTTCAACTCTGTGAGTTGAATTCACACATCAAGAAAAAGTTTCTGAAAATGCTCTATGTACTTTTTATTTGAAGATATTTCCTTTCCCACCATGCGGCACAAAGGAATACAAATATGCACTTGCAGATTCTACAAAAAGTGAGATTCAAAACTGTTCAATCAAAAGATAGGTTCAACTCTGTGAGTTGAATGCACACATCACGAAAAAGTTTCTGGGTTTATTTGAAGATATTTCCTTTTCCACCATTGGGCGCAAAGGGCTCCAATTATCCACTTGTAGATTCTACAAAAAGAGTGTTTCAAAACAGCTGAATCAAAAGGAATGTTCAACTCTGTGAGATGAATGCACACATCACAAAAAAGTTTCTCTGACAGCTTCTGTGTAGTTTTTATGTGAAGATATTTCCTTTTCCACAATAGACCTCAAAGGGCTCCAAATATCCCCTTGCAGATTCTACAAAAATAGTGTTTCAAAACTCCTCAATCAAAAGAAAAGTTCAACTTTGTGAGATGAATGCACACATCACAAAGAAGTTTCTCAGAATCCTTCTGTGTAGTTTTTATCTAAAGGTTTTTGCTTTTCTGAGATAGGCCTGAAAGCGCACCAAATCTATCTACTCGCAGATTCTGTAAAAGGAGTGTTTCAAAACTCCTCAATCATAAGATAGGTTGAACCCTATCAGATGAATGCACACATCACAAAGAAGGTTCTCTGAATGTTTCTGTGTAGTTTTTAATTGAAGATATTTTCTTTTCCACCATGGGACCCAATGGACTCCAAATATCCTCTTCCAGATTCTGCAAATAGAGAGATTCAAAACTGCTCAATCAAAAGATAGGTTCAACTCTGTGAGTTGAATGCACACTTCCCAAAGTAGTTTCTCAGAATGCTTCTGTGTAGTTTTTATGTGAAGAGATTTGCTTTTCCACTGTAGGCCTCAAAAGGCTCCAAATATCCACCTGCATATTCTGCAAAAGGAGAGATTCAAAACCGCTCTATCAAAAGATAGGTTCAACTCTGAGAGTTGATTGCATACATCACAAAGAAGTTTCTCTAAATAGTACTGTGTAGTTTTTATTTGAAGATATTTCCTTTTCCACTATGGGGCGCCAAGGTCTCCAAAAATCCACTTGCCGATTCTACAAAAAGAGAGATTCAAAACTGCTCAATGAAAAGATGGGTTCAGCCCTGTTAGTTGAATGCATACATAACAAAGAAGTTTCTCTGAATTCTTCTGTGTAGTTTTTATTTGAACATATTTCCTTTTCCACCATAGGTCACAATGGGCTCCAAATATCCACATGCAGATTCTACAAAATGAGAGATGCAAAACTGCTCAATTAGAAGATAAGTTCAACTCTGTGAGTTGAATGCAGACCTCACAAAGAAGTTTCTCAGAATGCTTCTGTGTAGTTTTTATGTGAAGATATTTCCTTTTACACCACAATCCTCAAAGATCTCGAAACATCCATTTGCAGATTCTGCAAAAAGAGACATTCAAAACTGCTCCATCAAAAGATAGGTTCAACTCTGTGAGTTGAATGCACACATGACACAAAAGTTTCTCAGAGTGCTTCTGTGTAATTTTTATCTGAAGATATTTGCTTTTCCACGGTTGGCCTCAAAGCCCTCCAAATATCCATTTGCAGATTCCACAGAAAGAGTGATTCAAAGCTGCTCAATCATCAGATAGGTTCAACCCTGTGAGATGAATGCACAAATCACAAAGAACTTTCTCAGAATGTCTCTGTGTAGTTTTTATATGAAGATATTTCCTTTTCCACCGTAGGGTGCATAGGGCTCCAAATATCCACTTGCAGATTCTGCAAAAAGGGAGATTTAAAACTGCTCAGTCAAAAGAAAGTTCAACTCTGTGAGTTTAATGCATACATCCCAAAGAAGTTTCTCAGAAGGCTTCAGTATAGTTTTTATGTGAAGATATTTTCTTTTCCACAGTAGACCTCAAAGGGCGCAAAACATCCACCTGCCGATTCTGCAAATAGAGAGATTCACAACTGCTCAATCAAAAGATAGGTTCAACACTGTGAGTTGAATGCATACCTCACAAAGAAGTTTCCCTGAATGCTTCTGTGTAGTTTTTATTTGAAGACATTTCCTTTTCCAGCATAGGGCTCAAAGGGCTCAATATATCCACTTGCAGACTTTACAACAAGATAGATTCAAAACTGCTCAATGAGAAGATAAGTTCAACTCTGTGAGTTGAATGCACACCTCACAAAGAATTTTCTCAAAATTATTCTGTGTAGTTTTCATGTGAAGATATTTCCTTTTCCACAACAGGCCTCGGAGCTCTCCAAACATCCACTTGCAGATTCTGCAAAAAGAGAAATTCAAAGCTGCTCAATCAAAACGTAGTTTCAACTCTTTGAGTTGAATGCACACATCACAAAGAAGTTTATCAGAATGCTTGTGTGTAGTTTTTATATGAGCATATTTGATTTTCCAAAGTAGATCTCACAGCACTCCAAATATCCACTCACAGATTCTACAAAAAGAGAGATTCAAAACTGCTCAATCAAAAGATAGGTTCAACTATGTGTGTTGAATGCACCCATCTCACAGATGTTTCCCAGAATCCTTCTGTGTAGTTTTTTTGTGAAGATTTTTTTTCGACATTACACCTCAAAGGACTCCAACTATCCATTTGCAGATTCTACAAAAAGAGTGAATCAAAACTGCTCTAACAAAGGAAAGGTTCAACTATGTGAGATGACTGCACACATCACAAAGAAGTTTCTCAGAATGCTTCTGTGTAGTTTTTATGTGAATATATTTACTTTTCCACAATAGGCCTCAAAGGGCACAAAATATCCACTTGCAGATTCTGCAAAAAGAGAGATTCAAAACTACTCTATCAAAAGATAGTTTCAACTCTGTGAGTTGAATGCACACATCCCAAAGAATTTCTCAAAATGTTTCTGTGTAGTTCTTATGTGAAGATATTTGCTTTTCCACAGTAGGCCTCAAAGGGCTCCAAATAGCCACCTGCAGATTATGCAAAAAGAGAGATTCAAAACTGCTCAATGAGAAGATAAGTTCAACAGTGTGAGTTGAATGCACACCTCACAAAGAAGTTTCTCAGAATGCTTCTGTGTAGTTTTTATGTGAAGATATTTCCTTTTCCACAATAGTCCTCAAAGCCCTCCAAACATCCACCTGCAGATTGTGCAAAAAGACTTTCAAAACTGCTCAATCAAAAGATAGGTTCAAGTCTGTGAGTTGAATGCGTACATCACAAAGAAGTTTCTCTGCATGCTTCTGTGTAACGTTTATTTGAAGATATTTCCTTTTCCACCATAGGGTCCAAAGGGCTCCAAATATCCATGTGCAGATTCTACAAAAAGAGAGATTCTAAAATGCTCAACCAAAAGATAGATTCAACTCTGTGAGTTAAATGCACACATCAGAAAGAAGTTTCTTAGAATGCTTCTGAATAGTTTTTATCTGAAGATATTTCCTTTTCCACAATAGGCCTCATAGGGCTCAAATTATCCACTTGCAGATTCTAGAAAAAGATTGTTTCAAAACTGCTCAATCAAAACAGAGTTTCAACTCAGTGAGTTGAATGCACACATCACAAAGAGGTTTTTCAGAATGCTTCTGTGTTGTTTTTATCTGAAGATATTTGGTTTTCCACGGTAGGCCTCAAAGGGCTCCAAATATTCACTTGCAGATTCTACAAAAAGAGTGTTTCAAAACTTCTCAATGATAAAATCAGTTCAACCCTGTGAGATGAGTGCACTCCTCAAAAAGATTCTCAGAATGTTTCTGTGCAGTTTTTATTTGAAGGTATAACCATTTCCACCATAGGCCACAAAGGGCTCCAAATATCCTCTTGGAGATTCTGCAAAAGAGAGATTCAAAACTGCTCAATCAAAAGAAAGGTTCAATTCTATGAGTTGATTGCACACATCCCAAAGAAGTTTTTCTGAATGCTTCTGTGTAGTTTTTATGAGAAGATATTTGCTTTTCCACATTAGGCCTCAAATGTCTCCAAATATCCACTTGCAAATCTGCAAAGTTAGTGATTCAAAATGGCTAAATCAAAAGACAGGTTCAGCTCTATGAGTTCAATGCATACATCACAAGGAAGTTTCTCTGAATGATTTTCTGTACTTTTTATGTGAAGATATTTCCTTTTCCATCATAGAGGTCAAAGAGCACCAAATATCCACTTGCAGTTTCTACAAAAAGAGTGTTTCAAAACTGCTCCATTAAAAGAAAGTTACAACACTGTGAGTTGAATGTGCACATCAAAAAGCAGTTTCTGAGAATTCTTCTGACCAGATTTTATGTGAAGATAATTCCCTTTCCACTGAAGGCCTCAAAGCGCTTCAAAAGTCCACTTGCATATTCTACAAAAGGAGTGTTTCAAAACTGCTCAATGAAAAGTTATGTTCAACTCTGTGAGTTGAAAGCACACATCACAAAGAATTTTCTGAGAATGCTTCTGTTTAGTTTCATGTGAAGATAATCACATATCCAATGAAGGCCTCAAAGCGGTCCAAATCCACTTGCAGATCCTACAAAAAGAGTGTTTCACAACTTCTCTATGAATAGGTATGTTCAACTTTGTGACTTGAATGCAAACATAACAAATAAGTTTCTGAGAATGCTTCTGTCTAGTTTTTATAAGAAGATATTACCTTTTCCACCATAGCCCTCAAAGCACTACAAATGTACATTTGCAGATTGTACAAAAAGAGGGTTTAAAAAGTGCTCTATCAAAAGAAATGTTCAACTCTCTGAGTTGAATGCACACATCACAAAGTAGTTTCTAACAATGCTTCTGTCTAGTTTTTATTCCAAGATATTTCCGTTTCCAATGAGGGCTTCAAAGGGCTTCAAATTTCCACTTGCAGATTCTACAAAAACAGAATTTCAAAACTGCTCTATGAAAAGTTATGTTCAACTCTGTGAGTTGAATGCAAACATCACAAAGAAGTTTCTGAGAATTCTTCTGTATAGTTTTTATATGAAGATATATCCTTTTCCAAGGAAGGCCTCAAAGAGCTACAAATGTCCACTTGCAGATTCTACAGAAAGAGGGTTTCAAAACTGCTCTATCAAAGGGAAGGTTCAACTCTGCGAGTTGAATGTGCATATCACAAAGAAATTTCAGAGAAGGCTTCTCTGTAGTTTTTACATGAAGATATTCCCCTTTCCAACGAAGGCCTCAAAAACGGTGCAAATATCCACTTGCACATCCTACAAAAAGAGTGTTTCAAAACTGCTCTATCAAAAGGAAAGTTGAACTCCGTTAGTTGAATTTACACATCACAAAAAAGTTTTTGAGAATGATTCTGTCGAGTTTTTATGTGAGGATATTCCCAATGATGGCTTCAAAGCAGTCCAAATATCCACTTGCAGATTTTACAAAAGAGTTTTTCAAAAGGTTCTATCAAACGGAAGGTTCAACTCTGTAATTTGAATGCACACATCACAAAGAAGTTTCTGAAAATGCTTCTGTCTAGTTTTTATTTGAAGATATTCCCATTTACAATGAAGGGTCTCAAAGTGGTCCAAATATCCACTTGCAGATTCTAAAAAGAGTGTTTCAAAACTGCTCTATCAAAAGGAAAGTTCAGCTCTGTCAGTTGAATGCACACATCACAAAGAAGTTTCTGAGAATGCTTCTGTCTAGTTTTTATGTGAAGATATTCCCATTTCCAACGAAGGCCTCAAAAGGATCCAAATATCCACTTGCAGTTTCTTCTAAAAGGGTGTTTCACGACTGCTCTATGAAGAGGTATGTTCAACGCTGTGAGTTGTATGCAAACATCAAAATGAAGTTTCTGAGAATGCTTCTGCCTAGTTTTTATTTCAAGATATTTCCTTATGCACCAAAGCCCACAAAGGGCTACAAATGTCCACTTGCAGAATCTACAAAGGAGTGTTTCAAAACTGCTCTATCAAAAGGAAGGTTCAACTTTGTGATTTGAATGCACACATCCCAAAGAAGTTTCTGAGAATGCTTCTGTCTAGTTTTTAGATGAAGATAATCCCGTTTCCAATGAAGACCACAAATCAGGTCCAAATATCCACTTGCAGGTTCTTCAAAAAGCGTATTTCACAACTGCTCTATGAAAACGTATGTTCAACCCTATGAGTTGAATTCACACATGACAAAGGAGTTTCTGAGAATGTTTCTGTTTAGATTTTATGTGAAGATATTCCCGTTTCCAACGAGGGCCTCAAATCCGTCCAAATATACCCTTGCAGTTCCTTCAAGAAGAGTTTTTCTCAAATGCTCTATGAAAAGGAATGTTCAACTCTGTCAGTTTAATGCACACATTACAAAGAAGTTTCTGAGAATGCTGCTATCTAGTTTTTATTTGATGATATTTCCTTTCCCACCATAGCCCTCAAAATGCTATAAATGTCCACATGCAGATTCTGAAAAAAAAGTGTTTCAAAACTGCTCTATCAAAAGAAAAGTTCAACTCTGTGAGTTGAATGTACACATCACAAAGTAGTTTCTGAGAATGCTTCTCTCTAGTTTTTACTTGAAGATATTCCCGTTTTCAATGAAGTCTTCAAAGCACTCCAAATATTCACTTGCAGATTCTACAAAGAGAGTGTTTCAAAGCTGCTCTATCAAAAGGAAATTTCAACTCTCTGAGTTGAATGCACACATCACAAAAAAGTTTCTGAGAACACTTCTGTCTAGTTTTTATTTGAAGACATTTCCTTTTCAATCATAGGTCTCAAAGTGCTCCAAATATCCACTTGCAGATTCTACAAAAAGAGTGTTTCAACAATCCTCTATCAAAGAGGAAGGCTCAAATCTGTGAGTTGAATGCACACGTCACAAAAAATTTTCTGAGAATGCGACTGTCTAGTTTTTATGTGAAAATATTCCAGTTTCCAACAAAGGACTCAAAGCGGCCTAACTTTCCAATTCCAGATTCTACAAACAGAGTGGCAAAAAACTGCTCTATGAAAAGTTACGTTCAAATCTGGGAGTTGAATGCACACATCACAAAGAAATTACTGAGAATGCTTCTGTCTAATTTTTATGGGAAGATATTCCCGTTTCCAATGAGGGCCTCAAGTCGGTCCAAATATCCACTTGCAAGTTCTTCAAAAAGATTGTATCACAACTGTTCTATGAAAAGGAATGTTTGACTCTGTGAGCTGAATGCACACATCACAAAGAAGTTTCGAGAAAGCTTCTGTCTCTTTTTTATTTGAAGATATTTCCTTTTCCACCATAGCCCTCAAAGTGCTACAAATGTACACATGCATATTCTACAAAAAGAGTGTTTCAAAATTGCTCTATCAAAAGCAATGTTCAGCTCTGTGAGTTGAATGCACACATCACACAGTAGTTTCTGAGAATACTTCTGTCTAGTTTTTATTTGAAGATATTCCCGTTATCTACAAAGGCATATAAGCGCTCCAAATATCCCATTGCAGATCCTACAAAAAGAGTGTTTCAAAACTGCCCTATCAAAAAGAAGGTTCAACTCTGTGAGTTGAATGCACACATCATGAAGAAGTTTCTGTGAATCCTTCCGTCTAGTTATTCTGTGAAGATATTTCCTTTTCCACTGAAGGCTTCAAAGCACTCCAAATGTCCACTTGCAGATTCTGCAATAAAAGTGTTTCAAAACTTCTCTATCAAAATGAAAGTTCAACTCTGTGAGTAGAATGCACACATCACAAAGTAGTTTCTTAGCATGCTTCTATCTAGTTTTTATGTGAAGATATTCCCGTTGCCAATGAATGCCTCAAATCGGTCCACATATCCCCATGAAGATTCTACAAAAAGAATGTTTCAAAACTGCTCTTTCAAAAGGAAGGTTCAACTCTGTAAGTTGAATGCACACATCACAAAGTCGATTCTGAGAATGCTTCTGTCCAGTTTTTATGTGAAGGTATTCCCGTTTTCAACAAAGGCCTCAAAGCGGTCCAAATATCCACTTGCAGATTCTACAAAAATAGTGTTTCAAAACTGCTCTATGAAAGGTTATGTTCCACTCTGTGAGTAGAATGCACATATCACAGAGAAGTTTCTGAGAATGCTTCCGTCTAGTTTTTATGTGAAGATATACTCGTTTCCAATGAAGGCCTAAAAATGGTGCAAACATCTCTTTGCAGATTCTACAAAAAGAGTGTTTCATAACTGCTCTATCAAAAGGAAGTTTCAACTCTGTGAGATGAACGCACACATCACAATGTTGTTTCTGAGAATGCTTCTGTCAAGTTTTTATGTGACGATATTCCCGTTTCCAACAAAGTCTTCAAAGCACTCCAAATATCCACTTGCACATTGTACAAATGGGGTTTTCAAAACTGCTCTATCAAAAGGAAGGTTGAACTCCGTGAGTTGAATGCACACAACATAAAGAAGTTTCTAACAATGCTTCTGTCTATTTTTTATGAGAGGAAACTCCCGCTTCAAACGAAGGCCTCAAAGTGGTTCAAATATGCACTTGCAGATTCAACAAAAAGAGTGCTTCAAAACAACTCTATGAAAAGTTGTGCACAACTCCGTGAGTTGAATGCACACATCACAGACATTTTTCGGAGAATGTTTCTGTCTAGTTTTATGTGAAGATATTTCTGTTTCCAACCTAGGCCTGAAATTGGTCCAAATATCCACTTCCACGTTCTTCAAAAAGAGTGTTTCACAACTGCTCTAAGAAAAGGTATATTCAATTCTGTCAGTTGAATGAAAACATCACAAAGAAGTTTCTGAGAATGCTTCTGTCTAGGTTTTATGTGAAGGTATTTCCTTTTCTACCATAGGTCTCAAAGCGATCCAAATATCCACTTGCAGATTCCACAAAAAGAGTTTTTCAAAACTGCTCTATCAAAAGGAAGGCTCAATTCTGTGAGTTGAATGCACACATCACAAAGTACTTTTTGAGAATGCTTGTGTCTAGTTCTTATTTGAAGATATTCCCTTTTCCAATGAAGGCTTCAAAGCGCTCCAAATATCCACTTGCAGATTCCACAAAAAGAGTGTTTCAAAACTGCTCTATCAAAAGGAAGATTCAACCCGGTGAGTTGAATGCCCACATCACAAAGAAGTTTCTGAGAATGCTTCTGCCTAGTTTTTTTGTTAAGATATTTCCTTTCCTACCATAGTCCTCAAAGCACTTCAAATATCCACCAGCATATTCTACAAAAAGAGTGTTTCAAAACTAGTCTACCAAATGGAAAGTTTAACTCTGTGAGTTGAATGCATACATCACAAAGAAGTTTCTGAGAATGTTTCTGTCTAGTTTTCATGTGAAGATATTCCCGTTTCCAACGAAGGCCTCAAAGCAGTCCAAATTTCCACCTGCAGATTCTACAAAAAGAGTGTTTCACAACTGCTCTATGAAAAATTATATTCAAATCTGTGAGTGCAATGCACGCATCACAAAGTAGTTTCTGAGAAGGCTTTTGTATAGTTTTTTTTTTTTGAAGTTATTCCCTTTTCCACTGTAGCCCTCATAGCGCTACAAATGTCCACTTGCAGAATCCACAAAAAGAGTGTTTCAAAACTACTCTATCAAAAGAAAGGTTGAACTCTGTGATTTGAATGCACACATAGCATAGAGTTTTCTGAGACTTCTTCTATCTAGTTTTTATTTGAAGACATTCCTGTTTCCAACCAAATCTTCAAAGTGCTTCAAATGTCCACTTTCCGATTCTACAAATATTTCAAAACTGCTCTATGAAACGGAAGGTTCAACTCTGTGAGTTGAATTCGCCCATCACAAAGAAGTTTTTGAGTCTGCTTCTGCCTAGTTTTTATGGGAAGATATTCCCGTTTATAACCAATGCCTTAAAAAGTTCCAAATATCACCTTGGAGATTCTCCAAAAAGAGTGTTTCAAAACTGCCCTATCTAAAGGAAGGTGCAACTCCGTGTGTTCAATGAACACATCCCAAAGAAGTTTCTGAAAATGCTTCTGTCTAGTTTTCATGTGAAGATAATCCCGTTTCTAACGAAGGTCTCATAATTTTTATAAAGAGGCCTCAAATCGGTCAAATATCCCCTTGCAGATTTTTAAAAAGAGTGATTCAAAACAGCTCTCTGAAAAGGAAGGTTCAATACTGTGAGTTGAATACAAACATCACAAAGAAGTTTCTGAGAATGCTTCTGTCCAGTTTTTATATGAAGATAGTCCCTTTTCCATGAAGACCTCAAAGCGGTCCAAATATCCACTTGCAGATTCTCCAAAAAGAGTGTTTCAAAACTGCTCTTGGAAAAGATATGCTCAACTTCGTGATTTGAATGCACACATCACAAAGAAACTTCTGAGAATGCTTCTCTCTAGTTTTTATTTGAAGTTATTTCCTTTTCCACCATAGCCCACAAAGTGCTTCAAATGTCCCTTTCAGATTCTAAAATAAGAGTGTTTTAAAACTGTTCTATCAAAAGAAATGTTCAATGCTGTCAGTTGAATGCACACATCACAAAGTAGTTCCTGAGAATGTTTCTGTCTAGTTTTTATTTGAAGATATTCCCGTTTCCAATGAAGTCTTCAAAGTGCTACAAATATCCACTTTGAGATTCTACAAAAAGAGTGTTTAAAAACTGCTCTATCAAAATGAAGGTTCAACTCTGTGATTTGAATGCACACATCACAAAGAAGTTTCTGAGAATGCTTCTGTCTAGTTTTTATATGAAGATATTTTATTTTCCACAGAAGTCCTCAAAGCACTCCAAATGTCTACTTGCAGATTCTACAAAAAAAGGGTTTCAAAACTGCCCTATCAAAAGAAAAGTTCAACTCTGTGAGTAGAATGAACACACAACAAGGAAGTTTCTCAGAATCATTCTGTCTAATATTTAAGTGAAGATTTTCCCGTTTCTAATTAAGGCCTCAAAACGGTGCAAATATCCACCTGCAGGTTCTACAAAGAGTGTTTCAAAACTGCTGAATCAAAAGGAATGTTCAACTCTGCGAGTTGAATGCACACATCACAAAGAAGTTTCCGAGAATGCTTCTGTCTAGTTTTTATGTGAAGATATTCCTGTTTCCAATGAAGGCCACAAATCAGTCCAAATATCCACTTGCAGATTCTTCAAAAAGAGCGTTTCACAACTGCTCTAAGAAAAGGTATGTTCAACGCTGTGTGTTGAATGCAAACATCACCAAGTAGTTTCTGAGAATTCTTCTGTCTAGTTTTTATTTGAAGATATTTCCTTTTCCGCCATAACCCTCAAAGCGCTACAAAGGTCCACTTGCAGATTCTACAAAAAGAGTGTTCCAAAACTGCTCTCTCAAAAGAAAGGTTCAACTGTGTGAGTTGAATGGATACATCACAAAACAGATTCTGAGAAGGCTTCTGACTAGTTTTATTTGGAGATATTTCCGTTTCCAATGAAGGATTTAATGCACTCCAAATATCCACTTGCAGATTTTAATAAAATAGTGTTTCAAAACTGCTCTATCAAAAGAAAGTTTCAACTCTGTGAGTTGAATGCACACATCACAAAGTAGTTTCTGAGACTGCTTATGTCTAGTTTTTATTTGAAGATATTCTGGTTTCCAACGAAGAATTCAAAGCACTCTAAATACTCACTTGCACATTCTACAAATGGGGTTTTCAAAACTGCTCTATCAAAAGGAAGGTTCAACACTGTCAGTTGAATGCACACATCACAAAGATGTTTCTGAGAATGGATCTGTCTAGTTTTTATGTGAAGAAACTCCCGTTTCCAACGAAGGCCTCAAAGCGATCCAAATATCCACTTGCAGATCCTACAAAAAGAGTGTTTCAAAACTGCTCTAGGAAAAGTTGTGTTCAATTCTGTGAGTTGAATGCACATATCACAAAGTATTTTCTGAGAATGTTTCTCTCTATTTTTATGTGAAGATATTCTCGTTTCCAACCTAGACCTCAAATGAGTACAAATATCCACTTGCAGGTTCTTCAAAAAGAGTGTTTCACAACTGTTCTATGAAAAGGTATCTTCAACTCTGTGAGTTGAACACACACATCACAAAGAAGTTTCTGAGAATGCTTCTGTCTAGTTTATATTTGTAGATATTTCCCTTTCCACCACAGCCCTCAAATCACTACAAAAGTCCACTTGTAGATTCGGCAAAAAGAGTGTTTCAAAACTGCTCTATCAAAAGAAGGTTCAAATCTGTGATTTGAATGCACACATCACAAAGAAGTTTCTGATAATGCTTCTGTCTGGTTTTTATGTGAAGATATATCCTATTCTATCAAAGGCCTTAAAGCACTCAAAATATCCAGTTGCAGATTCTACAAAAAGAGTGTTTCAAAACTGCTCTATCAAAAGGAAGGTTCAACTCTGTGAGTTGAATGCACACATCACAAAGACGTTTCTGAGAATGCTTCTGTCTAGTTTTTATGTGAAGATATTCCCATTTCCAACAAAGGCCTCAAAATGGTACAAATATCCCCCTGCAGATTCTACAAAAATATTGATTCAAAACTGCTCTATGAAAAGTTTTGTTCAAACCTGTGAGTTGAATGCACATATCAAAAAGACGTTTCTGAGAATGCTTCTGTCTAATTTTTATGTGAAGATATTCCCGTTTCCAAAACAGGCCTCTAAGTGGTCCCAATATCCACTTACAGATTCTACAAAAAGAGTGTCTCAAAACTGCTCTATGAAAAGCTATGTTCAACTCTGTTAGTCGAATGTACACATCACAAAGAAGTTTCTGAGAATGCTTCTGTCTAGTTTTTATGTGAAGATATTCCCGTTTCCAACAAAGGCCTCAAAGAGGTCCAAATATCCACTTATAGATTCTACAAAAAGAGTGTTTCAAAACTTCTCTATGAAACGTTATGTTAAACACTGTGAGTTGAATGCACACATCACAAAGATGTTTCTGAGAATGTTTCTGTCTGGTTTTCATGTGAAGATATTCCCGCTTCCAACGAAGGACTCAAATTGGTCCAAATATCCACCTGCAGGCTCTTCAAAAAGAGTGTTTCATAACTGCTCTATGAAAAGGTATGTTCAACTCTGTGAGTTGAATGCCCACATCACAAAAAAGTTTCTGTGAATGCTTTTGTCTAGTTTTTTAAAAGATATTTCTATTTAGAACATAGCACTCAAAGCACTAGAAATGTCCATTTGCAGATTCTACGAAAAGAGTATTTCAAAACTGCTCTATCAAAGGAAAGGTTCAACTCTGTGAGTGGAATGCACACCTCACAAAGAAGTTTCTGAGAATACTTCTGTCTAGTTTTTATGTGAAGTTATTTTCTTTTCTATCGTAGGCTTCACAGTGCTTCAAATATCCACTTGCAGATTGTACAACAGTGTTAGAAAGCTGCTCCATCAAAAGGAAGGTTCAACTCTGTGAGTTTAATGCACACATCACAAAGTAGTTTCTAAGAATGCTTCTGTCTAGTATTTATGTGAAGATATTCCCGTTTCCAACAAAAGCCTCAAAGCGGTCAAAATATCCAGTTGCAGATTCTACAAAAAGAGTTTTCAAAACTTCTCTATCATAAGAATGGTTCAACTTTGTGAGTTGAATGCACACGTCACGAAGAAGTTTCTGAGAAAGCTTCTGTCTAGTTTTTATGTGAAGTTATTCGTGTTTCCAAGGAAGGCCTCACAACAGTCCATATATCCCCATGCAGATCCTACAAAAAGAGTGTTTCAAAACTGCTGTATCAAAAAGAATGTTCAACTATGTGAGTTGAATGCACACATCAGAAAGAAGTTTCGGAGAATGCTTCTGCCTACTTTTTATATGAAGATATTCCCGTTTCCAATGAAGGCCTCAAATCAGTCCAAATAGCCACTTGCAGTGTCTTCAAAAACAGTGTTTCACAACTGCTCTATGAAAAGGTGTGTTCAACACGGTGACTTGAATGCAAACATCAAAAAGAAGTTTTGAAAATGCTTCTGTCTAGTTTTAATTTTAATATATTCCTTTTTCCACTATAGCCCTCAAAGTGCTACAAATGTCCTCTTTGGGATTCTACAAAAAGAGTGTTTCAAATCTGTTCTATCAACAAAGAATTTCGGCTCTGAGAGTTGAATGCACACATCACAAAGTTGTTTCTAAGAATGCCTCTGTCTAGATTTTATTTGAAAATATTCCCGTTTCCAACGAATGCTTCAAAGCACTCCAAATATACACTTGCAGATTCTACAAAAGGAGTGTTTCAAAACTGCTCTATCAAAAGGAAGGTTCAACTCTGTGAGTTGAATGGACACATCACAAAGTTGTTTCTAAGAATGCTTCTGTCTAGATTTTGTTTGAAAATATTCCCGTTTCCAACGAATGCTTCAAAGCACTCCAAATATACACTTGCAGATTCTACAAAAGGAGTGTTTCAAAACTGCTCTAACAAAAGGAAGTTTCAACTCTGTCAGGTGAATGCACACATCACAAAGAAGTTTCTGAGAATGTTTTGTCTAGTTTTTATGTGAAGATATATCCTTTTCTACCATAGGCTTCAAAACGCTCCAAATATCCACTTGCAGATCCTACAAAAAGAGTTTTTCAAAACTGCTCTATCAAAAGGAAGTTTCAACTCTGTGAGTTGAATGGAAACATCACAAAGAAGTTTCTGAGAGTGCTTCTGTCTACTTTTTATGTGAAGATATTTCCTTTTCCACCGAAGGCCTCAAAATGCTCCAAATGTAAACTCGCAGATTCTACGAAAAAAGTTTTTCAAAACTACCCTATCAAAAGGAAGGTTCAACTCTGTGTGTTGAAGGCACACATCACAGAGAAGTTTCAGAGAATGTTTCTGTCTAGTTTTCATGTGAAGACTTTTCCTTTTCCACCAAAGGCCTCAAGGTTCTCCAATTGTTTACTTGCACATTCCACAAAAAAAGTTTCAAAACTGCTCTAATAAAAGTAAGGTTAAACTTCATAAGTTGAATGCACACAGCACAAAGAAGTTTCTGAGAATGCTTCTGTCTAATTTTTATGTTAAGATAATCCCGTTTGCAACAAAGGCCTCAAATCGGTCCAAATATCCCCTTGCAGATTCTACAAAAAGAGTATTTCAAAACTGCTCTATGAAAAGTTATGTTGAACTTGTGAGTTGAATGCACACATCACAAAGAAGTTTCTGAGAATGTGTCTGTCTAGTTTTTATGTGAAGATATTCCCGTTTCCAATGAAGACCTCAAAGCAGTCTAAATATCCACTTGCATATTCTACGAAAAGAGGGTTTCAAAACTGCTCTATGAAAAGTAATGTTCAACTCGGTGAGTTGAATGCACGCATCACAAAGTACATTCTGAGAATGCTTCTTTCTAGTTTTTATTTGAAGGTATTTACTGTTCCAACATACCCTCAAAGTCCAAGAAATGTCCTCTTTCAGATTCTACAAAAAGAGTGTCTCAAAACTGCTCTATAAAAAGGAATGTTCATCTCTGTGAGTTCAATGCACACATCACAAAGAAGTTTCTGAAAATGCTTCTGTCTAGTTTTTATGTGAAGGTATTCCAGTTTCCAATGAAGGACTCACAGCGTTCAAATTATCTGTTTGCAGGATCTTCAAAAAGAGTGTTTCACAACAGCTGTATGAAAAGGTATTTTCAACTCTGTGAGTTAAATGCTATCATCACAAATTAGTTTTTGAGAATGCTTCTATCTAGTTTTTATTTGAAGATATTTCCTTTTCCAACATAGCCCTCAAAACTCTACAAATGTCCCCTAGCAGATTCTACAAAACGAGTGTTTCAAAACTTTTCTATTAAAAGAAGTTTCAACTTTGTGAGATAAATGCACTCATCAAAAAGTGGTTTCTGAGAGTGCTTCTGTCTAGTTTTTATTTGAAGATATTTCCGTTTTCAACGAAGGCTTCAAAGTGCTCCAAATATCCACCTGTGGATTCTATAAAAAGAGTATTTCAAAACTGCTCCATCAAAAGGAAGGTTCAACTCTGTGAGTTGACTGCACACATCACAAAGAAGTTTCTGAGGATGCTTCTGTCTAGTTGTCATGTGAAGATATTCCAGTTTCCAACAAAGGCCTCCCAGTGGTCCAAATATTCACTTGGAGATTCTACAAAAAGAGTGCTCTGAAACTGCTCTATGAAAAGTTATATTCACCTCTGTGAGTTGAATGCACACATCACAAATAAGTCTCTGAGAATGCTTCTGCCTAGTTTTTATATGAAGATATTTCCAATTACAACATAGCTCTCAAATTGCTAGAAATGTCCATTTGCAGATTCTACAAATAGACTGTTTCAAAAGTACTCTCTCAAAGGAGAGGTACAACTCTGTTAGTGGAATGCACACATCATAAGGAAGTTTCTGAGAATGTTGCTGTCCAATTTTTATGTGAAGACATTTTCTTTTCTACCATAGGCTTCAAGGCACTCCAAATATCCACTTGCAGATTCTACAAAAAGCGTGTTAGAAAACTGCTCTATCAAAAGGAAGGGTCAAATATGTGAGTTGAATGCACACATCACAAAGTAGTTTCTGAGAATGCTTCTGTCTAGTTTCTGTGTGAAATTATTCCGTTTCCAGCAAAAGCCTCAAAGCGGTCCAAATATCCACTTGCAGATTCTACAAAAAGATTTTTCAAAACTACTCTATCAAAAGAAAGGCTCAACTCCATGAATTGAAAGCGTACATCTCAAAGTAGTTTTGGAGAATGCTTCTGTCTAGTTTTTATTTGAAGATATTCCCGTTTCCAATGAAGGATTCAAAGAGCTCCAAATATCCACTTGGAGATTCTACAATAAGAGTCTTTCAAAGCTGCTCTATCAAAAGGAAGGCTCATCACTGTGAGTTTGAATGCACACATCACAAAAAAGTTTCTGACAATGCTTCTGTCTAGTATTTATGTGAAGATATTTCCTTTTGTACCAAAGGTCTCAAAGGGCTCGAAATGTCCTCTTGCAGATTCTACCAAAAATGTGTTACAAAATTGCTCTATCAAAATAAATGTTCAACTCTGTGAGTTGAATACACACATCACAAAGATGTTTCTAAGAATGCTTCTCTCTAGTTTTATGTGAAGGTATTCCCGTTTAAATCGAAAGCCTCAAAACGGTCAAAATATCCCGTGCTGATTCGACAAAAAGAGTGTTTCAAAACTGCTCTATCAAAAGGAAGCTTCAACTCTGTGAGTTGAATGCACACATCACAAAGAAGTTTCTGAGAATGCTTCTGTCAAGTTTTTATCTGCAGATATTCCCTTTTCCAATGAAGGCCTCAAAGTCATCTAAATATCCACTTGCAGATTCTACAAAAAGAGTGTATCAAAACTGCTCTATGAAAAGTTATGTACAACAATGTGAATTGAATTCACACATCACAAAGAAGTTTCTGAGAATGGTTCTGTCTAGTTTTATGTGAAGACATTCCCATTTCCAATGAAGGCCTCAAATCGGTCCTAATATCCACTTGCAGGTCCTTCAAAAAGAGTTTCGCAACTGCTCTATGAAAAGGCGTGTTCAACTCTGTGATTTGAATGTGCACATAACAAAGAAATTTCTGAGAATACTTCTGTGTAGTTTTTATTTGAAGATATTTCCTTTTCCACCACAGCTCTCAAAGCACTACAAGCAACCATGTGAAGATGCTGCAAAAAGAGTGTTTCAAAACTGATCTACCAAAAGAAAGGTTCAACTCTGTGAGTTGAATGTACACATCACAAAACAGTTTCTGGGAATGCTTCTGTCTCTTCTTTATTTGAAGAAATTCCCGTTTCCAACGAAGGCTTCATATCTCTCCAAATAGCCAAATGCAGATTCTACAAAAAGTGTGTTTCAAAACTGCTCTATAAAAAGGAAGGTTCAACCCTGTGAGTTGAATGAACACATCTCAAAGAAGTTCCCAAGAATGCATCTCTCTAGATTTTATGTGAAGATATTTCCTTTCCTAATGTAGGCCTCAAAGCACTCCAAATATCCACTGGCAGATTCTACAAAAAGTGAGATTCAAAACTGCTCTATCAAAAGAAATGCTCAATTTGGTGAGTTGAAAGTACACATTACAAGGTAGTTTCTGAGAATGCTTCTGTCTAGTTTTTATTTGAAGATATTACCGTTTCCAATGAAGGCTTCAAAGCACTCCAAATAACCACTTGCAGATTCTACAAAAAGAGTGTTTCAAAACTGCTCTATAAAAAGGAAGGTTATACCTGTCAGTTGAATGCACACATCACAAAGAAGTTTCTGAGAAAGCTTCTGTGTAGTTTTTATATGAAGATGTTTCCTTTTCTACCTTAGGCCTAAAAGCACTCCAAATATACCCTTGCAAATTCTACAAAAAGAGAGTTTCAAAACCGCTATATGAAAGCGAATGTTCAACCCCATGAGTTGAATGCACGCATCATAAATAAATTTCTGAGAATGCTACTCTGTAGTTTTTATGTAAAGATATTTCCTTTTCCACCTAAGGCATCAATGCACTCAAAATGTCCACTTGAAGATTCTACAAAAAGAGTGATTCAAAACTGCTCTGTGAAATGTTAAGCTCAACTCAGTGAGTTTAATGCACACATCACAAAGAAGTTTCTGAGAATGCTTCTGTCTAGTTTTTATGTGAGGATATTTCCTTTTCTATCATAGGACTCAAAGTGCTTTAAGAATCCACTTGCAGATTCTACCAAAAGTGTGTTTCAATACTGCTCTATCAAAAGTAAGATTCAACCCTGTGAGTTGAATGCACACATCAGAAAGAAGGTTCTGAGAACCCTTCTGTCCAGTTTTTATGTGAAGATATTTCTTTTTCCAGGAAAGGCCTCAAAGCCTGCCAAATATCCACTTGCAGATTTTACAAAAACAGTGTTTCAAAACTACCCTATCTAAAGGAAAGTTCAACTCTGTAAGTTGAATGCACACATCACAAATAAGTTTCTGAGAACACTTCTGTCTAGTTTTTATGTGAAGATATTTCCTTTTCTAGCATAGGTCACAAAGCTCTCTAAATATCCACTTTCAGATTCTACAAAAAGAGTGTTTCAAAACTGCTCTATCAAAAGGAAGGTTCAACTCTGTGAGTTGAATGCACACATCACAAAGCAGTTTCTGAGAATGCTTCTGTCTAGTTTTTATGTGAGGATATTTCCTTTTCCAGCATAGGACTCAAAGCCCTCCAAATATCCACTTGCAGATTCTACAATAACAGTGTTTCAAAACAGCTCTATCTAAAGGAAGGTTCAACTCTGTCAGTTGAATGCCCACAACACAAAGAAGTTTCTGTGACTGCTTCAGTCTAGTTTTTATGTGAAGATATTTCCTTTTCCACTGAAGGCCTCAAAGTGATCAAATGTACACTTGCAGATTCTACAAAAAATGGTTTCAAAGCTGCTCTATGAAAAGTTATGTTCAACTCTGTGAGCTGAATGCACATATCACAAAGAAGTTTCTGAGAATACTTCTGTTTAA
The DNA here is from genome assembly GCF_028885655.2 of Pongo abelii. Classification (NCBI taxonomy): domain Eukaryota; kingdom Metazoa; phylum Chordata; class Mammalia; order Primates; family Hominidae; genus Pongo; species Pongo abelii. Next base: position 6,914,732 of record NC_071998.2, read on the forward strand.
TTTTCTTTGAATATATTTCATTTTCCACCATAGCCCATGAAGCGTTACAAATGTCCATTTGCAGATTTGACAAAAAGAGTGTATCCAAACTGATCTATGAAAGGTAACATTCAGTTATGTAAGTTGAATGAACACATCAAAAAGCAGTTTTTGAGAATGGTTCTGTCTTGTTTTTAGTGGACGATATTCCCGTTTCCAATGAAGGTTTCAAAGTGCTGCAAATGTCCAATTGCAGATTCCACAAAAAGAAAGTTTCAAAGCTGCTCTATCAAAAGGAAGATTCAACTCTGTGAGTTCAATGCACACATCACAAAGAAGTTTCTGAGAATGCTATTGTCTAGTTTTTATGTGGAGATATTTCCTTTTCCACTGAATGTCTCTAAGCTCTGCAAACATCCACTAGCAGATTCTACACAAAAAGTGTTTCAGAACTGCTCTAAAAAAAGGAAGGTTCAATTCTGTGAGTTGAATGTGCACATCACAAAGAGGTTTGTGAGAATGCTTCTGTCTAGTTCTTATGTGAAGATATTCCCCTTTCCAACAAAGGCCTCAAAATGGTCCAAATATCCCCTTGCAGATTCTACAAAAAGAGTGTTTCAATCTGCTCTATCAAAAGTAAGGTTGAACTCTGTGAATTGAATGCACACTCCACAAAGAAGTTTCTGAGAATGTATCTCTCCAGTTTTTATGTGCAGATATTAACGTCTCCAATGAAGGCCTCAAAGGAGTGCAAATATCCACTTGCAGATTCTACGAAAAGAGTGTTTCAAAACTGCTTTATGAAAATCTGTGTTCAACTCTATCAGTTGAATGCACACATCACAAAGAAGTTTCTGAGAATGCTTTTGGGGAAATTTTAGGTGAAGATATTTCCGTTTCCAATGAAAGCCTCAAATCAGTCCAAATATCCACTTGCAGGTCCTTCAAAAACAGTGTTTCACAAATGTTCTATGAAAAGTTATATTCAACCCTGTGAGTTGAATGCACACATCTCAACGAAGTTTCTGAGAATGTTTCTGTCTAGTTTTTATGTGAAGTTATTTCCTTTACTAACATAGGCCTCAAAGCGCTCCAAATACCCACTTGTAGATTCTACAAAAACATTGTTTCAAAACTGCTCCATCAAAAGGAAAGCTCAACTCTGTAAGTTGAATGTAGAAACCACAAAAGGCTTTCTGAGAATGCTTCTGTCTAGTTTTTATTTGAAGATATTCATGATACCAAAGAAGGCTTCAAACCGCTCCAAATGTCCACTTGCAGATTGTACAAAAAGAGTGTTTCAAAACTGCTGTATCAAAAGGAATGTTCAACTCTGTGAGTTGAATGCACACATCAAAAGGTAGTTTCAAAGAATGCTTCTGTCTAATTTTTATATGAAGATATTTCTTTTTCCACTGAAGTCCTCAAAGCACTCCGAATGTCCACTGGCAGGTTCTACAAAAAATGTTTCAAAACTGCTCTATCAAAAGGAAGGTTCAAATCTGTGAGTTGAATGACGTCATCAGAAAGAAGTTTCTGAGAATATTTCTGTCCAGTTTTTATGTGCAGATATTCCCGTTTTCAACGAAGGGCTCAAATCAGTTCAAATATCCCCTTGCAGATTCTACAAAAAGAGTGTTTAAAAACTGCTCTATCAAGCGGAAGTTTCAACTCTGTGAGTTGAACGCACATATCACATAGAAGTTTCTCAGAATGCTTCTGTCTAGTTTTTATGTGAAGATATACCCTTTTCCAACGAAGTCCTCAAATTGGCCCAAATATCCACTTGCAGGTTCTTCAAAAAGCGTGTTTCACAACTGCTCTATGAAAAGGTATTCTCAATTCTGTGAGTTGAATTCACACATCACAAAGGAGTTTGTGAGAATGTTTCTGCTTAGATTTTTATGAAGATATTCCCCTCTCCAACGAAGGAATGCAACCGGTCCAAATATCACTTTGCAGATTCTACAAAAACAGTGTCTCAAAACTGCTTTATCAAAAGGAAGGTTCAACTCTGAGTTGAATGCACACATCACAAAGACATTTCTGAGAATGCTTCTGTGTAGTATTTGTGTGAAGATATTCCCGTTTCCAATGAGGGCCTCAAATTGGCCCAAATATCCACTTTCAGATTCTTCAAAAAGCATGTTACACAACTGCTCCAAGAAAAGGTATTTTCAACTCTGTGAGTTGAATGCACACATCACAAAGGAGCTTGTGAGAATGTTTCTGCTTAGATTTTTGTAAAGATATTCCCCTTTCCAATGAAGGAACACAATCAGTCCAAATATCGCTTTGCAGATTCTACAAAAACAGTGTCTCAAAACTGCTCTATCAAAAGGAAGGTTCAACTCTGTGAGTTGAATGCACACATCACAAAGACATTTCTGAGAATGCTTCTGTCTTGTTTTTATGTGAAGATATTCCCGTTTCCAATGAGGGCCTCAAATTGGTCCAAGTATACAGTTGCAGGTTCTTCAAAAACAGTGTTTCACAACTGCTCTATGAAGAGGAATGTTCAACTCTGTGAGTTCAATGCAAAAATCACAAAGAAGTTTCTTAGAATATTTCTGTCTAGTTTTAATTTGAAGATATTTCCTATCACACCATAGCCCTCAAAGCGCTACAATTGTCCACATGCAGATTCTGTAAAAAGAGTTTTTTGAAACTGCTCTATCAAAAGAAAGGTTGAACTCTGTGAGTTGAATGCACACATCACAAAGTAGTTTATGAGAATGCTTCTGTCTATTTTTTATTTGAAGATATTCCGGATTCCAATGAAGGAACCATAGCGTTCAAAATATCCACTTGCAGATTCTACAAAAAGGGAGTTTCAAAACTGCTCTATCAAAAGGAAAGTAAAACTCTGTGAGTAGAATGCACATTTCAGAAAGCAGTTTCTGAGAATGCTTCCCTCAATTTTTTATGTGAAGAAATTCTCGTTACCAAAAAAGGCCTCAAATCGATCCACATATCCCCTTGCGGACTCTACAAAAAGAGTGTTACAAAACTGCTCTATGAAAAGGTATGTTCAACTCTGTGAGCAGAATGCACACATCACAAATAAGTTTCTGAGAATGCTTCTGTCTAGTTTTTATGTGAAGATATTTCCTTTTCCACAGAAGGCCTCAAAGCGCTCCAAATGTCCACTTGCAGATTCTACAAACGAAGTGTTTTGAAACTGCTCTATCAAAAGGAATGTTAAAATCTGTGAGTTGAATGCACACATCACAAAAAGTTTCTGAGAATGCTTCTGTCTAGTTTTTATGTCAATGTATATGCGTTTCAAATGAAGGCCTCAAAATGGTGCAAACATCATCCTGCAGTTTATACAAAAAGAGTGTTTCATAACTGCTCTATCAAAAGGAAAGTTTAACTCTGTGAGAAGAATGCACACATCACAATGCAGTTTTTGAGAATGCTTCTGTCTAGTTTATATTTGAAGATATTCCCGTTTCCAAGGAAGGATTCAATGTGCTCCAAATATCCACTTGCAGATTCTACAAAAAGAGACTTTCAAGCCTGCTCTATCAAAAGGAAGTTTCAGCTCAGTAAATTGAATGCACACATCTCAAAGAAGTTTCTGAGAATGCTTCTGTCTAGTGTTTATGTGAAGATATTTCCTGTTCCATTGAACGCCTAAAAGTGCTCCAAATGTCCACTTGCAGATTCTACAAAAAGAGTGTTTCAAAGCTGTTCTATTAAAAATTATGTTGAACTCTGTGAGTTAAATGCATACATCACAAAGAAGTTTCTGATAATGCTTCTGTCTACTTTTTATGTGGATATTTCTTATTCCACCAAATTCCTAAAAGTGCTCCAATTGTCCACTTGCAGATTCTACAAAAAGAGTGTTTCAAAACTGCTCTATGAAAAGTTATGTTCAAATCTATGAGTTGAATGCACACATCACAAAGCAGTTTCTGAGAATGCTTCTGTCTAGTTATTATGTGAAGATCTACTCGTTTCCAAGGAAGGCCTCAAATAGGTCTAAATATCCCCTTGCAGAATCTACGAAAAGGGTTTTTCAAAACTGCTGTATCTAAAGGAAGGTTCAACACTGTGAGTTGAATGCACACATCACAAAGAAGTTTTTGAGAACGCTTCTGTCTTGTTTTTATTTGAAGACATTTCCTTTTCCAACATAATCCTCGAAACGCTCCGAATATCCACTTGTAAATTCCACAAAAAGATTGCTAAAAACTGTTCTATCAAAAAGAAGGCTGTACACTGTGAGTTGAATGCACACATCACAAAGTAGTTTCTGAAAATGAATCTGCCTAGTTTTATTTGAAAATACTCACGATTCCAAAGAATGCTTCAAAGCACTCCAAATATCCACTTGCAGATTCTACCAAAAGAGTGCTTTAAAAGTGCTCTATCAGAAGGAAGGTTCAACTCTGTGAGTAGAATGCACACATCAAGAAGAAGTTCCTGAGAATGCTGTTGTGTAGTTTTTAAGGGAAGTTATTTCCTTTTCTACCACAGGCCTCAAAGCGCTCCAAATATCCACTTGCAGATTATACAAAAAGAGTGTTTCAAAACTGTTCTATCAAAAGGAAGGTTCAATTCTGTGAGTTGAATGCACACATCAAAAAGAAGTTTCTGAGAATGCTTCCGTTTAGTTTTTATGAGAAGATATTTCCTTTTCTTCCATAGGCCTCAAAGCACTCCAAATATCCACTTGCAGATTCTAGAAAAGGAGTGTTCCAAAACTGCTCTATGAAACATTATGTTCAATTCTGTGAGAAACATCTCAAAGATGTTTCTGAGAATGCTTCTGTCTAGTTTTTATATGAAGATATACCCGTTTCCAAAGAAGGCCTCAATTCGGTCCAAATATCCACTTGCAGGTTCTTAGAAAGCATGTTTCACAACTGCTCTATGAAAAGATTTGTTCACCTCTGTGAGTTCAATGCAAACATCACAAAGAAGTTTCTGAAAATGCTTTGTCTTGTTTTTATATGAAGATATTTCCTTTTCTACCATATGCCTCAAAGCATTGCAAATATCCACTTGCAGATTCTACAAAAAGAGTGTTTCAAAACTGCTCTATCAAAAGGAAGGCTCAACTCCGTGAGTTGAATGCACACACCAAAAATTAGTTTCTGAAAATTCTTCTATCTAGATTTTATTTCAAGATATACCCGTTTCCAATGAAAGCTTCAAAGCGCTCCACATATCCACTTGCAGATTGTACAAAAAGAGTGTTTCAAAACTGCTTGATGAACCGTTATGTTCAACTCTGGGAGTTGAATGCACGCATCACAAAGAAGTTTCTTAGGATACTTCTGTCTAGTTTTTATATGAAGATATTTCCTTTTAAACTGAAGGCCTCAAAGCGCTCCAAATATCCTCTTGCAGATTCTGCAAAAAAAGTTTTTCAAAACTGTTCTATGAAAACGAAGATTCAACTCGGTGAGTTGAATGCTCACATAACAAAATAGTTTCTGAGAATGCTTCTGTGTACTTTTATGTTAAGATATTCCTGTTTCTGATGAAGGCTTCAAAACGGTCCAAATATCCCATTGCAGATTCTAGGAAAAGAGTGTTTCAAAAGTGTTCTATCAAGAGGAAGGTTCAACTCTGTGAGATAAAAGCACACATCACAAAGAATTCTCTGAGAATGCTTCTGTCTAATTTTTAGGTGAAGATATTCCCATTTCCAACAAAGGCCTCAAAGCGGACCAAATTTCCACTTGCAGATTCTACAAAAGGAGTGTTTCAAAACTGCTCTATGAAAAGGAAGGTTCACCTCTGTGAGTTGAATGCACACATCACAAAATAGTTTCTCAGAATCCTTCTGTCTAGTTTTTATGTGAAGCTATTCTGGATTCCAATGAAGGCCTCAAATCGGTCTATGCCCTTGCAGAATCTACAAAAACAGTGTCTCAAAACTCCCCTATCAAAAAGAAGGATCAACTCTGTCAGTTGAATGCACACATCACAAAAAAATTCTGAGAATTCTTCTTTCTTGTTTTTATGTGCAGGTACTCCCATTGCCAAAGAAGGCCACAAAGGGTTCCAAGTATTCACTTGCAGATTCCACAAAAAGACAGTTTCAAAACTGCTTTATGAAAAGATATGTACAATTCTATGTGTTGAACGCACACATCACAAAGAAGTTTCTGAGTATGCTTCTGTGTAGTTTTTATTTGATGATATTTCCTTTTCCACCATAGCCCAAAATCGTTAAAAGTGTCCTTTTGCAGACTCTAAAAAAGAGTGTTTCAAAAATGCTCTTTAAAAAGATAGTTCAACTCCTTGAGCTGAATGCACACATCACAAAGAAGTTTCTGAGAATGCTTCTGTCTACTTTTTATGTGAAGAAATTCCCGTTTTAAACGAAGGCCTCAAATCGTTCCAAAATTCCACTTGCAGAAGCTAGAAAAAGAGTGTTTCAAAACAGCTCTATGAAAAGTTATGTTCAACTCTGTGAGTTGAATTCAAACATCACAAAGAAGTTTATGAGAATGCATCTGTCTAGTTATTATGTGAAGACATTTCCTTTTGTACCATAGGCCACAATGTACTCCAAATATCCACCAGTAGATACTTCAAAAAAAGTGTTTCAAAACTATTCTATCAAAAGGAAGGCTCAACTCTGTGAGTTGAATGAACACATCACAAAGTAGTTTCTGAGAATGCTTCTGTCTAGTTTTCATTTGAAGGTATTTCCGTTCCCAATGAAGGCTTCAAAGCGCTCCAAATATCCACTTGCAGATTCTACAAAAAGATTGTTTCAAAACTGCTGTATCAAAAGGAAATTTCAACACTGCTAGTTGAATGCACACATCACAAAGGAGTTTCTGAGATTGTTTCTGTCTAGTTTTTAAGTGAAGATATTTCCTTTTCTACCATAGGCCTCCAAGCACTCCAAATATCCAATTTCAGATAATACAAAAAGAGTGATTCAAAACTGGTCTATCAAAACAAAGTTTCAGCTCTGTGATTTGAATGCACACATCACAAAGATGTTTCTGAGAATATCTTTGTCTAGTTTTTCAGTGAAGACCGTTCCTTTTCTACCATAGGCCTCAAAACCGTCCAAATGTCCCCTTACAGATTCTAGAAAAAGAGTGCTTCAAAACTGCTCTATCAAAGGGAAGGTTTAACTCTGTGAGTTGAATGCACACGTCTTCAAGAATTTTCTGAGAATGCTTCTGTCTAGTTTTTATGTGAAGAAATTCCCGTTTCAAACGAAAGCCTCAAATCGGTGAAATATACCCTTGCAGATTCTACAAAAAGAGTGTTTCAAAACTGCTCCATCAAAAGGAATGTTGAACTCTGTGAGATGAATGCACAGATCACAAAGTAGTTTCTGAGAATGCTTCTGTCTATTTTTTATGTGCAGATATTCCTGTTTCCAATGAAGGCCTAAAAGCGTTCCAATTATCCACTTGCAGATTCTAAAAAAAGAGGGTTTCAAAACTGTTCTATGAAAAGTTATGTTGAACTCTGTGAGTTGAATGCACACGTCACAAAGAAGTTTCTGAGAATGCTTCTCTCTAGTTTTTATGTGAAGATATTTCCTTTTCCACCGAAGGCCTGAAATCGCTCCAAATGTCCACTTGCACGTTCCAAAAAAAAAAATGGTTTCAAAGCTACTCTAGCAAAAGGAAGGTTCAACTGTTTAAGTTGAATGCACACATCAAAAAGTAGTTGCTGACAATGCTTCTGTCTAGTATTTATGTGGAGATATTCCTGTTTCCAACGAAGGCCTCAAATTGGTCCAAACATCCCCTTGCAGATTCTACAAAAAGAGTGTTTCAAAACTGCTCTATGAAAAGGTATGTTCAATTCTGTGAGTTGAATGCACACATCACAAAGAAGTTTCTGGGAATGCTTCTGTCTAATTTTTATGGGAAGATATTCCCGTTTCCAATGAATGAATCAAACAGACCAAATATCCACTTTCAGATTCTACAGAAAGAGTGTTTCAAAACTGTCCTATGAAAACTTATGTTCTACTCTGTGAGTTGAATGCACACATCACAAAGAAGTTTCTGAGAATGTTTCTGTCTGGTTTTTATGTGAAGATTTTCCCGATTTCAATGAAGGCCTTAAATTGGTAAAATTATCCACTTGCAGGATTTCAAAAAGACTGTTTCACAACTGCTCTATGAAAAGGCATGTTCAACTCTGTGAGGTGAATGCAAATATCACAAAGAAGTTTCCGTGAATGCTTCCTTCTAGTTTTTATTTGAAGATATTTCAATTTCCACCATAGCCCTCAAAGCGATACAAATGTCCATTTGCAGATTCTACAAAAAGAGTGTTTCAAAGCTGCTCTATCAAAGGAAATGTTCATCTCTGTGAGTTGAATGCACACATCACAAAGTAGTTTCTGAGAATGCTTCTGATTTTATTTGAACACATTCCCGTTTCCAATGAAGGCTTCAAAACTCTCCAAGTATCCAATTGCAGATACAACAAAAAGAGTGTTTCAAAACTGCTCTATCAAAAGGAAGATTCAACTCTGGGAGTTGAATGTACACAACACAAAGAAGTTTCTGATAATGCTTCTGTCTAGTTTTTATGTGAAGAGATTTCCTTTTCCAATGAAGTCCTCTAAGCACTCCAATTGTCTACTTCCAGATTCTACAAAAAATGTGTTTCAAAACTGCTCTATGAAAAGGATGGTTCAACTCTGTGAATTGAATGCACAGATCACAGAGAAGTTTCTGAGATTGCTTCTGTCTAGTTTTATGTGAAGATGTTGCCTTTTCCACCAAAGACCTCAAAGCACTCCAAATGTCCACTTGCAAATTCCATAAAAAAAGGTTTCAAACTGCTCTATCAAAAGGAAGTTTCAGCTCTGTGAGCCGAATGCACACATCACAAAGAAGTTTCTGACAGTGCTCAGGTCTTGTTTTTATCTGAAGATATTCCCGTTTGCAACGAAAGCCTCAAATCGGTCCAAATGTCCCCTTTCAGATTCTACAAAAAGAGTGTTTCAAAACTGCTCTACGAAAAGTTATGTTCCACTCTGTGAGTCGAATGTACACATCACAAAGTAGTTTCTGAGAATGCTTCTGTCTAGATTTCATGTGAAGATATTCCCGTTTCCAATGAAGGCTTCACACTGTCCAAATATGCTCTCGCAGATTCTACAAAAAGAGTGTTTCAAAACTACTCTGTGAATAGTTATGTTCAACTCCATGAGTTGAATGCACACATCACAATGTAGTTTCTGAGAATCCTTCTGTCTAGTTTATATGTGAAGATGTTCTCATTTTCAATGAAGGCCTCAAATCATTCCAAATAACCACTTGCAGGTCCTTCAAAAAGAGTGTTCAGCAACTGCACTAAGAAAATGTATGTTCAACTCCGTGAGTTGAATGCAAACATTCCAAAGTTGTTTCTGAGAATTTTTCTGTGTAGTTTTTGGTTTAAGATATTTCCTTTTCCACGATAGCCCTCAAGGTGCTACAAATGTCCTCTTTCAGATTCTACAAAAAAGAGAGTTTCTAAACTGCTCTATCAAAAGAAAGGTTCAACTCTGTGAGTTGAATGGCCATATCACAAAGATGTTTCTGAGAGTGCTTCGGTCTAGTTTTTATTTGAAGATATTCCCGTTTCAAACAAAGGCTTCAAAGCCCTCTAAATATCCGCTTGCAGATTCTACAAAAAACTGTTTCAAAACTACTCTATCAAAAGGAAGATTCAACTCAGTGTGTTGAATTCACACTTCACAAAGAAGTTTCTGAGAATGCTTCTGTCTAGTTTTCATGTGAAGGTATTTCCTTTTCCACCGGATAACTCAAAGTGCTCCAATTGTCCACTTTCAGATACCACAAAAAACTGTATCTAAACGGCTCTATCAAAAGGAAGGTTCAACTCTGTAAGTTGAATGCACACAAAAGAAAGAACTTTCTGAGAATGCTCAGTCTAGTTTTTATGTGAAGATATTTCCTTTTCCACTGAAGGCCTCAAAGCGCTCCAAATGTCCACATTCACATTCCACAAAAAAAGGTTTCAAAACTGCTCTATCAAAAAGAAGGTCTAAATCTTTCAGTTGAATGCACACATCACAAAGAAGTTTCTGACAATGCTTTTGTCTAGTTTTTATGTGATGATATTCAAGTTTCCAACAAAGGCCTCAAATCGGTCCAAATACACCCTTACAGATTCTACAAAAAGACTGTTTCAAAACTGCTCTATGAAAAGTTATGTTCAAATCTGTGAGTTGAATGCACCCATCACAAAGAAGTTTCTGAGAATGCTTCTGTGTAGTTTTTATGGGAAGATAATTCCGTTTCTAATGAAGCCCTGAAACGGTCCAAATATCCACTTGTGGATTATACAAAAAGAGTGTTTCAAAACTGCTCCATGGAAACTTATGTTCTGCTCCGTGAATTGAAAGCATACATCACAAAGAAATTACTGATAACGCTTCTGTCCAGTTTTTATGTGAAGATATTCCTGTTTTTAATGAAGGCCCCAAATCTGTCCAAATATCCACTTGCAGGTTCTTCAAAAAGAGAGTTTCACTACTGCTCTATCAAAAGGAATGTTCAACTCTGTGAGTTGAATGTAAACTTCTCAAAGAAGTTTCTGAGAATGCTTCTGTCTGGTTTTTATTGGAAGATATTTCCTTTTCCACCACAGCCCTCAAAGTCCTACAAATTGTCCTCTTTCAGATTCTACAAAAAGAGTGTTTCAAAACTGCTCTATGAAAAGGATGGTTCATCTCTGTGAGTTGAATGCACAGATCACAGAGAAGTTTCTGAGATTGCTTCTGTCTAGTTTTATGTGAAGATATTTCCCTTTCCACCGAAGGCCTCAAAGCTCTCAAACTGTCCAATTGCAGATTCTACACAAAATGTTTCAAAACTGCTCTATCAAAAGGAAGTTTCAAATCTGTCAGTTGAAGTCACACATGAAAAAGAAGTTTCTGAGAATGCTTCTGTCTAGTTTTTATGTGAAGATATTCCCGTTTCCAAAGAAGGCGTCAAAGAGGTCTAAATATCCACTTGCAGATTCCACAGAAAGAGTGTTTCAAAACTGCTCTATGAAAAGTTATGTTGACTTCTGTAAGGGGAATGCACACATCTGAAAGAAGTTTTTGAGAATGCTTCTGTCTAGTTTTTCTGTGAAGATATTCCTGTTTCCAATGAAGGCCTCAAATCTGTCCAAATAACCACTTGCAGGTCCTTAAAAAAGAGTGTTTCACTACTGCTCTATGAAAAGATATGTTCAACTCTGTGCGTTGCATGAAAACATCACAAAGAAGTTTCTGAGAATGATTCTGTCTAGTTTTTATGTGAAGATATTTCTTTTTACACCAGAGCCCTCAAAGAGCTGCAAATGTCCACTTGCAGATTCTACAAAAAGAGCGTTTCAAAACTACTCTATCATAAGAAGGGTTGAACTCTGTGAGTTGAATATACATATCACAAAGTAGTTTCTGAGAATGCTTCTGTCTTGTTTTTATTTGAAGATATTCCCGTTTCCAATGAAGGATTCAAACAGCTCCAAATATCCACTTGCAGATTCTGCAAAAAGAGTGTTTCAAAACTGCTCTATCAAAAGGAAGACTCAAATCATTGAGTTGAATGCACACATCTCAGAGATATTTCTGATAATGTTTCTGTCTAGTTTGTATGTGAAGATATTTCCTTTTCCACCAAAGGCCTTAAAGCCCTCCAAATGTCCTCTTGCAGAATCTACAGAAAGTGGGTTTCAAAACTGATATAGCAAAAGTAAGGTTCAACTCTGTGAGTTGAGTGCACATATCACAAAGAAATTTCTAAGAATGCTTCTGTCCAGCTTTTATGTGAAGATATTCCAGTTTCCAAAGAAGGCCTCAAATATGTCCAAATATCCTATTGCAGATCCTACAAAAACATTGTTTCAAAACTGCTCTATCAAAAGAAAAGTTCAACTCTGTGAATTGAATGAACACATCACAAAGACGTTTATGAGAATGCTTCTGTCTAGTTTTTATGTGAAGATATTCCGTTTCCAACAAAGGCCTGAAATCATTTCAAATTTCCACTTGCAGGTTTCTCAAAAAGAGTGTTTCACAACTCCTCTATTAAAAGGTATGTTCAACTCTGTCAGTTGAATGCAAACATCACAAGGATATTTCTGAGAATGCTTCTGTCTAGGTTTTATTTGAAGATATTTCATTTTCCAACATAGCCCTCAAAGTACTACAAATGTCCATTGCAGATCCTAGAAAAACAGTGTTTTATATCTGCTCTATCAAAAGGAAGGTTCAACTCTGTGAGTTGAATGTGCACATCACAAAGAAGTTTCTGAGAATGCTTCAGTCTTGTTTTATTTTAAGATATTCCCTTTTCCAATGAAGGATTCAAAGCACTCCAAATATCCACTTGCAGATTTTACAAAAGAGTGTTTCAAAACAGCTGATCAACAGGAAAGTTCAACTCAGTGAATTGAATGCACACATCACAAACCAGTTTCTGAAAACTCTACTGTCTAGTTTTTATGTGAAGACATTTCCTTTTCCTCAGAAGGCCTCACAGTGCTCCCAATGTCCACTTGCATATTCTACAAAAAGAGTATTTCAAAACTGCTCTATCAAAAAAGGAAGGTTCAGCTAGGTGAATTGATTGCACACATCAAAAAGAAGTTTCTGAGAAGGCTTCTGTCTAGTTTTAAGTGAAGATATTCCCGTTTCCAACGAATGCCTCAAATCAGTCCAAATATCCCCTTGCAGATTCTACAAAAAGAGTGTTTCAAAACTAATCTATCAAAAAGGAGCTTCAACTCTGTGAGTTGAATGCACACATCATAAAGATGTTTCTGACAATGCTTCTGTCTAGTTTTTATTTGATGATATTTACTTTTGGAGCACTGGCCTCAAAGTACTCCAAACATTCACCTGCAGATTCTATTAAAAGAGTGTTTCAAAAGTGCTCTATCAAAAAAAGTTCAAATTTGTTAGTTGAATGCACTCATCAAAAAGAATTTTCTTAGAATGCGTCTGTCTAGCTTTTAGGTGAAGATATTTACTTTTAGAGCATTGGCCTCAAAGCGCTCCAAATATTCACTTGCAGACTCTACAAAAATAGTGTTTCAAAACTGCTCTATCAAAAGGAAGGTTCAACTCTGTGAATTCAATGCAGACATCACAAAGAAGTTTCTGAGAATGCTTCTGTCTAGTTTTTAAGTGAAGATATTTCCTTTTCCAGCATAGGCCTCAAAGTGCTCCAAATATCCACTTGCAGATTCTAGAAAAAGAGTGTTTCACAACTTCTCTAGCAAAAGGAATGTTCAGCACTGTGAATTGAATGCACTCATCACAAAGAAGTTTCTGAGAATGCTTCTCTATTGTTTTTATGTGAGGATATTCCCTTTTCCAGCTTAGGCCTCAAAGTGCTCTAAATATTCACACGCAAATACTACAAAAAGAGTGTTTCAAAGCTGCTGTATCAAAAGGACGATATAACTCTATATGTTGAATGCACACGTCACAAATAAATTTTTGAGAATGTTTCTATCTTGTTTTTATGTGAAGATATTTCCTTTTCCAGCATAGTCTTCAAAGCACTCCATATATACACGTGCAGATCCTCTAAAAACAGTGTTTCAAAACTGCTCTAGCAAAAGGAAAGTTCAACTCTGGGAGTTGAATGCACCCATCACAAAGAAGTTTGAGAAAACGCTTCTCTCTAGTTTTTAAGTGAAGATATTTCCTTTTCCAGCATAGGCCTCAAAGCGCTGCAAATAACCAATTGAAAATTCTACCAAAAAGGTGTTTCAAAACTGCTCTATAAAACAGAAGGTACAAGTCTGTGAGTTGAAAACACACACCAAACATTAGTTTCTGAGAAGGCTTCCGTCTAGTTTCTATATGAAGATATTTCCTTTTCCACAAGAGGCACAATCGCTCCAAATAGCAACTTACAGATTCTACAAAAAGAGTGTTTCAAAACTGCTCTATCAAAAGGAAGGTTCAACTCTATGACTTGAATGTAGACATCACAAAGAAGTTTCTGATAATGCTTCTGTCTAGTTTTTATATGAAGATGTTTCCTTTTCCAGAATGGGCTTCCAAGCGCTCCCAATATTGACTTGGGGATCCTGCAAAAAGATTGTTTCAAAACTGCTCTATCAAAAGGAAGATTCAACTCTGCATGTTGAATGCACACAGAACAAAGAAGTTTGTGAGAATGCTGCTGTCTAGTTTTTATGTTAATATAATTCCTTTTCCAGCATTGGCCTCAAAACACTCCTAATATCCACTTGCAGATTCTACAAAAAGAGTGTTTCAAAACTGCTCTATAAAAACAAAGTTTTAACTTTGTTAGTTGAATGCACACGTCAAAAAAAAGTTTCTTAGAATGCTTCGGTCTAGTTTTAAGGTGAAGATATTCGCTTTTCCAGCACAGGCCTCAAAGCGCTCCAAATATTCATTTGCATATTCTACAAAAATAGTGTTTCTAAATTGCTCTATCAAAAGGAAGATTCAACTCTGTGAATTGAATGAAGTCATCACAAAGCAATTTCTCAGAATGCTTCTGTATAGTTTTTAAGTGAATATATTTCCTTTTCCAGCATAGGCCTCGAAGTGCTCCAAATATCCACCTGCAGATTCTAGAAAAAGAGTGTTTCAAAACTGCTCTCTCAAAAGGAATGTTCAGCACTGTGAATTGAATGCACACATCACAAAGAAGTTTCTGAGAATGCTTCTCTCTTGTTTGTATGTGAGAATATTCCCTTTTCCAGCTTAGGCCTCAAAGCGCTCCAAATATCCACTTGCAGATTCTGCAAAAAGAGTGTTTCAAAACTGCTGTATCAATAGGGTGGTTCAGCTCTGTGAGTTGAACGCGTACATCGCAAAGAAGTTTCTGAAAATGCAGCTTTCTAGTTTTTATGTGAAGATATTTCCTTTTCCAGCTTAGGCATCAAAGTGCTCTAAGTATTCACATGCAACTTCTTCAAAAAGAGTGTTTCAAAGCTGCTGTATCAAAAGGACGGTTTAACTCTATAAGTTGAATGTACATGTCACAAATAAATTTTTGAGAATGCTTCTGTCTTGTTTTTATGTGAAGATATTTCCTTTTCCAGCATAGTCCTCAAAGCGCTCCATACATACACTTGCATATCCTCTAAAATCAGTGTTTCAAAACTGCTCTATCAAAAGAAAAGTTCAACTCTGGGAGTTGAATGCACACAACACAAAGAAGTTTGTGAAAACATTTCTCTCTTGTTTTTATGTGAAGATATTTCCTTTTCCAGCATAGGCCTCAAAGCACTGTAAATAACCAATTGAAAATTCTACAAAAAAGGTGTTTCAAAACTGCTCTACAAAACAGAAGGTACAAGTCTGTGAGTTGAAAGCACACACCACAAATTAGTTTCTGAGACGGCTTCCGTCTAGTTTCTATATGAAGATATTTCCTTTTCCACCAGAGGCCGCAATCGCTCCAAATATCCACTTGCAGATTCTACAAAAAGAGTGTTTGAAAACTGCTCTATCAAAAGGAAGGTTCAACTCTATGAATTGACTGCACATATCACAAAGAAGTTTCTGAGAATGCTTCTGTCTAGTTTTTTATGTGAAGATGTTTCCTTTTACAGCATAGGCCTTAAAGGGCTTCAAATATTCATTTGGCGATTCTACAAAAAGAGGGTTTCAAAACTGCTCTATCAAAAGGAAGGTTCAACTCTGTGAGTTCAATGCACACATCAAAAAGAAGTTATTGACAATGCTTCTCTCTACTTTTTATGGGAAGTTATTTCCTTTTCCAGCATAGGCCTCAAAGCGCTCCACATATATACTTGCAAATTCTGCAAAAAGAGTGTTTCAAAACTGCTCTATCAAAAGGAAGGTTCAACTCTGTGAGTTGAATGCTTGCATTACAAAGAAGTTTCTGAGAATGCTTCTGTCTAGTTTTTATGTGAAGATATTTCCTTTTCCAGGTTTGGCCTCAAATTGCTCCAAATATCCACTTGCAGATTCTAAAAAAAGAGTGTTTCAAAACTGTTCTATCAAATGAAGTTTCAACTCTATAACTTGAATGTAGACATCACAAAGAAATTTCTGAGAATGCTTCTGTCTAGTTTTTAAATGAAGCTGTTCCCTTTTCCAGAATAGGCCTCTAAGCGCTCAAAATATTGACTTGGAGATTCTGAAAAAAGATTGTTTCAAAACTGCTCTACCAAAAAGAAGGTTCAACTCTGTGTGTTGAATGCGCACAGAACAAAGAAGTTTGTGAGAATGCTGCTGTCTAGTTTTTATGTGAATATAATTCCTTTTCCTGCATTGGCCGCAAAGCGATCCAAATATCCACTTACAGGTTCTACAAAAAGAGTGTTTCAAAACTATTCTATCGAAAGGAAGGTTCAACTCTGTGAATTGAATGCACACATCTCATGGATGTTTCTGATAATGCTTCTGTCTAGTTTTTAGTTGAAGATATTTCCTTTAACAGCATTGGCCTCAAAGCGCTCAAAATAACCACTTGCAGATTCTGCAAAAAGAGTGCTTCAAACCTGCTCTTTCAAAAGGATGCTTCAGCTCTGTGAATTGAATGCACACATCACAAAGAAGTTTATGAGAATGCTTCTGTCTAGTTTCTATGTGAAGATATTTCCATTTCCAACATAGACCTTAAAGGGCTTCAAATATCCACTTGCAGATACTACAAAAGGAGCGTTTCAAAGCTGCTCTATCAAAAGGAAGGTTCAACTCTGTGAGTTTAATGCAAACGTCACAAAGAAGTTTCTGAGAATGTTTCTTTCTACTTTTTATGAGCAATATTTATTTTTCCAGCATAGGCCTCAAAGCGCTCCAGATATCCACTTGCAGATTTTAAAAAAGACTGTTTCAAAACTGCTCTATCAAAAAGAATGTTCAACTCTGTGAGTTGAATGCACACATCAAAAAGAAGTTTCTGAGAATGCTTCTGTCTAGTTTTTATGTGAAGATATTCCCTTTTCCAGCTTAGAACTCAAAACGCTCCAAATATCCCCTTGCAGATTCCACAAAATGAGTGTTTCAAAACTGCTCTATCAATAAAAGGGTTCAACTCCGTGAGTTGAATGCATATATCACAAAGAAGTTTCTGAGAATGCTACTATCTACTTTTTATGTGAAGATATTTCCTTTTCCAGCTTAGACCTTAAACTGCTCGCAATATTCACATGGAGATTCTACAAAAAGAGTGTTTCAAACTGCTCTATCAAAAGGAAGGTTCAACTCAGTGTGTTGAAAGCACACATAACAAAGAAGTTCGTGAGAATGCTTCTGTCTAGTTTTTGTGAAGATATTTCCTTTTTCAGGATTGACCTCAAAGCACTCCGTATATGCACTTGCAAATTCTCCAAAAATAGTGTTTCAAAACTGCTCTATCAAAAGGAAAGTTCAAGTCTGTGAGTTGAATGCACACATCTCAAGGATGTTTCTGAAAACGTTTCTCTATAATTTTTATGTGAAGATATTTCCTTTTCCATCATTGGCATCTAAGGGATCAAAGCATCCACTTGGATAATCTACAAAAAGAGTTTCCAAAACTGCTCTAACAAAAGGATTGTTCAACTCGGTGAGTTGAAGCCACATATCACAAAGAAGTTTCTGAGAATGCTTCTGTATAATTTTTATGTGAAGATATTTCCTTTTCCACAATATGCCTTAAAGCACTGCAAATAACCACTTGCAATTTCTACAAAAAGAGTCTTTCTAAACTGCTCTGTCAAAAGGAAGGTACAAATCTGGAAGTTGAAAGCACGCATCACAAATTAGTTTCTGAGAAAACTTCTGTTTAGTTTTTAAATGAACATATTTCCTTTTCCCCCAGAATCTGTAATCACTCCAAATATTCACTTGCATATTCGAAAAAAAAAAAGTGTTTCAAAACTGCTCTATCAAAAGGAAGGTTCAACTCTGTGAGCTGAAGGCACACATCACAAAGAAGTTTCTGAGAACGCTTCTGTCCAGTTTTTAGGTGAAGATATTTCCTTTTCAAGCATTGTCCTTAAAGGACTCCAAATGTCCACTTGCAGATTCTATAAAAAGAGTGTTTCAAAACTGCGCCATCAAAAGGAATGTTCAACTCTATGACTTGAATTTAGACATCACAAAGAAGTTTCTGAGAATGCTTCTGTGTAGTTTTTATGTGAAGATATTTCCTTTTCCAGCACAGGCCTCAAGGCGCTGAAAATATCCTCTTGCAGATTCTACAAAAAGAGTGTTTCAAAACTGCTCTATCAAAAGGAAGGTTCAACTCTGTGTGTTGAAAGCACACACACATCACAAATAAGTTT
Organism: Pongo abelii; assembly: GCF_028885655.2. Taxonomy (NCBI): domain Eukaryota; kingdom Metazoa; phylum Chordata; class Mammalia; order Primates; family Hominidae; genus Pongo; species Pongo abelii. Next base: position 6,932,951 of record NC_071998.2, read on the forward strand.
CTGAGAATGCTTCTTTCTAGTTTATATGTGAAGATATCTCCTTTTCCAAGCACAGGCCTCATAGCATTCCAAATATCCACTTGCAGATACTTCAAAAATATTATTTCAAAACTGGTCTATCTAAAGGAAATTTCATCTCTGTGATTTGAATGCACACACCACGAAGAAGTTTCTGAGTATACTTCTGTCCAGTTCTTATGGAAAAATATTTCCTTTTACAGCATAGGCCTCAAGATGCCCCTAGTATCGAGTAGCAGATTCTACAAAAAGAGTGCTTCCAAACTGCACTATCAAAAGGAAGGTTCAACTCTGTGAGTTGAATGCACACATCACAAAGAAGTTTCTCAGAATGCTTCTCTCTTGTTTTTATGTGAAGATATTGCCTTTTCCAGCTTAGGATTCAAAGCACTCCAACTATCCACTTGCAGATAATACAAAAAGAGTGTTTCAAAACTTCACTATTCAAAGGATGATTCAACTTTGAGAGTTGAACGCCTACATCACAAAGAAGATTCTGAAAACACTTCTCTTTAGTTTTTATGTGAAGATATTTCCTTTTCCATCATAGGCATCAAAGAGATCCAAATATCTACTTGCAGAATCTAAAAAAGAGTTTCTCAAAACTGCTCTATCAAAAGGAATGTTCAACTCTGTGAGCTGAAGGCACACATCACAAAGAAGTTTCTGAAAGTGCTTCTGTCTGGTTTTTATGTGAAGATATTTCTTTTTCCTGCATAGGCCTCAAAGTGCTGCAAATAACCAACTGCAAATTCTACAAAAAGAGTCTTTCAAAACAGCTCTATCAAAAGGAAGGTACAAGTCTGTGATTTGAAAGCACACATCACTAATTAGTTTCTGAGAACGCTTCTGTCTAGTTTTTATATGAAGATATTTCTTTTTCCCCCAGAGGCCACAGTTGCTCCAAATATCCACTTGTAGATTCTTCAAAAAGAGTATTTCAAAACTGCTCTATCAGAAAGAAGGTTCAACTCTGTCAATTTAATACACACATCACAAAGAAGTTTATGATAATATTTCTGTATAGTTTTTATGTGAAGATATTTCCTTTTCCAGCATAGGCCTTCAAGGGCTTCAAATATCCAGTTGCAGATTATGCAAAAAGAAAGTTTCAAAACTGTTCTATCAAAAGGAAGGTACAACTTTGTGAGTTGAATGCACGCAGCAAAATGAAGTTTCTGAGAATACATCTCTCTACTTTTTATGGGAAGATATATCCTTTTCCAGCATAGGCCTCAAACCACTCCAAATATCCTCTTGCAGATTCTGCAAAAACAGTGTTTCAAAACTGCTCTATCAAAAGGAGGTTTCAAAAGTGAAAGTTGATTGCACATATCACAAAGATTTTTCTGAGAATGCTTCTCTCTACTTTTTATAGGCAGATATTTCCTTTTCCAGCATAGGCCTATTCACTCCAAATATGCACTTGCAGATTCTAGAAAAAGAGTGTTTCAAAGCTGCTGTATCAAAAGGAAGGTTCATCTCAGTGAGTTGAATGCACACATCACAAGGTACTTTCTGAGGATGCTTCTATCTACTTTTTATTTGAAGATATTCCCGTTTCCAGCAAATGCATCATAGTGCTCCAAATATCCACTTGCAGATTCTAGAAAAAGAGTGTTTCAAAACTGCTCTATCAAAAGGAAGGTTCAACTCTGTGTGCTGAATGCACACATTGCCAAGAAGTTTCTGAGAATGCTTCTGTCTAGTTTTTATGTAAAGATATTTCCTTTTCCACCCAAGGCCTCAAAGCGCCCATAATGTCCACTGGCAGATTCTACAAAAAGTGTTTCAAAACTGCTCTATCAAAAGGAAAGTTCAAGTCTGTGAGTTGAATGCAAATATCACAAAGAAGTTTCTCAGAATTCTTCTTTCTAGTTTTTATTTGAAGTTATTTCATTTTCCACCACAGCCCACAAAGCTCTACAAATGTCCACTTGCAGATTCTAAAAGCAGAGTGTTTCAAATTTGTTCTATCAAAAGAAATAGTCTACTCTTTCAGTTGCATGCACACATCACAAAGTAGTTTCTGAGAATGCTTCTGTCTTGTTTTTATTTGAAGATATTGTCATTTCCAATGAAGGCTTTGAAGCGCTCAAAACATACACTTGCTGATTCTACAGAAAGAGTGTTTCCAAACTGCTCTATCAAAAGGAAGGTTCATCTCAGTGAGTTGAATGCACACATCACAAGGTACTTTCTGAGGATGCTTCTGTATACTTTTTATTTGAAGATATTGTTTCCAGCAAATGCTTCATAGTGCTCGAAATATCCACTTGTAGATTCTACAAAGAGTGTTTCAAAACTGCTCTATCAAAAGGAAGGTTCAAATCTGTGTGTTGAATGCACATATCTCCAAGAAGTTTCTGAGAATGCTTCTGTCTAGTTTTTATGTGAAGATATTTCCTTTTCCACCGAAGGACTCCTAGCGCCCCAAATGTCCACTTGCAGATTCTACAAAAAATGTGTTTCAAAACTGCTCTATCAAAAGGAAGGTTCAAGTCTGTGAGCTGAATGCAAATATCACAAAGAAGTTTCTCAGAATACTTCTGTTTAGTTTTTATTTGAAGTTATTTCATTTTCCACCACAGCCCTCAAAGCTCTACAATTGTCCACTTGCAGAATCTAAAAGCAGAGTGTTTCAAATTTCTTCTATCAAAAGAAATGTTCTACTCTTTGAGTTGCATGCATACATCACAAAGTAGTTTCTGGGAATGCTTCTGTCTTGTTTTTATTTGAAGATATTGTCATTTCCAGTGAAGGCTTTGAAGCACTCAAAATATACAATTGCTGATTCTACAAAAAGAGTGTTTCAAAACTGGTCTATCAAAAGGAAGGTTCAACTCAGTGAGTTGAATGGACACATCAAAAAGAAGTTATAAGAATGCTTCTGTCTAGTTTTTATGTGAAGATATTTCCTTTTGTACCGTTGGTCTCAAAGCAATCCAAATAACCACCTCCAGTTTCTACAAAAAGAGTGTTTCAAAACTGTGCTATCAAAAGGATGGCTCAACTATGTGAGTTGAATACACACATCATGAAGAAGCTTCTGAGAGTGCTTCTGTCTAGTTTCTATTTGAAGATATACACGTTTCCAAAGAAGTCCCAAAACTGTCCAAATATCCCATTGCAAATTGTACAAAAAGAGAGTTTCAAATCTGCTCTATAAAAGGGAAGCTTCAACTCTGACAGTTGAATGCACACATCTCAAAGAAGTTTCTGAGAAAGCTTCTGTACAGTTTTTATGTGAAGATATTCCCATTTCCAACAAAGGCCTCAAATCGGTCTAAATATCCCCTTGCAGATTCTACAAAAGGAGTGTTTCAAAACTGCTCTATCAAAAGGAAGGTTCAACTTTGTGAGTTGAATGTGCACATCGGAAAGAAATTTCTGAGAATGCTTCTGTCTAGTTTTTATGTGAAGATATTTCCTTTTCCACCGAAGGCCTCAAAGCGCCTAAAATGTCCTCTTGCAGGTTCTAAAAAAGAGTTCTTTCAAAATTGCTGTATCAAAAGGAATGTTCAAGTCTGTGAGTTGAATGCACACATCAAAAGGAATTTCTGAGAATTCTTCTGTCCAGTTTTTATGTGAAGATATTCCCGTTTCCAACAAAGACCTCAAAACGCTACAAATATCCCCTTGCAGATTCTACAAAAAGAGTGGTTCGAAACTGCTCTATCTAAAGAAAGTTTCAACTCTGTGAGTAGAATGCACACATCACAAACTAGTTTCTGAGAATGCTTCTGTGCAGTTTTTATGTGAAGATATTCCCGTTTCCAACGAACACCTCTACACGGTCGAAATATCCCCTTGCAGATTATACAAAAAGAGGGTTTCAAAACTGCTCTATCAAAAGGAAGGTTCAACTCCGTGAGTTGAATGCACACATCACAAAGTAATTTCTGAGAATGCTTCTGTGTAGTTTTTATGTGAAGATATTACCGTTTCCAAAGATGGTGTCAATTCGGTCTAAATATCCACTTGCACGTTCTTCAAAAAGAGTGTTTCAGAACTGCTCTGTGAAAAGGTATGTTCAACTCTGTGAGTTGAATGCAAACATCACAAAGAAGTTTCTGAGAATGCTTCTGTCTAGATTTATTTTGAAGATATTTCCTTTCTACCATAGCCCTCAAAGCACTACAAATGTCCACTTGCAGATTCCACAAAAAGAATGTTTCAAAACCACTCTCTCAAAAGAAAGGTTCATCTCTGTGAGTTGAACACACACATCCCACAGTAGTTTCTGAGAATTGTTCTGTCTAGCTTTTATTTGAAGATATTCCCTTCTCCAACTAAAGCTTCAAAATGCTTCAAATATCCAATTGCAAATTTCACAAAAGACTGTTCCAAAACTGCTATATCAAGAGGAAATTTGAACTCGGTGAGTTGAATGCACACATCACAAAGAAGTTTCTGTCTAGTTTTTATGTGAAAATATTCTCTTTTCCAGTGTAGGCCTCAAAGCACTCCAAATGTTCTCTTGTAGATTCTACAAAAAAGGTGTTTCAAAACTGGTCTATCCAAAGGAAGGTTCAAATCTGTGAGTTCAATTCACACAACACAAAGAATTTTCTGAGAATGCTTCTGTCCAATTCTTATGTGAAGATATTCCCATTTCGAACGAAGGCCTCAAAACGCTCCAAATATCCCCTTGCAGGTTCTACAAAAAGAGTGTTCAAAACTACTCTATTGAAAGGAAGGTTCAACTATGCGAGTAGAATGCACACATCACAAATTAGTTTCTGAGAATACTTCCGTCTAGTTTTTATTCGAAATTATTCCCATTACTAATGAAGGTCTCATAGCAGTCCATATATCCAGTTGCAGATTCTACAAAAAGAGTGTTTCAAAACTCTTCAATCAAAAGAAAGGTTCAACACTGTGAGTTAAATGCCCACATCACAATGAAGTTTCTGAGAATGCTTCTGTCTAGTTTTTATGTGAAGACATTCCCGTTTACAATGAAGGCCTCAAATAGGTCAAATATCCAATTGCAGATTGTACAAAAAGAGTGTTTCAATACTGCTCTACCAAAAGGATGGTTCAGCGCTTTGAGCTAAATGCACACATCACAAAGAAGTTTCTGAGAATGCTTCTGTCAAGTTTTTATGTGAAGATATTCCCTTTTCCAATGAAAGCCTCAAATTGGTCCACTTCTCCCCTTGCAGATTCTACAAAAAGACTGTTTCAAAACTGCTGTATGAAAAGTTATGTTCAATTATGTGAGTTGAATGAACGCATCACAAAGATGTTTCTGAGAATGCTTCTGTCTAGATTTATGTGAAGATATTCCCTTTTCCAGCATAGGCCTCAAATAGCTCCAAATATCCAATTGCAGATTGTACAGAAAGGGTGTTTCAAAACAGCTCTATCAAAAGGAAGGTTCAACTGTGTGAGTTGAATGCATTCATCACAAAGAAGTTTCTGAGAATGCTTCTGTCCAGTTTTTATGTGAAGATATTTCCTTTTTCAGCAAAGGCCTCAAAGTGTTCCAAATATCTACCTGCAGATTCTACAAAAAGAGTTTTTCAAAACTGCCTTATCAAAAATAAAGTTCAACTCTGTGAGCTGAATGCACTCATCACAAAGAAGTTTCTGAGAATGCTTCTGTCTACTTTTAATGTGAAGGTATTGCCTTTTTCACCATTGGCCTCAATGCACTCCAAATACCCACTTGCAGACTCTACAAAAAGAGTGTTTCAAAGCTGTCCTATCAAAAGGAAGGTTCAACACTGTGAGTTGAATGCACCCATCACAAAGTAGTTTCTGATAATGCTTCTGTCTAGTTTTTATGTGATGAGATTTCCTTTTCCAGCATAGGTCTGAAAGCGCTCCAAATATCCACCTGTAGATTCCCCAAAAGGGTTTTTTTAAAACTGTTCGATCAAAAGGGAAAGTTCAAATCTGTGAGTTGAATGCACTCTTCACAGAAAGTTTCTGAGAATGCTTCTGTCTAGTTATTTTGTGAACGTATTTCCTATTCCAGCATAGGCCTCAAAACTCTCCAAATATCCACTTGCAGATTCTACTAAGAGAGTGTTTCAAATCTGTTCTACCGAAAAGAAGGTTCAACACCGTGAGTTGAATGCTCTCATCACAAAGAAGTTTCTGAGAACGTTTCTGTATTGTTTGTATGTGAAGATATTTCTATTTCCATCATAGGCCTCAAATCGCTCCAAATATCCAATTGCAGATTGTACAGAAAGGGTGTTTCAAAACAGCTCTATCAAAAGGAATGTTCAACTCTGTAAGTTGAATGTAGACATCACAAAGAAGTTTCTGAGAATGCTTCTGTCTGCTTATCATGTGAAGATATTTCGCTTTCAGGCATAGGCCTCAAATCACTCAAATCACTTGCAGATGCTACAAAAAGAGTGTTTCAAAACTATTCTGTCAAAAGGAAGTTTCAAGTCTGTGAGTTGAATTTATGAGGCACAGAGAAGTTTCTGAGAATGCTTCTGTCTAGTTTTATGTGAAGATATTCCCTTTTCCAGCATTGGCGTCACATCGCTCCAAATATCCACTTGCAGATTCTACAAAAAGGGTGTTTCAAAACTGCTCTATCAAAAGGAAGGTTCAACACTGCGATTTGAATGCACACATCACAAATAAATTTCTGAGAATGCTTCTGTCTTGTTTTTATGTGAAGATATTTCGTTTCCCTGCATAGGCCTCAATGCGCTCCACATATACCCTTGCAAATACTACAAAAAGAGTGTCTCAAAACTGCTCTATGAAAAGGAAGGTTCACATCTGTGAATTGAATGCACACATAAGAAAGACGTTTCTGAGAATGCTTCAATCTAGTTTTTATGTGAATTTATTTCCTTTTCCAGTATAGGCCTCAAAGCACTCCAAATATCCACTTGAAGATTCAACAAAAAGAGTGTTTCAAAACTCTTCTATCAAAAGAAAGGTTCAACTTTGTAAGTTGAATGCACTCATCAAAAAGAAGTTTCTGAGAATGCTTCAGACTTGTTTGTATGTGAAGATATTTCTATTGCCATCATAAGCCTCAAATCGCTCCAAATATCCAATAGTAGATTGTACAGAAAGGGTGTTTCAAAACAGCTCTATCAAAAGGAAGGTTCACGTCTGTGAGTTGAATGCACACATAAGAAAGACGTTTCTGAGAATGCTTCAATCTAGTTTTTATGTGAATTTATTTCCTTTTCCAGTATAAGCCTCAAAGGGCTCCAAATATCCACTTGCAGATTCCACAAAAAGAGTGTTTCAAAACTCTTCTATCAAAAGGAAGGTTCAACATTGTGAGTTGAATGCACTCATCAAAAAGAAGTTTCTGAGAATGCTTCTGTCTGGTTTTTATGTGAAGATATTTCCTTTTCCGGCATAGGCTTCAAAGCGCTCCAAATATCCACTTGCAGATTCTACAAAAAGAATGCTACAAAACTGTTCTATCAAAAGGAAGGTTCACATCCGTGAGTTGAATGCTCTTATCACAAACAAGTTTCTGAGAATGCTTCTGTTTATTTTTTATGTGAAGATATTTCCTTTTCCAGCATAGGCATCAAAGCGCTCCAAGTATCCATTTCCACAATCTACAAAGAGAGAGTTTCAAAACTGTTCTATCAAAACGAGGTTCAACACTATCAGTTGAATGCACTCATCACAGAGAAGTTGCTGAGAATGCTTCTGTCTAATTTATAAGTGAAGATATTTCCTTTTCCATCATAGGCCTGAAATCGCTCCAAATATCCACTTGCAGATCCTACAAAAATAGTGTTTCAAAACTGTTCTATCAACAGGAAGGTTCAACTGTGTGAGTTGAATGCACTCACCACTAAGAAGTCTCTGAGTATTCTTCTGTCTAGTTTTTATGTGAAGATATTTCCTTTTCCAGCACAGCACTCAACCGACCCAAATATCAAATTGAAGATACTACAAAAAGAGTGTTTCAAACTGAACTATCAAAAGGAATGTTCAAGACTGTGAGTTGAATTCATAAAGCACAGGGAAGTTTCTGACAATGCTTCTGTCTAATTATGATGGGAAAATATCTCCTTATACAGCATAGGCCTCAAGCGCTCCAAATATCCACTTGCCGATACTACAGAATGGGTGTTTCAAAACTGCTGTATCAAAAGGAAGGTTCCACATGGTGAGTTGAATGCATACATCACAAAGATGTTTCTGAGAATGCTTCTGTCTACTTTTCATGTGAAGATATTTCCTTTTCCAGCATAGGCCTTCAATTATTGCAAATATCCACTTGCAGATTCTACAAAAGAGTGTTCCAAAACTGCTCAATCAAAAGATGGTTCAAGTCTTTGAGTTGAATGCACTCATCACACAGAAGTTTCTGAAATTGCTTCTGTCTAGTTTTTCTGTGAAGATATTTCCTTTTCCAGCATAGCACTCAAGGCTCCCCAAATATCAACTGGCAGACACTACAAAAAGAGTGTTTCAAACCTGAGCTATCAAAAGGAATGTTCAAGTCTGTGAGTTGAATTCATAAAGCACAGGGAAGTTTCTGATAATGCTCTGGTCTAATTTTTATGTGAAGATATTTCCTTTTCCAGCATAGCCCTCAAGCGCTCCAAATATCCACTTGCAGATTCTACAGAAAGGGTGTTTCAAAACTTCTCTATCAAAAGAAAGGTTCAACTCTGATAGTTGAATGCATACATCACAACGAAGTTTCTAAGAACGCTTCTGTCTACTTTTTATGTGGATATATTTCCTTTTCCAGCATAGGCCTCAAATTGCTCCAAACATCCACTTGCAGATTCCACAAAAAAGTGTTTCAAAATTGCTCTATCAAAAGAAGGTTCAAGTCTTTGAGTTGAATGCACTCATCACAAAGAATTTTCTGAGATTGTTTCTGTCTATTTTTTATGTGAAGATATTTCCTTTTCCAGCATAGGCCTCAAAGCCCTCAAAACATCCACTTGCAGATACTATAAAAAGAATGTTTCAGAACTATTCTATCAAAAGGAAGGTTCAATTCTGTGAGTTGAATGCATTCATCACAAAGAAGTTTCTGAGAGTACTTCTGTCTAGTTTTTATGTGAAGATATTTCCTTTTCCAGTGTAGGCCTCATAGTGCTACAAATATCCACTTGCTGCTTCTACAAAAGGAGTGTTCCAAAACTGCTCTATCAAAAGGAAGGTTCAAGTCTGTGAGTTGAAGGCACTCATCACGGATATTCCCTTTTCCATCGTAGGCCTCAAAGCCCTCCAAATATCCACTTGCTGATTCCATAAAAAGAGTGTTTCAAAAGTGTTCTGTCAAATGGAAGTTTCAACTCTGTGATTTGAATGCACTCATCACCAAGAAGTTTCTGAGAATGCTTCTGTCTAGTTTCTATGTGACGATATTTTCTTTTTCAGCATAGAACACAAAGCTGTCCAAATATCCACTTGCAGATTCTACAATAACAGTATTTCAAAACTGCTCTATCAAAAGGAAGGTTCAAGTCTGTGAGTTAAATGCATAAATCACAGGGAAGTTTCTGTGAATGCTTCTTTAATATTTTTATGTGAAGATTTTCCCTTTTCCAGCATAGTCCTGAAATATCTCCAAATATCCACTGGCAGATTCTACAAAAAGTGTGTTTCAAAACTGCTCTATCAAAACGAATGTTCAACTCTGTGAGTTGAATGCACACATTACAAAGAAGTTTCTGAGAATGCTTCTGTCTAGTTTTTATGTGAGGATATTTCCTTTTACAGCATGGGTCTCAAAGGACTCCAAATATCCCCTTGAAGATTCTACAAAGAGAGTTTTTCAAAACTCTTCTATCAAAAGGAAGGTTCATCTCTGTGAGTTCAATGCACTGATCACAGAGAAGTTTCTGAGAATACTGCTGTCTAGTTTTTATTTGAAGATATTTCCCTCTCCAGCATAGGCCTCAAAGCGCTCCAAATATCCACTTGCAGATTCTACAAAAAGTGTCTTACAAAACTGCTCTATGAAAAGGAAGGTTCAAGTCTGTGAGTTGAATGCACTCATAACAAAGAAGTTTCTGAGAATGCTTCTGTCTAGTTTTTATATGAAGATATTTCCTTTTCCATCATAGGCCTCAATGCACCCAAATATCCACTTGCAGATTCTACACAGGGAGTGTTTCAAAACTGCTCTATGAAAAGAAAGGTTCAACTCTGCCAGTTCAATACACGCATCACAAAGTACTGTCTGAGAATGCTTTTGTCAATTTTTTATGTGAAGATATTTCCCTTTCCAGCATAGGCCTCAAAGCGCTCCAAATATTCAATTGCAGATTCCACAAAGGAGTGTTTCAAAACGGCTCTATCAAAAGGAAAGTTCAAGTCTGTCAGTTGAATGCACTCATCATGAAGAAGTTTATGAGAACGCTTCAGCTTAATTTGTATGTGAAGACATTACCATTTCCAGCATGGGCCACAAAACGATCCAAATATCCACTTGCAGATACTACAAAACGAGGGTTTCAAAACTGCTCTATCAAAAGGAAGGCTCAAGTCTGTGAGTTGAATGCACTCATCTCAAAGAACTTTCTGAGAATGCTTCTGCTTAGCTGTTATGTGAAGATGTTTCCTTTTCCTGCATAGGCCTCTAAGCGCTCCAAATATCCACTTGCAGATTGTACAAAAAGAGCGTTTCAAAACTGTTCTATAAAAGGGAAAGTTCAACTCTGTGAGTTCAATGTTGTCATCAAGGAGAAATTTCTGAGAATGCTTCTGTCTAGTTTTTATATGAAGATATTTCCTTTTCCATCATAGGCCTCAAAATGCTCCAAATATGCACTTGCAGATTCTACAAAAAGAGTGTTTCAAAACTGTTCTATCAAAAGTAATGTTCAACTCTGTGAGATGAATGCACTCATCATAAAGAAGTTTCTGAGAATGTTTCTGTCTAGTTTTTATGTGAAGATATTTCCTTTTCCAGCATAGGCCTCAAATCGCTCCAAATATCCACATGCAGATTCTACAATAAGAGTTTTTTGAAACTGCTCTATCAAAACGAAGGTTCAAATATGTGAGTTAAATGCCTAAAGCAAAGTGAAATTTTTGAGAATGCTTCTGTCTACATTTTATGTGAAGATATTCCCTTTTCCAGCATAGGCCAGAAAGTGCTCCAAATATCCACTTGCAGATTCTACAAAAAGTGTGTTTCAAAACTGCTCTATCAAAGGAAACTTCAAGTCTGTGAGTTGAATTCATAAAGCACAGGAAAGTTTCTTAGAATGCTTCTGTCTAGCTTTTATGTGAAGATATTCCCTTTTCCAGCAAAGGCCAGAAAATGCTCCAAATATCCACTTGCAGATTCTATAAAAAGTGTGTTTCAAAACTACTCAATCAAAAGGAAAGTTCAAGTCTGTGAGTTGAATTCATAAAGCACAGGGAAATTTCTTAGCATGCTTCTGTCAAGTTTTTATGTGAAGATATTTCCTTTTCCATCATAGGCCTCAAAGCGATCCAAATATCCCCTTTCAGATTCTACAAAAAGGGTGTTTCAAAACTTCTCTACCTAAAGGAAGGTTCAATTCTGTGAGTTGAGTGCACACATCACAAAGAAGTTTCTGAGAATGCTTCTGTCTAGTTTTTATGTGAAGACACTTCCTTTTCCAGCATAGGCCTCAAAGTGCTCCAAATATCCAATTGCAGATTCCACAAAAGAGTGTTTCAAAACGACGCTATCAAAAGGAAAGTTCAAGTCTGTCAGTTGAATGCACTCATCATGAAGAAGTTTCTGAGAATGCTTCAGGTCAATTTTTATGTGAAGATATTACCTTTTCCAGCATAGACTTCAAAGCGGTCCAAATATCCACTTGCAGTTTCTTCAGTAAGAGTGTTTCAAATCTGCTCTATCAAAGGGAAGGTTCAAGTCTGTGAGATAAATGCACAATGCACAGGAAGTTTCTGATAATGCTTCTGTCTTGATTTTATGTGAGGATATTCCGAGTGTTTCAAAACTGCTCTATCAAAAGGAAGGTTCAAGTCTGTGAGTTGAATTCGTAAAGCACAGGGTAGTTTCTGAGAATGTTTCTATCTAGTTCTTATGTGAAGATATTTCCTTTTCCAACATAGGCCTCAAAGCTCTCCAAATATCCACTTGCAGATCCCATAAAAAGGGTGTTTCAAAACTGCTCTATCAAAAGGAAGGTTCAACACTGTTAGTTGAATGTGCACATCACAAAGAAGTTTCTGAGAATGCTTCTGTCTAGTTTTTATGTGAAAATATTTCCTTTTCCAGCATAGTCCCCAAAGCTCTCCAAATATACACTTGCAGATTCTACAAAGAGAATGTTTCAAAACTGTTCTCTCAAAAGGAAGGTTCAACTCTGTGAGTTGAATGCACTCATTGCAGAAAATTTTCTGAGGATGTTTCTGTCTTGTTTTTATGTGATAATATTTCCTTTTCCAACATCAGCCTCTAAGTGCTCCACATATCCACTTGCAGATTCTACAAAAAGAGAATTTCAAAAATGCTCTATGGAAAGGAAGGTCCAAGTCTGTGAGTTTAATGCACTCATCAAAAGATGTTTCTAAGAATGCTTCTGTCTAGTTTTTATGTGAAGATATTTCCTTTTCCAGCATCGGCCTCAAAGCGCTCCAAATATCCACTTGCAGATTCTACAAGAGAGTTTTCCAAAACTGTTCTACCGAAATGAAGGTTCAACTCTGTGAGTTGAATGCACACATCACAAAGAAGTTTTGGAGAAAGCTTCTACTTAATTTTTGTAAGAAGATGTTTCCTTTTCCAGCATAGGCCTCAAAGCGCTCCAAACATGCACTTGCAGATTCTACAAAAGGAGTGTTTCAAAACTGCTCTATGAAAAGTTAGCTTCAAGTCTGTGAGTTGAATGGACCCATCACAGATACTTCCTTTTCCATCATAGACCTCAAATCACTCTCTATATCCACCTGCAGATTCTTTAAAAAGAGGGTCTCAAAACAGTTCTATTAAAAAGAGGGTTCAAATCTGTGAGTTGAAAGCACTCATAACCAAGAATTTGATGAGAGTACTTCTGTCTAGTTTTTATGTGAAGATATTTAGTTTTCCAGCATAGGCCTCAAAGCGCTCCAAATGTCCACTTGCAGACTCTACAAAAAGAGTGTTTCAAAACTGCTCTAACAAAAGGAAGGTTCAAGTCTGGGAGTTGAATGCAGTCATCACAAAGAAGTTTCTGAGAATGCTTCTGTTTATTTTTCATGTGAAGATATTTCCATTTCCAGCATAGGCCTCAGAGTGCTCCAAGTATCCACTTGCAGATTGTACAAAAACAGTGCTTCAAAACTGTTCTTTCAAAAGGAAGGTTCAGCTCTGTGAGATGAATGCACTTATCACAGAGAAGTTTCTGAGAATGCTTCTGTCTAGTTTTTATGTGAAGATATTTCCTTTTCCATCGTAGGCCCCAAAGTTCTCCAAATATCCACTTCCAGATTCTACAAAAAGAGTGTTTCAAAACTTTTCTATCAAAAGGAAGTTTCAACTCTGTGAGTTGAATGCACTCATCACAAAGAATTTTGTGAGAATGCTTCAGACTAGTCTTTATGTGAAGATATTTCCTTTTCCAGCATAGGCCTCAAAGTGCTCAAAATATCCACTTGGAGATTCTAGAAAAAGAGTGCTTCAAAACTGTTCTATCAAAAGGAAGGTTCAAATTTGTGAGTGAAATGCACTTATCACAAGGTAGTTTCTGAGAATTCTTCTGACTATTTTTAATGTGAAGATGTTTCCATTTCCAGCATAGGCCTCAAAGCGCTCCAAATATCCACTTGCAGATTCTACAAAAAGAGTGTTTCAAAACTGCTCTATCAAAAGGAAGGTTCAAGTCTGTGAGTTGAATGCACTCATCACAAAGGAGTTTCGGAGAATGCTTCTGTCTGTTTTTTATGTGAAGATATATCCTTTTAAAGAGTAAACCTGAAAGCGCTCCAAATATCCACTTGCAGATTCTACAAAGAGAGTGTTTCAAATCTGTTATATCAAAAGGAAGGTTCAACTCTGTGAGTTGAATGCACTCATCACAGAGAAGTTTCTGAGAATGCTTCTGTCTGGTTTTTATGTGAAGATATTACCATTTGCATCGTAGGTCTCAATGCACTCCAAATATTCATTTGCAGATTCTGCAAAAATAGTGTATCAAAACTGTTCTATCAAAGGCAAGGTTCAACTCCGTGAGTTGAATGCATGCATCACAAAGAAGTTTCTGAGAATGCTTCTGTCTAGTTTTTATGTGAAGATACTTACTTTTCCAGCCTAGGCCTCAAAGCGCTCCAAATATTCACTTGCAGATGCTACAAAAAGAGTGTTTCAAAACTGCTCTATGAAAAGGACGGTTCAAATCTGTTAGTTGAATGCACTCATCATAAAGAAGTTTCTGAGAATGCTTCTGCTTAGTTTTTATGTGAAGATATTTCCCTTTCCAGCATAGGCCTCAAAGCACTCCAAATATCCACTTGCAGATTGTTCAAAAGAGTGTTTCAAAACCGTTCTGTCAAAAGGAAGGTTCAACTGTATGAGTTGAATGCAGTCATCACAGAGAAGTTTCTGAGAATTCTTCTGTCTAGTTTTTATGAGAAGGTATTTCGTTTTCCATCATAAGCCCCAAAGTTTTCCAAATATCCACTTGCAGATTCTACAAAAAGAGTGTTTCAAAACTCCTCTAACAAAAGAAAGGTTCAAACCTGTGAGTTGAATGAACACATCCCAAAGTAGTTTCTGAGAATGCTTCCATCTAGTTTTTATGTGAAGTTATTTCCTTTTCCAGCACAGACCTCAAAGCGCTCCAATATCAACTTGCAGATTGTACAGAAAGAGTGTTTCAAAACTGTTCTATCAAAGGAAGGTTGAATTCTGTGAGTTCAATGCACACATCACAAAAAGTTTCTGAGAATGCTTCTGTCTAGTGTTTATGTGAAGATATTTCCTTTTGCAGGATAGGCCTAACAGCGCTGCAAATATTTACTTACAGATTCTACAAAAAGAGTGTTTCAAAACTGTTCTATCAAAAGGAAGGTGCAACTCTTTGAGTTGAATGAACTCATCACAAAGAAGTTTCTGAAAATCCTTTTGTCTATTTTTTATGTGAAGATATTTCCTTTTCCAGCATAGGCCTCAAAGCCCTCCAAATATCCACTTGCAGATTCTACAAAAAGAGTGTTTGAAAACTGCTCTATCAAAAGGATGGTTTAAACCTGTGATTGAATTCACTCATCACAAAGAAGTTTCTTAGAATGCTTCCATTAATTTTTTGTGTGAAGATATTTCCGTTTCCAGAATAGGCCTCAAAGTGCTCCAAATATCCACTTGCAGATCCTACAAAAAGAGTGTTTCAAAACTGCTCTATTAAAAGGAAAGTTCAAGTCTGTAAGTTGAATGCGTAAAGCACAGTGAAGTTTCTGAGAATGATTCTCTGTAGTTTTTATGTGAAGATATTTCCTTTTCCAGCATAGGCCTCAAAGTGCTCCAAATATTCAGTTGCAGATTCCAGAAAAATGGTGTTTCAAAACTGCTATATCAAACGGAAGGTTCAACTACATTAGTTGAATGCACTCATCACAAAGATGTTTCTGAGAATGCTTCTGTCTAGTTTTTAAGTGAAAATGTTTCCTTTTCCAGCATAGGCCGGAAAGTGCTCCAAGTATCCACTTGCAGATTTTAAAAAAGGTTGTTTCAAAACTGCTCTATCAAAAGGAAGTTTAAACTCTGTGAGTTGAATGCACTCATCTCAAAGAAGTTTCTGAGAATGCTTCTGTCTAGTTTTTATGTGAAGATATTTACTTTTCCAGTATAGGCCTCAAAGCGCTCCAAATATCCACTTGCAGATTCTACAAAAGGGTGTTTCCAAACTGCACTATCAAAAGTATGGTTCAACTCTGTGAGTTGAATGCACACATCACAAAGAAGTTTCTGAGAATGCTTCTGTTTAGTTTTTATGTGAATATATTTCCTTTTCCAGCACAGGCCTCAAATTGCTCCAAATATCCACTTGCAGATTCTACAAAAATGGTGTTCCAAAGCTGCTCAATCAAAAGGAAGGTTCAATCTGTGAGTTGAATACAATCATTACAGAGAAGTTCCTTGGAAATCTTCTTTCTAGTTTTTATGTGAAGATATTTCCTTTTCCATCATAGGCCTTAAAGCGCTCCAAATATCCACATGCAGATTATACAAAAAGAGTGTTTCAAAACACTTCTATGAAAAGGAAGGTTCAACTGTGTGAGTTGAATGCACTCATCACTAAGAAGTCTCTGAGAATGCTTCTGTCTAGTTTTTGTGTGAAGATATTTTCTTTTCTAGCATAGGCTGCAAAGCCCTCCAAATATAAATTGCTGATCCTACAAAAAGTGTGTTTCAAATCTCTTCTTTCAATAGGAAAGTTCAACTCTGTGAGTTGAATGCACTCATCACAGAGAACTTTCTGAGAATGCATCTGTCTAGTTTTTATGTGACGATCTTTCTTTTTCCTTCATAGGTCTCAAAGCGTTCCTAATATAAACTTACAGATTGAACAAAAACACTTTTTCAAAACTATCCTATCATAAAGAAGATTCAACTCTGCGAGTTGAATGCACTCATCACAAAGCAGTTTCTGAGAATATTTCTGTCTAATTTTTGTGTGAGGATATTTCCTTTTCCTGCATAGGCCCCAAAGCACTCCAAGTATCCACTTGCAGATTCTACAAAGAGAGTGTTTCCAAAGTATTCTATCAAAAGGAAGTTTCAACTCTGTCAGTTTAATGCACTCTTTCTGAGAATGCTTCTGTCTAGTTTTTATGTGAAGATATTTCCTTTTCCCTCATAGACCTCAAAGCGCTCCAAATATCCACTAGCAGATTGTACGAAAAGGGTGTTTCAAAACTGCTCTATCAAAAGGAAGGTTCAATTCTGTGAGTTGAATGCACACATCACAAAGAAGTTTCTGATAACGCTTCTATCTATTTTTTATGTGAAGATATTTCCTTTTCCAGCATTGACCTCAAAGTGCTCCAAATATCCACTTGCAGATTCTACAAAAAGGGTGGTTCAAAACTGCTCTATCAAAAGTAAGCTTCAACTCTGTGAATGAATGCACACATCACAATGAAGTTTCTGAGAATGCTTCTGTTTAGTTTTTATGTGAAGATATTTCCTTTTCCAGCTTAGCCCTCAAAGCATTCAATCTATCCACTTGCAGAATCTACTAAAAGTGTGTTCAAAACTGCTGATTCAAAAGCAAGGTTCAACTCTGTGAGTTGAATGTGCACATCACAAAGAAGTTTCTGAAAATGCTTCTGTCTAGTTTTTATGAGAAAATATTTTCTTTTATAGCATAGGCCTCATAGCGCTCCAAATATCCACCTTCAGATTCTACCAAAAGAGTTTTTCAAAACTACTCTATCAAAAGGAAAGTTCAAATCTGTGAGTTGAATGCACTCATCACAAGGATGTTTCTGAGAATTCTTCTGTATAACTTTTATGTGAAGACATTTCATTTTCCAGCATAGGCCTCATAGCGCTCCAAATATCCACTTGCAGATTCTACAAAAAGAGTGTTTCAAAACTTTTCTATCAAAAGAAAATTTCAACTGAGGGATTTCAATGCACTCATCACAGAGAAGTTTATGAGAATTCTTCTGTCTAGTTTTTATGTGAAGATATTTCCTTTTCCATTATAGGTCTCAAAGCACTCCAAATATCCACTTGCAGATTCTACAAAAGGAGTGGTTCAAAGCCGTTCTATCAAAAGGAAGGTTCAACTCTGTGAGTTGAATGCACTCATCTAAAAGAAGTTTCCGATAGAGCTTCTGTCTTGTTTTTATGTGAAGATATTTCCTATTCCAGCATAGGCTTGAAAGTGCTCCAAATATCGACTTGCAGATTCTACAAAAAGAGTGTTTCAAATCTGCTCTATCAAAAGGCAGGTTCAAGCCTGTAAGATGAATGCACACATCTCAAAGAAGTGTCTGAGAATGCTTCAATCTAGTTTTTATGTGAAGTTGTTTCCTTTTCCAGCAAAGGCCTCAAAGCACTCCAAATAATAACATGGAGATTCTACAAAAAGAATGTTTCAAAAGTGTTCTATCAAAAGGAAGGTTCAACTCCGTGAGTTGAATGTGCACATCACAAAGAAATTTCTCAGAATGTTTCTGTCTAGTCTTTATATGAAGATATTTCCTTTTGCAGCATAGGCCTCAAAAAGCTGCAAATATCCACGTGCATATTCTATAAAAAGAGTGTTTCAAAATTGTTGCATGAAAAGAAAAGTACAACTCTGTAAGTTGAATGCACTCATCACAGAGAAGATTCTGAAAATGCTTCTGTCTAGTTTTTATGTGAAGATATTTCCTTTTCAATCATAAGCCTCAAATTGCTCCAAATATCCACTTGAAGATTCTAAAAAAAGAGTGTTTCAAATTTCCTCTATCAAAAGGATGGTTCAAGTCTGTCAGTTGAATTCAGTCATCACAAAGAAGTTTCTTAGAATGCTTCCATTGAGTTTTTATGTGAAGATATTTTCTTTTGTATCATAGGCCTCAAAGCGCTCCAAATATCCACGTGTAGATTCTACAAACAGAGTGTTTCAAAACTGCTGCATCAAAAGGAAAGTTCAAGTCTGTGAGTTGAATGCATAAAGCAGAGGGAAGTTTCTGAGAATGCTTCTCTCTAGTTTTTATGTGAAGATATTTCCTTTTCCAGCATAGGCCTCAAAGCACTCCAAATATCCACTTGCAGATTCCACAAAAATGGTGTTTCAAAACTGCTATATCAAATGGAAAGTTCAACTCCATTAGTTGAATGCACTCATCACATAGAATTTTCTGAGAATGCTTCCGTCTAGTTTTTATGTCATGATATTTCCTTTTCCAGCATAGGCCTCAAAGCGCTCCAAATATCCACTTGCAGATACTACAAAAAGGGTGTTTCGAAACTGCTCTATCAAAAGTAAGGTTCAAACCTGTGAGTTGAACGCACACATCACAAAGAAGTTTCTTAGAATACTTCTGTATAGTTTTTATGTGAAGATATTTCCTTTTCCAGCATAGGCCTCAAAACATTCCAAATATCCACTTGCAGATTCTACAAAAAGTGTGTTTCAAAACTGCTGTTTCAACACGAAGTTTCAACTCTGTGAGTTGAATGCACACATCACAAAGAAGTTTCTGAGAATGCTTCTGTCTACTTTTTATGTGAAGATATTTCCTTTTCTTGCACAGGCCTCATAGCACTCCAAATATCCACTTTCAGATTCTGCCAAAAGAGTGTTTCAAAACTGCTCTATTAAAAGAAAGTTCAAGTCTGTGAGTTAAGCGCATTCATCATAAAGATGTTTCTGCGAATTCTTCCGTCTAGTTTTTTGTGAACAGATTTCCTTTTCCAGCTTAGATCTCAAAGCGCTCAAAATATCCACTTGCAGATCCTACAAAAAGAGAGTTTCAAAACTGTTATATCAAAAGAAAGGTTCAACTAAGGGAGTTCAATGCACTCATCACAGAGAAGTTTCTGAGAATACTGCTGTCTAGTTTTTATGTGAAGATATTTCCTTTTCCAGAATAGGCCTCAAAGCGCTCCAAATATCCACTTGCAGATTCTACAAAAAGAGTGTTTCAAAACTGCTCTATCAAAAGAAACGCTCACCTCTGTGAATTTAATGTGCTCATCACAAAGAAGTTTCTGAGGATTCTTCTGTCTAGTTTTTATGTAAAGATATTTCCGTTTCCAGCATAGGCCTCAAAGTCCTCCAAATATTCACTTGCAGATTCTACAAAAAGAGGGTTTCAAAACTGCTCTATCAAAAGGAAGGCTCAAATTGGTGAGTTGAATGTGCTCATCACAAAGAAGTTTCTGAGAATGCTACTGTCTAGTTTTAATGTGAAGATATTTCCTTTTCCAGCATAGGCCTCAAAGTGCTCCAAATATGCACTTGCAGATTATTGAAACAGAGTGTTTCAGCAGTGTCCTATCAAAACGAGGGTTCAACTCTGAGAGTTGAATGGACTCATCGCATAGAAGTTTCCCAGAATCCTTCTGTTTAGTTTTTATGTGAAGATGTTTCCATTTCCAGCATAGGCCTCAAAGAGCTCCAAATATCCACTTGCAGATTTTACAGAAAGGGTGTTTCAAAGCTGCTCTATGAAAAGGAATTTTAAACTCTGTGAGTTGAATGCACTCATCACAAAGAAGTTACTCATAATGCTTCTGTCTAGTTTTTATTTGAAGGTATTTAATTTTCCAGTATAGGCCTCCAAGCGCTTCAAATATCCACTAGCAGATACTACAAAAAGGGTGTTTCAAAACTGCTCTATCAAAAGTATGGTTCACCTCTGTGAGTTGAATGCACATATAACAAAGAAGTTTCTGAAATGCTTCTGTTTTGTTTTCATGAGAAAATATTTCCTTTTCCATCATAGGTCTCAAACCGCTCCAAATATCCTCCTGCAGATTCTACAAAAAGTGTGTTTGAAAACTGTTCTATCAAAAGGAAAGCTCAACTCTGTGGGTTGAAAGCACTCATCACAGAGAACTTTCTGAGAATGCATCTGTCTATTTTTTATGAGAAGATATTTACTTTTCGAGCATAGGCCTCAAAGCATTCCAAATATCCACTTGCAAATTCTACTAAAAGTGTGTTTCAAAACTGCTGTTTCAAAAGTAAGGTTCAACACTGTGAGTTGAATGCACACATCCCAAAGAATTTTCTGAGAATGCCTCTGTCTAGTTTTTATGTGAAGATATTCAATTTTCTAGCATAAGCCTCATAGCACTCCAAATATCCACTTTCAGATTCCACTAAAAGAGTATTTCAAACTGCTCTATTGAAAGGAAAGTTCAATTCCGTGATTTGAATGCACTCATCACCAAGATGTTTTTGAGAATTCTTCTGTCTAGTTTTTATGTGAAGATATTTCCTTTTCTAGGGTAGGCCTCAAAGTGCTCCAAAAATCCACTTGCAGATTCTACAAAAAGAGTGTTTCAAAACTGTCCTATCAAAAGAAAGTTTCAACTCAGTGGGTTCAATGCAATCATCACAAAGAAGGTTCTGAGAATGCTTCTGTCTAGTTTTTATGTGAAGATATTTCCTTTTTCAGCATAAGCCTCAAAGGGCTACAAATATCCACTTGCAGTTTCTACAAAAAGGGTGTTTCAACACTGCTCTGTCAAAAGGAATGGTCGATTCTGTGAGTTGAATGCTCACATTACAAAGAAGTTTCTGAGAATGCTTCAATCTAGTTTTTATGTGAAGTTATTTCCTTTTCCAGGATAGACCTCAAAGCGCTCAAAATATCCAACTGTAGATTCTACAAAAAGAGTGTTTCAAACCTGCGCTATCAAAGGGAAGGTTCAACTCTTTGATTTGAATGCATAAAGCATGGGGAAGTTTCTCAGAATGCTTCTGTCAAGTTCTTATGTGAAGATATTCCTTTTTCCAGTGTAGGCCTCAAAGCACTCCAAATATCCACCTGCAGATTTTACAAAAAGTGTGCTTCAAAACCGATTTATCAAAACGAAGGTTCAAATCCGTGAGTTGAATGCACTCATCACTAAGAAGTTTCTGAGAATGCTTCAGTCCAGTTTTTATGTGAAGATATTTTCTTTTCCAGCCTAGGCCTCAAAGCGCTCAAAATATCCACTTGCTGATTCTGAAAAAAGGGTGTTTCAAAACTGCTCCATAAAAAATACTGTTCAACACTGTGAATTGAATGCACACATCACAAAGAATTTTCTGAGAATCCTTTGCTTTAGTTTTTATGTGAAGGTATTCCCTTTTCTATAATAGGCCTCAAGGAGCTCCAAATATTCACTTGCAGATTCTACAAAAAGGGTGCTTCAAAACTGCCCTATCAAAAGGAAGATTCAACTCTTTGACTTCAATGCACTCATCACAGAGAAGTTTCTGAGCATGGTTCTGTCTAGTTTTTATGTGAAGACATTTTCTTTTCCATCATAGGCCTCAAAGCTCTCCAAATATCCACTTGCAGCTTCTACAAAAAGAGTGTTTCAAAACTGTTCTATGAAAAGGAAGGTTCAACTGCATTAGATGAATGTACTCATCACAAAGAAGTTTCTCAGAATACTTCTCTGTAGTTTTAATGTGAAGATATTTCCTTTTCCAGCAGAGGCCTCAAAGCGCTACAAATATCCACTTGCAGATTCTACAAAAAGGATGTTCCAAAACTGCTCTATCAAAAGTCATGTTCAACTCTGTGAGTTGAGTGCACACATCACAAAGAAGTTCCTGAGAATGCATCTGTTTAGTTTTTATGTGAAGATATTTCCTTTTCCATAAAAGGCCTCAAAGCGCTCCCAATATCCACTTGCAGATTCTACTAAATGTGTGTTTCAGACTGCTGTTTCAAAAGAAAGGTTCAACACTGTGAGTTGAATGCACACATCACAAAGAAGTTTCTGCGAATGATTCTGTCCAGTTTTTATGTGAAGATATTTCCTTTTCCAACAAAGGCCTCATAGTGCTCCAAATATCCACTTTCAGATTCTACCAAAAGAGTGTTTCAAAACTGTTCTATCAGAGAGAAGGTTCAAGTCTGTGAGTTGAATGCACTCATCACAAAAAAGCTTCTTAGAATGCTTCTGCTCATGTTTTATGGGAAGATAATTCCTTTTCCAGCACAGGTCTCAAAGTGCTCCAGATAATCTCTTGCAGATTCTACCACTAGATTGTTTCAAAACTGTTCTATCTAAAGGAATGTTGAACTCTGTGAGTTAAAAGCAATCATCACAGAGAAGTGTATGAGAATGCTTCCGACTAGTTTTTATGTGAAGATATTTCCTTTTCCAGCACAGGCCTCAAAGCGCTCCAAATATCCAATTGCAGATTCTACAAAAAGTGTATTTAAAATCTGCTCTTTCAAAAGGAAGTTTCGGGTCTGTGAGTTGACTGCATAAAACCCAGGGAAGTTTCGGAGAATGCTTCTATCTAGTTTTTATGTGAAGATATCCCCTTTTTCACCATAGGCCTCAAATCGCTCTAAATATCCACTTGCAGAGTCTACAAAAAGGGTGTTTCAAAACTTCCCTGTCAAAAGGAAGGTTCAAACCTGTGAGTTGAATGCATAAGGCACAAGGAAATCTCTGAGAATGCTTCTGTCTAGTTCTTATGTTCAGATATTCCCTTTTTGAAGCATAGGCCTCAAATTGCTCCAAATATCCACTTGCAAATTCTACAAACAGAGTGTTTCAAAACTGTTCTATCCAAAGGAAAGTTCAACCCTGTGAGTTGAATGCACTCGTCACAAAGAAATTTCTGAGAATGCTTCTGTCTAGTTTTTATGTGAAGATATTCCCTTTTCCAGCATAGGCCTCAAATTGCTCCAAATATCCACTTGTAGATTCTATAAAAAGAGTGTTTCAAAACTGCTCTATCAAAAGGAATGTTCAAGTCTCCGAGTTGAATGCACTCATCACAAAAATGTTGCTGAGAATGATTCTGCTTAGTTTTTATGGGAAGATATTCCCTTTTCCATCATAGGCCTCAAAGCGCTCCAAATAATCTATTGTAGATTCTACAAAGAGAGTGATCCAAAACTGTTCTACCAAAAGGAAGGTTGAATTCTGTGAGTTGAATGCACTCATCACAGAGAAGTGTCTGAGAATGCTTCTGTCTAATTTTTATGTGAAGATATTTCCTTTTCCAGCATAGGTCTCAAAGCACTCCAAATATCCACTTGCAGATTCTACAAAAAGAATGTTTCAAAACTGTTCTATCAAAAGGAAAGTTCAACTCTGTAAGCTGAATGCATTCATCACAAAGAAGTTTCGGAGAATGCTTTTGTCTAGTTTTTATGTGAGGATATATCCTTTCCCAGCATAGGCCTCAAAGCGCTCCAAATACCCACTTGCAATTTCTACAAAAAGAGTTTTTCAAATCTGCTCTTTCAAAAGGAAGGTTCAAGTCTGTGAGTTGAATGCATAAAGCACACTGAAGTTTCTGAGAATGCTTCCACCTAATTTTTATGTGAAGATATTCCCTTTTACACCACAGGCCTCAAATCGTTCCAAATATCCACTTGCAGATTCTACAAAAGGGTGTTTCAAAACTGCTCTATCAATAGGAAGTTTCTAGTCTGTTAGATGAATGCACACATCACAAAGAAGTTTCACAGAATGCTTCTGTCTAGGTTTTATGTGAAGATATTTCCTTTTCCAGATTAGGCCTCAAAGCACACCAAATATCCACTTGCAAATTCTTCAAAAGGAGTGTTTCAAAACTGCTCTATCAAAAAGAAAGTTCAAGTCTGTGAGTACAATGCACTCATCATAGAGATGTTTCTGAGAATGCTTCTGTATAGTTTTTATGTGAAGATATTTCCTTTTACAGCGTAGGCCTCATAGCGCTCCAAATATCCACTTGCAGATTCTACAAAAAGAGTGTCTCAAAACTGCTATATCGAAAGAAAGGTTTAAGTCTCTGAGTTGAATGCACTCATCACTAAGAACTTTGTGAGTATCCTTCTGCTTAGTTTTTATGAGAACATATTTCCATTTCCAGCATAGGCCTCAAAGTGCACCAAGTATCCACATTCAGATTCTACAAAGAGAGTATTACAAAACTGTTCTAAAAAAAGGAAGTTTCAACTCTGTGGGTTGAATGCACTCATCACAAAGAAGTTTCTGAGAATGCTTCTGTCTAGTTTTTAGGTGAAGATATTCCCTTTTTCATCATAGGCCTCAAATCGCTCCAAATATCCAATTGCAGATTCTACAAAAAGAGTGTTTCAAAACTGCTCTATCAAAAGGAAGGTTCAAGTATGTGAGTTGAATGCATGAAGCACGGGGAAGTTTCTGGGAATGCTTCTGTCTAGTTTTTGTGTGAAGATTTCTCTTTTTGCAGCATAGGCCTCAAATCATTCCAAATACCCACTTGCAGATTCTACAAAAAGAATGTTTCAAAACTGTTTTATCAAAAGGAATGTTCAAGTCTGTGAGTTGAATGCACTCATCACACAGAAATTTCTGAGAATGCTTCTGTCTAGTTTTGATGTGAAGATATTTCCTTTTCCAGCATAGACCTCAAAGTGCTCCAAATATCCACTTGCAGATTCTACAAAACGAGTGTTCCAAAACTACTCTATCAAAAGGAAGGTTCAAGTCTGTGAGTTGAATGCCCTCATCACACAAATATTTCTGAGGATGATTCTGCTTAGTTTTTATGGGAAGATACTTTCTTTTCCAGCATGGGCCTCAATGAGTTCCAAATAATCTCTTGTAGATTCTACAAAGAGAGTGTTTCATAACTGTTCCACCAAAAGGAAGGTTGAACTCTGTGAGTTGAATGCACTCATCACAGAGAAGTTTCTGTGAATGCTTCCGTCTAGTTATTATGTGAAGATATTTCCTTTTCCAGCATAGGCCTCAAAGCGCTCCAAATATCCACTTGCAGATTCTACAAAAAGAGTGTTTCAAAACTGTTCCATCAAAGGGAAGGTTCAACTCTGTGAGGTGAATGCATTCATCGCAAAGAAGTTTCGGAAAATGCTTTTGTCTACTTTTTATGTGGGGATATTTCCTTTTCCTGTGTAGGCCTCAAAGCGCTCCAAATATCCACCTGCAGTTTCTACAAAAAAAGTGTTTCAAATCTGCTCTTTCAAAAGGAAGTTTTAAGTCTGTGAGTTGAATGCATAAGGTGCAGGGAAGTTTCTGAGAATGCTTCTATCTAGCTTTTATGCGAGGATATCCCCTTTTTCACCATAGGCCTCAAATCGCTCCAAATATCCACTTGCAGATTCTACAAAAAGGGTGTTTCAAAACTGCTCTATCAAAAGGAAGGTTCTACTCTGTTAGTTTAATACACACATCACAAAGAAGATAGGAGAATACTTCTGCCCAGTTTTTATGTGAAGATATTTCCTTTTCCAGCTTAGCCCTCAAATCGCACCAAATATAAACTTGCATATTCTACAAAAAGACTGTTTCAAAACTGCTCTATCAAAAGGAAATTTAAAGTCTGTGAGTACAAAGCACTCATCACAAAGAAGTTTCTGAGCATGCTTCTGTCTAGTATTTATATGAAGAAATTTCCTTTTCGAGCATAGGCCTCAAAGCATTCCAAATATCCACTTGCAGATTCTACAAAAAGAGTGTTTCAAAACTGTTCAATCAAAAGGTTGGTTCAACTTGTGAGTTGAACTCACTCATCACAATGAAGTTTCTGAGAATACTTCCGTCTAGGTTTTATGTGAAGATATTTCCTTTTCCATCATAAGCCACAAAGAGCTCCAAATATCCACTTGAAGATTCTACTAAAAGAGTGCTTCACAACTGTTCTATCAAAAGGAAGGTTCAACCCTGTGAGCTGAATGCCTTCATCACAAAGTAGTTTCTGAGAAGACCTCTGTCCAATTTTTATATGAAGATGTTTCCTTTTGCAGCATAGTCTTCAAAGGGCTTCAAAAATCCACTTGCAGATTCCACAAAAAGAGTGTTTCAAAACTGCGCTATCAAAAGGAAGGTTCAAATCTCTGAGTTGAAATCATAAAACATAGAGAAGTTTCTGAGAATGCTTCTGTCTAGTTTTTATGAATACATATTTCCATTTCCAGCATTGGCCTCAAAGCACCAAAAATATCCACCTGCAGATCCTACAAAAAGGGTGTTTCATAACTGCTCTTTCAAAAGCAGGGTTCAACTCTGTGAGTTGAATGCACACATCACAAAGAAGTTTCTGAGAATAATTCTGTCGAGTTTTTATGTGATGGTATTTCCTTTTCCTGCATAGGCCTCAAAGCACTCCAAATATCCACTTCCAGATTCTACAAAAAGTGTGTTTCCAAACTGTTCTATCAAAAGGAAGGTTCAAGTCTGTGGGTTGAATTCATAAATCACAGGGAAGTTTCTGAGAATGCTTCTGTCTGGTTTTTATGTGAAGATATACCCTTTTCCAGGCTAGGCCTCAAAGTGCTAAAACTATCCACTTGCATATTCTACAATATGGTGTTTCAAAACTGCTTTATCAAAAGGAAGTTTCAATTCTTGAGTTGAAGGCACACATCACAAAGATGTTTTTGAGAATGCTTCAATATAGTTTTTATGTGAAATTATTTCTTACTCCAGCATAGGCCTCAAGCGATCCAAATATCCACTTGCAGATTATACAAGAAGATTGTGTCAGAATTGTTCTATCAAAAGGAACTTTCAACCCTGTGAGTTGAATGCACTAATCACAAAGAAATTTCTGAGAATGCTTCTGTCTAGTTTTTAGGTGAAGATATTTTCTTTTCCAGCATAGGCCTCAAAGCCCTCCAAACATCCACTTGCAGATTCTACAAAAAGCGTGTTTCAAAACTAGTCTATCAAAAGGAAGGTTCAACTCTGTTGGTTGAATGTACTCATCCCACAGAAGTTTCTGAGAATGTATCTGTCTAGTTTTTGGTGAAGATATTTCCTTTTTCATCATAGGCCTCAAATCGCTCAAAATATCCACTTGCACATTATACAAAAAGAGTGGTTCAATACTGCTCTATCAAAACGAAGGTTCAAGCCTGTGATTTGAATGCATAAAGCACAGGGAAGTCTCTGAGAATGCTTCTGTCTAGTTCTTAAGTTAAGATATTCCCTTTATGCAGCACAGGCCACAAATCTCTCCAAATATCCGCTTGCAAATTCTACAGAGTGTTTCAAAACTCTTCTATCAAAAGGCAAGTTCAAACCTGTGAGTTAAATGCACTCATCACCAAGAAATTTCTGAGAATGCTTCCATCTAGTTTTTATGTGAAGATATTTCCTTTTCCAGCATAGGCCTCAAATTGCCCGAAATATCCACCTCCAGATTCTACAAAAAAAGTGTTTCAAAACTGTTCTATCAAAAGGAAGGTTCAACTCTTTGAGATGAATGCACTCATCCCAAAGTAATTTCTGAGAATGCTTCTGTCTAGTTTTTATATGAAGATATTTCCTTTTCCATCTTTGACCCCAAAGCGCTTGAAATACCCACTTGCAGAATCTACAAAAAGAGTGTTTAAAAACTGCTCTATCAAAAGGAATGTTCAAGTCTGTGAGTTGAATGCACTCATCACAAAAGTGTTTCTGAGAATGATTCTGCTTAGTTTTTTTGGGAAGATACTTCCTTTTCTAGCATAGGCCTCAATGCACTCCAAATAATCTCTTGTAGATTCCACAAAGAGAGTGATTCAAAACTGTTCTACCAAAAGGAAGGTTGAACTCTGTGAGTTGAATACACTCATTACAGAGAAGTGTCTGAGAATGCTTCCATCTTGTTTTTATATGAAGATATTTTCTTTTCCAGCATAGGCCTCAAAGCGCTCCAAATATCCACCTGCAGATTCTACAAAAAGAGTGTTTCAAAACTGCTCTATCAAAAGGAAGGTTCAAGTCTGTGAGTCGAATGCACTCATCACAAAAAAGTATCTCAGAATGATTCTGCTTGGTTTTTTATGGGAAGATACTTCCTTTTCCAGCATAGGCCTCAATGTACTCCAAATGATCCCTTGTAGATTCTACAAAGAGAGTGTTCCATAACTGTTCCACAAAAAGGAAGGTTGAACTCTGTGAGTTGAATGCACTCATCACAGAGAAGTGTCTGACAATGCTTCCGTCTAGTTTTTATGTGAAGATATTTCCTTTTCCAGCATAGGCCACAAAGCGCTCCAAATATCCACTTGCAGATTCCACAAAAAGAGTGTTTCAAAACTGTTCCATCAAAAGGAAGGTTCAACTCTGTGAGCTGAATGCATTCATCATAACAAGTTTCAGAGAATGCTTTTGTCTAGTTTTTATGTGAGGATATTTCCTTTTCCAGCATAGGCCTCAAAGCACTCCAAATATCCACCTGCAGTTTCTACAAAAACAGTGTTTCAAATGTGCTCTTTCATAAGGAAGTTTCAAGTCTGTAAGTTGAATGCATAAAGCACAGAGAAGTTTCTGAGAATGCTTCTATCTAGTTTTTATGTGAAGATATCCCTTTTTCAGTACAGGCCTCAAATCTCTCCAAATATCCACTTGCAGATTCTACAAAAAGGGTGTTTCAAAACTGCACTATCAAAAGGATGGTTCTACTCTGTTATTTGAATGCACACATCACAAAGAGGTTTTGGAGAATATTTCTGTCTAGTTTTTATGTGAAGATATTTCCTTTTGCTGCTTAGGCCTCAAAGCACACAAAATATCCACCTGCAGATTCTACAAAAAGAGTGTTTCAAAACTGCTCTTTCAAAAGAAAAGTTAAAGTCTGTGAGTTGAATGCACTCATCACAAAGAAGTTTCTGAGAATGCTTCTGTCTAGTTTTTATGGGAAGATATTTCCTTTTCCAGTGTTGGCCCCCTAACAATCTAAATATCCACTTGCACATTCTAGAAAAAGAGTGTTTCAAAACTGCTATACCAAAAGGTAGGTTCAACTTGGTGTGTTGAATGCGCACATCAGAAAAAGTTTCTGAGAATGCTTCTGTCTAGTTTTTATGTGAAGATAATTCCTTTACCAGCATAGGCCTCAAAGAGCTCCAAATAAACACTTGCAGAATCTCCAAAAAGAGTGTTTCAAAACTGTTCTCTCAAAAGGAAGGTTCAACTCTGTGAGTAGAATGCACTCATCACAAAGAAGTTTCTGAGAATGCTTCGGTATAGTTTTTATGGGAAGAAATTTCCTTTTCCAACATAGGCCTCAAAGCGCACAAATATCCACTTGCAGAATCTACAAAAAGAGTGTATCAAAACTATTCTATCACAGGAAGGTTCAACTCTGTGAGAATAATGCACTCATCACAAAGAAGTTTCTGAGAATGCTTCGGTCTAGTTTTTATGGGAAGATATTTCCTTTTCCAACTTAGGCCTCAAAGCTCTTCAAATAAACACTTGCAGATTCTTCAAAAAGAGTGTTTCAAAACTGTTCTATCAAAAGAAAGGTTCAACTCTGTGAGTAGAATGCAATGGAATGGAATGGATTGGAATCTCCAATCCACTCTACACTGTTTTCTTAGAATCTGCAAGTGTT
This sequence comes from Pongo abelii, assembly GCF_028885655.2. NCBI lineage: Eukaryota > Metazoa > Chordata > Mammalia > Primates > Hominidae > Pongo > Pongo abelii. The sequence goes on from NC_071998.2 coordinate 6,962,863, forward strand.
TATTTAGAGCTCTTTGAGGCCTATGTTGGAAAAGGAGTGTTTCAAAACCGTTCTGTCAAAAGGAAGGTTCCGCTCTATGACTTGAATGCATAAAGCACAGGGAAGTTTCTGAGAGTGCTTCCATCTAGTTTTTATGTGAAGATATTTTCTTTTCCAGTGTTGGCCTCTTAACACTCCATATATCCACTTGCAGATCCTACTGAAAGAGTGTTTCAAAACAGCTATATCAAAAGGAAGCTTCAACTCTGTCAGTTGAATGTGCACATCACAAAGAAGTTTCTGAGAATGCTTCTCTGTAGTTTTCAGGTGAAGATATTTCATTTCCCAGCAAAGGTGTCAAAACGCTCAAAATATCCACTTGCAGATTCTACAAAAAGAGTGTTTTCAAAACTGCTCTTTCAAAACGAAAGTTAAAGTCTGTGAGTTGAATGCACTCATCACAAAGAAGTTTCTGAGAACGCTTCTGTCTAGTTTTTATGGGAAGATATTTCGTTTTCCAGCATAGGCCTCAAATCGCTCCAAACATCTACTAGCAAATACTACAAAAAGAGTGTTTCAAAACTGTGCTTTCAAAATTGAGGTTCCTCCCTGTGACTTGAATGCATAAAGCACAGGGAAGTTTCTGAGAATGCTTCTATCTAGTTTTTATGGGAAGATATTTCCTTTTCCAGCATAGGACTCAAAGCGTTCCAAATGTCGACTTGCAGATTCTACGAAAAGAGATTTTCAAAACTTTTCTATCAAAAGGAAGGTTCAACTATGTAGATTGAATGCAGAAAGCACAGGGATGTTTCTGAGAATGCTTCTGTCTAGTTTTTATGTGAAGATATTTCATTTTCCAGTGTTGGCCTCTTAGCACTCCAAATATCCACTTGCAGATTCTACTGAAAGAGTGTTTCAAAACAGATATATCAAAAGGAAGCTTCAACTCTATGAGTTGAATGTGCACATCACATAGAAGTTCCTCAGAATGCTTCTGTGTAGTTTTCAGGTGAAGATATTTCATTTCCCAGCAAAGGCCTCAAAACGCTCCAAATATATCCACTTGCAGATTCTACAAAAACAGTGTTTCAAAACTGCTCTTTCAAAACGAAGTTTCAAGTCTGTTAGTTGAATGCACTCATCACAAAGAAGTTTCTGAGAATGCTTCTGTCTAGTTTTTATGGGAAGATATATCGTTTTCCAGCAGAGGCCTCAAATCACTCCAAACATCCACTAGCAAATTCTACAACAGAGTGTTTCAAAACTGCGCTTTCAAAAGGAAGGTTCCTCTCTGTAACTTGAATGCATAAAGCACAGGGAAGTTTCTGAGAATGCTTCCATCTAGTTTTTATGTGAAGATATTTCCTTTTCCAGTGTTGGCCTCTTAACACACCAAATATACAATTGCAGATTCTACTGAAAGAGTGTTTCAAAACAGCTATATCAAAAGGAAGCTTCAACTCTATGAGTTGAATGTGCACATCACATAGAAGTTTCTGAGAATGCTTCTGTCTAGTTTTCAAGTGAAGATATTTCATTTCCCAGCAAGGGCCTCAAAGCGCTCCAAATGTCCACTTGCAGACGCCAAGAAAAGAGTGTTTCAAAACTGTTCTATCAAAAGGAAGGTTCAACTCTGTGAGTAGAATGCACACATCACAAAGAAGTTTCTGGGAATGGTTCTATCTAGTTTTCATCTGAATGAATTGCCTTTTCCACTAGATTCCGCAATCGTACCAAATATCCACTGGCAGTTTCCACAAGAGTGTTGCAGAACTGCTCTATGAAAAGGAAGGTTCAACTCTGTGAGTTCAATCCCCAAATGACAAAGAAGTTTCTGAGAATGCTTCTGTCTAGGGTTTATGTGGAGATATTTCTTTTTGCAGCATAAGTCTCAAATCGCTCAAAATATCCACTTGCAGATTTTACAAAAAGGCTGTTTCCAAATCAATGTATCAAAACGCAGGTTCAACTGTGTGAGTTGAATGCACACAGCACAAAGAAGTTTCTGAGAATGCTTCTTTCTCGTATTTAATGTGAAGATATTTCCTTTTCCATCATAGGCATCAAAGCGCTCCAAATAAACAATTGCAGATTCTATAAAAGGAGTGTTTCAAAACTGTTCTATCAAAAGGAAGGTTCGAGTCCATGAGTTGAATGCACTCATCACACAGAGGTTCCTGAGAATGCTTCTGTCTAGGGTTTCTGTGAAGATATTTCCTTTCGCAGCCTAGGCCTCAAATTGCTTCAACATCCACTTGCAGACTTTACAAAAAGGCTGTTTCCAAATAGCTCTATCACAATGCAGGTTCAAATCTGTGAGTTGAATGCACACATCACAAAGAAGTTTCTGAGAATGCTTCCGTGTTGTTTTCAGGTGAAGTTATTTCATTTTCCAGCCTCAAAACGCTCAAAATATACACTTGCAGATTATACAAAAAGAGTGTTTCAAAACTGCTCTTTCAAAAGGAAGTTTCAAGTCTGTTAGTTGAATGCACTCGCCACAAAGGAGTTTCTGAGAATACTTCTGTCTAGTTTTTATGGGAAGATATTTCGTTTTCCAGCATAGGCCTCAAATCGCTCCAAACATCCACTAGCAAATTCTACAAAAAGAGTTTTTCAAAACTGTGCTATCAAAAGGAAGGTTCCCCTCTGTGACTTGAATGCATAAGGCACAGGGAAGTTTCTGAGAATGCTCCCGTCTAGTTTTTATGTGAAGATATTTACTTTTCCAGTGTTGGCCTCTTAACAATCCCAATATCCACTTGCAAATCCTACTGAAAGAGTGTTTCAAAACAGCTATATCAAAAGGAAGCTTCAATTCTGTGAGTTCAATGCACACATCACAAAGAAGTTTCTGAGAATGCTTCTGTCTAGTTTTCAGGTGAAGATGTTTCATTTCGCAGCAAAGGCCTCGAAGCGCTCCAAATGTCCACTTGCAGAATCCACGAAAAGAGTGTTTCAAAACTGTTCTATCAAAAGGAAGGTTCAACTCTGTGAGTAGAATGCACACATCACAAAGAAGTTTCTGAGAATGGTTCTATCTAGTTTTCATCTGCATGTATTTCCTTTTCCACTAGATTCTGCAATCGCACCAAATATCCACTTGCAGTTTCCACAACAAGAGTGTTGCAGAACTGCTCTATGAAAAGGAAGGTTCACCTCGGTGAGTTCAATCCCCAAATGACAAAGAAGTTTCTGAGAATGCTTCTGTCTAGGGTTTATGTGGAAATATTTCTTTTTGCAGCATTGGTCTCAAATCGCTCCAAATATCCACTTGTAGATTTTACAAAAAGGCTGTCTCCAACCTACTCTATCAAAAGGCAGGTTCAATTTTGTGAGTTGAATGCACACAGCACAAAGAAGTTTCTGAGAATGCTTCTGTCTAGTTTTTATGGGAAGATATTTCGTTTTCCAGCATAGGACTCAAATCGCTCCAAACAACCACTAGCAAATTCTACAAAAAGAGTGTTTCAAAACTGTGCTTTCAAAAGGAAGGTTCCTCTCGGTGACTTGAATGCACAAAGCACAGGGAAGTTCCTGAGAATGATTCCGTCTAGTTTTTATGTGAAGATATTTCCTTTTACAGTGTTGGCCTCTTAACACTCCAAATATCCACTTGAAGATTCAACTAAAAGAGTGTTTCAAAACAGCTATATCAAATGGAAGCTTCAGCTCTGTGAGTTGAATGCGCACATCACAAAGAAGTTTCTGAGAATGCTTCTATCTAGTTTTTATGTGAAGATATTTCCTTTTCCAGCATAGGTCTCAAAGCGTTCCAAATGTCGACTTGCAGATTCTACGAAAAGAGATTTTCAAAACTGTTCTATCAAAAGGAAGGTTCAACTATATGGGTTGAATGCAGAAAGCACAGGGAAGTTTCTGAGAATGCTTCTGTCTAGTTTTTATGTGAAGATATTTCCTTTTCTAATGTAGGCCTCAAAGCGCTCCAAATAAGCAGTTGCAGACCCTACTAAAGGAGTGTTTCAAAACTGATCTATCAAAAGGAACGTTCAACTCTGTGAGTTGAATGCACTCATCATGAAGAAGTTTCTGAGAATGCTTCTGCCTACTTTTTCTGTGATGATATTTCATTTTCCAGCATTGGCATAAAAGCCCTCCAAATATCCAATTACAGATGGGAATAAAAGAGTGTTTCAAACCTGCTCTATCAAAGGGAAAGTTCAAATGTGTGAATTGAATGCACTCATCACACAGAAGTTTCTGAGAATGCTTCTGTCTCGTTTTTATGTGAAGATATTTCCTTTTCCATCATAGACCTCAAAGCACTCCAAATAAACACTTGCAGATTCAAAAAAAAGGAGTGATTCAAAACTGTTCTATCAAAAGGAAGGTTCAAGTCCGTGTGTTGAATGTACTCGTCACACAGAAGTTCCTGAGAATGCTTCTGTCTAGGGTTTCTGTGAAGATATTTCCTTTTGTGGCATAGGCCTCAAATCGCTCCAAATATCCATTTGCAGATTTTACAAAAAGGCTGTTTCCAAACTGCTCTATCAAAAGGCAGGTTCAACTCTGTGAGTTGAATGCACACATCACAAAGAAGTTTCTGAAAATGCTTCTGTGTAGTTTTCAGGTAAAGATATTTCATTTCCCAGCAAAGGCCTCAAAACACTCAGAATATCCACTTGCAGATTCTACAAAAAGAGTGTTTTAAAACTGCTCTTTCAAAATGAACGTTCAACTCTGTGAGTTGAATGCACACAGCACAAAGAAGTTTCTGAGAATACTTCTGTCTAGTTTTTATGGGAAGATATTTCGTTTTCCAGCATAGGCCTCAAATCGCTCAAAACATCCACTAGCAAATTCAACAAAAAGAGTGTTTCAAAACTGCGCTTTCAAAACGAAGGTTCCTCTCTGGGACTTGAATGCATAAAGCACAGGGAAGTTTCTGAGAATGCTTCCATCTAGTTTTTATGTGAAGATATTTCCTTTTCCAATTTTGGCCTCTTAACACTCCAAATATCCACTTGCAGATTCTACTGAAAGAGTGTTTCAAAACAGATATATCAAAAGTAAGCTTCAACTCTGTGAGTTGAATGTGCACATCCCAAAGAAGTTTCTGAAAATGCTTCTATCTAGTTTTTAGGTGAAGATGTTTCCGTTTCCAGCATAAGCTTCAAAGAGCCCCAAATATCCACTTGCAGACTCCACAAAAAGAGTGTTTCAAAACTGTTCTATCAAAAGGAAGTTTCAACCCTGTGAGTAGAATGCACACATCACAAAGAAGTTTCTGAGAACGGTTCTATCTAGTTTTCATCTGAATGTATTTCCTTTTCCACTAGATGCCAAAATTGCACCAAATATCCACATGAAGTTTCCGCAACAAGAGTGTTGCAGAACTGCTCTATGAAAAGGAAGGTTCAACTCTGTGAGTTCAATCCCCAAATGATCAAGAAGTTTCTGAGAATGCTTCTGTCTAGGGTTTATGTGAAGACATTTCTTTCTGCAGCATAGGTTTCATATGGCTCCAAATATCCACTTGCAGATTATACAAAAGGGCTGTTTCCAAACTACTCTATCAAAAGGCAGGTTCAACTCTGTGAGTTGAATGCACACAGCACAAAGAAGTTTCAGAGAATGCTTCTGTCTAGTTTTTATGGGAAGATATTTCATTTTCCAGCATAGGCCTCAAATCGCTCCAAACGTCCCCTATCAAATCGTACAAAAAGAGTGTTTCAAAACTGCGCTTTCAAAAGGAAGGTTCCTCTCTGTCACTTGAATGCATAAAGCACAGGGAAGTTTCTGAGAATGCTTCCGTCTAGTTTTTATGTGAAGATATTTCCTTTTCCAGTGTTGGCCTCTTAACACTCCAAATATCCACTTGCAGATTCTACTGAAAGAGTGTTTCAAAACAGATATATCAAAAGGAAGCTTCAACTCTGTGAGTTGAATGCGCACATCTCAAAGAAGTTTCTGAGAATGCTTCTATCTAATTTTTATGTGAAGATGTTTCCTTTTCCACTATAGACTTCAAAGCGCTCCAATATCTACTTGCAGACTCCACAAAAAGACTGTTTCAAAACTGTTCTATGAAAAGGAAGGTTCAACTCTGTGAGTAGAATGCACATATCACAAAGAAGTTTCTGAGAATGGTTCTATCTAATTTTCATCTGAATGTATTTCCTTTTCCACAAGATGCCGCAATCGCACCAAATATCCACTTACAGTTTCCACAACAAGAGTGTGGCAGAACTGTTCTATGAAAAGGAAGGATCAACTCTGTGAGTTCAATCCCCCAAATGACCAACAGGTTTCTGAGAATGCTTCTGTCTAGGGTTTATGTGGAGATATTTCTTTCTTCAGCATAGGTCTCATATCACTCCAAATATCCACTTGCAGATATTGCAAAAAGGCTGTTTCCAAACTACTCTATCAAAAGGCAGGTTCAACTCTGTGAGTTGAACGCACACAGCACAAAGAAGTTTCAGAGAATGCTTCTGTCTAGTTTTTATGGGAAGATATTTCATTTTCCAGCATAGGCCTCAAATCGCTTCAAATGTCCCCTATCAAATTGTACAAAAAGAGTGTTTCAAAACTGCGCTTTCAAAAGGAAGGTTTCTCTCTGTGACTTGAATGCATAAAGCACAGGGAAGTTTCTGAGAATGCTTCCGTCTAGTTTTTATGTGAAGATATTTCCTTTTCCAGTGTTGGCCTCTTAACACTCCATATATCCACTTGCGGATTGTACTGAAAGAGTGTTTCAAAACAGATATATGAAAAGAAAGCTTCAACTCTGTGAGTTGAATGCGCACATCTCAAAGAAGTTTCTGAGAATGCTTCTATCTAGTTTTTATGTGAAGATTTTTCCTTTTCCACCATAGACTTCAAAGCGTTCCAATATCTATTTGCAGACTCCACAAAAAGACTGCTTCAAAACTGTTCTATGAAAAGGAAGGTTCAACTCTGTGAGTAGAATGTAGATATCACAAAGAAGTTTCTGAGAATGGTTCTATCTAGTTTTCATCTGAATGTATTTCCTTTTCCACAAGATGCCGCAATCGCACCAAATATCCACTTACAGTTTCCACAACAAGAGTGTTGCAGAACTGTTCTATGAAAAGGAAGGATCAACCCTGTGAGTTCAATCCTCCAAATGACCAACAGGTTTCTGAGAATGCTTCTGTCTAGGGTTTATGTGGAGATATTTCTTTTTTCAGCATAGGTCTCATATCACTCCAAATATCCACTTGCAGATTTTGCCAAAAGGCTGTTTCCAAACTACTCTCTCAAAAGGCAGGTTCAACTCTGTGAGTCGAATGCACACAGCACAAAGAAGTTTCAGAGAATGCTTCTGTCTAGTTTTTATGGGAAGCTATTTCGTTTTCCAGCATAGGCCTCAAATCGCTCCAAACATCCACTAGCAAATTCTACAAAAAGAGTGTTTCAAAACTGTGTTTCATTAAGAAGGTTCCTCTCCGTGACTTGAATGCATAAAGCACAGGGAAGTTTCTGAGAATGCTTCCATCTAGTTTTTATGTGAAGATATTTCCTTTTCCAGTTTTGGCCTCTTAACACTCCAAATATCCACTTGAAGATTCAATTGAAAGAGTGTTTCAAAACAGCTATATCAAAAGGAAGCTTCAACTCTGTGAGTTCAATGTGCACATCACAAAGAAGTTTCTGAGAATGCTTCTATCTAGTTTTTATGTGAAGATATTTCCTTTTCCAGCATGGGCCTCAAAGAGTTCCAAATGTCGACGTGCAGATTATATGAAAAGAGTGTTTCAAAACTGTTCTATGAAAAGGAAGGTTCAACTATGTGAGTTGAATGCAGAAAGCACAGGGAAGTTTCTGAGAATGCTTCTGTCCAGTTTTTATGTGAAGATATTTCCTTTTCCAAAATAAGCCTCAAAGCGCTCCAAATAAACAGTTGCAGATCCTACAAAAGGAGCGTTTCAAAACTGTTCTATCAAAAGGAACATTCAACTCTGTGAGTTGAATGCACTCATCATGAAGAAGCTTCTGAGAATGCTTCTGCCTAGTTTTTATGTGATGATATTTCGTTTTCCAGCATTTGCATAAAAGCCCTCCAAATATCCACTTACAGATGCGACTAATAGAGTGTTTCAAAACTGCTCTATCAAAAGGAAAGTTCAAATGTGTGAATTGAATGCACTCATCAGACAGAAGTTTCTGAGAATGCTTCTGTCTCGTTTTTAATGTGAAGATATTTCCTTTTCCATCATAGGCCTCAAAGTGCTCCAAATAAACACTTGCAGATTCTACAAAAGGAGTGTTTCAAAACTGTTCTATCAAAAGGAAGGTTCAAGTCCATGAGTTGAGTGCAGTCATCACACAGAAGTTCCTGAGAATGCTTCTGTCTAGGGTTTCTGTGAAGATATTTCCTTTTACTGCGTAGGCCTCAAATCGCTCCAAATATCCACTTGCAGATTTTACAAAAAGGCTGTTTCCAAACTGCTCTATCAAATGGCAGGTTCAACTCTCTGAGTTGAAAGCAGACATCACAAAGAAGTTTCTGAGTATGCTTCTGTGTAGTTTTCAGGTGAACATATTTCATTTCCCAGCAAAGGCCTCAAAACGCTCAAAATATCAACTTGCAGATTCTACAAAAAGAGTGTTTCAAAATGAAGGTTCAACTCTGTGAGTTGAATGCACTCATCATAAAGAAGTTTCTGAGAATACTTCTGTCTAGTTTCTATTGGAAGATATTTCGTTTTCCAGCATAGGCCTCAAATCACTCCAAACATCCACTAGCAAATTCTACAAAAATAGTTTTTCAAAACTATGCTTTCAAAAGGAAGGTTCCTCTCTGTGACTTGAATGAATAAAGCACAGGGAAGTTTCTGAGAATGCTTCCATCTAGTTTTTATGTGAAGATATTTCCTTTTCCAGTGTTGGCCTCCTAGCACTCCAAATATCCACTTGCAGATTCTACTGAAAGAGAGTTTCAAAACAGCTATATCAAAAGGAAACTTCAACTCTGTGAGTTGAATGTGCACATCACAAAGAAGTTTCTGAAAATGCTTCTATCTAGTTTTTAGGTGAAGATGTTTCCGTTTCCAGCATCGGCTTCAAAGCGCCCCAAATATCCACTTGCAGACTCCACAAAAATTGTGTTTCAAAACTGTTCTATCAAAAGGAAGATTCAACCCTGTGAGTAGAATGCACACATCACAAAGAAGTTTCTGAGAACGGTTCTATCTAGTTTTCATCTGAATGTATTTCCTTTTCCACTAGATGCTGCAATCGCACCAAATATCCACATGCAGTTTCCGCAACAAGAGTGTTGCAGAACTGCTCTATGAAAAGGAAGGTTCAACTCTGTGAGTTCAATCCCCAAATGACCAAGAAGTTTCTGAGAATCCTTCTGTCTAGGTTTCATGTGAAGACATTTCTTTTTGCAGCATAGGTCTCAAATCGCTCCAAATATCCACTTTCAGATTATACAAAAAGTCTGTTTCCAAACTACTCTCTCAAAAGGCAGGTTCAACTCTGTGAGTTGAATGCACACAGCACAAAGAAGTTTCAGAGAATCCTTCTGTCTAGTTTTCATGGGAAGATATTTCATTTTCCAGCATAGGCCTCAAATCGCTCCAAACGTCCCCTATCAAATTGTACAAAAAGAGTGTTTCAAAACTGCGCTTTCAAAAGGAAAGTTCCTCTCTCTGACTTGAATGCATAAAGCACAGGGAAGTTTCTGAGAATGCTTCCGTCTTGTTTTCATGTGAAGATATTTCCTTTTCCAGTGTTGGCCTCTTAACACTCAAAATATCCACATGAAGATTCTACTAAAAGAGTGTTTGAAAACAGCTATATCAAAAGGAAGCTTCAACACTGTGAGTTGAATGTGCACATCACAAAGAAGTTTCTGAGAATGCTTCCATCTAGTTTTTATGTGAAGCTATTTCCTTTTCCAGCATAGGCCTCAAAGCGTTCCAACTGTCGACTTGCAGATTCTACAAAAAGAGATTTTCAAAACTGTTCTATCAAAAGGAAGGTTCAAATATGTGGGTGTAATGCAGAAAGCACAGGGTAGTCTCTGAGAATGCTTCTGTCTAGTTTTTATGTGAAGATATTTCCTTTTCCTGTGTTGGCCTCTTAACACTCCAAATATGCACTTGAAGATTCTAGTAAAAGAGTGTTTCAAAACAGCTATATCAAAAGGGAGCTTCAACTCCGTGAGTTGAATGGGCATGTCACAAAGAAATTTCTGAGAATGCTTCTATCTAGTTTTTATGTGAAGATATTTCCTTTTCCAGCATAGGCCTCAACGCGTTCCAAATTTTGAATTGCAGATTCTACAAAAGGAGATTTTCAAAACTGTTCTATCAAAAGGAAGGTTCAACTATGTGGGTTGAATGCACATAGCACAGGGAAGTCTCTGAGAATACTTCTGTCTAGTTTTTATGTGAAGATATTTCCTTTTCCAACATAGGCCTCAAAGCACTCCAAATAAACAGTTGCAGATCCTACAAAAGGAGTGTTTCAAAACTGTTCTATCAAAAGTAACGTTCAACTCTGTGAGTTGAATGCACTCATCCGAAGAAGTTTCTGAGAATGCTTCTGCCTAGTTTTTCTGTGATGATATTTCGTTTTCCAGCATTGGCATAAAAGCCCTCCAAATATCCACTTACAGATGCTACTAAAAGAGTGTTTCAAAACTGCTCTATCAAAGGGAAAGTTCAAGTGTGTGAGCTGAATGCACTCATCACACAGAACCTTCTGAGAATGCTTCTGTCTCGTTTTTATGTGAAGATATTTACTTTTCCATCATAGGCATCAAAGCACTCCAAATAAACACTTGCAGATTCTACAAAAGGAGTGTTTCAAAACTGTTCTATCAAAAGGAAGGTTCACTTCCTTGAGTTGAATGCACTCATCACACAGCTGTTCCTCAGAATGCTTCTGTCTAGGGTTTCTGTGAAGATATTTCCTTTTCCAGCATAGGCCTCGAATGGCTCCAAATATTTATTTTCAGATTTTACAAAAAGGCTGTTTCCAAACTGCTCTATCAAAAGGCAGGTTCAACTCTGTGAGTTGAATGCCCACATCACAAAGAAGTTTCTGAGAATGCCTCTGTGTAGTTTTCAGGTGAAGATATTTCATTTCCCAGCAAAGGCCTGAAAACGCTCAAAATATCCACTTGCAGATTCTACAAAAAGAGTTTTTCAAAACTGCTCTTTCAAAATGAAGGTTCAAGTGTGTGAGTTGAATGCACTCATGACAAAGAAGTTTCTGAGAATGCTTCTGTTTAGTTTTTATGAGAAGATATTTCGTTTTCCAGCATAGGCCTCAAATCGTTCCAAACATCCATTAGCAAATTCTACAAAAAGAGTGTTTTAAAACTGCGCTTTCAAAAGGAAGATTCCTCTCTGTCACTTGAATGCATAATGCACAGGGAAGATTCTGAGAATTCTTCCGTCTAGTTTTTATGTGAAGATATTTCCTTTTCCAGTGTTGGCCTCTTAGCACTCCAAATATCCACTTGCAGATTCTACTGAAAGAGTGTTTCAAAACAGCTATATCAAAAGGAAGCTTCACATCTGTGAGTTGAATGCGCACATCACAAAGAAGTTTCTGAGAATGCTTCTATCTAGTTTTTATATGAAGATGTTTCCTTTTCCACCACAGGCTTCAAAGCGCTCCAAATATCCACTTGTAGACTCCACAAAAAGAGTGTTTCAAAACTGTTCTATCAAAAGGAAGGTTCAACTCTGTGAGTAGAATGCACACATCACAAAGAAGTTTCTAGAGAACGGTTCTATCTAGTTTTCCTCTGAATGTATTTGCTTTTCCACTAGATGCAGTAATCGCACTAAATATCCACTTGCAGTTTCCACAACAAGAGAGTTGCAGAACTACTCTATGAAAAGGAAGTTTCAACTCTGTGAGTTCAAAACCCAAATGACAAAGAAGTTTCTGAGAATGCTTCTGTCTAGAAAATATCTTCACATAAAAACTTCTTTGGGATGAGTGCATACCACATTCCATCCCATTCGATTCCATTCCACATTCCATTACATTCCATTCCATTCCACTCGACATTCCATTCCATTCAATTCTACATTCCATTCCATTTCATTCCATTCCACATTCTATTCCATTCCACATTCCATTCCATTCTATTCCACTCCATTTCACATTCCATTCCACTTTCCATTCCAGGTTCCATTAGACGTTCCATTTCATGTTCCATTCTACTTTCCATTCCGTTATATTCCACTTGCTATTTCATTCCACCTTCCATTCCATTCCTTTCCACATTCCATTCTGCAATCCATTGCATTCCGTTCCACATTCCATTCCGCATTCAATTCCATTTCATTCCACATTTCTTTCCACATTCCATTCCATTGCTTTCTACATTCCATTCCACATTCCATTCCAACTTCCATTCCATGTTCCATTCCACGTTCCATTGCACGTTCCATTCCATTCCATTCCATTCCATCTTCTATTCCATTCAATTCCACGTTCCATTTCATTCCATTAAACATTCCATGCCACATTCCATTTCACATTCCATTGCACATTCCATTTCACCTTCCATTCCATTCCATTCCATTCCACATTCCATTCCATTCCATTCCACATTCCACTGCATTACATTACACATTCCATTGCACATTCTATTCCTCATTCCATTCCATTCCTTTCTATTCCACATTCCATTCCATTTCATTCCACATTCCATTCAACATTCCATTCCATTCCCTTCCGTTCCATATTCCATTCCACAGTCCATTTCTTTCCATTTGACATTCCTTTCCATTCTATTCCACATTCCATACTGCATTACATTCCATTCCATTCCACATTCCGTTCCATACCACTCCCTTCTATATTCCATTCCACAATCCATTTCTTTCCATTTGACATTCCTTTCCATTCCATTCCACATTCCGTTCCACATTCCATTCAACATTCCATTCCATTTAATTCCACATAACATTCCACATAACTTTCCACATTCCAAAACATTACATTCCGCATTCCACTACACATTCCATTCCATTATATTCCACATTCCATACCACAATCCATTCCATTCTATCCCACATTCCATTCCATTACATTCCACATTCATTTCTACATGCCATTCCACTTTCCATTCCATTCCATTCCGAGGCCCATTTCAGCTTCTTATAGACGTTCCTTAACACGATCCATTCCAAGTTCCATTCCACTCCATTCCACGTTCTATTTCACATTCCTTTATATTCCATTCCATATTGCATTCCATTCCATTCTATTTCACATTCCATTCCATTCCATTCCACTTGTCATTCCATTCCATTCCATATTCCATTCCATTACATTCCACATTCCATACCATTCCATTCCTTTCAATTTCACATTCCTTTCCACATTCCATTCCATTCCATTCCACATTCCATTCCATTCCATTCCACATTCCATTCCATTCCACATTCCATTCCATTCCATTCCACTCCATTCCATATTCCATTCCATTCCACTCCATTCCACATTCCATTCCATTCCACATTCCATTCCATTCCATTCTATTCCATTCCATATTCCTTTCCATTCCACATTCCATTCCATTCCATTCCACATTCCATTCAATTCCATTCCATTCCACATTCCTTTCCATTCCACATTCCATTCCATTCTGTTCCATTACACATTGCATTCCACATTCTGCTCCAATTTCCATTACACGTTCCATTCCACGTTCCATTTGACATTCCATTCCAATCCACTCCACATTCTATTTCATTCCATTCCACATTCCTTTCCATTCCATTTCTTTCCACTTTCCTTTACATTCCATTCAGTTCCACGTTCCATTCAAAGCTCCATTCCACGTTCCATTCAACGTTTCTTTCCACGTTCCATTCCACATTCCATTCCACCTTCCAATTCATTCCATTCCATGTTCAATTCCGCATTACATTCCATTCCATTCCACGTTCCATTCCAATCCATTCCACATTCCATTCCACATTCCATTCCATTACATTCCATATTCCATTCCACATTCTATTCCATTCCATTCAACTTTCCATTCCATTCCATTCGATTCCATTCCATTCCACATTCCATTCCACATTTGATTCCATTCAATTCCACATTGCATTCCACATTCCATTAAATTCAACTCCACATTCCATTCCACATACCATTCCTCCTTCCATTCCACATTCCATTCCGTTCCATTCCACCTTCCATTCCACATTCCATTCCATTCGACATGCCATTCCACATTACTTTCCTTTCTATTCCATTCCACATTCCATTTCACATTCCATTCCATACCATTTCACATCCCTTTCCATCAATTCCACATTCCATTCCACATTCCATTAGACATTCCATTGCATTCCATTCCACATTCCATTCCACATTCCATTCCATTCCATTCCACATTCCATTCTCTTCCATTCCACATTCCATTCCATTTCATTCCACATTACAATCCATTCCATTCAACATTCCATTCCATTTCATTCCACATTCCATTCCTTTCCACTCCACATTCCATTCCACATTCCATTCCACATTCCCGTTCACATTCCATTAAATTACATTCCACATTCCATTCCACATTCCATTCCATTCCATTCCACATTACATACCAGATTCCATTCCATTCTATTCAACTTTCCATTCCATTACATTCCACTTTCCATTTCACATTCCATTCCACATTCCATTCCATTCCATTCCACATTCCATTCTCTTCCATTCCACATTCCATTCCATTTCATTCCACATTACAATCCATTCCATTCAACATTCCATTCCATTTCATTCCACATTCCATTCCATTCCACTCCACATTCCATTCCACATTCCATTCCACATTCCCGTTCACATTCCATTAAATTACATTCCACATTCCATTCCACATTCCATTCCATTCCATTCCACATTACATACCAGATTCCATTCCATTCTATTCAACTTTCCATTCCATTACATTCCACTTTCCATTTCACATTCCATTCAACGTTCTATTCCATTCCATTCCAAGTTACATTCAACGTTCCATTAGACGTTCCATTCCGCTTTCCATTACATTCCATTCCACTTTCCATTCCACATTCCATTGCATTCTATTCCATATTGCATTCCAATCCATTCCGTTCGACATTCCATTCCATTCCACTCCATTCCACATTCCATTCCATTCCATTCAATTTCCATTCCATTCTATTTCATTCCACATTCCTTTCCATTCCACATTCCATTCCATTGCATTCTCCATTCCGTTCAGTTCCATTCCATTCCAATTTTCATTCCATTCCATTAAACATTCTATTCCATCCCACATGCCATTCCATTCCATTCCATTCCACATTCCACTTCACATTCCATTCCACATTCCATTCCAAGTACCATTCCACATTCCATTCCATTCCATTCTACATTCCTTTCCATTCCATTCCATACGACTTTCATTAAATTCCATTGCATTCCACGTTCCATTCCACGTTAAATTCCACGATCCATTCCAGATTCCATTCCACCTTCCATTCCATTAAATTACTCTTTCAATTCCACATTCCATTCCATTCCACGTTCCATTTCAATCCATTCCACATTCCATTCATCATTCCATTCCATTATATTCCACATTAGATTCCACATTCCATTCCACCTTCAATTCCATTCCATTCCTCTTTCCATTCCATTCTATTCCTTTCCACATTCCATTGCGTTCCACATTCCATTCCATTCCATTCCACATTCCATTCCATTCAATTCCACGTTCAATCCACGTTTCATTCCACGTTCCATTCCGTTCCATTTCACATTCCATTTCATTCCATTCCACATTTAAATCCACTTTCAATTCCACATTCCATTCCCTTCCATTCCACATTCCACTGCATTCCATTAAACATTCCTTTCCATTTAACATTCCATTCCACATTCTGTTCCATTTCATTCCGCATTCCATTCCATTCCACATTCCATTCCATTCCACTTTCCAATCCATTCCATTCCACATTCCATTCCATTGCATTCCATTCCTTTCCACATTCCATTCCATTCCATTCCACATTCCCTTCGCATTTCATTCCACCTTTAATTCCAATCCATTCCTTATTTCTTTGCATTCCATTTCACATTCCATTCCATTCCACATTGCATTATATTCCATTGCACATTCCATTCCACATTCCTTTTCTAATTCCATTCCACATTGCATTTCACATTCCATTTCAAGTTCCAATCCATTCCGTTCCATTCCACACTCCATTCCTTTCCTTTCCACATTCCCTTCCATTACATTCCACAATTTCATTCCACATTCCATTATATTTCATTCCACATTCCTTTACACGTTCCATTCCACATTCCCTTCCACATTCCATTCCATCCCATTACACATTCAGTGCCACATTCCATTCCATTTCATTCCACATTCCATTCCACATTCCATTCCATTCCATTCCACAATCCATATCACATTCCTTTCCATTATATTCCACATTCCATTCCATGACATTCCACATTTCATTCCACATTCCATTCCACGTTTCATTCCATTCCATTCCACCTTCCACTCCACATTCCTATCCATTCCATTCCATTCCACATTCCATTCCAATTTCCATTCCTTTTCATGCCACATTAGAATCCATTCCATTCCACATTCCTTCCCATTTCATTCCAATTACCTATCCATTCCATTCCACATTCCATTCCATTCCATTCCATATTCCATTCCACATTCCATTCCACATTCCATTCCACATTCCATTCCACATTCCATTCCATTCCATTCCACATTACATTCCACTCCATTCAACATTCCATTCCATTCCATACCATTCTGCATTCCATTTATTTCCATTCCACATTCCATTCCACATTCCATTCCATTCCACATTCTGTTCCATTCCACATTGCATTCAATTCCAATCCACGTTCAATTCCATTACATTCCATTCCTCATTCCATTCCATTCCATTCCACTTTCGATTCCATTTCATACCATTCCACAGTCTATTCCGTTGCACATTCCATACAACTCAATTCCATATTCCATTCCTTTCCATTCCATTCCATTTCACTTGCCATCCATTCCATTCTATTCCACATTCTATTCCATTCAACATTCCTTTCCATTCCATTATACATTCCAATCCATTCAATTCCATTGCACAATGCAATCCATTCCATTCCATTCCATTCCATTCCATTCCACATTCCGCTCCATTCCATTCCACAATCTATTCCATTCCACATTCCATTCCACATTCCATTCCAATACACTCCACTTTCCATTCCTTTCCGGTTCCATTCCATTCCACATTACATTCCACTCCATTCAACATTCCATTCCATTCAATACCATTCCGCATTACATTGCATTCCATTCCACATTCCATTCCATTCCATTCCACATTCCATTCCATTCCACATTCTGTTCCATTCCACATTCCATTCAATTCCAATCCACGTTCCATTCCATTCCATTCCATTCCATTCCTCATTCCATTCCATTCCATTCCACTTTCGATTCCTTTTCATACCATTGCACAATCTATTCCGTTGCCCATTCCATAAAATTCAATTACATATTCCATTCCTTTCCATTCCATTCCATTTCACTTGCCATCCATTCCATTCTACTCCACATTCTATTCAATTCAACATTCCTTTCCATTCCATTCTACATTCCAATCCATTCAATTCCATTCCACAATGCAATCCATTCCGTTCCATTCCATTCCACATTCCATTCCATTCCATTCCAAAATCTATTCCATTCCACATTCCATTCCACGTTCCATTCCATTACATTCCACTTTCCATTCCATTAAAGTTCCATTCCACATTACATTCCATGGAATGGAATGGAATGGAATGTTCAATAGAAGTTGGAAAGGAACTTGGAATGCAATGTGGAATGGAACTTGAAATGGAATGTACAATGGAATGTGGAATGGAAAGTGGCATGGAATGGAATGGAATGTGGCATGGAATGGAATGAAAAGTGTAATGGAAAGTGGAATGGAATGTGGAATGGAATGTGGAAAGGAATGTGGAATGTAATGTGGAATATAACAGCATGGAATGTGGAATGTAATGTGAAATGTAATGTGGAACGGAATGTAATAGAATGTGGTATGGAATGTGAAATGGAATGTGAAATGGAATGTCGAATGGAACGTATTGGAATGTGGAATGGGATGTGGATTGGAATGAGGAATGGAAAGTGTAATGGAATGGAATGGATTGTGGAATGGAACGTGGAATGGAATGGAATGGAAAGTGGAATGGAGCTTGGATTGAAATATAGAATGGAATGTGGAATGGAAAGTGGAATGCAACGTGGAGTGGAATGTGGAATGGAATGTGGAATGGAACGTGGAATGGAATGGAATGGAACGTGGAATGGAACATGGAATGGATCATGGAATGGAATGGAATGAGGCGTGGAGTGGATTGTGGAATCGATCGTGGAATGGAAAGTGGAATGGAATTTAATGGAACTTGGATTGGAATGTGGAATGGAATGTGGAATAGAAAGTTGAATGGAATGTGAAATGGAATCTATAATTGAAAAGTATGGAATGTGGAATGGAATGGACTGGAATGTGGAATGGAATGAGTGGAATGTGGAAGGGAATGATATTGATAGTGGAGTAGAATGTGGAATGGAATGGAATGGAATGCGGAATGCAACAGAATGCATTGGTAAGGAATATGGAATGGAATGGCATGGAACGTGGAATGGAACTTGAAATGGAAAGTGGAATGGAACGTGGAATGGAAAGTTGAATGGAACATGGAATGTAAAGTGGAATTGAATGTGGAATGGAAATGAATGGAATGTGCAATGGAATGGAAGGGAATGTGGAATGGAATGGAATGGAATCTGGAATTCAATGTGGAATGGAATGGAATGGAATGAGAAATAGAATGTGGAATGCTATGGAATGGAATGCCGAATGGAATGGAATGGAATGGAATGTGGAATGGAATGGAATGGACTGTGTAATTGAATGTGGAATGGCATGGAATGCAATCTGGAGGAGAACATGAAATGGAATGGAGTGGAATGCGGAATGGAATGGAATGGAATTGTATGGAATGTGGAATGGAATAGAATGCAATGTGGAATGGAATGGAATGGAACGTGGACTGGAACGTGGAAACGAATGTTTAATGGAAAGGAATGGAATGTGGAATGGAATGCGGATGGACAGGAATGGAATGGAATGCAGAATGCAATGTGGAATGGAATGGAATGGAATGCAGGATGGAATGTGGAATGGAATGTGGAATGGAATGGAATGGAATGTGGAATGGAATGGAATGGAATACGGAATGGAATGCGGAATGGAATGTAGAAAGGAATGTGTAATGAAATGTGGAATGGAATGGAATGGTATGTGGAATGGAATGCAATGTAATGTGGAATGGAATGTGTAATGAAAAGTAGAATGGATCGAGGAATTGAATGGAATTTAACTTTCAGTAGAATGTGCAATGGAATGGAAGGAAATGTGGAATTGAATGTGCAGTGGAATGGAATGGAATGTGGAACGCAATGGAATGGAATGCAGAATGGAATGTGGAATGGAAGGGAATGAAATGTGGAATGGAATGTGGAATGGAAAGTGGAATGGAATGGAATGGAATGTGGAATGGAATGTCGAATAGAGTGTGGAATGGAACGTGGAATGGAATGGAATGCAATGTGAAATGGAACGTGGAATGGAATGGAATGGAATGTGGACAGGAATTTGGAATGGAAAGTGGAATGCAATGTGGAATGGATTGCAGTGGAATGTGTAATGGAACGTGGAATGGAATGGTATGGTATGGTTAATAGAACGTGGAATGGAACGTGGAATGGAACGTGGAATGGATTAGAATGGAAAGTGGAATGCAATGGAATGGAATGTGGAATGGAAAGGAATGGTATGTTGTATGTAACGTGGAATGGAATGGAATGTGGAAAGGAATGTGTAATGGAATGGAATGCCGAATGCAATGTGGAATGGAATGGAATGGAAAAGAATGTGCATTGGAATGTGGAATGGAATGGAAAAGAATGTGCATTGGAATGTGGAATGGAATGTGGCATGGAATGGACTGGAATGTGAAATGGAAAGTCGTTTGGAATGGAATGGAATGTGGAATGGAAAGTAATGGAAATTGGAATGGAATGTGGAATGGAATGGAATGGAATGTGGAATGGAATATGGAGTGGAATGGAATGGAAGGAGGAATGGAATGGAATGGAAACTGGAATGGAACATTGAATGGAAAGAGGAAAGGAATGTGGAATGCAACGTGGAATGCAACGTGGAAAGGAATTCAGAATGGAACGTGGAAAGGAACGTCTAATGGAACGTGGAATGGAATGTGGAAAGGAATGTGCAATGGAATAGATTGTGGAATAGAATGGAATGGACTGGAATGTGGAATGGAATGGAATGGAATGTGCAATGGAAAGGAATGAAATGGTTTGGAATCTGGAATGAAATGGAATGGAATGCAGAATGAAATAAAATGTGGAATAGAATGGAATGGAAAGCAATATGAACTGGAATGGAATGGATCAGAATGGAATGTGGAATTGAATGGAATGCAATGTGGAATGGAACAGCATCTGGAATGGAATGAAATGGAATCGAATGTGGAATGGAATGGAATGGAATGAGGAATGTAATGGAATTGAAGGGAATTGAATGTGGATTGGAAAGGAATGGAATGTGGAATGGAACAGAATGTGGAATGGAATGGAATGGAATGGAATGGAATGGAATGGAATGGAATGGAATGGAATGCAATGGAATATGGAACGGAATGGAATGAAATGTGGAATGGAATGCAATGGAATGCAGAATGGAGTGGAATGGAATGGAATGTGGAATGGAGAGGAATGTAATGTGGAATGCAATGGAATG
Organism: Pongo abelii; assembly: GCF_028885655.2. Taxonomy (NCBI): domain Eukaryota; kingdom Metazoa; phylum Chordata; class Mammalia; order Primates; family Hominidae; genus Pongo; species Pongo abelii. Next base: position 6,983,724 of record NC_071998.2, read on the forward strand.
GAATGTGAAATGGAATGTGGAATGGAGTGGAATGGAATGTGGAATGGAATGGATAGGAAATTGGAATGAAATGGGATGGAATGTGGAATGGAATGGAATGGAACTTGGAATGGAACGTTGAATGGAACGTATAATGGAACGTGGAAAGGAACTTGGAATGGAATGGAATGGAATCTGGAATGGAATATGGAATGGAATGTGGAAAGTCATGGAATGGAATGTGGAATAGAAAGGAAAGTGATATGTCATGGAATGGAATGTGGAATAGAATGGAATGGAATATGGTATGGAATGTGGAAAGGAATGGAATGGCATGTGGAATGGAACATGGAATGGAAAGTGGAATTAAATAGAATGGAATGTGTAATGCAATGTCGAATTGACTGTGGAATGGAAAGTGGAGTGGAATGGAATGCAATGTGAAATGGAACGTGGAATGGAATGTAATGGAATGTGGACTGGAATTTTGAATGGAAAGTAGACTGCAATGTGGAATGCATTGCAATGGAATGTGTAATGGAATGTGGAATGGAATGGAATGGTATGGTTAATAGAACGTGGAATGGAATATGAAATGGAAAGTGGAATGGAAGGTAGAATGGATTAGAATGGAAAGTGGAATGCAATTGAATGGAATGTGGAATGGAATGGAGTGGAAAGGTGTATGTAACGTGGAATCGAATGGAATGTGGAAAGGAATGTTGAATGTGATGGAATGCCGAATGCAATGTGGAATGGAATGGAATGGAATAGAATATGCAATGGAATGTGGACTGGAATGGAATGGAATGTGAAAGGGAAAGTGGAATGGAATGCCAAATGCACTGTGGGATGGAATGCAAGGGAATAGAATGTGCAATGGAATGTGGAATGGAATATGGAATAGAATGGACTGGAATGTGAAATGGAAAGTGGAATGGAATGGAATGGAATGTGGAATGGAATGTAATGGAAATTGGAAAGGAATGTGTAATGGAATGGAATGGAATGTTGAATGGAATATGGACTGGAATGGAATTGAATGTGGAATGGAAGGGAATGGAAACTGGAATGGAACATGGAATGGAAAGAGGAATGGAAAGTGGAATGCAACGTGGAAAGGAATGGAGAATGGAACGTGGAATGGAACATCTCATGCAATGTGGAATGGAATGTGGAAAGGAATGTGGAATGGAAAGTGGAATGGAATGTGGAATGGAATAGATTTTGGAATGGAATGGAATGGACTGGAATGTGGAATGGAATGGAATGGAATGTGCAATGGAATGGAATGAAATGGATTGGAATGTGGAATGAAATGGAATGGAATGCGAAATGGAATAAAATGTGAAATAGAATGGAATGGAAAGCAATGTGAACTGGAATGGAATGGATCGGAATGGAATGTGGAATTGAATGGAACGCAATGTGGAATGGAATAGAATCTGGAATGGAATGAAATGGAATCGAATGTGGAATGGAATGGAATGGAATGGGGAATGAAATGGAATTGAATGGAATTGAATGTGGATTGGAAAGGAATGGATGGTGGAATGGAACAAAATGTGGAATGGAATGGAATGGAGTGGAATATGGAATGGAATGGAATGGAATGTGGAATAGAATGCAATGGAATGCAGAATGGAATGGAATGGAATGGAATGTGGAATGGAGAAGAAGGTAATGTGGAATGCAATGGAATGGAATGTGGAATAGAATGTAGAATGGAATGTGGAATGCAATGGAATGGAACATGGAATGGAATGTTGAATGGAACGTCTAATGGAACATGGAAAGGAACTTGGAATGGAATGGAATGTGGAATTGAATGTGGAATGTCATGGAATGGAATGTGGAATAGAATGGAAAGTGGAATGTCATGGAATGGAATGTGGAATAGAATGGAATGGAATGTGGTATGGAATGTGGAAAGGAATGGAATGGAATGTGGAATGGAATGTGGAATGAAATGTAATGGAATGTGGAAGGGAATGTGGAATGGAATGTGGAATGGAATGTGAAATGAAATGGAATGGAATGTGGAATGGAAAGGAATGGTATGTGGAAGGGAAAGTGGAATGGAATGTGGAAAGGAATGTGGAATGAAACCTAACGGAATGAGAAATGGAATGTGGAATGAAATGGAATGGGATGTGGAAAGGAATGGAATGGAATGTGGAATGGAACAGGAAGGAGTGGAATGTGAAATGGAATGTGAAATGCAGTGTGGAATGGAATTCGAAATGGAATGTGGAAGGGAATGCGGAATGGAAACGAATGCAATGTGGAATGGAAAGGAATGTGAAATGGAATGCAATGGAATATTGAATGGAATGGAATGGAAAGTGGAATGGAATGTAGAAGGGAATGTGGAATGGAATGGATTGGAATGGAATGGAATGTGGAAAGGAATGTAATGCAATGGAATGGAAAGTGAAATGGAATGAGGAATGGAATAGAATGCAATGTGGAATGAAATGTGGACTGAATGTGGAACGGAATGGATTGGAATGTAGAATGGAGTGGAATGTGTAATGGAATGGAATGGAATGTGTAATGGAATAGAATGAAACGGAATGTGGAATGGAATGGAATGTCTAATGAAATCGAATAGAATGTGGAATGGAAAGTTAAATGGAAAGGAAGATGGAATGGAATGCAGTGGAATGTGGAATGGAATGTGGAATGCAAATGGGAATGGAATGAGAAATGAAATGGAAGTGAAAGGAATGGAATGTGGAATGGAACGGAAAGAAATGTGGAATGAAATGTGGATTGAATGTGGAATCTAATGCAATGGAATGTGGAATGGAATGAAATGGAATGTGGAATGCAATGAAATGTGGAATTTAATGGAATCGATTGAGGAATGGATTGCAATGGAATGGAATGGAATGTGGATTGGAATGGAATGGAATGTGCAATGGAATTGAATGAGGAATGGAATGGAATGTGGAATGCGATGTCATGGAATGTGGAATGGAATGGCATGGAATGCGGAATGTAATGGAATGGAATGGAATGCAATGTGGAATGGAGTGGAATGGAATGTGGAATGGAATGGAATGGAAAGTGGAATGGAATGTGGAATGGAATGTAATGGAATGCGGAATGGAATGGAAAGGAAGGTGGAAAGAAATGGAATGGAAGGTTGAGTGGAATGGATTGTAATGTGGAATGGAATAGAACGGAAACTAGTGAGGAATGGAATTTGGAATGGAAGGTGGAAAGGAACGGAATGTTACGTGGAATGTTAGGAGTAATGGAATGTGGAATGGAATGTGGAATGGAATGGAATGGAATGTGGAATGCAATGTGAACTGGAAGTGAATCAAATGTGGAATGGAATGTGGAATGGAATGGAATCGAATATAGAATGGAATGGAATGGAATGGAAAGTGGAATGGAATGGAATGTGGAATAGAATGTGGAATGGAATTGAATGGTATGTGGAATCGAATGTGGAATGGAAAGTGGAATGGAATTGAATGGAATGTCGAGTGGAACGTGAAATGAAATGGAATGGAACGTGGAACGGAACTTCGAATGGAACTTGGAATGGAACGTGGAATGGAATGTGGAATGGAATGGAATAGAATGTGCAATGGAAGACAATGGACTGTGGAATGGAATGTGGAATGGAATGGAACGGAATGGACTGGAATGGAATGTGGAAAGAAACGGAATGGAAAGTGGATTTAGAGAGAATGGAATGCGGAATGGAATGGAATATTATGGAATGTGGAATGGAGTGGATTTCAATGGAATGGAAGGTGGAATGGAATGAAATGGAATGTGGAATGGAATGGAATGGAAGTGAACGTGGAATCGTATGAAATGGAATGTGGAATGGAATGTAACGTAAAGTAATGGAATGTGTAATGTAATGTATTTGAATGAAACAGAATGTGGAATGGAATGGAACGGAATGGAATGGAATGTGGAATTGAATGGAATGGGAAGTGGAATGGAATGAAATGAAATGTGGAATGGAATGGCATGGAATGAAATGGAAGGTGGAAAGGAATGTGAAATGGAATGTGAAATGGAATGTGGAATGCAACGTGGAATGTAATGAAACTGAACATGGTATGGAGTGGTATGGAATGTGGAATGGAATGGAATGGAATATGTAATGGAACGTGGAAAGGAATGGAACGGAATGTGGAAAAGACTGCCTACTGGAACATGGAATGGAACGTGGAATGGAATGGAATGGAACATGGGATGAAATGTGGAATGGAATGTGGAATGGAATGAAATTTAATGTTGAATGGAATGGAATGGAATGTGGAATAGAATGGAATGGAATGGAAGGTGGAATGAAATGGGGAATGGAGTGTGGAATGGAATGGAAGGGAACGTGGAATGCAATGGATTGGAAAGTGGAATGGAATGGACCGTGGATTGGAATGGAATGGAATATGGATTAGAATAGAATGGAATGTGGAATACAATGGAATGGAATGGAATGGAATGTGAAATGGAATGTGGAATGGAATGTGAAATGGAATGAAATGGAACGTGGAATTCAATGAAATAGAACGTGAAATGGAATGGAATGGAACGTGGATTGGAATGGAATTAAACGTGGAATGGAAAGTGGAATGAAACGTGGAAAGTAATGGAATGGAAAGTGGAATGGAATGTAATGGAATGTGGAATGGAAAGTGGAATGGAATGTAATGGAATGTGGAATGGAATGGAATGGAACGTGGAAGGGAATGTGGAAGGGAATGTGGAAGGGAATGGAATGGAACTTGCAATGGAATGTGGAATGGAAAATGGAATGGAATGGAATGGAACGTGGAATGGAACATGGAATGGTAAGGAATGGAACGTGTAGTAGAACGTGGAATGGAATGTGGAAAGGAAAGTGGAATGGAACGTTGAATGGAATGCAATGGAATGTGGAATGGAAAGGAAGGGAATGTGGAATAGAATCGAAGGGAATGGAAGGTGCAATGGAATGTGGAAAGGAATGTGGAATGGAATGGAACGGAACGTGGAATGGAACGTGGAATGCATTGTGGAATGGAAAGTGGGATCGACCATGGAATGTTATGTGGAAAGGAATGAGGAATGGAATATGAAATGCAACGCGAAATAGAATTATATGGAACGTTGAATGGAATGTGGAATGTAGTGGAATGGAACGTGGAAAGGAATACGGAATGGAATGAGAAATGGAACGTGGAAAGCAACGTGGAATGAATGGAATGGAATGTGGAATGGAATGTGCAATGGAACGGAATGGTATGTGGCATGGAATGTGGAATGCAATGTGGAATGGAATGAAATGGAATGTGGAAGGGAATGGAATGGAATGTGGTATGGAGTGTGGAATGGAATGTGTAAAGGAATGTGGAAAGGAATGCAAAGGAATGTGTAATGGAATGTGGATGGGAATTTGGAATGGAATGTGGAATGGAACAGAATGCAATGTGGAATAGAATGTGGAATGCAAGTTGCAAAGGAAAGTGGAATTGAATGGAATGGAACACGGAATGGAATGTGGAGTGGAATGGAAAGGAAAGTGGAATGGAACGTAAAATGGAAAGTGGAATGCAATGGGCAATTTAAAGTACAATGGAACGTGGAATAGAAAGGAATGGAAAGTGGAAAGGGACATGGAATGGAATGTAATGGAACGTGGAATGGAATCTGGAATGGAATGTGGAATGGAATGTGGAATGGAAAGTAATGGAATGTGGATATGGAATGTGGAAATGGAATGCTTAATGGAATGGAATGTAAAGTGGAATTGAATGGAATGAAATGTGGCATGGTATGGAATGGAATGTGGAATGGAATGTGGACTGGAATGGAATGCAATATGGAATGGAAAGTGGAATGGAATGGAATGTGGAAAGGAATGTAATGGAATGTGGAATGGAAAGGAATGTAATGTGGAATAGAATTTGGAAGGGAATGGATTGGAATCTGGAATGGAATGGAATATAAATTGATGAAATGTGGAATGGAAAGTAAAGGATTGTGAAATGGAACGTGGAATGGAATATGCAATTGAATGCAATGGAATGTGGATGAAAAGGAATGGAATTCGCAGTGGAATGGAATTTTATCGAATGTGGAATGGAATGCAATGTGGAATTGAATGGAATGGAATGGAATACAATGTGGAATTGAATGGAATGTGAAGTGGAATGGAATGGAATCGAATGTGGAATGCAATGGAATGGAGTGTGAAATGGAATAGAATGGGACGTGGAATGGAATGGGATGGAATGGAATGTGGAATGCAATGGAATGGAATGTGGAATGGAATGGGAATGGAATGGAATGGAATGTGGAATGGAATGGAACGGAACGTGGAATGGAATTTGGAATGGAATGTGCAATGTAATGTGGTATGGAATGGAATGCAAAGGAATGGAATGCGGAATAGAATGGAATGGAAATTGGAATGCAATATAATGGAATGGAATGCGGAATTGAAAGAATGGAATGTGGAAAGGAATGGAATGGAATGTAGAATGGAAAGGAATGGAATTTGGATTGGAATGGAATGGTATGGTATGTGGAATGTAATGGAATGGACGGAGAATGGTATGTGGAATGTAATGGAATGGACGGAGAATGGTATGTTGAAAGGAATGTGGAATGGAATGTGGAATGGAAAGGAATGGAATGTGGAATGGAATGTGGAAGGGAATGGAATGGAATGTGGAAGGGAATGGAATGGAAGGAGGAATAGAATGGAATGGAATGGAATGCGCAATGGAATGTGGAATGGAAGGTGGAATGGAATGCAATGGAATGTGGAGCAGAATTGAACTTGGAAAGGAATGGAAAGGAATGTGGATTGGAATGGAATGGAATGAAATGTGGAATGGAATGGAATGGAATGGAATGGAATGGAAAATTAAAAGGGATTTGGAATGGAATGTGGAATGGAATGAAATGGAATGTGGAATGGAATGAAATGGAATGTGGAATGGAAAGTGGAATGGAGTGGATCATGGAATGGAATGTGGAATGGAATGCGGAGTAGAATGTGGAATGGAATATGGAACGGAATGTAGAATGGAATGTGGAATGGAACAGAAAGGAATGTGGAATGGAACGGAATGGAATGTGGAATGGAATGTGGAAATAAATGTGCAATGGAACGTGGGAAGGAATGGAATGGAATGTGGAATGAAATGTGGAATGGAATTGAATGGAATGTAAAATGTAATCTGCAATGGAATATTGAATGGAATGGAATGGAAACTGGAATGGAAGATGGAGCTGAATGGAAAGGAATGTGGAATGGAATTCAATGGAATGTGGAATGGAATGTGGAATGGAATGGAATGGAATGTGGAATGGAATGTGGAATGCAATGGAAACGAATGGAACGTGAATTTGAAAGGAATGGAATGTGGAATGGAATTCAATGGAATGTGGAATGGAATGTGGAATGGAATGGAATGGAAAGTGGAATGGAATGTGGAATGCAATGGAAAGGGATGGAACGTGAATTTGAAAGGAATGGAATGTGGAATGCAATTAAATGGAATGTGGAATGGAATGTGGAATGGAATGGAATGTGGAATGGAATGTGGAATGCAAGGGAAAGGAATGGAACGTGAATTTGAAAGGAATGGAATGTGGAATGGAATGTGGAATGGAATGTGGAATGGAAGGTTTTATGGAATGGAATGGAATGTGGAATGGAATGGAATGCAATGTGGAATAGAATGGAATGGAATGGAAATTTCAATTGAATGTGTAATGGAATGTGGAATGGAATGGAATGGAATGTCGAATGGAATGGAACTAGGAAAGGAATGGAATGGAATGTGGATTTGAATGGAATGGAATGTGGATTTCAATGGAATGGAATGGAAAGTGAAATGGAATTTGGAATGGAATGTGGAATGGAATGAAATGGAATGTGAAATGGAATGGAATGGAATGTGGAATGGAATGTGGAATGCAATATAATGTGGAATGGAATGTGCAATGGAATGTGGAATGGAGTGGAAAGGAATGTGGAATGGAAGGTGGAGTTGAATTCAAAGGAATGTGGAATGGAATGCGATGAAATGTGGAACGGAATGTGGAATGGAATGGAATGGAATGTGGAATGGAATGTTGAATGGAATGTGGAATGCAATGTGTACTGGAATGGAATGGAATGTGGAATGAAATGTGGAATGAAAAGGACTGTAATGTGGAGTGGAATGTGGAATGGAATGGAATGGAACGTGGAACGGAATGGAATGGAATGTGCAATAGAATGGAATGGAATAGGAATGGAATGGAATGGAACGGAATGTGGAATGGAATGTGGAATGGAATGTGGAATGGAATGGAATCATATGTGGAATGGAATGTGGAATGGAATGTAATGAAATGTGGAACGGACTGTTAAATGGAATGTGGAAAACAATGTGGAATGGAATGGCATGAAATGTGGAATGGAACGTGGAATGGAATGTGAAATAGAACGGAATATATAGTGGAATGAAATGTGGAATTGAATGTGGAAATGAAAGTGGAATGTAATGTAATGCAAAGTGGAATGGAACGTGAAATGTAATGCAATGGAAAGTGGAATGGAACATGGAATCTAACGTGGAATGGAGCGTGTAATAGAATGTGGAATGGAATGGAATGGAAAGTGGAATGGAAAGTGGAATGGAATGTGGAATGGAATGGAATGGTATGTGGAAAGAAAGATGGAATAAAATGTGGAACGGAATGTGGAATATAATGGAAAGGAATGTGGAATGGAATGCAAAGTAATGTGGAATGGAATGCAATGGAAAGTGAAATCAAACGTGGAATTGAATGTGGAGTGGAAAGGAATGGTATGTGGAATGGAATGTTTAATGGAGTGCGGAATGCGGTGTGGAATGCAACAGAAAGGAATGTGGAATGGAATATGGAATCGAATGTGGAATGGAATGGAATGGATTGTGAAATGAAATGGAATGGAATGGTATGGAATGTGGAACGGAATTGAATGCAATGTGGAAAGGAACGTGTAATGGAACGTGGTATGCAACGTGGAATGCAACACAGAATGGAATGGAATGGAATGTGGAATGGAATGTGAGATGGAATGGAATGGAATGTAGAATGAAAATTGGAGTGGAATGTGGAATGGAATGGAATGGAATGTAGCATGCAATGTAGAATGGAAAGTGGAATGAAATGGAATGGAATGTTAAATGGAATAGAATGGAATGTGAAATGGAATGTGGAATGGATTGTGAAATGGAATGTGGAATGGAATGTGGAATGGAAAGTGGACTGGATCGTGCAATGGAAAGTGGAATAGAATGGAATGGATCCTGTAATGAAACGTGGAATGGAAAGCAATGGAATGTGGAATTCAATGTTTAATGGAATGTGGAATCAAACGGAATGCAGTGTGGAATGGAATGTGGAATTTAATGTGGAATGAAATGGATTGGAATGTGGAATGGAATGTTGAATGGAATGTGGAATGGAATGTGGAATGGAATAGAATGGAAAGTGGAATGGAATGTGGAATGGAATGTGGAATGGAATTTTTAAAGGAAAGTGGAATGGAATGGAATTCAATGTGTAATGGAATGAGGAATTGAATGGATTGGAACGTGGAATGGAACGTGGAATGGGACGTGGAATGCAATGTTTAATGGAATGTGGGATAGAAGGGAATGGAATGTGGAATGAAATGGAATGGAAAGCGGAATGGAATGTGCAATGGAATGGAATGGAATGTGGAACGGAATGTGGAATGGAATGTGGAATGCAATGTCGAGGGGAGTGTGGAACCGAATGTGGAATGGAACGCAATAGAAAGTCGAATGGAATGTGTAATGAAATGCAGAGTGGAACATGGAATGGAATGTGGAATGGAATGTAGAGATGAATGGAATGTGGAATGGAATGGAATGGAATGGAATGTGCAATGGAATGGAATGAAAAGTGGAAAGGAATGTGGAATGGAATGCAATTTAATGGGGAATGGAATGGAATGGAATGTGAAATGAAAAGCGGAATGGAAAGTGAAATTAAATATGGAATGGAATGGAATGGAATGCAGAATGCAATGGAATGGAATGTGGAACGGAATGTGGAATGGAAAGAGGAATGGAATCTGGAATGGAATGTGGAATGGAACGGAATTTAATGTGAAATGGAATGTGGAATTGAATGGAATGGAATGTGGAATGGAATGGAATGGAATATGGAATGGAATGGAAAGGAATGTGGAATGGAATGTGGAATGCAATGTGGAATGGAATCTCGAAAGGAATGTGGAATGGAACGGAATGGAATGTGAAATGGCATGTGGAATGGAATGGAATGGAATGGAATGGAATGTGGAATGGAATGGAATGGAATGTGGAAGGGAATGTGGAACGGAATGTGGAATGCAATGTCGAGTGCAATGTGGAATGGATTGTGGAATGGAACGGAATTGAAAGTGGAATGGATTGTGGAATGAAACTTGGAATGGAATGTGGAAATGACTGGAATGTGGAAATTAATGGAATGGAATGTGGAATGGAATGGAATGGAATTTGCAACGGAATGTGGAATGGAATGGAATGGAATATGGAAAGAAATTTGGAATGGAATGGCATGGAAAGCGGATTGGAACTTCGAATGCATCACGGAATGGAACGTTCAATGAAACGTCGAATGGAATGGAATGGAATGCGGAATGGAATGAAATGGAATGTGGAATGGAATGTGTAATTGAATGGAATACAATGTGGAATGGAATGTGAAATGCAATGTGGAATGCAATGTGGAATGAAATGTGAAATGGAATGTGGTTTGGAATGAAATGCCACGTGGAATGCAATGTGGAATGGAATGGAATGGAATGTGGAATGGAATCTGGAATGGAATGGAATGGAAAGTGGAATTGAATGGAATGCAATGTGGAATGGAATTGAATAGAATGTGGAATGGAACGGAATGGTACGTGGAATAGAATGTGGAATGGAATGTGGAATGCAATGTGGAATGTAACAGAATGGAATGTGGAATGGAATGGAATCGAATATGGAAGACAATGGAATGGAATGGAATAGAATGCGGAATGGAATGGAATAGAATGTGGAATGGAATGGAATGGAATGTGGAATGGAATGGAATGGAATTTGGAATGGAATGGAATGGAACGTAGAATGGAATGTGGAACGGAATGTGGAAAGGAATGTGGAATGGAATGTGGAAGGGAACATGGCATTGAACGGAATGGAATGTGGAATGGAATGTGGAATAGAATGTGGAATGGAATGTGGAAGGGAACATGGCATTGAACGGAATGGAATGTGGAATGGAATGTGGAATAGAATGTGGAACGGAATGGAATGGAGCGTGGAATGGAAAGTGGCATAGAATGTCGCATGAAATACGGAATGGAATGGAATGGAATGTATAAGAGAATGGATTGGAATGTAGAAATGAATTTGGAATGGAACGGAATGGAATGTGGAATGGAATGCGGAATGAAATGGAATGGAATGTGGAATGGAATGTGGAATGCAGTGTGGAATAGAATGTGGAATGTAACGGAGTGGAATGTGGAATGGAATGTGGAATGGAGAGTGGAATGGTAGTGGAATGGAATGGAACGGAATGTGGAACGGAAGGTGGAATGGAAAGAGGAATGGAATGGAATGGATTGTGGAATCGAATGGAATGGAATGGTATGGAATATGGAATGGAAAGTAATGGAATGTGGAATGGAACGTGGAAAGTAACGTGGAATGGAAAGTGCAATGGAACATGGAATGGAAGGTGGAATGTAATGTAATGGAAAGTGGAATGGAATGTGGAATGGAATGGAATGGAGCATGTAATGGAATGTAGGATGGAAAGGAATGGAATGTGAAATTCAATGGGGGATGGAACGTGGAATAGAATGTAGAAAGGAATGTGGAATGGAATGTGATATGTAATTGAATGGAAAGTGGAAAGGAATGGAATGGAATGTGGAATAGAATGGAATGGAATGGAATGTGGAATACAATGGAATGGAAAGGAATGGAGTGCAGAATGGAATGGAATGGAATGTGGAATGCAATGTAATGTAATGGAATGTGAAATTAAATGGAATGGAATGCGGAATGGAATGGAATGTTGAATGGAATGGAATCGAATGTGAATTGGAATGGAATGGATTGTGGAATGGAACATGGAATGGAATGTGGAATGGAATGTGGAATTGAACGTGGAATGGAATGGAATGGAATGTGGAATGGAATCGAATGGAATGTGGAATAGAATGGAATGGAATGAAATGTGTAATGGAATGTGGAATGAAATGGATTGGAATATTGAACGGAAAGGAATGGAAAGTGGAACGGAATGGAATGTGGAATGGAACAGAAAGGAATGTGGATTGTAATGGAAAGCAATGTGTAATGTAATGGAATGGAATGGAATGGAAAGTGAAATGGAATGCGGAATGGAATGTGAAATGGAACGTGGAATGGAATGTGGAATGGAAAGTGGAATGGAATGAAATGGAAAGTGTAATGGAATGGAATGGAATGGAACGTGGAAAGGAACGCGGAATGAATCATGGAATGGAACTTAGAATGGAATGCGGAATGGAACAGATTGGAATGTGGAATGGAATGTGAGATGGAAGGTGGAATGGAATGTGGAATGGAATGTATTGGAATGTGCGGTGGAATGTAGAATGCAATGGGATGGAACGTGGAATGGAATGTGGAATGGAACCTGCAATGGAACATGGAGTGGAACATGGAATTGATCATGGAATTATATGTGGAATGGAATGGAATGGAATGTGAAAAGGTGTAGAATGCAATGTAATGTGGAATGGAATGGAGTTGAGTTGAATGAGGAGTGGAATGGCATGGAATGTGGAATGGAATGTGGAATGGAATGTGGAATGAAATGTGGAATTGAATGGAAAGGAATGTGGAAAGGAATGTGGAATGGAATCTAATGGAAAGTGCAATACAACGTGGAATGGAATGGAATGGAATGGAATGGAATGTGGTATGGAAAGTGGAGTGGAATGGAATGGAAAGTGGAAAGGAATGCAATGGAATGTGAAATGCAATGTGGAATGTGCTGGACAGGAATGTGAAATGGAATGTGGAGTGTAATGGAAAGGAAAGTTAAATGGAATAGAATGGAATGTGGAATGGATTGTGGAAAGTTATGAGGAATGGAATGTGGAATGGAACACAATGGAATGTGGAATGGAATGTGGAATGGAATATGGAATGTCACGTGGAATGGAATGTGGAATGGAATGGAATGGAATGTGGAATGGAATGTTGAATGGAATGGAATGGAATGTGGAATGGAATGTGGAGAGGAATGGAAGGGTATGTGGAATGGAATGTGGAGGGGAATGGAATGGAATGTGTAATGTAATGCAATGGAATGTGGATTGGAATGTGGAATGGAAGAGAATGGAAAGTGGAAGGCAATGTTGAAAGGAATGTGGAATGGAATGAGGAATGGAATGGAATGGAATGGTATGGAATATGGAATGGAATGTAATGGAACGTGGAATGGAACGTGGAAAGTAACGTGGAATGGATAGTGCAATCGAACACGGAATGGAAGGTGGAAAGGAATGGAATGCAAAGTGGAATGGAAAGTGGAAAGGAATGGAATGGAAAATGTAATGGAATGTGCGATGGAAAGGAATGCAATGTGGAATTCAGTGTGGGATGGAATGTGGAAGAGAATGTAGAATAGAATGTGGAATGGAATGTGGAATTCACTGTGGGATGGAATGTGGAAGAGAATGTAGAATAGAATGTGGAATGGAATGTAGAATGTAATTGAAAGGAAAGTGGAATGTAATGGAATGGAATGTTGAAAAGAATGGAATGGAATGGAATGTGGAATAGAATGGAATGGAAAGGAATGGAATGTAGAATGGAATGGAATGGAATGTGGAATGCAATGTAATTGAATGGAATACGAAATTTAATGAAATGGAATGTGGAATGAAATGGAATGGACTGTGTAATGGAATTGAATCGAATGTGGAATGGAATGGAACGGAATGTGTAATGGAACGTGGAATGGAATGTGGAATGGAACGTGGAATGGAATGGAATGGAATGTGAAGTGGAATCGAATGGAATGTGGAATAGAATGGAATGGAATGAAATGTGGAATGGAATGTGGAATGAAATGGAATGGAATATGGAACGGAAAGGAATGTGGATTGTAATGGAATGCAATGTGTAATTGAATGGAATGGAACGGAATTGAATGGAATGGAAAGTGAAATGGAATGTGGAATGGAATGTGAAATGGAATGGAATGGAATGGAAAGTGAAATGGAATGTGGAATGGAATGTGAAATGGGATGTGGAATGGAATGTGAAATGGAAAGTGGAATGGAATGAAATGAAAAGTGGAATGGAATGGAATGGTACGTGGAAAGGATCGTGGAATGGAACGTAGAATGGAATGTGGAATGGAATTGATTGAAATGTGGAATGGAATGTGAGATAGAATGTGGAATGGAATGTGGAATGGAATCTATTGGAATGTGCAGTGGAATGTGGAATACAATGGGATGGAACATGGAATGGAACGTGGAATGAAACGTGTAATGGAACTTGGAGTGGAACATAGAAATGAATGTGAAATTAAATATGGAATGGAATGTGGCATGGAATGAAGGGAATGTGAGATGGAATGTGGAATGGAATGTATTGGAATGTGCAGTGGAATGTGGAAAGCAATGGGATGGAACGTGGAATGGAACGTGGAATGGAACGTGGAGTGGAATGTAGAATTGAACGAGGAATTAAATGTGGAATGGAATGGAACAGAATGTGGAATGGAATGTGGCATGGAATGGAAAGGAATGTGGAATGGAAGGAGAAATATAGAGGAATGGAATGTGGTTGAAATGTGGAAAGGAACCTGCAATGGATTGTGGAATGAAATGTGCAATGGAATGTGGAAATGAATGGAATGGAGTGTAGAATGGAATGTGGAATGGAAAGTGGAACGGAATGTGGAATGAAATGTGGAATGGAAAGGAATGGAATGGAATGGAATGAGAAAAGGTGTAGAATGTAATGTAAAGTTGAATGGAATGGAATTGAGTAGAATGTGCAGTGGAATGGAATGGAATGTGGAATGGAATGTGGAATGGAATGTGGAATGGAATGGAATGGAATGTGGAATGGAATGTGGAATGGAATGTAATGGAACGTGCAATAGAAAGTGGAATGGAATGCAATGCAATGGAATGAAATGTGGAATGGAATGTGGAGTGGAATGGAATGGAAAGTGGAAAGGAATGCAATGGAATGAGGAATGCAATGTGGAATGTGCTGGACTGGAATGTGAAATGGGATGTGGAGTGGAATTGAAAGGAATGTGGAATGGAAGGTGGAATGGAATGGAATGGAACGTGGAATGTAACGTTGAATGGAACGTGGAATTGAAGGTAGAATGCAACGTTGAATGGAATGGAATTGAACATGGAAGGGAATGTGCAATGGAATGTGGAATGAAATGGAATGGAATGTGGAAATGAATGTAATCGAATGTGGAATGGAATGTGGAATGGAATGTGGAATGGAATGTGGAACGGAATGGAAGGTCGGATGGAATACAATGGAATGTGTATAAGAATGGAATGGAACGTGGAAAGGAATGCGGAATGGAATGGAATGGAATGTGGAATGGAATGTGGAATGAAATGGAATGGAATGTGGAATGGAATGTGGACTGGAGTGGAATGGAATATGGAATGGAATGTGGATGTAATTGAATGGAATGTGGAATGGAATTCAATGGAACGGTATGGAATGTGGAAAGGAATGGAATGGGGAATGGAATATAGAATGGAACCTGGAAACTAACGTGGAATGGAGCATGTAATGGAATGTGTACTGGAATGGAAAGTGATGTGGAATGAAATGTGGAATGCAGTGGAAAGGAATGGGGAACGGAAAGTAATGGAATGTGGAAAGGAATGGAATCCTACGGAACGTGGAATGGAATGAAATGGAATATGGAGTGGAAAGGAATGGTATTTGGAAAGTAACGGAATGCAATGTGGAGTGGAAATGAATGGAATTTGGAAAGTAACGGAATGCAATGTGGAATGGAACAAAATGTAATGTGGAAAGGAATGGAATGGAATGGAATATGGAATGGAATGGAATGGAATGGAAGGGAATGCGGAATGGAATGGAATGTAATGAGGAATGCAATGGAATGGAATGGAAAGTGAAATGGAATGGAACGTAATGTGGAATAGAAGGGTATGGAATATGGATTGGAATGTGGAATGCAATGGAATGGAATGTGGATTGGAATGTGGAATGAAATGGAATGGAATGTGTAATGGAATGTGGTATGGAATGTGGAATGGAACCCAATATAATGGGGAATGGAATGTGGAATGGAAAGTGTAATGGAATCGAAAGGAATGTGGAAAGGAATGTGTAACGGAATGGAAGAGAATGTGGAATGGAATGTGACATGTAATGTGCAATGGAAACGAATGGAATGGAGTGGAATGTGGAATGGAATGTGGATTGGAAAGTGGAAAGTTATGGAATGGAATGTGGAATGGAATGGAATGGAATGTGGAATAGAATGGAATGAAATGTGGAATGGAATGGGAAGGAATGGAATGTCGAATGGAATGTCGAATTGAATGTGAAATGGAATGGAATGGAATGTGGAATGGAATGGAATGGAACGTGGAATGGAAAGTGGAATGGAATGTGGAATGGAAAGTGGAATTGAAAGGAATCAAAGGTGCAATGGAATGTGGAATGGAATGGAATGGAATGTGGAATGCAATGTGGAATGGAAAGGAATGGAATGTGGAATAGAATGGAAAGGAATGTGGAATGGAATGGAAAGGAATGTGGAATGGAATGTGGAATGGAATGTGGAATGGAATTTGGAATGGAATGAAATGGCATGTGGAATGGAATGGAATGGATAGTGGAATGAAATGGAATGGAACGTGGAATAGAATGCACACAGGAATATGAAATGGAATGTGGAATGGAATGTGGAATGGAATGTGGAACGGAATGTAATGGAATGTGCTACGGAATGGAATGGAAATTGGAATAGAATGGAATGGAATGGAATGGCAAGGAAATGGAATGGAATGGAATATGGAATGCAAAGGAATGGAATGAAATAAACAATTGAATGGCATGGCATGTGGAATGGAATGAAATGGAATGTGGAATGAAATGGTATAGAACGTGCAATGCAATGCAGAATGGAATAGAAACGAATGGAATGGAATGTGGAAGGGAATGTTGAAAGGAATGAGGAATGGAATGGAAAGTGGAATGGAATGGAAAGGAATGTGGAATAGAATGGAATGGAATGGAATGTGGAATGGAATTGAAAGGAATGGAATGGAATGCAACGTGGAATGGAATGGAATGGAATGTTGAATGGAATGGAATGGAATGGAAAGTGGAATGGAAAGTGAAATGGAATATGGATAGAAACGTGGAATGGAATGCAATGGAATGTGGAATGGAATGTGAAAACTAACGTGAAATAGAACGGAATGGAATGTGGAAGAGAATGTGGAATGGAATGTGTAATGGAATTGAATGGAAATAGGAATGGAATGTGGAATGGAGTTTGGAATGGAATGCACAATGGAACAGAATGGTATGTGGAATAGAATGTGGAATGCAAAGTGAAATGGAATGGAATGGAATGTGGAATGGATCGTGGAATGAAATGGATGGAACATGGAAGGGAACGGGGAATGGATCGTGGTTTGGAATGGAATGGAACGTGGAATGGAATGTGGAAAGGAATGTGGAAAGGAATGGAACGGAATATGGAATGGAATGTGGAATGGAATGGAATGGAATGCGGAATGCAATGGAATAGAATGTGAAAAGAAATGTGGAATGGAATGTAGCATGGAATGGAAAGTGCAATGGAATCTGGAATGGAATGGAGTGGAATGTGGAATGGAATGTGGAATGGAATGTGGAATGCAATGTGGAATGGAATGGAATGGAACGTGTAATAGAATATGGACTGGAACTTGGAAAGGAATGTGGAATTGAATGAGGAATGGAATGGAATGGAAAGTGGGATGGAATGTGCAATGGAAAGGAATGGCATGTGGAATGGAACGGGGAATGGAATGGAATGGAATGGAATGTGGAATGGAATATGGAATGCAATGGAATGGAATGTGGAATGGAATGGAATTGAATGAGGAATGGAACGTGGAATGGAATGTGCGATGGAATGTGGAATGAAACGTGGAAAGGAATGGAATGCAATATGGAATGGAAAGTGGAATAGAATGGAATGCAAAGTGGAATGGAACGTGGAATTGATTGTAGAATGGAACGTGGAATGGATCGTGGAATGGAATGGAATAGAATGTGGAATGGAACGTGGAATGGAATCTAGAATGGAATGTGGAATGCAATGGAATGGAATGTTGAATGGATTGTGGAATGGAATGGAATGAAATGTGGAATGGAATGGAATGTGGAATGGAATGGAATGTGGAATGGAATGTGGAACGGAATGGAAAGGAATGGAATGTGGAATGGAACGGAATGGAATTTGCAATGGAATGCGGAATGGAATGTAATAGAATGGAAGAGAATGTGGATTGGAATGTGGAATGGAATGGAATGGAATCGAAAGTGGAATGGAAAGTGGAATGGTATGGAATCGAAAGTGGAATGAAATGTGGAGTGGAATGGAATTGAATGTGGAACGCAATGGAATGGAATGTGGAACGCAATGGAATGGAATGTGGAACGCAATGTGGAATGGAATGGAAAGGAATGGAATGGAATGCAATGTGTAATTGAATGGAATGGAATGTGGGATGGAATGTGGAATGGAATATGGAATGGAATGGAAAGTGGAATGGAAATTGGAATGGAATGTGGAATGATATTTGGAATGGAATGGAATGGAATGTGGAATGGAATGGAATGTGGAATGGAATGGAATGGAATGTGGAATGGAATGTGGAATTGAATTGAATGTAATGGAATTTGGAATGGAACGGAAAGGAATGTGCAATGCAATACGGAATGGAATGGAATGGAATGTGAAATGGAATGTGCAATGGAATGGAATGGAATGGAAAGTACAATGGAAAGTGGAATGGAATGGAATGCAATGTGGAATGGAATGTGAAAAGTAACGTGAAATGGAATGGAAAGGAATGTGCAATGGAATGCGGAATGGAATGGAATGGAATGTGGAATGGAATGGAATGGAATGGAAAGTGGAAATGAATGGAATGGAATGTGCAATGAAATGCGGAATGGAATGGAATGGAATTGAATAGAATGTGGATTGGAATGAGGAATGGAATGTGGAGTGGAATGGAATGGAATGTGCAAAGAAATTCAGAATGGAATGGAATGGAATGGAATGGAATGTGGATTGGAATGTGGAATGTAATGGAATGGAATGGAAAGTGAAATGGAATGTGGAATGGAATGGAATGGAAAGTGGAATGAAATGTGGAAAGGAATGCAATTGTATGTGGAAAGGAATGGAATGGAATGTAGAACGGAATGGAAAGGAATGTGGATTGGAATGTGAAATGGAAGGTGTAATGCAGTGTGGAATGGAATGTGGAAAGGAATGGAATGGAATGTGGAATAGAAAGTGAAAATTAAAGTGAAATGGAACAGAATGGAATGTGGAATGGAATGCGGGATTGAATGTGGAATGGAATGGAATGGAAAGAGGAATGGAATGTGGAATGGAGTGTGGAAAGGAATGTGCAATGGAACAGAATGTTATGTGGAATGGAATGTGGAATGCAAAGTGTAATGGAATGGAATGGAATTTGTAATGGATCGTGGAATGAAATGGGATGGATCATGGAAGGGAATGTGGAATGGATCGTGGATTGGAATGGAATGGAACATGGAATGGAATGTGGAAAGGAATGTGGAAAGGAATGGAACGGAATATGGAATGGAATGTGGAATGGAATGAAATGTGGAATGCAATGGAAAAGAATGTGAAAACAAATGTGGAATGGAATGTGGAATGTAATGTAGCATGGAATGGAAAGTGGAATGGAATCTGGAATGGAAGGTAATGGAATGTGGAATGGAATGTAGAATGGAATGTGGAATGGAACGTGGAATGGAATGGAATGGAACGTGTAATAGAATGTGGACTGGAACTTGGAAAGGAATGTATAATTGAATGAGGATTGGAATGGAATGGAATGTAGAATGTAATGTGCAGTGGAATGGAACGGAATGTGGAATGGAACGTGGAATGGAATGGAATGGAAAGGAATGTGGAATGGACTGTGTAATACAATGGAATGGAATGTGGAATGGAATGGAATTGAATGCGGAATGGAGAGTGGAATGGAATGTGCAATGGAATGTGGAATGGAATGGAATGGAAAGTGGAATGGAACATGGAATTGATTGTGGAATGGAACGTGGAATGGATCGTGGAATGGAATGGAATAGAATGTGGAACGGAACGTGGAATGGAATCTGGAATGCAATGGAATGGAATGTTGAATGGATTGCGGAATGTAATGGATTGAAATATGGAATGGAATGCGGAATGGAATGTGGAATGCAATTTGGAATGGAATATGGAATGGAAAGAACCGGAATGAGGAATGGAATGTGGAATGGAATGGAATGGAATGTGGAATGGAATGTGTAATGGAATGGAATGGAAGGTTTAAATGGAATTGTATAGAATGTGGAATGGAATATGGACTGGAATGGAAAGCAATGTGGAATGGAATGTGGAATGGAACGTGGAAAGGAAAGTGGAATGGAACGTGGAAAGGAATGTGGAATGAAATGGAATGGAACCTGTAATCGAAGGGAATGGATTGTGCAATGGAATGTGGAATGGAATGGAATTGAACAGAATGGAATGTGGAAGGCAATGGAATGGAAGGTGGAGTGGAAAGAAATGGAACGTGGAATGGAACGCAGAATAAAACGTGGAATGCAACGTGGAATGGAAAGTGGAATGGAGAGTGGAATGGAATGGAATCTAATGTGGAATGGAAGGGAATTGAATGGAATGGAAGGTGGAATGGAATGTGAAATTGAACGTGAAATGGAATGTGAAATGGAATGAAATCGAACGTGGAATGGAATGGAATGGAACGTGGAACAGAATGGAATGGAACGTGGAACAGAATGGAATGGAACGTGGAAAGGAAGGGAATGGAATGGAATGGAATGTTGAATGGAATGGAATGGAACATGGAGCGGAACGTGGAATGCAATGGAATGGAACGTGGAATGGAATGTCCAATGTAATTTCGAAGGGTACGTGGAATGGAATGGAATGGAAGGTGAAATGGAATGTGGTATGCAATGTGGAATGTAAAGAAATGGACTGTGGAATGGAATGGAATGGAATATGGCACGAAATGTGGAATGGAATGTGGAATGGAATGTGGAAAGGAAAGTGGAATGTAATGGAATGGAATGTGGAATGAAACGAGCAATGCAATGGAATGGAAGGTGGAATGGAATATGGAATGGAAAGGAATGGAAAGTGGAATGGAATGTGGAATGGAATGGAGAGTGGAATGGAATGTGAAACGGAATGGAATGGAATGTGGAACGGAATGTGGAATGCAATGGAATGGAATGGAATTCGGACTGGAATGGAATGGAATGGAATTCCATTACACATTGAATTCCTTTCCATTCCACATTTCATTTCATTCCACATTCCATTCCATTCCATTCCATTCCTCTCCTTTCCACATTCCATACCATTCCATTCCATTCCATTCCACATTCCATTCCATTTCAATTCATTCCACATTCCATTCCACATTCCATTCCATTCCATTCCATTGCATTCCATTCCACATTCTACTCCATTCCCTTACATTCCATTCCATTACACTTTCCATTCCAATCCATTCCAAATTCCATTCCACATTCCATTACATTCCATTCCAGGTTCCATTCCACATGCCATTCCACTTTCCATTCCATTACATTCCACATTCCATTCCACATTAAATTCCATTCCATTACACCTTCGATTGCATTCCACTTTGCTTTCCATTCCGTTTCATTCCATTCCACATTCCATTCCAAGTTCCATTCCACTCCATTCCCCTTTCCATACCATTCCATTCAACGTTCCATTCCTTTCCATGCAACATTCCATTCCACAATCCATTCCATTCCATTCTTTCCACATTGCATTCCATTCCATTCCGTTGCACATTCCATTCAATTCCATTCCACATTCCATTCCAATCCATTCCACATCCATTCCACATTCCATTGCATTCCATTCCACGTTCCATTCGATTCTACGTTCCATTCCATCCTATTCGACGATACATTCCACGTTCCATTCCGTGTTCCATTCCATGTTATATTCCATGTTCCATTCCATTGTATTCCATAATCCGTTCCTCATTCCATTCCACCTTCCATTCGATTCCATTACAAAATCCATTCAACGTTACATACCACTCCATTTCACATTCTATTCCATTCTACGTCCCATTCCATTCCATTCCACGTTCCATTCCATTCTAAGTTCCATTCCATTCCATTTCACGTTCCATTCCATTCCACGTTCCATTCCATTCCGTTCCACCATCCATTCCAAGTTCCATTCCATCTTGCATTCCACTTTCCATTCCACGTTCCATTGCATTCCATTCCACGTTCAATTTTTTATTCCATTCCAACATTCCATTCCACTCCATACCACATTCCATTCCATATTCCACTCCATTCCATTCCACGTTCCATTCCATTCCATTCCACATTCCATTCCAATAAGCATTCCATTCTACATTCCATCACATTCCATTCTACATTCCATTCCATTCCATTTCATTCCACATTCCATTCCATTCCTTTCCACATTCCACTCGATCCCATTCCATTGCAATCCACATTTCGTTCCATTCCACTTTCAATTCAATATTCCTTTCCGTTCCACTCCCCATCCCATTCCACATGCCATTACATTCCATTCCACATTCCATTCCATTCCATTCCACATTCTATTCCACTGAATTCCATTCCATTCCATTCCATACCACATTCCATTCCACGTTCCATTCCAAATTCCATCCGATTACATTCCATGACATTCCACATTCCATTCCATTCCACATTCCATTGCAGATTCCATTCCACACTCCATTCCATTGCATTCCATTCCATTCGACAATCCATTCCATTCCATTGCATTCCACAATCCATTCCATTCCATTCCATTCCATTCCACATTCCATTCAATTCCTTTCCACATTCCTTTCCATTCCAATCCACATTCCATTCCATTCCATTCCACATACCATTTCATTCCATTCCATTCCATTCCACATTCCATTGCAGATTCCATTCCAGATTCCATTCCACATTCCATTCCACATTCCATTCCATTCCATTCCACATTGCATTCCATTCCATTCCACATTCCATTCCACATTCCATTCCACATTCCATTCCATGTTACATTCCACATTCCATTGCACATTCCCTTCCATTCAATTCCATTCCATACAATTCAATTCCACATTCCGTTCCAGATACCATTACTTTCAATTCAATTCCATTCCACATTCTATTCCATTTCTCATTCCATTCCATTCCAGTCCACATTCCATTAAATTCCATTCTATTTTACAATCCATTCCAGTTTCCATTCCACATTCCGTCCCACATTCCACCCCATTCCATTCCATTCCATTCCACATTCCATTCCACATCGCATTCCATTCCAATCCACATTCCTTTCCACATTCCATTCCATTCTATTCCACATTCCATTCCACATTCTATTCCACCTTCTATTCCATTCCTTTCGACATTCCATTCCATTCCATTCCATTCCAGTCCACATTCCATTCCATTCCATTCCATTCCAGATTCCATTTCATTACATTCCACATTCCTTTCCAGTCCATTCAACATTCCATTCCCCATTCCATTCCACTACATTCCACATTCCATTCCAGATTGCACTCCATACCACTCAATATTCCATTCCATTCCATTCCACATTCCATTTCACATTCCATTCCATTCTATTCCACGTTCCATTCCATTCCATTCCAGTTCTCTTTCCATTCCATTTCATTCCACATTCCTTTCCATTCCATTAGATTCCATTCCATGTTCCGGTACACGATCCATTCCACATTCTGTTCCATTCAATTCCACATTCCATTCCACATTCCATTCCACCTGGCGTTCCGTTCTATTCCATATTCCAATGCACCTTCAATTCCATTCCATTCCACGTGCTATTCCAGTCTACATTCCATTCCTTTCCATTCCATTCCACATTCATTTCCATTATATTCCACATTCCATTCCATTCCATTGCACTTTCCATTCCTTTGACTTCCACTTTCCATTCCATTCTATTCCACATTCCATTCTATTGCATTCCTCCTTCCGTTCAATTCCATTCCTTTCCACATTCCATTCCATTCGATTCCATTCCATTCTATTCCTCATTCCATTCCACATTCCATTCCATTCCATTGCACTTTCCATTCCTTTGACTTCCACTTTCCATTCCATTCTATTCCACATTCCATTCCATTGCATTCCTCCTTCCGTTCAATTCCATTCCATTCCACATTCCATTCCATTCGATTCCATTCCATTCTATTCCTCATTCCATTCCACATTCCATTCCATTCCATTCCATTCCACGTTCCATTCCACAATCCACTCCACTTTCCACTCCATTTCATTCCATTCTTCTCCACGTTCCATTCAACATTCTATTCAACATGCCTTTCCGTTCCATTACATTCCATTCCACGTTCCATTCAAAATAACATTCCACATTCCATTACATTCCATTCCATTCTACGTTCCATTCCACATTCCATTCCATTCCATTCCACTTTAAATTCCATTCCCATCCATTCCATTGCATTCCACATTCCATTCCAGTTAATTCCATTCGACATTCCATTCCATTCCATTCCACATTCCATTCTATTTCTATTTCACATTCCATTCCATTGCACATTCGATTCCTCATTCCATTCCATTTCATTCCACATTCAAATCCAATCCATTCCAGATTCCTTTCTACATTCCATTCCATTCAATTCCAGATTCCATTCCACGTTCCATTCCATTCCATTCCACATTCCATTCCATTCCATTCCATTCCTTTCCACATTCCATTGCATTCCATTCCTCATTTCATTCCACATTCCATTCCATTCTATTCCACATTCCATTCCATTCCATTCCACTCCATTCCGTTCCACCGTCCATTCCGTTACATTCCATTCCACATTCCATTGCACTTTCCATTCCATTGCATTCCATATTCCATTCCATTCCATTCCACATTCCATATGACATTCAATTCCACTTTGCATTCCCTTCCATTCCATTCCACATTCCATTCCATATTTCATTCCCCATTCCATTCCACATTTCATTCCATTCAATTCCATTCCATTCCACATCGCCTTCCGCACTCCATTCTATTCCATTCCGTTCAATTCTATTCCATTCCACATTCCATTACATTCGATTCCTTTCCATTCTATTCTACATTACATTCCACATTCCATTCCATTGCATTCCACGTTCCATTCCACAATCCACCTCACATTCCATTCCACTCCTTTCCATTCCACTTTCCATTCCACATTCCATTCCACATTCCATTCCTATCTATTCCATTCCATTACACGTTCCATTCCACATTCCTTTCCTCATTCCATTCCATTCCATTCCATTCCACTTTCTATTCCACATTCCATTCCACATTCTATTCCATTGCATTCCATATTTCATTCCACTCCATTCCATTCCATTGCATTCCTCATTCCATTTCAGTCCATTCCATTCGATATTCCATTCGACATTCCATTCCTTCCATTCAACATTCCATTCCATTCCATTCCACGTTCCTTTCCACTTTCCATTGCATTATATTCCACATTCCATTCCATTCCATTCTATTTCCATTTCACATTCCATTCTACTTCCATTTCACATTCCATTCCATTAAACATTCCATTCCATTTCATTCCACATTCCATTCCATTTCATTCCACATTCCATTCCACGTTCAATTCAATTCCATTCCACAATCTATTCCATTCCACTTTGCATTCCATTCTGTTCCATTCCATTCCACATTCCATTCCACGTTCCATTCCAATCCATTCCAATTTCCATACTATTCCATCTGACGTTCCAATCCATTCCATTTCACGTTCCAATCCATTCCATTCCACATTCCTTTCCATTCCAGTCCACGTTCCAGTCCATTCCACATTCCATTCCACTCCATTCCACGATACATTCCACGTTCCAATCTACGTTCCATTCCATGTTGTATTCCATCTTCCATTCCATTCAATTAAAAGTTCCATTCCTCATTCCTTTCCACATTCCATTTCATTCAATTCCACATTCCATTCCATTAAAGGTTCCATTCCTCATTCCTTTCCACATTCCATTCCATTTCATTCAATTCCACATTCCATTACAAGTTCCATTCCACTCCATTCCACGTTCCATTATGTTCCAATTTCCATTCCATTCCATTTCACATTCCATGCCATTCCTTTCCACGACCCATTAAAGTTTCTATTCCATGTTGCATTCCACTTTCCATTCCACGTTCCAGTCCATTCCATTCTATGATTCACTACTTATTCCATTCCACATTGCATTCCATTCTATTCCATATTTCACTCCACATTCCATTCCAGATTGCATTCCATTCCATTCCACATTCCATTCCATTCCACATTCCATTCAATTCAATTCCACATTACATTCCTTTCAATTCCATTCCGTTCCATTCCACATTCCATTCCATTCCACATTCCATTCAATTCAATTCCACATTACATTCCTTTCAATTCCATTACATTCCATTCCACATTCCATTTCACATTCCATTCCACTCCATTCCACTTTCAATTCCGTTCCATTCCTTTGCATTCCATATTTCATTCCACTCCATTGCATTCCACATTCTATTACATTCTATTCCACACTCCATTCCATTCCATTCCATTCCACATTCCATTCCATTCCATTCCATTCCACATTCCATTCCATTCCATTCCATTCCACATTCCATTCCTTTCCATTCCACATTCTGTTCCATATTCCATTCCATTCTATTCCACATTCCATTCCATTCCAATTCACATTCCATTCCATTCCACATTCAATTCCATTTCATTCCATTTCATTCCATTCCACATTCCATTCCATTTCATTCCATTCCACATTCCATTCCATTCCATTTCACAATCCATTCCATTCCATTCCATTCCATTCCATTCTACATTCCATTCCACGTTCCATTCCATATTCCATTCCATTCCATTACTTTCCTTTACAGATTCCATTCCATTCCATTCCATACCACTCCACATTTCATTTCATTCCATTCCATACCATTCCACATTCCTTTCAATTCCATTCCATTATACAATCCATTTCATTCCATTACACATGTCTTTCCAATCCATTCCACAATCCATTCCGCATTCCACTCCATTCCATTCCACATTCCTTTCCCATCCATTAAACATTCCATTCCACGTTCCCTTCCATTCCTTTCCACATTCCATTCCAATCCATTCCACATTCCACTAAATGTTCCATTCCTTTGCATTCCACATTCCATTCCACATTCCTTTCCTTTCCATTCCATTCTACGTTCCATTCGACATTCCATTCCACATTTCATTCTCTTCCATTCCATTCCATTCCACGTTCCATTTCAATCCATTCCACTCCATTACACGCTGCATTCCACTTTCCACTCCATTCCATTCCATTATATTCCACATTCCATTCCTCATTCCATTCCTTTCCACATTCCATTCCACAGTCAATTCCGGATTCCATTTGACATTCAATTCCACATTCCATTCCTTTCCATTCCATTCCATTCCATTCTCTTCCATTCCATTCCATTCCATTCCATTCAATTCCATTCCATTCCACATTCCTTTCCATTCCACATTCTATTCTATTTCCATTTCACATTCCATTCCATTCCACATTCGATTTCACATTCCATTCCATTCCATTCCAAATTCCATTCCATTCCATTCCACATTCCATTCCACATTCCATTCCATTCCATTCCACATTCCACTCCATTCCATTCCATTCCACATTCCATTCCATTCCATTCAACATTTCATTCCACATCATATTCCATTCTATTCCACATTCCATTCCATTTCATTCCACGCCATTCCATTCCACATTCCATTCCATTCCACATTCCATTCCATTCCACATTCCATTCCATTCCATTCCATATTCCATTCCATTCCATTCCACATTCCTTTCCACAGTCCTTTCCACATTGCCTTCCATTCTATTCCATTCCACATTTCATTCCACATTTCATACCATTCCATTCCATTCCTCATTGCCTTCCGCATTCCATTCCATTCCATTCCGATCAATTCTGTTCCTTTCCACATTCCATTATATGCGATTCCTTTCCTTTCTATTCCACACTACATTCCACATTCCATTCGTTTCCATTCCACGTTCCATTCCACAATCCACGTCACATTCCATTCCATTCCATTCCATTCCATTCCGCTTTCCATTCCACATTCCATTCCTCTCCATTCCATTCCATTACACGTTCCATTCCACATTCCATTCCACATTCCATTGCATTCCATTCCATTCCATTCCGCTTTCCATTCCACATTCCATTCCTCTCCATTCCATTCCATTACACGTTCCATTCCACATTCCATTCCACATTCCATTCCATTCCATTCCATTCCATTCCTTTCCAGTTTCCATTCCACATTCCTTTCCACATTCCATTCCATTCCATTCCATATTTCATTCCATTCCATTCCATTTCATTGCAATCCGCATTCCATTTCAGTCCATTCCATTCGACATTCCATTCGACATTCCATTCTTTCCATTCCACATTCCATTCCATGCCATTTCACATTCCATTCCATATTCCAGTACTTTCCATTCCACATTCCATTCCATTCCATTCCACGTTCCATTCCAGTTTCCAATGCATTATATTCCACTTTCCATTCCATTCCATTCCACATTCCATTCTATTTCCTTTTCACATTCCATTCTATTTCCATTTCACATTCCATTCCATTCCACATTCCATTCCATTACATTCCAGATACCATTCCACATTCCATTCCTTTCCCCATTCCATTCCACAGTCAATTCCGGATTCCATTTCACATTCAATTCCACTTCAATTCCTTTAAATTCCATTCCATTCCATCCTCTTCCATTCCATTCCATTCAATTCCATTCAATTCCATTCCATTCCACATTCCATTCCATTCCACATTCCATTCCATTCCATTCCACTTTCTGTTCCATTCCATTCCGTTCCACATTCCATTCCACATTCGATTCTATTCCTTTCCATTCCATTCCAGATTCCATTCCAATACATTCCACATTAAATTCCATTCCATTCAACTTTCCATACCATTCCATTCCTTTCCATTCCACGTTCTATACAATTCCATTCCATTCCACATTCCATTTCACATCAAATTCCATTCCATTGCACATTCCTTTCCCCTTCCATTCTATTCCTTTCCACATTCCATTACACTTTCCACTCCACATTCCATTTCATTCCATTCCACATTCCATTCCATTCCATTCCACATTCAATTCCATTCCATTCCAGTCCTATTTCCATTTGATTCAACTCCATTCCAGATACCATTCCATTGCATTTGACATTCCTTTCCATTCCCTTGCACTCTCCATTCCACATTCAATTCCACTACATTCCAAATTCCATTCCATTCCATTCCATTCCTCATTCCAATCTATTCCTTTCCATTCCATTGCACATTAAATTCTAGATTCCATACCAAATTCCATTCCACATTCCATTCCATTCCATTCCATTCCATTCCATTCCACATTCCGTTCCACATCCCATTTCATTCCATTCTACATTCCGCTCCACATTCCATTCTCTTCCATTAAATTCCATTCCCTTCCAAATTCCTTTCCAATACATTCTCCATTCCTTTCCATTCCAATCCATTCCATTCCATTCCATTACACATTCCTTACCAGATTCCATTCCACTTTCCATTCCATTCCATTCCACATTCCATTCCATTCCATTCCACTCCAGCCGACATTCCGTTCCATTTCATTCCATTCCAGACTCCATTCCATTCAATTCCACATTCCTGTCCATTACATTCCACACTCCATTCCACATTCCATTCCACTACATTCCACATTCCGTTCCGCATTCCACTCTGTACCATTCCACATTCCATTCAATTCCATTCCACATTCCATTGCACATTCCTTTCCATTCCACATTCCACATTCCATTCCATTCTATTCCATTCCACTCCTCATTCCATTACACATTACATTTCATTCCATTCCACTGTCCATTCCATTACTTTCCACGTTCCATTCCACATTCCATTCCATTCAATTCCACATTCCATTCCATTCCATTCCTTTCCAATCCACATTCCATTCTATTCCATTCCACATTCCATTTAACTTTCCTTTCCTTTCCATTCCACATTCCATTACATTCCGTTCTATTCCAGTTCACATTCCATTACATTTCTTTCCATTCCATTCCAGATTCCATTCCCTTCAATTCCACATTTCTGTCCATTGCATTCCACATTCCATTCCACATTGCATTCCACTACATTCCACATTCCATTCCACATTCTACTCCCTACCATTCCACATTGCATTCAATTACATTCCTCATTCCATTCCACATTTCGTTCCATTCCACATTCCACATTCCTTTCCACTCTATTCCATTCCATTCCTCATTCCATTACACATCACAATCCGACGCATTCCAGTAGCCGTTCCATTACTTTCCATGTTCCAGTCCACATTCCATTCCATTCCATTCCATTCCAATCCATTCCACATTCAATTCCACATTCAATTCCATTCCATTCCACATACCATTCAACTTTAGATTACATTCTATTACACTATCCATTCCAATCCACATTCCATTCCATTCCACATTCAATTAAATTCCATTCCATTCCATTCCACTTTCCATTCCTTTCCATTCCACTATCTATTCCATTCCATTCCATTCCATTCCACATTCCATTCCACATTCCTTTCCATTCCATGCCACATTCCATTCCCTTCCATTCCTTTCCATTACACGTTGCATTCCATTGCATTCCATACCATTCAACATTCCATTCCATTTCATTCCTTTCCATTACAAATTCCATTCCAGTCCATTCCATACCATACCACATTCCTTTCCATTCCATTCCATTATACGATACATTGCATTCCATTACATATTCCTTTCCAATCCTTTACACATTTCATTCCACATTCCATTACATTCCATTCCACATTCCTTGCCAATCCATTCCACACTCCATTCCACGTTCCATTCCATTCCATTCCACATTCCATTCCAATTAATTCCACATTCCACTCCACGTTGCATTCCATTCCATACCACGTTCCCTTATACTTTCCATTCCATATTCCATTCCATTCCATTCCAATCCACGTTCCATTCCACATTCCATTCCTTATTCCAATCCATTCCATTCCATTCCATTCCACGTTCTTTTTGACATTCCATTCCACATTCCATTCCATTCTTTCCACATTCAATTAAACATTCCATTCCATTCCACATTCCATTCCAATCCGTTCTGCATTCCATTCCTTTGCATTCCATTCCAATCCATTCCACATACTATTAAACATTCAACTCCATTCCATTCCACATACCATTCAACATTCCATACCATTCTATTACACTATCCATTCCAATCCACATTGCATTCCATTCCACGTTCAATTCCATTCCATTATGTTCCATTCCATTCCACATTCCATTCCACTGCATTCAACAATCAATTCCATTCCATTCCATTGCATTCCATTCCACATTCCATTCCACATTCCATTCCATTCCACGACACATTCCATTCCATTCCATTCCTTTCCATTACACATTGCATTTCATTACATTCCATACCATTCCACATTCCATTCCATTCCATTCCTTTACATTACACATCCCATTCCAGTCCATTCCATACCATTCCACATTTATTTCCATTCCATTCCATTATACAATACACAGCATTCCTTTACACATTCTTTTCCAATCCTTTGCACTTTCCATTCCACATTCCATTCCATTCCATCCCACATTCCTTGTCAATGCATTCCACACTCCATTCCACGTTCCATTCCATTCCATTACACATTCCATTCCAATCCATTCCATCTTCCACTCCACAATCCATTCCTTTCCATTCCGTGTTCCATTCCACATTCCATCTCACATTCCATTCCATTCCATTCCACTCAACATTCCATTCCACATTTCTTTTCACGTTCCAATCCATTCCATTCCATTCCATTCCACGTTCCATTCCACATTCCATTCCATTGCATTCCACTGCACGTTCCATTCCACATTCCATTCCACATTCCAGTCCATTGCATCCATTCCATTCCACGTTCCATTCGACATTCCATTCCATATTCCATTCGTTTCCATTCCATTCCATTCCATGCTGCATTCCACATTCCATTCCAATCCATTCCACATTCCATTCCATTACATTCCACATTCCATTCCACATTCCATTCCATTCCACATTCCATTCCACATTCCATTCCACATTCCATTCCACATTCCATTCCATTCTACATTCCATTCCACAGTCCATTCCGTATTCCATTCCACATTCCATTCCACATTCCATTGCACATTACATTCCTTTAAATACAATTCCATTCCATTCTGTTCCATTCCATTCCATTCCCTTCCATTCAATTCAATTCCTTTCCATTCCACATTCCATTCCATTCCACATTCCATTCCATTCCATTCCACATTCCATTCCATTCCATTCCATTCCTTTCCACATTCTATTTCATTCCATTCCATTCCTTTCCACATCCCATTTCACATTCCATTCTATTCCATTCTATTCCATTCCAGATTCCCTTCCATTCCATTCCACATTCTATTCCATTCCATTGAAAATTCCATTCCATTGCATTCCTTTATATTCCACATTCCATTCCATTCTATTCCATTCCACATTCTGTTCCATTCCATTGAAATTTCAATTCCATTCCATTCCTTTCCATTCCACATTCCATTCCATTCCATTCCATTCCACATTCCAATCCACATCACATTTCCTTCCATTGCACATTCCATTCCCCATTCCATTCTATTCCTTTCCACATTCTATTCCACTTTCCATTAAACATTCAATTTCATTCCATTCCACATTCCATTCTATTCCCTTCCACATTCCATTCCATTGCATTCCAATCCATTCCAGTCCACATTTGATTCGATTCAACTCTATTCCAGATTCCATTCCATTCCATTCCACATTCCCTTCCATTCCATTCCTCTCTCCGTTCCACATTCCATTCCACTACATTGCATATTCAATTCCACATTCCGATCCATTACTTTCCACGTTCCATTACATTCCATTCAATTCCACTTTCCTCTCCACGTTCAATTCCGTTACATTCCACATTCCATTGCATTTCATTCCTTTGTATTCCACATTTCATTCCATTCCATTCCATTCTATTCCATTCCACTTTCCATTCCATTCCAATCCACATTCCATTCCATTCTTTTCCACGATCCATTCCATACCACTTTCCATTCCATTCCTTCCACATTCAATTCCATTCCATTCCATTCCACATTCCATTTCATTCCATTCAACATTACGTTCCACCTTCCATTCCATTCGATTGTATTCCACATCCCAGTACAAATTTCATTTCAACTTCCAATCCATTCCGTAATTTTCCACATTCCATTCCATTCCATTCCACATTCCATTCCATTCCATTCCAAATTCCATTTCACATTCCATCCCACTTTCCATTGTAGTTCATTTCATGTTCCATTCCACGTTCCATTAGGCGTTCCATTCCAGTTTCCGTTCAATTCCATTCCACGTTCCATTCCATATTCCACTCCATTCCATTCCACTTTCCATTTCATTCCATTTCACATTCCATTCTATTGCATTCCACATTTCATTTAATTCCATTTTACGTTCCCTTCCACATTCCATTCCTCGTTCCATTCAACGTTTCTTTCCATTCCATTCCACGTACCATTCCCCTGCATTCCACGATCCATTTCATTCCATTCCACGTACCATTCCACATTCCATTTCACATTCCATTCCACCATCCATTCCAATCCATTCCAGATTCCATTCCCTTCCTTTTCACATTCAATTGCATTCCATTCCAGAATCCATTCCATTCCATTCCACATTCCATTCCATATCATTCCATTCCACAATCCATTAAATTCCATTTCACATTCCATTCCTTTCCATTCCATTCCACAGTCCATTCCATTCCATTCCAAATTCCATTCCATATTCCATTCCACGTTCCACTACATTCCATTCCACATTCCATTCCATTCCCTTCCACATTCCATTCCATTCCATTCCACATTCCATTCCATTCCACATTCCATTCCTTTCCATTCCACATTCCATTCCACATTCCATTCCATTCCATTCCACATTCCATTCCACATTCCATTCCATTCCATTCCACATTCCATTCAATTCCATTCCACATTCCATTCCATTTGATTCCATTGCATTCCACATTCCATTCTATTCCATTTCACATTCCGTTCCATTCCTTTGCAATCCATATTTCATTAAATTCCATTGCACTCCACATTCTATTACATTGAATTCAGCATTCCATTTCATTCCATTCCATTCCACATTCCATTCCATTTCATTCCACAATCTGTTGCACATTCCATTCAATTCCATTCCACTTTCCATTCCATTGCAATTCACATTCCATTCCATTCCACATTCAATTCCACTCCATTCCATTTCATTCCATTCCACATTCCATTCCATTTCATTCCACATGGCATTCCAATCCATTCAGCATTCCATTCCACATTCCATTCCATTCCATTGGAAATTCTATTCCATTCCACTCCACATTTCGTTCCATTCCATTTCACATTGCGTTAAATTCCACTCCATTCCACTTTCCATTCCGTTCCATTCCAAATTACATTTCATTCCATTCCACATTCCTTTCCATTCCATTTCACATTGCATTCCATTCCATTCCAATCCTTTCCACATTCCATTCCACATTGCATTCCATTCCATTCCAATCCTTTCCACATTCCATTCCACATTCCTTTCCATTCTATTCCACATTCCATTCCACATTTCTTTCCACATTCCATTCCCCATTCCATTCCATTGCGTTCCACATTCCATATTCCATTGCTTTCCATTCCCTTCCACATTCCATTCCATTCCATTTCACATTCCATTCCATTCCACATTCCATTCCATTCCATTCCACATTTCATTCCATTCGATTCCATTCCATTCCATTCCACATTCCATTCCATTCCATTCCACATTCCCTTACATTCCATTCCACATTCCATTCAATTCCATTCCACATTCCATTCCATTTGATTCCATTGCATTCCACATTCCATTCTATTCCATTTCACATTCCGTTCCATTCCTTTGCAATCCACATTTCATTAAATTCCATTGCACTCCACATTCTATTACATTGAATTCAGCATTCCATTTCATTCCACTCCATTCCACATTCCATTCCATTTCATTCCACAATCTGTTGCACATTCCATTCAATTCCATTCCACTTTCCATTCCATTCCAATTCACATTCCATTCCATTCCACATTCAATTCCACTCCGTTCCATTTCATTCCATTCCACATTCCATTCCATTTCATTCCACATGGCATTCCATTCCTTTCAGCATTCCATTCCACATTCCATTCCATTCCATTGGAAATTCTATTCCATTCCATTCCACATTTCGTTCCATTCCATTTCACATTGCGTTAAATTCCACCCCATTCCACATTCCATTCCGTTCCATTCCAAATTACATTTCATTCCATTCCACATTCCTTTCCATTCCATTTCACATTGCATTCCATTCCATTCCAATCTTTTCCACATTCCATTCCACATTCCATTCCATTCTATTCCACATTCCATTCCACATTTCTTTCCACATTTCATTCCACATTCCATTCCATTGCGTTCCACATTCCATATTCCATTGCTTTCCATTGCATTCCACATTCCATTCCATTCCATTCTGTATTCCATTCTATTACACATTCCACATTCCATTTCATTCGACATTCCATTTCATTCCATTCCCCATTCCATTCCACATTCCATTCCATTCCATTCCACATTCCATTCCATTCCATTTCACTTTCCATTCCATTCCATTTCACATTCCATTCCTTTCCTTTCCATTCCATATTTAATTCCATTCAATTCCACTTTCAATTCCATTCCATTTCACATTTTATTCCATTCCATTCCATTCCACTTTCCATTCCATTCCATACCAAATTCCGTTCCATTCCTTTCCATACCATTCCACATTCCATTTCACATTCCATTCGTTTCCATTCCACATTCCATCCCACATTCGATTCTATTCCATTCCATATTCCATTCCATTCCTTTGCATTCCACATTCCATTCCATTCCATGCCAGTCCTCATTCCATTCTATTCCACATTAAACATTCCATTCCATTCCACATTCCATTCCATTCCATTCCACCATTGCCTTCTATTCCACTTTACATTGCTTTCTATTCCACATACCATTCCACATTCCATTCCATTCTATTCCGTCCCATTCCACTTTCCATTCCATTCCATTCTTTTAAACATACCATTCCTTTCCATTGCATTCCACATTCCATTCCAGGTTCCATTCCACTCCATTATACGTTCCATTCCATTCCACTTTCCATGCCACGTTCCATTCCTCGTTCCAATCCTCGTTCCTTTGCATTCTATTCCACTTTCCTTTCCTCATTCCATTCCACGTTCCACTCCATTCCATTCCACATTCCATACCTCTTTCCATTCCACTTTTCATTCCATTCCATTCCACATTCCATTCCACGTTCCATTCCACGATCCATTCCATCTTCAATTCCATGTTCCTTTCCTCATTCCATTCCACATTCCATTCCATGACACGTTCCATTCCTCTTTCCATTCCTCGTTCCTTTCCATGGTGCATTCCACGTTCCATTGGATTCTATTCCACTTTCCTTTACTCATTCCATTCCACGTTCCACTCCATTCCATTCCACATTCCATTCCTCTTTCCATTCCACTTTTCATTCCACTCCATTCCACATTCCATTCCACGTTCCATTCCACGATCCATTCCATCTTCAATTCCATGTTCCATTCCTCATTCCATTCCACGTTCCATTCCTCATTCCATTCCACGTTCCATTCCTCATTCCATTCCACGTTCCATTCCATTTCATTCCACATTCCATTCCACATTCCATTCCATTCCATTCCGCATTCGATTCCACATTGCATTCCACTCCATTCCTCATTCCAATTCACCTTCCATTCCACTCCATTCCACGTTCCATTCCCCATTCCATTACACATTCCATTCCATTCCATTCCACTTTTCATTCCACATTCCGTTCCACGTTAAATTCCATTCCATTCCACATTCTATGCCACTCTGTTCCACATTCCTTTCCACATTCCTTTCCATTCCATTCCACTTTCCATTCCACATTCCATTCCATTATATTCCAAATTCCTTTCCATTCTATTCCATTCCATTCCTCATTCCATAACACATTCCATTCCATTCCATTCCACGTTCCGTTCCATTCCCTTCCACGTTTCGTTCCACATACCAGTCCATTCCTTTCCACATTCTTTTCCATATTCCATTCCATTCCATTTCACATTCCATTCCATTCCATTCCCTTCCATTGAACTTTCAATTCCATTCCATTCGACTTCATTCCATTAACTTCCATTCCACATTCCATTCCTTTCCATTCGACTTTTCATTCCATTCCATTCCATTCCACGTTCCATTCCATTCCATTCCATATTCCATTCCATTCCATTCCACATTCCATTCCATTCCATTCAATCCCATTTCACTTTCGATTCCATTCTATTCCACATTCCATTCCTTTCCATTCAACTTTCCATTCCATTCCATTCCATTCCACGTTCTTTTCCATTCCATTTCACATTCCATTCAACATTCATTTCCATTCTATTCCATTACTCATTCCATTCCACTTTCTATTCCATTCCATTCCACATTCCATTTCATTCCATTCCATATTCCATTCCATTCCACTTTCCATTCCATGCCATTCCACATTCCATTCCATATTCCATTCCATTCTATTTCAGGTTCCATTCCACATTCCATTCCACATTCCATTCCATTCCATTCCATTCCACGTTCTATTTCACATTTCTTTCAACATTCCATTCCATTCCTCTCAACATTCCATTCCATTGCATTCCACATTCCATTCCATGTTCCATTCCACTCCACTTCACCCACCATTCCATTACATTCCACTTTCAATTCCATTTCATTCCACGTTCCATTCCATTACACTTTCCATTCCAAGTCCCATTCCACGTTCCATTCCACTTTCCATTCCATTCCATTCCACGTTCCACACCTCATTCCATTCCACGTTCTATTCCATTCCATTCCACATACCATTCCACATTCCCTTCCACATTCCATTCTATTCCATTCCACATTTCTATCCACATTCCATTAATCGTTCCATTCCATTCCACTCCAGATTCCATTCCATTCCGTTCCACATTCCTTTTAACATTCCATTCCATTCCATTCAACATTCAATTCTACATTCCATTCCATTCCATTCCACATTCCATTCCTTTCCATTCCATTTCATTCCTCATTACATTACACATTCCATTCCATTCCATTCCAAGTTCCATTCCATTCTTTCTATGTTCCATTCCACATACCGTTCAATTCCTTTACACTTTACATACCATATTCCATTCCTTTCCATTCCACATACCATTCCATTCTATACCATTCCCTTCCATTCCATTCCACATTCCATTCAATTCCATTTGATTCCGAATTCCATTCCATTCCATTCCAATTTCCATTCCTATCCGTTCCATATTCCATTCCATTCCATTCTTCATTCAATTCCACATTCCATTGCATTCAATTCCAAATTCCTTTCCATCTTCTATTCCATTCCATTCCACATTCCATTGCATACCATTTCACATTCCATTCCATTGCATTTCACATTCCATCTCATTGCATTTCACATTCTATTCCATTCCATTCCATTCCACATTCCATTCCGTTGCATTCCGCATTCCATTCCAATCCATTTCACATTGCATTCCATTCCATTCCATTCCACATTCCATTCCATTCCATTCCAAATTGCATTCCATTCCACATTCCATTGCACATTCCATTCCATTTCATTCCGTATTCCATTCCATTCCATTCCATTCCACATTACATTCTAATCCATTCCACATTCTATTCCATTCCATTCCACATTCTATTCCATTCCATTCCATTCCACATTCTATTCCATTCCATTCCACATTCGATTCAATTCCATTTCACTTTCCATTCCATTCCATTCCATTTCAAATTCTATTCCATTCCACATTCCATTCCCTTCCATTCCACATTCCATTCGATTCCATTCAATTCCACATTCCATTCCATTGCATTCCGCCTTCCATTCCACATTTCATTCCATTCAATTCCACATTCCATTCCCTTCCATTCCACATTCCATTGAAATCCATTCAACATTCCAATCCACATTCCATTCCTCATTCCATTCCATTCCATTCCATTGCAGATTCCATTCCATTCCATTCCATTCCACGTTCCTTTCTATTCCATTCCACACTCCATTCCACATTCGATTCCACTGCATTCCACATTCCATTCCACATTCCACTCCATAGCATTCCACATTCCATTCCATTACGTTCCATATTCCATTCCATTCTTTACCATTCCATTCCTCATTTCATTACATATTCCATTCAATTCCATTCCACGTTCCATTCCATTCCTTTCCACGTTCCATTCCACATTTCATTCCTTTCCGTTCCTCATTCAATTTCATATTTCATTCCTTTCCATTCCACATTCCATTCCATTCCATTCCCTTCTATTCCACATTCCATTCCATTCCCTTTTTTATTCCATTCCATTCCATTCCAATCCACATTCCATTCCTTTCCACTCCACATTCCATTCCATTCAATTTCACAATCCATTCCATTCGATTCCACATTCCATTCATTTCCATTCCATTGCAATCCACATTCCTTTCCATTTCCACACATTCTACATTCCATTCCTTTCCACATTCCATTCCTTTCCATTTCACATTCTTTTCCAGTCCATTCCACATTCCATTCTACATTCCATTTCATTCCATTCCATTCCATTCCATTCCACATTCCATTCCATGTTCCTTAGCATTCCATTCCAAATTCCGTTACATTCCACTCTATTCAAGTCCACATTCCGTTCCATTCCATTCCATTATATTCCACACTCCATTCCACATTCCATTCCACTTTTCATTCCAGTCCATTCCATGTTCCTTTCCTCATTCCATTCCTCATTCCGTTACATTTCTTTCCCCATTGCATTCCACATGCCATTAGACATTCCATTCCTTTCCCTTCGACATTCCATACCATTCCGTTCCACATTCCAATTCACATTCCACACCATTCCATTCCACAATCCATTCCTTTCCCTTCCTTTCCATTCCATTCCAGAGTCCATTCCATTCTACTCCACATTCCATTCCACATTCCATTCCACGTTCCACTCCATTCCATTCCACATTCCAATTCGTTCCCTTCCAATCCATTCCATTCCACATTCCTATTCATTTGATTCTACATTCCATATCCACTCCATTCCACAATCCATTCCATTCCATTCCACATTCCATTTCATTCCATTCCACATTCCATTACATTCCATTCCACTCCACGTTCCATTCCGCATTCCATTTTATGATCCATTTCACTTTCCATTACACGTTCCACTCTACGTTTCATTCCACGTTCCATTCCATGTTTCATTCCATTCCATTGCATGTTGCATTCCTCATTCCATTCCTCTATCCATTCCATTCCATTTCACATTCCATTGCACATTCCATTCCACGTTCCATTCCCTTCCATTCCACATTCCATTCCATTCCGTTCCGCATTCCATTCTACATTCCATTCCATTCCACATTCCATTCCACTTTCCATTCCATTAAAATCAACATTCCATTCCATTCTATTCAATCCCATTAATCATTCTTTTCACATTACTTTCCATTCCATTCCATGTTCCATTTCATTGCATTCCATGTTCCATTCCACTTTCCATTAAATTCCATTCCACATTCCATTTCTTTCCATTCCATTGCATTCTATATTCCATTCCAGTCCATTCTATTCGACATTCCATTCCATTCCACATTCCATTCCTTTCCATTCAAAGTTCCATTCCTCATTCCATTCTACGTTCCATTCCATTGCATTCTACATTCCATTCCACCTTGCATTCCATTCCATTCCACATTGCATTCCTTCCAATTCCACATTCCTTTCCACATTCCATTTAATTCCACTCCATATTCCATTCCACGTTCCATTCCATTTCGCTTTCCTTTCCATTCCATTCAACGTTCCATTCCATTCCTTTTCACTTTCCATTCCATTCCATTCCAGCTTCCTTTCCATTCTATGTTCTACTCCATTCCATTCCACTTTCCATTCCACTTTCCACTCCACGTTCCATTCCACGTTCCATTTCACATTCCATTCCACTTTCCATTCCACGTTCCACTCCACGTTCCATTCGACTTTCCCTTCCACGTGCCATTCCATTCCATTGTGCGATCCATTCCCCATTCTATTCCACATTCCATTCCATTCCATTCCACACTTCATTCCATACCATTCCACATTCCATTCTATTTCCATTTCAAATTGCATTCCAATCCATTCCTCTTTCCATTCCATTCCATTCCACATTCCATACAATTTAATTCCAGTCTATTCCGCATTCCACTACACATTCCTTTGAATTCCGTTCCACATTCCATTCCATTCCATTCCACTTTGCATTCCATTCCATTCCAATTTCCATTCAATTCCATTCCACATTCCATTCCATTCCATTCCACATGCCATTCCCATCCATTCCACTTTGCATTCCACATTCCTTTCCATTGCATTCCACTTTCAGGTCCACATTCCATTGAACTTTCCACACTATTCCGTTCCATTCCATTCAACGTTCTATTCCACATTCTATTCCCCATTCCATTCCATTCCACATTCCATTCCATTCCACTCCATTCCATTGCATTCCACTTTCCATTGCATTCCATTCCATTCCATTCCACATTCCATTCCATTCCATTCCACAGTCCTTTCCATTCCATAGCACATTAAATTCCACATTCCTTTCCATTCCATTCCACTTTCCACTCCACATTCCATTCCATTCCATTCCATTCCATTGCTTTGCAGTCCACATTCCATTACTTTCCATTCCATTCCACATTTCATTCCATTCCATTGCATATACCATACCATTCCATTCCACT
Organism: Pongo abelii; assembly: GCF_028885655.2. NCBI lineage: Eukaryota > Metazoa > Chordata > Mammalia > Primates > Hominidae > Pongo > Pongo abelii. The sequence continues at coordinate 7,026,263 of NC_071998.2, forward strand.
CTCCATTCCAAATTCCATTCCAATCCATTCCACGTTCCATTCCACATTCCATTCCATTCCTTTCCACATTCCATTCCAATCCATACCACATTCCATTCAACATTCCTTTCCATTCAATTCCACGTTCAATTCCACATTCCATTCCACATTCCATTCCATTCCACTCCATTCCATTGCATTCCACGTTCCATTCCACATTCCGTTCCACATTCTATTCCGTTCCATTCCGATTCATTTCACGTTCCATTCCACATTCCATTTAACATTCCATTCCACATTCCATTCCATTACATTCCACTTTCCATTCCAAATTCCATTCCATTCAGTTCCACTCCATTGCATTACACATTCCATTACATTGCACATTCAATTCCTTTCCATTGCAAATTCCATTCCATTGCATTCCGCATTCCATTCCACAATCCATTCCATTCCACTTTCCAATCCAGATTCCATTACATTCCATTCCACATTCCATTCCAATCCATACCACATTCCATTACACATTCCATTCCATTTCATTCCACTTTCCATTCCAAATTCCATTCCATTCAATTCCATTCCATTGCTTTGCACATTCCATGACATTGCACATTCAATTCCTTTCCATTGCATATTCCATTCCTTTGCATTCCGCATTCCATTCCACAATCCATTCCATCCCATTCCACATTCCAGTCCACATTCCATTATATTCCATTCTACATTCCATTCCAATCCATAGCACATTCCATTCCACATTCCTTTCCATTCCTTTACACGTGCCATTCCACATTCCTTTCCACATTGCATTCCATTCCATTCCACATTCCATTCCACATTCGATTCCATATTCCAATCTATTCCGTTCCATTCCACTGCATGTTCTATTTCACATTCCATTCCATTTCATTCCACCTTCCATTCCACATTCCATTCCATTCCATTCCACAATCCATTCCATTCCATTGCACTTTCCATTCAAATCCATTCCACTCCATTCCATTCCATTGCATTTCACATTCCTTTCCACTCCATTCCATTCGACATTCCATTCCATTCCATTCCACATTCCATTCCATTCCATTCCACTTTCCATTCTTCTTTTCTTTCCATTCCATTCCACTTTCCATTTCACATTTCATTTAATTCCATTCCACTTTCCACTCCATTCCATTCCACATTCCATTCCATTCCACTCCATTCCATTCCATTCCACGTTCCATTCCACATTCCGTTCCACATTACATTCCGTTCCATTCCGATTCATTCCACGTTTCATTCCACATTCCATTTCACATTCCATTCCACATTCCATTCCATTACATTCCACTTTCCATTCGAAATTCAATTCCATTCAATTCCATTCCATTGCATTCCACATTCCGTTACATTGCACATTCTATTACTTTCCATTGCGCATTCCATTCCATTGCATTCCGCATTCCATTCCACAATCCATTCCATATCATTCCACTTTCCAATCCACATTCCATTACATTCCATTCCACATTTCATTCCAATCCATACCACATTCCATTCCTTTACTTTACACTTTCCATTCCAAATTCCATTCCATTCAATTCCATTCCATTGCATTCCACTTTCCATTACATTGCACGTTCAATTCCTTTCCATTGCACATTCCATTCCATTGCATTCCGCATTCCATTCCACAATCCATTCCATCCCATTCCACATTCCAATCCACATTTCATTACATTCTATTCCACATTCCATTCCAATCCATACCACATTCCATTCCACTTTCCTTTCCATTCCATTACACGTTCCATTCCACATTCCATTCCACATTCCATTCCATTCCATTCCACATTCCATTCCACATTCGATTCCACATTCCATTCTGTTCCATTCCATTCCACATTCCATTCCACATTCGATTCCACATTCCATTCTGTTCCATTCCATTCCACATTCCATTCCACATTCGATTCCACATTCCATTCTGTTCCATTCCATTCCACTGCATGTTCTATTCCACATTCCATTCCATTTCATTCCACCTTCCATTCCACATTCCATTCCATTGCATACCACATTCCATTCCACAATCCATTCCATTACATTCCACTTTCCATTCCAAATTCCATTCCATTCAATTCCATTCCATTGCATTCCACTTTCCATTACATTGCACGTTCAATTCCTTTCCATTGCACATTCCATTCCATTGCATTCCGCATTCCATTCCACAATCCATTCCATCCCATTCCACATTCCAATCCACATTTCATTACATTCTATTCCACATTCCATCCCATTCAAATCCACATTCCTTTCCAATCCAAATTCCATTCCACATTCCATTCCATTCGATTCCATTCCACACACCATTCCATTCCATTGCATACCATTCCATTCCACATTCCATTCCATTCCTTTCCACATTCTATTCCATTAAATTCCACATTCTATTTCACATTCCATTCCATTCCATTCCACGTTCTTTTCCACATTCAATTCCATTCCATTTCACATTCCATTCCATTCCATTCCATTGAAGTCCACATGACATTCCATTGTATTACACCTTTGATTTCATTCCATTCCACATTCCATTCCTCATTCCATTCCATTCCATTCCAGATTCCATTCCATTCCAATCCATTCCATTCCACATTCTACTCCATACCATTCCATCCCATCCTACACTCCATTGTTTCCATTCCATTCCAAATTGTATACCGAATTCCATTCCATTCCATTCCGTTGAATTCCACATTCCATTCCACATCCCATTCCATTCCTTTCAACATTCCATTCCAGATCCAATTCCACATTCTTTTCCACATTCCATTCCATTTCATTCTGTTCCATTCCATTCCATTCCATTCCGTTCCACCTTGCATTCCACATTCCATTCCATTCCATTCCATTCCTCTCTCCATTACATTCCACATTCTATTATATTGCATTCCACATTCAATTCCATTCCATGCCACATTCCATTCCATTTCATTCCATTCCATTCCATTCCTTTACACATTCCATTCCATTCCATTCTATTCCATTCCACATTCCATTCAATTCCATTCCATTGCACATTCTATTCCGTTCCATTCCATTCCTCATTCCATTCCATTCCATTCCATTCCTCATTCCATTCCTATCCATTTCACAATCCATTCCATTCCATTCCATGTTTGATTCCAGTTTCCATTCCATATTCCATTCCATTCCACATTCCATTCCATTCCATTCCATTCTGTCCCACATTCCATCCCATTCCATTCCGCATTCCATTCCATTCCATTCCACATTAACTTCCATTCCATTTCACAATGCATTCCAATCCATTTCATTCCGCATTCCATTCCATTCCATTTCACATTGTACTCCATTCCATTCCATTCCACGTTTCATTCCATTCAGTTCCAAGTTCAATTCCATTCCCTTGCTTTCCATTCTACATTCCATTCCACCTTCTATTCCATTCGATTCCACATTCCATTCCAGATTTCATTCCATTCCATTCCACATTCCATTCCTTTCCATTACTTTCCACGTTCCATTCGGTTCCATTACACATTCCATTCTATTTCACATTCCACATTCAATTCCATTCCACATTGCATTCAATTCCATTCCATTCCATTCAACATTCCATTCCTTTCCTTTGCATTCCACAATCCATTCCATTCCATTCCACATTCTATTCCATTGAATTTCACATTCCATTCCATTCCATTCCACATTCCATTGCATTCTATTTCACATTCCGTTCCACATTCCATTCTATTCCATTACATATTCCCTTCCATTCAACTTCATACTCTATTTAATTTCATTCTGCATTCCATTCCACTTTCCCATCTTTCCATTACACATTCCATTCCATTCCATTCCATAATCCATTCCACATTCCATTACATTTTCCATTCCATTCCATTCTACATTCCATTCGATTCCATACCACATTCCATTCCATTCCACATTCCATTCCACATTCCATTCTATTCAATTCCACATTCCTTTCCATTCCATTCCGCATTCCATTCCACTTTCAATTCCATTAAATTCCACATTCCTTTTCATTCCATTCCAAGCCATTCCATTCCATTCCACATTCCATTAGATTCCATTCCACTTTCCATTAGATTCCATTCCACTTTCCATTCCACATTCCCTTCCATTCCGTTCGTTATTCCATACCTTTCCATTCCATTCCATTCCACATTCCGTTCCATTCCTTTCCATTCCAAATTCCGTTCCATTTAATTAATTTCCATTCCACATTCTATTCCATTCCATTCCATTCTACATTCCATTCAATTCCATTCCATTCCACATTCCATTCCATTCCACATTCCATTCTATTCCATTCCGCATTCTATTTCACATTCCATTCCATTCCATATTCCATTCCACATTCAATTTCATTCCATTCCACATTCCATTCCATTCCATTCCAGTTAACATTCCGTTCCATTTCCTTCCATAACGTCTTCGATTTAATTACATTACACATTCCATTCCACATTCCATTCCATTCCATTCCACGTTCCATTCCACATTCCATTCCACATTCCATTCCATTTCATGCCACATTTCATTCCACATTCCATTTCATTCCATTCCATTCCATTCCATTCCACATTTCATTCCACATTCCATTCCATTCCATTCCATTCCACATTCCACTCTATTCCTTTCCATTACACAGTCCATTCCATTTCATTCCATTCCATTACATTTAAAATTCCATTCAATTCCATTCCACATTCCATTCCGTTTCATTCCACATTCTATTCCGTTCCATTCCACATTCTATTCCATTCCATTCCATTCCATTCCATTCCGTTCAACATTCCATTCCTTTCCATTGCACATTGCATTCCATTCCATTCCACATTCCATTCCATTGTATTCCACATTCATTTACAATTTTCATTCCATTCCTATCCACGTACAATTCCACATACCATCCACTTTCCATTCCACATTCAACTCCATTCCATTCCACATTCCATTCCATTCCATTCCAAGTTCCATTTCACATTCCATTCCACTCCATTCCACTTTCCATTCCATTTCGCGTTCCATTCCTTTCTATTCCTCATTCCTTTCCACATTCCATTCCATTCCATTCCACATTCCATTCCATGTTCAATTCCATTTCTCTTTCCTTTCCATTCCATTCCACATTCCTTTCCTTTCCTTTCCACATTCCATTCCATTCCATTCCACCTTCCATTCCATGCCATGTTCCATTCCATAACATTCCACTTTCTGTTCCACGTTCCAATCCACGTTCCATTCCACGTTCCATTTCACTTTCCATTCCACTTTCCATTCCACTTTCCAGTCCACGTTCCATTTGACGTTCCATTCCACGTTCCAATACATTCCACTCCGCGTTCCATTCCTCATGCCATTGCTCAATCCATTCCTCATGACTTTCCACATTCCATTCCATTCCATTCCACATTCCTTTCCATTCCATTCTTCATTCCATTCCAATTTCCATTCCACATTCCATTCCACTTTCCATTCCACGATCCATTCCATTCCGTTCTACAGTCTATTCCATGTTCCATTCCATTCCATTCCACATTACTTTCCACATTCCATTCCATTCCATTCCACATTCCATTCCATTCCATTCCATGTTCCATTTCACATTCCATTCCACTCCATTCCATGTTCCATTCCATTTCGCGTTCCATTCCTTTCTATTCCTCATTCCTTTCCACATTCCATTCCATTCCATTCCACATTCCATTCCATGTTCAATTCCATTTCTCTTTCCTTTCCATTCCATTCCACATTCCTTTCCATTTCCATTCCATTCCACATTCCTTTCCATTCCTTTCCACATTCCATTCCATTCCATTCCACCTTCCATTCCATGCCATGTTCCATTCCATAACATTCCACTTTCCGTTCCACGTTCCAATCCACGTTCCATTCCACGTTCCATTTCACTTTCCATTCCACTTTCCATTCCACTTTCAAGTCCACGTTCCATTTGACGTTCCATTACACGTTCCAATACATTCCACTCCGCGTTCCATTCCTCATGCCATTGCTCAATCCATTCCTCATGACTTTCCACATTCCATTCCATTCCATTCCACATTCCTTTCCATTCCATTCCTCATTCCATTCCAATTTCCATTCCACATTCCATTCCACTTTCCATTCCACGATCCATTCCATTCCGTTCTACAGTCTATTCCATGTTCCATTCCATTCCATTCCACATTACTTTCCACATTCCATTCCAGTCCTTTCCACATTCCATTCCAATTTCCACTCCACATTCCATTCCACTTTCCATTCCACGTTCCATTCCATTCCGTTCTACAGTCTATTCCATGTTCCATTCCATTCCATTCCACGTTCCATTCCACATTCCATTCCATTCCATTCCACATTCCATTTCTTTCCATTCCATTGCATTCCATATTCAATTCCAGTCCATTCGATTTGACATTCCATTCCATTCAATTCCACGTTCCATTCCTTTCCATTCAAAGTTCTATTCCTCATTCTATTCTACGTTCCATTCCATTGCACTCCACATTCCATTCCACATTGCATTCCATCCTATTCCACATTGCATTCCTTCCAATTCCACATTCCATTCTACCTTCCATTCCATTCCATTTCATATTCCATTACACGTTCCATTACATTTCTCTTTCCTTTCCATTGCAGTCAATGTTCCATTCCATTCCTTTCCACTTTCCATTCCATTCCATTCCACCTTCCTTTCCATTCTATGTTCTACTCCATTCCATTCCACTTTCCACTCCACTTCCCACTCCACGTTCCATTCCACGTTCCATTTCACATTCCATTCCACTTTCCATTCCACGTTCCACTCCACATTCCATTCGACGTTTCATTCCACGTTTCATTCCATTCCATTCCGCGATCCATTCCTCATTCTATTCCACATTACATTCCATTCCATTCCACTCTCCATTACATACCATTCCACATTCCATTCTATTTCCATTTCAAATTCCTTTCCATTCCATTCCCCATTTAATTCCATTCCATTCCACATTCCATTCCATTTAATTCCAGTCTATTCCACATTCCACTACACATTCCTCTGCATTCCTTTCCACATTCCATTCCATTCCTTTCCACTTTGCATTCCATTCCATTCCACCTTCCATACCATTCCATTCCACATTCCATTCCATTCCATTCCACATGCCATTCCCATCCATTCCACTTAGCATTCCACATTCCTTAACATTCCATTCCACTTTCTGCTCCACATTCCATTGAACTTTCCATAATATTCCGTTCCATTCCATTCAACGTTCTATTCCACTTTCTATTTCCCATTCCATTCCATTCCACATTCCATTCCATTCCATTCCTTTCCATTGAATTCTACATTCCATTCCATTCAATTCCATTCCACGTTCCATTCCATTCCATTCTGCATTCCAATCCATTCCATTCCACCTTCCTTTCCATTCCATAGCACATTAAATTCCACTTTCCTTTCCATTACATTCCACTTTCCACTCCACGTTCCATTCCATTCCATTCCATTCCATTGCTTTGTAGTCCACATTCCATTCCTTTCCATTCCATTCCACATTTCATTCCATTCCATTGCATATACCATACCATTCCATTCCACCTTCCATTCCAAATTCCATTCCAATCCATTCCACGTTACATTCCACATTCCACTTTCCACTCCATTCCTTTCCACATTCCATTCCAATCCATACCACATTCCATTCCACATTCCTTTCCATTCCTTTCCACGTTCAATTCCACTTTCCATTCCACATTCCATTCCATTCCACTCCATTCCATTCCATTCCACTTTCCATTCCACATTCCGTTCCACATTCCATTCCGTTCCATTCCGATGCATTCCACGTTCCATTCCAAATTCAATTTCACATTCCATTCCACATTCCATTCCATTACATTCCACTTTCCATTCCAAATTCCATTCCATTCAATTCCATTCCACTGCATTCCACATTCCATTACATTGCACATTCAATTCCTTTCCATTGCACATTCCATTATATTACATTCCGCATTCCATTCCACAATCCATTCCATTCCATTCCACTTTCCAATCCACATTCCATTACATTCCATTCCACATTCCATTCCAATCCATACCACATTGCATTCCACATTCCTTTCCGTTTCATTACACGTTCCATTCCACATTGCATCCGACATTGCATTCCATTCCATTCCACATTCCATTCCACATTCGATTCCACATTCCATTCTGTTCCATTCCATTCCACTGCATGTTCCATTCCACATTCCATTCCATTTCATTCCACCTTCCATTCCACATTCCATTCCATTCCATTCCACAATCCATTCCATTCCATTGCACATTCCATTCAAATCCATTCCACTCCATTCCATTCCATTGCATTTCACATTCCATTCCACTCCATTCCATTCGACATTCCATTCCATTCCGTTCCATTCCATTCCAATTTCCATTCTACTTTTCTTTCCATTCCATTCCACTTTCTATTTCACATTTCATTTAATTCCATTCCACTTTCCACTCCATTCCATTCCACATTCAATTCCACATCCCTTTCCATTCCATTCCACTCCAAATTCCTTTCCATTCCATTCCATATTACATTCCATGCCTTCCCACATGCCATTACTTTCCATATTCCATTCCACACTCCATTCCATTCCAAATTCCATTCCAAATTCCATTCCATTCCCTTCCACATTGCATTCCATTCCATTCCACATTCCTTTCCAATCCAAATTCCATTACATTCCATGCCATTCCATTTCTCATTCCATTCCATTCCATTAAATTTCAGATTCCATTCCATTACCTTCCATTCCTTTCCACATTCCATTCCGTTCGTTTCCATTCCACATTCCATTCCATTCCATTCCATGTTCCATTCCATTCCACGATCCATTCCATTCCACAATCCATTCCTTTCCATTCCATGATCCATTCCTTTCCATTTCACGTTCCATTCCACATTCCATTCCACCTTCCATTCCATATTCCATTCCATTGAGTTCTATTCCTTTCCATTCCACGTTCCATTCCAAATCCATTCCGTGACATTCCACTTTCCATCACATTCCATTCCACATTCCATTCCATTCCACATTCCATTCCACTTTCCATTCCTTTGCAATCCACATTACATTCCACATTCCTTTGCATTACGTTCCACATTCCATTCCACTTTCCATTCAATTCCACTTTGCATTCCATTCCGTTCCATTCCATTCAATTCCATTCAACATTCCATTCCATTCCATTGCACATTCCATTCCATTCCATTCCAAATTCCATCCCACCTTCCATTCCATTCCATTCCACGTTCAATTTCACATTCCATTCCATTCAACATTCCTTTCTAACCCATTTCACATTCCATTCCACATGCTTTTCCATTCCATTCCACATTCCATTCCACATTCCATTCCACATTCCACTCCATTCCATTCCTTTCTATGTCATTCCATATTCCATTCCATTCCATTCCACTTTCCATTCCACATTCCATTCCATTCCATTCCACTTTCCATTCCACATTGCATTCCATTCCATTGCACATTCCATTCTATTGCATGCGACATTTAATTCCACATTCCTTTCCATTCCATTCCACTTTCCATTCCACATTCAATTCCACATTCCTTTCCATTCCACATTCTATTCCACATTCTATTCCATTCTATTCCACATTCCATTCTATTCCTCATTCCACATTCCATTCCATTTCACATTTCATTTCATTCCATTCCATTCCATTCTACATTCCATTCATTTCCATTGCATTCCATATTACATTCCATTCCATTCCACATTCAATTCTGTTCCACATTCCACATTCCATTCCGTTCCACATTCCATTCCAATCCATTCCACATTCCATTCCTCATTCCATTCCATTCCATTCCACGTTTCATTCCACATTCCATTCCATTCCATTCCACATTACATTCCATTCAATTTCACACTCAATTCCATTTCATTTCGCATTCCATTCCATTCCATTGCATTCCACATTCCATTCCATTCCATTGCATTCCACATTCCATTCCTTTCCATTTGACATACCTTTCCATTCCATTCCATTCCATATTCCATACAATTCCATTCCACGTTCTATTGCATTCCATTCCATTCCATCAAACATTCAATTACACATTTCATTACATACCTTTCCTCATCGCATTCCATATTCCATTCCACTCCGTTCCACATTCCATTCCTTTCCATTCCACCTTGGATTCCTTTCCAATCCATTCCACATTGCATTCCGCACTCCATTCTTTACTTTTCCCCCTTCCATTCCTTTCCATTCCACATTCCATTCCATTCCATTCCACATTCCATTCTATTCAATTTGACATTGATTTCCATAACATTCCTTTCCATATTCCATTATATTCCACTACAAATTCCATTCCATTCCATTCCATTCCTTTCCACCTTCCATTCCATTCCATTCTACATTCCATTCCATTCAACATTCGAAATTCCATTCCATTCCAAATTCCATTCCTTTCCACACCACATTCCATTCTATTCCATTCCACGTTACCTTCCATTCCATTCCACATTCCATTCCACATTCCATTCCATTCTATTCCACGTTCCATTACAAATTGCATTCCACATTCCATTCCGCATTTCATTACATTAGATTCCATTCTATTCCACATTCCATTCCACGTTCCATTCCATTCCATTCCACCTTCCATTGCACCATTCCATTCACTTCCATGTTCCTTTCCTCTTTCCCTTCCACGTTGCATTCCCTTCCATTCCACATTTCATTCCACATTCCATTCCACGTTGCTATACATTCCATTCCACATTCCATTCCACGTTCCATTGCATTCTGCATTCCATTCCATTCCATTCCACATTCCATTCCATTCCATTCCACATTCCATTCCTTTCCATTCCATTCCACATTCCATTCCACATTCCATTCCAATCCTTTCCCCATTCCATTCCAAATTCCGTTCAATTCGATTCCATATTCCATTCCATTCCATTCCACATTCCATTATTTTCCACTTTCCATTCCATTCCATACCATGCCAAATTCCATTCAATTCCATTCCACATTCCATTCCCTTACATTTCACATTCCATTCTTTTCCATTGCATTCCACATTCCATTCCATTCCATTCCACATTCTTTTCCCTTCCATCACAATTTCCATTCAATGCCATTCGATTCCATATTCCATTCCATTGCATTTCATTCCACATTCCATTCCATAGCGTTCCTATACTAATTCCAGTCCATTCCATTCCACATTCCATTCCAATGCTCTCTTAATCCAATTCTACATTTCTTTACATTCCATTCCTCATTCCATTCCACATACTATTACATTGCTTACGTTTCCATTCCCCATTCAATTCCATACCGTTCCATTCCAAATTACATTTCATTCCATTCCACACTCCTTTCCATTCCATTTCAAGTTGCAATCCATTCCTTTCCATTCAATTCCGCATTCCATTCCACATTCCTTTCCTTTCTATTCCACATTCCATTCCACATTTCATTCCACATTCCATTCCACATTCCATTCCATTCCGTTCCACATTCCATATTCCATTGCTTTCCATTGCATTCCACATTCCATTCCATTCCATTCTGTATTCCATTCTATTCCACATTCCACATTCGATTCCATTCGACTTTCCATTCCATTCCATTCCACATTCCATTCCACATTCCATTCCATTCCATTCCACATTCCATTCCATTCCATTTCACATTCCTTTCCATTCCATTTCACATTCCATTCCTTTCCATTCCATTCCATACCAAATTCCATTCCATTCCTTTCCATACCATTCCACATTCCATTTCACATTCCATTCCTTTCCATTTCACATTCCATCCCAATTTCCATTCCATTCCATTCCATATTCCATTCCATTCCTTTTCATTCCACATTCCATTCCATTCCATGCCAGTCCTCTTTCCATTCTATTCCACATTACACATTCCATTCCATTCCACATTCCATTCCATTCCATTCCATTCCACATTCCATTCCACATTCCATTCCATTCCTTTCCACATTCCATTCCGTTGAACATTCCATTCCATTCAATTACATTTCACATTCCATTCCATTCCATTCCATCATTGCCTTCTATTCCACATTACATTGCTTTCTATTCCACATACCATTCCTCATTCCATTCCATTCTATTCCGTTCCATTCCACTTTCCATTAAATTCCATTCTTTTAAACATACCATTCCTTTCCATTGCATTCCACATTCCATTCCAGGTTCCATTCCACTCCATTATACGTTCCATTGCATTCCACTTTCCATTACACGTTCCAATCCTCGTTCCATTCCTCGTTCCTTTCCATGGTGCATTCCACGTTCCATTGCATTCTATTCCACTTTCCTTTACTCATTCCATTCCACGTTCCACTCCATTCCATTCCACATTCCATTCCTCTTTCCATTCCACTTTTCATTCCACTCCATTCCACATTCCATTCCACGTTCACTTCCTCATTCCATTCCACGTTACATTCCATTGCATTCTTCATTCCTTTCCACATTCCATTCCACGCTCCCTTCCTGATTCCATTCCATATTCCATTGCATTCTTTTCCATTGCACATTCCATTCCATTCCTTTCCACATTTCATTCCCTTCAATTCCACTTTCCTTCCATTCCATTCCATTACACATTCCATTCCACTCCATTCCACATTCCATTCCATTCCATTTGACATTGATTTACATTCCATTCAATACCTTATTCCATTCCTTTCCATATTCCGTTATATTCCATTCCAAATTCCATTCCATTCCACTCCATTCCATTCCACATTCCATTCCATTCCATTCTGTATTCCATTCTATTCCACATTCCACATTCGATTCCATTCGACTTTCCATTCCATTCCATTCCACATTCCATTCCACATTCCATTCCATTCCATTCCACATTCCATTCCATTCCATTTCACATTCCTTTCCATTCCATTTCACATTCCATTCCTTTCCATTCCATTCCATACCAAATTCCATTCCATTCCTTTCCATACCATTCCACATTCCATTTCACATTCCATTCCTTTCCATTTCACATTCCATCCCAATTTCCATTCCATTCCATTCCATATTCCATTCCATTCCTTTTCATTCCACATTCCATTCCATTCCATGCCAGTCCTCTTTCCATTCTATTCCACATTACACATTCCATTCCATTCCACATTCCATTCCATTCCATTCCATTCCACATTCCATTCCACATTCCATTCCATTCCTTTCCACATTCCATTCCGTTGAACATTCCATTCCATTCAATTACATTTCACATTCCATTCCATTCCATTCCATCATTGCCTTCTATTCCACATTACATTGCTTTCTATTCCACATACCATTCCTCATTCCATTCCATTCTATTCTGTTCCATTCCACTTTCCATTAAATTCCATTCTTTTAAACATACCATTCCTTTCCATTGCATTCCACATTCCATTCCAGGTTCCATTCCACTCCATTATACGTTCCATTGCATTCCACTTTCCATTACACGTTCCAATCCTCGTTCCATTCCTCGTTCCTTTCCATGGTGCATTCCACGTTCCATTGCATTCTATTCCACTTTCCTTTACTCATTCCATTCCACGTTCCACTCCATTCCATTCCACATTCCATTCCTCTTTCCATTCCACTTTTCATTCCACTCCATTCCACATTCCATTCCACGTTCACTTCCTCATTCCATTCCACGTTACATTCCATTGCATTCTTCATTCCTTTCCACATTCCATGCCACGCTCCCTTCCTGATTCCATTCCATATTCCATTGCATTCTTTTCCATTGCACATTCCATTCCATTCCTTTCCACATTTCATTCCCTTCAATTCCACTTTCCTTCCATTCCATTCCATTACACATTCCATTCCACTCCATTCCACATTCCATTCCATTCCATTTGACATTGATTTACATTCCATTCAATACCTTATTCCATTCCTTTCCATATTCCGTTATATTCCATTCCAAATTCCATTCCATTCCACTCCATTCCATTCCACATTCCATTCCATTCCATTCTGTATTCCATTCTATTCCACATTCCACATTCGATTCCATTCGACTTTCCATTCCATTCCATTCCACATTCCATTCCACATTCCATTCCATTCCATTCCACATTCCATTCCATTCCATTTCACATTCCTTTCCATTCCATTTCACATTCCATTCCTTTCCATTCCATTCCATACCAAATTCCATTCCATTCCTTTCCATACCATTCCACATTCCATTTCACATTCCATTCCTTTCCATTTCACATTCCATCCCAATTTCCATTCCATTCCATTCCATATTCCATTCCATTCCTTTTCATTCCACATTCCATTCCATTCCATGCCAGTCCTCTTTCCATTCTATTCCACATTACACATTCCATTCCATTCCACATTCCATTCCATTCCATTCCATTCCACATTCCATTCCACATTCCATTCCATTCCTTTCCACATTCCATTCCGTTGAACATTCCATTCCATTCAATTACATTTCACATTCCATTCCATTCCATTCCATCATTGCCTTCTATTCCACATTACATTGCTTTCTATTCCACATACCATTCCTCATTCCATTCCATTCTATTCCGTTCCATTCCACTTTCCATTAAATTCCATTCTTTTAAACATACCATTCCTTTCCATTGCATTCCACATTCCATTCCAGGTTCCATTCCACTCCATTATACGTTCCATTGCATTCCACTTTCCATTACACGTTCCAATCCTCGTTCCATTCCTCGTTCCTTTCCATGGTGCATTCCACGTTCCATTGCATTCTATTCCACTTTCCTTTACTCATTCCTTTCCACGTTCCACTCCATTCCATTCCACATTCCATTCCTCTTTCCATTCCACTTTTCATTCCACTCCATTCCACATTCCATTCCACGTTCACTTCCTCATTCCATTCCACGTTACATTCCATTGCATTCTTCATTCCTTTCCACATTCCATTCCACGCTCCCTTCCTGATTCCATTCCATATTCCATTGCATTCTTTTCCATTGCACATTCCATTCCATTCCTTTCCACATTTCATTCCCTTCAATTCCACTTTCCTTCCATTCCATTCCATTACACATTCCATTCCACTCCATTCCACATTCCATTCCATTCCATTTGACATTGATTTACATTCCATTCAATACCTTATTCCATTCCTTTCCATATTCCGTTATATTCCATTCCAAATTCCATTCCATTCCATTCCATTCCATTCCACATTCCATTCCATTCCATTCCAAATTCCATTACATTCGATTCCACATTCCGTTCCATTCCACGTTCGAAATTCCATTCCATTCCACATTACATTCCACTCCACACTACATTTCATTCCATTGCATTTCACATTTCATTGCACTCTATTCCATATTTCATTCCACATTCCATTCCACTTTACATTCCATTCCATTCCACGTTCCATTCCCTTTCATTCCACTTTCCATTCCATTCCACATTCCATTCATTCCAATCCACATTCCATTCCATATTCCATTCCATTCTATTCCACGTTCCATTACACATTCCATTCCACATTCCATTCTATTCCATTCCTTTCCACGTTCTTTTCCACCTTCCTTTCCACATTCCTTTCCATTCCATTCCACATTCCATTCCATTCCTTTCCACGTTCCCTTTCTCATTCCATTCCACTTTGCATTCCATTCCATTCCACATTCCTTTCCACATTCCATTGCACGTTCAATTCCATTCCATTAAACATTCCTTTCCATATTCCATTCCATTCCATTCCACATTCAATTCCATTCCACATTCCATTCCATATTCCATTCCATTCCTTTCAACATTCCATTGCACATTCCATTCCTTTCCATTCCATATTCCATTCCATTAACTTCCACATTCCAATACATTCCATTATATTCCACATTGCATTCGATTCCATTCCAGTCCATGCAACATACAATTCCATTCCATTCCACATTCCATTCCCTTCCATTCAACATTCCATTCTTTTCCATTGCGTTCCACATTCCATTGCATTCCATTCCACATTCCATTCCCTTCCATTCCACTTTCCATTCCATACCATTCTATTCCACATTCCATTCCATTCCATTCCACTTATCATTCCATACCGTTCCTTTCCACATTCCATTCCATTCCATTCCACATTCCATTCCATTCCATTCTTCTTTAATTCCACATTCCATTACATTCAATTCCTCGTTCCATTCAACATAACATTCCGTTGCATTCCATTCCATTTCACATTCAATTCCATTCCATTCCATTCCACATTGCATTCCCTTCCATTCCACATTCCACTCCATTCCAGATCCATTCCATTCAATTTCACATTGCATTCCATTCCATTCTTCATTCAATTACACAATCCATTCCATTCCATTACACATTCCATTCCATTCCATACCGCATTCCAATCCGCATTTCCTTCCACATTCCATTTAATTCCATTCACGTTCCATTCCATTGCATTCCACGTTTCATTCCATTCCATTTCACATTGCCTTAAATTCCAGTACATTCCACATTCCTTTCCAATCCATTCCAAATTCGATTTCAATCCATTCCACATTCTATTCCATTCCATTTCACATTCCATTCCCTTAGATTTCACTTTCCATTCCTTTCCATTCCATTCCACATTTCATTACATTCCGTTCCACTTTCATTTCCATTCCATTTCACATTGCATTCCATTCCATTCCATTCCACATTCCATTCCATTCCATTTCAAATACCATTCCATTCCTTTCCATTCCATTCCTCATTCCATGCCACATTCCATTCCATTCAATTCCACATTCCATTCCAATCCATTCCATATTCCATTCAATTCCATTGCAAACCACATTCCATTCCATTCCATTACATTCCACATTCCATTCCATACCATATTCCACATTCCATTCCATTCCACATTCCATTCCATTCCATTCCATTCCAAATTCCATTCCATATTACATTGCATTACATTCCACATTCCATTGCATTTCCCATTCCATTCCACTCCATTACTTTTCACTTTCCATTCCATTCCATTCCATCGTTACATTCCATTCCACCTTGCAATCCATTCTGTTCCACATACCATTCCACATTCCATTCCATTCCATTCCATTCCACATTCCCTTCCATTCAATTCTTTTCCACATTCCATTCCATTCCATTGCATTCCACATTCCATTCCAAGTTCCATTCCACTCCATTAAACGTTCCATTCCATTCTTCTTTCCATTCCATTGCATTCCACGTTCCATTCCATTTCCTTCCACATTCCATTCCGTTCCACATTCCATTCCATTCAATTCCACCTTCCATTCCACGTTCTATTCCATTCCATTCCACATTCCTTTCCATTCCATTGCACATTCCATTCCTTTCCATTTTAAATTCCATTCCACATTCCATTCCATTCCATTCCACGTTCCATTCCAAGTTACATTCCATTCCGTTTCACATTTCTTTCCAACCCTTTTCACATTCCATTCCACATTCCTTTCCATTCCATTCCACATTCTATTCCACATTCCATTCCACATTCCACTCAAATGAATTCCAATTTCCATTCCACATTCCATTCCATTGCATTCCTTTCGATTGCATTCCACATTCGAATCCATTACATTCCATTCCAGTTTCCATTCCATTCCATTCCACATTCAATTCCACATTTCATTCCATTCCGTTCTACTTTCCATTCCACATTCCATTCCATACCATTGCACATTACTTTCCATTCCACATTCCATTCCATTCCATTGCACATTCCATTCTATTCCATACCACATTCAATTCCACATTCCTTTCCATTCTGTTCCACTTTCCATTCCACTCCATTCCATTCGAAATTCTATTCCATTCTGTTCCAGGTTCCATTCCACATTCCATTCCATCCCACATTCCATTCCATTCCATTCCACCTTCAATTCTATTTCCATTTCACATTCCATTCCATTCCATTCCACATTCCACTCCATTCCATTCCACATTCCATTCTATTCCACATTCCATTCGATTCAATTCCGCATGTCATTCCTCATTCCATTATATTACATTCCAGATTGCATTCCACTTTTCATTCCTTTGTACTCAACATTCCTCTCCAAATTCCATTACAGGTTCCATTTCACATTCCATTACACATTCCATTCCATTCCGCATTCCATTCCATTTCATTCCACCCTGCATTCCACATTCCATTCCACATTCCTTTCCACATTCGAGTCCATTCCAGTCCTCATTCCATTCCACTGCATACCACATTCCTTCCCATTCCATTCCACTTTACATCCCATTCCACATTCCATTCCACATTCCTATTCGATTCCATTACACAATACATTCCACATTACTTTCCTTTCCATTCCACATTGCATTACCTTCCATTCCACATTCCATTCCAAATTCCTATTCGATTCTAACCCACAATATATTCCACATTACTTTCCTTTACATTCCACATTGCGTTCCCTTCCATTCCACATTCCACTCCAACACTAATTACATTCCACTCCATGACATTCCATTTCACCTTGCATTCCATTCCATTCCACATTCCATTCCATTCCATTCCACATTCTCTTCCACATTCCATTCCACTTTCCATTCCACATTCCATTCCTTTCCATTCCACTCCATTCCACTTTCCATTCCACATTCCATTCTATAACATTCTTTACATTCCATTGCATTCCACATTCCATTCCATTCCATTCCATTCCATTCCATTCCACATTTCCTTCCATTCCATTGCACGTTCCATTCCATTCCATTCCACATTCCATTCCACTTTCCTTTCCAGTCCATTCCACGTTCCATTCCACATTCCATTCCACTCGATTCCACATACCATTCTAATCCATATCACATTCCGTTCCACATTCCTTTCCATTCCACTCCACATTCCATTCCACATTTCGTCCCATTGCTTTCCATTCCATTCCATTTTCCATTCCACATTCCATTCCACATTCCATTCTGTTCCATTGCATTTCATTCCACGTTCCATTCCACATTCCATTCCAAATTCCACTCTGTTAAATTCCATTCCATTCCACTTTCCATTCCACTCCATTCCAGTTTCCATTCCATTCCATTCCACGTTCCATTCCATTCCATGGTCCATTATATTCCACTTTCAGTTCCATTACATTCCCTTCCACTTTCCATTCCAGATTCCATTCCATTCCATTCCACATTCCATTCCATTCCATTCCACATTCCATTCTATTTACATTTCACATTCCAAACTACTTCCACTTCTCATTCCATTCCATACCATTGCACATTCAATTCAATTCCACAGTCCATTCCATTCCATTCCACATTCCATTCCACATTCCATTGCATCCCATTCCACATTGCATTTCGTTCCATTGCAACGTTTCATTCCATTCCACATTCCACTCCATTCCATTCCATATTCCATACCATTCCATTCCATTCCATTCCACATTCCCTTCCATTCCATTCCATTCCACTTTCCATTCCATTCCATTCCATTCCACATTACATTCCATTCTATTCCGTTCCACTTTCCATTCCACATTCAATTCCATTCCATTCCACCGCATTCCATTCCACATTCCATTTTGTTCCATTCCATTCCACATTCCATTCCATTCCATTCCACATTCCATTCCAGTCAATTCCAAATTCCACTCCACATTCCACTTTCCATTCAATTCCACTTTCCATTCCATTCCATTCCACATTAAACTGCATTCCACTTAGCATTCCACATTCCATTCCATTCCATTCCACATTCAATTCCATTCCACAATCCTTTCCACATTCCATTCCATTCCTTGCAAAATTCCATTCCACCTTCCATTCCGTTCGATTCCACATTCCGTTCGGTTTGATTCCAAGTTGCATTCCATTCCGTATTCTATTCAATTACATTCCAAATTCCATTCCATTCCGTTGCATTCCACCTTCCTTTCCATTCCATTCACTTCCATTCGAAATTCCATTCCATTCCATTCCACATTCCATTACATTCCATTTCACATTCCATTCCATTCCCTTCCATATTCCATTCCATATTCCTTTCCATTCCATTCCACATTCCATTAAATTCCATTCCACATTAAATGACATTCGATTCCATTGCATTCCACATTGCTTTCCATACTCTTTTCCATTCCATTCCACTTTCCATTCCACATTCCATTAAATTCTATTCCACGTTCCATTCCATTCCATTCCACATTACATTCCATTCCCTTCCACATTCCATTCCACATTGCATTCAATTCCATTTCACATTCTATTCCATTCGATTCCATTAATTTCCACATTCCATTCCACATTACATTCCATTCCCTTCCACATTCCATTCTACATTGCATTCAATTCCATTTCACATTCTATTCCATTCGATTCCATTTATTTCCACATTCAATTCCCTTCCATTCCACATTCCAGTCCACATTCTATTCCATTCTATTACACATTCCACTCCATTCTATTCCACTATCCATTCCATTCCTCTCCATTCCACTCCACATTCCATTCCATTCCATTCCATTCCACATTCCATTACATTCCATTCCACTTTCCATTCCATTCCACCTTCTATTCCAAATTCCATTCCACATTCCATTCCATTCCATTCCACATTCCATTCCATATACTATTTCACATTGCTTTCCATTCCTTTCCATTCCACATTCCTTTCGAGATTCCCTTCGAAATTCCATTCCACATTCCATTCCATTCTATTCCATTCCGTTCCACATTGCATTCCGCAATCGCTTCCATTCCATTCCATTCAGTTCCATTCCCCTCCACATTCCATTCCATTCCACATTCCATTGCATTCCATTCCACATTCCCTTCCAATCCATTCCATTCCATTCTATTCCACATTCCATTCCACATACCACTCCACATTCCATTCCATTCCATTTCATTACACGTTCCATTCCACATTCCATTAAACATTCCATTCCATTCCATTCCACGTTGCTTTCAACATTCCATTCCTTTCCATTCCACTTTCCATTCCACAATCCATTCCACATTCCATTCCATTTCATTCCATTCCATTCCACGTTCCATTCCACATTCCATTTCACATTCCATTCCATTCCATTTCACGTTCCTTTCAACATTGCATTCCATTCCATTTCACATTCAATTCCATTCCAATCCACATTCCATTCTACTAAATTCCACATTCCATTCCATTCCATTCCATTGCATTCCACATTCCATTACATTCCATTCCACATTCCATTCCCCATTTCATTCCATTCCATTCAACGTTCCATTTCACATTTCATTCCATTCCATTCCACATTCCATTCCATTCAATTCCACATTCAATTTCAATCCAATCCACATTCCATTCCATTCCATTCCACATTCCATTCCATGCCATTCCACATTCCATTCCACATTCCATCCCATTCCATTCAACATTCCATTCCACATTCGATTCCATTCAATTTTATATTCCATTCCACTTTCCATTCCACTGCAATGCACTTTTCTTTCCATTCCATTCCATTTCAGTCCGTTATCCATTACATTCTATTCCATTCCACATTCCATTCCATTCTATTCCTCGTTCCATTCCATTCCATTCCTCGTTCCATTCAATTCCATTCCATTCCACGTTACATTCCATTCCACGTTCCATTCCACGTTCCACTCCACTTTCCATTCCACTTTCCATTCCAAGTTCCATTCCATTCCATTCCACGTTCCATGTCTCATTCCATTGCGAAATCCATTCGATTCTTTTCCACATTCCTTTCCACATTCCATTCCCCGTTGAATTCCATTCCCTCCAACATTCCATTCCTTTGCATTCCACATTCCATTCTACATTCAATTCCATTTCATTCCAAATTCTTTTCCACATTCCATTAAATTCAATTACACATTCCATTCCATTCCATTCCACATTCAATTCCATGTTATTTTCCATTCAATTCCACATTCCATTCCATTCCACATTCCATTCAACATTCCATTACTTTCCATTCCACATTCCATTCCATTCTACATTCCATTCAACATTCCATTACATTCCATTCCATTCCATTCCACATTCCATTCCATTCGATTCCACATTCCATTCCATTCCATTCCACATTCCGTTCCGCATTCAATTCCATTCCATTACACAATCAATTCCATTCCATTACACATTATATTCCATATTCCATTCCACATTCCATTCCATTCCATTCTATTCCATTCCACATTATATTCCAAGACGCATACCATTCCTTTCAGTTGCATTTCATATTGCATTCGATTCCATTCCACATTCCATTCCATTCCTTTCCACATCCCATTTCATTCCATTCCACATCCCATTTCATTCCATTCCACATTCCATTCCTTTCGATTCCATTCCACATTCAATTCCATTCCAATCCACTTTTCATTCTATTCCATTCCACCTTCCATTCCATTCCATTCCATTCCAAAGCCCATTAAATTCCATTACGAATTCCATTCCAAATTCCTTTCAATTCCATTTCATGTTCCACTGCATTCCATTGAATTCCAGTCCACATTCCATTCCAGTGCATTCCGCATTTGATTCCATTCCATTCCACATTCCATTCCACTACATTCTACATTACATTCCACATTCCATTCCATTCCATTCCGCTTTTCGCTCCATTCCATTCCATTCAACCTTTGTTTCCATTCCATTTCACACCCCATTCCATTCCATTCCATTTCAATTCCCATTATATTCCATTCCACATTACATTCCCTTCCATTCCACATTACATTACATACCATTCCATTCCATTTGACATTCCATTCCTTTCCATTCCTCCTTCCTTTCCACATATCATTCCATTCCATTCCACATTCCATTCCACATTCCATTCCACATTCCATTCCATTCCACATTCCGTACCATTCAATTCCATTGCACATTCCATTCCATTCCATTCCACTTTCCATTCCATTAAATTCCATTCAACATTCCCTTTCATTCCATTCCACATTCCATTCCTTTCCATTGCATTCCATTCCACATTCCATTCTATCCCATATTCCATTCCACCTTCCATTCCATTCCTTTGCATTCCAATTCACATCCCATTCCACATTCCATTCCATTCCATTCCAAATTCCATTCCATTACATTCCACATTCCATTCCATTACATTCCACATTCCATTCCACATTCACTTCCATTCCATTCCACTTTCCATTCCTTTCCATTCCATTCCATTCCACATTCCATTCCATTCCTTTCCATTCCATTCCTCATTCCATTACACATTCCATTCCATTCCACTCCACCTTCCATTCCTTTCCATTCCATTTCATTCCACATTAAATTCCAGTTCATTACTTTCCAGATTCCATTCCATTTCATTCCCCATTCCATTCTATTCCATTCCACGTTCCATTTAATTCGTTTCCATTAAAATCCAATCTACATTTCATTCCATTCCATTCCATTCCACAATCCATTCCACTCCATTCCACATTCTGTTCCATTCCCTTCCACTTTCCATTCCAGATTCCTTTCCATTCCATTCTACATTCCATTCCATTACCTTCCATATTCCATTGAACTGCATTGCAAATTCCATTCCATTCCATTTCACTTTCCATTCGATTCCATTCCATTCCTGTCCACTTTCCATTCCATTACATTCCACATTCCATTTCATTCCACTCCACATTCCATTCCAGATTCCATTCCCTTCCATTCCACATTCCATTGTATTACATTCCAGATTCCATTCCATTCCATTATGCATTCCTTTCCACATTCTCTTTCATTCCATTCCACCTTCAATTCCTTTCCAATCCATTCCATTCCACATTCCCTTCCATTCCATTCCATTCCATTCCATTCCATTCAATTCCACGTTGGATTACACATTCCCTTCTGTTCCACTCCACCTTCTGTTCCTTTCCAATCCATTCCATTAAACAGTTCATTCCATTCCATTCCATTCCACATTCCATTCCATTTCATTCCCCATTCCATTCTATTCCATTCCACATTCCATTTCATTCGTTTCCATAGTATTCCAATCCTCATTACATTACATTCCATTCCATTCTACAATATATTCCACTCAATTCCACATTCCATTCCAATCCATTCCCCTTTCCATTCCACATTCGTTTACATTCCATTCCGCATTCCATTACATTCCATTCTAAATTCCGTTGAATTGCATTGCAAATTCTATTCCTTTCCCTTTCACTTTCCATTCGATTCCATTCTTTTCCAGTCCACATTCCATTCAATTACATTCCACATTCCATTCCATTCCATTCCACATTCCATCCATTCCAATCAATTCCATTCCACTTTGCATTCCATTCCGTTCTAGTCCTTTCCATTCCACATTCCATTCCGCATTGCACTCCATTCCATTCCACATTCCACTCCATTCCATTCCATTCCACATTCCACTGCACATTCCATTCCACATTCCATTCCACATTCCATTCCATTCCATTCAACATTCCACTCAATTCCATTCTATTCCACATTCCATTCCATTCCATTTCAAATTCCATTGCGTTACATTACTTTCCATTCCATTCCATGTTCCTTTGCATTCCATTCGAAATTCCATTCCATTCCAGGTTGCATTCCACGTTCCATTCCTTGTTCCATTCCATTCCTTTCCATTCCACAATCCGTTCCCTTCTTTCAAAATTCAATTCCACATTCCTTTTCAAGTTCCATTCCATTCCATTAAATTCCATTCCAATTCATTCAACATTCAATTCCACCTTCCTTTTCAAATTCCATTCCATGCCATTACTTTCCATTCCTTTCCACGTTCCTTTCCATTCCATTCGAAATTCCATTCCATTCCATTCCACGTTCCATTCCATGTTCCATTCCTCATTCCATTCCATTACATTCCACATTCCATTCCATTCCTCTTCACATTCCATTCCATTCCATTTCATATTATTTTCCGTTCATTTTCATATTCCTTTCCATTCCATTTCACATTCCGTTACATTCCATTCCACGTTCCATTAAGCGTTCCTTTCCATTCCATTCCACAATTCATTACATTCGATTCCACATTCCATTCCACATTCCATTCCATTCCTCTCCACATTCCATTCCATTCCATTAAACAATCAATTGCAATCCTTTTCACATCCCTTTCCATTCCATTCCACATTCTATTCCACATTCCATTCCATTCCATTCATCATTGCTTTCCATTCCAGTCCACATTCCTTTCCTTTCCATTGAATTCCACATTACGAGTGTTGCATTGAATTGCACATTCCATTCCATACAATTCTATATTCCATTCCATTCCATTCCATTCCAATCCACATTCCATTCCATTCCATTCCACTTTCCATTCCATTCCATACCACATTCCATTCCACATTCCATTCCATTCCATTCCACACTCCTTTCTACATTCCTTTCCATTCCATTCCACATTCCTTTCAGTTCCATTCCATTCCATTCCACATTCCTTTCAGTTCCATTCCACATTCCATTTCCCATTCCATTCCATTCATTTCCATTCAATTCCACATTCCATTCCACATTCCATTCCATTCCATTCCATTCCATTGCATTCCACATTCCATTCCATTCCATTCCATTCCACATTCAATTCAATTTCATTCCCCATTCCATTCTATTCCATTCCACATTGCATTTCATTCGTTTCCATAGCATTCCAATCCTCATTCCAATCCCTTCCATTCCATTCGACAATACAATCCACTCCATTCCACATTCCGTTCCATTCCATTCCACTTTCCATTCCACAATCATTTACATTCCATTCCACATTCCATTCCATTCCATTCCAAATTCCATTGAATTGCCTTGCAAATTCTATTCCAGTCCATTTCACTTTCCATTCGATTCCATTATTTTCCAGTCCACATTCCATTCCATTACATTTCACATTCCATTCCATTCCATTCCACATTCCATTCCATTCCAATCCATTCCATTCAACTTTGCATTCCATTCCATTCCATTCCTTTCCATTCCACATTCCATTCCATTACATTTCACATTCCATTCCTTTCCATTCCACATTCCATTCCATTCCAATCCATTCCATTCAACTTTGCATTCCATTCCATTCCATTCCTTTCCATTCCACATTCCATTCCGCATTGCATTCCATTCCAATCCACATTCCACACCATTGCATTCCATTCCACATTCCATTGCACATTCCATTCCACATTCCATTCCACATTCCTTTCCACATTCCATTCCATTCCATTCAACATTCCACTCAATTGCATTCTATTCCACGTTCCATTCTATTCCATTTCAAATTCCATTCCATTCCATTACTTTCCATTCCATTCCACGTTCCTTTCCATTCCATTCAAAATTCCATTCCATTCCACATTCCATTCCGCATTCCATTCCTCGTTCCATTCCATTCCATTCCACATTCCATTCCATTCCATTCAAAATTCAATTCCACATTCCTTTTCAAATTCCATTCCATTCCATTAATTTCCATTCCGATTCATTCAACATTCAATTCCACATTCCTTTTCAAATTCCACTCCATGCCATTACTTTCCATTCCATTCCACGTTCCTTTCCATTCCATTCGAAATTCCATTCCATTCCATTCCACGTTCCATTCCACGTTCCATTCCTCATTCCATTCCATTACATTCCACATTCCATTCCATTCCATTCCATTCCATTCAACATTCAATTCCACATTGCTTTCCATTCCTCTTCACATTCCAATCCATTCCTCTCCACATTTAATTCCTTTCCATTCCACATTCATTTGCAATCCTTTTCACATTCCATTCCATTCCATTACTTTCCATTCCATTCCACGTTCCTTTCCATTCCATTCGAAATTCCATTCCATTCCACGTTCCATTCCACATTCCATTCCTCGTTCCATTCCATTCCATTCCAAATTCCATTCCATTCCATTCAATATTCCATTCCGCATCCCATTCAATTCCTTTTCACATTCCATTCCAAATTCCTGTCCATTCCATTCCACATTCAATTGCATTCCATTCCGCATTCCATTCTATTCCATTCCACTTTCCATTATATTCCATTTCATTCCGTTCCACATTCCATTCCACTCCATACATTTCCATTCCATTCCATTCCACATTCCATTCCACTCCATACCTTTCCACATTCCATTTCATTCCATTACACATTCCAGTCCTTTAAATTCCATTCCAGTCCACATTCCATTCTATTCCTTTCCATTCCACATTCCATTCAATTCCATATCACATTCAATTGCATTCCATTCCGCATTCCATTCGAATCCATTTTGCTCTCCATTGCATTCCATGCCATTCCATTCCACTCCATACATTTCCACATTCGGTTTCACTCCATTACACATTCCATTCCATTTCATTCCATTCCATTCCATATTCCATTCCCCTTTCTTTTCCACATTCCATTAAAATCCATTCCATTCCCCTCCACATTCCATTCCACATACAATTCCATTCTACCTTGCATTCCATATTCCATTCTACATTCCATTCCACATTCCAATCCAATCCAATCCATTCCACATTCCACTCTATTGCATTCGACATTCCATTCTACATTCCACTCCACTTTCTACTTCATTTCATTCAACATTCCATTACTCATTCCATTCCATGGCATTCCACTTTGCACTCCATTACATTCCACATTCCATTCCATTCCCTTCAGCTTTCCATTCCATCAAATTCCACATTCCATTCCACATTCCATTCCACTTTTCATTCCACAATCCATTCCATGTTCCATTCCTTTCCATTCCACATTCCATTTCATTCCATTCCACTTTCCATTTCACATTCCATTCCATTTCATTCCCCATTCCTTTCGAAATTCACTGCCATTCATTTCCACATTCCATTCGAATCCATTCCACATTCCATTTCATTCCATTCCACATTGCATTCCATTTTATTCCCTTTCCATTACATGTTCCATTCCACTTTCCAATCCACGTTCCATTCCATTCCATTCCACGTTCCACTTCTTGTTCCGTTCCAATTTCTATTCCATTCCATTCCACGTTCCTTTCCATTCCTTTCCATTTCCCATTCCATTCCATTCCATTCCATTTCACGTTCCATTCCACATTCCAATCCATTCCATTCCACATTGCATTCCGTTATATTCCACATAACATTCGAATCTATTCCATTCCATTCCATTCCTTTCCACATTCCATTCCATTCCTTTCCATTCCACATTCCATGCCATTCCATTCCATTCCATCTTACATTCCATTCCATTCCACATTACGTTGCACATTCCATTCCACATTCCATTCCACGTTCCATTCCACATTCCAATCCATTCCATTCCATTACACATTCCTTTCCATTCCGAATTCCCTTCCATTGCATTCCAATCCATTCAATTCCATTCCATTCCATTTCACATTCCATTCCATTCCATACCACTTTCCCTTCGACATTCCACTCCATTCTATTCCACAAACCATTCAACATTCCATTGCACAATCCATTCCATTCCATACCGTATTCCATTCCACATTCCATTCCACTCCATTCCATATTCGATTCTACATTCCATTCCATTCCATTCCACATTCCATTCAATTCCATTTCACATTTCATTCAGCATTCCATTCTACATTCCATTCCATTCAATTCCGCATTTCATTCCAATCCATTCCACATTCCATTCTATTCGTTTTCACATCCCATTCCATTCCACATTCCATTAAATTCATTTTCACATTCCATTCAATTCCATTCCACATTCCATTCCACATTGCATTCCATTACATTACATTCCACATTCCTTTCAATTTCATTACAGATTGCATTCCGGATTCCCTTACTTTCCATTCCATTTCATTCCATTTCATTCCACGTTCCATTCCATTGCTTTTCACATTCCACTGAATTCCATTCCACATTCCATTCCGTTCCATTCCACATTCCATTCCATTCCGTTCCTTTCCAAAATCCATAATATTCCTTTGCACATTCCACACCATTCCATTCCATTCCACATTCCGTTCCATTCCATTCCACATTCCATTACACATTCCATTCCACGTTCCTTTCCCTTCCTTTCCACATTCCATTCGACATTCCATTCCATTCCATTGCACCTTCCACTCCAAATTCCATTCTATTTCATTCCACATTCCATTCCATTCCATTGCACCTTCCACTCCAAATTCCATTCTATTTCATTCCACATTCCATTGCAATACATCCCACATTCCATTCCATTCCATTCCATTCCATTCAATTCCATTCCACATTCCATTCCGTTCCATTGCAACTTCCATTCCATTCCATTCAACATTGCATTCCAATCTATTCCACGTTCCATTACACATTCCATTCCACTTTCCACTCCTCTTTCCATTCCATTCCATTCCACTCCACTTTCCGTTCCACGTTCCATTCCTCCTTCTATTCCATTGCTTTCCACATTCCATTCCATTCCATTCCATTTCACAATGCATCCCACTTTCCATTCCCTTCCATTCCACCTTCTAATCCATTCTGTTCCATTCCATTGCATTCCAACACTTTCCTTTCCAAATTCCATTCCATTCCGCATGCCATTCTATTCCGTTCAATTCCATATTCCATTCGATTCCATTCCACATTCCATTCCTTTGCATTCCACATTTTATCTCATTCCATTCCACATTCCATTTTACTTTCCATTCCAAGTTCCATTCCATATTACACTCGATTCCATTCCACATTCCATTCCTTTGCATTCCACATTTTATCTCATTCCATTCCACATTCCATTTTACTTTCCATTCCAAGTTCCATTCCATATTCCACTCAATTCCATTCCACATTAAGTTCCTTTGCATTCCACATTCTATTCCATTCCATTCCACATTCCATTCTACTTTCCATTCCACGTTCCATTCCTTTCCATTCCACATTCCCTTCCACATTCCATTCCTTTCCATTCCATTTCATTCCACATTCCATTGCACTTTCCGTTCCACATTCCATTACTTTACATTCCACTTTCCATTCCACTTTCCATTCCTTTCCATTCCACATTCCATTCCATTTCATTCCACTTTCCATTCCATTCCTTTCCATTACATTCCTTTCCACTTTCCATTCCATTCCATTCCATTCATTCCACTTTCCATTCCATTCTATTCCATTCCATTCCTTTCCACATTCCATTCCATTCATTCCACTTTCCTTTCCATTCCATATTACATTCCATTCCATTCCACATTCCATTTCTTTGCATTTCACATTCCATTCCATTGCATTCCACATTCCCTTCCACGTTCCATTCCTTTCCATTCCACATTGCAATCATCAGTCCAATGCTTTCCATTCCATTCCATTCCTTTCCATTCCATTCCATTCCATGTTCCATTCCATTCCGTGTTCCATTTCATTCCATTCCACGTTCCATTCCATTCCATTCCATTCCACATTCCATTTAATTCCAATTTCCATTCCATTCCACATTAAATTCCATTCCATTCCATTCCACTTTCCATTCCATATTTCATTCCATTCCATTCCACGTTCCATTCCATGCCATTCCACATTCCATTCCACAGTGCATTCCATTCAATTCCAACTTCCATTAGACTTGCCAATCCATTCAATTCCACGTTCCATTCCACATTCCATTCCATTCAATTGAATTCCACATTCCATTCCACTTTACAATCCATTCCATTCGACATTCCATTCCATTCAATTGCATTGCATTCCATACTCCATTCGATTCCATTAAATTCCATATTCCATTACTTTCCATTCCACAATCCGTTCCATTTCATTCCATATTCCATTCCGTGCCATTCCACATTTCATTCCACATTCCTTTCTGTTCCATTCAACATTCCATTCCATTCCAATCCATTCCAGTCTGCATTCCATTCCGTTCCATTCCATTCCACTTTCTTTTCCATTGCATTGCACATTCCATTCCATTACATTCAGTATTCCATTCCACTCCATTCCACTTTCCATTGCATTCGATTCCACATTCCATTCCATTCCATTCCACTTTCCATTCCACTTTCCATTCCATTCCTTTCCACGTTCCATTTAATTCCACATTCCGTTCCATGCCATTCCGCATAACATTCCATTCCATGCCACCTTCCATTCCATTCCACATTCTATTCCTTTCCATTCCATTCAATTCCACATTGCATTCCATTCCATTCCAGGTATCATTCCATAACATTGCACATTCCACTCCATTGCATTCCATGTTTCGTTCCACATTCCATTCGATTCCATTGCACCTTCCATTACATTCCATTGCATATCTGATTGCATTCCATTGCACATCCCATTCTACATTCCATTCCATTCAATTCCATTCCATATTCCATTCCTTTCCTTCCATTCCGTTCAAGATTCGAACCACATTCCATTCCCTTCCATTACACATTCCATTCCACATTCCATTGCACTCCCTTCCACTTTCCTTTCCACAATGGTTTCCATTGCATTCCACATTCCATTCCATTCCGTTGCAAATAGATTCCATTCCATTCCACATTATTTTCCATTCCACATTCCATTCCATGCCATTCCACGTTCCATTCCATGCTATTCCACATTCCATTCCATTCCTTTCCACATCCCATTCCATTCAATTCCACATTCCATTTCATTCCAAATTCCATTCAATTCCGCATTCCATTCCATTGCATTCCGTTCCACTTTCCATTCCATTCCACGTTCCATTCCATTCCATTCCACATTCCATTCTATTCCATTCAATGTTCCATTCCACATTTCATTCCATTAAATTCCACATCCCATTCCTTTCCATTCCATATTCCATTCCATTCTATTCCACATTCCATTCCATTCCATTCCCCATTCTTTTCCACTTTACATTCAACGTCATTCCACATTCCATTCCACGTTACATACCATGACATTCGACATCAATTCCTCATTCCATTCCATTCCATTCCATTCCACATTCTATTCCACATTCCTTTCCACATTCCATTCCACATTTCTTTCCATTCCAAATTTCATTCCACATTCCATAACATTCCATATTCCATTCCGCATTCCATTCCATTCTAGTCCACATTCCATTCCTTTCGATTCCATTCCACATTCCATTCCATTCCATTCTGCATTCCATTAACTTCCATTCCACTTTCCGTTCACTTCCATTCCATTCCATTCCACATTCCACTTCACATTCCTTTCTACTCCATTAAAAATTCCATTCCACATTCCTTTCCATTCCATTCCACATTCCATTCCATTCCGTTCCACATTCCATTACATGCCATTCCGCATTACATTCCATTCCATGTGATATTCCTTTCCATTCCATTCCACATTCCATTCCATTCCACATTCCATTCTGTTCCGTTTCATTCCAAGTTCCATTCCATTCCATTCTAGGTTCCATTCCATTTGATTCCAAGTTCCATTCCATTCCATACCAGATTCCATTCCATTCCATTTCGCATTCCATTCCATTCCATTCCACATTCCTTTCCTTGCCATTCCACAATACATTCCATTCTATTCCACATTCCATTTCAGATTGCATTCCATTCCTTTCCATTCCACATTCCATTCCACTTTCTATTCCATTCCATTCTACATTCCATTCCACTCCATTCCACATTGCATTCCAATCCATTTCACATTCCATTCAATTGCACATTCCTTTCCGTTAGATTCCATTCCATTTCACATTCCGTTCCATTCCATTCCACTTTCCTTTCGATTCCGTTCCACATTCCATTGCATTGCATTCCACATTTCATTCCACATTCCATTCCAATCCATTCCACATTCACTTCCATTCCATTCCTCATTCCATTCCAATCCATTCCACATTCCACTCCACATTCCACAGTCCATTCCACATTCCATTACACGTTGCATTCCAAATTCCATTGCAAGTTCCTTTACGTATTGCATTCCATTCCATTCCACGTTCTATTCCATTCAATTGCACATTCCATTCCTCATTCCTTTCCCTTCCATGCCACCTTCGAATTCATTGCATTCCACATTCCTTTCCACAATCCGTTGCATTCCATTCCTATTTCCACTCCGCATTACATTCCATTGCATGACACATTCCATTCCATTGAATTCCACATTCTATTCCACATTCCATTCCTTCCGCTTCCACATTCCATTCCGTTGCACATTCCATTCCATTCCACATTCCATTCGAAATTCCATTCCATTCCATTTCACATTAAATTCCGTTCAATTCCACATCGCATTCCATTCCATTCCTTTCCATTCCCTTCCTCATTCCCTTCCACGTTCCATTCCATTCCATTCCACGTTGCATTCCAATACATACCACTTTCCATTCCATTTCATTCTATTCTATTCCTCCCACATTCCATTCCACCTTCCATTTCATTTAACTTCACAATCCGTTGCATTCCATTCCACATTCTATTCCAATCTGTTACACATTCCATTCCACATTCCATTCCATTCCATTCCACATTCCAATCCACATTCTATTCCATTCCATTCTTCGTTCCTTTCCATTCCATTGCATTCCAGTCAACATCCATTCCCTTCCATTCCACTTTCCTTTCCATTCCACATTCCATTCCGCATTCCATTCCATTCCATTCCATTCCATATTCCAATCCATTCCTTTCCATTCCATATTCCATTTCTTTCCATTCCACATTCCATTCCATTCCACATTCCTTTCCATTCAATTCCACATTCCATTCAACCTTCCATTTCATTTCCCTTCACAATCCATTCCATTCCATTCCACATTGCATTCATCATTCAATTCCATTCCATTCCACTTAGCACTGCATTCCAATCTATATTCCATGCCATTTCATTCCACATTCCATTCCATTCCATTCAATTCCACATGCCATTCCAGTTTCCATTGCATTCCATTCCACATTCCATTCCATTCAATTCCATTCCCTTGCAAATTACATTCCACATTCCATTCCATTCTATTACACATTCCTTTCCAATCTATTCCACACTCCATTCCATTCCATTACATATTCCATTCCATTCCAGATTGCATTCTATTCCATTCCACATTCCATTGCATTCCATTCCACATTCCATTCCTTCCACATTCCATTCCATCCCAATTTCCATTCCAAACCATTCCATTCCTTTCCATTCCTTTCCATTCCACGTTCCAATCCTTTCCATTCCACTTTCCATTCCAATCCATTCCACATTCCTTTCTATTCCATTCCAAATTCCATTCCACATTCCATTCCATTCCGTTCTACATTCCATTCAAATTTCCATTCCATTCCATTCCACATTCCATTCCTTTCCATTCCACATACGCTTCCACTTTCTATTCCATTCCATTCCATTCCTGTCCACATTCCATTCCATTCCATTCCATTCTGCATTCAATTCCATTCCATTCCACATTCCATTCCACATTCCATTCCATTCCTCATTCCATTCCATTCCATTCTACATTCCATTCCACATTCCATTCCATATTCCTTTCCATTCCTTTCCATTCCGCATTCCATTTCATTCCATTCCACTTTCCAATCCATTCCTCACCATTTCACATTCCATTCGATTGCATTCCATATTCCATTCCATTCAGTTCCACATTCCATTCCCTTCCATTCCACGTTCTATTCCAAGACATTCCACATTTCATTCCACATTCAATTCCATTTCATTCCACATTCTATTCGATTCCATTTCACTCCAGTCCACATTCCGTTCCATTCCACATTCCATTGCGTTGCATTGCATTTTCCATTCCATTCCACATTCCATTGCATTCCATTTCTTTCAATTCCACATTCCATTCCCTTACTTTCCATTGCACATTCCACTGAATTGCATAACATTTTCCTTTCCATTCCATTCCACATTCCATTACATTCTTTTCCAGTTTGCATTCCATTCCATTCCACGTACCATTGTGCGTTCCATTCCACGTTCCATTCGACTTCAGATTCCGTACCATTCCATTCAACATTCCATTCCATTCCATTCCAGATTCCATTGCACATTCTATTCGATTCCATTCCGGTCGGTATTCCATTCCATGTTCCACTCCACATTCTATTCCACGTTCCATTCCACGTTGCTTTCCATGTACCATCCGCTTTCCATTCCACATTCCTTTCCACTTTCCATTGTGCGTTCCATTCAACATTCCATTCCATTCCAGTAAACATTCCATTCTACATTCCATTCCAATCCATTACACATTCCATTTGACATTCCATTCCTTTCCATTCCATTCCGCGTTCCATTCCACTTTCCATTCCATTCCATTTCAGGCCATATTCCATTCCATTCCATCCGATTCCACTTTCCATCCCTTTCCATTCTTCATTCCATTATATTCCATTCCACATTGCATTCCATTCTGTTTCATAATCCATTCCATTCCCCTTTACATTCCATTCAACATTCCATTCCACATTCCCTTCCATTACATTCCACATTTCAATCCTTTCCATTTCACATTCCATTCCATTCCATCCCACATTCCACTTTCAAATCCATGTACCATTGCACATTCCATTCCATGTCCCATTCCACGATTCATAACATTGCATCCCATCTTACATTCCACGTTCCATTCAATTATGTTCTACTTTCCATTCCGCATTTCATTCCATTCCATTCTACATTCCATTTTCATTCAATTCCACATTCCATTCCACATTTCTTTCCATTCCATTCCACAATAGAGATTCTATTCCACATTCCATTCCACGTTCCATTCCACCTTCCAGTCCACGTTCCAGTCCATTCCATCCGACATTCCATTCCACGTTCCATTCCATTCCATTCCACCTTCCATTCCACATTCTCTTCCATTCCTTTCCATTCCATTACACTTTCCTTTCCATTCCATTACACCTTCCATTCCACATTCCATCCCTTTCCATTCCAAATTCCATTCCACTTTGCATTATATTCCATTTCACATTCCTATCCACATTCCAATCCACATTCCATTCCATTCCATTCCACATTGCATTCCCCATTCCATTCAATTCTATTCCACGTTCCATTCCTTTCCGTTCCATTCCACATTCCATTCCTTTCCGTTCCAATCCACATTCCATTCATTTCCATTCTACATTCCATTCCACGTTCCATTCCATTAGATTACTCATTCCTTTCCACATTCCATTCCACATTCCATTCCATTAGATAGCATTCCACATTCCATTCCATTCCCTTCGGTATTCCATTACATTCCATTTCACATTCTATTCCATTCCATTCTGTATTCCATTCCATTCCATTCCACATTCCGTTGCATTCCATTCCATTCCATTCCATATTCCGTTCCATTCCATTCCATTCCATTTCACATTGCATTCCATATTCCATTCCATTCCATTCCACATCACATGACATTCCATTCCAAATTCCCTTCCATTCCATTCCATTTGCTTCCCCATTCCATTACATATTCCATTTCATTCCATTCCACGTTCCATTCCATTTCATTCCACATTCCATTCCCTTCCATTCCATTTCATTCCACATTCCATTCCCTTCCATTCCACATTCCAATCCCTTCCATTCCACATTCCATTCCCTTCCATTCCACATTCCCTTCCATACCATTCCACATTCCATTCCTTTCCATTCCACATTCCATTCCATTCTAAATTCCATTCAAATCAACATTCCATTCCATTCCTAATTCATTTCCATTCCATAACATTCCATTCCTTTCCATTCCTCCTTCCATTCCATTCCATTCCACGTTGCGTTCCATTCCATTCCAAGTTGCATTCCATTCGATTTCACATTCCGTTCCATTCCATTGCGCATTCCATTCCATTCCACACTCCGTTCCATTCCATTCCCCTCCATTCCACATTGCATTCCATTCCATTCCATTTCACATTCCATTCCATTCCTTTCCATTCCACATTGCATTCCATTCCATTCCCTATTCCATTCCACATTTCATTCCATTCCATTCCAAATTGCGTTGCAGATTCCATGCAATTTCTTTCCACTCTCTATTCCATTCCATTCCACATTCCATTGCATTCCATTCCACATTCCTTTCCATTCCATTCCAGATTGTGTTGCAGATTTCATGCAATTTCTTTCCACATTCTATTCCATTCCATTCCACATTCCATTGCATTCCATTCCACATTCTTTTCCATTCCATTTCAAAATCCATTCCACTCCATTGCATTCCCCATTCCATTCTATTCCGTTCCACATTTCATTCCATTCCATTTTCCATTCAATTCCATTCAACATTGTATTCCACATTCCATTCCATTCCATTCCACATTCCATTGCATTCCATTCCACATTCCATTCCATTCTGTTCCACATTATTTTCCATAACATTCTTTTCCACATTTCTTTCCATTCCATTTCACATTCCATTCCATTGCATCGCATTCCAAATTCCATTACTTTCCATTCCACATTCCATTCAATTCCATTTCATTCCATTCCACATTCCATTCAATTCCATTTCATTCCATTCCACATCCCATTCCATTCCATTCCACATTCCATTCCATTCGATTAATCATTTTATTTCATTCCATTCCACATTGCATTCCAAATTCCATTCTTTTCCATTCGACATACCATTCCATTCCATTCCACTTTCCATTCCACATCCCATTCCATTCCCTTCCACATTCCATTCCATTCCTCATTCCATTCCATTCCATTACACATTCCATTCCATATTCCATTCCATTCCATTCTGTATGCCATTCCATTCCATTACACATTCCATGCCATTCCATTCTAGATTCATTCCACATTCCGTGCCATTCCATTCCTTTCCACATTCCATTCCATTGCATTCCAGTTTCAATTCCATTACATTCCACATTCTATTCCATTCCATTCCACGTTCCATTCCATTCCACTCTAGATTCCATTCCAGATTCCATTCCAGTCCATTTTGAGTTCCATAATATTCTATTCCTTCTTGCATTTCACACTGCATTCCATTACATTCCACTTTCCTATCCATTACATTCCACGTCCCATTTCACATTCCATTCATTTTCATTCCACATTCCATTCCACATTCCATTGCATTCCTTTCAATTCCACGTTCCATTCCACATTCCATTCCTTTCCATTCTTCGTTCCGTTCCATTCCATTCCATGTTTCATTTGATTCCCCTCCACGTTCCATTCCGTTCCATTCCATTGCAATACACATTCCATTCCACGCCATTCCGCATTCCATTCCACATTCTATTCCATTCCATTCAACATTCCATTCCACATTCGATTCCATTCCATTTCACATTCCTTTCCACATTCCATTCCACTCCAATCCACAATCCACTCCATTCCATTCAATTTCAGTTCATATTCCATTCCATTCTATTCCATTCCACATTCCATTCCATTCGATTTCAAGTTCCATTCCATTCCATTCCACATACCATTCCATTTAATTCCACGTTCCATTCCATTACATTCCTAGTTCCATTCCGCGTTCCATGCCACTTTCCATTCCACGTTCCATTCCACTTTCGATTCCATTCCAATCCATGTTCCATTCCACTTTCCATTCCATTCTATTCCACGTTCCATTCCACGTTCCTTTCCATTCCATTCCACGTTCAATTCCATTCCTTTCCACTCCACATTCCATTCCATTCCATTCCACATTATATTCCTTTCCATTCCACATTCCATTCCACATTCCTTTCCATTCCATTCAATTCCATGTTCCATTCCATTCCACATTCCATTCCAATACTACCCACGTTGAATTCCACGTTACCTTCCATTTCATTCCACATTTCATTGCATTCCATTCCACTTTCCATTGCACATTCCATTCCATTCCACTCCACCTTCCTTTCCACATCCCATTTCTTTCCATTCCACATACCATTCCATTCAATTCCATTCCATTCCACTCCATTCCATTCCACATTCCATTCCATATTCCACTGCATTCCATTCCACATTCCTTTCCATTCCATTCCATGCCATTCCACATTCCATTCCATTCCATTCATTTCCACTTTCAATCCCTTTCCATTGCATTCATTTCAATTTCACAGTCGATTCCATTCCATTACACATTGCAATACATTCCCTTCCAGATTCCATTCAATTCCAATCTGCATTTCATTCCTCATTCCATTCCATTCCATTCCACATTCCTGTCAATTCCATCCCATTCCACTCCACATTGCTTTCCACTGCATTCCATATTCCATTCCATTTCATTCCAATTACCATTCCATTGCATTGCATTCCATTCCACTTTGAATTCCCAATTCCTTTCCATTACATTCCGCATTCCATTCCACATTCCACATTCCATTCCACATTCCATTCCATTCCCTTTCACCTTAAATTCCATTCTATTCCGCATTCCATATCATTCCATTCCACATTCCCATCCATTGCATTCTTTTGCACATTCCACTCCATTCCACGCAGCATTCCATTCCTTTCAATTCCATTCCATTCCATATTCCATTCAATTCAATTACATTCCATTCCATATTCTATTCCTTTCAATTCCATATTCCATTCCATTCCTTTCAACATTCCATTACTTTCCACTGCATTCCATTTCACATTCAACTACACATTCCCTTCTATTCCTTTCCACATTCCATTTAATGTTCCATTCCATTCCCTTCCACATTGAATTCCACACTCCATTCCATTCCATTCCACATTCCATTCCACATTCCATTCCATTCCATTCCACTTTCCATTCCATAATCCATTCTGCTCCATTCCACGTTCTATCCCATTCCATTCCATTCCATTCCATTAAATTCCATTCCAGATTCCATTCAATTCCATTCCATTCCACTCCATTCCGTTCGACATTCCAATCCATTCGAGTCCACAGTCCATTCCATTCCATTCCATGCCATTCCATTCCACATTGCATTCCACATTCCTTTTGACATTCCATTCCATTCCATTCCATTTCCCATTCCATTCCACTTTCCATTCCACAATCCATTCCACATTGCAGTCCATTCCATTCCATTCCATTCCATTCCACGTTCCATTCCACTCCTTTCCATTCCACAATCCATTCCAATGCATTCTATATTCCATTCCACATTTCATTCCATTCCATTCCTGACTGCATTGCAGATTTCATGCAATTCCTTTCCACATTCTATTCCATTCCATTCCACTTTCCATTCCATTCCATTCCACATTCCTTTCCATTCCATTCCACATTCCATTCCATTCTATTCCACATTCCATTCCATTCCATTGCACATGCCATTCCTTACCATTCCACATTCCCTTCCTTTCCATTCCACATTCCATTCCATTCCATTCTAAATTCCCTTCCATTCCACATTCCATTCCATTCCTGATTCCATTCCATGGCATACCATTCCATTCCTTTCCATTCCTCCTTCCTTTCCATTCCATTCCACCTTGCATTCCATTGCATTCCAAGTTGCTTTCCATTCGATTTCACATTGCGTTCCATTCCTTTGCACATTCCATTCCATTCCACACTCCGTTCCTTTCCATTCCCTTGCAGTCCACATTGCATTCCATTCCATTCCATTCAACATTCCATTCCATTCCTTTCCATTCCACATTCCGTTCCATTCCATTCCATATTCCATTTCACATTTCA
The DNA here is from genome assembly GCF_028885655.2 of Pongo abelii. Classification (NCBI taxonomy): domain Eukaryota; kingdom Metazoa; phylum Chordata; class Mammalia; order Primates; family Hominidae; genus Pongo; species Pongo abelii. Next base: position 7,066,915 of record NC_071998.2, read on the forward strand.
TTCCAGTCCATTCCAAATTGCATTGCAGATGTCATTCAATTGCATTCCATGTTCCATTCCATTCCATTCAACTTTCCATTCCATTCCATTGCACATTCATTTCCATTCCATTTCACATTCCATTCCACTCCATTGCATTCCCCATTCCATTCCATTCCATTCCACATTTCATTCCATTCCATTTTCCATTCAATTCCATTCCACATTGCTTTCCACTTTCCATTCCATTCCATTCCACATTCCATTCCATTCTGTTCCACATTATTTTCCATTCCATTCTGTTCCACATTACTTTCCATACCATTTCAAATTCCATTCCATTGCATCGCATTCCAAATTCCATTCCATTCCATTCCACATTCCATTCAATTCCATTTCATTCCATTCCACATTCCATTCAATTCCATTTCATTCCATTCCAAATTCCATTCCATTCCATTCCACATTCCATTCCATTCGATTAAACATTTTATTTCATTCCATTCCACATTGCATTCCAAATTCCATTCTTTTCCATTCCACACACCATTCCATTCCATTCCACTTTCCATTCCATATTCCATTCCATTCCATTCCACATTCCATTCCATTCCACATTCCATTCCCTTCTATTCCACATTACATCCCTTTCCATTCCACATTACATTCCACTTTCCAAACCACATTCCATTCCACGTTCCATTGAACATTCCATTCTATTTTCCATTCCACGTTCCATATTACGTTCCATTCCACATTCCATTCTACGTTCCATTCCATCTTCCATTCTACATTCCATTCCATTCAATTCCACGTTCCATTGCATTCTATTCCATTCCAAATTCCAATCGATTCCATTCCACATTTCATTCCATTCCCCATTCCATTGCTTTCCATTGCACATTACATTCCACTGTCCATACCTCGTTCCTTTCCACATTACGTTCCACTTTCCATTCTACGTTCCATTCCAAGTTCCATTCTACGTTCTATTCCACTTTCCTTTCCACATTCCATTCCACAGTACATTGCACGTTCAATTCCATGTTCCATTCCTCGTTCCATTCCATAAGTCTCCAGATTCCATTGCATTCCATTCCATTGCATTCCATTCCACATTCCATTGCATTCCATTTCACATTCCATTCCAATCAATTCCATTCCATTCCATTCCATTCCACATTCCATTCTGTATACCATTCCACGCTCCATTCCACATTCCGTTGCATTCCGTTCCTGTTTCCTTTCCACATTCCATTCCGTTCCAGTTTCCTGTCATCATTCCTTTCCACGTTCCATTCCACATAACTTCCGTTCCATTCCACATTCCATTCCACATTCAATTCCACATTCCATTCCACTTTCCATTCCATTCCATTCCACATTCCATTAATCATTGCATTCAACATTCCATTAAACATTCTATACCACATTCCACTCCATTCCATTCCTCATTCCATTTCACATTCCATTCCTTTCCATTCCACTTTCCATTCCACGTTCCATTCTACTTTCCATTGCAAGGTCCATTCAATTAAATTCCAAAATCCATTCCCCATTACATTCCATTCCATTCCACTTTCATTTCCACATTCCATTCCTCATTCAATTCCATCCCATTACACATTCCATTCCATCCCATTCCACATACCATTACACGATCCATTCCATTCCATTGCGCATAACATTCGACGTTCCATTCCACTTTCTATTCCACATTCCAATCCAAATTCCATTTCACATTCCATTACACTCCACTTCACATTGCATTCCACAATCCACTCCATTCCATTCCACTTTCCATTCCACATTGCATTCCACAATGCATTCCACACTCCATTCCATTCCATCCCACATTCCACACCGCATTCCATTCCATTCCATTCCACGTTCAATTCCACTTTCCATTCCATTACATTTGACAGTCTAATCCACATTCCATTACAAATTCCCTTTCACATTCCATTGTGTTCCAGTACACATTCCATTCCACACTCCATTCCATTCCATTCCACGATCCCTTCCAATTCATTCCACATTCCATTATGCATTCCATTCCATTCCATTCCACATTGTTTTCCATTCCATTCCACGTTCCATTACATTACATTACACATTCCATTCTATTCCATTCCATATTACATTACATTCCATTTCAAATTGCATTTGATTCCATTACAAATTCCATTCCATATTTCATTCCATTCCATTGCATTCCACATTCCATTCCATTCCATTCCACATTCGATTCCATTCCATTCCATTCCACTTTCCATTCCATTCCATCACATATTCCATTGCATTCCATTCTACATTCAATTCCATTCGATTTCAAATTCCATCCCATTCCATTCCATTCCACATTCCATTCCATTTCAAATTCCTTTCCATTCCATTCCATTCCATTCCATTCCACATTTCATTCCTAGTTCCATTCTACTTAGAATTCCAAGTTCCCTTCCGCCTTCCACGTTCCACTCCACCTTCCATTCTTTCAGTTCCACGTCCCATTCCACGTTCCATTCCATTATATTCCCCATTCCATTCCACATTCCACTGCATATTCCATTCCACGTTGCTTTTCACATCCCATTCCATGTTCAATACCACATTCCATTCCACATTACATTGCACATTCCATTCCATTCCATTACACAATCCATTCCACATTCCAATGCATTCCAGTCCACATTGCATTCCACATTCCATTCCATTTCATTCCACATTTCATTCCATTCCATTGCACATTCCATTCCACATTCCATTACATTCCATTGCACATTCAATTCCACGTTCCATTCCACATTCCATTCTACATTCCATTGCACATTCCAGTGTTCCTTCCTTTCCACATGATATTCCACGTTCAATTTCTAGTTCCATTCAACGTTCCATTCCACGTTGCATTCCATACCATTACACGTTCCATTCCACATTCCATTCCATTCTGTTCCACGTTCCATACCACGTTCCTTTCCCCATTCCATTCCACATTCCATTCAATTCCATTCCACAATCCATTCCACAAGCCATTCCACATTCCATTCCATTACATTCCACAATCCATTCCACATTCCATTTCACATTCCATTTCTCAATCCATTCCATTCCATTCCATATTCAATTCCATTCCATTCAACATTCCATTCCATATTACATTCCATTCAATTCCATATTCCATTCCACATCATTCTATATTATATTCCACATTCCATTCCACATTCAATTTCACATTCCATTCCACATTCAATTCCACTCCATTCAACATTCCATTCCACATTGCATTCCATTACATTCCACATTCCTTTCCACATTTCATTTCACATTCCATTCCACAATTCATTCCGTTCCATTCCACATTCCATTCCATTGCATTCAATGGAATGGTATACAGTCAATGGAATGGAATGCATTAAGTGGAATGGGATACATTCAATGGAATGGAATACATTCCAATGCATTCCAGTCCACATTCCATTTCACGTTCCATTGCACTCCATTCCACATTCCATTTAATTCCTATCCACATACCATTAAACAATTCACTCCATTCCATTCCATAGTCCATTCCACATTCCATTTAATTCCTATCCACATACCATTAAACAATTCACTCCATTCCATTCCATATTCCATTCCACATTCCATTCCATATTCCATTGAATTCCATTCCACATTCCATTCCACATTCCAATACATTCCAATGTACATTCCATTCCACGTTCCATTCCACATTCCATTCCAATATCCCTTGCACATTCCAGTGTACCTTCCATTACACATTACATTCCACGTTCAATTCCTTTTTCCTTTCAAAGTTCCATTCGACTTTCCATTCCATACCATTACACGTTCCATTCCACATTCCATTCCATTGCGTTCCACGTTCCACTCCACATTCCATTCCCCATTCCATTCCACATTCCTTTCCATTCCATTCCACTTTCCATTCCTTTCCATTCCAGATTCCATTCCATTCCATTCCACACTCCATTCCCCGTTCCATTCCACATTCCATTCCGTTCAATTCTACTTTCCAGTTCACACTCAATTCCACATTCCATTGAACATTCCATTCCATTCCTTTCCACATTCCATTCCACTTTCTATTCCACATATCATTCCACATTCCATTGCATTCCCTTCCACATCCTTTCCACATTGATATACACTCCATTCCACATTCAATTCCATTCCATTACACATTCCATTCCAAGTCTATTCCACATTCGAATCCACATTCCATTCCATTCCATTCCTTTCCACATTCCATTCCACATTCTATTCCACATTCTATTCCACATTCCATTCCATTCCATTCCATGTTCCCTTCCACATTCCCTTCCACATTCCATTCCATTCCACTCAACATTCCATTACATGTTCCATTTCACATTCCATTACATATTACAATGCATTCCATTACACATTCCATTCCAATCCTTTCCACATTCCATTCCACTTTCCATTCAATGTTCTATTCTGTTCCATTAAACGTTCCATTCCACGATCCATTTCATGTCCCATTCCATTCCAAGTTCCATTCAACTATTCCATTACAAATTCCATAACACTTTGCATTCTGTTCCACTCCATATTCGATTCCACTCTCCACTCCACATTCCATTCCACATTCCATTCCATTCAATTCCACATTCCATTCCACATTCCATTCCACATTTCATTCCACATGGCATTCCATTCCATTCCACATTCCATTCCATTCCACTATACATTCCATTCCACGTTGCATTCCACGTTCCATTCCACGTTCCTATCCACGTTCCATTCCAATACATTCCACGTTCCATTCCACATTCCATTCCATTCCGTTCCAGTTTCCTTTCCACATTCCATTCCACATTCCATTCCACATTACTTCCGTTCCATTCCACATTCCATTCCATATTCCATTCCACATTCCATTCCATTCCATTCCACATTCCATTAATCATTCCATTCAACATTTCATTCCACATTCCTTTCCACATTCCATTCCGTTCCATTCCACATTCCATTCCACAATCCATTCCACATTCCATTCCATTCCATTTTACACTCCATTACACCCTCAGTTCCTTTCCTTTCGATGTTCCATTTCCCGTTCCATTCCACATTCCATTCCACGTTCCTTTCCATTACTTTCCAAGTCCCATTCCACTTTCCATTCTACGTTCCTTTCCAATTTCCATTCCACATTCCATTCCATTCGATTACATACTCCTTACCATTCCATTTCATTCCACAATCCATTCAGCATTCCATTCCACATTCCGTTTTACATGTCATTCCGCATTCCATTCCATTCCATTCCACATTTCATTACATTCCACGTTTCCCTACACGATGCATTCCAGCTTCCAGTCCATGATCCATTCCATTCCATTCCGCTTTCCATTTCATTCCATTCCACTTTACATTCCACATTCAATTACACATTCCATTTCACATTCAATTCTCATTAAATTTCACTTTCCATTCCATTGCATTACATTCCATTCCATTCCAAATTCCATTCCATTCCAATCCACATTCCCTTGCATTCCATTCCAAGTTCCATTCCGTTCCATATTCCACTACATTCCGTTCCACATTCCATTGCATTCCATCCCACTTTCCATTCGATTATATTCCGCTTTCCATTACACATTCCATTGCATTCCATTCTATTCCACATTCCGCTCCATTCCATTCCACATTCCATTCAATTCCCTTCGTTATTCCATGCCATGTTACATTCCACCTTACATTCCATTCCATTCCACATTCCATTCAAATCCATTCCACATTCCACTACATTCCATTCCACATTACATTACATTCAATTTCACATTCCATTCCTCATTCCATTCCACACTCCATTACACATTCCATTCCATGATTCATTCCCTTCCATTCCACATTGCATTCCATAATCCGTTCCACCTGCCATTCCACATTCTATTCCGTTCCATTCCACATTCCATTATACATTCCATTCCTTTCCATTCCACATTCCATTGTATTCCGTTCCACATTCCTTTCCACATTCCAATCCATTCCATTCCACATTCAATTCCGTTCCATTCTACATTGCATTGCACATTCCGTTCCATTCCATTCCATGTTCCCTTCCACATTCCATTCCACATTCCATTGAAGATTCCATTCCCCAGTACATTCCACATCCCTTTCCATTCCATTCAACATTGCATTCAACATTAAATTCCACATTCCATTTCACATTCCATTCCACATTCCATTCCATTGCATGCCGCATTTCATTCCATTCCACGTTCCCTTCCACGTTCCATTCCACGTTCCACTCCATGTTCTATTCCATTGCATTCCACGTTCCATTCCATATTCCATTCCATTCCATTCCACTTTCCATTCCACATTCCATTCCACATTACATTCCTTTCCATTCCACTTTCCATTCCACATTCCATTCCACATTACATTCCTTTCCATTCCACATTCCAATCCACATTCCACTCAACATTCCATTTCACCTTTCATTCCACATTCCATTGCATTCCATTCCAAATTCCACTCAACATTCCATTCCACATTCCATTCCTCATTCTATTTCATTCCATTCCACATTCCATTCCATTCCACTCCACATTCCATTCCACATTGCACTCCATTTCATTCGTTATTCCATTCCAAATTCCATTCCACATTCCATTCCATTCCATTCTGCATTCCATTCCACGTTCCATTCCATTCCGCTCCACTTTCCATTCCACGTTCCATTCCACATTCCATTCCACGTTCCATTCCACATTCCATTCCACATTCCCTACCGTTCTACTCCACATTCGATTCCACATTAAATTATACATGCCATTCTACATTCCTTTACATTCAATTCCTCATTCCATTCCACATTCCATTGCATTCCATTTCACACTCCTTTCCACATTCCATTCCATTCCATTCCACATTCCATTGCACATGCCTTTCCATTCCATTCCATGTTCCCTTCCACATTCCATTCCACATTCCATTGAATATTCCTTTCCACAGTACATTCCACATCCCTTTCCATTCCATTCAACATTACATTCAACATTAAATTCCACATTTCATTTCAGATTCCATTCCACATTCCATTCCATTGCATGCCACATTTCATTCAATTCCACGTTCCCTTCCACGTTCCATTCCACATCCCACTCCATGTTCTATTCCATTGTATTTCACATTCCATTCCATATTCCGTTCCATTCTATTCCATTCCATTCCATTCCACTTTCCATTCCAAATTCCATTCCACATTCCATTCCACATTCCATTACTTTCCATTCCACATTCCATTCCACATTCCACTCAACATTCCATTTTACATTTCATTCCACATTTCACTCAACATTCCATTCCAAATTCCATTCCTCATTCTATTTCATTCCATTGCACATTCCATTCCATTCCACTCCACATTCCATTCCACATTGCATTCCATCCCGTTCGATATTCCATTCCAAATCCCATTCCACATTCCATTCCATTCCATTCCGCATTCCTTTCCACCTTCCATTCCATTCCGCTCCACGTTCCATTCCACGTTCCATTCCACATTCCATTCCACATTCTCTATCGTTCTATTCCACATTCCATTCCACATTCTCTATCGTTCTATTCCACATTCCATTCCACATTACATTCCACATGCCATTCTACATTCCTTTACATTCAATTCCTCATTCCATTCCACATTCCATTCCATTCCATTCCACATTCCAACCACATTCCATTCCACGTTCCTTTCCATGTGCCATTCCACTTTCCATTCCATGTTCGATGCCATGTTCCATTCCATTGCATTCCATTTGCCATACCACTCAATACCATGTTCCATTCCACATTCCGTTCCATTGCATTCCATGTTCCATTCCCTTCCATTCCACGTTCCTTTTCATTCTGTTTCACATTCCATTCCACATTCCATTTCAGAGTCCATTCCACATTCTGTTTCACATTCCATTCCATTCCATGCCATTCCATTCCACATTCCTTTCCATTCCTTTCCACATACCTTTCCATTCCATTCCACTTTTGATTCCATTCCATTCCACTCCACATTCCGTATCATTCCATTCAATTCCCCGTTCCACAACTTTCCATTCCATTCCGCATTCCTTTCTTTCCATTCCACATTCCATTCCATTCTATTCCACATTCCATTGCAGTCCATTCCCTAATACGTTCCATTCCCTTCCATTGCACATTCCATTCCATTCAATTTCTTTCCTTTCCACATTCCATTCCATTCCATTCCTTTCCATTCCACGTTCCATTTCACCTTCCATTCCACGTTCCTTTCCAATTTCCATTCCATGTTCCATTCCACCTTCTATTCCATTCCATTACACATTACATTCCACATTCCATTCCAATCCATTACACTTTACATTCCACATTCCAACCATATTACATTATGTTCCATTCCACATTGCATTCACATTGCATTCCACATTCCATTCAATACCGTACCACAATCCATTCCACATTCCATTCCACATTCCATTCCATTGCATTCCACATTCTATTCCGCATTCCATTCCGCATTCCATTCCTTTGCATTCCACGTTCCAATCCACATTCCATTCCATTCTATTCCACATTCCATTCCTTTCCATTCCACGTTCGATTCAATTACATTGCATTAAACATTTCATTCGATTTCCTTCTGCATTCTAATCCATTCTGTTCCATTCCAGTCCACATTTCATTCCATTGCATTCCAATCCACATTGCATTTCAGTCCATTCCACATTCCACTCCATTCCATTCCAAATTCCATTCTATTCCATTCAACATTCCATTCCTTTCCATTCCATTCCATTCCACATTCCATAGCATTCCATTCCTTTCCACATTGCAGTAATTTCCTTTCTGCATTCCATTTCATTCCACTTTCCATTCCACGTTCCATTCCACGTTCCTTTTCATGTTCCATTCTACCTTCCATTCCACATTCCTTTGCATATTCCACTCCATTCTTTTCCATATTTCATACCATTCCATTGCATTTCATTCCACTTTCCATTCCATTCCATTCCACTTTCCATTCCATATTCCATTCCATTCCATTCCACATTTCATTCCACATTCCATTCCATTCCATTCCACATTCCTTTCCACATTCCATTCGTTTCCATTTTACATTCCATTCGTTTTCATTCAACATTGCATTCCACATTTCATTCCACATTACATTACACATTCCATTCCACACTCCATTCCACATTCCATTGCCCATTCCATTCCACATTCCCTTCCATTCCACCTTCTATTCCCCATTCCATTCCACACCATTTGACATTCCATTCCATTCCATTCCACATTCCCTTCCGTTCAATTCCACATTCCATTCCATTCCATTCCATCCCTTTCCACATTGCTTTCCATTCCATTCCGCATTCATATTCCATTCCATTCCACTCCACAATCGATTCCTTTCCATTAAATTCCACATTCCATTCCATTCCACATTCCATTCTGTTCCATTCTACATACCATTCCATTCCATTCCACATTCCATTCCATTCCACATTCCATTCCACATTCCATTCCATTCCATTCCACATTCTTTTCCACATTCCATTCGTTTCCTTTCTACATTCCATTCGTTTTCATTCAACATTATATTCCACATTTCATTCCACATTACATTACACATTACATTACACATTCCATTCCTCATTCCATTGCCCATTCCATTCCACATTCCCTTCCATTCCACCTTCCATTCCACATTCCATTCCATTCAATTTGACATTCCATTCCATTCCATTCCACATTCCCTTCAGTTCAATTCCACATTCCATTCCATTCCATTCCATCCCTTTCCGCATTGCGTTCCATTCCATTCCGCATTCATATTCCATTCCATTCCTCTCCACAATCGATTCCTTTCTATTAAATTCCACATTCCATTCCATTCCATTCCACATTCCTTACTGTTCCATTCCACATACCATTCCATTCCATTCCACATTCCATTATATTCCACATTCCATTCCATTCTACATTCCTTTCCACATTCCATTCCATTCCATTCCACATTCCTTTCCACATTCCATTCGTTTCCATTCTACATTCCATTCGTTTTCATTCAACATTGCATTCCACATTTCATTCCACCTTACATTACACATTCCATTCCACATTCCATTGCCCAATCCATTCCACATTCCGTTCCATTCCACCTTCCATTCCCTATTCCATTCCATTCCATCTGACATTCCATTCCATTCCATTCCACATTCCCTTCCGTTCAATTCCATATTCCATTCCTTTCCATTCCATCGCTTTCCACATTGCGTTCCATTCCATTCCGCATTCATATTCCATTGCATTCCACTCCACAATCGATTCCTTTCCATTAAATTCCACATTCCATTCCATTCCATTCCACATTCCATTCTGTTCCATTCCACATTCCATTCCATTCCATTCCATTCCAGATTCCATACCATTCCATTCTCTTCCATATTCCATTAATTTCCATTCCACATTCCATAGCATTCCATTCCATTCCACATTCCATTCCATTCCGCATTCCATTCCATTCCATTCCATTCCACATTACATTCCACTCCATTAAATTAAACATTCCATTCCATTCCATTATTCCTTCCATTCTATTCCCTTCCACATTCCATTCCATTCCATTCCATTCCACATTCCACACAATTCCATTCTATTCCACATTCCATTCCTTTCCAATCCACATTCAATTCCTTTAAATTCCACATTCCATACCATTCCATTCCATCCCACATTTCATTCCTTTCCATTCCACATTCCATACCATTCCATTCCATTCCACATACCATTCCACAAACCGTTGCTTACCATTCCATTCCATTCCACGTTGCATTCCACATTCCATTCCACATTAAATTCCACTTTCCATTCCTCATTCCATTCCACATTCCATTTCATTCCATTCCACTTTCCATTCTACTGAATTCCACGTTCAATTCCAGTCCATTCCATTGTATTCAACATTCCATTCCCTACCATTCCACTTTCCATTCCATTCCATTCCATTCCACATTCGATTCCATTCCATTCCACATTCCATTACATTCCATTTCACTTTCCAATCCATTCCGTTCCATTCCATTTCATTCCATTCCCCATTCCATACGTTTCCCTTCCTATCCACTTTCCATTCCACATTCCATTCCATGTTCCATTCCATCACATTCCACTTTCCACTCCATTCAATTCCTTTCCACAGTCCACTCCAGATTCCATTCTCTTCCATTCCACATTCCATTCGATTCCATTCCACATTGCATTCCACATTCCATTCCACGTTCCATTCCATTCCATTCTAATCCATTCAATTCCGTTCCATTCTATTCCATTCTGAAATCCTTTTCATTCCATTCCAAATTATATTCTAATTTCCATTCCATTCCATGCCACATTCCATTCCATTCCATTCCACATTCCATTCCCTTCTATTCCACATTACATCCCTTTCCATTCCACATTAAATTCCACTTTCCAAACCACATTCCATTCCACGTTCCATTGAACATTCCATTCTATTTTCCATTCCACTTTCCATTTTACGTTCCATTCCACGTTCCATTCTACGTTCCATTCCATCTTCCATTCTACATTCCATTCCATTCAATTCCACGTTCCATTGCATTCTATTCCATTCCAAATTCCAATCGATTCCATTCCACATTTCATTCCATTCCCCATTCCATTGCTTTCCATTGCACATTACATTCCACTGTCCATTCCTCGTTCCTTTCCACATTACGTTCCACTTTCCATTCTACGTTCCATTCCACGTTCCATTCTACGTTCTATTCCACTTTCCTTTCCACATTCCATTCCACGGTACATTGCACGTTCAATTCCATGTTCCATTCCTCGTTCCATTCCATAAGTCTCCAGATTCCATTGCATTCCATTCCACATTCCATTGCATTCCATTCCACATTCCATTCCAATCAATTCCATTCCATTCCACATTCCATTCCATTCCATTCCACATTCCATTCTGTATCCCATTCCACGCTACATTCCACATTCCATTCCACGTTCCATTCCACTTTCCATTCCAAGTTGCATTCCATGTCTCACTCAATTACATTCCACTTTCCATTGCACAATCCATTCCATTCCGTTCCAGTTTCTATTCCAAAATCCAATCAACATTCCATTCCATATTCCATTCCGTTCCATTGCACATTCCGTTACGTTCCATTCCACATTACATTACACATTCCATTCCTTTCCATTCCATTCAGTATTGGATTCCATTCCATTCCACGTTCCATTCCACTCCATTTCATATTGCATTCCATTCCAATCCACATTCCCTTACATTCCATTTAAGCTTTCCAATACTTTCCATACCACATTCCATTCCACATTCCATTCCATTCCACATTCTATTCCACATTCCATTACACATTCCATTCTATTCCATTACACATTTCATAACACATTCCATTCCACATTCCCTTGAATTCCTTTCCACATTCTATTCCGTTAAATTCCACATTCAATTCAATTACATTCCACATTCCATCCCTCATTGAATTCCTTTACATTCTATTCCACATTGCTTTCCATTCCACATTCCATTCCATTCAATTACACATTCCATTCTACGTTCCATTCCATTCCATTCCACATTCGATCCCATTCCATTCCACATTCCATTCCATTCCATTCCACATTGCATTCCATTCAATTTCACATTCAATTCCACTACATTGCATTCCACTTTCCATTCCATTTCATTCAACATTCCATTCCATTCCATTCCATTTTATTCCAAATTCCATTCCATTCCAATCTATTCCACTTTCCTTTCCACTCCATTCTATTCCACGTTCCATTCCATACCTTTCCACATTCCTTTCAATAACATTCTAGATTCCATTCCATTACATTCCAGATTCTATTCCACATTACTTTCCACAATCTATTCCACGTTCCATTCCATTCCGTTTCACTTTCCATTCCATCCCCTTCCACATTCGATTCCACTCCATTCCACATTCCATGCCTTTCGATTCCATGATCCATTCCATTCCATTACACTCTCCATTCCACACTCCCTTCCACATTCCATTCCACGTTCCATTCCACTTTCCATTCCAAGTTCCATTGCGCATTGTTTTCAATACCATTCCATGTTCCATTCCACATTCCACTCCATTCCATTCCACGTCCCATTCCACATTGCATTCCACATTCCATTCCACATTAAATTCCATTCCGTTACATTCTATTCTACATTCCATTCGACGTTCCATTCCACCTTCCATTCCACATTCTATTCCATTCCATTCCACATTCCAGAGCACATTCCATTCCATTCCATTCATCACTCCATTCCATTCCATTCCACATTCCATTCCATTGCTTTCCACATTGCAATCCTTTCCACATTCCATTCCACGTTCCATTCCACATTCCACTCCATTCCATTTTACGTTCCATTCCACAATACTTTCCACTTTCCATGCCACTTTTCATTCCGTTCCTTTCCACATTCCATTCCACACTCTACTCCACATTCCCTTCCGCATTCCATTCCGTTCCACTCCACGTTTCATTGCACATTCCATTCCACATTTCATTCCATTCCATTTCACATTCCATTAAGTTACATTCCACATTCCTTTCCTCATTCCATTCCACATTCCTTTCCATATTTCATTCTACATTCCATTCCATTCCATATTCCATTCTATTCAACATTCGATTCCATTCTATTCCATATTCGATTCGATTCCATTTCACATTCCATTCCACATTTCATTCCATTCCATTTCACATTCAAGTCTGTTACATTTCACATTCCTTTCCATATTCCATTCCACATTCCATTCCACATTCCGTTCCATATTCCATTCCACATTTTCCCTTCCATTCCATTCCATCTTCCGTTCCATTCCATTCCATTGCATTCCGCATTCCTTTCCATTTAACAATGAATTCCATTCCACTCCACATTCCATTCAACTCCATTCCGCATTCCATTCCATTGCATTCCACGTTCGATTCCATTCCACACTCCATTCCATTCTATTCAATTACACATTCCATTCCACATTCCAATCCACATTCCATTGCATTCCACATTCCATTCCATTCCGTTCCACATTCAATTCCATTCCACATTCCATTCCATTCCGTTCCACATTCAATTCCATTCGGTTCCATATTCGATTATATTCCATTCCATTCCACATTCCATAACATTCGATTCCATTCCACATTCCATTCCACATTCCATGAGTTTCCATTCCAAATTTAATTCAACATTCCATTCCATTCCATTCCACATTAATTTCCATTCCATTCCCTATTCCAGTCCATTCTATTACATTCCATTTTATTTCACATTACATTCCTTTTCCTCCCAATCCATATTGCATTCCATTCCATTCCACATTCCATCCCACTCCATTCCACATTTCATTCCCTTCAATTCCATTCCATTTCACATTCCATTCCATGCCATTCCACATTCCACTCCATTGTTTTCCACATTCCATTCCACATTCCATTCAATATAGTTCCACTTTCCATTCCACATTTCATTCCACATTCCATTCAATTCCATTCCTCTTTCCATTTCAACCAATTCAATTGCATTCCACATTGCATTCCATTCCATTCCATATTCCAATCCTTACCATTCCACATACCATTCCATTCCATTCCACATTCCATTCCATATTCCATTCCACATTCCATTCCATTCCATTCCAAATTCCATTCCATTCCTACCCAAATTCAATTCCATTCCGTTCCATTCCACCTTCCATTCCATTCCATTACATTCAAATTCCATTCCACTTTCCATCCCATTCCATTCCACATTCCATTCTACATCCCATTCCATTCCACATTCCATTCTGTCTCCCATTCCATTCCATTCCACATTCCATTGTTTTCCATTCCATTCCATTGCACATTCCATTCCATTCCATTCCATTCCATTCTATTCCATTCCACATTCCATAGCATTCTACTCCATTCCACGTTCCATTCAATTCCATTCCACATTCCATTCCAAATTCCATTCCATTCCATTACACATTCCATTCCACATTGCATACAATTCTACTCCACATTCCATTCCATGTCCCTCTGCAGGTTCCTTTCCATGTTTTTTTCCACTACATTCCATTCCATTCCTTTCCATTCCGTTCTGAATTCCTTTCCATTCCATTCCAAATTATATTCGACATTACATTCCATTCAATTCCACATTCCATTCCATTCCATTCCACATTCCATTTCATTCCATGTCAGTCCATATTCCATTCCATTAAATTCCACTTTCCATTCCATTCCTTTCCACGGTCCATGCCATTCCGTTTCACATTCCATTCCATTCCATTCCAAATTCCCTTTCATTCCGTTCCACATTCCTTACCATTCCATTCCACGTTCCATTCCATTCCATTCCACATTCCATTCCACCGTTTAATTCCATTCCATTCCATTCCACATTCCATTCCACCATTCAATTCCATTCCATTCCATTCCACATTCCATTCCATTCCATTCCACATTCCGTTCCAGATTCCATTCCATTACCTTCTACATTGAATTCCACATTCCTTTCCAATCTATTCCACATTCAATTCAATTTCGTTCAATATTCCATTCCATTCCATTCCATTCCACATTCCATTCAATTCCATTCCATTCCACTGTCCACTCCACATTCCATCCCATTGGATTCCACATTCCATTCCATTCTACTCCACATTTCATTTCCATTCCATTCCGCATTCCATTCCATTCAATTTCACTTTCCATTCCATTCCATTCCATGTCGTTTCACATTCCATTTCATTCCATACCCCTTTCCATTCCATTCCATTCCACTTTCCATTCCATATTACATTCAATTCCATTCCATTCCACATTCCATTCCACATTCCAACCCATTGCATTCCACATTCCATTACATTCCATTCCACCTTCCATTCCATATTCCATTCCACATTCCATTCCCTTCCATTACATTACATTCCACATTCCACTCCATTGAATTACACATTTCATTCACTTCCGTACCACATTCCATTCCACGCCATTAAACATTCCATTCCATTCCATTCCATATTCCATTCTGCATTGCATTCCATTCCACTCCACATTCCATTCCACATTCCATTCCATTCCATTATACATTCCGTTCCATTTTCCATTCCATTCCTTTCTACATTCCATTACATTCAATGCCAAATTCCATTCCATTCCATTCCTTTACATTCTACTTTCCATTCCATTCCATTCCGCATTCCATTCCATTCCATTCCATATTGCATTTCACATTCCTTTCTATTCCATTGCAGTCCTTTCCACTTTCCCTACCATTCTACTCCACATTCGATTCCATTCCATTCAACAATCCATTCCCCATTACATTACCTTACGTTCGACATTCCATTCCACATTGCATTCCATTCCATTAAATATTCCATTCCACTTTTCATCCCAATCCATTCCACATTCCATTCCAAATTCGCTTCCATTCCATTCCACATTCCATTCCATTCCATTGCATTCCAAATTCCATTCGATTCCATTCCCTTCCATTCAAGATTCCATTCCATTCCATTGCACATTCCATACCATTCCAGGTTGCATTCCATTACGCATTCCGTTCCACGTTCCGTTCCACTATCCCTTTCACGTTCCATTCCATTCCATTTCACAGTCCGTTCCACATTCCAATCCATTCCATTCCACGTAACATTGCATTCGATTCCGCGTTGTATTCCATTGCATTCCCTTACACGTTCCGTTCCATGTTCCGTTCCACAATCCATTTCACGTTCCATTCCATTCCATTCCACACCCCTTTAGACATTCCATTCCATTCCATTCCACATTCCATTCAATTCCAACGCATTCCACTTTCCATTCTACATTCCATCCCATTCCATTTCACATTCCATTCAACATTCCATTCCATTCCAGTCCACATTCCATAGCAGATTCCATTCCATTGCACATTCCGTTCCATTCCGTTCCACATTCCATTCCATTCTGTTCAACTTTCCATTCCACTCCATTCCATTCCATTCCATATTCCATTACATTCCATTACATTCCAGATTCCATTCCACATTCCATCCCATTCCATTCCACATTCCATTCCACATTCCGTTCCATTCAGTTAAGCATTCCATTCCATTCCATTATGTTACATTCCACATTCCATTTCATTTCGTTCCATTGCATTCCACATTCCATTCCATTCTATTCCACATTCCATTCCACATTCGAATCCATTCCTTTCCACGTTACATTGCATTCCATTCCACTTTCCCTTCCATTCATTTCCTTTCCTTTCCATTCCACATTCAATTCCATTCCATTCCATTCCATTCCATATTCCATTGCATCCCATTCCACATTCCATTTCATTCCATTAAACATTCCATTCCATACCATTCCACGTTTCATTTCACATTCCATTCCGCATTACATTCATTTCATTCCACATTCTATTCCACAGTCCATTCCAAATTTCATGCCATGTTCCATTCCATTCCATTCCAAAATCCATTCAAAATTCCATTCCATTCTTCTTTGGATTCCACATTCCATTCCATTCCATTCCACTTTCCAATCCCCGTTTCATTCCACGTTCCATTCCACGTTCCATTCCATTCCATTCCACATTCCATTCCAGGTTCCATTCCAGGTTCCATTTCATTCCTTTCCGAGTTCCATTCCTCGTTCGTTCCACGTTCCATTCCATTCCATTCCACGTTATATTCCACTTTACATTCCATTCCTTTCTACGTTCCATTCCACGTTCCATTCCATTCTATTCCACATTCCATTCCATTCCATTCCACGTTCCATTTCATGCCTTTCCACATTCCATTCCACATTTCAATTCGCATTCCATTCCATTCCATTCCATTCCACACTCTTTCCGTTCCATTCCACATTCCATTCCATTCTATTCCACACTCCTTTCCATTCCATTCTATTCTCCATTCCATTGAATGCCATTCCGCATTCCATTCCATTCCATTCCGCATTCCATTCCGTTCCATTCCGCATTCCATTCCATCTTCTGTTCCACAATCCATTCCGTTCCTTTCAACATTCCATTCCACACTCCATTCCACATTCCATTCCACATTCCATTCTGTTCCATTTCACATTCCTTTCCATAGTCCATTCCACATTCCATTCCATTCCACATTCCATTCCACATTCCATTCCACGTTCCATTCCTCGTTGCATTCCATTCCATTACACATTCCATTACAGTACATTCCACATTTCACGCCACATACCTTTCCTCATTCCATTCTATTCTATTCTATTCCACTTTCCATTCCACATTCCATTCAATTCCATTGCAGATTCCATTGAAAATTCCATTCCACATTCCATTCCACGTTCCATTCTATTCCATTAAATATTCCATTCCATTCCATTCCATTCCATCTTCCATTCCATTCAATTTCACATTTCATTCCATTACATTGCTTCCCAAATTCCATTCCGTTCCATTCCGTATTTCATTTCATTGCATTCCACTCTATTTCACATTCCACTCCATTCCATTCTATTCCACATTCCATTCCATTATATTCCACATTCCATTGAATTACATTCCACATTCCATTACACTATCCATTCCACA
The DNA here is from genome assembly GCF_028885655.2 of Pongo abelii. NCBI lineage: Eukaryota > Metazoa > Chordata > Mammalia > Primates > Hominidae > Pongo > Pongo abelii. Next base: position 7,085,567 of record NC_071998.2, read on the forward strand.
TTCTATTCCAAGATCCATTCTTTTGCATTCCACATTCTATTCCATTCCATTCCACATTCCATTCCATTCAATTCCTCATTCCATTCAATTCCTGTGCATTCCACACTGCATTCCATTTCGCATTCCATTCCATTCAATTCCTCATTGCATTCAATTCCTTAGCATTCCACATTGCATTCCATTGCATTCCATTCCATTCCATTCCACATTCCATTCCATTGCATTCCACATTACGTTCCAAATTCCATTCCATTCTATTCCACATTCAATTCCATTCGATTCCACATTCCATACCATTCCATTCCACATTCCATTCCATTCCATTCCATGTTCCATTACACGTTACATTCCATACCATTCCATTTTCCATTCCGCATTCCATTCCATTGCATTCCACGTTCCTTTCCATTCCATTCCACATTCCTTTTCCTTTCATTTTGCATTCCCTTCCACATTCCATTTCACTTTAAATTCCACAATTCATTACACATTCCATTTCACATTCCAGATTCCATTCCATTCCATTTCACGTTCCATTCCATTCCATTACAAATTCCATTCCATTCCATTCCACTTTCCAATCAGTTCCATTCCACATTCCATTCCACATTCCATTCCACATTCCATTCCATTCGATTCCTCATTCTTTTCAATTGCACTCCACATTCCTTTGCACATTCCATTCTACTTTCCATTCCATTCAATTCCATTCCATATTCCATTTCATTACATTCGACAATCCACTCCATTCCATTCCACTCCATTCCACGTTCCATTCCATATTCCATTCCATTCCATTCCATTCCATTCCATTCCATTCCATTCCATTCCACATTCCATTCCACGTTCCATATCCTTCTATTGCACATTCCATCCCATTCCATTCCACATTCCATTCCGTTCCTTTCCATTCCACATTCCATTCCATTCCACGTTCCATTCCATTCCATTCCATTCCTTTCCACCTTCCATTCCACATTCCATTCATTTCCATTCCACATTGCATTCCATTCCATTCCTCATTTTATTCCCCGTTCCTCTCCACGTTCCATTACACTTTCCATTCCAGTTTCTATTCCTCGTTCCATTCCATGTTCCATTCCACATTCCATTCCACATTCCATTTAAATTTTCCCTTCCATTACATTCCACATTCCATTCCACGTTCCATTCTACATTCCTTTCCTTTGCATTCCATTTTCCATTACACATTCAATTCCCCATTCCACTGAGTTTCACTGCAGATTCCATTCCATTCCATTTCACATTCTATTCCACATTCCATTCCACATTCTATTCCACTCTCTATTCCAATCCATTCCAGGTTCCATTTCACTTTCCATTCCACATTCCATTCCACATACCATTCAAAGTTCCAGTCCATTGCATTCCACTTTACATTCCACATTCCATTCCATTACCTTCCACGTTCCATTCTACATTCCTTTCCTTTGCATTCCACGTTCAATTCCTCATTCAATTCCACATTCCATTCCTTTCCATTCCACATTACATTCCATTCCAATCCACATTCCATTCAATTCCATTCCACGTTAAATTCCATGTTCCAATCCGCGTACCTTTCCATTCTATTCCACCTTCCTTTCCAATCTATTCCACTTCCATTTCATTCCACTCCACATTACTTTCCACATTCCATTTCACATTCCATTCCACGTACCTTTCCATTCCATTCCACGTTCCATTCCATTCCATTCCAAGTTCCATTCCTCTTTCCATTCCACATTCCATTCCATTGGGTTACACTATGCATTCCACATCCCAATCCACATTCAATTGCATTCCATTCCACATTCCATCCCATTCCATTCCACATTCCATTCCATTCCAATCCACATTCAATTCCATTCCATTAAAACTTCCATTCTACTTCCACTTCACATTCCTTTCCATTCCATACCTTTCCACATTCCGTTCCGTTCCATTCCATTCCTTTCCACATTCCATTCCATTCCACATTGCTTCCCACATTCCAATCCATTGCTATCCACTTCCCATTCCATTGAATACCACATTCCATTCCATTCCATTCCACATTCCATTCCACTCCATTCCATTACACATTCTGTTCCTTTCCATTCCATTCCATTCCACATTCCATTCCATTCCATTGCATTGAATTCCAGGTTCCATTCCATTCCATTCCATTCCATTCCACTTTCCATTCCACATTGCTTTGCATTCCCTTCCACATTGCATTCCATTACACATTCCTTTCCACATTACATTCCACGTTCCATTCCACGTTCCATTCCATTCCATTCCACTTTCCATTCCTCTTTCCATTCCACATTCCATTCCATTCCTTTATACAATTCATTCACATTATACAATGCATTATACAATGCATTCACAATGCATTCACATTATACAATGGATTCACATTTATACAATGCAATCCACATTCAATTCCATTCTGTTCCAAATTCCATCCCATTGCATTCCCCATTCCATTCCATTACATTCCACATTCCATTCCATTCCATTCCACATTGCATTCCACATCCCATTCCACATTCAATTCCATTCCATTCCACATTCCATCCCATTGCATTCCACATTCCATTCCATTCCATTCCACATTCAATTCCATTCCATTAAACATTCCATTCTATTTGCACTTCACGTTCCATTCCATTCCATACCATTCCACATTCTGTTCCAATCCATTCCTTTCCTTTCCGCATTCCATTCCATTCCATTCCACATTGCTTCCCACATTCCAATCCATTGCTTTCCATATTCCATTCCATTCCATTCCGCATTCCATTTCATTCAATTCCACATTCCATTCCATTCCATTCCATTACACATTCTGTTCCTTTCCATTTCATTCCATTCCACATTCCATTCCATTCCTTTCCATTGCATTCCAGATTCCATTTCATTCCCTTCCACTTTCCAGTCCACATTCCATTCCATTACTTTCCATATTGCATTGCACTTTCCATTCCATTCCATTCCACATCCCATAACAAATTCCATTCCTTTCCATTCCACATTCCATTCCATTCCATTCCACTTTCCATTCCAAATTCCTTTCCATTCCATTCCTCATTCCCTTCCATATTCCGTTCAGTTACATTGCACATTCCATTCCATTCCATTCCACTTTCAATTCCATTTCATTCCACGTTGCGTTGCATTCCCTTCCAAGTTCCATTTCACTGTCCAATCCACGTTCCATTCCACGTTCCATTCCATGATCCATGACATTCCATTTCATATTCCATTCCACATTCCATTCGTTTCCATTCCACGATCCACTCCATTCCATTCCAATCCATTCTACATTCCATTGTATTCCATTTCAAATTCCATTCAATTCCATTCCATTCCACATTTCCTTCCACATTCCATTCCATTCAATTCCATTCCATTCCACATTCCATTCCACATTCCATTCCATTCCATTCCACATTTAATTCCATTCCATTCAATTCCATTCCATTCCACATTCCATTCCACATTCCATTCCACATTCCATTCCACATTCCATTCCATTCCATTCCATTCCACATTCAATTCCATTCCATTAAACCTTCCATTCTACTTCCACTTCACATTCCATTCCATTCCATACCTTTCCGCATTCCGTTCCGTTCCATTCCATTCCTTTCCACATTCCATTCCATTCCACATTGCTTCCCACATTCCAATCCATTGCTATCCACTTCCCATTCCATTGAATTCCACATTCCATTCCATTGCATTCCACATTCCATTCCACTCCATTCCATTACACATTCTGTTCCTTTCCATTCCATTCCATTCCACATTCCATTCCATTCCATTGCATTGAATTCCAGGTTCCATTCCATTCCATTCCACATTCCATTCCATTCCATTCCACTTTCCATTCCACATTGCTTTGCATTCCCTTCCACATTGCATTGCATTACACATTCCTTTCCACATTACATTCCACGTTCCATTCCACGTTCCATTCCATTCCATTCCACTTTCCATTCCTCTTTCCATTCCACATTCCATTCCATTCCTTTATACAATGCATTCCACATCCCAATCCACATTCAATTCCATTCTGTTCCAAATTCCATCCCATTGCATTCCCCATTCCATTCCATTCCATTCCACATTCCATTCCATTCCATTCCACATTGCATTCTACATCCCATTCCACATTCAATTCCATTCCATTCCACATTCCATCCCATTGCATTCCACATTCCATTCCATTCCAATCCACATTCAATTCCATTCCATTAAACATTCCATTCTATTTGCACTTCACGTTCCATTCCATTCCATACCATTCCACATTCCGTTCCAATCCATTCCTTTCCTTTCCGCATTCCATTCCATTCCATTCCACATTGCTTCCCACATTCCAATCCATTGCTTTCCATATCCCATTCCATTCCATTCCGCATTCCATTTCATTCAATTCCACATTCCATTCCATTCCATTCCATTCCATTACACATTCTGTTCCTTTCCATTTCATTCCATTCCACATTCCATTCCATTCCTTTCCATTGCATTCCAGATTCCATTTCATTCCCTTCCACTTTCCAGTCCACATTCCATTCCATTACTTTCCATATTGCATTGCACTTCCCATTCCATTCCATTCCACATCCCATAACAAATTCCATTCCTTTCCATTCCACATTCCATTCCACTCCATTCCACTTTCCATTCCAAATTCCTTTCCATTCCATTCCACATTGCCTTCCATATTCCGTTCAGTTACATTGCACATTCCATTCCATTCCATACCACTTTCAATTCCATTTCATTCCACGTTGCGTTGCATTCCCTTCCAAGTTCCATTTCACTGTCCAATCCACGTTCCATTCCACGTTCCATTCCATGATCCATGACATTCCATTTCATATTCCATTCCACATTCCATTCGTTTCCATTCCACAATCCATTCCATTCCATTCCAATCCATTCTACATTCCATTCTATTCCATTTCAAATTCCATTCAATTCCATTCCATTCCACATTTCATTCCACATTCCATTCCATTCAATTCCATTCCATTACACATTCCATTCCACATTCCATTCCATTCCATTCCACATTCCATTGCAGGTTCCATTTCACTTTCCATTACACGTTCCATTGCACGTTCCAATCTACGTTCTATTCCATTCCATTCCAATTTGCATTCCATTCCATTCAACATTCTATTCCAAATACCATTCTCTTCCATTCCACATACCATTCCATAACATTCCACATTGCATTCCAGATTCCATTCCCTTCCATTCCACATTCCATTCCATTCTACGTTTCATTCCATTCCATTCCACTTTCCATTTGGCATTCCATTCCATTCCATTCCACATTCAATGCCATTCCATTCCACATTCCATTCCACATTCCATGCCATTCCATTCCATTCCATATTCCATTACTTTGCATTCCAGTTTCAGTTCCCTTACTTTCCACATTCCATTCCATTCCACTCCACGTTCTGTTCCATTCCATTCCAAGTTCCATTTCGTTCCATTTCACGTTCCATTCCATTCCATTCTAAGTTCCATTCCATTCCATTCCATGTTAGATTTCACCTTCCATTCCATTCTATTCCTCGTTCCATTACATTCAATTCCATTACATTTGCCATTACATTCCATTCTATTCCACAATCCATTACTTTTCATTCCATTCCACATTCCATTCCATTCCATTGCATTCCACGTTGCATTCCATTCCATTCCGCATTCCATTCCACTTTCCTTCCCATTACATTCCACCTTCATTACAGTGTTCCATTCCATTTCATTCCACTTTCCTTTCCATTCAATTCCACATTCCATTCCATTCTAATAAACATTCCATTCTATTTCCTTTTCACATTCCAGTATATTCCATTCCATTCTAATAAACATTCCATTCTATTTCCTTTTCACATTCCAGTATATTCCATTCCATTCGCCATTCCACTCCATTCCCTTCCATTCCATTCCACATTCCATCCCACTTTCCAGTCCATTCCAATTCACATTCCATACCATTCCGTTCCTCATTCCATTCCATAGCATTCCATTCCAAATTTCGTTCCAGTCCATTCGCTTCCATTCCACATTCCATTCCATTCCATTGCATTCCATATTCCATTACCTTCCCTAAAACATTCTGTTCCACGTTCCATTCCATTCCTTTCCACAATGCATTGCATATTCCATGCCATTCCATTGCACATTCTGTGCCATTACATTCCATTCCACATTCCATTCCATTGAATTCCAGAGTCAGTTCCATTCCTTTCCACATTCCATTCCATTCCATTCCACGTTACGTTCCAATCCATTCCACTTTCATTTCCAAACCATTCCAATTTCCATTCCATTCCATTTCGTGTTCCATTCCATTCCATTCCACGTTCCGTTTCACATTCCATTCCATTCCATTCCACAGTCCTTTCCATTCCATTCCATTCTATTAAACCATCCATTCCATTGCATTGCATTCCACATTCCATTCCACATTCCATTCCACATTCCATTCCATATTCCCTTCCATTCCATTCCATTCCACGTTCCATTCCACGTTCCATTCCTTTCCATTCCACGTTTCATTACATTACATTCCACATTCCATTGCATTCCACATTCCATTCAGTTCCATACCATTGCATTCTGCATTCCATTCCATTCCATTCCATTCCATTCCATTCCATTCCACATTCCATTCCATTCCTTTCCAGATTCCATTCCACGTTCCATTCCATTTCATTAAACATTTCATTCTATTTCCTTTTCACATTCCGTTACATTCCATTGCATTCCACATTCCACTCCTTTCCGTTCCATTTGATTCTGCATTCCATCCCACTTTCCATTCTATTCCATTTCACATTCCACACCATTACATGACACATTCCATTATACATTCCATTACAATCCATTCCAAATTCCATTCAATTCCATTCCACAATCCATTCCACATTCCATTCCACATTCCATTCCATTCCACATTCCATTCCATTTCATGCCACATTCCATTCCATTCCATTAAACATTCCATTCAATTTCCATTTCATATTCCTTTCCATTCCACTCCATTCCACGTTTCGTTCCATTCCATTCCATTCCATTCCACATTCCACTCCATTCCACATTCCGTTCCACATTCCATTCCATTCCATTCCACATTGCGTTCCACATTCCAATTCATTGCTTTCCACATTCCATTCCTTTCCATTCCACATTCCATTCCGTTCCACATCCCATTCCATTCCACATTCCGTTCCATTCCATTCCATTCCACATTCCATTGCATTCCTTGCCACATTCCATTCCATTCCATTCCACTTTACTTTCCAGTCCACATTCAATTTCATTTCACTTTCCATTCCTCATTCCATTACACATTCCATTTCACATTCCATTCCATTCCATTCCACGTTGCATTCTACGTTCCATTCCATTCCATTCCACATTCCATTCCACATGCCATTCCATTCCACGTCCCATTACACTTTCCATTCCACATTCCATTCCATTCCTTTCCACCTTCCATTCCACAATCCATTCCATTCTATTACACTTTCCATACCATTTCTTTCTGCTTTCCCTTCCAATTTCCTTTCCATTCCATTCCATTCCACAATCCATTACATTCCACTCCACATTCTCTTCCATTCTATTTCACTTTCCATTCCACCTTCCATTCTATTCCAATCCACTTTCCATTTCACATTCCATTCCACATTGCATTCAATTCCATTCCACAGTTCTTTCCATGTTCCACTCCTCGTTCCAGTCCACTTTCCTTTCCACGTGCCATTCCACGTTCCATTCCATGTTGTATTCCTTTCCATTCCACATTTCATTCCAATCCATTCTACATTCCTTTCCTTTCTTTTCCACATTGCATTCCATTTCATTCCCCTTTCCATTGCACATTGCATTCCATTCCGTTTCACATTCCGGTCCAGATTCCATTCCACATTCCATTCCATTCCATGACACATTCGCCATTCCATTCCAAGTTCCATTTCATATTCCCTTCCATTCCATTCCACGTTCTATTCCACCTTCCATTTTTTTGATTCCACGTTCTATTCCATTTCATTTCGCTTTCCATTCCACATTCCTTTCCATTCCATTCCTTTCCACAAGCCATTCAATTCCCCTCCACATTCCATTCCATTCCATTCCACATTCCATTGTATTCCATTACACTTTCCATTCCACATTCCATTCCATTCCTTTAAACATTCCATTCCAAATGCCATTTCACATTCCATTCCACGTTCCATTCCACGTTCTATTCCACATTTTATTCCATTCCATTTCACAAACCTTTCCACCTTCCATTCCGTTCCATTCCACTTTCAATACAAGGTTCCATTCCACTCCATTACATATTCCATTCCATTCCATTCCATTCTATTCCTCGTTCTATTCCATATCATTCCATTCCACATTCCATTCCATGCCACTCCATTCCTTTCCACGTGCCGTTCCACGTTCCATTCCAGGTTTCATTGCACTCCATTCCACAAAGCATTGCACATTCCATTCCATTCCTTTCCACATTCCACTCCACATTCCATTCCATTACATTCCACTATCCATTGCGTTCCATTCCACATTCCATTCCACATTCCATTCCATGTTCCATTCCACTTTCCATTACATGATCCTTTCCAAGTTCCAGTTCCCATTCCATTCCACCTTGCATTTGACGTTCCATTCCATTCCATTCCACATTCCGTTATGCATTATATTCCATTCCATTCCACATTCCATTCCGTTCCAATCAATACCACATTCCATTCCACTCCTTTCCACATTCCATTCCATATTCCATTCCATTTCATTCCACATTCCATTCCATTCCATTGCACATTCCATTCCACATTCCTTTCCACATTCCATTCCAAGTTCCATCCAACGTTTCATTCCACCATCCATTCCACATTCCTTTCCACGTTCCATTCCACATTCCGTTCCAAGTTCCATTACAAACTCCATTCCACGTTCCCTTCCACGTTCCATTCCACATTCCATTCCTTTCTAGGTTCCAATCCACGTTCCATTCCACATTCCATTCCATTCCATTCCACATTCGGTTCCCCATTCCATTCCAGGTTCCATTCCGCGTTCCTTTCCACATTCCACTCCATTCCAGTACACATTCCATTTCACGTTCCACTACATTGCATTCCACATTGCATTCCACATTCCATTCCATTCAATTCCAAATTCCAATCTATTCCACTTTCCATTCCATTCCATTTCATATAGCATTCCACATTCCACCCCATTCCATTCCATATTCAATTCCACATTCCATTCCATTCCATTCCACATTCCATTCCATTCCATTTCAAATTCTATTCGATTCCATTCCATTCCTTTCTACATTCCATTGCATTCCTTTCCACATTCCATTCCTTTCCATTCCACATTCAATTCCACATTCCATTCCATTCCATTCCATTCCATTCCACGTTTATCCCACATTCCATTCCATTGCATTCCAGAGTGCATTCCAGATTCCTTTCCATTCCATTAAACATTCCTTTGATTTTCATTCCACATTCCATTCCATTACATTCCACATTCTATTCCAAATTCCATTCCATTGCATTCCACATTCCATTCCATTCCACATTCCATTCCACATTCCATTCCATTCCATTCCACATTCCGTTGCACATTCCATTCCATTGCATTCCACGTACCATTCCACATTCCATTCCGTTCCATTCCACATTTCTTTCCATTCCATTCCATTCAACTTTCCATTCCACATTCCATTCCATTCCATTCCATTGCACATTTCATTGCATTCCTTTCCACATACCATCCCACATTCCAAACCATTCCCCATTCCATTCCACATTCCATTCCAATCAATTCCGCAGTCCTTTCCATTCCTATCCACATTCGATTTAACGTTCCCTTCCATTCCATTCCACATTCCATTCAATTCCATTCCACTTTCATTAAACATTCCATTCCATTCCATTCCACATTCCATTCCACGTGCCATTCCGCGTTCCATTCCACTTTCCATTCCACGTTCCATTCCACGTTCTATTCCACAATTTATTCCATTCCATTTCTTATACCATTCTACGTTCCATTCCATTCTATTCCACATTCAATCCCAGGTTCCATTCCCTTCCATTCCACATTCTATTCCATTCCATTCCACTTTCCATTCCATTCGATTCCATTACACCTTCCATTGCATTCCATTCCATTCCATTCCACATTCCATTCCACATTCCTTTCCACTTTCCTTTCCATGATCCATCCAACGTTCCATTCCACCATCCATTCTACATTCCATTCCATATTCCATTCCACTCCTTTCCACAGTCCATTCCACGTTCCATTCCATTCAATTAAACATTCCATTCTATTTCCATTTCACATTCCGTTACATTCCATTGCATTCCACATTCCATTCCATTCCATTCTGCATTCTGTCACACTTTCCATTCCATTCTATTTCATATTCCATTCCATTACATAACACATTCCGTTCCACTTTCCTTTACAATCCATTCCAAATTCCATTCCATTCCATTCCACAATCCATTGCACATTCCATTCCACATTCCATTCCATTCCACATTCCATTCCATTCCATTCCATTCCAAAGTCCATTGAATTCCATTCCACATATCATTCCAGATTCCAAACCATTCTACATTCCATTCCACATTTCATTCCAATCGATTCCACATTCCATTCCAATCCACATTCAATTCAATTCCACATTGCATACCATTCCTTTCCACCTTCTATTCCACGTTCCATTTGACGTTACATTCCACGTTCCATTCCACTCCATTCCACAATCCATTTCATGTTCCATTTGAAGTTCCATTCCACGTTCCCTTCCAAATTTCATTCCATTCCATTTCATATACCATTCCACATTCCACTCTATTCCATTCCACATTCCATTCTGCAGCCCATTCCATTTCATTCAACATTCCATTCCACATTCCATTCCATCCCATTTCGCATTCCATTCCACATTCCATTCCTTTCCTTTTGACATTCCATTCCCTTGCAGTACACATTGCATTCCATTCCATTCCACATTCCATTCCACATTCCATTCCATTCCATTCCACATTCAATTCCATTCCGTATACCATTCCATTCCATTCCATTCCACATTCCGTTCCAGTAGACGTTCGTTTCCACATTCCATTCTATACCACTACACATTCCATTCCATTACGTTCCACATTCCATTCCGTTGCATTTCACATTCCATTCCACAAACCATTCCACATTCCATTCCATTCCATTCCACATTCCATTCCACATTCCATTCCATTCAATTCCACATTCCATTCTGCATTCCATTCCGTTCCATTCCACATTCCATTCCACATTCCATTCCATCCCATTCCATATTCTATTTCACTTTCCATTACGTTGCATTCCACATTCCATTCTAATTCCATTCCATTCCATTGCACATTAAATTACAAGCATTCCCATTCCATTCCACATACCATTCCATTCCGTTACACATTCCATTCCACTTTCCAATGCATCTCATTCCACATTCCATTTCATTGCATTCCACATTCTGTTCCACATACCATTCCTTTCCATTCCACATTCAATTCCACATTCCATTTTTTTCCATTCCAAATTCCATTCCACATTCCATTCGATTTCATTTCACTTTCCATTCCACATTCCATTCCATTCCACATTCCATTCCATTCCATTCCAGATTCCTTTCCATTCCATTCCACATTTCATTCCATTCTATTCCACAATCCTTTACATTCCATTCCACATTCCATTCCACATTGCCTTCGATTCCTTTCGACCTTCCATTCCATTGCAGTTCACATTCCATTCCATTCTGTTCCACATTTCATTCCACATTCCAATCCCTTCCATTCCACATTCAATTCCATTCCGTATTCCATTCCATTCCATTCCATTCCATTCCACATTCCATTCCTTTCCACCTTCCATCCCACATTCCATTCTATTCCATTCCACATTCCATTGAATTCCATTCCACATTCCATTCCATTGCATTTAACATTCCATTCGATTCCATTTCGAATGCAATTCCACTCCATTCCATTCCGTTCCACATTCCATTCGATTCCATTTCAAATTCAATTCCACTCCATTCCATTCCTTTCCACATTCCATTCCACATACCATTCCATTCCGTTCCACATTCCGTTGCATTCCATTCCATTACACTTTCCATTCCATTCGATTCCATTACACATTCCATTCCATTCCATTCCATTCCATTCCAAATTCCATTCCACATTCCTTTCCACATTCCTTTCCACATTCCTTTCCACAATCGATCGAACGTTCCATTCCACCATCCATTCCACATTCCTTTCCATATTCCATTCCACTCCTTTCCACATTCCCTTTCACGTTCCATTCCATTCAATTAAACATTCCATTCTGTTTCCATTTCTCATTCCGTTACATTCCATTGCATTCCTCATTCCATTCCATTCCATTCTGCATTCCATCACACTTTCCATTCCATTCTATTTCTTATTCTATTTCATTACATAACACATTCCATTCCACATTCCATTACAATCCATTCCAAATTCATTCCATTCCATTCCACAATCCATTGCACATTCCATTCCACATTCCATTCCATTCCACATTCCATTCCATTCCATTCCATTCCACATTCCATTCCAAAGTCCATTGAATTCCATTCCACTTACCATTCCAGATTCCAAACCATTCTACATTCCATTCCACATTTCATTCCAATCGATTCCACATTCCATTCCAATCCACATTCAATTCAATTCCACATTGCATTCCATTCCTTTCCACCTTCTATTCCATGTTCCATTTGACGTTACATTCCACGTTCCATTCCACTCCATTCCACAATCCATTTCATGTTCCATTTGAAGTTCCATTCCACGTTCCATTCCAAATTTCATTCCATTACATTTCATATACCATTCCACATTCCACTCCTTTCCATTCCACATTCCATTCTGCAGCCCATTTCATTCCATTCAACATTCCATTACACATTCCATTCCATCCAATTTCACATTCCATTCCACATTCCATTCCATTCCTTTCGACATTCCATTCCATTGCAGTACACATTGTATTCCATTCCATTCCACATTCCATTCCACATTCCATTCCATTCCACATTCAATTCCATTCCGTATACCATTCCATTCCATTCCATTCCACATTCCGTTCCAGTAGACGTTCCTTTCCACATTCCATTCTATACCACTACACATTCCATTCCATTCCATTCCATATTCCATTCCGTTGCATTTCACATTCCATTCCACATACCATTCCACATTCCATTCCATTCCATTCCACATTCCATTCCACATTCCTTTCCATTCAATTCCACATTCCATTCTGCATTCCATTCCATTCCATTCCACATTCCATTCCACATTCGATTCCATCCCATTCCATATTTCATTACACTTTCCATTACGTTGCATTCCACATTCCATTCTAATTCCATTCCATTCCATTGCACATTAAATTACAAGCATTCCCATTCCATTCCACATACCATTCCATTCCGTTCCACATTCCATTCCACATTACAATGCATCTCATTCCACATTCCATTTCATTGCATTCCACATTCCATTCCGCATACATTCCTTTCCATTCCACATTCAATTCCACATTCCATTCTTTTCCATTCCAAATTCCATTCCACATTCCATTCGATTTCATTTCACGTTCCATTCCACATTCCATTCCATTCCATTCCATTCCTTTCCATTCCACATTCCATTCTGCAGCCCATTTCATTCCATTCAACATTCCATTACACATTCCATTCCATCCAATTTCACATTCCATTCCACATTCCATTCCATTCCTTTCGACCTTCCATTCCATTGCAGTTCCCATTCCATTCCATTCTATTTCACATTTCATTCCACATTCCATTCCCTTCCATTCCACATTCAATTCCATTCCGTATTCCATTCCATTCCACATTCCATTCCTTTCCACCTTTCATCCCACATTCAATTCTGTTCCATTTCACATTCCATTGAATTCCTTTCCACATTCCATTCCATTGCATTTAACATTCCATTCGATTCCATTTCAAATTCCATTCCATTCCATTCCATTCCATTCCAGATTCCATTCCACATACCATTCCATTCCGTTCCACATTCCATTCCACATTCCATTCCATCTCATTCCACATTCCATTTCATTGCATTGCACATTGCATTCCTTTCCATTCCACATTCAATTCCACATTCCATTCCTCTGCATTCCAAACTCCATTCCACATTCCGTTCGATTTCATTGCACGTTCCATTCCACATTCCATTCCACATTCGTTTCCATTCCATTCCACATTCCATTCCATTCCATTTCACATTGCATTCCACATTCCAATCCATTATATTCCGCATTTCATTCCATATTCCCTTCCATTCCATTCCACTTTCCATTGCACGTTCCATTTCACTTTCCATTCCACGATAAATTCCACATTCCATTTCACGTCCTGTTCCATTACATTCAACATTCCATTCCATTCCATTCCACATTCCATTCCATTCCAATCCACTTTCCATTCCAAATTCCAATCTTTTCCATTCTACATTCCATTGCATTCCATTCCACTTTCCATTCCACATTCCCTTCCATTCCATTCCACATTAGATTCAACAGTCCTTTCCATTCCATTCCACATTCCATTCCATTCCATTCCATTCCGCTTTGCATGTCAATCCTTTTCAGATTCCTTTTCAGATTCCATGCCATTCCATTCCATTCCACATTGCATTTCCTTGCATTCCTCTTTCAATTCCATCACATTCCACATTCCATTCCCTTCCATTCCATTCCACGTTACATTCTGTTCCATTCCGTTCCACATTCCATTCTATTCCATTCCAATTTCCATTCCACTCACTTTCACGTTGCATTCCATTCCATTCCAAGTTCCGTTCCATTCCATTCCATTCCATAATTCATTCCATTCTATTTCACATTCCATTCCATTCTATTCCGAATTCCATTCCATTCCATTCCACATTCAATTCTATGCCCTTCCTTTCACATTCCATTTCATTCCATTCCACATTCTATTCCATACCATTCCATTGCATTCCACATTCCATTGCACAATTCATTCCACTTTCCATTACCTTCCATTCAACATTCCACCCTACATTCCAGTCCGTTCCATTCCACATTCCATTTCATTCATTTCCATACCATTCCACATTCCATTCCATTCCATTGCACCTTTCATTACATTCCCTTCCACGTTCCATTCCACGTTCCATTCCACGTTCCATCCCACTTTCCATTCCACGTTACATTCAATTTTCCATTCCCCATTCCATTCCACATTCCATCACACGTTCCATTCCATGTTCAATTCCAGTGCATTCCACATTCCATTCCATTCCATTCCATATTCCATTCCACTCCATTCCACATTGCATTGCATTGCCTTCCGCATTCCATTCCATTCCAATCCATTCCAAATTCCATTCCACTCCATTCCACATTGCATTGCATTGCCTTCCGCATTCCATTCCATTCCAATCCATTCCACATTCCATTCCACATTTCATTGCATTCCATTCCACGTTCCATTCCAAATTCCATTCCATTCCATTCCACATTCTGTTCAACATTCATTCCAAATTCCATTCCACATTCCATTTCAGAATACATTCATTCCATTCAATTTCATATTCCATTCCACATTCCATTATATTCCATTCCACTTTCCGTTCCACATTCCATTCCATTCCGTTCCACGTTCTATTCTATTCCATTTGAAATTCCGTTCCATTTCACTTCATTCCACATTCCATTCCATTTCACTTTCAATTCCATTCCACATTCCATTCCATACCATTCCACATTCCATTCCATTCCATTCCACATTCCATTTCATTACATTCCACATTCCGTTCCACATTCCATTCCTTTCCATTTCACGTTCCTTTCCATTCCATTCCCTTCCATTCCCCAATCCATTCCATTCTATTCCACATTCCATTCCATTCCATTCCAAATTCAATTCCGTTGCATTCCACATTCAATTCCATTAAATTACTTTACACATTCCATTTCATTCCATTACACATTCCATTTCATTCCATTCCAGATTCCATTCCATACCACTCCATTCAATTCCACTTTCCAATCCAGATTCTATTCGACATTCCATTCCATTCCATTACACATTCCACCCTATATTCTAATCCATTCCATTCCACATTCCATTCCCTTCCAGTCCACCTTCCATTCCATTCCCTTCGACGTTCCATTCCACGTTCCATCCCACTTTCCATTCCACTTTCCATTCCATTTTCCATTCCACATTCCTTTCCACGTTACATCCCACATTCCATTCCAAGTTCAATTCCAGTCCATTCCACATTTCACTCCATTCCATTCCATATCCCATTCCATTCCATTCTGCATTGCATTGCATTGCTTTCCACATTCCATTCCATTCCATTCCGCATTCCATTCCACATTCCATTCTATTCCATTCCAGATTCCATTCCAAATTGCATTCCATTCCTTTCCTCTTTCCATTCCACACTCCTTTGCATATTCCATTCCACATTCCATTCCAATTTCCATTTCACACTGCATTCTACATTCCATTCCATTCCATTCCACATTCAATTCCATTCCATTCCATTCCACATTCCATTCCACATTCCATTACTCATTCCATTCCACATTCCATTCCATTGCATTCCATATTCCATTCTATTACATTCCACATTCCATTACAAATTCCATTACATTCCGTTTCACTTTCAATTCCACATTCCATTCCTAATTCCATTCCATTCCATTCCACATTCCATTCCGCATTCCATTCCACATTCCGTTGCATTCCATTCCACTTTCCATTTCATTCCACATTACATTTCATACCATTCAACATTACATTCCTTTCCATTCCAGATTCCATTCCATTCCTTTCCACATTGCATTCCACATCCCATTCCATTCCATTTCACATTCTGTTCCACATTCCTTTCCATTCCATTTCACATTCCATTCCATTTCATTCTGCAATCCATTCCATTTAATTCCTCATTCCATTCCATTCCATTCCTTTGCACATTCCATTACTTTCCATTCCACATTCCATTGCGGACCATTCCAATCCATTCCACATTCCCTTCTACATTGCATTCCACTTTCCATTCTATTGCATTTCACAATCCACTCTACATTCTTATCCATTACATTCCATATTCCATTGCATTCCTTTCCATTCCATTCCACATTCCATACAATTCCATTCCACCTTCCATTCCATTCTATTGCACATTCCATTCCACGTTCCATTCCACGTTCCATGCCACTTTCCATTACACTTTCCATTCCATTTCCCATTCGTCCTTGCATTCCACATTCCGTAGTACTTTCCAATCCATTTTCAATTCCGGTCCATTCCACATTCCATTCCATTTCATTTCATATTCCATTCCATTCCATTCCACATTGCATTTCATTGCTTTCCACGTTCCATTGCATTACATTCCACATTCCATTCCACATTCCATTCCAGTCCTTTCCACATTCCATTCCAAATTCCATTCCATTCCATTCCCCTTTCCATTCCACATTCTGTTCCACATTCCATTCCAGATTCCATTAAAGATACCATTTCACATCCCATTCCATATTCCATTCCATTCCATTCCACATTCCATTCCACATTGCATTACAATCCATTCCACATTCAATTCCACATTCCATTCCATTGCATTTCACAATGCATTCTGTTCCATTCCACAATCTATTCCACATTCCATTCCATTCCTTTCCACATTCCATTCTTTCCACATTCCATTCCATTCCATTCCATATTCCATTCCACATTTCATTCCATTCCACATTCCATTCCACATTCCGTACCATTCCATTCCACATTCCACTCCATTCCATTCCGCATTCCATTCCATTCCTTTCCATATTGCATTGCATTGCATTGCATTCCACATTGCATATAATGCACATAATGCATTGCACATAATGCACATAATGCATTGCATTATGCCCATAATGCACATAATTCACATAATGCATTGCATTCCATTCCACATTGCATTGCATTGCATTCCACTTTCCATTCCACATTCCATTCCATTCCATTAAACTTTTCATTCCACATTCCATTCCATTCCACTTTACATTCCGTACCATTCCACTTTCCATTTCATTCCATTCCACATTCGATTCCATTCCATTCCACATTCCATTCCATTCCATTCTACATTCCATTCCACATTCCATTCCATTCCATTTCACATTCCATTCCATTCCGTTCCATTCCATTCAGCATTCCATTCCATTCCATTCAACATTCCATTCCGTTCCATTCGTTTCCACATTCCATTTCTTTTCATTCCACATTCCATTGCGGACCATTCCATTCCATTCCACATTCCTTTCCACATTCCATTCCACATTCCATTCCATTCCATTCCACTTTCCACTCTACATTCTAATCCATTCCATTCCAAATTCCATTCCATTCCACATTCCATTCCATTCCACTTTCCATTGCATTCCTTTCCATTCCATTCCAAACTCCATTCCATTCCATTCCACCCTCCATTCCATTATCTTCCATGTTCCATTCCATGTTCCGTTCCATGTTCCATTCCACATTCTCATCCATGTTCCATTTCACGCTCAATTCCAGTCCATTCCACATTCCATTCCTCTCCAATCCATATTCCATTCGATTCCATTCCTCATTGCTTTGCATTGCTTTCCACTTTGCATTCCATTGCAGTCCACATTCCCTTCCACATTCCACTTCATTCCATTCCACATTGTATTCCAAGTGCCATTCCATTCCATTCCACATTGCTTTCCATTCCATTCCACCTTCCGTTCCATTCCCTTCCACGTTCCATTCCACTTTGCATTCCACCTTCCATCCCACGTTCCATTTCACTTTCCATTGCACTTTCCATTTCAAGTCCCATTCCACGTTCCACCCCAGCTTCCATTCCATGTTCAATTCCAGTCCATTCCACATTCCATTCCACATTCTAAACCATTCCATTCAATTCCATTCCACAATCCATTCCGTTCCGTTGCATTTTCCATTCCATTCCATACCAAATACCATTCCACATTCAATTCCAATTCATTCCGCATTCCATTCTGGATTCCATTCTATTCCATTGCACATTCCTTTCCATTCGACTTTCCAATCCACATTCCATTTCTTTCCATTCCAAAATCCATTCCATTCCATTCCACATTCCATTCCATTCCGTTTAACTTTCCATTCCATTCCACATTCCATTGCATTCCATTCCACAATCCATTCCATTCCATTCAACATTCCACTCCATTCCATTCCATTTCACATTTCTTTCCATTCAATTCCACATTCCATTCCACTTTCCATTTCATTCCATTCCAAATACCATTTCGTTCCATTCCACATTCCATTCATTTCCATTCCATTTCGTTCCATTCCATTCCATACCATTTCACATTCCATTCCATTCCATTCCATTCCATTCCATTCCATTCCACATTCCTTTCCATTCCATTCCATTCCATTCCATTCCACACTCCGTTCCACACTCCATTCCATTCCATTTCACGTTCCATTCCATTCCATTCCACAATCCGTTCCATTCTCTTCCACATTACTTTCCATTCTGTTTCGAATTCCGTTCCATTCTATTCCACATTCCATTATATGCCATTCCTTTCCACATTCCATTTCATTCCATTCCTCATTCCATTCCATACCATTCCATTCCATTCCATATTCCATTCCACATTCCATTCCATTCCATTACACATTCCACCCTACATTCCAGTCTATTGCATTCCAATTTCCATTCCATTCATTTCCATTCCATTCCACATTCCTTTCCATTCCATTCCACCATCCATTCCATTCCCTTCCACGTTCCATTGCACATTCCATTCCAATTCCCATCCCACTTTCCATTCCACGTTGCATTCCATTTCCCTTTCAACATTCCATTCCCCTTTCCCCATTCCATTCCACGTTCCATCCCATGTTCCATTCCATGATCAAATCCAGTCCATTCCACATTCCATTCCGTTCCTTTCCATATTCCATTCCACTCCATTCCACATAGCATTGCATTGCTTTCCACATTCCATTCCATTCCACATTCCATTCCACATTCCATTGCATTCCATTCCGCATTCCAATCCATATTCCTTTCCATTGCATTCCACATTCCATTCCAAATTCCATTCCACATTCCATTCCAGATTGCCTTCATTCCATTTCATTCCATTCCACGTTCCATTCCATAGCATTCCATTCCATTCCAGATTCCGTTCCACATTCCAGTCCACATTCCATTCCATTCCATTCCACATTCCACCCCACATTCCAGTCCATTCCTTTCCATTTATTTCCATTTCAGTCTACATTCCACTCCATTCCATTGCACCTTCCATTCCATTCCCTTCCACGTTCCATTCCATGTTCCATTCCATGTTCCATCCCACCTTCCATTCCACGTTCCATTCCATTTTCCTTTCCGCATTCCATTCCAAGTTTCATCCCATGTTCCATTCCATGTGCAATTCCAGTCCATTCCACATCCCATTCCATTCCATTCCATATTCCATTCCACTCCATTCCAAATTGCATTGCATTTCTTTCCACATTCCATTCCATTCCATTCCATTCCACATTCCATTCCATTCCATTACAAATCCCATTCCAAATTCCATTCCATTCCATTCCACATTCCATTCCACATTCCATTCCACATTCCATTCCAAATTCTATTCCACATTCCATTCCAGATTGCATTCATTCCATTCCATTTCATATTCCATTCCACATTCCATTATATTCCATTTCACTTTCTATTCCACATTCCGTTCCATTCTGATCCACATTCTATTCCATTGCATTTCAAATTCCATTCCATTTCATTCCATTCCACAATCCATTCCATTCCAATTTCCATTCCTTTCCACATTCCGTTCCATACTGTTCCACATTCCATTCAATTCCATTTCACATTCCATTTAATTCCACTTGATCACATTCCACATTCCATTCCACATTCCATTCCATTCCATTTCACGTTCGTTTCCATTCCATTCCATTCCATTCCATTCCTCAATCCATTCAATTCTATTCCACATTCCTTTCCAATCTATTCCGAATTCATTTCCATTCCATTCCACTTTCCATTCCATTCCACTCCTTTCCACATTGCATTTCATTCCATTATACATTCCATTCCATACCACTCAATTCCATTCCTTTAAACTTTCAATTCCACATTCCTTTCCACATTCCATTCCTTTCCATTCCACATTCCACCTTCTATTCCAATCCATTCCATTCCACATTCCATTCCATTCAATTCCTTTCCATTCCACTTTCCGTTCCATTCCATTCCACTTTCCATTCCATTTCCTTCGACGTTCTATTCCACGATCCATTCCACTTTCCATCCCACTTTCCATTCCAAGTTCCGTTCCATTTTCCATTCCACATTCCATTCCACGTTCCATCCCACTTTCCATTCCATGTTAAATTGCTGTCCATTCAATCTTCCATTCCATTCAATTCCATATGCCATTCCATTCCATTCCACATTGCATTGCTTTCCACTTTCCATTGCATTCCATTCCACATTCCATTCCACATTCCATTACATTCTTTTCCACATTCCATTCCAAATTCCATTCCATTGCATTCCACATTCCATTCTATTCCATTCCACATTCCATTCCATACTCCTTTCCATTGCATTCCACATTCCATTTCATTCCAATCCATTCCATTCCATTCCACATTCCATTGCACATTCCATTCTATACCATTGCACATTCCATTCCATTCCATTCCACATTCCATTCCATTCCATTCCATTCCATTTCATTCCATTCCTCAGTTCACTCTACATTCCATGCCATTCCACGTTCCATTCCATTAAGTTATACGTTACATTCCACTTTCTATTCCATGTTACATTCCATTAAAGTCTACATTCCCTTGTGCGTTCCATTCCACTTTGCATTAAATTCCATTCCACCTTCCATTCCAGTTTCCATTAAACATTACATTCCATTTAATTCCACATTCCATTGCACATTCCATTCCATTCCATTCCACTTTTCCTTCCATTCCATTTCATGTTATATTCCATTCCATTCCACATTCCATTTCACATTCCATTCCATTCCATTCCACATTGCATTCCACATTCCATTCCATTCCATTCCACTTTGCTTTCCACACAGCATTCCATTCCATTCCACATTCCATTTCATACCATTCCATGTTAATTACCATTATATTCCATTCCTTTGCACAATGCATTCCATTCCACTACACCTTCCATTCCACATTCCACTCCATTCCATTACACATTCCATTCCACATTCCATTCTATTCCACATTCTATTCCATTCCATTCCATTCTGTTCCACATTCCGTTCCATTGCATTCCACATTCCATTCCACATTCCATTCCATTCCATTCCACATTCCATTCCATTGGACTGCACATTCTTTTCCAAATTCCATTCGATACCATTCAACATTCTTTTCCACATCGAGTTCCTTTCAATTGCTCATTCAATTCCAAATTCCATTCCCTTCAGTTCCACATTGCATTCCATATTCCATTTTACATTCCATTCCACATTCCATTCCATTCCATTCACTTCCACATTACATTCTATTCCATTCCACTTTCCGTTCCACTCCATTCCACATTCTATCCCCTTTCATTTCATTCCACATTCCATTCCATTCCATTCCACATTCCATTCCACATTGCATTCCTTTCCTGATTGCATTCCATTGCATTCCATATTTCATTCCATTCCATTCCACAACATTCAATTCCACATTCCATTCCACTGCGTTCCACATTCCATTCCATTCCATTCCATGTTATGTTCCACATTCCATTCCATTCCATTCCATGTTATGTTCCACATTCCATACCATTCCATTCCATGTTATGTTCCACATTCCATTCCATTCCATTCCACATTCCATTCTATTCCATTCCATTCCGTCCCCACTTTCCATTCCATTCCATTACACTTTGCATTCCTTTACACTCCATTTCACATTCCATTCCACATTCCATTCCATACCACATTCCATTCCACGTTCTATTCCACATTCCATTCCATTCTGTTCCACAATCGATTCCACATTCCATTCATTTCCATTGCACATTCAAATCCTCGTTCCATTCCACATTCAATTCCGTTCTATTACACATTGTATGCCATTCCTTTCCACATTCCATTCCACATTCCATGCCATTCCATTCCATTTCACATTTCATTCCATTGCATTTCACTTTAAGTTCCATCACATTCCACTTTCCATTCCATTCCATTCCACATTGCGTTCCATTCCATTCCAAGTTCCATTCCATTCCATTTCATGTTCCATTCCATTCATTTCCATGTTCCATTCCATTCTATTCCACCTTCCATTTCACATTTCTTTGCATTCCATTCCAAGTTCCATTCCATTCCATTCCACGTTCCATTCCACATTCCATTCCATTCCACATTCCATTCCATTCCATTCCATTCCATATTCCATTACATTCCATTGAATTCCACATTCCATTCCATTCCATTCCTTTCCACATTCCATTCCATTCCTTTCCTTTCCATGTTCCATTCTACATTCCATTCCAAATTCCTTTCCTTTCCATTGAATTCCACGTTGCATTCCACATTCCATTCCATGCCATTCCACGTTCCTTTTCATTCCATTCCACATTCCATTTCATTCCATTGCACATTCCTTTCCATTCCTTTCCACATTTCATTCCATTCCTTTCCACATTCCATTCCATTCCATTAAACACTCCATTCCATTCCATTCCATTCCACATTCCATTCTAGTCCATTCCATTCCACATTCCATTCCATTCCATTCCATTGCCTTCCACATTCCATTCGATTCGATTCCATTCCATTCCACGTCCCATACCAGAATGCATTCCACATTCCATTCCACTCCAATGAGTGTTCCACTCCATTCCATTAAATTGCTTTCCACATTTCATTCCATTCTGCATTCCATTCCATTCAATTCCACATTCCATTCAACTCCAATGAAGTTTCCACTCCATTCCATTAAATTGCTTTCCACCTTCCCTTCCATTCCTTTCCTTTCCGCATTGCATTCCATTCCATTCCACATTCCATTTCTTTCCAGCTTCCATTCCACATTGCATTCCATTCCATTCCACATTCCAATACATTCCATTCCACATTGCATTCCATTCCATTAAACATTCCATTTTATTTTCATTTCAAAATCCATTACATTCCATTACATTCCACTTTCCATTCTAATCCCTTCCAATCCATTCCACATTCCATCCCACTTTCCATTCCATTCCATTCCACATTGCATTCTATTCCATTCCACATTCCGTTCCATTCCATTCCATTCCATTCCTCGTTCCATTTCGTTGCACATTGGATTCCACATTCTTTTCCATTCCATTCCACATTGCATTCCAGATTGCATTCCATTCCATTCCACATTCCATTCCATTCCATTCCACATTGCATTCCACATTCCATTCCATTCCACATTGCATTCCACTTTCCATTCCATTCCGTTCCTCATTCCATTCCATTCCATTCCACATTGCATTACAGATTGCATTCCATTCCATTCCACATTCCATTCCATTCCATTCCACATTTCATTCCATATCCCATTCCATTCCATTCCACATTCCATTCCGTTCCATTCCATTCCACATTGCATTCCATTTCGTTCCATTCCACATTCCATTCAACATTCTATTCCATTCCATTCCACATTCGATTCCATTCCATTCGACGTTCCTTTCCACATACCATTCCACATTGAATTCCATTCCATTCCACATTGCGTTCCACATTCCATTCCATTCCACATTCCATTCCGCATTCCATTCCATTGTATTCCACATTCCATTACACATTCCATATCATCCCATTCAACATTCCATTCCAGTTTCCCTTACTTTCCAATCCACATTACATTCCACATTCCATTCCAATCCATTCCACATTCCATTCCATTCCATTCCATTCCACCTTCCAATCCACTTTCCATTCCATTCCATTCCATTTCACATTCCATTCCACATTCCATTCCAAACCATTCCACATTCCATTCCATTCCATTCCATTCCAACTTCCAATCCACTTTCCATTCCATTCCATTCCATTTCACATTCCATTCCATACCATTAAACATTCAATTCTACTTCCATTTAACATTCCATTCCATTTCATTCCATATTTGACTCCATTTGGTTCCATTCCGTTCCACATTCCATCCCACTTTCCATTCTATTACATTTCACATTCCATACGAAGCCATTTCACTTTACATTCCTCATTCCGTTCCAATCAATTCCACATTCCATTCCTTTACATTCCACATTCTATTCCATATTCCACTCCATTCCATTCCACACTCCGTTCTGTTCCATTCCACATTCCATTCCATTCCTTTAAACATTCCCTTCTATTTCCATTTCACATTCTATTCCATTCCATTCTATTCCACATTCCATTCCTTTCAATTCCACATTCATTTCCATTCCACATTCCATTCCACATTCCATTCCATTCCATTCCACATTGTGTTCCACATTCCAATCCATTGCTTTCCACATTCCACTCCATTCAATTCCACTTTCAATTCCTTTCCATTCCATTCCACATTCCATTTCATTCCATTCCTTTCCACATGCTGTTACATTCCATTCCATTCCATTCCATATTCCATCCCATTCCACATTCCATCCCATTCCACATTCCATCCCATTCCATTGCATTCCACATTCCATTATTTTCCCTTCCACATTCCGTTCCAAATTCCGTTCCATGACTTTCCACTTCGCATTGCACATTCGTTTCCCTTCCATTCGACTTTCCATTCCACACCATTCCACATTGCATTCCATATTCCATTCCATTCCTTTCCACATTCTATTCCATTCCAGATACCATTCCCTTCCATTCCTCATTCCTTTCCATTCCATTTCACACTCCATTCAATTGTATTGTTTTCCAAGTTCCATTCCTTTCCATTCCACATTCCATTCAATTCCATTGCATTGCATTCCACATTCCATTCCACATTCCATTCTGCATTCCATTCCACTCCACATTCCTTTTCATTCCACTTTCCGTTCCATTCCGTTCCACATTGCACTCCCCATTCCATTCCAATCCATTCCACATTCTATTCCATTCCAGATTCCATTCCATTGCACTTTCCATTCCATTCCATTCCAATCCATTCCACTCCACGTTCCATTCCCACATTCCCTTCTGATTCATTCGACGTTGCATTGCATTCCATTCCACCTTCCATTCCATTCCATTCCACGTTCCATTCCATTCCATTCCAAATTCCATTCCATTCAATTCCACATTCCATTCCATTTCATTCCACATTCCATTCCATTCCATTCCACATTCCATTCCATTCCATTCCACATTCCATTCCATTCCATTCCACATTCCATTCCAATCCATTCCACTTTAAATTCCACATTCCATTCCACATTCCATTACGTTCCTTTCCACACTACCTTCCATTCCACATTCCATTCCATTCCATTCCACTTTCCATTCCAATCCATTCCATTAAATTCCATTCCACATTGCTTTCCATTCCATTCCATTCCACATTGCAATCCACATTCCATTCCACGTTCCATTCCACATTCAATTCCACGTTCTATTCCACGCTCCACTCCATTCCATTCCACAATCCACTCCACATTACATTCATTTCCATTGCACGTTCCATTCCTAGTTCCATTCCACATTCCATTGCATTCCATTACACATTCCATCCCACATTCCATTCCACGTTCTATTCCACAATCCATTCCATTCCGTTCCACAATCGATTCCACATTCCATTCATTTCCATTGCACATTCAAATCCTCTTTCCATTCCACATTCCATTCCGTTCTATTACACATTGTATGCCATTCTTTCCACATTCCATTCCTCATTCCATGCCATTCCATTCCATTACACATTTCATTCCATTGCATTTCACTTTAAATTCCATCACTTTGCACTTTCCATTCCATTCCATTCCACATTCCGTTCCATTCCATTCCAAGTTCCATTCCATTCCATTTCATGTTCCATTCCATTCATTTCCATGTTCCATTCCATTCTATTCCACCTTCCATTTCACATTTCTTTGCATTCCATTCCAAGTTCCATTCCATTCCATTCCACGTTCCATTCCACATTCCATTCCATTCCACATTCCATTCCATTCCATTCCATTCCATATTCCATTACATTCCATTGAATTCCACATTCCATTCCATTCCTTTCCACATTCCATTCCATTCCTTTCCTTTCCATGTTCCATTCTACATTCCATTCCAAATTCCTTTCCATTCCATTGAATTCCACGTTGCATTCCACATTCCATTCCATGCCATTCCACGTTCCTTTTCATTCCATTCCACATTCCATTTCATTCCATTGCACATTCCATTCCATTCCTTTCCACATTTCATTCCATTCCTTTCCACATTCAATTCCATTCCATTAAACACTCCATTCCATTCCATTCCATTCCACATTCCATTCTATTCCATTCCATTCCAGATTCCATTCCATTCCATTCCATTGCCTTCCACATTCCATTCGATTCAATTCCACTCCATTCCACGTCCCATACCAGAATGCATTCCACATTCCATTCCACTCCAATGAGTGTTCCACTCCATTCCATTAAATTGCTTTCCACATTTCATTCCGTTCTGCATTCCATTCCATTCAATTCCACATTCCATTCAACTCCAATGAAGTTTCCACTCCATTCCATTAAATTGCTTTCCACATTCCCTTCCATTCCTTTCCTTTCCGCATTGCATTCCACATTCCATTCCATTCCAGCTTCCATTCCACATTGCATTCCATTCCATTCCACATTCCAATACATTCCATTCCACATTGCATTCCATTCCATTAAACATTCCATTTTATTTTCATTTCAAAATCCATTACATTCCATTACATTCCACTTTCCATTCTAATCCCTTCCAATCCATTCCACATTCCATCCCACTTTCCTTTCCATTCCATTCCATTCCACATTGAATTCCATTCCATTCCACATTCCGTTCCATTCCATTCCATTCCATTCCTCATTCCATTTCATTGCACATTGGATTCCACATTGGATTCCACATTCTTTTCCATTCCATTCCACATTGCATTCCAGATTGCATTCCATTCCATTCCACATTCCATTCCATTCCATTCCACATTGCATTCCACATTCCATTCCATTCCATTCCAAATTGCATTCCACATTCCATTCCATTCCATTCCATTCCACATTGCATTCCACATTCCATTCCATTCCATTCCACATTGCATTCCACATTCCATTCCATTCCATTACACATTCCATTCCACATTCCATTCCATTCCATTCCACATTCCATTCCATTCCATTACACATTCCATTCCATTCCATTCCACATTTCATTCCATATCCCATTCCATTCCATTCCACATTCCATTCCGTTCCATTCCATTCCACATTGCATTCCATTTCATTCCATTCCACATTCCATTCAACATTCTGTTCCATTCCATTCCACATTCGATTCCATTCCATTCGACTTTCCTTTCCACATACCATTCCACATTGAATTCCATTCCATTCCACATTGCATTCCACATTCCATTCCATTCCACATTCCATTCCGCATTCCATTCCATTGTATTCCACATTCCATTACACATTCCATATCATCCCATTCAACATTCCATTCCAGTTTCCATTACTTTCCAATCCACATTACATTCCACATTCCATTCCAATACATTCCACATTCCATTCCATTCCATTCCACCTTCCAATCCACTTTCCATTCCATTCCATTCCATTTCACATTCCATTCCACATTGCATTCCAAACCATTCCACATTCCTTTCCATTCCATTCCAACTTCCAATCCACTTTCCTTTCCATTCCATTCCATTTCACATTCCATTCCATACCATTAAACATTCAATTCTATTTCCATTTCACATTCCATTCCATTCCATTCCACATTTGTCTCCATTTGGTTCCATTCCATTCCACATTCCATCCCACTTTCCATTCTATTACATTTCACATTCCATACGAAGCCATTTCACTTTACATTCCTCATTCCATTCCAATCCATTCCACATTCCATTCCTTTACATTCCACATTCTATTCCACATTCCACTCCATTCCATTCCACACTCCGTTCTCTTCCATTCCACATTCCATTCCATTCCTTTAAACATTCCCTTCTATTTCCATTTCACATTCCATTCCATTCCATTCTATTCCACATTCCATTCCTTTCAATTCACATTCAATTCCATTCCACATTCCATTCCACATTCCATTCCATTCCATTCCACATTGCGTTCCACATTCCAATCCATTGCTTTCCACATTCCATTCCATTCAATTCCACTTTCAATTCCTTTCCATTCCATTCCACATTCCATTTCATTCCATTCCGTTCCACATGCTGTTACATTCCATTCCATTCCATTCCACATTCCATCCCATTCCACATTCCATCCCATTCCATTGCATTCCACATTCCATTATTTTCCCTTCCACATTCCGTTCCAAATTCCGTTCCAGGACTTTCCACTTCGCATTGCAAATTCGTTTCCCTTCCATTCGACTTTCCATTCCACACCATTCCACATTGCATTCCATATTCCATTCCATTCCTTTCCACATTCTATTCCATTCCAAATACCATTCCCTTCCATTCCTCATTCCTTTCCATTCCATTTCACACTCCATTCAATTGTATTGTTTTCCAAGTTCCATTCCTTTCCATTCCACATTCCATTCAATTCCATTGCATTGCATTCCACATTCCATTCCACATTCCATTCTGCATTCCATTCCACTCCACATTCCTTTTCATTCTACTTTCCGTTCCATTCCGTTCCACATTGCATTCCCCATTCCATTCCAATCCATTGCACATTCTATTCCTTTCCAGATTCCATTCCATTCCACTTTCCATTCCATTCCATTCCAATCCATTCCACTCCACGTTCCATTCCCACATTCCCTTCTGATTCATTCGACGTTGCATTGCATTCCATTCCACCTTCCATTCCATTCCATTCCACGTTCCATTCCATTCCATTCCACGTTCCATTCCACTTTCCATTCCAATCCATTAGACATTCCATTCCACATTCCATTTCATTCCATTCCGCATTCCATTCCACTTTCCACTGCATTCCGTTTCACATTCCATTCCACGTTCCATTCCATTTCATTCCACATTACATTCCCCTTTCCTTTCCTTTCCATTCTAAATTCCATTCCACATTCCTTTCCATTCCATTTCAGTCCACACACCATTCCATTCCATTCCATTCCACATTTCCTTCCAATCCATTTGATTACACATACTATTCAATTCCATTACACATTCCATTCCTTTCCAAATTCCATTCCATTCCATTCCACATTCCATTCAATTCCATTCCACATTCCATTCCACATTTCATTTCACTTTCCATTCCACGTTCCATACCACGTTCAATTTCACATGCCATTCCACGTTCTATTACACATTCCATTCCATTCCATTCCATTCCATTCCAGATTCCATTCCATTCCAATCAAAATTCCATTCAAATTTCCAATACTTTCCTTTCCACATTCCATTCCATTCCATTCCATTTCTCATTGCATTCCATTGCATTCTATTCCATTCCATTCCAGATTCCATTCCACTCCATTCCACATTCCATTCCACATTCCATTCCATTGCATTCCAACTTTCATTCAATCCCATTCAATTCCACCTTTCATTCCATTCCATTCCACATTCCATTCCATTCCATTCCACATTCCATTCCATTGCATTCCACATTCCATTCCACTGCATTCCCCATTCCATTCCATTCCACTCCATTCACATTCCATTCCATTCCATTCGATTCCTTTCCTTTCCACATTCTTTTCTACATTCCATATTATTCCATTCCTCATTCCATTCCACATTTGATTCAATTCCATTCCACAATCCATTCAATTCCATTCCATTTCCATTCCATTCCACTCCACATTCCATTCCATTCCATTCCACATTCCATTCCACCTTCCATTCCACATTACTTTCCATTCCATTACACAATCCATTCAATTTTACATTCCTTTCCTTTCCACGTTCTATTCCACACTCCATTCCTTTCATTCCTCATTCCATTGCATTCCATTCCACATTCCATTCCTCATTCCATTCCACATTACATTCCATTCCACATTCTTTTCCATTCCTTTGCACATTGCTTTCCACATTCCATTCCACATTCTTTTCCATTCCTTTGCACATTGCTTTCCACATTCCATTCCACATTCCATTCCATGCTAATTCACATTCCATTCCACATTCTATTCCATTCCAATCCACATTTCATTCCTTTCCATTCCATTGCATTCTACATTACAATCCATTCCATTTCACGATCCATTCCATTCCATTCCACGTTCCATTCCATTCTCTTCCACTTTACATTGCATTCCCTTACACCTGCCAATCCACATTGCATGCCACGTTCCAGTCCACATTCCATTCCACGTTCCATTCCATTCTATTCCATTCCACCATCCATTCCATTCCATTCCACTTTCCATTCCATTCCATTCCATTTTCCATTCCATTTCATTCCACATTCCATTACCCTTTCCTCTCCATTCCATTCTAAATTCCATTCTATTCCATTCAGTTCCTGTCCACACACCATTCCATTCTGTTCCATTCCACATTTCCTTCCACTCCATTTCATGACACATACTATTCCATTCCGTTACGCGTTCCTTTCCATTCCAAATTCCATTCCATTCCATTCCACATTCCATTCCATTCCACTCCTCATTACATTCCATTCCACTCCACATTCCATTCCATTCCTGTACAAATTCCATTCCATTACATTCCACTTTCCATTCCTTTCCATTCCACGTTCCATTCCATTATATTTCTCCTTCCATTCCTTTCCATTCTATTTCACATTCCATTCCATTCGACATTCCATTCCACATTCCTTTGCGTTCCATTCCGCATTCCATTCCGCTTTCCATTCCATTCCATTCCACATTCCATTACATTCCATTCCACATTGCATTCCATTACATTCCAAGTTCCATTTCATTACATTCTGCGTTCCATTCCATTATATTCCACGTTCCATTCCATTCTATTCCGTTGCACATTCCATTGCATTCCATTCCACATTCCATTAGGTTCCATTCCATTCCACCTTCCATTCCCACATTCCCTTCTGATTCATTCCACATTCCTTTACATTGCATTCCACATTCCATTCTGCTCCATTTCATATTCCATTCCATGTCTTTCCACATTTCATTCCACATTCAATTCCATTCCATTCCACTTTCCATTCCATTCCATTCCCTTCCAGTCCACATTAAATTTCATTCCATTCCATTCCAAGTTCCATTCCATTACATTTTACTTTTCATTCCATTCTATTCAATATTCCATTCCATTCCATTCCATGTTCCTTTCCATTCCAATCCACATTCCAATCCATTCCATTCCACGTTCCATTCCACCTTCCTTTCCACGTTCCATTCCATGGTCCATTCCATTGCATTACACATTCCATTCTGCATTCCAATGCATTCCACATTTTCTTCCATGAATATCCACTTGCATGTTCTTCAAATTGAATTGTTCACAACTTCTCTCTGAAAAGGTATATTCCACTCTATGAGTTGGATGCACACATCACAAAGTAGATTCTGGGAATGCTACTGTCTACTTTTTAGTTGAAGGTATTCCCGTTTCCCACAAATGCTTCAAAGCACTCCAATTATTCACTTGCAGATACTACAAAAAGAGTGTTTCAAATCTGTTCTATCAAAAGAAAGGTTTAAATCTGTGAGTTGAATGCACAAATCACAAAGAAGTTTCTGAGAATGTTTCTGTCTTGTTTGTATGTGAAGATATATCCTTTTTTGCCGAAGGCCTCAAAGCGCTCCAAATGTCCACTTGTAGATTCTACAAAAGAGTGTATCAATACTGCTCTACCAAAAGGAAGTTTCGTCTCTGTGAGTTGAATCCACTCATCACAAAGAAGTTTCTGTGAATTCTTCTGTCTAGTTTTTATGTGAATTTAATCCCATTTCCAACCAAGGCCTCAAATCGGTTCAAATATCTACCTTTGCATTCTACAAAAAGAGTGTTTCTAAACTGCTCTATCGAAAGGAAAGTTCAATTCTGTGAGTTGAATGCACCCATCAGAAGAAGTTTCTGAGAATGCTTCTGTCTAATTTTTATTTGAAGATATTCCCGTTTCCAATGAAGGATTCAAAGTGCTCCAAATATCCACTTGCCGATTCTTCAAAAAGACGGTTTCAAAACTGCTGTATCAAAAGGAAGCTTCAACTGTGTGAGTTGAATGTACACATCACGAAGTAGTTTCTGAGAATGCTTCTGTCTAGTTTTTATGGGAAGATATTCCTGTTTCCAAAGAGGGCCTCAATACGGTCCAAATATCCCCTTTCAGATAGTGCAAATAGAGATTTTCAAATCTCCTCTATAAAAAGTTATGTTCAACTCTGTGAGTTGAATACACACGTCACAAACTTGTTGCTGAGAGTGCTTCTGTCTAGTTTTTATTTGAAGATATTCCCTTTTCCAATGAAGTCTTCAAAGCACTCCAAATATACACTGGCAGATACTACAGAATGAGTGTTTCAAACCTGCTCCATCAAAAGAAAGTTTAAACTCTGTGAGTTTAATACACACATCACAAAGAAGTTTCAGATAATGCTTCTCTCTAGTTTTTATTTGAAGATATTTACTTTTCCACCATAGCTCTCAAAGCGTTACAAATGTCTATATGCAGATTCTACAAAAACTGTGTTTCAAAACTTCCCTGTCAAAAGACATATTCAACACTGTGAGTTGAATGCACACAGCACAAAACACTTTCTGAGAGTGCTTCTGTCGAGTTTTATTTGAAGAAATTCCCGTTTCCTAGGAAGGCTTCAAAGCGCTCAAAATAGCCATTTGCAGATTGTACAAAAAGTGTGTTTCAAAACTGCTCTAACAAAAGGAAGGTTCAACTCTGTGAGTTGAATGCATACATCAAAAAGAAGTTTCTGAGAATGCTTCTCAGTAGTTTTTATGTGAAGAGATTTCCCTTACCACCAAGGGCCTCAAAGCACTCCAAATGTCCACTGGCAGATTCTAAAAAAAAAGTGTTTAAAAACTGCTCTATCAAAAGGAAGGTTCAACTCTGTGAGTCGAATGTACACATAACAAAGAAGTTTCTGAGAATGCTTCTATCTACTTTTTATGTGAAGATGTTTCCTTTTCCACCAATGGTCACAAAGCAATCCAAATGTCCAATTGCAGATTCTGCAAAAAAAGTGTTTCAAACGTGCTGTATCAAAACAAATGTTCAACTCTATAAGTTGAAGGCAGACATCACAAAAATGTTTCTGAGACTGCTTCTGTCTAGTTTGTATGTGAAGGTATTCCCTTTTCTACCATAGACCCCAAAGCAGTCCAAATATCCATTTGCAGATTCTACAAAAAGAGTTTTCAAAACTGCTCTATCAAAAGAAAGGCTCAAATCCATGAATTGAATGCATACATCTCAAAGTAGTTTTGGAGAATGCTTCTGTCTAGTTTTTATTTGAAGATATTCCCGTTTCCAACGAAGGATTCAAAGTGCTCCAAATATCCACTTGGAGATTCTACAATAAGAGTCTTTCAAAGTTGCTCTATCAAAAGTAGGGCTCTTCACTGTGAGTTTGAAGGCACACATCACAAAAAAGTTTCTGACAATGCTTCTGTCTAGTATTTATGTGAAGATATTTCCTTTTGTACAAAAGGTCTCAAAGGGCTCGAAATGTCCTCTTGCAGATTCTACCAAAAATGTGTTACAAAATTGCTCTATCAAAACAAAGGTTCAACTCTGTGAATTGAATACACACATCACAAAGATGTTTCTAAGAATGCTTCTCTCTAGTTTTTATGTGAAGGTATTCCCGTTTAAATTGAAAGTCTCAAAACGGTCAAAATATCCCCGTGCATATTCGACAAAAAGAGTGTTTCAAAACTGCTCTATCAAAAGGAAGCTTCAACTCTGTGAGTTGAATGCACACATCACAAAGAAGTTTCTGAGAATGCTTCTGTCAAGTTTTTATCTGCAGATATTCCCTTTTCCAACGAAGGCCTCAAAGTCTTCTAAATATCCACTTGCAGATTCTACAAAAAGAGTGTATCAAAACTGCTCTGTGAAAAGTTATGTACAACAATGTGAATTGAATTCACACATCACAAAGAAGTTTCTGAGAATGGTTCTGTCTAGTCTTTATGTGAAGACATTCCCATTTCCAATGAAGGCCTCAAATTGGTCCTAATATCCACCTGCAGGTCCTTCAGAAAGAGTGTTTCACAACTGCTCTATGAAAAGATGTGTTCAACTCTGTGAGTTGAATGTGCACATAACAAAGAAGATTCTGAGAATACTTCTGTGTAGTTTTTATTTGAAGATATTTCCTTTTCCACCACAGCTCTCAAAGCTCTACAAGCAACCATTTGAAGATGCTGCAAAAAGAGTGTTTCAAAACTGATCTATCAAAAGAAAGGTTCAACTCTGTGAGTTGAATGTACACATCACAAAACAGTTTCTGGGAATGCTTCTGTCTCTTCTTTATTTGAAGAAATTCCCGTTTCCAATGAAGGCTTCAAATCTCTCCAAATAGCCAATTGCAGATTCTACAAAAAGTGTGTTTCAAAACTGCTCTATAAAAAGGAAGGTTCAACCCTGTGAGTTGAATGCACACATCTCAAACAAGTTCCTGAGAATGCATCTCTCTAGATTTTATGCGAAGATATTTCCTTTTCTAATGTAGGCCTCAAAGCACTCCAAATATCCACTGGCAGATTCTACAAAAAGTGAGATTCAAAACTGCTCTATCAAAAGAAATGCTCAATTTGGTGAGTTGAAAGCACACATTACAAAGTAGTTTCTAAGAATTCTTCTGTCTAGTTTTTATTTGAAGATATTACCGTTTCCAACGAAGGCTTCAAACCACTCCAAATAACCACTTGCAGATTCTACAAAAAGAGTGTTTCAAAACTGCTCTATAAAAAAGAAGGTTATACCATGTCAGTTGAATGCACACATCACAAAGAAGTTTCTGAGAAAGCTTCTGTGTAGTTTTTATATGAAGATGTTTCCTTTTCTACCTTAGGCCTAAAAGCACTCAAAATATCCACTTGCAAATTCTACAAAAAGAGAGTTTCAAAACTGCCATATGAAAGCGAATGTTCAACCCCATTATTTGAATGCATGCATCATAAATAAATTTCTGAGAATGCTACTCTGTAGTTTTTATGTAAAAATATTTCCTTTTCCACCTAAGGCGTCAATGCACTCAAAATGTCCACTTGAAGATTCTACAAAAAGAGTGATTCAAAACTGCTCTATGAAACGATAAGTTCAATTCAGTGAGTTTAATGCACACATCACAAAGAAGTTTCAGAGAATGCTTCTGTCTAGTTTTTATGTGAGGATATTTCCTTTTCTATCATAGGACTCAAAGTGCTCTAAGAATCCACTTGCAGATTCTACCAAAAGTGTGTTTTGATACTACTCTAACAAAAGTAAGATTCAACTCTGTAAGTTGAATGCACACATCAGAAAGAAGTTTCTGAGAACCCTTCTGTCCAGTTTTTATGTGAAGATATTTCTTTTTCCAGGAAAGGCCTCAAAGCCTGCCAAATATCCACTTGCAGATTTTACAAAAACAGTGTTTCAAAACTACCCTTTCTAAAGGAAAGTTCAACTCTGTAAGTTGAATGCACACATCACAAATAAGTTTCTGAGAACACTTCTGTCTAGTTTTTATGTGAAGATATTTCCATTTCTAGCATAGGCCACAAAGCTCTCCAAATATCCACTTTCAGATTCTACAAAAAGAGTGTTTCAAAACTGCTCTATCAAAAGGAAGGTTCAACTCTGTGAGTTGAATGCACACATCACAAAGCAGTTTCTGAGAATGCTTCTGTCTAGTTTTTATGTGAGGATATTTCCTTTTCCAGCATAGGACTCAAAGCCCTCCAAATATCCACTTGCAGATTCTACAATAACAGTGTTTCAAAACAGCTCTATCTAAAGGAAGGTTCAACTCTGTCAGTTGAATGCCCACAACACAAAGAAGTTTCTGTGACTGCTTCAGTCTAGTTTTTATGTGAAGATATTTCCTTTTCCACTGAAGGCCTCAAAGTGATCAAATGTACACTTGCAGATTCTACAAAAAATGGTTTCAAAGCTGCTCTATGAAAAGTTATGTTCAACTCTGTGAGCTGAATGCACATATCACAAAGAAGTTTCTGAGAACACTTCTGTTTAATTTTCTTTGAAGATATCTCATTTTCCACCATAGCCCACGAAGAGCTACAAATGTCCATTTGCAGATTTGACAAAAAGAGTGTATCAAAACTGATCTATGAAAGGTAATGTTCAGCTATGTAAGTTGAATGAACACATCAAAAAGCAGTTTTTGAGAATGGTTCTGTCTTGTTTTTAGTGAAGATATTCCCGTTTCCAATGAAGGTTTCAAAGTGCTGCAAATGTCCAATTGCAGATTGTACAAAAAGAAAGTTTCAAAACTGCTCTATCAAAAGGAAGATTCAACTCTGTGAGTTCAATGCACACATCACAAAGAAGTTTCTGAGAACGCTATTGTCTAGTTTTTATGTGGAGATATTTCCTTTTCCACCGAATGTCTCTAAGTGCTGCAAACATCCACTAGCAGATTCCACACAAAAAGTGTTTCAAAACTGCTCTACAAAATGGAAGGTTCAATTCTGTGGGTTGAATGCACACATCACAAAGAGGTTTCTGAGAATGCTTCTGTCTAGTTCTTATGTGAAGATATTCCCCTTTCAAACAAAGGCCTCAAAACGGTCCAAATATCCCCTTGCAGATTCTACAAAAAGAGTGTTTCAATCTGCTCTATCAAAAGTAAGGTTGAACTCTGTGAATTGAATGCACACACCACAAAGAAGTTTCTGAGAATGTGTCTCTCTAGTTTTTATGTGCAGGTATTCCCATCTCCAATGAAGGCCTCAAAGGAGTGCAAATATCCACTTGCAGATTCTACAAAAAGAGTGTTTCAAAACTGCTTTATGAAAACCTATGTTCAACTCTGTGAGTTGAATGCACACATCACAAATAAGTTTCTGAGAATGCTTTTGGGGAATTTTTTGGTGAAGATATTTCCGTTTCCAATGAAAGCCTCAAATCGGTCCAAATATCCACTCGCAGGTCCTTCAAAAACAGAGTTTCACAAATGTTCTATGAAAAGTTATGTTTAACCCTGTCAGTTGAATGCACACATCTCAACGAAGTTTCTGAGAATGTTTCTGTCTAGTTTTTATGTGAAGTTATTTCCTTTACTAACACAGGCCTCAAAGCGCTCCAAATATCCACTTGTAGGTTCTACAAAAACATTGTTTCAAAACTGCTCTATCAAAAGGAAAGCTCAACTCTGTAAGTTGAATGTACAAACCACAAAGGGCTTTCTGAGAATGCTTCTGTCTAGTTTTTATTTGAAGATATTCGTGATACCAAAGAAGGCTTCAAACCGCTCCAAATATCCACTTGCAGATTGTAGAAAAAGAGTGTTTCAAAACTGCTGTAACAAAAGGAATGTTCAACTCTGTGAGTTGAATGCACACATCAAAAGGTAGTTTCAAAGAATGCTTCTGTCTAATTTTTATATGAAGATATGTCTTTTTCCACTAAAGTCCTCAAAGCACTCCGAATGTCCACTGGTAGGTTCTACAAAAAATTGTTTCAAAACTGCTCTATCAAAAGGAAGTTTCAAATTGGTGAGTTGAATGACGTCATCAGAAAGAAGTTTCTGAGAATATTTCTGTTCAGTTTTTATGTGCAGATATTCCCGTTTTCAATGAAGGGCTCAAATCGGTTCAAATATCCCCTTGCCGATACTACAAAAAGAGTGTTTAAAAACTGCTCTATCAAACGGAAGTTTCAACTCTGTGAGTTTAATGCACATATCACAAAGAAGTTTCTCAGAATGCTTCTGTCTAGTTTTTATGTGAAGATATACCCGTTTCCAATGAAGTCCTCAAATTGGCCCAAATATCCACTTGCAGGTTCTTCAAAAAGCGTGTTTCACAACTGCTCTACGAAAAGGTATTCTCAATTCTGTGAGTTGAATGCACACATCACAAAGGAATTTGTGAGAATGTTTCTGCTTAGATTTTTATGAAGATATTCCCCTTTCCAACGAAGGAATGCAACCGTTCCAAATATCACTTTGCAGATTCTACAAAAACAGTGTCTCAAAACTTCTTTATGAAAAGGAAGGTTCAACTCTGTGAGTTGAATGCACACATCACAAAGACATTTCTGAGAATGCTTCTGTCTAGTATTTGTTTGAAGATAATCCCGTTTCCAATGAGGGCCTCAAATTGGCCCAAATATCCAATTTCAGGTTCTTCAAAAAGCGTGTTTCACAACTGCTCCACGAAAAGATATTCCCAACTCTGTGAGTTGAATGCACACATCACAAAGGACTTTGTGAGAATATATCTGCTTAGATTTTTGTGAAGATATTCCCCTTTCCAATGAAGGAATGCAATCGGTCCAAATATCGCTTTGCAGATTCTACAAAAACAGTGTCTCAAAACTGCTCTATCAAAAGGCAGGTTCAACTCTGTGAGTTGAATGCACACATCACAAAGACATTTCTGACAATGCTTCTGTCAGTTTTTATGTGAAGATATTCGCGTTTCCAATGAGGGCCTCAGATTGGTCCAAGTATACAGTTGCAGGATCTTCAAAAACAGTGTTTCACAACTGCTCTATGAAGAGGAATGTTCAACTCTGTGAATTCAATGCAAAAATCACAAAGAAGTTTCTTAGAATATTTCTGTCTAGTTTTAATTTGAAGATATTTCGTATCACACCATAGCCCTCAAAGCGCTACAATTGTTCACATGCAGATTCTGTAAAAAGAGTTTTTCGAAACTGCTCTATCAAAAGAAACGTTCAACTCTGTGAATTGAATGCAGACATCACAAATTAGTTTATGAGAATGCTTCTATTTTTTATTTGAAGATATTCCGGATTCCAATGAAGGAACCATAGCGTTCAAAATATCCACTTGCAGATTCTACAAAAAGGGGGTTTCAAAGCTGCCCTATCAAAAGGAAGGTAAAACTCTGTGAGTAGAATACACATTTCACACAGCAGTTTCTGAGAATGCTTCCCTCAATTTTTTATATGAAGAAATTCTCTTTACCAAAAAAGGCCTCAAATCGGTCCACATATCCCCTTGCGGACTCTACAAAAAGAGTGTTTCAAAACTGCTCTATGAAAAGGTATGTTCAACTCAGTGAGCAGAATGCACACATCACAAATAAGTTTCTGAGAATGCTTCTGTCTAGTTTTTATGTGAAGATATTTCCTTTTCCACAGAAGGCCTCAAAGCGCTCCAAATGTCCACATGAAGATTCTACAAACGAAGTGTTTTGAAACTGCTCTATCAAAAGGAATGTTAAAATCTGTGAGTTGAATGCACACATCACAAGGAAGTTTCTGAGAATGCTTCTGTCTAGTTTTTATGTGAATGTATATGCGTTTCGAATGAAGGCCTCAAAATGGTGCAAACATCATCCTGCAGTTTATACAAAAAGAGTGTTTCATAACTGCTCTATCAAAAGGAAAGTTTAACTCTGTGAGAAGAATGCACACATCACAATGCAGTTTTTGAGAATGCTTCTGTCTAGTTTATATTTGAAGATATTCCCGTTTCCAAGGAAGGATTCAAAGTGCTCCAAATATCCACTTGCAGATTCTACAAAAAGAGATTTTCAAGCCTGCTCTATCAAAAGGAAGTTTCAGCTCAGTAAATTGAATGCACACATCACAAAGAAGTTTCTGAGAATGCTTCTGTCTAGTGTTTATGTGAAGATATTTCCTGTTCCATTGAACGCCTCAAAGTGCTCCAAATGTCCACTTGCAGATTCTACAAAAAGAGTGTTTAAAAGCTGCTCTATTAAAAATTATGTTGAACTCTGTGAGTTAAATGCATACATCACAAAGAAGTTTCTGATAATGCTTCTGTCTACTTTTTATGTGGATATTTCATATTCCACTGAATTCCTAAAAGTGCTCCAATTGTCCACTTACAGATTCTACAAAAAGAGTGTTTCAAAACTGCTCTATGAAAAGTTATGTTCAAATCTACGAGTTGAATGCACACATCACAAAGCAGTTTCTGAGAATGTTTCTGTCTAGTTATTATGTGAAGATCTACTCGTTTCCAAGGATGGCCTCAAATAGGTCTAAATATCCCCTTGCAGAATCTACGAAAAGAGTTTTTCAAAACTGCTGTATCTAAATGAAGGTTCAACACTGTGAGTTGAATGCACACATCACAAAGAAGTTTCTGAGAACGCTTCTGTCTTGTTTTTATTTGAAGACATTTCCTTTTCCACCATAATCCTCGAAATGCTCCGAATATCCACTTGTAAATTCCACAAAAAGATTGCTTAAAACTGTTCTATCAAAAAGAAGGCTGTACACTGTGAGTTGAATGCACACATCACAAAGTAGTTTCTGAAAATGAATCTGTCTAGTTTTTATTTGAAAATACTCACGATTCCAAAGAATGCTTCAAAGCACTCCAAATATCCACTTGCAGATTACACAAAAAGAGTGTTTCAAAACTGTTCTACAAAAGGAAGGTTCAACTCTGTGAGTTGAATGCACACATCAAAAAGAAGTTTCTGAGAATGCTTCCGTCTAGTTTTTATGAGAAGATATTTCCTTTTCTTCCATAGGCCTCAAAGCACTCCAAATATCCAATTGCAGATTCTAGAAAAAGAGTGTTCCAAAACTGCTCTATGAAACATTATGTTCAATTCTGTGAGTGGAATGCACACATCTCAAAGATGTTTCTGAGAATGCTTCTGTCTAGTTTTTATGTGAAGATATACCCGTTTCCAAAGAAGGCCTCAATTCGGTCAAAATATCCACTTGCAGGTTCTTAGAAAGCATGTTTAACAACTGCTCTACAAAAAGATTTGTTCACCTCTGTGAGTTCAATGCAAACATCACAAAGAAGTTTCTGAGAATGCTTTGTCTAGTTTTTATGTGAAGATATTTCCTTTTCTACCATACGCCTCAAAGCACTGCAAATATCCACTTGCAGATTCTACAAAAAGAGTGTTTCAAAACTGCTCTATCAAAAGGAAGGCTCAACTCCATGAGTTGAATGCACACACCAAAAATTAGTTTCTGAAAATTCTTCTATCTAGATTTTATTTCAAGATATACCCGTTTCCAATGAAAGCTTCAAAGCGCTCCACATATCCACTTGCAGATTGTACAAAAAGAGTGTTTCAAAACTGCTCAATGGATCGTTATGTTCAACTCTGTGAGTTGAATGCACATATCTCAAAGAAGTTTCTTAGGATACTTCTGTCTAGTTTTTATATGAAGATATTTCCTTTTAAACTGAAGGCCTCAAAGTGCTCCAAATGTCCTCTTGCAGATTCTGCAAAAACACTTTTTCAAAACTGTTCTATGAAAAGGAAGATTCAACTCGGTGAGCTGAATGCTCACATAACAAAATAGTTTCTGAGAATGCTTCTGTGTACTTTTATGTGAAGATAATCCTGTTTCTGATGAAGGCCTCAAAACGGTCCAAATATCCCATTGCAGATCATAGGAAAAGAGTGTTTCAAAAGTGTTCTATCAAGAGGAAGGTTCAACTCTGTGGGTTGAAAGCACACATCACAAAGAAGTCTCTGAGAATGCTTCTGTCTAATTTTTATGTAAAGATATTCCCGTTTCCAACAAAGGCCTCAAAGCGGACAAAATTTCCACTTGCAGATTCTACAAAAAGAGTGTTTCAAAACTGCTCTATAAAAAGGAAGGTTCACCTCTCTGAGTTGAATGCACACATCACAAAATCGTTTCTCAGAATGCTTCTGTCTAGTTTTTATGTGAAGCTATTCCGGATTCCAATTAAGGCATCAAATCGGTCTATCCCCTTGCAGAATCTACAAAAACAGTGTCTGAAAACTCCTCTATCAAAAGGAAGGATCAACTCTGTCAGTTGAATGCACACATCACAAAAAATTTCTGAGAATTCTTCTTTCTTGTTTTTATGTGCA
The DNA here is from genome assembly GCF_028885655.2 of Pongo abelii. Classification (NCBI taxonomy): domain Eukaryota; kingdom Metazoa; phylum Chordata; class Mammalia; order Primates; family Hominidae; genus Pongo; species Pongo abelii. The sequence continues at coordinate 7,128,873 of NC_071998.2, forward strand.
GGTACTCCCGTTGCCAAAGAAGGCCACAAAGTGTTCCAAGTATTCACTTGCAGATTCCACAAAAAGAGTTTCATATCTGCTCTATGAAAAGATATGTACAATTCTATGAGTTGAACGCACACATCACAAAGAAGTTTCTGAGTATGCTTCTGTGTAGTTTTTATTTGTGATATTTCCTTTTCCACCATAGCCCAAAATCGCTAAAAGTGTCCATTTGCAGATTCTAAAAAAGAATGTTTCAAAAATGCTCTTAAAAAGATAGTTCAACTCCTTGAGCTGAATGCACACATCACAAAGAAGTTTCTGAGAATGCTTCTGTCTACTTTTTATGTGAAGAATTTCCCGTTTCAAATGAAGGCCTCAAATCCTTCCAAAATTCCACTTGCAGAGGCTAGAAAAAGAGTGTTTCAAAACAGCTTTATGAAAAATTATGTTCAACTCTGTGAGTTGAATTCAAACATCACAAAGAAGTTTATGAGAATGCATCTTTCTAGTTATTATGTGAAGTCATTTCCTTTGGTACCATAGGCCACAAGGTGCTCCAAATATCCACCTGTAGATACTTCAAAAAGAGTGTTTCAAAACTATTCTATCAAAAGGAAGGCTCAACTCGGTGAGTTGAATGCACACATCACAAAGTAGTTTCTGAGAATGCTTCTGTCTAGTTTTCATTTGAAGATATTCCCGTTCCCAATGAAGGCTTCAAAGCGCTCCAAATATCCACTTGCAGATTCTACAAAAAGAGTGTTTCAAAACTGCTGTATCAAAAGGAAAGTTCAACACTGTTAGTTGAATGCTTACATTACAAAGGAGTTTCTGTGATTGTTTCTGTCTAGTTTTTAAGTGAAGATATTTCCTTTTCTACCATAGGCCTCCAAGTGCTCCAAATATCCAATTTCAGATAATACAAAAAGAGTGATTCAAACTGGTCTATCAAAACAAAGTTTCAACTCTGTGATTTGAATGCACACATCACAAAGATGTTTCTAAGAATGTCTTTGTCTAGTTTTTCAGTGAAGACAGTTCCTTTTCTACCATAGGCCTCAAAACAGTCCAAATGTCCCCTTACAGATTCTAGAAAAAGAGTGTTTCAAAACTGCTCTATCAAAGGGAAGGTTTAACTCTGTGAGTTGAATGCACACATCTTCAAGAATTTTCTGAGAATGCTTCTGTCTAGTTTTTATGTGAAGAAATTCCCGTTTCGAATGAAAGCCTCAAATCGGTGAAATATACCCTTGCAGATTCTACAAAAAGAGTGTTTCAAAACTGCTCTATCAAAAGGAATGTTGAACTCTGTGAGATGAATGCACAGATCACAAAGTAGTTTCTGAGAATGCTTCTGTCTATTTTGTATGTGCAGATATTCCTGTTTCCAATGAAGGCCTAAAAGCGTTCCAATTATCCACTTGCAGATTCTAAAAAAAGAGGGTTTCAAAACTGTTCTATGAAAAGTTATGTTGAACTCTGTGAGTTGAATGCACACGTCACAAAGAAGTTTCTGAGAATGCTTCTCTCTAGTTTTTATGTGAAGATATTTCCCTTTCCACCAAAGGCGTGAAATCGCTCCAAATATCCACATGCACATTCCAAAAAAAAAAAAAAGGTTTCAAAGCTACTCTAGCAAAAGGAAGGTTCAACTGTTTAAGCTGAATGCACACATCAAAAAGTAGTTGCTGACAATGCTTCTGTCTAGTTTTTATGTGGAGATATTCTTGTTTCCAACGAAGGCCTCAAATTGGTCCAAATATCCCCTTGCAGATTCTACAAAAAGAGTGTTTCAAAACTGCTCTATGAAAAGTTATGTTCAATTCTGTGAGTTGAATGCACACATCATGAAGAAGTTTCTGGGAATTCTTCTGTCTAATTTTAATGGGAAGATATTCCCATTTCCAATGAATGAATCAAACCGTCCAAATATCCATTGCAGATTCTACAGAAAGAGTGTTTCAAAACTGTCCTATGAAAACTTATGTTCTACTCTGTGAGTTGAATGCACACTTCACAAAGTAGTTTCTGAGAATGTTTCTGTCTAGTTTTTATGTGAAGATTTTCCCGATTACAACAAAGGCCTCAAATTGGTAAAATTATCCACTTGCAGGATTTCAAAAAGAGTGTTTCACAACTGCTCTATGAAAAGGCATGTTCAACTCTGTGAGGTGAATGCAAATATCACAAAGAAGTTTCTGTGAATGCTCCCGTCTAGCTTTTTATTTGAAGATATTTCAATTTCCACCATAGCCCTCAAAGCGATAGAAATGTCCATTTGCAGATTGTACAAAAAGAGTGTTTCAAAGCTGCTCTATCAAAGGAAATATTCATCTCTGTGATTTGAATGCACACATCACAAAGTAGTTTCTGAGAATGCTTCTGATTTTATTTGAACACATTCCCGTTTCCAATGAAGGCTTCAAAACTCTCCAAGTATCCAATTGCAAATACTACAAAAAGAGCGTTTCAAAACTGTTCTATCAAAAGGAAGATTCAACTCTGGGAGTTGAATGCACGCAACACAAAGAAGTTTCTGATAATGCTTCTGTCTAGTTTTTATGTGAAGAGATTTCCTTTTCCAATGAAGTCCTCTAAGCACTCCAATTGTCTACTTCCAGATTCTACAAAAAATGTGTTTCAAAACTGTTCTATGAAAAGGATGGTTCAACTCTGTGAGTTGAATGCACAGATCACAGAGAAGTTTCTGAGATTGCTTCTGTCTACTTTTATGAGAAGATGTTGCCTTTTCCACCAAAGACCTCAAAGAACTCTGAATGTCCACTTGCAAATTCCACAAAAAAAGGTTTCAAACTGCTCTATCAAAAGGAAGTTTCAGCTCTGTGAGCTGAATGCACACATCACAAAGAAGTTTCTGACAGTGCTCAGGTCTTGTTTTTATCTGAAGATATTCCCGTTTGCAACGAAAGCCTCCAACAGGTTCAAATATCACCTTTCAGATTCTACAAAAAAAGTGTTTCAAAACTGCTTTATGAAAAGTTATGTTCAACTCTGTGAGTCGAATGCACACATCACAAAGTAGTTTCTGAGAATGCTTCTGTCTAGATTTTATGTGAAGATATTCCCGTTTCCAATGAAGGCTTCACACTGTCCAAATATGCTCTCGCAGATTATACAAAAAGAGTGTTTCAAAACTGCTCTATGAATAGTTATGTTCAACTCCATGAGTTGAATGCACACATCACAAAGTAGTTTCTGAGAATCCTTCTGTCTAATTTCTATGTGAAGATGTTCCCGTTTTCAATGAAGGCCTCAAATCATTCCCAATATCCACTTGCAGGTCCTTCAAAAAGCGTGTTCAACAACTGCACTAAGAAAATGTATGTTCAACTCCGTGAGTTGAATGCAAACATTCCAAAGTTGTTTCTGAGAATTTTTCTGTGTAGTTTTTGGTTTAAGATATTTCCTTTTCCACAATAACCCTCAAGGTGCTACAAATGTCCGCTTTCAGATTCTACAAAAAAAGGCAGTTTCTAAACCGCTCTATCAAAAGAAAGGTTCAACTCTGTGAGTTGAATGGCCGTATCACAAAGTTGTTTCTGAGAGTGCTTCAGTCTAGTTTTATTTGAAGATATTTCTGTTTCAAACGAAGGCTTCAAAGCCCTCTAAATATCCGCTTGCAGATTCTACAAAAAACTGTTTCAAAACTACTCTATCAAAAGGAAGATTCAACTCGGTGAGTTGAATTCACATTCCACAAAGAAGTTTCTGAGAATGCTTCTGTCTAGTTTTCATGTGAAGATATTTCCTTTTCCACCAGAGAACTCAAAGTGCTCCAAATGTCCACTTTCAAATACCACAAAAAAACTGTATCTAAATGGCTCTACCAAAAGGAAGGTTCAACTCTGTAAGTTGAATGCACACAAAAGAAAGAACTTTCTGAGAATGCTCAGCCTAGTTTTTATGTGAAGATATTTCCTTTTCCACTGAAGGCCTCAAAGTGCTCCAATTGTCCACATTCACATTCCACAAAAAAAGGTTTCAAAACTGCTCTATCAAAATGAAGGTTTAACACTTTGAGTTGAATGCACACGTCATAAAGAAGTTTCTGACAATGCTTTTGTCTAGTTTTTATGTGACGATATTCAAGTTTCCAACAAAGGCCTCAAATCAGTCCAAATATCCCCTCACAGATTCTGCAAAAAGACTGTTTCAAAACTGCTCTGTGAAAAGTTATGTTCAAATCTGTGAGTTGAATGCACCCATCACAAAGAAGTTTCTGAGAATGCTTCTGTGTAGTTTCTATGGGAAGATAATTCCGTTTCTAATGAAGCCCTGAAACGGTCCAAATATCCACCTGTGGATTATACAAAAAGAGTGTTTCAAAACTGCTCCATGAAAACTTATGTTCTCCTCCGTGAATTGAAAGCATACATCACAAAGAAATTACTGATAATGCTTCTGTCCAGTTTTTATGTGAAGATATTCCTCTTTTTAATGAAAGCCCCAAATCGGTCCAAATATCCACTTGCAGGTTCTTCAAAAAGAGTGTTTCACTACTGCTCTATCAAAAGGAATGTTCAACTCTGTGAGTTGAATGCAAACATCTCAAATAAGTTTCTGAGAATGCTTCTGTCTGGTTTTTATTGGAAGATATTTCCTTTTCCACCACAGCCCTCAAAGTCCTACAAATTGTCCTCATTCAGATTCTATAAAAAGAGTGTTTCAAAACTGCTCTATGAAAAGAAAGGTACAACTCTGTGAGTTGAATGCATACATCACCAAAAAGTTTCTAAGAATGCTTCAATCAAGTATTTATGTGAAGATATTTCCCTTTCCACCGAAGGCCTCAAAGCTCTCAAGCTGTCCAATGGCAGATTCTATACAAAATGTTCCAAAACTCCTCTATCAAAAGGAAGTTTCAAATCTGTCAGTTGAAGTCACACATGAAAAAGAAGTTTCTGAGAATGCTTCTGTCTAGTTTTTATGTGAAGATATTCCCGTTTCCAACGAAGGCGTGAAAGAGGTCTAAATATCCACGTGCAGATTCCACAGAAAGAGTGTTTCAAAACTGCTCTATGAAAAGTTACGTTGTCCTCTGTGAGGGGAATGCACACATCTGAAAGAAGTTTTTGAGAATGCTTCTGTCTAGTTTTTCTGTGAAGATATTCCTGTTTCCAATGAAGGCCTCAAATCTGTCCAAATAACCACTTGCAGGTTCTTAAAAAAGAGTGTTTCACTACTGCTCTATGAAAAGATATGTTCAACTCTCTGTGTTGCATGAAAACATTGCAAAGAAGTTTCTGAGAATGCTTCTGTCTAGTTTTTTATGTGAATATGTTTCCTTTTACAGCATAGGCCATAAAGGGCTTCAAATATTCATTTGCTGATTCTACAAAAATAGGGTTTCAAAACTGCTCTATCAAAAGGAGGGTTCAACTCTGTGAGTTGAATGCACACATCAAAAAGAAGTTATTGACAATGCTTCTCTCTACTTTTTATCGGAAGTTATTTCCTTTTCCAGCATAGACCTCAAAGCGCTCCACATATATACTTGCAAATTCTGCAAAAAGAGTGTTTCAAAACTCCTCTATCAAAAGGAAGGTTCAACTATGTGAGTTGAATGCAGGCATCACAAAGAAGTTTCTGAGAATGCTTCTGTCTAGTTTTTATGTAAAGATATTTCCTTTTCCAGGTTTGGCCTCAAATTGCTCCAAATATCCACTTGCAGATTCTTAAAAAAGAGTGTTTCAAACTGCTCTATGAAATGAAGTTTCAACTCTATAACTTGAATGTAGACATCACAAAGAAGTTTCTGAGAATGCTTCTGTCTAATTTTTATATGAAGCTGTTCCCTTTTCCAAAATAGGTCTCTAAGGGCTCAAAATATTGACTTGGAGATTCTGAAAAAAGATTGTTTCAAAACTGCTCTATCAAAAAGAAGGTTCAACTCTGTGTGTTGAATGCGCACAGAACAAAGAAGTTTGTAAGAATGCTGCTGTCTAGTTTTTATGTGAATATAACTCCTTTTCCAGCATTGACCGCAAAGCGATCCAAATATCCACTTACAGATTCTACAAAAAGAGTGTTTCAAAACTCTTCTATCAAAAGAAGGTTCAACTCTGTTAATTGAGTGCACATATCTCATGGATGTTTCTGATAATGCTTCTGTCTAGTTTTTAGTTGAAGATTTTCCTTTTACAGCATTGGCCTCAAAGCGCTCAAAATAAACACTTGCAGATTCTGCAAAAAGAGTGCTTCAAACCTGCTCTATCAAAAGGATATTTCAACTCTGTGAATTGAATGCACACATCACAAAGAAGTTTATGAGAATGCTTCTGTCTAGTTTCTATGTGAAGATATTTCCATTTCCAGCATAGACCTTAAAGGGCTTCAAATATCCACTTGCAGATACTACAAAAAGAGCATTTCAAAGCTGCTCTATCAAAAGGAAGATTCAACTCTGTGAGTTTAATGCAAACGTCACAAAGAAGTTTCTGAGAATGTTTCTCTCTACTTTTTATGGGAAATATTTATTTTTCCAGCATAGGCCTCAAAGCGCTCCAGATATCCACTTGCAGATTTTACAAAAAGACTGTTTCAAAACTGCTCTATCAAAAAGAATGTTCAACTCTGTGAGTTGAATGCACACATCAAAAAGAGGTTTTTGAGAATACTTCTGTCTAGTTTTTAGGTGAAGATATTCCCTTTTCCAACTTAGAACTCAAAGCGCTCCAAATATCCCCTTGCAGATTCCACAAAATGAGTGTTTCAAAACTGCTCTATCAATAAAAGGGTTCAACTCCGTGAGTTGAATGTATATATCACAAAGAAGTTTCTGAGAATGCTACTATCTACTTTTTACGTGAAGATATTTCCTTTTCCAGCTTAGACCTTAAACTGCTCGCAATATTCACAAGGAGATTCTACAAAAAGAGTGTTTCAAACTGCTCTATCAAAAGGAAGGTTCAACTCAGTGTGTTGAAAGCACACATAACAAAGAGGTTCCTGAGAATGCTTCTGTCTAGTTTTTGTGAAGATATTTCCTTTTTCAGCGTTGACCTCAAAGAGCTCCGTATATGCACTTGCAGATTCTCCAAAAATAGTGTTTCAAAACTGCTCTATCAAAAGGAAAGTTCAACTCTGTGAGTTGAATGCACACATCTCAAGGATGTTTCTGAAAACGCTTCTCTCTAATTTTTATGTGACGATATTTCCTTTTCCATCATTGGCATCTAAGGGATCCAAGTATCCACTTGGATAATCTACAAAAACAGTGTTCCAAAACTGCTCTATCAAAAGGTTTGTTCAACTCAGTGAGTTGAAGCCACATATCACAAAGAAGTTTCTGAGAATGCTTCTGTATAATTTTTATGTGAAGATATTTCCTTTTCCAGCATATGCCTTAAAGCGCTACAAATAACCACTTGCAATTTCTACAAAAAGAGTTTTTCTAAACTGCTCTATCAAAAGGAAGGTACAAATCTGGAAGTTGAAAGCACGCATCACAAATTAGTTTCTGAGAAAACTTCTGTTTAGTTTTTAAATGAACATATTTCCTTTTCCCCCAGAATCTGTAATCACTCCAAATATCCACTTGCATATTCGAAAAAAAAGAGTGTTTCAAAACTGCTCTATCAAAAGGAAGGTTCAACACTGTGTGCTGAAGGTACGTATCACAAAGAAGTTTCTGAGAACACTTCTGTCTAGTTTTTAGGTGAAGATATTTCCTTTTCAAGCATTGTCCTTAAAGGACTCCAAATGTCCACTTGCAGATCCTATAAAAAGAGTGTTTCAAAAGTGCGCTGTTAAAAGAAAGGTTGAACTCTATGAGTTGAAATCAGACATCACAAAGAAGTTTCTGAGAATGCTTCTGTCTAGTTTTTATGTGAAGATATTTCCTTTTCCAGCACAGGCCTCAAGGCGCTGAAAATATCCTCTTGCAGATTCTACAAAAAGAGTGTTTCAAAACTGCTCTATCAAAAGAAAGGTTCAACTCTGTGTGTTGAAAGGACACACACATCACAAATAAGTTTCTGAGAATGCTTCTCTCTAGTTTCTATGTGAAGATATTTCCTTTTCCAAGCACAGGTCTCATAGCGTTCCAAATATCCACTTGCAGATTCTTCAAAAATAGTATTTCAAAACTGGTCTATCTAAAGGAAATTTCATCTCTGTGATTTGAATGCACACACCACAAAGAAGTTTCTGAGTATAATTCTGTCTAGTTCTTATGGAAAAATATTTCCTTTTACAACATAGGCCTCAAGATGCCCCTAGTATCCAGTAGCAGATTCTACAAAAAGAGTGCTTCCAAAATGCACTATCAAAAGGAAGGTTCAACTCTGTGAGTTGAATGCACACATCACAAAGAAGTTTCTGAGAACGCTTGTCTAGTTTTTATGTGAAGATTTTTCTTTTTCCAGCATAGGCCCCAAAGTGCTGCAAATAACCAACTGCAAATTCTACAAAAAGAGTCTTTCAAAACAGCTCTATCAAAAGGAAGGTACAAGTTTGTGATTTGAAAGCACACATCACTAATTAGTTTCTGAGAACGCTTCTGTCTAGATTTTATATGAAGATATTTCTTTTTCCCCCAGAGGCCACAGTCGTTCTTAATATCCACTTGTAGATTCTAGAAAAAGAGTGTTTCAAAACTGCTCTATCAGAAAGAAGGTTCAACTCTGTGAATTTAATGCACACATCCCAAAGAAGTTTCTGATAATATTTCTGTATAGTTTTTATGTGAAGATATTTCCTTTTCCAGCATAGGCCTTCAAGGGCTTCAAATATCCAGTTGCAGATTATGCAAAAGGAGTATTTCAAAACTGTTCTATCAAAAGGAAAGTACAACTTTGTGAGTTGAATGCACGCAGCAAAATGAAGTTTCTGAGAATACATCTCTCTACTTTTTATGGGAAGTAATATCCTTTTCCAGCATAGGCCTCAAACCGCTCCAAATATCCTATTGCAGATTCTGCAAAAACAGTGTTTCAAAACTGCTCTATCAAAAGGAGATTTCAAAAGTGAAAGTTGATTGCACATATCACAAAGAATTTTCTGAGAATGCTTCTCTCTACTTTTTATAGGCAGATATTTCCTTTTCCAGCATAGGCCTGTTCACTCCAAATATGCACTTGCAGATTCTACAAAAAGAGGGTTTCAAAACTGCTCTATCAAAAGGAAGGTTCATCACAGTGAGTTGAATGCACACATCAGAAAGTACTTTCTGAGGATGCTTCTGTCTACTTTTTATTTGAAGATGTTCTTTCCAGCAAATGCTTCATAGTGCTCGAAATATCCACTTGTAGATTCTACAAAAAGAGTGTTTCAAAACTGCTCTATCAAAAGGAAAGTTCAAATCTGTGTGTTGAATGCACACATCTCCAAGAAGTTTCTGAGAATGCTTCTGTCTAGTTTTTATGTAAAGATATTTCCTTTTCCACCGAAGGCCTCCTAGTGCCCCAAACGTCCACTTGCAGATTCTACAAAAAAACTGTTTCAAAACTGCTCTATCGAAACGAAGGTTCAAGTTTGTGAGTTGAATGCAAATATCACAAAGAAGTTTCTCAGAATGCTTCTGTTTAGTTTTTATTTGAAGTTATTTCATTTTCCACCACAGCCCTCAAAGCTCTACAAATGACCACTTGCAGATTCTAAAAGCAGAGTTTTTCAAATTTCTTCTATCAAAAGAAATGTTCTACTCTTTGAGTTGCATGCATACATCACAAAGTAGTTTCTGGGAATGCTTCTGTCTTGTTTTTATTTGAAGATATTGTCATTTCCAGTGAAGGCTTTGAAGCGCTCAAAATATACACTTGCTGATTCTACAAAAAGAGTGTTTCAAAACTGGTCTATCAAAAGGAAGTTTCAACTCAGTGAGTTGAATGGACACATCAAAAAGAAGTTATGAGAATTCTTCTTTCTAGTTTTTATGTGAAGATATTTCCTTTTGTACTGTTGGTCTCAAAGCGCTCCAAATAACCACCTGCAGTTTCTACAAAAAGAGCGTTTCAAAACTGCTCTATCAAAAGGAAGGCTCAACTCTGTAAGCTGAATGCACTCATCATGAAGAAGCTTCTGAGAATGCTTCTGTCTAGTTTCTATTTGAAGATATACACGTTTCCAAAGAAGTCCCAAAACTGTCCAAATATCCCATTGCAAATTGTACAAAAATAGAGTTTCAAATCTGCTCTATAAAAGGGAAGCTTCAAATCTGAGAGATGAATGCACACATCTCGAAGAAGTTTCTGAGAAAGCTTCTGTACAGTTTTTATGTGAAGATATTCCCGTTTCCAACAAAGGCCTCAAATCGGTCTAAATATCCCCTTGCAGATTCTACAAAAGGAGTGTTTCAAAACTGCTCTAACAAAAGGAAGGTTCAACTTTGTGAGTTGAATGCGCACATCAGAAAGAAGTTTCTGAGAATGCTTCTGTCTAGTTTTTATGAGAAGATATTTCCTTTTCCACCGAAGGCCTCAAAGCGCCTAAAACTTCCTATTGCAGGTTCTAAAAAAAAGTTGTTTCAAAACTGCTGTATCACAAGGAATGTTCAAGTGTGTGAGTTGAATGCACACATCAAAAGGAATTTCTGAGAATGCTTCTTTCCAGTTTTTATGTGAAGATATTCCCGTTTCCAACAAAGACCTCAAAACGCTACAAATATCCCCTTGCAGATTCTACAAAAAGAGGGGTTCAAAACTGCTCTATTGAAAAGAAGTTTCAACTCTGTGAGTAGAATGCACACATCACAAAGTAGTTTCTGAGAATACTTCTGTGCAGTTTTTATGTGACGATATTCCCGTTTCCGACGAAAGCCTCTACACGGTCAAAATATCCCCTTGCAGATTATACAAAAAGAGGGTTTCAAAACTGCTCTATCAAAAGGAAGGTTCAACTCCGTGAGTTGAATGCACACATCACAAAGTAATTTCTGAGAATGCTTCTGTGTAGTTTTTATGTGAAGATATTCCCGTTTCCAAAGATGGTGTCAATTTGTTCTAAATATCCACTTGCACATTCTTCAAAAAGAGTGTTTCAGAACTGCTCTGTGAAAAGGTATGTTCTACTCTGTGAGTTGAATGCAAACATCACAAAGAAGTTTCTGAGAATGCTTCTGTCTAGATTTATTTTGAAGATATTTCCTTTCCACCATAGCCCTCAAAGCACTACAAATGTCCACTTGCAGATTCCACAAAAAGAGTGTTTCAAAACTACTCTCTCAAAAGAAAGGGTCATCTCTTTGAGTTGAATACACATCACACAGTAGTTTCTGAGAATTGTTCTGTCTAGCTTTTATTTGAAGATATTCCCTTCTCCAACTAAAGCTTCAAAATGCTTCAAATATCCAATTGCAGATTTCACAAAAAGAGTGTTCCAAAGCTGCTATATCAAGAGGAAAGTTGAACTCTGTGAGTTGAAGGCACACATCACCAAGAAGTTTCTGTCTAGTTTTTATGTGAAGATACTTCCTTTTCCCGTGTAGGCCTCAAAGCACACAAAATCTTCTCTTGTAGATTCTACAAAAAAGGTGTTTCAAAACTGGTCTATCAAAAGGAAGGTTCAAATCTGTGAATTCAATTCACAAATCACAAAGAATTTTCTGAGAATGCTTCTGTCCAATTTTTATGTGAAGACATTCCCATTTCCAACGAAGGCCTCAAAACGCTCCAATTATTCCCTTGCAGGTTCTACAAAAAGAGTGTTCAAAACTACTGTACTGAAAAGAAGGTTCAATTATGCGTGTAGAATGCACACATCACAAATTAGTTTCTGAGAATACTTCCGTCTAGTTTTTATTCAAAATTATTCCCATTACTAATAAAGGCCACAAAGCAGTCCATATATCCAGCTGCAGATTCTACAAAAAGAATGTTTCAAACTCTTCAATCAGAAGAAAGGTTCATCACTGTGAGTTAAAGGCCCACATCACAATGAAGTTTCTGAGAATGCTTCTGTCTAGTTTTTATATGAAGACATTCCCGTTTACAATGATGGCCTCAAATAGGTCAAATATCCAATTGCATATTGTGCAAAAAGAGTGTTTCAATACTGCTCTACCAAAAGGATGGTTCAACGCTTTGAGCTAAATGCTCACATCACAAAGAAGTTTCTGAGAATCCTTCTGTCAAGTTTTTATGTGAAGATATTCCCTTTTCCAATGAAAGCCTCAAATTGGTCCACTTCTCCCCTTGCAGATTATACAAAAAGAGTGTTTCAAAACTGCTGTATGAAAAGTTATGTTCAGTTATGTGAGTTGAATGCACACATCATAAAGATGTTTCTGAGAATGCTTCTGTCTAGTTTTTATGTGAAGATATTCCCTTTTCCAGCATAGGCCTCAAATCGCTCCAAATATTCAATTGCAGATTGTACAGAAAGGGTGTTTCAAAACAGCTCTATCAAAAGGAAGGTTCAACTCTGTGAGTTGAATGCATTCATCCAAAGAAGTTTCCGAGAATGCTTCTGTCCAGTTTTTATGTGAAGATATTTCCTTTTTCAGCAAAGGCCTCAAAGTGCTCCAAATATCTACTTGCAGATTCTACAAAAAGAGTGTTTCAAAACTGCTCTATCAAAAATAAAGTTCAACTCTGTGAGCTGAATGCACTCGTCACAAAGAAGTTTCTGAGAATGCTTCTGTCTACTTTTAGTGTGAAGGTATTGCCTTTTTCACCATTGGCCTCAATGCGCTCCTAATATCCACTTTCAGACTCTACAAAAAGAGTGTTTCATAGCTGTCCTATCAAAAGGAAGGTTCAACACTGTGAGTTGAATGCACCCATCACAAAGTAGCTTGTGATAATGCTTCTTTCTAGTTTTTATGTGATGAGATTTCCTTTTCCAGCATAAGTCCGAAAGCGCTCCAAATATCCACTTGTAGATTCTCCAAAAGGGGTTTTTTAAAACTGTTCGATCAAAAGGGAAAGTTCAAATCTGTGAGTTGCATGCACTCTTCAAAAAAAGTTTCTGACAATGCTTCTGTCTAGTTTTTTTGTGAAGATATTTCCTATTCCAGCATAGGCGTCAAAACGGTCCAAATATCCACTTGCACATTTTACTAAGAGAGTGTTTCAAATCTGTTCTACCAAAAGAAGGTTCAACACCGTGAGTTGAATGCACTCATCACAAAGAAGTTTCTGAGAACGTTTCTGTCTTGTTTGTATGTGAAGATATTTCTATTTCCATCATAGGCCTCAAATTGCTCCAAATATCCAATTTCAGATTGTACAGAAAGGGTGTTTCAAAACAGCTCTATCAAAAGGAATGTTCAACTCTGTAAGTTGAATGCAGACATCACAAAGAACTTTCTGAGAATGCTTCTGTCTACTTATCATGTGAAGATATTTCGTTTTCAAACATAGGCCTCAAATCGCTGTAAATATCCCCTTGCAGATTCTACAAAAAGAGTGTTTCAAAACTATTCTATCAAAAGGAAGTTTCAATCCTGTGAGTTGAATTTATGAAGCACACAGAAGTTTCTGAGAATGCTTCTGTCTAGTTTTTATGTGAAGATATTCCCTTTTCCAGCATTGGCCTCACATCGCTCCAAATATCCCCTTGCAGATTCTACAAAAAGCGTGTTTCAAAACTGCTCTATCAAAAGGAAGGTTCAACACTGTGAGTTGAATGCACACATCACAAACAAGTTTCTGAGAATGCTTCTGTCTTGTTTTTATGTGAAGATATTTCGTTTTCCTGCATAGGCCTCAAAGAGTTCCACATATACCCTTGCAAATACTACAAAAAGAGTGTTTCAAAACTGCTCTATAAAAAGGAAGGTTCACGTCTGTGAGTTGAATGCACACATAAGAAAGACGTTTCTGAGAATGCTTCAATCTAGTTTTTATGTGAATTTATTTCCTTTTCCATCATAGGACTCAAAGCACTCCAAATATCCACTTGCAGATTCAACAAAAAGAGTGTTTCAAAACTCTTCTATCAAAAGGAAGGTTCAACTTTGTGCGTTGAATGCACTCATCAAAAAGAAGTTTCTGAGAATGCTTCAGTCTTGTTTGTATGGGAAGATATTTCTATTTCCATCATAAGCCTCAAATCGCTCCAAATACCCAACTGTAGATTGTACAGAAAGGGTGTTTCAAAACAGCTCTATCAAAAGGAATGTTCAACTCTGTAAGTTGAATGCACACAACACAAAGAACTTTCTGAGAATGCTTTTGTCTACTTATCATGTGAACATATTTCGTTTTCAAGCATAGGCCTCAAATCGCTCTAAATATCCACTTGCAGATTCTACAAAAAGAGTGTTTCAAAACTATTCTATCAAAAGGAAGTTTCACGTCTGTGAGTTGAATTTATGAGGCACAGAGAAGTTTCTCAGAATGCTTCTGTCTAGTTTTTACGTGAAGATATTCCCTTTTCCAGCATTGGCATCATATCGCTCCAAATATCCACTTGCAGATTCTACAAAAAGGGTGTTTCAAAACTTCTCTATCAAAAGGAAGGTTCAACACTGTGAGTTGAATGCACACATCACAAACAAGTTTCTGAGAATGCTTCTGTCTTGTTTTTATGTGAAGATATTTCGTTTCCCTGCATAGGCCTCAAAGGGCTCCACATATACCCTTGCAAATTCTACAAAAAGAGTGATTCAAAACTGCTCTATTAAAAGGAAGGTTCACGTCTGTGAGTTGAATGCACACATAAGAAAGACGTTTCTGAGAATGCTTCAATCTAGTTTTTATGTGAATTTATTTCCTTTTCCAGCATAGGCCTCAAAGTGCTCCAAATATCCACTTGCAGATTCCACAAAAAGAGTGTTTCAAAACTCTTCTATCAAAAGGAAGGTTCAACTTTGTGAGTTGAATGCGCTCATCACAAAGAAGTTTCTGAGAATGCTTCTGTCTAGTTTTTATGTGAAGATATTTCCTTTTCCGGCATAGGCTTCAAAGCACTCCAAATATCCACTTGCAGATTCTACAAAAAAAATGCTTCAAAACTGTTCTATCAAAAGGAAGGTTCATATCCGTGAGTTGAATGCTCTATCACAAAGACGTTTCTGAGAATGCTTCTATTTTTTAGGTGAAGATATTTCCTTTTCCAGCATAGGCATCAAAGCACTCCAAGTATCCACTTCCACAATCTACAAAGAGAGAGTTTCAAAACTGTTCTGTCAAAAGGAAGGTTCAACACTATCAGTTGAATGCACTCATCACAGAGAAGTTGCTGAGAATGCTTCTGTCTAATTTATAAGTGAAGATATTTCCTTTTCCATCATAGGCCTGAAATCGCTCCAAATATCCACTTGCAGATTCTACAAAAATAGTGTTTCAAAACTGTTCTATCAACAGGAAAGTTCAACTGTGTGAGTTGAATGCACTCACCACAAGAAGTCTCTGAGAATTCTTCTGTCTAGTTTTTATGTGAAGATATTTCCTTTTCCAGCACAGTGCTCAGACGCCCCAAATATCAAATTGCAGATACTACAGAAAGAGTGTTTCAAACCTGAACTACCAAAAGGAATGTTCAAGACTGTGAGTTGAATTCATAAAGCACAGGGAAGTTTCAGACAATGCTTCTGTCTAATTATTGTGGGAAAATATCACCTTTTCCAGCATAGGCCTCAAGCGCTCCAAATATCCACTTGCCGATACTACAGAATGGGTGTTTAAAAACTGCTCTATCAAAAGGAAGGTTCCACACGGTGAGTTGAAGCATACGTCACAAAGAAGTTTCTGAGAATGCTTCTGTCCATTTTTTATGTGAACATATTTCCTTTTCCAGCATAGACCTCAGATTGATCCAAACATCCACTTGCAGATTCTACAAAAAGAGTGTTTCAAAATTGCTCAATGAAAAGATGGTTCAAGTCTTTGAGTTGAATGCACTCATCACAAAGAAGTTTCTGAAATTGCTTCTGTCTAGTTTTTCTGTGAAGATATTTCCTTTTCCAGCATAGCGATCAAGATGCCCCAAATATCAACTTGCAGACACTACAAAAAGAGTGTTTCAAACCTGAGCTATCAAAAGGAATGTTCAAGTCTGTGAGTTGAATTCATAAAGCACAGGGAAGTTTCTGATAATGCTTCGGTCTAATTTTTACGTGAAGATATTTCCTTTTCCAGCATAGGCCTCAAGCTCTCCAAATATCCACTTGCAGATTCTACAGAAAGGGTGTTTCAAAACTTCTCTATCAAAAGGAAGGTTCAACTCTGATAGTTGAATGCGTACATCACAATGAAGTTTCTGAGAATGCTTCTGTCTACTTTTTATGTGGATATATATCCTTTTCCAGCATAGGCCTCAAATTGCTCCAAACACACACTTGCAGATTCCACAAAAAAGTGTTTCAAAATTGCTCTATCAAAAGAAGGCTCAAGTCTTTGAGTTGAATGCACTCATCACAAAGAATTTTCTGAGATTGTTTCCGTCTATTTTTTATGTGAAGATATTTCCTTTTCCAGCATAGGCCTCAAAGCCCTCAAAACATCCACTTTCAGATTCTATAAAAAGAATGTTTCACAACTGTTCTATCAAAAGGAAGGTTCAATTCCGTGAGTTGAATGAATTCATCACAAAGAAGTTTCTGAGAATACTTCTGTCTAGTTTTTATGTGAAGATATTTCCTTTTCCAGCGTAGGCCTCATAGCCCTCCAAATATTCACTTGCAGATTCTACAAAAGGAGTGTTCCAAAACTGCTCTATCAAAAGGAAGGTTCAAGTCTGTGAGGTGAAGGCACTCATCACGGATATTCCCTTTTCCATCATAGGCCTCAAAGCGCTCCAAATATCCATTTGCAGATTCTATAAAAAGAGTGTTTCAAAAGTGTTCTGTCAAATGGAAGTTTCAACTCTGTGATTTGAATGCACTCATCACCAAGAAGTTTCTGAGAATGCTTCTGTCTAGTTTCTATGTGACGATATTTCCTTTTTCAGCATAGACCACAAAGCGGTCCAAATATCCACTTGCAGATTCCACAATAACAGTATTTCAAAACTGCACTATCAAAAGGAAGGTTCAAGTCTGTGAGTTGAATGCATAAATCACAGGGAAGTTTCTGTGAATGCTTCTTTAATATTTTTATGTGAAGATTTTCCCTTTTCCAGCATAGTCCTCAAATATCTCCAAATATCCACTGGCAGATTCTACAAAAAGTGTGTTAAAAAACTGCTCGATCAAAACGAATCTTCAACTCTGTGAGTTGAATGCACACATTACAAAGAAGTTTCTGAGAATGCTTCTGTCTAGTTTTTATGTGAGGATATTTCCTTTTACAGCATGGGTCTCAAAGGACTCCAAATATCCCCTTGCAGATTCTACAGAGAATTTTTCAAAACTCTTCTATCAAAAGGAAGGTTCATCTCTGTGAGTTGGATGCACTGATCACAGAGAAGTTTCTGAGAATACTTCTGTCTAGTTTTTATTTGAAGATATTTCCCTTTCCAGCATAGGCCTCAAAGCTCTCCAAATATCCACTTGCAGATTCTACAAAAAGTGTCTTACAAAACTGCTCTATGAAAAGGAAGGTTCAAGACTGTGAGTTGAATGCACTCATAACAAAGAAGTTTCTGAGAATGATTCTGTCTAGTTTTTATATGAAGATATTTCCTTTTCCATCATAGGCCTCAATGCGTCCAAATATCCACTTGCAGATTCTACAAAGGGAGTGTTTCAAAACTGTTCTATGAAAAGAAAGGTTCAAATCTGTGAGTTCAATGCACTCATCACAAAGTACTGTCTAATAATTCTTTTGTCTACTTTTTATGTGAAGATATTTCCCTTTCCAGCATAGGCCTCAAAGCGCTCCAAATATCCAATTGCAGATTCCACAAAAGGAGTGTTTCAAAACAGCTCTATCAAAAGGAAAGTTCAAGTCTGTCAGTTGAATGCACTCATCATGAGGAAGTTTCTGAGAATGCTTCAGCTTAATTTTTATGTGAAGATATTACCTTTTCCAGCATAGGACTCAAAGAGCTCCAAATATCCACTTGCAGATACTACAAAACGAGTGTTTCAAAACTGCTCTATCAAAAGGAAGGTTCAAGTCTGTGAGTTGAATGCACTCATCTTAAAGAACTTTCTGAGAATGCTTCTGCTTAGCTGTTATGTGGAGATGTTTCCTTTTCCTGCATAGGCCTCTAAGTGCTCCAAATATCCACTTGCAGATTGTACAAAAAGAGTGTTTCAAAACTGTTCTATAAAAGGAAAAGTTCAGCTCTGTGAGTTCAATGCTCTCATCACAGAGAAATTTCTGAGAATGCTTCTGTCTAGTTTCTATATGAAGATATTTCCTTTTCCATCACAGGCCTCAAAACGCTCCAAATATCCATTTGCAGATTCTACAAAAAGAGTGTTTCAAAACTGTTCTATCAAAAGTAATGTTCAACTCCGTGAGATGAATGCACTCATCATAAAGAAGTTTCTGAGAATGTTTCTGTCTAGTTTTTATGTGAAGATATTTCCCTTTCCAGGATAGGCCTCAAATCGCTCCAAATATCCACATGCAGATTCTACAATAAGAGTTTTTCGAAACTGCTCTATCAAAAGGAATGTTCAAGTCTGTGAGTTAAATGCCTAAAGCAAAATGAAATTTTTGAGAATGCTTCTGTCTACATTTAATGTGAAGATATTCCCTTTTCCAACATAGGCCAGAAAGCACTCCAAATATCCACTTGCAGATTCTACAAAAAGTGTGTTTCAAAACTGCTTTATCAAAGGAAACTTCAAGTTTGTGAGTTGAATTCATAAAGCACAGGAAAGTTTCTTAGAATGCTTCTGTCTAGTTTTTATGTGAAGATATTCCCTTTTCCAGCATAGGCCAGAAAATGCTCCAAATATCCACTTGCAGATTCTATAAAAAGTGTGTCTCAAAGCTACCCTATCAAAAGGAAAGTTCAAGTCTGTGAATTGAATTCATAAAGCACAGGGAAATTTCTCAGAATGCTTCTGTCAAGTTTTTATGTGAAGATATTTCCTTTTCCAGCATAGGCCTCAAAGCGACCCAAATATCCACTTTCAGATTCTACAAAAAGGGTGTTTCAAAACTTCTCTACCTAAAGGAAGGTTCAACTCTGTGAGTTGAGTGCACACATCACAAAGAAGTTTCTGAGAATGCTTCTGTCTAGTTTTTATGTGAAGACACTTCCTTTTCCATCATAGGCCTCAAACCGCTCCAAATATCCAATTGCAGATTCCACAAAAGGAGTGTTTCAAAACGGCTCTATCAAAAGGAAAGTTCAAGTCTGTCAGTTGA
Organism: Pongo abelii; assembly: GCF_028885655.2. Lineage (NCBI taxonomy): Eukaryota > Metazoa > Chordata > Mammalia > Primates > Hominidae > Pongo > Pongo abelii. Next base: position 7,148,030 of record NC_071998.2, read on the forward strand.
ATGCACTCATTATGAAGAAGTTTCTGAGAATGCTTCAGCTTAATTTTTATGTGAAGATATTACCTTTTCCAGCATAGACCTCAAAGCGGTCCAAATATCCACTTGCAGTTTCTTCAGTAAGAGTGTTTCAAAACTGCTCTATCAAAAGGAATGTTCAAGTCTGTGAGATAAATGCATAACGCACAGGAAGTTTCTGACAATGCTTCTGCCTTGATTTTATGTGATGATATTCCCTTTTACAGCATTGGCCCCAAAGCGCTCCAAATATCCACTTGCAGATTCTATGAAAAGAGTGTTTCAAAACTGCTCTATTAAAAGGAAGGTTCAAGTCTGTGAGTTGAATTAATAAAGCCCAGGGTAGTTTCTGAGAATGTTTCTGTCTAGTTCTTATGTGAAGATATTTCCTTTTCCAACATAGGCCTCAAATCGCTCCAAATATCCACTTGCAGATCCCATAAAAAGGGTGTTTCAAAACTGCTCTATCAAAAGGAAGGTTCAACACTGTTTGTTGAATGCGCACATCACAAAGAAGTTTCTGAGAATGCTTCTGTCTAGTTTTTATGTGAAGATATTTCTTTTTCCAGCATAGTCCCCAAAGCTCTCCAAATATACACTTCCAGATTCTACAAAGAGAATGTTTCAAAACTGTTCTCTCAAAAGGAAAGTTCAACTCTGTGAGTTGGATGCACTCATTGCAGAAAATTTTCTGAGAATGTTTCTGTCTTGTTTTTATGTGATAATATTTCCTTTTCCAACATCGGCCTCTAAGTGCTCCACACATCCACTTGCAGATTCTACAAAAAGAGTATATCAAAACTGCTCTATGGAAGGGAAGGTCCAAGTCTGTGAGTTTAATGCACTCATCAAAAGATGTTTCTGAGAATGCTTCTGTCTAGTTTTTATGTGAAGATATTTCCTTTTCCAGCATCAGCCTCAAAGTGCTCCAAATATCCACTTGCAGATTCTACAAAGAGAGTTTTTCGAAACTGTTCTACCAAAACGAAGGTTCAAATCTGTGAGTTGAATGCACACATCACAAAGAAGTTTCAGAGAAAGGTTCAACTTAATTTTTATAAGAAGATGTTTCCTTTTCTAGCATAGGCCTCAAAGTTCTCCAAACATGCACTTGCAGATTCTACAAAAGGAGTCTTTCAAAACTGCTGTATCAAAAGTTAAGTTCAAGTCAGTGAGTTGAATGGACACATCACAGATACTTCCTTTTCCATCATAGACCTCAAAGCACTCTATATATCCACCTGCAGATTCTTTAAATAGAGGGTTTCAAAACTGTTCTATTAAAAAGAGAGTTCAACTCTGTGAGTTGAAAGCACTCATAACAAAGAGTTTGATGAGAATACTTCTGTCTAGTTTTTTTGTGAAGTTATTTAATTTTCCAGCAGAGGCCTCAAAGCACTCCAAATGTCCACTTGCAGACTCTACAAAAAGAGTGTTTCAAAACTGCTCTAACAAAAGGAAGTTTCAAGTCTGGGAGTTGAATGCACTCATCACAAAGAAGTTTCTGAGAATGATTCTGCTTATTTTTTATATGAAGATATTTCCGTTTCCAGCATAGGCCTCAGAGTGCTCCAAATATCCACTTGCAGATTGTACAAAAACAGTGTTTCAAAACTGTTCTTTCAAAAGGAAGGTTCAGCTCCATGAGTTGAATGTACTTATCACAGAGAAGTTTCTGAGAATGCTTCTGTCTAGTTTTTATGTGAAGATATTTCCTTTTCCATCATACGCTCCAAAGTGCTCCAAATATCCACTTCCAGATTGTACAAAAAGAGTGTTTCAAAACTTTTCTATCAAAAGGAAGTTTCAACTCTGTGAGTTGAATGCACTCATCACAAAGAATTTTGTGAGAATGCTTTAGACTAACTTTTATGTGAAGATATTTCCTTTTCCAACATAGGCCTCAAAGTGCTCAAAATATCCACTTGGAGATTCTAGAAAAAGAGTGTTTCAAAACTGTTCTGTCAAAAGGAAGGTTCAACTATATGAGTTGAATGCAGTCATCACAGAGAAGTTTCTGAGAATTCTTCTGTCTAGTTTTTATGAGAAGGTATTTCCTTTTCCATCATAAGTCCCAAAGTTTCCCAAATATCCATTGGAGATTCTACAAAAAACGTGTTTCAAAACTCCTCTATCAAAAGGAAGGTTCAAGCCTGTGAGTTCAATGAACACATCCCAAAGTAGTTTCTGAGAATGCTTCCATCTAGTTTTTATGTGAAGTTATTTCCTTTTCGAGCACAGGCCTCAAAGTGTTACAATATCAACTTGCAGATTCTACAAAAAGAGTGTTTCAAAATTGTTCTATCAAAGGAAGGTTGAATTCTTTGAGTTGAATGCACACATCACAAAAAGTTTCTGAGAATGCTTCTGTCTAGTGTTTATGTGAAGATATTTCCTTTTGCAGGATAGGCCTCAAAGCACTGCAAATATTTACTTACAGATTCTACAAAAAGAGTGTTTTAAAAATGTTCTATCAAAAGGTAGGTGCAACTCTTTGAGTTGAATGCACTCATCACAAAGAAGTTTCTGAAAATCCTTTTGTCTATTTTTTTATGTGAAGATATTTCCGTTTCCAGCATAGGCCTCAAAGCACTCAAAATATCCACTTGCAGGTTCTACAAAAAGAGTGAAAACTGCTCTATCAAAAGGATGGTTTAAGCCTGTGATTTGAATTCACTCATCACAAAGAAGTTTCTTAGAATGCTTCTGTCAATTTTTTGTGTGAAGATATTTCCGTTTCCAGAATAGGCCTCAAAACGCTCCAAATATCCAATTGCAGATCCTACACAAAAAGTGTTTCAAAACTGCTCTATTAAAAGGAAAGTTCAAGTCTGTAAGTTGAATGCATAAAGCACAGTGAAGTTTCTGAGAATGATTCTCTCTAGTTTTTATGTGAAGATATTTCCTTTTCCAGCATAGTCCTCAAAGTGCTCCAAATATTCAGTTGCAGATTCCACAAAAATGGTGTTTCAAAACTGCTATATCAAACGGAAGGTTCAACTACGTTAGTTGAATGCACTCATCACAAAGATGTTTCTGAGTATGCTTCTGTCTAGTTTTTATGTGAAGATGTTTCCTTTTCCAGCATAGGTCTGAAAGCACTCCAAATATCCACTTGCAGATTTTAAAAAAGGTTGTTTCAAATCTGCTCTATCAAAAGGAAGTTTAAACTCTGTGAGTTGAATGCACTCATCACAAAGAATTTTCTGAGAATGCTTCTGTCCAGTTTTTATGTGAAGATATTTACTTTTCCAGTATAGGCCTCAAAGCGCTCCAAATATCCACTTGCAGATTCTACAAAAGGGTGTTTCCAAACTGCTCTATCAAAAGTATGGTTCAGCTCTGTGAGTTGAATACAATCATTAGAGAGAAGTTCCTTGGAAAGCTTCTTTCTAGTTTTTATGTGAAAATATTTCCTTTTACATCATAGGCCTTAAAGCGCTCCAAATATCCACATGCAGATTCTACAAAGAGTGTTTCAAAACACTTCTATGAAAAGGAAGGTTCAACTGTGTGAGTTGAATGCACTCATCACAAAGAAGTCTCTGAGAATGCTTCTGTCTAGTTTTTGTGTGAAGATATTTTCTTTTCTAGAATATGCCTCAAAGCCCTCCAAATATAAATTGCTGATCCTACAAGAAGTGTGTTTCAAATCTCTTCTATCAATAGGAAGGTTCAACTCTGTGAGTTGAATGCATTCATCACAGAGAACTTTCTGAGAATGCATCTGTCTAGTTTTTATGTGACGATATTTCTTTTTCCATTATAGGTCTCAAAGCGTTCCAAATATAAACTTGCAGATTGAACAAAAAGACAGTTTCAAAACTGTCCTGTCAAAAAGAAGGTTCAACTCTGCGAGTTGAATGCACTCATCACAAAGCAGTTTCTGAGAATGTTTCTGTCTAGTTTTTGTGGGAAGATATTTCCTTTTCCAGCATAGGCCCCAAAGCACTCCAAGTATCCACTTGCAGATTCTACAAAGAGAGTGTTTTCAAAGTGTTCTATCAGAAGGAAGGTTCAACTCTGTCAGTTTAATGCACTCTTTCTGAGAATGCTTCTGTCTAGTTTTTATGTGAAGATATTTCCTTTTCCTGCATAGACCTCAAAGCGCTCCAAATATCCACTTGCAGATTGTAGGAAAAGGGTGTTTCAAAACAGCTCTATCAAAAGGAAGTTTCAATTCTGTGAATTGAATGCACACATCACAAAGAAGTTTCTGAGAATGCTTCTGTCTAGTGTTTATGTGAAGATATTTCCTTTTCCAGCATAGGCTTCAAAGCGTTCCAAATATCCACTTGCAGATTCTACAAATAGGGTTGTTCCAAACTGCTCTAACAAAAGTAAGCTTCAACTCTGTGAATTGAATGCGCACATCACAATGAAGTTTCTGAGAATGCTTCTGTTTAGTTTTTATGTGAAGATATTTCCTTTTCCAGCTTAGGCCTCAAAGCATTCAATCTATCCACTTGCAGAATCTACTAAAAGTGTGTTTCAAAACTGCTGATTTAAAAGCAAGGTTCAACTCTGTGAGTTGAATGCGTGCATCAAAAAGAACTTTCTGAGAATGCTTCTGTCTAGTTTTCATGTGAAGATATTTTCTTTTATAGCATAGGCCTCATAGCGCTCCAAATATCCACCTTCAGATTCTACCAAAAGAGTTTTTCAAAACTGCTCTGTCAAAAGGAAAATTCAACTCTGTGAGTTGAGTGCACTCATCACAAAGATGTTTCTGAGAATTCTTCTGTATAACTTTTATGTGAAGACATTTCGTTTTCCAGCATAGGCCTCATAGCGCTTCAAATATCCACTTGCAGATTCTACAAAAAGAGTGTTTCAAAACTTTTCTATCAAAAGAAAATTTCAACTGAGGGAGTTCAATGCACTCATCACAGAGAAGTTTATGAGAATGCTTCTGTCTAGTTTTTATGTGAAGATATTTCCTTTTCCATTATAGGCCTCAAAGCACTCCAAATATCCCCTTGCAGATTCTACAAAAAGAGTGGTTCAAAACCGTTCTATCAAAAGGAAGGTTCAACTCTGTGAGTTGAATGCACTCATCTAAAAGAAGTTTCCGATAGAGCTTCTGTCTTGTTTTTATGTGAAGATATTTCCTATTCCAGCATAGGCTTGAAAGAGCTCCAAATATCGACTTGCAGATTCTACAAAAAGAGTGTTTCAAATCTGCTCTATCAAAAGGCAGGTTCAAGACTTTAAGTTGAATGCACACATCTCAAAGAAGTGTCTGAGAATGCTTCAATCTAGTTTTTATGTGAAGTTGTTTCCTTTTCCAGCAAAGGCCTCAAAGCACTCCAATTAATAACTTGGAGATTCTACAAAAAGAATGTTTCAAAAGTGTTCTATCAAAAGGAAGGTTCAACTCTGTGAGTAGAATGTGCACATCACAAAGAAGTTTCTCAGAATGCTTCTGTCTAGTCTTTATGTGAAGATATTTCCTTTTGCACCATAGGCCTCAAAACGCTGCAAATATCCACGTGCATATCCTATAAAAAGAGTGTTTCAAAATTGTTGTATGAAAAGAAAAGTACAACTCTGTAGGTTGAATGCACTCATCACAGAGAAGATTCTGAAAATTCTTCTGTCTAGTTTTTATGTGAAGATATTTCCTTTTGAATCATAAGCCTCAAAGTGCTCCAAATATCCACTTGAGGATTCTAAAAAAAGAGTGTTTCAAATTTCCTCTATCAAAAGGATGGTTCAAGTCTGTCAGTTGATTTCAGTCATCACAAATAAGTTTCTTAGAATGCTTCCATAGAGTTTTTATGTGAAGATATTTTCTTTTCTATCATAGGCCTCAAACGCTCCAAATATCCACGTGTAGATTCTACAAACAGAGTGTTTCAAAATTACTGCATCAAAAGGAAAGTTCAAGTCTTTGAGTCGAATGCATAAAGCAGAGGGAAATTTCTGAGATTACTTCTCTCTAGTTTTTATGTGAAGATACTTCCTTTTCCAGCATAGGCCTCAAAGAGCTCCAAATATCCACTTGCAGATTCCACAAAAATGGTGTTTCAAAACTGCTATATCAAATGGAAAGTTCAACTCCGTTAGTTGAATGCACTCATCACATAGAAGTTTCTCAGAATGCTTCTGTCTAGTTTTTATGTCATGATATTTCCTTTTCCAGCATAGGCCTCAAAGCGCTCCAAATATACACTTTCAGATACTACAAAAAGGGTGTTTCAAAACTGCTCTATCAAAAGTAAGGTTCAACTCTGTGAGTTGAATGCACACATCACAAAGAAGTTTCTTAGAATTCTTCTGTTTAGTTTTTATGTGAAGATATTTCCTTTTCCAGCATAGGCCTCAAAAAATACCAAATATCCACTTGCAGATTCTCCAAAAAGTGGGTTTCAAAACTGCTATTTCAACACGAAGTTTCAACTCTGTGAGTTGAATGTGCACATCACAAAGAAGTTTCTGAGAATGCTTCTGTCTACTTTTTATGCGAAGATATTTCCTTTTCTTGCATAGGCCTCATAGCGCTCCAAATATCCACTTTCAGATTCTGCCAAAAGAGTGTTTCAAAACTGCTCTATTAAAAGAAAGTTCAAGTCTGTGAGTTGAATGCATTCATCATAAAGATGTTTCTGTGAATTCTTCCGTCTAGTTTTTTGTGAACATATTTCCTTTTCCAGCTTAGGTCTCAAAGCGCTCAAAATATCCACTTGCAGATCCTACAAAAAGAGTGTTGCAAAACTGTTCTATCAAAAGAAAGGTTCAACTCAGGAAGTTTAATGTACTCATCACAGAGAAGTTTCTGAGAATACTACTGTCTAGTTTTTATGTGAATATATTTCCTTTTCCAGAATAGGTCTCAAAGCAATCCAAATATCCACTTCCAGATTCTACAAAAAGAATGTTTCAAAACTCCTCTATCCAAAGGAACGCTCACCTCTGTGAATTGAATGTGCTCATCACAAAGAAGTTTCTGAGGATTCTTCTGTCTAGTTTTTATGTGAAGACATTTCCGTTTCCAGCATAGGCCTCAAAGTGCTCCAAATATCCACTTGCAGATTCTACAAAAACAGGGTTTCAAAACTGCTCTATCAAAAAGAAGGCTCAAATCAGTGAGTTGAATGCGCTCATCACAAAGAAGTTTCTGAGAATGCTACTGTCTAGTTTTAATGTGAAGGTATTTCCTTTTCCAGCATAGGCCTCAAAGTGCTCCAAATATCCACTTGCAGATTATTGAAACAGAGTGTTTCAACACTGTCCTATCAAAAGGAGGGTTCAACTCTGAGAGTTGAATGGACTCATCACATAGAAGTTTCCCAGAATCCTTCTGTTTAGTTTTTATGTGAAGATGTTTCCATTTCCAGCATAGGCCTCAAAGAGCTCCAAATATCCCCTTGAAGATTTTACAGAAAGGGTGTTTCAAAACTGCTATATGAAAAGGAATTTTAAACTCTGTGAGATGAATGTGCTCATCACAAAGAAGTTACTCATAATGCTTCTGTCTAGTTTTTATTTGAAGATATTTAATTTTCCAGTATAGGCCTCCAAGCGCTCCAAATATCCACTAGCAGATAATACAAAAAGAGTGTTTCAAAACTGCTCTATCAAAAGTATGGTTCAACTCTGTGAGTTGAATGCACGTATATCAAAGAAGTTTCTGAAATGCTTCTGTTTTGTTTTCATGAGAAAATATTTCCTTTTCCATCATAGGCCTCAAACCGCTCCAAATATCCACATGCAGATTCTACAAAAAATGTGTTTGAAAACTGTTTTATCAAAAGGAAGGCTCAACTCTGTGGGTTGAAAGCGCTCATCACAGAGAACTTTCTGAGAATGCATCTGTCTATTTTTTATGAGAAGATATTTACTTTTCGAGCATAGGCCTCAAAGCATTCCAAATATCCACTTGCAGATTCTACTAAAAGTGTGTTTCAAAACTGCTGTTTCAAAAGGAAGGTTCAACTCTGTCAGTTGAATGTGCACAACCCAAAGAAGTTTCTGAGAATGCTTCTGTCTAGTTTTTATGTGAAGATGTTCAATTTTCTAGCATAAGCCTCATAGCACTCCAAATATCCACTTTCAGATTCTACCAAAAGAATTTTTCAAAACTGCTCTATCAAAAGGAAAGTTCAAGTCTGTGAGTTGAATGCACTCAACACAAAGTTATTTCTGAGAATTCTTCTGTCTAGTTTTTATGTGAAGATATTTCCGTTTCCAGCATAGGCCTCAAAGGGCTCCAAATATCCACTGGTAGATTCTACAAAAAGAGTGTTTCAAAACTGTTCTATAAAAAGAAAGTTTCATCTCGGGGTGTTCAGTGCACTCATCCCAGAGCAGTTTCTGAGAATACTTCTGTCTAGTTTTTATGTGAAGATATTTCCTTTTCCATCATAGGCCTCAAAACGCTCCTAATATCCACTTGCAGATTCTACAAAAGAGTGTTTCAAAACTGTTCTATGAAAAGGAAGGTTCAACTCTGTGAGTTGAATGCACTCATAAAAAAGAAATTTTCGTGAATGCTTCTGTCTTGTTTTTATGTGAAGATATTTCCTTTTCCTGCGTAGGCCTCATAGTGCCCCAAATATCCACTTGCAGATCCGACAAAAAGAGTGTTTCAAAACTTCTCTATCAAAAGGAAGTCTTAACTCTGTGAGGTGAATGTGCTCATCACAAAAAAGTTTCTGAGAATGCTTCTGTCTAATTTTTGTGTGAAGATATTTCCTTTTCCAGCATAGGCCTCAAAGCACTCCAAATATACACTTGTAGATTCTACAAAAAGAGTGTTTGACAACTGCTCTATTTAAAGGAAGTCTCACCTCTGTGAGATGAATGTGCTCATCACAAAGAAGTTTCTGAGAATACTACTGTCTAGTTTTTATATAAAGATATAACCCTTTCCAGCATAGGCCTCAAATCGCTTGAAATATGCAACTGCAGATTCTACAAAAAGAGTGTTTCAAAACTGTTCTTTCAAAAGGAAGGTTTAACTATGACATTTGAATGCACTCATCACATAGAAGTTTATCAGAATGCTTCTGTCTAATTTTTATTTGGAGATATTTACTTTTCCATCATAGGCATCAAAGCACTCCAAATATCCACTTGCAGATTTTATAAAAGGGGTGTTTCAAAACTGCTCCTAAACAGCAATGTTAAACTCTGTGAGTTCAACGCACTCATCACAAAGAAGTTTTTGAGAATGCTTCCGTCTAGTTTCTATGTGAAGATATTTACTTTTCCAGTGTAGGCCTCAATGCACTGCAGATATCCACTTGCAGAGCCTACAAAAAGGGCGTTTCAAAACTGCTCTATCAAAAGTACGGTTCAACTCTGTGAGTTGAATGCACACATCACAAAGAAGTTTGTGAGGATGCTTCTGTTTCGTTTTTATGTGAAGTTATTTCCTTTTACCGCATAAGCGTCAAAGCGCTCCAAATATACACTTGCAGATTCTGTAAAAACAGTGATGCAAAACTGTTCTATCAATAGGAAGGTCCAACTCTGAGAGTTTAATGATCACATCATAAAGAAGTTTCTGAAAATGCTTCTGTTTAGTTTTTCTGTGAAGACATTTCCTTTTCCAGCATAGGCCTCAAAGCATTCCGAATATCCACTTGCAGATTCTACTAAAAGTGTGTTTCAAAACTGCTGTTTCAAAAGGAAGTTTCAACTCTGTGAGTTGAATGCACCCATCACAAACAAGTTTCTCAGAACGCTTCTGTCTAGTTTTTATGTGAAGAAATTTCCTTTTCCAGCAAATGCCTCATTCCACTCCAAATATCCACTTTCAGATTCCACTAAAAGAGTATTTCAAACTGCTCTATCAAAAGAAAAGTTCAGTTCCATGAGTTGAATGCACTCATCACAAAGATGTTTTTGAGAATTCTTCTGTCTAGTTTTTATGTGAAGATATTTCCTTTTCCAGGGTAGGCCTCAAATCGCTCCAGAAATCCACTTGCAGAATCTACAAAAAGAGTGTTTCAAAACTATCCTATCAAAAGAAAGTTTCAACTCATTGAGTTCAATGCAATCATCCCAAAGAAGTTCTGAGAATGCTTCTGTCTGGTTTTTATATGAAGATATTTCCGTTTCCAGCATAGGCCTCAAAGGGCTACAAATATCCACTTGCAGTTTCTACAAAAAGGGTGTTTCAAAACTGCTCTGTCAAAAGGAAGGATCGATTCTGTGAGTTGAATGCTCACATTACAAAGAACTTTCTGAGAATGCTTCACTCTAGTTTTTATGTGAAGTTATTTCCTTTTCCAGGATAGACCTCAAAGTGCTCAAAATATCCAACTGTAGATTCTACAAAAAGAGTGTTTCAAACCTGCGCTATCAAAGGGAAGGTTCAACTCTTTGATTTGAGTATCTCAAAATAATAAGAGCTATTTATGACAAACCCACAGCCAATATCATACTGAATGGGCAAAAACTGGAAGCATTCCGTTTGAAAACTGGCACAAGACAGGGATGCCCTCTCTCGCCACTTCTATTCAACATAGTGTTGGAAGTTCTGGCCAGGGCAATTAGGCAGGAGAAGGAAATCAAGGGTATTCAATTAGGAAAAGAGGAAGTCAAATTGTCTCTGTTTGCAGATGACATGATAGCATATCTAGAAAACCCCATTGTCTCAGCCCAAAATCTCCTTAAGCTGATAAGCAACTTCAGCAAAGTCTCAGGATACAAAATCAATGTGCAAAAATCACAAGCATTCTTATACATCAATAACAGACAAACAGAGAGCCAAATCATGAGTGAACTCCCATTCACAATTGCTTCAAAGAGAATAAAATACCTAGGAATCCAACTTACAAGGGATGTGAAAGACCTCTTCAAGGAGAACTACAAACCACTGCTCAAGGAAATAAAAGAGGATACAAACAAATGGAAGAACATTCCATGCTCATGGGTAGGAAGAATCAATATCATGAAAATGGCCATCCTTCCCAAGGTAATTTACAGATTCAATGCCATCCCCATCAAGCTACCAATGACTTTCTTCACAGAATTGGAAAAAACTACTTTAAAGTTCATATGGAAGCAAAAAAGAGCCCGCATCGCCAAGTCAATCCTAAGCCAAAAGAACAAAGCTGGAGGCATCACACTACCTGACTTCAAACTATACTACAAGGCTACAGTAACCAAAACAGCATGGTACTGGTACCAAAACAGAGATATAGATCAATGGAACAGAACAGAGCCGTCAGAAATAATGCCACATATCTACAACTATCTGATCTTTGACAAACCTGACAAAAACAAGAAATGGGGAAAGGATTCCCTATTTAATAAATGGTGCTGGGAAAACTGGCTAGCCATATGTAGAAAGCTGAAACTGGATCCCTTCCTTACACCTTATACAAAAATCAATTCAAGATGGATTAAAGACTTAAATGTTAGACCTAAAACCATAAAAACCCTAGAAGAAAACCTAGGCATTACCATTCAGGACATAGGCATGGGCAAGGACTTCATGTCTAAAACACCAAAAGCAATGGCAACAAAAGCCAAAATTGACAAATGGGATCTAATTAAACTAAAGAGCTTCTGCACAGCAAAGGAAACTACCATCAGAGTGAACAGGCAACCTACAAAATGGGAGAACATTTTCGCAACCTACTCATCTGACAAAGGGCTAATATCCAGAATCTACAGTGAACTCCAACAAATTTACAAGAAAAAAACAAACAACCCCATCAAAAAGTGGGCAAAGGACATGAACAGACACTTCTCAAAAGAAGACATTTATGCAGCCAAAAAACACATGAAAAAATGCTCACCATCACTCGCCATCAGAGAAATGCAAATCAAAACCACAATGAGATACCATCTCACACCAGTTAGAATGGCAATCATTAAAAAGTCAGGAAACAACAGGTGCTGGAGAGGATGTGGAGAAATAGGAACACTTTTACACTGTTGGTGGGACTGTAAACTAGTTCAACCCTTGTGGAAGTCAGTGTGGCGATTCCTCAGGGATCTAGAACTAGAAATTCCATTCGACCCAGCCATCCCATTACTGGGTATATACCCAAAGGATTATAAATCATGCTGCTATAAAGACACATGCACACGTATGTTTATTGCCGCATTATTCACAATAGCAAAGACTTGGAACCAACCCAAATGTCCAACAATGATAGACTGGATTAAGAAAATGTGGCACATATACACCATGGAATACTATGCAGCCATAAAAAATGATGAGTTCACGTCCTTTGTAGGGACATGGATGAAATTGGAAATCATCATTCTCAGTAAACTATCGCAAGAAGAAAATACCAAACACTGCATATTCTCACTCATAGGTGGGAATTGAACAATGAGAACACATGGACACAGGAAGGGGAACATCACACTTCGGGGACTGTTGTGGGGTGGGGGGAGGGGGGAGGGATAGCATTGGGAGATATACCTAGTGCTAGATGACAAAGTTGGTGGGTGCAGCGCACCAGCATGGCACATGTATGAATATGTAACTTACCTGCACATTGCACACATGTACCATAAAACCTAAAGTATAATAATGATAATAATAATAATAATAATAAAAGGAAAAAAAAAAACTCTTTGATTTGAATGCAAAAAGCACGGGGAAGTTTCTCAGAATGCTTCTGTCAAGCTCTTATGTGAAGATATTCCTTTTTCCAGTGTAGGCCTCAAAGCACTCCAAATATCCACCTGCAGATTTTACAAAAAGTGTGCTTCAAAACTGCTTTATCAAAACGAAGGTTCAAATCCGTGAGTTGAATGCACTCATCACTAAGAAGTTTCTGAGAATGCTTCAGTCTAGTTTTTATGTGAAGATATTTTCTTTTGCAGCATAGGCCTCAAAGTGCTCAAAATATCCACTAGCAGATACTGAAAAAAGGGTGTTTCAAAACTGCTCCATCAAAAATACTGTTCAACTCTGTGAATTGAATGCACACGTCACAAAAAATTTTCTGAGAATGCTTTTGTTAATTTTTATGTGAAGGTATTTCCTCTTCCAGCATAGGCCTCAATGAGCTCCAAATATTCACTTGCAGATTCTACAAAAAGAGTGTTTCAAAACTGCTCTATCAAAAGGAAGGTTCAACTCTTTGAATTCAATGCACTCATCACAGAGAAGTTTCTGAGCATGGTTCTGTCTAGTTTTTATGTGAAGATATTTTCTTTTCCATCATAGGCCTCAAGGCTCTGCAAATATCCACTTGCAGATTCTACAAAAAGAGTGTTTCAAAACAGTTCTATAAAAAGGAAGGTTCAACTGTGTTAGCTGAATGTACTCATCACAAAGAAGTTTCTCAGAATACTTCTCTCTAGTTTTAATGTGAAGATATTTCCTTTTCCAGCAGAGACCTCAAAGCGCTAAAAATATCCACTTGCAGATTCTACAAAAAGGGTGGTTCAAAACTGCTCTATCAAAGTCATGTTCAACTCTGTGAGCTGAGTGCACACATCACAGAGAAGTTCCTGAGAAAGCATCGGTTTAGTTTTTATGTGAAGATATTTATTTTCCATAAAAGGCCTCAAAGCGCTCCAAAATCCACTTGCAGATTCTACTAAAAGTGAGTTTCAAACTGCTGTTTCAAAAGGAAGGTTCATCACTGTGAGTTGAATGTGCACATCACAAAGAAGTTTCTGAGAACGATTCTGTCCAGTTTTTATGTGAAGATATTTCCTTTTCCAACTAAGGCCTCATAGCGCTCCAAATATGCACTTACAGATTCTACCAAAAGAGTGTTTCAAAACTGCTCTATCAGATAGAAGTTTCAAGTCTGTGAGTTGAATGCACTCATCACAAAAAAGTTTCTGAGAATGCTTCTGCTTATGTTTTATGGGAAGATATTTCCTTTTCCAGCACAGGCCTCAAGGCGCTCCAAATTATCTCTTGCAGATTCTACCAAGAGAGTGTTTCAAAACTCATCTATCAAAAAGGAATGTTGAACTCTGTGTGTTGAATGCAATCCTCACAGAGAAGTGTCTGAGAATGCTTCCGACTAGTTTTTATGTGAAGATATTTCCTTTTCCAGCATAGGCCTCAAAGTGCTCAAATATCTACTTGCAGACTACAAAACGGGTGTTTCAAAACTGTTCTATCAAAGGGAAAGTTCAACTCTGTGAGCTGAATGCACTCATCACAAAGAAGTTTCTGAGAATCTTTTTGTCTAGTTTTTATGTGAGGATATTTCCTTTTCCAGCATAGGCCTCAAAGCCCTCCAAATATCCTTTTGCAGTTTCTACAAAAAGAGTGTTTCAAATCTGCTCTTTCAAAAGGAAGGTTCAAGTCTGTGAGTTGAATGCATAAAGCACAGGCAAGTTTCTCAGAATGCTTCTGTCTAATTTTTATGCGAAGATATTTCTTTTTCCAGCATAGGCCTCAAATCGCTCCAAATGTTCACTTGCAGATTCTACAAAAAGAGTGTTTCAAAACTGCTCTACCAGAAAGAAAGTTCAAGTCTGTGAGTTGAATGCACTCCTCACAAAGTTGTTTCTCAGAATTCTTCTGTCTAGTATTTATGTGAAGATATTTCCTTTTCCAGCATACACCTCAAAGAACTAAAATATCCACTTGCAGATTCTACAAAAAGAGTGTTTCAAAACTGTTCTATCAAAGGGAAGGTTCGACTCTGTGAGCAGAATGCACTCTTAATAAAGAAGTTTTTGAAAATTTTTCTGTCTAGTTTTTAGGTGAAGATATTTCCTTTTTCATCATAGGCCTCAAATCGCTCCAAATATCCACTTGCAGATTCTACAAAAAGAGTATTTCAAAACTGCTCTATCAAAAAGACGGTCCAAGTCTGTGAGTTGAATGCATAAAGCACAGGGAAGTTACTGAGAATGCTTCTGTCTAGTTTTTATGTGAAGATATTCTTTTTTTGCAGCATAGGCCTCAAATCACTCCAAATATCCACTTGCAGATTCTACAAAAAGAGTATTTTTAACTGTTCTATCAAAAGGAAAGTTCAACTCTGTGGGTTGAATGCAGTCATCACAAAGACGTTTCTGAGAATGCTTCTATCTAGTTTTTATGTGAAGATTTTCCCTTTTTGCAGCATAGGCCCCAAATTGCTCCAAATATCCACTTGCAGATTCTACAAAAAGAGTGTTTCAAAACTGCTCTTTCAAAAGGAAGGTTCAAGTCCGTGAGGTGAATGCAGTCATCACAAAATGTTTCTGAGAATGGTTCTGCTTAGTTTTTATGGGAAGATATTTCCTTTTCCAGCACAGGCCTCAATGCACTCCAAATAATCTCTTGTAGACTCTACAAGGAGAGTGCTTCAAAACTGTTCTATGAAAAGATATGTTGAACTCTGTGAGTTGAATTCAATCATCACAGAGAAGTGTCTGAGAATGCTTCCATCTAGTTTTTATGTGAAGATATTTCCTTTTCCAGCATAGGCCTCAAAGCGCTCAAATAACCACTTGCAGATTCTACAAAAAGAGTGTTTCAAAACTGTTCTATCAAAAGGAAAGTTCAACTCTGTGAGTTGAATGCACTCATCACAAAGTAGTTTCTGAGAATGCTTTTGTCTAGTTTTTATGTGAGGATATTTCCTTTTCCAGCATAGGCTTCAAAGTCCTCCAAATATCTACTTGCAGATACTACAAAAAGAGTGTTTCAAATCTGCTCTTTCAAAAGGAAGGTTCAAGCCTGTGAGTTGAATGTATAAAGTGCAGGGAAGTTTCTCAGAATGCTTCTGTCTAGTTTTTATGTGAAGATATTCCTTTTTCCAGCATAGGCCTCAAATTTCTCCAAATGTCCACTTGCGGATTCTATAAAAAGGGTGTTTCAAATCTGCTCTATCAAAAGGAAGGTTCTACGCTGTTAGTTTAATGCAGTCATCAGAAAGAAGTCTCTGAGGATGCTTCAGTCTAGTTTTTATATGAAGATATTTCCTTTTCGAGCATAGGCCTCAAAGCCTTCCAAATATCCACTTGCAGATACTAAAAAAGAGTGTTTCAAAACTGTCCAATCAAAAAGATGGTTCAACTCTGTGAATTGAATGCACTCATCAAAAAGAAGTTTCTGAGAACACTTCCATTTAGATTTTATGTGTAGATATTTCCTTTTCCGTTGTAAGCCTCAAAGAGCTCCAAATATCCACTTTCAGATTCTACAAAAATAGTGTTTCACAACTGTTCTATCAAAAGGAAGGTTCAACACTGTGAGCTGAATGCATTCATCAGAAAGAAGTTTCTGAGAAGGCCTCTGTCCAGTTTTTCAAAGCACTCCAAATATCCACTTACGGTTTCTACAAAAAGAGTATTTTAAATCTGCTCTTTCAAAAGGAAGGTTCAAGACTGTGAGTTGAATGCATAAAGCACAGGGAAGTTTCTGAGAATGCTTCCGTCTAGTTTTTATGTGAAGATATTCCCTTTTACAGCATAGGCCCCAAATTGCTCCAAATATCCGCTTGCAGATTCTACAAAAAGGGTGTTTCAAAACTACGCTATCAAAAGGAACGTTCTGCTCTGTTAGATGAATGCACACATCACAAAGAAGTTTCAGAGAATGCTTCTGTCTAGTTTTTATCTGAAGATATTTCCTTTTCCAACTTAGGCCTCAAAGCACAGCAATTATCCACTTGTGGATGTACAAAAAGTGTGTTTCAAAACTTCTCTGTCAAAAGGAAGGTTCAAGTCTGTGAGTACAATGCACTCATCATAGAGATGTTTCTGAGAATGCTTCTGTATAGTTTTTAGGTGAAAATATTTCCTTTTCCAGTGTAGGACTCATAGTGCTCCAAATATCCACTTGCAGATTCTACAAAAAGAGTGTGTCAAAACTGCTCTATCAAAAGGAAGGTTTAAGTTTGTGAGTTGAATTCACTCATCAATAAGAACTTTGTGAGAATGCTTCTGCTTAGTTTTTATGAGAACATATTTCCATTTCCAGCAGAGGCCTCAAAGCGCACCAAGTATCCACTTTCAGATTCTATAAAGAGAGTGTTTCAAAACCGTTCTATCAAAAGGAAGGTTCAACTCTGTGAGTAGAATGCACACATTACAAAGAAGTTTCTGAGAATACTTCTGTGTAGTTTCCAGGTGAAGATATTTCGTTTCCCAGCAAAGGCCTCAAAACGCTCAAAACATCCACTTGCAGATTCTACAAATAGAGTGTTTCAAAACTGCTCTTTCAAAATGAAGGTTCAAGTCTGTGAGTTGAATGCACTCATCACTAAGAAGTTTCTGAGATTGCTTCTGTCTAATTTTTATGGGAAGCTATTTCGTTTTCCAGCATAGGCTTCAAATCGCTCCAAACATCCACTAGCAAATTCTACAAAAAGAGTGTTTCAAAACTGTGCTTCCAAAAGGAAGGCTCCTCTCTGTGTCTTGAATGGATAAAGCACAGGGAAGTTTCTGAGAATGCTTCCGTCTAGTTTTTATGTGAAGATATTTCCTTTTCCAGTGTTGGCCTCTTGGCACTCCAAATATCCACTTGCAGATTCTACTGAAAGAGTGTTTCAAAACAGCTACATCTAAAGGAAGCTACAACTCTGTGAGTTGAATGCACACATCACAAAGAAGTTTCTGAGAATGCTTCTATCTAGTTTTTAGGTGAAGATGTTACCTTTTCCAGCATAGGCTTCAAAGCGCTCCAAATATCCACTTGCAGACTCCACAAAAAGAGTGTTTCAAAACTGTTCTTTCAAAAGGAAGGTTCAACACTTTGAGTAGAATGCACATATCACAAAGAAGTTTCTGAAAACGGGTCTATCTAGTTTTCATCTGAATGTATTTCCTTTTCCACTAGATGCTGGAATCACAACAAATATCCACTTGCAGTTTCTGCAACAAGAGTTTTGCAGAACTGCTCTATGAAAGGGAAGATTCAATTCTGTGAGTTCAATCCCCAAATGACAAAGAAGTTTCTGACAATGCTTCTGTCTAGGGTTTATGTGGAGATATTTCTTTTTGCAGCATAGATCTCAAATCGCTCCAAATATCCACTTGCAGATTTTAGAAAAAGTCTGTCTCCAAACTACACTATCAAAAGGCAGGTTCAAATCTGTGAGTTCAATGCACACAGCAGAAAGAAGTTTCTGAGAATGCTTCTGTCTAGTTTTTATGGGAAGATATTTCGTTTTCCAGCATTGGCCTCAAATCACTCCAAACATCCACTAGCAAATTCTACAAAAAGAGTGTTTCAAATCTGCGCTTTCAACAGGAAGGTTCCTCTCTGTGACTTAAATGCACAAAGCACAGGGAAGTTCCTGAGAATGCTTCCGTCTAGTTTTTATTTGAAGAGATTTCCTTTTCCAGTTTTGGCCTCTTAACACTCCAAATTTCCACTTGTAGATTCTATTGAAAGACTGTTTCAAAACAGCTATATCAAAAGGAAGCTTCAACTCTGTGAGTTGAATGTCCCATCACAAATAAGTTTCTGAGAATACTGCTGTCTGCTTTTCAGGTGAAGATAATTCATTTCCCAGCAAAGTCCTCAAGACGCTCAAAATATCCACTTCCAGATTCTACCAAAAGAGTGCTTTCAAAACTTCCCTTTCAAAAGGAAATTTAAAGTCTGTGAGCTGAATGCGCACAGCACAAATAACTTTCTGAGAACAGTTCTATCTAGCTTTCATCTGAATGAATTTCCTTTTCCACTAGATGCCACAATCGCACCAAATATCCACTTGCAGTTTCCACGACAAGAGTGTTGCGGAACTGCACTATGAAAAGGAAGGTTCAACTCTGTGAGTTCAATCCCCAAATGACAAAGAAGTTTCTGAGAATGCTTCTGTCTAGGGTTTATGAGGAGATATTTCTTTTTGCAGCATAGGTCTCATATCACTCCAAATATCGACTTGCAGATTTTACAAAAAGGCTGTCTCCAAACTGCTCTCTCAAAAGGCAGGTTCAACTGGGTGAGTTGAATGCACACAGCACAAAGAAGTTTCTGAGAATGCTTCTGTCTAGTTTTTATGGGAAGCTATTTCGTTTTCCAGCATAGGTCTCAAATCGCTGCAAACATCCACTAGCAAATTCTACAAAAAGAGGGTTTCAAAACTGCGCTTTCAGAAGGAAGGTTCCTCTCTGTGCGTTGAATGCATAAAGCACAGGGAAGTTTCTGAGAATGCTTCCATCTAGTTTTTATGTGAAGAGATTTCCTTTTCCAGTGTTGGCCTCCTATCACTCCAAATATCCACTTGCAGATTCTACTGAAAGAGTGTTTCAAAACAGCTATATCAAAAGGAAGCTTCAACTCTGTGAGTTGAATGCGCACATCACAAAGAAGTTTCTGAAAATGCTTCTATCTAGTTTTTAGGTGAAGATGTTTCCTTTTCCAGCATAGGCTTCAAAGCGCTCCAAATATCCACTTGCAGACTCCACAAAAAGAGTGTTTCAAAACTGTTCTCTCAAAAGAAAGTTTCAACACTGTGAGTAGAATGCACACATCACAAAGAAGTTTCTGAGAACGATTCTATCTAGTTTTCATCTGAATGTATTTCCTTTTCCACTAGATGCCACAATCGCACCAAATGTACACATGGAGTTTCCGCAACAAGAGTGTTGCAGAACTGCTCTATGAAAAGTAAGGCTCGAGTCTGTGAGTTCAATCCCCAAATGACAAAGTAGTTTCTGAGAATGCTTCTGTCTAGGGTTTATGTGGAGACATTTCTTTTTTCAGCAAAGGTCTCAAATCGCTCCAAATATCCACTTGCAGATTTTACAAAAAGGCTGTTTCCAAACTACTCTATCAAAAGGCAGGTTCAACTCTCTCAGTTGAACGCACACAGCACAAAGAAGTTTCTGAGAATGCTTCTGTCTAGTTTTTATGGGAAGCTAATTCGTTTTCCAGCAGAGGCCTCAAATCGCTCCAAACATCCCCTAGCAAATTGTACAAAAAGAGTGTTTCAAAACTGCGTTTTCAAAAGGAAGATTCCTCTCTGTGACTTCAATGCATAAAGCACAGGGAAGTTTCTGAGAATGCTTCCATCTAGTTTTATGTGAAGATATTTCCTTTTCCAGTGTCGGCCTCTTAACACTCCAAATATCCACTTGAAGATTCTACTAAAAGAGTGTTTAAAAACAACTATATCAAAAGGAAGCTTCAACTCTGTGAGTTGAATGCACACATCACAAAGGAGTTTCTGAGAATGCTTCTGTCTCGTATTTAATGTGAAGATATTTCCTTTTCCAGCTTAGGCCTCAAAGCGTTCCAACTGTCGACTTGCATATTCTACACAAAGAGTGTTTCAAAACTGTTCTATCAAAAGGAACTTTCAACTATGTGATTTGAATGCAGAAAGCACAGGGAAGTTTCTGAGAATGCTTCTGTCTAGTTTTTATGTGAAGATATTTCCTTTTCCAACATAGGCCTCAAAGCGCTCCAAAAAACAGTTGCAGATCCTACAAAAGGAGTGTTTAAAAACTGTTCTGTCAAAAGGAACGTTCAACTCTGTGAGTTGAATGCACTCATCACAAAGAAGTATCTGAGAATTCTTCTGTCTAGTTTTTATGTGAGGATATTTCGTTTTCCAGCATTGGCATAAATGCCCTCCAAATATCCACTTATAGATGCTACTAAAAGAGTGTTTAAAAACTGCTCTATCAAAATGAAATTTCAAGTGTGTGAGTTGAATGCACTCATCACAGAGAAGTTGCTGAGAATGCTTCTGTCTCATTTTTAATGTGAAGATATCTGCTTTTCCATCATAGGCCTCAAAGCACTCCAAATAAACACTTGCATATTCTACAAAAGGAGTGTATCAATACTATTCTATCAAAAGGAAGGTTCAAGTCAGTGAATTGAATGCACTCATCACACAGAAGTTCCTGAGAATGCTTCTGTCTAGGGTTTCTGTGAAGATATTTCCTTTTGCAGCATAGGCCTCAAATCGCTACAAATATCCACTTGCAGATTTTATAAAAAGGCTGTTTCCAAACTGCTCTATCAAAAGGCAGGTTCAACTCTGTGAGTTCAATGCACACATCACAAAGAAGTTTCTGAGAATGCTTCTGTGTAGTTTTCAGGTGAAGATATTTCATTTCCCAGCAAAGGCCTCAAAACGCTCAAAATATCCACTTGAAGATTCTACAAAAAGAGTGTTTCAAAACTGCTCTTTCAAAATGAAGGTTCAAGTCTGTGAGTTCGTTGCACTCATCACAAAGAACTTTCTGAGAAGGCTTCTGTCTAGTTTTTATGGGAAGCTATTTCGTTTTCCAGCATAGGCCTCAAATCGCTCCAAACATCCACTAGAAAATACTGCAAAAAGAGGGTTTCAAAAGTGCGCTTTCAAAAGGAAGGTTCCTCTCTGTGACTTGAATGCATAAAGCACAGGGAAGTTTCTGAGAATGCTTCCGTCTAGTATTTATCTGAAGATATTTCATTTTCCAGTGTTGGCCTCTTAACACCCCAAATATCCACTTGCAGATTCTACTGAAAAAGTGTTTCAAAACAGCTGTATCAAAAGGAAGCTTCAGCTCTGTGAGTTGAATGCACACATCAAAAAGAAGTTTCTGAGAATGCTTCTGTGTAGTTTTCAGGTGAAGATATTTCATTTCCCAGCAAAGGCCTCAAAACGCTCAAAATATACACTTGCAGATTATACAAAAAGAGTGTTTTCAAAACTGCTCTTTCAAAAGCAAAGCTAAAGTCTTTGAGTTGAATGCACTCATCACAAAGAAGTTTCTTATAATGCTTCTGTCTAGTTTTTATGGGAAGATATTTCGTTTTCCAGAATAGGCCTCAAATCGCTCCAAACATCCACTAGCAAATTCTACAAAAAGAGGGTTTCAAAACTGCGCTTTCAAAAGAAAGGCTCCTCTCTGTGACTTGAATGCATAAAGTACAGGGAAGTTTCTGAGAATGCTTCTGTCTAGTTTTTATATGAAGATATTTCCTTTTCCAGTGTTGGCCTCTTAACACTCCAAATATCCACTTGAAGATTCTACTAAATGAGTGTTTCAAAACAGCTATATCAAAAGGAAGCTTCAACTCTGTGAGTTGAATGCGCACATCACAAAGAAGTTTCTGAGACTGCTTCTATCTAGTTTTTATGTGAACGTATTTCCTTTTCCAGTGTAAGCCCCAAACCGTTCCAAATGTCGAATTGCAGATTCTATGAAAAGAGATTTTCAAAACTGTTCTATCAAAACGAAGGTTCAACTATGTGGGTTGAATGCAGAAAGCACAGGGAAGTCTCTGATAATGCTTCTGTCTGGTTTTTATGTGAAGATATTTCTTTTTCCAACATAGGCCTCAAAGAGCTCCAAATAAACAGTTGCAGATACTACAAAAGGAGTGTTTCAAAACTGTTCTATCAAAAGGAACGTTCAACTCTGTGAGTTGAATGCACTCATCATGAAGAAGTTTCTGAGAATGCTTCTGCCTAGTTTTTCTGTGATGATATTTCATTTTCCAGCATTGGCATAAAATCCCTCCAAATATCCACTTACAGATGCTACTAAAAGAGTGTTTCAAAACTGCCCTATCAAAAGGAAAGTTCAAGTGTGTGAGTTGAATGCACTCATCACACAGAAGTTTCTGAGACTGCTTCTGTCTCGTTTTTACATGAAGATATTTCCTTTTCCATCATAGGCCTCAATGCGCTCAAAATAAACACTTGCAGATTCTACAAAAGGAGTGTTTCAAAACTTTTCCATCAAAAGGGAGTTCAAGTCCGTGAGTTGAATGCACTCATCAAACAGGAGTTCCTGAGAATGCTTCTGTCTAGGGTTTCTCTGAAGATATTTCCTTTTGCAGCATAGGCCTCAAATTGCTCTAAATATCCACTTGCAGATTTTACAAAAAGGCTGTTTCCAAACTGCTCTATGAAAAGGCGGGTTCAACTCTGTGAGCTGAATGCACGCATCACGAAGAATTTTCTGAGAATGCTTCTGTGTAGTTTTCAGGTGAAGATATTTCATTTCCCAGCAAAGGCCTCAAAACGCTCAAAATATCCACTTGCAGATTCTACAAAAAGAGTTTTTCAAAACTGCTCTTTCAAAATGAAGGTTCAAGTCTGTGAGTTGTATGCACTCATCACAAAGAAGTTTCTGAGAATGCTTCTGTCTAGTTTTTATGGGAAGATATTTCGTTTTCCAGCATAGGCCTCAAATCGCTCCAAACATCCACTAGCAAATTCTACAAAAAGAGGTTTTCAAAACTGCGCTTTCAGAAGGAAAGTTCCTCTCTCTGACGTGAATCCATAAAGCACAGGGAAGTTTCTGAGGATGCTTCCGTCTAGTTTTTATGTGAAGAGAATTCCTTTTCCACTGTTGGCCTCTTAGCACTCCAAATATCCACTTGCAGATTCTACTGAAAGAGTGTTTCAAAACAGCTATATCAAAAGGAAGCTTCAACTCTGTGAGTTGAATGCACACATAACAAAGAAGTTTCTGAGAATGCTTCTATCTTGTTTTTAGGTGAAAATGTTTCTTTTCCAACATAGGCTTCAAAGCACTCCAAATATCCAGTTGCAGACTCCACAAAAACAGTGTTTCAAAACTGTTCTATCAAAAGGAAGGTTCACCCCTGTGAGTAGAATGCACACATCACAAAAAAGTTTCTCAGAACAGTTCTATTTTTTATCTGAATGTATTTCCTTTTCCACTAGATGCCGTAATCGCACCAAATATCCACTTGCAGTTTCCACAACCAGAGTGTTGCAGAACTGCTCTATGAAAAGGAAGGTTCAATTCTGTGAGTTCAATCCCGAAATCACAAAGCTGTTTCTGAGAATGCTTCTGTCTAGAAAATATTTTCACTTAAAAACTTCTTTGGGATGAGTGCATTCCACATTCTATTCCATTCCATTCCATTCCACATTGCATTCTATTCCATTCAATTCCATTCCATTCCATTCCACATTCCATTCCATTCCATTCCACATTCCATTCCATTCCATTCCACATTCCATTCCACATTCCTTTCCATTCCATTCCATTCCACATTCCATTCCATTCCATTCCAAAATCCATTCCATTCCATTACATTGCATATTTCTTTCCACATTCCCTTCCATTCCATTTCATTCCATTGCATATTTCTTTCCACATTCCATTCCATTCCATTTCACATTCCATTCCATTTCCTCCCATTCGTTTGCACATTAAATTCCACAATCCATTTATTTCTATTTGACATTCCTTTCCATTTCATTCCACATTCCATTCTGCATTCCATTCCATTCCATTCCACATTCCATTCCACATTCCATTCCACTCCACATTCCATTCCATTGCATTCCACGTTCCATTCTAATCCATTCCACGTTTCACTCCACGTTCCATTCCACGTTCCATTCTAATCCATTCCACGTTTCACTCCACGTTCCATTCCACGTTCCATTCCACGTTCTATTCCACAAGCTATTCCATTCCATTCCACGTTCCTTTCCACATTCAATTCCATTCCATTCCACATTCCATTCAACATTCCATTCCATTCCACATTCCACTCCACATTCCTTCCATTCCATTCCATTCCACATTCCATTCCATTCCATTCCACATTCCATTCCATTCCATTTCACATACCATAACATTTCATTCTATTCCACTTTCTATTCCATTCCACATTCCATACCATTCCATTCCACATTCCATTCCAATGCATTCCATTCCAGATTCCATTCCATTCCATTGCATTCCACATTCTATTCCATTCCACATTCCATTCCACATTCCATTACATTCCATTCCATTCGACATCAAATTCCATTCCAATCTACATTCAATTCCATTTGATTCCATTCCACATTCTATTCCATTTCATATTCCACTCCATTCAATTCCACTTTCCATTCCATTCCATTCCATTCCAGATTGCATTCCACACTCCATTCCACAATCCATTCCACATTCCATTTCACATTCCATTCCACATTCCATTCCACATTCCATTCAATTCCATTCCACATTGCAGTCCACATTTCATTCCATATTCCAGTCCACATTCCCTTTCATTCCATTCCATTCCACATTCCATTCCATTCCATTCAACATTCGATTCCATTCCATTCTACATCGCATTCCATTTCATTCCATTCCATATTATATTCCATTCCACAATACATTCCATTCCATGCCACATTCCATTCCATTCCATTCGATTTCATTCCACATTCCATTCCATTCCATTCCATTCCACATTACATTCCATTCTATTCCACATTCCACTCCCTTCCATTCCACATTCAATTCCATTTATTTCCACATTTACGTCACATCCTATTTCATTCCATTCCACATTTCATTTCATATTCCATTGAATTGTATTCCTCATTGCATTCCACATTCCATTCCATTCCATTCCATTCCACATTCCATGCCATACAATCCCATTGCATTCCATTCCATATGCCATTCCATTTCATTCCATTCCATTCCACATACCGTTTCACATTCCATTCCGCATTCCATTCCAAGTTCCAATCCACGTTCCATTCCACATTCCTTTCCAAGTTCCATTCCATTCCATTTCACATTCCATTCCATTTCATTCCATTCCACATTCCATTCCACATTCATTTCCATTCCATTCCACATTCCATTCCACATTCCAATGCATTCCATACACATTCCATTCCACATTCCATTCCATTGCATTGCACATTCCATTTCACATTCCCTTCCATTCCATTTCACATGCCATTCCATTCCATTCCATTCCATTCCACATTCCATTCCATTGCATTCCACGTTCCATTCTCATCCATTCCACGTTCCATTCCATGTTCCATTCCACGTTCCATTCCACTTTCTATCCCACATGCCATTCCATTCCTTTCCAAGTACTATTACACATTCCATTCCATTCCATTCCTCCTTCCATTCCTTTCCATTCCACACTGCAGTGCACATTCCATTCCCCATTCCAGTCCACATTATCTTCCACTGCATTCCACATTTAATTCCATTCCATTCCAATTTCTATTCCACATTACTTTCCGTTTCATTCATTTCCACATTCCTTTCCATTCCAAATTAAATTCCATTACATTCCACATTTCCTTTCATTCAATTTCACATACCATACCGTTTCACTCCATTCCACTTTCTATTACATTCCACATTCCATTCCATTCCACTCCACAATCCATTCCAATCCATTCCATTTCATTCGATTCCACTCTCCATTCCATTCCATTGCATTCCAAAATCTATTCCATTCCTCATTCCATTCCATTCCATTCCACATTCAATTCCATTCCATTCCATTCCACTCGACATTACATTACATTTCATTCTACATTTCATTCCATTTCATTCCATTCCACTTTGTATTCCATTCCACATTCCATTCCATTCCATTCCACATTCCATTCCTTTCCATTCCATTCCATTCCATATTCCATTCCACTAATTTCCACATTTCATTGCATACCAATAGGTTCCATTCCACATTCCATTTCATATTCCATTGCTTTGCATTCCACATTGCATTCCACATTCTAATCCATTCTATTCCATTCCATTCCATTCCATTCCACATTCCATTCAATTCCATTCCATTTCATTCCATTCCATTCATCATACCATTGCACATTACATTACATTCCATTACACTCCACATTCCATTCCATTCCATTCCATATTCCATTCCATTCCATTCCACATTCTATTCCATTTCATTCCGTTCCACATTCTATTCCATTCCACATTCCATTCCATTCCATTCCACATTCCATTCCATTCCATTACACAGTCCATTAAATTCCATTCCATTCCATTACACATTACATTCCATTCCATTCCATTCCATTCCCAATTCCATTCCATTCCTTTCCATTCCACATTCTATTCCATTCCACATTCCATTCCATTCTATTCCACAATCCATTCCATTTCATTCCATTTCATTAAACATTCCATTCCATTTCTTTCCATTCCACATTGTATTCCATTCCAAATTCTAGTCGATTCCATTCCACTTTCCATTCCATTGCATTCTATTCCATTCCCTTCCACAATCCAATCCTTTCCATTCCATTCCAATTCCATTCCATTCATTTCCACATTTCATTGCATTCCATTCCATTCCATTCCACGTAGCATTCCATTCCACCTTTCATTCCACATTCCATTCCACGTTCCATTCCAAGTTCCATTCCATTCCATTCCACATTCCATTCCAATCCTCTCCACATTCCATTCCACATTCCCTTCCTTTCTATTCCACATTCCATTCCATTCCATTCCACATTCTTTTCCATTCCATTCCACATTCAATTCCACATTTGATTTCATTCCATTCCACATTCCATTCCACATTCCTTTCCATTCCAATCCATTCCACATTCCATTCCACATTCCATTCCATTCCATTCCACATTCCATTCCATTCCATTCCACATTCCATTCCACTTTCAATTCCATTCAATTCCACATTCCTTTCCACATTCCATTCCACATTCCATTCCATTCTACGTTCCATTCCGTTGATTTTGACGTTCCTTTCCACGTGCATTCCATTCCATTCCACATTCCGTTCCACATTCCATTGCACATTTCATTCCACGTTCCATTCCACATTCCATTCCACGTTCCATTCCACATTCCATTCCACGTTCCATTCCATTCTATTCCACTTTCCATTCCGCATTCCATTCCATTTCATTCCACATTCTATTTAACATTCCATTCGACATTCTATTCAACATTCCATTCCACATTCCTTTCCATTCCATCCCACGTTCCATTCCATTCTATTCCACTTTCCATTCCGCATTCCATTCCATTTCATTCCACATTCTATTTAACATTCCATTCGACATTCTATTCAACATTCCATTCCACATTCCTTTCCATTCCATCCCACCTTCCATTCCATTCCACAATCCATTCCATATTCCATTCCATTCAATTCCACATTTGATTCTAATCTATTGCAATACACTTTACATTCCATTCGATTTCGCATTCCATTCCATTCCATTCCATTCCATTCCACATTCAATTCCATTCCACTCCACATTCCACTCCATTCCATTCCAGTTTCCATTCCACATTCCTTTACACATTCTCTTCCACGTTCCATTCCATTTCATTCCAAATTCCACTCCAGTCCATTCCACATTCCATTCCACATTATATTCCATTCCATTCCACATTCCATTCCAAATTCCATTCCATTCAATTCCTCATTTAATTCCATTCCATTGCATTCCACACTCCATTCCATTCCATTCCCATTCCATTCAATTCCATTTTGTTCCACATTCCATTCCATTCCATTCCATTCCACATTCCATTGAATTGCTTTCCACATTCCATTCCACATTCCATTTCACATTCTATTCCAGTTTCCATTCGATTTAATTCCACATTCCATTCCATACAATTCCACATGCCATTTCATGCCATTCCACATTCCATTCCTCATTCCATTAGATTCCATTCCACATTCCATTCCTTTCCTTTCCACATTGAATTACACATTCCATTCCATTCCATTCCACATTCTATTCAACATTCCATTCTATTACATTCCACATTCCATTCCACATTCCATTACACATTACAGTACTTTACATTCCACATTCCATTCCACATTCCACACCACATTCAATTACATTCCATTCCACATTCCATTCCAGATTCCATTCAACATTCCATTTCACATTACATTCCTTTCCATTTCAAACTTAATTCCACATTCCATTGCATTCCATTCCACATTCCATTGCATTCCATTCCACATTCCATTGCATTCCATTCCACATTCCATTCCTTTTCACTCCAAATTACATTCCACATTCCATTCCATTCCATTGCACATTCCATTGCACATTCCATTCCATGTGACATTTAATTCCAAGTTCCATTCCATTCCATTCCACGTTCCGTTCCATTTCATTCCACTTTCCATTCCACCTTTCATTCCACATTCCATTCCACATTCCATTCCACATTTCATTCCGTATTCCATTCCACATTCCACTCCACATGCCATTTCACATTCCATTCGTTTCCTTTCAGCATTCCATTAAACATAAAAGAGAAATTCCATTTCTTTCCAATCAACATTCCATTCCATTCCATTCCAAGTTCCATTCCATTCCAATTTCCATTCCATTTCACATTCCATTCCATTCCATTCCACTTTCCATTCCATTCCATTCCACATGCCGTTCCAAATCCCATTCCACATTCCACTCAATTCCATTCTATTCCACTTTACATTCCATTCCATTCCACATTCCATTCCATTCCATTCCGAATTCCATTCCATTCCATTGCATTCTATTCCACATTCCATTCCATTCCTTTCCGTGTTCCATTCCACATTCCATTCCACATTCTATTCCAAGTTCCATTCCATTCCATTCCACAATCCATTCCATTCCATTCCAGGTTCCATTCCATTCCATTCCACATTCCATTCCACATTCCATTCCATTCAATTCAGCATTCCATTCCATTCCATTCCACATTCCATTCCACATACCTTTCCACATTCCATTCCACATTCCATTCCACGTTCCATTCCATTGCATTCCTCATTCTATTCCATTCCATTCCACATTCCATTCCACTCAATTCCACATTTCTTTCCATTCCATTGCAATCCACATTCCATTCCATTGCATTCCATATTCCATTCCATTCCATTCCACATTCCATTCCATTCCATTCCACTTTCCTTTCCACATTCCTTTCCACATTCTATTCCACCTTTCATTCCACGTTCCATTCCATTACATTCCACATTACATTTCATTAAATTCCTCCTTTCATTTCATTGCTTTGCAATCAACATTTCATTCCATTCCATTCCCATTCCATTCCATTCCATTCCGTTCTATTCCACATTCCGTTCCATTCCATTATACATTCTATTCCATTCCATTCCACATTCCATTCCTCATTCTATTCCACATTGTATTCCACCTTCCATTAAGTATCATTCCAGATTCCCTTCCATTCCATTCCACATGGCATTCCATTCCATTCTACATTCCATACATCATTCCATTCCATTCCCTTCCATATGTCATTCCATTGCATTTCATATTCCATTCCTCATTCCAAACCATTCCTTTCCACAATCCATTCACTTTCACTGCACATTGCATTCCACTTTCCATTCCATTCCACTCCACATTCCATTCCACATTCCATTCCTTTCCATTCCACATTCCAATTCATTCCATTCCATATTCCATTCAATTCCATTCCTTTCCATTCCAAATTCCATTCCATTCCATTTCTTTCCACATTACATTCCACATTGCAATCCACATTCCATTCCATTCCATTCCACATTTCATCCCAGTTTGCTCTCCATTCCTTCCACTTTCCATTCCACTTTCCATTAGGTGTTCCATTCCACGTTCCATTCCACATTCCATTTCATATTAAATTTCACCTACCATTCCATTCCATTCCATTCCTTTGCACATTCCATTCCATTCCATTCCACCTACCATTGCATTCAACTGCATATTCCATTCCATTCCATTGCCTTCCACTCCACATTCCATTCAATTCAATTCCGCACTTTATGAAATTCTATTCCATTGCGAATTCCCTTTTTCATTCCACATTGCATTCCATTTCATTCCACATTTCATTCCATTCCATACCATTCAATTCCAGTCCATTCCATTCCACATTCCTTTCCTGTCCATTCTGGATTCCCTTCCATTCCATTCCACATTCAATTCCACATTACATTCCTTTCCATTCCACTTTACATTCCACATTACATTCCC
This sequence comes from Pongo abelii, assembly GCF_028885655.2. Classification (NCBI taxonomy): domain Eukaryota; kingdom Metazoa; phylum Chordata; class Mammalia; order Primates; family Hominidae; genus Pongo; species Pongo abelii. Next base: position 7,178,668 of record NC_071998.2, read on the forward strand.
CGTTACATTCCACATTCCATTACACATTCCATTGCACGTTCCATTCCATTCCTTTCCACTTTCCATTTCACTTTTCATTACACATTCTCTTCCATATTCCATTCCACGTGAACTTCCATTGCATTCTACTTTACATCCCATTCCATTCCACGTTCCATTCCACATTCCATTCCACATTTCATTCCACACTCCATTCCACATTCCATTCCACGTTCCATTACATGTTCCATTGCAGCTTCCATTTCACTTTCCATTCCATTCCATTCCAAGTTTCATTTGACATTGCATTCCATTACACTCCACTTTCAATTCCACATTCCGTTCCACATTCCATTCCGTTCCATTCCAAATTCCATTCCAATTTCCACTCCACATTCCATTCCATTCCATTCCACATTCCGTTGCAGATTCCATTACATTCCATTCCACATTCCATTCCACATTGCATTCCATTCCAGTGCACATTCCATTTCACATTCCATTCCGTACCATACCACATTCCATTCCATTCCATTCCACATTCCATTCAATCCCATTAAACATTCCATTCCACATTCCATCACACATTCCACTCCACGTTCCATTCCACGTAACATTGCAACTTCCATTTCACTTTCCATTCCATTCCATTCCACGTTTCATTCGACATTCCATTCCATTCCAGTTTCCATTCCACATTCCGTTCCACATTCCATTCCACGTTCCATTCTAAGTTCCATTCTACATTCCATTCCACTCCATTACACATTCCAGTCCACATTACATTCCACATTCCATCACATTCCATTCTACATTCCGTTCCACATTCCATTAAATTCTATTCCACATTCCATTCCACATTCCATTCCATATTGCATTCCATTCCATTTCACATTCCATTCTGTACCATACCACGTTCCATTCTATTCCATTCCACGTTCCTTTCCACTTACTATTCCATTGCATTCAACGTTACATTCCTCATTCCACTGCCCATTCCATTCCACGTTCCATTCCACGTTCCATTCCATTCCATTCCACGTTCCATTCCATGTTCCATTCCATTCCATTCCACATTCCTTTCCACATTCCATTCCACATTCCATTTCTCGTTCCATTCCACGTTCCATTCCATGTTCCTTTCGACGTTCCATTTCATTCAATTCCACTTTCCATTCCACAATCCATTCCATTCCATTCCACAATCCATTCCATTACATTCCACTTTCCTTTGCAAATTGCATTCCACATTGCAATCCACATTGCATTCTGTTCCATTCCACATTCCATTCCACATTGCATTCCACATTCCTTACCACTTTCCATTCCACAATCCATTCCACTTTCCATTTCACATTCCATTCCACTTTCCATTCCATTCCATTCGACATTCCATTCCATTCCATTCCACACTCCTTTCCATTCAATTCCACTTTCCATTAGATTCCATTCCATTCCATTCCACATTCCTTTCCATTCCCTTCCATTCCATTGCATTCCATTCCACTCCATTCCACATTCCACTCTATTTCAATCCATTCCACATTCCATTCCATTCCATTCTACATTCCATTCCATTATATTTCACATTCCATTCCATGTTCCATTCCACGCTGCATTTCACGTTCTCGTAGATGTTCCATTCCTCCTTCCATTAATTTCTATTCCACATTCCATTCCATTCCATTCCACATCCCGTTCCATTACATTCCACATTCCATTCTACATTCCATTCCATTCCATTCCAGGTTCAATTCCACGTTCCATTCCATTCCACATTCCATTCCATGTTCCATTCAATTCCATTCCCCGTTCCGTTCCACATTCCATTCCATGTTCCTTTCCACTTTCCATTCCACATTCCATTCCCCATTCCATTCAACGTTCCAATCCACATTCCATTCCACATTCCATGCCACATTTCATTACATTCCATTCCACATTTCATTCCACACTCCATTGAACATTCCATTCCACATTCCATCCCATTCCACATTCTATTCCACATTCCATCCCATTGCACATTCCATTCCACATAGTTTTCCATTCCAGTACACATTCCATTCCACATTCCATTCCATTCCATTTAAACATTACATTCCATTCCACTTTCTATTAAACATTCCATTCCAGTCCACATTCGATTCCACATTCCATTCTGTTCCATACCATCTTTCATTCCACGCTTCATTCCACTTTCCATTGCACATTCCATTTCTCTTTGCATTCCATTTTATTCCACATTCCATTCCACCTTGCATTCCATTGCATTCCACATTTCATTCCACATTCCACTCCATTGCATTCCACTTTCCATTCCACATTCCATTCCATTCCACATTCCATTCCATTCCATTCAAAACTGCATTGCACATTCCATTTCATTCCATTACACAATCCATTCTACATTCGATTCCATTCCATTCCACTTTCCAATCCACTTTCCATTCCACATTCCATTCCACATTCCATTCCATGCCATTCCACTTTCCATTCCACATTCTACTCAACGTTCCATTCCACATTCCATTCCACTTTCTGCTACATTCCATTCCACATTCCATTGATCATTCCATTCCACATTCCATTCCATACCATTCCACATTTCATTTCACAGTACATTCCATTCTAGTCCACAAACCACTCCATATTACATTCCATTCCATTTAAACCCTCCATTTTTTTCCATTCCACATTCCATTCCACATTCCATTCCATTCCACATTCCATTCCACATTCCATTCCATGTTCCATTCCACCTTCTATTCCACATTCCATTAGTCATTCCATTCCATTGCATTCTACATTCCATTCCACATTCCATTCCATTCCATTCCACGTTCCATTCCACGTTCCATTCCACATTCCATTCCGCGTTCCACTCCACGTTCCATTTCATTCCATTCCACGTTACATTCCACGTTCCATTCCATTCCATTCAACGTTCAATTCCATTCCATTCCACTTTCCATTCCACATTCCATTTCACATTCCATTCCATTCAACTCCAACTTCCTTTCCATTCCATTCTATTCCACATTGCATTCCATTCCATTCCACATTCCATTCCATTCCATTCCATTCCATTCCATTCCATTCCACATTCAATTCCACACTCTATTGCACATTCCATTCTGCAGTCCATTCCACATTCCATTCCATTACATTTGACATTCCATTCCACATTCCATTCTCATTCCATTGCAATTCATTCCACATTCCATTGCATTCTAATTCACAATCCATTCCACATTCCATACCATTCCGTTCCATTCCACGTTCCATTCCACATTCCATTCCACATTCCATTCCGCTGTCCATTCCACATTCCATTCCATTTCATTCCAAATTCCATTCTCATTCCATTGCATTCCATTCCACATTCCAGTCCACATTCCTATCCATTCCCTTCCACATTTCATACGACATTCTATTCCATTCCATTCCACATTCCATTCCACATTCCATTCCACATTCCATTTCACATTCCGTTCCACATTCTATTTCACTTTCCATTCCATTCCATTCCATTCCATTACACATTCCATTCCATTCTGTTGCACATTCCATTCCATTTCATTAAGCGATCCATTCCACTTTCCATTCCACATTCCATTCCATTCCATTGTATTCAACATTCCATTCCAATCCTTTAAACAATGCATTCCACATACCATTCCACATTCCATTCCACTTTCCATTCCATTCCTTTCCATATTCCAATCCATTCCATACCACATTCCATTCCGTTCCATTCTACATTCCATTCCATTCCACATTAAGTTCCATTGCATTCTGCATTCCATTCCATTCCATTCCATATTCCACTCCATTCCATTGCATTCCACATTCCATTCCATTCCATTCCACATTCCATTGCATTCCATTCCATTCCATTCCACCTTCCATTTCTCTTTACTTTCCACGTCGCATTCCATGTTCCATTCCATGTCCCATTCCATGTTCCATTCCTTTGCATTCTACATTCCCTTCCATTTCATTCCACAATCCATTCCATTCCATTCCACATTCCATTCAACGTTCCATTCCACGTATCTTTCCACATTCAATTCCACATTGCATTCCAATTTCCATTCCATTCTATTCCACATTCCATTCCACGTTCTATTCCATTCCATTCCATGTTACATTCCACGTTCCATTCCAGGTTGCATTCTTTTACATTCAACATTCCGTTCCATTCCGTTCCACATTCCATACCATTGCATTCCACATTCCATTCCACGTTCCATTCCACGTTGCATTCCATGTTCCATTCCACGTCCCTTTCCACGTTCCATTCCTTTCCATTCCACATTCCATTATCATTCCTTTCCAAATTCCATTTCATTCCATTCCACATTCCATTGCACGTTCCATTCCATTTCATTCCACTTTCAATTCAACCTTCCATACCACATTCCATTACACATTGCATTTCAAGTTCCATTCCATTCCTTTCCACTTTCCTTTCCATTCCATTCCACGTTCCATTCCACGTTCCATTCTATATTCCATTCCACATTCCAATGCATGTTCCATTCCTTTCTTTCCAACTTCCGTTCCACTTTCCATTCCATACAATTCCACGTTCCATTCCACTTTCCATTCCATTCCATTCCACGTTCCATTCCATATTCCATTGCCCATTCCATTCCACATTCCATTGCCCATTCCATGCCACATTGCATTCTCCGTTCCATTCCATTTTCAATTCCAGATTACATTCCACATTCCATTCTATTCCATTCCAAGTTCCATTCCACATTACATTCCATTACATTCCACTTTCCTTTCAGATTCCTTTCCACATTACATTCCATTACTTTCCACATTCCATTCCACATTCCATTGCACATTCCATTCCATTCCGTTCCACGTTCCATTCAACATTACATTCCATTCAATTTCACTTTCCATTCCGTATTCCATTCCACATTCCATTCCACATTCCATTTCACCTTCCATTCCATGATTCGTTCCACATTAAATTCCATGATACATTGCACGTTCCATTCTACATTCCATTCCATTCCACATTCTTTCCACTTTCCATTCCACATTCCATTCTACGTTCCATTCCACAATCCTTACCATGTTCCCTTCCACGTTCCATTCTACGTTCCATTCCATTCCATTCCATGTTCAATTTCACGTTCCATTCCATTCCATTCAACTTTCTATTCCGCATTCCATTGCACATCCCATTCCACGTCCCATTACATGTTCCATTCCACTTTCCATTCCACGTTTCTTTCCATGTTCCATTCCATTCCATTCCACGTTCAATTCCACGTTCCATTCCATTCCATTCAACTTTCCATTCAACATTCCATTGCACATCCCTTTCCACGTTCCATTCCATGTTCCATTACACTTTCCATTCAACGTTCCATTCCACGTTCCATTCCACATTCCATTCCATTTCATTCCACTTTCGATTCCACATAACATTCAACATTCCATTCCACATTCGATTCCCTTCTATTCCACAATCCGTTCTACATTCCATTCCACATTCCATTCCATTCCATTCCACTTTCCATTCCACATTCCGTTCCACATTCCATTTCATTCCATTCAACTTTGCATTCCAAATTCCATTGCACATTCCATTCCATTCCGTTCCACTTTCCATTCCGCATTCCATTCTCATTCCAAGCATTTAACTCCATATTCCATTCCACAATCCTTTGCATTCCAATTCACTTTCCATTCCACATTCCATTCCATTTCATTCCATTCCACATTGCATGCCACATTCCATTCCATATTCCTTTCCGCAGTCCATTCCACATTCCATTCCACATTCCAATCCGCGTTCCATTCTCATTTCATTGCATTTCATTCCACATTCCATTGCACATTCCTTTGCATTCCATTTCACATGCCGTTCCACATTCTATTCCAACTTCCATTCCATTATATTCCACTTTCCATTCCACATTGCATTCCACTTTCCATTCCACAGTCCATTCCATTCCACATTCCTTTCCATTCCTAATCAACATTGCATTCCACATTTCATTCAATTCCATTCCACATTCCATTCCATATTCCTTTCCACATTCCATTCCATTCCACATTCCATTCCTTTCCATTTCACATTCCATTCCATATTTCATTCCACATTCCATTCCTTTCCATTCCGCATTCCATTCCATTCCATTCCACTTTCCATTCCACATTCCATTAAATTCTATTCCACATTCCATTACATATTCCAGTCCATTACATTCCCCATTCCATTCCATTCCAATCCACATTTCATTCCACATTTCATTCCATTATATTCCACATTACATTCCACATTCCATTCCACATTCCCTTCCACTTTCTATTCCATTACATTCCACATTCCATTCTGTTCCATTCCACATTCTATTCCATTCCATTCCATTCCATTCCATGTTCCATTCCACATTCCATTCCATTCCATTACACGTTCCATTCCACACTCAATTCCACATTCCATTCCACATTCCATTCCGTTTCATTCCACATTCCATTCCACGTTCCATTCCACGTTCCATTCCACGTTCCATTCCATTCCATTTGACGTTCCATTCCACATTCCATTCCATTTCACGTTCCATTCCACATTCCATTCTGTTGCATTCCAAGTTCCATTCCACGTTCCACTACACTTCCCATTCCACTCCATTCCATTCCTCGTTGCATTCCACTTTCCATTCCACGTTCCATTCCATTCCATTCCATGTTGCACTCAACATTATATTGCATTATATTCCAAGTTCCATTCCACACTCCATTCCACATTCCATTCCACATTCCATTCCCTTCCATTCCACATTCCGTTCCTCAATACATTCCACATTCCACTCCACTTTTCATTCCATATTACTTTAAAGTCCATTCCACATTCCATTGCACATTCCATTCCATTCCATTCCACATTCCATTCCATTCCGTTCCACTTTCCTTTCCATGTTCCATTCGACATTCCATTCCAATCCATTCCATTCCACGTTCCATTCCACACTCAATTCCACATTCCTTTCCATGTTCCATTCCACATTCCATTCCATTCCATTCCACTTTCCTTTCCATGTTCCATTCGGCATTCCATTCCAATCCATTCCATTCCACGTTCCATTCCACACTCAATTCCACATTCCATTCCACGTTCCATTCCCTTCCATTCCACTTTCCATTCCACATTCCATTCCACATTCCATACCCCATTACATTCCGTTGCATTCCACATTCCATTCCGGACTGCATTCCATATTCCATTCCGCACTGCATTCCATTCCGTTCCACTTTCCATTGCGTTCCTCTCCACATTCCATTACACATTCCCTTCCATTCCATTCCACATTGTATTCCAAGTTCCATTCCATTCAATTCCACGATCCATTCCACCTTTCATTCAACATTCCATTCCACATTCCATTCCACATTCCATAACATTGTATTCTATTTTCCATTCCATATTCCATTCCACATTTCATTCCGTTGTATTCCACATTCCATTGCACATTCTTTCCACATTCCCTTCCACAGTCCATTCCATTCCATTCCACATTCCATTCCACATTCCATTCCACATTCCATTCCATTCCATTCCATTCCATTCCAAATGCCATTCTACATTCCATTCAACGATCCATTCCAAGTTACTTTCTATACCATTCCACATTCCATTCCACATTCCTCTCAACATTCCATTCCACGTTCCTTACCATTCCATTCCAAGATCCACTCCAGTCTCCATTCCATTCCATTCCACATTCCATTCCACATTCCTTTGCACATTCCATTCCACTTTCCATTCCACTTTCAATTCCACGTTCCATTCCACTTTCCATTTCAGGTTCCGTTCTATTCCATTCCATGTTCTATCACACATTACATTACATTCCATTCCTCCATCCATTCCACATTCCATTCCACGTTCCATTCCACATTGCATTCCATTCCATTCTACTTTCCATTCCACTTTCCATTCCTCTCCATTCCACGATCCATTCCACATTCCATTCCTTGTTCCATTCCACATTCCTTTCCACTCCGTTCCATAGCATGTTCCATTCCACATTCCATTCCAAATTCCATTCCATGTTCCATTCCGTTCAATTCCACATGCCACTCCACATTCCATTCCACATTCCAGTCCAAGTTACATTCCATTCCATTCCACACTCCATTCCTTTCCACTTTCCATTCCTCATTGCTTTCCACATTCCATACCCCATTAAATTCCGTTCCATTGCACATTCCATTCCGCAATCCTTCCCATTCTGTTCCACTTTCCATTGTATTCCACTCCACATTCCATTTCACATTCCTTTCCATTCCACATTGTATTCCAAGTTCCTTTCCGTTCAATTACATGATCCATTGCACCTTTCATTCCACATTCCATTCCACATTCCATTCCAAATTCCATTCCACGTTCTCTTCCATTCCATTCCACATTGTATTCCAACTTCCATTCCATTCAATTCCACGATCCATTGCACCTTTCATTCCACTTTCCATTCTACATTCCATTCCACGTTCCATTCCACGTTCCATTCCACGTTCCCTTCCATTCCATTCCACGTTCCGTTACACATTGCATTCCATTCCATTCCATGATCCGTTCCACATTCCATTCCAGGTTCCATTCCACATTCCATTCCATTCGATTTTACGTTCCATTCCACGTTACATTCCACTTCATTCCACGATCCATTCAACATTCCATTCCACTTTCCATTCCACTTTCCATTCCACTCCATTCCACCATCCATTCCACATTCCATTCCACGTTCCATTCCACATTCCACTCAATTCCATAGCACGTTCCATTCCACATTCCATTCCACATTTCATTCCACGTTCCATTCTGCTCAATTCCACATGCCACTCTACATTAAATTCCGCATTCCATTCCATATTCCAGTCCAAATTCCATTCCATTCCATTCCACATTCCATTCCACATTCCATCCCATTGCATTCCACATTCTATTCCACATTCCTTTCCACATTCCATTCCATTCCATTCCAGATTCCTTTCCACATTCCATCCATTCCGTTCCACATTTCATTCCACATTCCATTCCATTCCATTCCACATTCCAGTCAATTCCATTCCACATTCCATTCCATATTCGATTACTTTCCATTCCACGTTCCATTCTGTTCCATTCCACGTTCCATTCCACCTTCCATTCCACGTTCCATTCCACGTTCCATTCCACGATCCATTCCATTCAATTTAATATTCCTAAACGTTGCAATCGATTTCATTCCACGTTACATTCCATTCTGTTCCACATTTTACTCCACATTCCATTCCACGTTCCATTCCACATTCCATTCCATTCCATTCCACACTCAATTCCACATTCCGTTCCACATTCCATTGCGTTCCATTCCACATTCCATTCCATATTCCATTCCACGTTGCATTCCATTATATTCCACATTACTTTCCAAATTGCATTACATTCCATTCTACATTTAATTCCACATTCCATTCCACATTGCATTCCATTCCATTCCACATTCCATTCTGTATTCCTTAGCATTCCATTCCATTCCATTCCACACTGCATTCCACATTCCAATCCAGTCCATTCCACATTCCATTCAACATTGCATTCCATTCCATTCCACATTTCATTCCACTTTCCATTCCATTACATTCCTGTCCATTCCGCATTCCATTCCACATTCAATTACTTTCCATTCCACATTCCATTTCACGTTCCATTCCACTTTCCATTCCACTCCATTCCACATTGCATTCCATTCCATTCCACATTCCATACCATTCCATTCCGCTTTCCATTCTATTCCGTTACATATTCTATTCCAGATTCCATTCCATTCCATTCCACATTCTATTCCACATGGCATTCCATTCCGTTCCACATTCCTTTCCATTCCATTCCATTCCACTTTCCTTTCCATGGCATTCCACATTCTATTCCTCATTCCATTCCATTCCATTCCACATTCAATTCCCAATTGCCTTCCTTTCCATTCCACATTCCTTTCCATTCCATTCCACATTCCATTCCATTCCGTTGCACATTCCATTCATTTTCATTCCACATTCCATTCCATATTCTATTCCACGTTCCATTCCACATTCCATTCCGCGTTCCATTCCACTTTCCATTCCATTCCATTGCACCTTCCATTCCACGTTCCATTCCGCATTCCATTCCACATTCCACTACAAGTTCCTTTCCATTCCATCCCATATTCCGTACCATTGCATTCCATTCCATTCCATACCGCTATCCATTCCATCCCATTTCACATTCTACTCCACATTCCATTCTATTCTATTCCACATTCCATTCCACATTCCATTCCATTCCATTCCACATTCCATTTCTTTCCATTCCACATTTCATTCCATTGCATTCCACATTCCATCCCATTCCATTCCGAAATGAATTTATTTCCATTACACATTCCATTCCACATTCCATTCCACTTCCTATTCTGCATTCCGTTCCACATTCCAATCCACATTCCATTCCATTCCATTCCACTTTCCATTCCACGATCCATTTCACATTCCAATCAACGTTCCATTCCTTTCAGTTCCATGTTCCATTCCATGTTCCATTCCGTTCCATTCCACGTTCCACTCCACATTCCATTAAACATTCCATTCCACGTTCCATTCCACTTTCCAATCCACGTTCCATTCCACGTTTCATTCCAAGTTCCATTCCATGTTCCATTCCTCATTCCATTCCGTTCCATTCCACTTTCCATTCCAGATTCAAATACACATTCCATTCCACATTCTGTTACGTTCCATTCCACATTACTTCCACATTCAGTTACATTCCATTCCACATTCCATTTCACATTCCATTCTACAATCTATTACACATTCCATTCCACATTCCATTCCTCATTCCATTCCACTGTCCATTCCACATTCCATTCCACAATCAATTCTCATTTCTTTGCATTTCATTCCACATTCCATTCCTCATTCCAATGCATTCCTATTCACATGCCTTTAAATATTCTGTTCAACGTTCCATTCCATTATATTCCACATTCCATTCCACATTAAATTCCGCATTCCATTCTGAAGTCTATTCCATTCCATTCCACATACCATTCCATTCCAATCAACATTCCATTCCACATTTCATTACATTCCATTCCACATTCCATTCCACCTGTCATTCCATTCCTTCCACATTCCATTCCATATTCTTTTTCATTCCATTACACATTCCATTCCAGTCCATTCCATTCCATTCCGCGTTCAATTCCACTTTCCACTAAATTTTATTCCACATTCCATTCCACATTCCAGCCCATTCCATTCCACATTCCATTCCATTCCATTCAATTCCACATTCCATTCCACATTCCATTCCAAATTCCATTCCACTTTCCATTCTTCATTCCATTCCATTACATAGCAGGTCCCATTCCACATCGCATTCCACGTTCCATTCCACATTCCTTTACATTCCATTCCACTTTCCATTCTATTTTCCATTTCACGTTCCACTCCACATTCCTTTGCACATTCCATTCCACGTTCCTTTCCACGCGTCATTCCATGTTCCTTTACACATTCCATTCCACTTTCCATTCCTTTCCATTCGACGTTCCATACCACATTCCATTCCATTCCATTCCACCATTCATTACAAATTCCATTCCACATTCCATTCCCTTCCATAACACGTTCCCTTTCACATTCCATTCCGTATTATCCACATGCCACTCCACATTACATTCCACGTTCCATTCCACATTCTATTACACATTTCAGTCCAGATTCCATTCCATTCAAATCCACATTTCATTCCACATTCCATTCCATTCAATTCCGCATTGAATTGCACTTTCCATTCCACATTCCATTCCAGATTCTATTCCGCATTCTCTTCCACATTCCATTCCATTCCATTCCACATTCCATTCAAAATTCCATTCCATTAAATTCCACATTCTATTCCACTTTGCATTCCACAATGCATTCCTTTCCATCCCACATTCCGTTAGACATAGCATTCCTTTTCATTCCACATTCTATTCCAATCCATTCTACATTGCATTCCACATTCCATTCCACATTACCTTCATCATTCCATTACATTCCTTTCCGCATTCCATTCCACATTCCATTCCATTCGATTCCACGTTCCATTCCACATTTCATTCCACTTTCCATTACACGTTCCATTCCACTTTCCTTTCCTTTACATTCCACGTTCCATTCCACAATCCATTCCACATTCCATTCCACTTTTCATTTCACATTCCCTTCCGCTCAATAACACGTTCCATTCCACATTCCATTCCACATTTCTTTCCGTTCTATTCCACATGCCACTCCACATACCATTCCACATTCCATTCCACAGACTATTCCACATTCCAGTCCACATTCCATTCCATTACATTTCACATTCCATTCCACTTTCCATTCCGTTCCATTCAGCATTGAATTCCACATTCCATTCCACATTCCATTCCACATTCCCTTCCACATTGCATAACATTCCATTCCACATTCCATTCAAAATTCCATTCCATTCAATTCCACATTCTAGTCCACATTGCATTCAACAATACATTCCATTCCATTCCACATTACATTAGACATTCAATTCCATTCCATTCCTCAGTCCATTCCACTTTCCATCCCAAATTCAATTACGTTCCTTTCTACAATCCATTTCACATTACATTTCACATTCCATTCCACATTCCATTACATTCCATTCTGTTTTCCATTTCACATTCAATTCCACATTCCATTAAGTTGTATTCCACTTTACATTCCACATTCCTTTCTACATTCCATTCCACATTCCATTCCATTCCATTCCATTCCACATTCCATTCAACATATCGTTCCATGCCATTCCAGTTTCCATTTTACATTCCAATCCATTCCAATCCACATTACATTACATTCAATACCTTTCCACATTCCATTCCGTTCCATTCCACATTCCATTCCACTCCATCCCACGATCCATTCCGCATTCCATTCCACGTTCAATTCCACATTCCATTCCATTCCATAGCACTTTCCATTCCACATTCCATTCCACATTGCATTCCACGTTGCATTCCGTTCAACTCCACATGCCACTCCACATTCCATTCAACATTCCATTCCACATTCCAGTTCAGTTTCCATTCCATTCCATTCCACATTTCATTCCACATTCCGTCCCATTCCATTCCACATTCTATTCCACATTCCTTTCCACGTTCAATTCAACTCCATTCCAGTTTCCTTTCCACATTCCATTCCATTCCATTCCACATTCCATTCCATTCCATTCCACATTCCATTCCACATTCCAGTCCATTCCAATCCACATTCCATTCCACATTCGATTACAAAACTTTCCGCATTCCATTCCATTCCTTTCAGCATTCCTTCCACATTACATTCCCCGTTCTATTACATTCAATTCCACGTTCCATTCCACCTTCCATTCCACATTCCATTCCACATTCCATTCCATTGCATTCCGCGTTCCATTCCAACTTCCATTCCACGTTCCATTCCACCTTCCGTTCCACGTTCCATTCCACTTTCCATTCCGCGTCCTTTTCCATTCCATTCCACGTTCCATTCCACCTTCCATTAAACATTGCATTACATTCGATTCCATTGCAGTTCACATTCCATTCCATGCCATTCCACATTCCATTCTATTCCATTCCAGGTTACATTCCATGTACCATTCCACATTCCATTTCATTCCATTCCAAGTTCCATTTCATTCCATTTCAAATTCCATTCCGCATTCCATTTCAGATTTCTTTCCATTCCATTCCATTTCTTCCACATTCCATTCCGTTCGAATGCACATTCCATTCCATTCCATTCCAGTTTCCATTCTATTCCACATTCCATTCCAATTCATTCCACATTCAATTCCATTCCATTCCACATTCCATTAAAACTTCCAGTCCATTAAATTCTATTCCAAATTCCATTCCATTTCATTCCATATTCGATTCCACATTCCATTCCACACTCGATTCCATTCCATTCCACATTCCATTCCATTCCATTCCACATTCATTCCATTCCATAACATTCCATTCCACATTCCATTCCATTCCATTCCACATTCATTCCTTTCCATAACATTCCATTCCACATTCCATTCCGTTCCATTCCACATTCATTCCATTCCATAACATTCCATTCCACATTCCATTCCATACCATTCTGCATTCTATTCCATTACATTCCTTTCCACCATCCATTCCATTCAATTCCACATTCCGTTCAATTCCATTCCATTCCATTCCACGTTACATAAAATTCCATTCCATTTCGCATTCCATTCCTTTCGATTACACATTCCATTCCCTTTCATTAGACATTCCATTCCATTCCATTCCATTCCATTTCACGTTCCATTCCACATTCCATTCCCTTCCCTTCCACTTTGCATTCCATTCCATTCCATATTCCATTTCACGTTCCATACCGTACCTTTCCACATTCCATTCCAAATTCCATTCCACGTTCCATTCCACGTTCCATTCCACGTTCCATTCCATTCCATTCCACATTTCATACAATTCCATTCCATTCCATTCCATTCCACTTCCCATTCCACGTTCCATTAGACGTTCCATTCTGAGATCCATTCCATGCTGCATTCCATTCCATTCCACGTTCCATTCCATGTTCCACTCCATTCCATTGCACATTCCATTCCATTCCTTTCCACATTCCATTCCATTGCTTTCCGTGATCCATTCCATTCCATTCCACGTTCCTTTCCACTTTGCATTCCACGTTCCATTCTACGTTCCATTGCATTCCATTCCACGTACCATTCCATTGCATTCCAAGTTCCATTTCATTCCATTCCATGTTCCATTCCACATTCCATTTCTCATTCCACTCCACCTTCCATTCCATTCCATTCCACATTCCATTCCATTCCGTTCGACATACCCTTCTATTCAATTTCACATTCCATTCCATTCAATTACATTCCATTCCAAATTCCATTCGATACCATTCCGCATTACTTTCCATTCAATTCCATTCCACATTCCATTCCATTCCATTATATATTCCATTCTTTACCATTCCACACTGCATTCCATTCCATTCCTTTTCATTCCACATTCCATAGCATTCCATTCCATTCCTCACTGCATTCCTTTCCATTAAATATTCCATTCCATTCCATTCCACATTGTGTTCATTTCTATTCCACATTCCATTCCATTCCAATGCACATTCCATTCCATTCCTTTCCATTCCATTCCACATTCTATTCCATATTCCATTCCCTTACATTCCACATTCCATTCCATTCCATTGCACCTTTCATTCCATTCCATTCCATTCCATTCCACATTCCATTCCACATTCTATTCCCTTGCATTCCACATTCCATTCAATTCCATTCCACATTCCATTCCACTTTCCATTGCACAATCCATTACACATCCCCGTCCATCTTCTATTACATTACATTCCACATTCCATTCCACATTCCATTACATTCCATTCCACATTACATTCCATTCCATTCCTTACCACGTTCCTTTTCATTCTGTTTCACATTTCTTTCCACATTCCTTTTCTCATTTCATTCCACATTCCATTTCACTTTCCGTTCCATTCCATTATGTTCCATTCCACATTCTATTCCATTCCATTCCATTCCACATTTCATACTATTCCATTCCATTCCGCATTCCATTCTTTCCATTCCACATTCCATTCCATTCCATTCCACATTCCTTTGCATTCCATTCCACATTCCATTCAGTTCGATTCCATATTCCATTCCACATTATATTCCACTTTCCATTCCACATTCCATTCCAATCCATTCCACATTCCATTCCACATTCCATTCCCTTCCATTGTACATTCCATTACATTCCATTCCTTTCCGTTCACAGTTCCGTTCCAATATCCATTCCACGTTCCTTTCCACGTTCCATTCCATTCTATTACACATTCCATTCTACATTCCGTTCCATTCCATTACACTTTCCATTCCGCATTCCATCCCACGTTACATTCCGTTCATTCCACATTGAATTCCACATTCCACTCCACATTCCATTCCATTCCATTGCACATTCCATTACACACTCCTTTCCACATTCCATTCCATTCCATTCCACATTCCATTCCACATTCCATTCCTTTGCATTCCACATTCCAATCCACATTCCATTCCATTCCACATTCCATTCCATTCCATTCCAGGTTCCATTCCATTCCACTGCATTCCACAATTCATTCCATTCCATTCCTCATTCCATTCCATTCCGTTTCCTTCCCCATTCCATTCCATTCCATTCTATTCCACATTGAATTTCATTCCATTCCACATTACATTCCGTTCCATTCCAAATTCCAGTCCATTCAATTCCACATTGCATTTCATTCCATTCCATTCCACATTCCATAGCATTCCATTCCTTTCCACATTCCATTACTTCCCTTTCCGCATTCCATTCCATTGCATTCCACATTCCATTCCACATCCCTTTCCATTCCATTCCACATTCCCTTCCACGTTCCATTCCACATCCCTTTCCATTCCATTCCACATTCCCTTCCACGTTCCATTCCACATTCCTTTCCATGTTCCATTCTCCTTTCAATTCCACATTCCATTACATAATCCATTCCATTCCTTTCCACATTCCACACCATTCCTTTGCATTCCATTCCACATTCTATTCCATTCCATTTCAGTTACCATTCCGTTCCGTTTCACATTCCATTCCATTGCGTTCCTTTTCACATTCCATTCCTTTCCATACCACATTCCTTTCTATTCAATTCCACATTCGATTCCATTCAATTCCACATTCCATTCCATTCCATTCATTTCAAGTGCATGTTCCATTCCATTCAATTCCACATACAATTCCATTCAAATCATCATTTCATTCCATTCCATTCCACACAAGCCCACATTCCATTCAATTCCATTCCATTCCATTCCACATTCCATTCCATTGTATTCCAGTCCACATTCCATTCCATTCCATTCAACATTCCTTTCCATTCCATTCCATTCCATTCCACATTCCCTTCCATTCCATTCCATTCCATTCCATGTTCCATTCCATTTCATTCCACATTCCATTCCATTCCATTCCACTTTCCATTCCACTCCATTCCATATTCCGTTCCTTTCCATTCTGTTCCATTCCACATTCCATTCCATTCCATTCCAGATTGCATTGCATATTCCAATCCATTCCATTGCATTCCACATTCCATTCCATTCCACATTGCATTCCATATTCCATTCATTTCCATTCCACATTCCATTCCATTCCATTCCACTTTCCTTTCCATTCCATTTCACATTTTTTTCCATTCCATTTCAGTCCACATTTTTTTTCCATTCCATTTCACATTCCATTCCATTCCTTTGCATTCGAGATTCGATTCCATTCCACTCCACATTCCATTTAATTCCATTTCACTGCATTCCACATTGCATTCAATATTCCATTTCACATTCCACTCCATTCCATTCCACACTGCATTCCATTCCACATTCCATTCCACATTCCATTCCATATTACATTCCATTCCATTCTACATTCCATTCCACATTCCATTGCAAAATCCATTCAAATTCATTCCACATTCCATTCCATTCTACATTTCTTTCCTCATTCTATTCCTCATTCCATTCGATTCCATTCCACATTTCATTCCACGTTCCTTTCAATTCCATTCCACATTCCATTACACATTCCATTCCATTCCATTCCATGCCACATTGCATTCCACATTCCATTCCACATTCCTTTCCATTACAATACACATTCCATTCCATTCCACATTCCATTACACATTCCATTCCATTCCATTCCATGACATATTGCATTCCACATTCCATTCCGCTTTCCTTTCCATTGCAATCCACATTCCATTCCATTGCATTCTACTTTACAGTCCATTCCATTCCATCTTCTTTTCCACCTTCCTTTACAACTTCCATTCCACTTTCCATTCAGCGTTCCATTCCATGTTCCATTCAACTTTCCATTCCACATTCCATTCCATTCCACATTCCATTCCAAGTTCCATTTCATTCCATTCCACATTCCTTTGCACATTCCATTCCGTTCCATTCCACATTCTCTGCATTGATCCATTCCATTCCATTCCACATTCCTTTGCACATTCCCTTGCATTCCATTCCAGTTTCCATACCACATTCCATTCCATTCCCTTCCATTCCACATTCCATTCCATTCCTTTTCACATTCCATTCCTTTCAAATCCATGCCATTCCACATTGCATTCCACATTCCTTTCCATTTCATTACGCATTCCCTTCCACATCACATTCCATTCCAAAACACGTTCCATTCCACCTTCCATTCCATTTCATTCCACATTCCATAACATTACATTCCACGTTCTTTTCCACATTGCACTCAATTTCATTCCACATTCCTTTCCACGATCCATTTCATTCCAATCCTCATTCCTTTGCATATTCCATTCCATGAAATTACACATTCCATTCCACGCAATTCCACATTCCATTCTATTCCATTTCACTTTCAATTGCATTTCACATTCCATTCCATACCATTCCATAGCACATTCCATTCCATTCCACGTTCCATTCCGCATTCCATTCCATTCCATTCCACATTCCATTCCATTCTTCAGTCCATTCCATTCCATTCCATTCCACTCCACATTCCATTCCAATCCATTCCATTCCACATTCCATTCCATTCCATTCCACATTGCAAACCACATTATGTTCCATTCCATTCCACATTCCATTCCATTCCATTCCATTCCACATTCCATTACATTCCTTTCCACATTCCATTCCAGTGCATTCCACATTGCATTCCATTCCATTCCACATTCCATTCCATTCCATTCCGCGTTCAATTCCACATTCCTTTTCACATTCCATTTCACGTTCCGTTCCATGTTCCATTCCACTTTCCATTCCACGTTACATTCCATTCCACGTTCTATTCCGCTTTCCGTTCCACGTTCCATTCCACTTTCCGTTAGAAATTCCATTCCTTTCCATTCCACATTCCATTCCAAGTTCCATTCCGTTACATTCCTCATTCCATTTCACATTCCATTCCATTCCATTCCTCATTCCTTTCCATGTTCCATTCCATTACATTCCACATTCCATTCAACGTTGCATTCCATTCCATTCCACGTTCCATTCCATTCCATTCCACATTCCATTCCACGTTCCATACCATTCAATTCCAAATTCTATTCCACTTTCCATTCCATTCCATTCCACATTCCTTTCCACGTTCCCTTCCATTCCATTCCATACCATTCCACAATACATTCCACATTCCATTCCATTCCATTCCACGTTCCATTCCACATTCCATTCCTTTCCATTCAATTCCATTCCATTCCATTCCACATTACATTCCTGATTCCATTCAATTCCACATTCCATTCCAGGTTGCATTCTGCATTCCATTCCATTCCATTCCATTGCAGTCCACATTTCATTCCATTCCATTCCATTCCAAATTCTATTCATTTCATTCCACATTTCATTCCATTCCATAGCATATTCCATTCCATCCTATTCCACATTCCATTCCACATTCCATTCCACGTTCCTTTCCATGTTCCATTCCACGTCCAAACCACGTTTCATTCCAGGTTCCATTGCATTCCATTCCACATTCCTTTGCACTCCAATCCAGATTCCATTCCAGATTCCATTGCATTCCAATCAACATTCCATTCCACAGTCCATTCCACATTCAATTCCACATTCCATTCCAATTCATTCCACTTTCAATTCCAAATTCTATTTCATTCCGTTCCATTGCATTCCACATTCCGTTTCTCATTCCATTCCATTCCATTGCATTCATAACATTCCACATTCCATTCTACATTTCATTCCATTCCATTCCACATTCTATTCCACATTCCATTCCATTTGAATCCACATACCATTTCATTCAATTCCACAGTCCATTCCACATTCCATTCCAGTTTCCATTTCATTTCATTCCTCGCTGCATTCCACGTTCCATTCCACGATACATTCCATACCATTCCACATTCCATTCCATTGGTTTCCACTTTCCATTCCATTCCAATCCACATTCTATTAATTGGCATTCCATTCCAGATTGCATTCCATTCCCCTCAAAATTCCATTCCATTCCATTCCACATTCCATTCCAATGCATTCCATTCTAGATTCCATTCCATTCGTGTCCAAATTCCATTCCATTGCATTCCACTTTCCATTCCATTGCATTCCATTCCACATTCCATTCCATTCCATTCCACATTCCATTCCTTTCCATTCCACATTCCATTCCATTCCAATCCATTCCACATTCCATTCCATTCAATTCCACATTCAATTCCATTCAATTCCACATTCCATTCCATTCCATTGCACTCAAGTCCACGTTCCATTCCGTTCCATTCCATTCCATTCTATTCAACATTCCATTCCATTACATTCCAGTCCACTTTCCATTCCATTCCACATTCCATTCCATTTTGTTCCACGTTCCATTCCACAATCCATTTCATTTTCCATTCCACATTACAGTCCATTCCATTCCACTTTCCATTCTACATTCCATTCCATTCCATTCCACATTCCATTTCATGCGATACCACATTACCTTCCTCATTCCATTCCATTCCATCCACATTCCATTCCTTTCCCTTTCACATTCCATTACACATTCCATTCCATTGCATTCCATTTCCTGCCACATTGCATTCCTTTCCACATTCCTTTCCACATTCCTTTCCACATTCCTTTCCATTCCTTTACACATTCCACATTCCATTCCTTTCCCTTCCAAGTTCCATTCCATTTTCCATTCCATGTTACATTCCACATTCCATTCCACATTCCATTACACATTCCATTCCATTCCATTCGATATTCCATTGCACATTCCATTCCACATTCCATTCCACAATCCATTCCATTCCATTCCACATTCCATTCCATTCCAATCTGTTCCACTCAACATTCCATTCCACATTCCATTGCGTCCATTCCACATTCCATTCCACATTCCATTCCACATTCCATTCCATTCCATTCCACGTTCCATTCCATGTCCCACTCCGCGTTCCATTTCACATTCTATTCCACTTTCCACGCCATTCCATTCCAGAATCTATTCCATTCCATTCCAATCCACATTCCATTCCATTGCATTCCACTTTCAATTCCATTACATTGCACATCCCATTCCTTTCCATCTCTCATTCAATTCCATTCCATTCCACCTTCCATTCCATTCCATTCCACGTCCCATTTCACTTTCTATTCCATTCCTTTCCACGTTCCATTCCATTTCATTCCAAGTTCTATTCCACATTCCATTCCATTCCATTCCACATTCCATTCCATATTCCTTTCCATTCCATTCCACATTCCAATCCACATTCCTTTCCATTCCATTCCACATTGCATCCCACTCCATTCCCTTCCATTCCACATTACATTTATATCCATTCCACATTCCGTTCTACATTCCATTCCATTCCACATTCCATTGAATTACTTTCCACATTCCAATCCACATTCCATTCTGCATTCCATTCCATTCCGCTTTCCATTCCATTCCATTACACATTCCATTCAAATCCATTCCACATTCTATTCCATTCCATTTCACATTCCATTCCATTCATTTCCATTCCAGTCCACATACCGTTCCATTCCACTGTTCATTCCATTCCATTCCATATACCATTCCACATTTCATTCCATGGCATTGCACATTCCATTCCATTCCATTCCACATTGCTTTCCATTCCATTGCAAATTCCATTCTACATTGCTTTCCACATTACATTCCATTACTTTCCACATTCGATTCCACATTCCTTTCCCCATTAAATTCCAAATTCCATTCCATTCCATTCAACATTCCATTCAGCAATGCATTGAATTCCATTTCACATTCCTTTCCACATTCCATTCCAATACATTCCACATTCCATTCCAATCCATTCCACATTCCGTTCCATTCCATTCAATTCCATTCCACATTCCATTCCATTCCAAATTCCTTTCCACTTTCCATTCCATTCCATTGCACATTGCATTCCATGTTGCATTGCAGGTTCCATTCCACGTTCCATTCCATTCCATTCCTTATTCCATTACACATTCCATTCCCTTCCATTCAACATTCCATTCCACATTCCATTCCGTTCCTTTACACTTTCCATTCCATTCCATTCCACATTCTATTCCACATTCTACTAAATTCCATTCCACATTCCATTCCACATTCCATTCCACATTCGATTCGATTGATTCCACATTACATTAAATTCCATTCCTTTCCACATTCCATTCCATTCCACATTCCATGTTCCACTGCAATCCATTCCATTCCACATGGCATTACATTCCTTTCCACATTCAATGCCATTCAACTCCATTCCATTCCACATTCCATTATATTCCATTCCATCCCATTCCACATTCCATTCCATTGCATTCCACATTCAATTCCATTATAATCCATTCCAAATTCCATTCCATTCCATTCCACCTTACATTCCATTCCATTCCACATTCCATTCCAATTTCCCTTCCATTCCATTCCGCATTCCGTTTCTTTCCATTCCAATCCATACCTCATTACATTCCACATTCCCTCCCATTCCATTCCACATTCGATTGCGTTCCATTCCTTTCCATTCCAAATTCCATTCCATTCCATTCCATATTCTTTTCCATTCCATTCCACATTCAATTGCATTCCATTCCACTTTCCATTCCATTTAATAACACATTCCATTCCATTCCATACCTCCCAACATTCCATTTCATTCCATTCCACATTACATTCGATTCCATTCCACCTACAATTGCATTCCATTCCGTAGTCCGTTGCATTCAATAACACATTCCATTCCATTCCATACTTCTCCACATTCCATTTTATTCCATTCCACATTCCATTCCTTTCCATTCCATTCCTTTCCATTTTCCATTCCACTTTCCATTCCATTCCATTAAATTCAACATTCCATTTCATTCCTCTCCTTTCCATTCCACATTACATTCCACATTCCATTGCATTCCAAATTCCATTCCACATTCCATTCCATTAGATTCCACATTCCATTCCACTTCTCATTCTTTTCCATTCCATATTCCATTCCACATTCCACATTCCATTCCATTCCACATTCCATTTCCACTGCAGTCAATTCCATTCCACATTGCATTACATTCCTTTCCACATTCCATGCCATTCAACTCCATTCCATTCCACATTCCATTATATTCCATTCCATTCCATTCCACATTCCATTCCATTCCATTCCATATTCAATTCCATTATATTCCATTCCAAATTCCATTCCATTCCATTCCACATTACATTCCATTCCATTCCACATTCAATTCCAATTTCCCTTACATTCCATTCCGCATTCCATTTCTTTCCATTCCAATCCATTCCTCATTACATTCCACATTCACTTCCATTCCATTCCACATTCGATTGCATTCCATTCCTTTCCATTCCAATATCCATTCCATTCCATTCCACCTTCCTTTCCATTCCATTCCACATTCAATTGGTTTCCAGTCCGCATTCCATTCCATTCAATAACACATTCCATTCCATTCTATACCACACCATATTCCATTTCATTCCATTCCACATACCATTCCATTCCATTCCACATACAATTGCATTCCATTCCGTATTCCTTTGCATTCAATAACAACTTCCATTCCATTCCATACCTCCCGACATTCCATTTCATTCCATTCTACATTCCATTTCTCTCAATTCCATTCCATTCCACATTCCATTCCCTTCCATTAAATTCAACATTCCATTTCATTCCACTCCTTTCCTTTCCACATACCGTTCCACATTCCATTCCATTCCTTTCCACATTCCATTCCACATTCCATTTCATTCCATTCCACAATCCATTCCATTCCATTCCGCATTCCATTCCACGTTCCATTCCATTCCATTCCACTTTCCGTTTAACATTTCATTCCATTGCATTCCACATTCCTTCCACAATCCATTCCATTCCATTCAAGATTCCATTCCACTTTCTATTCTACATTGCATTCCACATTCCATTACATTCCACATTCTATTACACATTCCATTCCATTCCATTCCGCGTTTCATTCCCCATACCATTCTACATTCAATGCCATATTACCTTCCAATACAAATTCCTTTCCATATTACATTCTACATTCCATCCCATTCCATTCCATTCCACATGCCATTCCATTACTTTCCACATTCCATTGCATTCCATTCAACGTTCCATTCCATTCCATTCCACATTCCATTCTATTCCTTTTTACATTCCATTCTTTTCCACATTCAATTCCATTCCTTTTCCCATTCCATTCCATTCCATTCCACATTCCTTTCGATTACATTCCATTCCACATTCCTTTCCATTGCATTCCACATTGCATTCCGCATTCCCTTACATTCCACTCCATTCCATTCCATTCCATTCCACATTCGATTCCATTCCTTCTCACATTCCATTCTATTCCATTCCACATTCCATTCCGCTTTGCATTCCATTCTATTTCACATTCCATCACATTCCATTCCACATGCCATTCCATTCCATTCCACATTCCATTCCATTCCATTCCACATTCCATTCCATTCCATTCCACATTCCATTCCATTCCATATTCCATTCAATTCCTTTCGATTCCATTCTACAATCCTTTAAATTGCATTCCACATTCCAATCCATTACATTCCATATTCCATTCCATTCCATTCCATTAAATATTCCTTTCCATTCCATTCCACATTCCATTCCGCATTCTCTTCCATTCCACTCCTTTCCATTGCATTTGTTTCCATTCCATTCCATTCCACATTCCATTCCATTCCACACCACATTGCATTCCACATTCCATTCCATTCCATTCCCCTTTCGTATCCTCTTTCAATTCCATTCCATTCCACATTCCATTCCATTCCATTTCACATTCCATGCCATTCATTTTCACTTTCCATTCCATTAAATTCCACAATCTATTCCACATTCCATTCGATTCCATTCCATTCCACATTCCTTTCCATTCCATTGCACACTCCATTCCATTCCTTTTTACATTCCGTTCCATTCTATTCCAGATTACATTCCATTCCACATTCCTTTGAATTCTGTTCCACATTCCATTCTCCATTCCCTTCCATTCCATTCCATTCCTTTCCTTGGCATTGCATTACACATTCCATTCCTTTCCATTCCATTCCACAATCCTTTGCTTTCCATTCCATTCCATATTCCATTCCATTCCATTCCATTCCATTCTATAATCCATTCTATTCCATTCCACATTCCATTCCATTCCACATTCCATAGCATTGCATTCCATTCCACATTCCTTTACATTCCATTTCACATTCCATTCTCCATTCCCTTCCATTCCAATCCGTTCCATTCAATTCCATTGAATTCCAGAATCCTTTCCTTTATATCCCGTTTCACATTCCATTCCATTCCATTCCATTATATATTCCATTCAATTCCATTCCATATTCCATTCTATTCCATTCCATTCCATTCTACAATTCATTCCATTCCATTCCATATCCCATTCCATTCGATGCGACATTACGTTCCACATTCCATTCCATTCCATACCACATTCCATTCTATATTCCATTCCATTCCATTCCATTCCAGATTCTATTCAATTCTATTCCACATTCCATTAGATATTCCATTCCACATTCCTTTCCATTCCATTCCACTTTACATTCACTTGCATTCCACATTCCCTTCGATTCCACTTCACATTCCATTCCAATCCTTTCCATTCCAGTCCACATTCCATTCCATTCCACATTTCATTCCATTCCATTCCACATTCCATTCCACATTTCATTCCATTCCATTACACATTTCATTCCATTTCATTCCACATTGCTTTGCATTCGATAGCACATTCAATTCTACATTCCATTCCACATTGCATTACATTTCCTTCTACAAACGATTAAACATTTCATTCCACATTCCATTCCATTCTACCTTCCATTCTGCATTCCATTGATTTCCATTTCTCTTTCTTTCCACATTCCATTCCAATCCGTTCCAAATTCCGTTCCATTCCATTCAATTCCATTCCACCTTTCATTTCATTGCATTCTACATTCCATTCCATTCCATTCCACATTCCATTACATTCCATTGCACATTGCATTCCATCATCCATTCCATGTTCCATCAAATTCCATTCCACAATCCATTCCACATTCCTTTACTTTCCGTTACACATTCCATTCCACATTCCATTCCATTCCTTTCCACTTTCCATTTCATTCCATTCCACATTCCATTCCCGTTCCACTACTTTCCATTCCTCATTCCATACCACATTCCATTCCACATTCCATTCCATTCCATTCCATTCTGCAATCCATTCCACTTTCCATTCCATTCCATTCCACATTGTATTCCACATTCCATTCCATTCCGTTGCACATTTCATTCCATTCCATTCCATTCCAATGCACATTAAATTCCATTCCATTCTACCTTCCTTTCCATTCCATTCCACATTGCATTCCATTCCATTCCATGATATATTCCACGTTCCATTCCACCTTCCATTCCACGTCCCTTTCCAGTTTACACTCCATGTTCCATTCCATTCCATTCCACTTTCCATTCCATGTTCCATTCCACTTTCCATTCCACATTCCATTCCACATTCCATTCCATTCCTTTGCACATTCCATTCCACGACCCATTCTGCATTCCATTCCATTCCATTCCACATTCCATTCCACATTCCATTCCATTCCACATTTCATTCTACATTCCACTCCATTCCATTCCACATTCCACACCATTCCCTTCCACATTCCATTCCACATTTCACTCAATTCCAATCCACATTCCATTGCACATTCCATTCCAGATTGCATTCCACATTCCTTTCCATTCCATTCCACATTTCATTCCATTCCATTCCACTTTCCATTCCTTTCCATTCCACATTCCATTCCATTCCATTTCAAATTCCATTCTTTCCATTCCATTCCATTCCTCATTCCATTCCATTCCATTCCAAATTTCATTCCATTCCTTTATATTCCACATTGCATTCCATTCCATTGGAAGTACCAGTCCACCTTCCATTCCATTGCATTCCACATTCCATTCCATTGCACTCCACATTTCATTTCATTGCATTCCATTCGATTGCATTCCACATTCCATTCCTTTCCAGTCCATTCTACATGCCATTCCATTCCATTCCACATTCCATTCCACATTACTTTCCATTCCATTCCACATTCCATTCCACATTCAATTCCATTCCATTCCACTTTAGATTCCATTCCATTCCACAATCCATTCTATTTCCATTTCACATTCCATTCTCTACCATTCCACACTCCATTCCATTCCATTCCACATTCCATTGCATTCCATTCCACTTTCCATTCCTTTCCATTCCATTCCACATTTCATTCCATTCCATTCCACTTTCCATTCCTTTCCATTCCACATTCCATTCCATTCCACACCACATTCCATTCCACATTCCACATTCTATTCAATTCCATTCCATTCCAGTCCACATTCCATTCCATTCCATTCCATTCCATTCTACATTCCATTCTGTAGTATTCCACTTTTGATACCTTTCCACATTACATTCCAATCCATTCCAGTCCAGTCCAAAATCCATTCCCATCCTTTCCATTCCACTTTCCATTCCATTTCATTCCATATTCTTTCCATTCCTTTCCACATTCCACTCCATTCCATTCCACTTTCCATTCCATTCCATTCCACGTTCCTTTCCACATCCCATTCCACATTCCATTTCATTCCATTCCATTCCAAATTCCATTCCATTCCATTCCAGTTTCCATTGTACATTCCATTCGATTCCACTCCAGTCAATATTCCATTCCACGTTCCATTCCACTTTCCATTCCATGTTCCGATACTTTCCATTCCATTCCACGTTCAATTCTACTCCTTTCCACTTTCCATTCCACGTTCCATTCCACGTTCCTTTCCACGTTCCATTCCACTTTCCATTCAACATTCCATTCATTCCATTAAACATTCGATTCTACATTCCATTCCATTCCATTCCACATTCCATTTCACATCCCATTCCATTCCATTCCATTTCACATTGCATTCCACATTCCATTACATTCCATTTCAGTCCATATTCCATTCCATTCTATTCCCCATTCCATTCCTTTGCATTTTACCTTCCAGTATATTCCATTCCACATTCCATTCCATTCCATTCCATTCCTCATTCCATTCCACATTCCAATAAATTCCATTCTATTATACATTCCATTCCATTCGATTCTACAATCCATTGCATTCCATTCCACATTGCAATCCATTCCATTCCATTCCATTTTCCATTCCATTCCACATTCCATTCAACAATCCATTCCATTCTATTCCACATTCCATTCCACATTCAATTGCATTCCATTCCATATTCCATTCCATTCCATATTCCTCTCCATTCCACATTCCATTCAACATTCCATTCCATTCCATTCCACATTCTATTCCACTTTCAATTGCATTCCATTCCACTTTCCATTTAATTCCATTCAATTCCTTTCCTCATTCCTTTATATTCCATTCTACTTTCCATTCCACATTCTATTCCACGTTCCATTCCACGTTCCATTGCACGTTCCATTCCACGTTCCATTCCACGTTGCATTCCACTTTTCATTTCATTCCATTCCATTCCATTCCTTTCCATTCCATTCCATATTCCGTTCCATTCCATTCCATTCAACTTTCCATTCCATTCCATTCCATTCCACATTCCATTCCATTCCATTCCACAATCCATTCCACAATCCTTTGCATAACTTTCCACAACATTCCACATTCCATTCGATATTCCATTCCACATTCCATTCCATTCCATATTCCATTCCATTCCACATGTCATTCAACATTCCATTCCATTCCATTACACATTCTATTCCACATTCAATTGCATTCCATTCAACGTTGCATTCCATTCCATTCAATTCCATTCCATTTCCCATTACATTACATTCAACATTCCATTCCACTTTCTATTCCACGTTCCATTCCACGTTCCATTGCACGTTCCATTCCACGTTGTATTCCACATTTCATTTCATTTCATTCCATTTCATTCCTTTCCACATTCCATTCCACATTCAACTCCATAAAATTCCACATTCCATTCGATATTCCATTCCACATTCCATTCCATTTCAATCCAGATTCCACTCCATTCCATTCCATTCCATTCCACAATGCACACCGTTCCATTCCACATTCCATTCCATTCCATTCCACATTCCATTCCTTTCCAGATTGCCTTCCATTACATTCCATTCCACATTCCTTTTCATTCTACATTCCATTCCATTATCTTCCTTTCTACATTCCATTCCACATTCCATTCCATTACAGTGCATTCCACTTTCCATTCCATTCCATTCCACTTTCAATTCCATTGCATTCCACATTGCAGTCCATTCGATTCCACATTCCGTTCCATTCCATTGTACATACCAATCCATTCCATTCCACATTCCATTCCATTCCACCTTAAATTCCACATTCGATTCCACATTTCATTCCATTCCATTCCATTCCACATTCCATTCCATTCCATTCCACTCCACATACTCTTTCATTCCATTCCATATTCTATTCCTTTCCATTCCATTCCATATCCTATTCCATTCCATTCCATTCCTTTCCTTTCCAATCCATTCAATATTCAGTTACATTCCATTCCATTCCACTTTCCATTCCATTCCTTTCCATTCCACATTCCATTCCATTCCATTCCATTCCACATTCCATTCCACATTCCTTTACATAACATTCCACAACATTCCACATTGCGTTCGATATTCCATTCCGCATTCCATTCCATTCCACATTTCATTCAACTTTCCATTCCATTTCATTCCACATTCTATTCCCCATTCAATTGCATTCCTTTCAACGTTCCATTCCATTCCATTCAATTCGATTCCATATTCCATTACATTCCATTCAACATTCCATTCCACATTCTATTCCACGTTCCATTCCACGTTCCATTGCACGTTCCATTCCACGTTCCATTCCACGTTGTATTCCACATTTCATTTCATTTCGTTCCATTCCATTCCATTCCAAATTCCGTTCCACATTCAATTCCATAACATTCCACATTGCATTCGATATTCCATTCCACATTCCATTCCACATTCCATTCCATTTCATTCCACATTCCACTCCATTCCATTCCTTTCCATTCCATTCCACAATCCATTCCATTCCACAATCCATTCCATTCCATTCCATATTGCCTTCCATTCCATTCCACATTCCATTTCATTCCACATTCCATTCCATTCCATTCTACATTCCTTTCCACATTCCATTCCATTCCAGTGCATTCCTCTTTCCTTTCCATTCCATTCCATTTTCAATTCCATTCCATTCCACATTGCAGTCCATTCCATTCCACATTCCGTTCCATTCCATTCCACATTCCATTCCATTCAGTTAAACTCCACATACCCTAACATTCTATTCCATATTCCATTCCATTCCTTTCCTTTCCATTCCATTCCACATTCCATTCCATTCCATTCCATTCCTCTTTCCATTTCATTCCATTCCATTCCACATTCCATTCCATTCCACATTCTGATACACATTCCATTCCAAATTGCATTTCATTCCATTAATCATTCCATTCCATTCCATTACACGTTCCACCCCATTCCCTTCTACGTTCATTTCCACCTTCCATTCCACGTTCCATTCCATGTTCCATTCCACGTTGCTTTCCACATTCCATGCCATTGCATTCCACTTTCCATTCCATTCAATTCCAATCCAGATTCCATTCCACATTCCGTTCCATTTAATTCCAAATTTCATTCCATTCCATTCCACATTGCATTCTATTCCATTCTACTTTCCATTCCATTCCATTCCATTCCCTTCCACATTTCATTCCACATTGCATTGCATTCAATTCCACATTCCGTTTCACACCATTCTACATTCCATTCCACATTCCTTTCCAATCCATTTCACTTTCCCTTCCATTCCATTCCTGACTCCATTCCATTCCATTCCATTTCACATTCAATTCCATTCTATTGCACATTCCATTCGACATTCCAATCAATTCCATTCCACATCCCATTCCACATACCATTCCATTCAGTTTCACATTCCCTTCCATTCCTTTCCATTTCACATTCCATTCCATTCAATTACACATTAAATTCCATTCCCAATTCCCTTCCATTTCATTCAAATTTCCATTCCATTCCATTCCACGTTCCATTCCATTCTATTCCACATTGCATTCCATTCCGTTCCATATTCCATTCCATTACATTGGACGTTCCATTCCATTCCATATTCCCTTCCATTCAACATTCCATTCCGTTCCACATTCCATTCAATTCTATTCCATTCCATGTTCCATTCCATTCCTTTCCACCTTCCATTCCATTTCATTCCACATTGCATTCTACTACATTCCAAGTTCCATTCTATTCCATTCCATTGCACATTCCATTCTATTCCATTCCACATTCCATTCCACCTTTCATTCGATTCCATTACACATTCCTTTCCATTATATTCCACGTTCCATTCTATTCCATTCCATTCCACATTCCATTCCACATTGCATTGCATTCTATTCCACAATCCATTCCTTTCCATTCCACATTCCATTCCTCATTCCATGGTATTCCATTCCACATTCCATTCCATTCCATTCCACATTGCATTCCATTCCATTCCACATTCCCTTCCATTCCATTCCACTTTCAATTCCAAAATCCATTCAGTTCCATTCCACATTCCGTTCCACATTCTGTTTCATTGCATTCCACATTTCATTCCACATTCAATTCCATTCCATTCCAGATTCTTTTCCACATTAAATCCCAATTCATTTCATATTGCATTCCTTTCTTTTCCATTCCATATTCCAATCCACATTTCATTCCAATCCACTTTGCTTTCCATATTGCATTCCACATTAAATTCCACGTTCCATTCCACATTCCATTCCATTACATTTTAGTTTCCATTCCACATTCCATTCCATTCCTTTCCACATTACATTCCACATATCATTCCACGTTCCATTCCACTTTCCATTCCATTCTATTCCAAATACCACCCAACATTGCATTAGAATCCATTCCACATTCCATTCCATAGCATTCCACATTCCATTCCACATTCCATCCCATGTTCCATTCCACATTCCATTCCATTCCATTCCACCTTCCATTCCATTCCATTCTACTTTCCACTCCACATTCCTTTCCTTTCCATTCCACATTGCATTCCAATCCATTCCAAATTCCATTCCATTCCATTCCACATTCTATTCCACATTCCTTTGCATTCCAGTCCACGTTGAATTCCTCGTTCCATTCCATTCCATTCCACATATCATTCCACTTTCCATTCCACAGTCCATTCCACCTTCCATTCCATATTCCATTCCGTTCCATTCCACATTCCATTCCATTCCATTCCACATTCCATTCCATTCCATTCCACAATTCATTCCATTCCATTATACTTTCCATTGCACGTTCCATTCCACGTTACATTCCACATTCCATTCAACGTTCCATTCCATTCCATTCCATGTTCCATTACATTCCATTCAACGATCCATTTCTTTCCATTCCACGTTCCATTCCAGATTCCATTTCACATTCCATTCCACCTTCCTTTCCACCTTCCATTCCATTCCATTCAATATTCAGTTCCACATTTCATACCACTTTCCATTCCACAATCTATTCCACATTCCATTCCTTTCCATTCCATTACATTCCGCATTCTTTTCCATTCCATTTCGCATTCCATTCCATTCCATTCCACATTCTAATCCAGATTCCATTACATTCCATTCCACATTCAATTCCACATGCCATTCCACTCCATTCCACATTCCATTCCATTCCATTCCATTCGTCATTCAATTCCATTCCATTCCACATTGCATTCAATTCCATTCCATTCCATATTCCATTCCATGTTTCATTCCACTCCACGTTGCATTCCATACTCCTTTCCACATTCGATTCCACGTTCCATTCCTCATTTCATTTCACATTCCATTGCATTCCACGTTTCCTTACACTTTGCATTCCACGTTCCATTCCACATTTCATTCCACTTTCCATTCCATGTTCCAATCCATTCTATTCCACGTTCCGTTCCATTCCATTCCACGTTCCAAACCGCATTCCATTCCACGTTCAATTCCACGTTCCATTCCATTCCATTCCACTTTCCATTCCACTTTCCATTCCACGTTCCATTCGACGATACATTCCACCTTCCATTCCACATTTCATTCCATTCCATTTCATATTCCATTCCACATTCCATTCCACATTTCTTTCCATTCCATTCCAAATTCCATTCCATTCCATATCACATAACATTCCTTTCCAATCCATTGCATTCCACATTCCACTCCATTCCATTCCTTTCCACATTCCACTGCATTCCAATACACGTTACATTCCACGTTCCATTCCACTTTCCATTCCACG
Organism: Pongo abelii; assembly: GCF_028885655.2. NCBI lineage: Eukaryota > Metazoa > Chordata > Mammalia > Primates > Hominidae > Pongo > Pongo abelii. The sequence continues at coordinate 7,212,270 of NC_071998.2, forward strand.
TTCCATTCCATTCCCCATTCCATTTCACATTCCATTCCATTCCATTCTACGTTCCATTCCACATTCCATCCCATTCCATTCCACCTTCCATTCCATTCAATTCCGTTCCACATTCCATTTGATTGCATGTGGCATTCCATTCCATGCCATTCCACATTTCATTCCACATTCAATTCCATTCCATTCCACATTCCATTCTATTAAATTGCACATTTCATTCCATTGCATTCCACGCCAAATTCCATTTTACTCCATTCGGAATTCCATTCCACTCCATTCCACATTCCATTCCATTCCATTCCACATTCCATTCTATTACACAATCCATTCCACATTCCATTCCATTCCACGTTCCATTCCATATTCCAAGCATTCCATTCCACGTTCCATTTCACATTCCATTCCACATTCTTCCACATTACACGTTCCATTCCTCATAGCATACAAGGTTCCATTCCACAACATTCCATTCCACGTTCCATTCCATTTTTCATTCCAGGTTCCATTCCACGTTCCATTCCACTCCATTACACCTTCCATTCCATTCCATTCCACTATCCATTTCATTCCGTTCCACATTCCATTCAACAACAGTCCATTTCACATTCCATTCCACATTCTATTGTACATTCCATTCCGTTCCATTCTATTCCGCATTCCATTCCATTTCATTGCACATTCCATTCCATTTCATTGCACATTCCATTCCACATTCTATTCCACATTCCATTCCATTCCATTGTATTCCACATTCCATTGCATTCCATTCCACATTCTATTCCACATACAATTCCAGTCCATTCTATTCCACATTCCATTGCATTCCATTCCACATTGTGTTACATTCCATTCCACATTCAATTGAACATTCCATTCCACATTCCATTCCACAATCCATTCCATATTCCATTCCACATTCCATACCATTCCATTACACATTCATTCCATTCATCTCTACATTCCATTGCACATTCCATTCCAATCGTTCCATCCACATTCCATTCTACATTCCATTAAATTGCATTCCACATTCCATTCCTCATTCCATTTCACATTCCATTCCAAGTTCCATTCCATTTTGCATTCTTTTCAATTCCATGTTCCATTCCACGTTCCGTTCCATTCCATTCCACGTTCTGTTCCACATTCCATTCCACATTCCATTCCACTCTCCATTCCACATTCCATTACAAGTTGCACTCCAAGTTTCATTCCAGGTTCCATTCCACATTCCATTCTACATTCCATTCCACTTTCCATTCCAGATTCCATTACATTCCATTCCACATTGCATTCCACATTCCAAGAATGGAATGGAATGGAATATGGAATGGAATGTGGAATGCATTCCATTCCACATTTCAATCCACATTGCATTCCATTCCAGACCACATTCCATTCCACATCCCCTTCCATTCCATTCCACATTCCAATCCATTCCACTCCACATTCCATTCCACATTCCATTCCACATTCCATTCCATTGCATTCCAGATTCCATTCCACATTCCAATCCATTACATTCCACTTCCCATTCCACGTTCCATTCCACCATTCATTCCACATTCCATTCCATTCCATTCCACGTTCCATTCCACATTCTATTGCCCATTCCATTTCACTTTCCATTCCTCATTCCATTCTACTTTCCGTTCCACGTTCCATTCCAAGTTCCATTCCATTCCATTCCCCGTTCCATTCCACATTCTATTCCATTACATTCCACTTTACTTTCCACATTCCATTCCACGTTCCTTTCCATATTCCACCCCATTCCATCGCACATTCCATATTATTCCATTCCATTCAATTCCAAAATCCATTCCATTCCTTTCCACTTTCCATTCCACATTGCATTCCATTCCATTCCACATTCCGGTCCTTTCCATTCCACATTCCATTCCATTCTATTCGACATTCCATTCCACATTCCATTTCACGTTCCTTTCCACATTCCATTCCTCGTTACATTCCACGTTCCATTCCACTTTCCATTCGACGTTCAATTCCATTCAATTCCATGTTCCATTCAACATTCCATTCCATTCCATTTCACTTTCCTTTCCACATTCCATTCCACGTTACATTCTGTTCCACTCCACATTCCATTCCAGTTTCCATTCCACATTCCATTCCATTCCATTCCACGTTCCATTTCACATTCCATTCAACATTACATTCCACTTTCCAAACCATTCCATTCCACTTTCCATTCCACTTTCCATTCCATTCCATTCGGTGTTGCATTCCACATTCCATTCCATTCCATTCCAAATTGCATTGCACACTCAAATCCATTCAATGGTACACTATATTCCACATTCGTTTCTATTCCATTCCACGTGGCACTCCACGTTCCATTTCATATTCCATTGCACATTCCATTCTACGTTCCACTCCATTCCATATCGCGTTGCATTCAACATTCCATGTAATTAAATTTCACGATCCGTTACATACTACATTCCACATTCCATTCCACATTTCATTCCACGTTCCATTCGACGATCCATTCCACGTTCCATTCCATGTTGCATTCCCTTCCGTTTCACGTTCCATTCCAAATTCCATTCCACATTCAATTCCATGCCATTCCACACTCCATTCCACTTTCCCTTCCATTCCATTTCTCATTCCATTCGACATTCCATTCAACATTCCATTCCATTCCATTCCACATTCTATTCCAGATTCCATTCCATTCAACTCCGCATTCAATTCCACATTCCATTCCATTCAATTCCACATTCCATTCCATTCCATTCCGCATTCCCTTCCACATTCTCTTACAAATTCCATTCCATTCCATTCTAATCCACATTCCATTCCTCATTGCATTACTTTCCATTCCACATTCCATTCCACTTTCCATTCGATTCCATTCCATTCCACATTCCGTGATATTCCATTCCGCATTCCATTCCACATTGCATTCCATTCCAGACCACAATCCATTCCACATCCCCTTCCATTCCATTCCACATTCCAATCCATTCCACTCCACATTCCATTCCACATTCCATTCCATTGCATTCCAGATTCCATTCCACATTCCAATCCATTACATTCCACTTCCCTTTCCAATTTTCATTCCACCATCCATTCCACATACCAATCCATTCCTTTCCACGTTCCATTCCACTTTCCATTCCATTCCATTCCACGTTCAATTCCACATTCCATTGCGCATTCCATTCCACGTTCCATTCCACATTCCATTCCACTTTCCATTCCATGTTCCATTCCACATTCCATTCCATTCCATTCCCTGTTCCATTCCACATTCTCTTCCATTACATTCCACTTTACATTCCACATTCCATTCCGCATTCCTTTCCACATTCCATCCGATTCCATCGCACATTCCATAATATTCGATTCCATTCAATTCCTAAATCCATTCCATTCCTTTCTACTTTCCTTTCCACATTGCATTCCATTCCATTCCACATTCCGTTCCATTCCATTCCACATTCCATTCCATTCTATTCCACATTCCATTCCACATTCCATTCCTCGTTCCTTTCCACATTCCATTCCTCGTTATATTCCACGTTACATTCCACGTTCCATTCCACTTTCCATTCCATCTTCAATTCCATTCAATTCCATGTTCCATTCAACATTCCATTCCGTTCCATTCCACTTTCCTTTCCACATTCCCTTCCACATTCCATTCCACGTTACATTCTTTTCCACTCCACATTCCGTTCCAATTTCCATTCCACATTCTATTATATGCCATTCCACGTTCCATTTCACATTCCATTCAACATTCCATTCCACATTCCAAACCATTCCATTCCACTTTCCATTCCACATTCCATTCCATTCCATTCAGCGTTGCATTCCCCATTCCATTCCATTCCATTCCAAATTGCATTGCACACTCCAATACATTCAATTGTACACTACATTCCACATTCGATTCTATTCCATTCCAAGTTGCACTCCACCTTCCATTTCACATTCCATTCCACGTTCCACTCCATTCCATATCACGTTGCATTCAACATTCCATTCCATTAAATTTCACGATCCATTCCGTACTACGTTCCACATTCCATTCCACATATCATTCCATCTTCCATTCGACGATCCATTCCACGTTCCATTCCACGTTGCATTCCATTCCGTTTCGCGTTCTAAATTCCATTCCACATTCCATTCCATGCCATTCCACATTCCATTCCACTTTCCCTTCCATTCCATTTCTCATTCCATTCGACATTCCATTGCATTCCATTCCACATTCTCTTCCAGATTCCATTCCATTCCACTCCACATTCAATTCCACATTCCATTCCATTCCATTCCGCATTCCCTTCAACATTCTATTCCAAATTCCATTCCATTCCATTCTATTCCACATTCCATTACATTCCATTCCTCATTGCAGTACATTCCATTCCACATTCCATTCCACATTCCATTCCACTTTCCATTCGATTCCATTCCATTCCGCATTCCGTGCCATTCCATTCCACATTCCATTACACTGCATTCCACATTCCATTGTACATTCCATTCCATTCCACCTTCCATTTCAAATTCCATTCCATTGCATTCCACTTTGCATTCCAGTTTCCATTGCATGGCATTTCACTTTGCCCTCCACATTACATTCCACATTCCATTCCACGTTCCATTCCACATTCCATTTCACCTTCCATTCCACGTTCCTTTCCTTGTTCCATTCCATTCCATTCCACGTTCCATTCCACCTTCCATACCATTCCATTCCACGTTCCATTCCATTGCAGGCCACGTTCCATTTCATTCCATTCCATGATCCATTTTCCCTTCCATTACACTTTCCATTCCAGCTTTCATTCCTTTCCATTCCCCATTCTATTCCCCTTTCCATTCCATTAATTTCCAATTCCCATTCCATTCAATTCCACTTTCCTTTCCATTCCATTCCATTCCATTCCACATTCCATTCCATTCCATTCCTCAATCCATTCCATTCCATTCCATTCCATTCCACATTCCACACCATTCCATTAAATTCCACATTCTATTCCATTCCATTCCACATTGCATTCCATTCTTATCCATTCCATACCATTCCACATTCCATATCATTCCATTAAATTCCACATACTATTCTATTCCATTCCACTCCACATTGCATTGCACTCTAATCCTTTCCATTCCATTCCACATTCCATTCCACATTCCATTCCCTTCCGTTACACATTCCATTCCCTTCCCTTACACATTCCATTCCCTTCCATTCCACATTCCATTCCACGTTCCATTCCAAGTTCCATTGCATTCCATTCCACATTCCATACCATTCCATTCAATTTCATTCCGTATTCCATTCCTTTCCATTCCACATTCTATTCCACATACCGTTCCATTCTATTCCACATTCCATTGCATTCAATTCCGCATTCCATTCCTTTCCAATCCACTTTACAGTCCACATACCATTCCATGTTCCATTCCAAATTCCATTAAACATTCCATTCCACGTTAAATTCCATTCCATTCTACGTTCCATTCAACGTTCCATTAATATTTCCATTCCACATTCCATTACATGTTCCATTCCATTCCATTCCACGTTCCATTCCACGTTCCATTCCACATTCCCTTACACATTCCATTATACGCTGCATTCCGTATTCCATTCCATGTTCCATTCCACTTTCCATTCCAAGTTCCATTTCACGTTCCATTGAATTCCATTCCATGTTCCATTCCACTTTCCATTCCAAGTTCCATTTCACGTTCCATTGAATTCCATTCCATGTTCCATTCCGTTCCATTGCACATTACATTCTGCATTCCATTCCACATTCCATTCCACATTCCATTACTTTCAATTCCACATTGCATTCCACATTACATTCCACGTTCCATTCCATTCCTTTCCACATTCCTTTCCACATTGCAATCCATTCCAGTCTACATTCCATTCCACATTCCAGTCAATTCCACTACACATTCCAAACCATTCCATTTCACATTACTTTCCACATTCCTTTCCACGTTCCATTCCATTCCATTCCAGATTCCATTCCACATTACAATCCATTGCATTCCATGTTCCATTACACTTTCCATTCCACAGTCCATTCCACATTCCATTCCACATTCCATTGCATTCCATTCCATTTTCCATTCCACTTTCCATTCCATTCTCCATTCCAATTTCCATTCCATTCCATTCTACGATGCATTCTATATTCCATTGCCCATTCCATTCCACGTTCCATTCCACATTCCATTCCACGTTCCATTCCACTTTCCATTCCACGTTCCATTCCATTCCACTCCCCTTTCCATTCCACGTTCTATTCCGTTTCATTCCACTTTCCATTCCACATTCCATTCCATTCCATTCCACATTCCATACCATTCCATTCTATTCCATTCCACAATCCATTCCATTCCTTTCCACATTCCATTCCAATTTGCACTCCATTCCATTCCACATTTCATTCCATTCCATTCCTCTTTCACTTCCACGATACATTCCACTTTGCATTGCTCGTTCCATTCCACATTCTATTCCACGTTCCATTCCGTTCAATTTCACGTTCCTTTCCATACTAAATTCCACATTCCTTTCCACACTACATTCCACATTCCATTGCACATACCATTCCACGTTCCATTCTACGATCCATTCCATGTTCCTTTCCACGTTGCATTGAATTAAATTTCGCGTTCATTCCATATTCCATTCCACGTTCCAGTTCACATTACGTTCCACATTCCATTCCATTCCACATTCCGTTCCACATTACTTTCCACATTCCATTCCATTCCAATTCTCATTCCATTTCACATTCCATTCCACATTTTATTCCACATTTCATTCCGCATTGCATTCCACATTCCATTCCATTCCATTCCACATTCCATACCACATTCCGTTCCACTGCATTCTATTCCATTCAATTCGACATTGCACTCCATTTCGTTCCATTCCGCATTCCATTGCTTTCCATTCCACATTCCATTCCATTCATTTCCACATTTCATTGCATTAGATTGCGTTCCATTCCACATACTATTCCATTCCACATTCCATTCCACATTCCATTCCACGTTCTATTTCACGTTCCGTTCCATTCCATGCCAATTTCTATTTCATTCCATTTAACATTCCATTCCATTCCCTTCCACATTTCATTACATTCCATTCCACATTGCTTTCCACATTTGATTCCATTCCATTCCACATTCCATTTCACATTCCATTCCATTACATTCCATTCCATTCCACGTTCCATTCTACATTCCATTCCTCATTCAATTCCACTTTCCATTCTTCATTCCATTCTCATTCCATTGCATTTCATTCCACATTCCATTCCACATTCCATTGCGTTCCAATTCACATGCCATTCCACGTTCCATTCCATCCCTTGCCATTCCATTCCACATTCCATTCCACATTCCATTCCACATTGTATTCCATTCCATTTCACATTCCTTTCCCCATTCCATTCCATTCCATTCCATTCCACTTTCCATTACACATTCCATTCCATTCCATTCCACATTCAATTCCACATTCCATCCCACGTTCAATTCCACATTCCATTACACGTTCCATTCCACGTTACATTCCACGTTCAATTCCACTCCATTTGACATTCCATTCCCATTCCATTCCATTCCATTCCAAGTTCCATTCCAGATTCCATTCCACTTTCCATTCCATTCCATTCCACTTGCAATTCCACGTTCCATTCCATTCCATTCCAAGTTCCATTCCACCTTCCATTGCATTCCATTCCGAGTTCCATTCCACATTCCATTCCATTCCAAATTCCATTCCATTCATTTCCAAATTTCATTGCATTCCATTCCCTTCCATTCCACATACTATTCCATTCAATATTCCATTCCACATTCCATTCCACTTTCCTTTCCTTGTTCCATTCCATTCCATTTCACATTCCATTCCATTCCACATTCCATTCCACATTCTATTCCATTCCATTCCATTCCACTTTCCATTCCATTCATTTATTGCGTTCCATTCCATTCCACTCCTCATACCATTACATTCCACTTTCCATTCCACATTAGAAACCACACTCTATTCCACGTTCCTTTCCATTCCATTCTACTTTCCATTCCACTTTCCATTCCGTTCCATTCCACGTTCCATTTCATTCCATTCCACTTTCCATTGGATTCCTTTCCACATTTCATTCCATTCCTTTCCACATTCCAGTCAAAATTCCATTCCACTTTCCATTCCACATTCCATTCCGGGTTCCTTTCCCTTCCATTCCACTTTCCATTCCACTTTCTATTCCATTCCATTCCACATTCCATTCCATTCCATTCCACTTTCCATTCCACTCAATTTCACTTTCCATTCCATTCCTCTCTACTTTCCATTCCACATTCCATTCCACTTTCAATTCCATGTTCCATTCCACATTCCATTCCATTACATTCCACGTTCCATTCCACATTGCATTCCATTCCACGTTCCATTTCACATTCCATTGCACATTCCATTCCACACTGCACTCCGTTCCATTCCACTTGCCACTCCACAATGCATTCCACACTCCATTCCACATTCAATTCTACATTACATTCCACATTCCATTTCATTGCATTCCACATTGCATTCCACATTCCATTCCACTTTCCACTCCACTTTCCATTCCATTCCGTTCCATTCCATCCTGGATTCCTTTCCTTTCCATTCCAAATTATATTTGACATTCCATTCCATTCCATTCCACATTCCATTCCACATTCCATTACCTTCCATTCCACATTTGTTTCCGTTCCATTCCACATTCCATTCCGTTTCATTCCACATTCAATTCCACATTCCATTACCTCCCATTCCACATTCTTTTCCATTCAATTCCACATTCCATTCCACGTTCCATTCCACATTCCATTTCTCATTCCATTCTATTCCATTCCATTCCATTCCATTCCGGAATCCGTTCCATTCCATTCCACATTCTATCCCACATTCCATTCCATTCCACCCCACATTTCATTACTCATTACATTCCACTATATACCACATTACACTCCATTCCATTCCACATTCCATTCCATTCCGTTCCAGATTACTTTCCGCATTCCATTCCACAATACATTCCACATTGCATTCCATTCCATTCCAAATTCCATTCCATTCCACATTCCATTCCACATTCCATTCCACATTCCATTCCATTCCATTCCGCATTCCATTCAATTCCATTCCACGTTTCTTTCCAGATTCATTTCCACACTCCATTCCACGTTCCATTCCATTCCATTCCAAATTCCTTTCCACTTTCCATTAAATTACATTCCACGTTCCATTCTACATTCCATTGCCTATGCTATTCCACGTCCCATGCCACATTGCATTTCACGTTCCATTCCACGTTCCATTCCAAGTTCCATTCCATTCAATTCCACGTTCCCTTCCACATTCTATTCCATTCCATTCCACTTTCCTTTTCCCATTTCATTGCTTTCCATTCCACGATCCATTCCACATTCCGTTGCACATTGCATTCCACATTCCATTCCTTTCCTTAAAACGTTCCCTTCCACATTCCATTCCATTTCATTCCACGTTTCTTTTCCCATTTCATTGCTTTCCATTCCACGACCCATTCCACATTCCGTTGCACATTGCATTCCACATTCCATTCCTTTCCTTAAAACATTCCATTCCACATTACTTTCCATTTTCCATTCCGTCCTATTCCACATGCCAATCCACAATAAATTCCACATTCCATTACAAATTCCATTCCACATTCCAGTCCACATTACCTTCAATTCCATTTCACATTGCATTCCACATTCCATTCCATTCCATTCCACATTCTATTCCACATTCCATTCCACATTCCATTACACATTCCGTTTCACGTTGCCTTCACATTCCATTCCATTCCTGTCCACGTTCCATTCAAAATTCCATTCCATTCAATTCCACATTCTATTCCACATTGCATTCCACATTCCATTCCATTCCATTCCACATTCCATTCCATTCCATTCCACATTCCATTGTGCATTCCATTCCATTACATTCCGCATAGCATTCCACATTCCATTCCAAATTCCCTTCTTCATTCCATTCCATTCAATTCCACATTCCATTCCAAATTCCATTCCGTTCCATTACACATTCCATTCCATATCCCATTCCACGTTAACTTCCTTATTCCATACCCATACATTCCACTTCCATTCCACTTTCCATTACATTCCATTCTACATTACATTTCACATTCCATGCCACATTCCCTTACACATTCCATTCCACATTCCGTTCCACATTCCCTTCACATTCCATTCCATTCCATTTCACATTCCATTCCACTTTCCAATTCTTTCCATTCCACATTCGATTACATTCCTTTTCACATTGCATTCCACTCCATTCCACATTACATTCCACATTCCATTCCACGTTCTATTCCATTCCATTCCTCATTTCATTTCACGTTCCATTACACATTCTATTCCACATTCCATTCGACGTTCCTTTCCATTCAATTCCACATTCCATTCCAAATTCCATTCCACATTCCATTCCACTCCATACCATTCCATTCCGCGTTGCATTCCATACCATTCCACATTCCATTCCACATTCCATTCCACTTTCTATTCCACATTCCTTTCCACAATCCAATCCACGTTCCATTCCATTCCATTCCACTTTCCATTCCACATTCCTTTCCACATTCCATTCCACGTTCCATTCCACGTGCCATTCTTCATCCCAATCCACGTTTGATTCCAAGTTCCATTCCCCATTCCATTCCATTCCATTAAATTTTCCATTCCACATTCCATTCCATATTCTGTTCTACGTTGCATTACGTTCCATTTAACATTCCATTCTGTCTTCCGTTTCAGATTTCATTCCACAAACCATTATATTCCATTCTATTTTCCATTCCACATTCCATTCCACATTCCATTCCACATTCCATTCCTTTCTATTCCACATTCCATTCCACCTTCCTTTCCATTACATTGTATTCCACATTCCATTTCACATTCCATTCCATATTCCATTCCATTCCACATTCCATTCCATTCTATTCCACATTCCATTGCGCATTTCATTCCATTCCAAATTCCAATCCATTCCATTAAATAGTGCATTCCACATTCCATTCCATTCCATTCCACATTGCATTCTATTCCACATTCCATTCCATTCCACATTCCATTCCATTCCATTCCGTATTCGATTCCATTCCATTCCATTTTATTGCACATTCCATTCCACATTCCATTCCATTCAATTGCACATTCCGTTCCACATTCCATTCCCTTCCATTCCAAATTTTCTTCCATACAATTCCAAAGAATTCCACACCACATTCTGTTATATTCTATTCCATTCCACATTCCATTCCATTCCATATTCCATTCCACATTCCATTTCATTCCACATTCCATTCCATTACATTGCACTTTCCATTACATTCCACTCCACATTCCATTCAATTACATTCCATTCCACATTCCATTCCTTTCCATTGCATTTCACATTCCATTCCATATTCCATTCCATTCCATTCCACCTTCCACGCCACATTCCATTCCACATTCTATTCCTTTCCATTCCACATTCCTTTCCACAAACCATTCCATTCCATTCCTCATTCGTTCCACAATCCATTCCACTCCATTCCACATTCTGTGCCACATTCCTTTCCATTCCATTCCAGATTCCTTTCCATTTCATTCCATATTCCGTACCACATTCCATTCCATTCCATTCCACATTCCATTTGATTACATTCCTCATTCAATTCCACTTTGCATTCCACTTTCCATTCCATTCCATTCCACGTTCCGTTCCACGTTCCATTAGGCGTTTCATTCCACGTTCCATTCCACGTTTCATTCCATTCTATTCCACGTTCTATTCCATTCCATCCCACATTCCATTCCATTATATTCCACATTCCATTCCATTCCATTCCACATTCCATTGCATTCCTTTCCACGTTCCATTCCATTCCATTCCATGTTACCTTCCGCTTTCCAGTCCACATTCCATTCCACGTTCCATTCCTTTCCATTCCTCTTCCCATTCCATTCATTTCCACGTTCTCTTTCATTCCATTCCACGTTCCATTCCACATTCCATTTGACATTCCATTCCACCTTCCATTCCATTCCTTTCCGTTTGATTCCATTACACATTCCATTCTATTCCATTCCATTTCACCTTCCATTCAATTCCACATTCCATTCCACTCCATTATATTCGAATCCAAATCCCATTCCATACCATTCTGCATTCCATTCCTTTCCATTCCATTTCACATTCCATTTCATTCCATTCCACACTGCATTCCTTTCGATTCCACACTCCATACCATTCCATTCCATTCCCTTCCACATTCCTTTCCACATTCTATTCCCTTCCGTTCCACTTTCCTTTCCATTCCATTGCACATTCCTTTACATTAAATTCCATTCCATTCAACATTCCATTCCACATTCCACTCCTTTGCATTCCACATTCCATTCCATTCCATTCCACATTCCATTCCACATTGCATTCTCTTCCATTCCACATTCCATTCCATTCCGTTCCTCATTCCATTCCACATTCCATTCCACTTTCTATCCCACGTTCCATTCCATTTCGTTCGTGATTCCATACCATTCGTTTCCATTCCTTTCCTGATTCCTTTCTATTCTACTTCAATTTCTATTCAACTTTCCATTCCATTGCATTCCACATTCCATTCCACATTCCATTGCAGGCCATTGAACATTCCATTCCTTTCCATTCCACATTTCATTCCACATTCCATTCCACGTTCCATTCCATTCCATTCCACGTTTCATTCCACGTTCCATTCCACATTCCATTCCACTTTCCATTCCATTAGATTCCACGTTCCATACCACATTCCACTCCATTCCATTCCAAATCCCATTCCACATTCCATTCCTCTTTCCATTCCATGCTCCATTACACATTCCATTCCACGTTCAATTCCAGATTCCATTCTAAGTTATATTCCACGTTCCATTCCATTCCATTCCACCTTCCACTCCACATTGCATTCTACTTTCCATTCCACAGTCCATTCCGTTCAATTCCACATTGCATTCTACAATCCATTCCACATTCCATTCCATTCCATTCCACATTCCATTCCACATTGCGTTGCATTCCATTCCACATGCCATTCCACATTCCATTCCACATGCCATTCCAATCCATTCCTCTTTCCACTTCACGTTAGATTCCACCGTCCATTCCACATTCCATTACACGTTCCATTCCATTCCTTTCCACCTTCCACTCCACTTTCCATTAATTTCCACTCCACGTTCCCTTCCACATTCCATTGCACGTTCCTTTCCACGTTCCATTTCATTCCATTCCATTCCACATTCCATTCCACTCCATTCCACATTCCATTCCACAATCCATTCCATTACATTTCATTCCATTCTACGTTCAGTTCCACATTCCATTCCACATTCCATTCCATTCCATCGCACATTCCATTCCACATTTCTTTCCACATTCCATTCCACATTCCATTCCACATTATATTCCACATTCCATTCCACATTCCATTCCAAATTCCATTCTACATTCGATTCCACATTCCATTCCATTCCATTCCATGTTCCATTCCACATTAGAAACCACATTCTATTCCACGTTCCTTTCCATTCCATTCTACGTTCCATTCCACTTTCCATTCCGTTCCATTCCACGTTCCATTTCATTCCATTCCACTTTCCATTGGATTCCTTTCCACATTTCATTCCATTCCATTCAAAATTCCATTCCACTTTCCATTCCACATTGCATTCCGGGTTTCTTTCCATTCCATTCCACTTTCCATTCCAGTTTCCATTCCATTCCATTTCACGTTCCATTCCATTCCTCTCCAATTTCCTTTCCACATTCCATTCCACTTTCAATTCCATGTTCCGTTCCACATTCCGTTCCACTTTCAATTCCATGTTCCATTCCACATTCCATTCCATTACATTCCACGTTCCATTCCACATTGCATTCCATTCCACGTTTCATTTCACATTCCATTCCACATTCCATTCCAAATTCCACTCCATTCCATTCCACGTGCCACTCCACAATGCATTCCACATTCCATTCCACATTCAATTCCACATTACATTCCACATTCCATTTCATTGCATTCCACAATGCATTCCACATTCCATTCCACTTTCCACTCCACATTCCCTTCCATTCCATTTCACTTTCCATTCCACATTCCATTCCATATTTCATTCCTTTGCTTTCCGCATTCCGTTCCATATTCCATTCCTTTCCATTGCACATTCCATTCCACATTGCAATCTAAATTCTATTCCATTCCATTGCACATTCCTTTCCATTCCATTCCACATTAGATTCCACATACCATTCCATTTCATTCCACATTTCGTTCCATATTGCATTCCACATTAGATTCCACATACCATTCCATTTCATTCCACATTTCATTCCATATTGCATTCCACATTCCCGCTCACATTTCCATTCCGTTCCATTCCACATTTCATTCCACATTCCATTCCATTCCATTCCACATCCACTACCACATTCAATTCCACATTCCATTCCGTTCCATTACACATTCCATACGACATTCCATTCCATTCCACGTTCCATTTTATTGCATTCCACATTCAATTCCACATTCCATTCCACGTTCCATTCCATTCCATTCCACGTTTCATTCTACATTCCATTTGATGTTCCATTCCGTTCCATTCCACGTTCCATTCTATGTTCTATTAGAGTTTCCATTCCAAGTTCCTTTCCACGTTCCATTCCATTCCATTCAACATTCCATTCCAAGCATTCCACGTTCCATTCCACTTTCCATTCCGTGTTCCATTCCATGTTCCATTCCACGTTCCATTCCATTCCACTGCACGTTCCATTCCACTCCATTCCACGTTCCATTTCATACCATTCCACGTTCCATTCTACATTCCTTTTCACATTCCATTCCACCTTTCTTTCCATTCCAATCCTCGTTCCATTCCACACCATTCCACATTCCAATCCATTCTATTCCTTTCCACATTCGATTCCATTCCATTCCATTCCATAATCCATTCCATTCCATTCCTCGTTCTATACTATTCCATTCCATTCCACTTTCCATTCCACATTCCATTTGACCTTCCATTCCATTGCATTCCACATTCGATTCGATTCCATTCCATTCCAGTCCATTACACATTCTATTACATTCCATTCCCCATTCCATTGCATTCCTTTCCACATTCCATTCCACGTTCCATTCCACGTTCCTTTCCACATTCCATTCCATTCCGTTCCATTCCATCCTGGATTCCTTTCCTTTCCATTCCAAATTATATTTGACATTCCATTCCGTTTCATTCCACATTCCATTCCACATTCCATTACCTTCCATTCCACATTTATTTCCGTTCCATTCCACATTCCATTCCGTTTCATTCCACATTCAATTCCACATTCCATTACCTTCCATTCCACATTATTTTCCATTCACTTCCACATTCCACTCCACGTTCCATTCCACATTCCATTTCGCGTTCCATTCCAAACCATTCCACTCCATTCCGGAAGCCATTCCATTCCATTCCACATTCTATCCCACATTCCATTCCATTAAACTCCACATTTAATTACACATTACATTCCACTCTATACCATATTACACTCCATTCCATTCCACATTCCATTCTATTCCGTTCCAGATTACTTTCTGCATTCCATTCCACCATACATTCCACATTGCATTCCATTCCATTCCAAATTCCATTCCATTCCACATTCCATTCCACATTCCATTCCACATTCCATTCCACATTCCATTCCATTCCATTCCGCATTCCATTCAATTCCATTCCACGTTTCTTTCCAGATTCATTTCCACACTCCATTCCACGTTCCCTTCCATTCCATTCCAAATTCCTTTCCACGTTCCGTTAAATTACATTCCACGTTCCATTCTACATTCCGTTGCCTATGCTATTCCACGTCCCATGCCACATTGCATTTCACGTTCCATTCCACGTTCCATTCCAAGTTCTATTCCATTCAATTCTGCGTTCCCTTCCACATTCCATTCCATTCCATTCCACGTTGCATTCCACATTCCATTCCAGATTACAATCCTTTCCATTCCGCTTTCTATTCCAGATTGCATTCCATTCCATTCCACTGTCGACTCCACATTCCATTCCATTCCATTCCACATTCCATTCCATTCCATTCTGCATTCCATTCCACATTCCACTCCACGCTGCATTACACATAGCATTACACCATCCATTCAACGTTCCATTCAAAGTTTCATTCCATGTTACATTCCATTTCATTCCACGTTCCATTGCACATTCCATTCCATTCCACGTTCCATTGCAGATTCCATTCCATTCCTCTGACTGTTCCACATTGCATTCCACATTCCATTTCAAATTCCATTCCATTCCATTCCACATTCCATTATATTCCAATCCACATTCCTTTCCATTGCATTCCGCATTCCATTCCACATTGCCTGCATTCCATTCCACATTCCATTCCACATTCCGTTCCACATTCAATTCCAATCCATTCCACTTTCCATTTCAGGTTTCTTTCCACTTTCCATTCCACATTCCATTCCACGTCCCATTAAATTCCACTCAACTTTCCACTCCACTTTCCATTCGTTTCCATTCCATGTTCCATTATACATTCCATTGTACATTCCATTCCACGTTCCATTCCATGTTCCATTCCACGTTCCATTCCACGTTCCATTCCAACGCATTACACGTTCCATTCCATTCCTTTCCACGATCCATTCCACTTTCCATTCCACAATCCATTCCACAATCCATTCTGTTCCATTCCATTGCATTCCTCGTTCCGTTCCACATTCCATTCCACTTTCCATTCCGTTCCATTCCACATTCCATTCCACATTCATTTCCACGTTCCATTCCACATTCCATTCCATCGCATTCCACTTTCCATTCCATTCCTTTCCACGATCCATTCCACTTTCCATTCCACATTCCATTCCACAATCCATTCCGTTCCCTTCCATTGCATTCTGCTTTCCATTCCACATTCCATTCCACATTCCTTTCCACATTCCATTCCACAATCCATTCCATTGCATTCCATTCCACAATAAATTCCACATTCCATTCCACATTCCTTTCCATTCCATTCCACATTGAATTCCATTGTAGTCCTCATTCCATTCCACATTCCATTCCATTTCATTTAAACATTACATTCCATTTCATTCGACATTCCATTCCACCTTCGATTCCATTCCACATTCCATTCCACACTCCATTCCATTCCATTCCACATTCCATTCCAAATTCTGTTCCATTCCATTCCACGTTGTGTTCCACATTCCATTCCACATTCAATTCCACATTCCATTCCACATTCCATTCAATTCCACTGCATTCCATTCCACATTCCATTCCACATTCCGTTCCATTGCAATCCACATTCCATTCCACATTCCATTCCATTCCATTCCATTCCCAGTTCCATTCCACTTTCCATGGCACATTCCATTCCACCTTTAATTCCACGTTCCATTCCACTTTCCATTGCATTCCATTCCTCGTTCCATTCCACATTCCATTGCACATTACATTCCTTGTTCCATTGCACATTCCATTCCACATTCCATTACACGTTCCATTCTATTCATTTTCCCATCCACATTCCATTCCTTTCCATTCCACATTCCATTCAAGTATATTCCACATTCCACTTTCCAGTCCATTCCATTCAACGTTCCATACCTGTTTCCATTAGAATATCCATTCCACTTTGCATTCCACTTTCCGTTCCATTCCATTCCACGTTCCATTCCATCTTCCCTTCCATTCCATTCCATATTCCATTCCATCCCATTTCACGTTCCAATCCACATTCCTTTCCACGTTCCATTCCAAGTTCCATTCCACGTTCCATTCAACATTCCATTCCATTACATTCCACCATCCATTCCACATTCCATTCCATTCAATTACATGTTCAATTCCACTCCATTCCAGGTTCCATTCCACGTTCCATTCCACGTTAAATTCCACGTTCCATTCCACTTTCCATTCCATTCCATTCCACATTCTATTCCATTCCATTCCACATTCCATTCCACATTCCTTTCAATTCCATTCCATTCCGCATTCCATTCCACATTCCGTTTCATTCCTTCCCACATTCCCTTTCATTCCTTTCCACATTCCTTTCCACGTTCCGTTCCATTCTATTCCTCGCTCCATTCCACCTTCCATTCCATTATCCATTCCACGTTCCATTACACCATCCATTCCATTGCATTCCATGTTCCATTCCACGTTACACTCACATTTCATTCCACATTCCATTAATCATTCCATTCTACATTCCATTCCATTCCATTCCACATTGCATTCCATTGCAGTCCACATTCCATTCCACATTCCATTCCGTTCCATTTAAACTTTCCATTCTATTCCATTCCACGTTCCATTCCACCTTCCATTCCATTCCAATTTAAATTCCACATTCCATTCCACACTCCATTCCATACCATTCGACAAATCATTCCACATTCCATTCCATTCCATTGCAAGTTCCATTCCATTTTCCATTCCACTTTGAATTCCACATTCCATTGCAAATTCCATTCCATTGCATTCCACCTTCCATTCCACATTCCATTCCACTTTCCATTTCACATTCCATTCCATTCCATTCCGCTTTCCATTCCACTTTGCATTCCTCCTTCCATACCATTCCATTCCACGTTGCATTCCACTTTCCATTCCATTCTATTCCACGTTCCATTTCACCTTCCATACCATTCCATTTCATGTTCCATTCCACTTTCCATTCCATTCCTTTCAATACTCTATTTCACATTCCGTGGCACATTCCATTCAATGTTCCATTCCACATTCCATTCAACGTCTCATTTCACGTTCCCTTAAGTGTTCCATTCCATTCCATTACATGTTCCATTCCACATTCTTTTCCGTTCCATTCTACGTTCCATTCCATATTGCATTCCACTTTCCATTCCACATTCCATTCCATATTCCATTCCTTTGCATTCCACTTTCCATTCTACATTCCATGGTCTTCCATTCCACATTCCATTCCACATTCCTTTCACATTCAATTCCACATTCCATTATATTCCATTTCACATCCCACACCGCATTTCATTCCACACAGCATTCCATTCCATATCCACATTCCATTCCACACTGCATTCCACAAATGCTTTCACATTCCATGCCATTCCATTCCACATTCCATTCCACATTCCATTCCATTTCTTCCCACATCAAATACCACATTCGATTCCACATTCCTTTCCATTCCATTCCACATTCCATACCACATTCAATTACACTCCAGTAAACATTCCATTCCATTATATTCCACATTCCATTCCACATTCAGTTCCACATTCCATTCCATTCTGTTCCATCTTTCATTCTACTTCCAGTAGACATTCCACTCCATTTCATTCCGTGTTCCATTCTACGTTCTATTAGAGGTTCCACTCCATGTACCATTCCACGTTCCATTCCATTCCACGTTGCATTCCATATTCCCTTAGATTCCATTCGACATTCCATTCCATTCCGTTCAACATTCCATTCCATTCAATTACAACTTCCATTACTCTTTCCATTCCACGTTCCATTCCACTTTCCATTCTATTCCATTCCATGTTCCTTTCCATTCCATTCCATGTTGCATTTCATTCCATTCCATGTTCCATTCCACATTCCATTTCACATTCCATTCCACTTTCCATTCCATTCAATTCCACATTCCATTCCCTACCATTCCGAATTCCTTTCCATTCCATTCCATTCCACATTCGATTCCAAACCATTCCACATTGCATTCCATTACATTCCACAATCAAATCCATTCCATTCCATTCCATTCCACATGCCATACCGATCCATTCCATTCCACCTTTCATTCAAAATTTCACTCCACGTTCCATTCCATTCCATTCCAGATTCCATTCAATTCCATTCCATTCAAATCTATTAAATATTCCATTCCACATTCCATTCCCTTCCATTCTACATTCCATTCCATTCCACGTTCCATTTACAAGTTCCATTCCACGTTCCATTCCACCTTCCATGCCACGTTCCATTGCATTTCATTACATGTTCCATTCCATTCAATTCCATTCCATTCTGTTCCATTCCATTCTTGATTCCTTTCCATTTCATTCCATATTATGTTCGATATTCCATTCCATTCCATTCCACATTCCATTCCATTCCATTCTACTTTCCATTCCATTCCATTCCACATTCCTTTCCTTTCCATTCCAAATTACATTCCACTTTCCATTCCACGTTCGATTCCTCATTCCAATCCACGTTCCATTCTACGTTCCATTCAATTCCATTCCAAGTTCCATTCCACGATCCATTCCACATTCCACTCCACGTTCCATTCTCCGTTCCATTCCACTGCATTCCACGTTCCATTTCACGTTCCATTCCACATTCCACTCCACGTTCCATTCTACATTCCATTCCATTCCATTTCACGTTCCATTCCACGTGCCATTCCACATTCCACTCCACGTTCCATTCTACGATACCTTCCATTCCACGTTCCTTTCCATGTTCCATTCCACATTCCATTCCACATTCCATTCATTTCCATTCCACATACTATTCCACTAAGTTCCACTTTCAATTCCTTTGCAATCCACATTTCCTTCCATTCCATTCCACATTCCATTGCACTCCATTCCACATTCCACATTCCATTTCACGTTGCATTCCACTTTCCATTCCACGTTGCATTCCATTCCATTTCACATTGCATTCCTCATACCTTTCCATTCCATTCCTATTTCCATTCCATTCCTCATTCCATTCCACATTCCATTCCATTCCATTCCACATTCCATTCCTCATTCCAACCGACATTCCATTCTATTACATTCCTCATTCAATTGCATTTCATTCCATATTCCATTCTATTCCATTCCTCATTCCATTTCATTCCATTCAAATTTCCATTCCCTTCCTGTCCCCATTCCATTCTATTCCATTCCCCATTCCATTCCTTTCCATTCCGCATTCCATTCCACATTTAATTCCCGATTCAATTCGACGTTCCTTTCCTCTTTCTATTTCATTCAATTACATTCTATTCCACATTCCATTCAACATTCCATTCCACATTCCATTCCATTCCATTCCACATTGCATTCAAAATCCAATCCACATTCCATTCCACATTACATTTCATTCCATTCCACGTTACATCCTATTCCATTCCACATTCCTATCCCCATTCCATTCCAATCCACATTCCATTCCATTGAGTTCAATTCCTCATTCCATTCCATTCCATTCCAAATTCCATTCCACTCCATTCCACATTCCATTCCATTCCATTCCACATTCCAGTCCACATTCCATTCCATTTCATTCCACATTGCACTCCACATTCCATTGCATTCCATTAAACTTTCCTTTCTACATTCCATTTAATGTTACATTCCATTCCATTCCACTCCCTATTCCACCTTCCATTCCACGTTCCATTCCACGTTCCTTTACACAATCCATTCCACGTTCCATTCCACGTTCCATTCCACCATCCATTTCATTTCATTGCACGTTCCATTCCTGTTTCCATTCCACATTCCATTCCGTTCCATTCCATTCCACTACACTTTCCATTCCATTCCAATTTCCATTCCTGTTTCCATTCCACATTCCATTCCATTCCATTCCACTCCATATTCCATTCCATTCCATTCCACTTACCATTCCATTCCGTTCCACATTCCATTCCACATTCCATTCCATTTCATTCCACATTCCATACCACATTCCATTCCATTCCCTTCCATATTCCATTCCTCATTCCGTTCCATTGCATTCCACATTCTGTTCCACATTCCACTGCATTCCATTCCATGTTTCATTCCATTCCATTACACTTTCCTTTCCATTCCGTTCCACTTTCCATTCCGCATTCCATTCCATTTAATTCCACATTCCATTTCACTTTCCATTCAATTCCATTCCACATTCCACTACATTCCACCTTCCATTTCAAGTTCCATTACACGTTCCATTAGACGTTACATTCCAGATCCCATTCCATTCCATTCCAAGTTCCATTCCATTCCATTCCACATTCCACTCCATTCCTTTCCATTCCACCCCATTCCAATCCATTCCACATTCCATTCCATTCCATTCCACATTCCATTCCATTCCTTTCCATTCCACATTCCATACCATTCCCTTCCATTCCACATGCCATGGCTTTCCATTCCACATTCGATTCCTTTCCATTCCACATACCATTCCTTTCCATTCCACATTCCATTCCATTCCATTCCACATTCCATTCCATTCCATTGCACATTACATCAAATTGCATTCCATTCCACATTCCATTTATTTCCATTCCAAATTCCAATCCATTCCATTTCACTTTCAATTCCATTAATTTGCACATTATATAAAATTGCATTCCATTCCACATTCCATTTATTTCCATTCCACATTCAAATCCATTCCATTTCACATTCCATTCCATTCCAGTCCACATTCCTTTCCACTCCATTGCAGTTTCCATTCCACATTGCATTCCATTCCAGTACAAATTCCATACCACATTCAATTCATTTCCTCTAAACATTCCACTCAATTAAATAGCACGTTCCATTCCACGTTCCATTCCACATACCATTCCAAATTCCATTCCACTTTCCATTCCATTCCTTTCCGCTTTCCATTCCACTTTCCATTCCATTCCATTCCACGTTCCATTCCACATTCCATTCCCCATTCTATTCCAAGTTCCATTCCACATTCAAATCTGCATTCCATTCTAAGTTCCATTCCATTCCATTCCACGTTCCATTCCACATTCCTTTCCATTCCTTTCCACAATGCATTCCATATTTCTTTCGTTTCCATTCCACATTCCATTTCACTTTCCATTCCCCATTCAATTACACATTCCATTATACATTCCATTCCTCATTACATTCCATATTCCATTCCGCATGCCATTCCATTCCACTCCATTCCACATTCCATTCTACATTCCATTCTACATTCCGTTCCACATTCCGTTCCACATTCCTTTCCTTTCCATTCCATTCCATATTGAAATCCACATTCTATTCCACATTCCATTCCACATTCTATTCCATTCCATTCTGCATTCCTTTCCCCATTCCGTTCCATTCCTTTCCACATTCCATTCCATTCCATTCCACAATCCCTTACACACTCCATTGATTTCCATTCCGCTTTCCATTCCACATTCCATTCCATTCCATTCCATTCCTCATTCCATTCCACATTCCATTCGACATTCCATTCCATTCCGTTCCACTCTATTCCACATTCCATTCCACATTTGATTCCACATTCCATTCCTCATTCCATTCCACATTCCATTCCACATTGAATTCCATTCCACCGCATTCCACATTCCATTCCTCATTTCATTCCACATTCCATTCCTCTTTCCATTCCATTTCCTTCCACATTCTATTCCACATTGCATTCCATTCCACATTCCATTCCATTCCATTTCGTCCCATATACCATTCGAAAACATTGCACATTCCATTCCATTGCATTCGGTTGCATTCCATTCCACATTCCGTTCTGTTCCATTCCATTCCATTCCACAATCCATTCCATTACATTCCACATTCCATTCCATTACACATTCTATTCCCCATTCCATTCCATGTCATTCCATTCTATTCCATATTCCATTCCAATAAATTCCATATACCATTGCATTCTATTCCACATTCCATTCCATTCCGTTTCACTGGAATGTGGAAAGGATTGTGGAATGGAAGGAAATGGAATGTGGAACGAAATGTAATGTAATGGAAGGTTGTGTGGAATGGAATGGAATGTGGAGTGGAATGGAGTGGAAACGGGAATGTAATGGAATTTTATGTGGAATGGAAGGGAATGTAAAGTGGAATGGAATGTGGAATTTAATGTTGAATGGAAGGTGGAAAGAAATGGAATGAGACCGAGAATGGAATGTGGAATTTAATGGAAGGGAATCGAAAGTGGAATGGAGTGTGGAATTTAATGTTTAATGGTACGTGTAAAGAATGGAATGGAATGCGGAATGGAATGCGCAATTGAATATAATTTCAAGGAATGGAATGTGGAATGTAACGTAGAATGGAACGTTGAATGGAACATGGAATGGTATGTGGAATTCAACTGAATGGATTGTGGAGTGGACTGGAATGGAATGGAATGGAAGTGTATGTGGAATTCAATGGAATGGAATGTGGAATGGAATGTGGAATTCAATGCAATGGAATGTGGAGTCTAATGTGGAATGTAATGGAATGTGGAATTGAATGGAATGGAATTGATTGAAATGTGGAATGGAATGGAAATTGGAATGGAATGGAATGCAACTTGGAATGGAAGGGAATGAAATATAGCATGGAATTGAATGGAAAGTGGAATGGAATGGAATGGAATGTGGAATGGAAAGGAATGGAATGTGTAATGGAATGTGGAATGGAATGTGGAATGGAATGTGGAATGGAATGGAATGGAATGTGCAATGGGATGTGTAATGGAATGTGAAATGGAATGGAATGGAATTTGGAATGAAAGTGGAATGGAACGTGTAATCGAACGTGGAATTGAACGTGGCATGGAATGGAATGGACTGTGAAATGGAATTGAAAGGAAATTGGAATGGAATGGAAGAGAATGTGGAATTTAATAGGACGGAACGGAATGTGGAATGGAATAGAATGGAATGCGGCATGGAATTGAATGGAATGTGAATGGAATGGAAGGGAAAGTGGAATGGAATTCCCAAAGGAATGTGGAATTTATTGGAATGGAATGTAGAATGGATTGTGGAAAGTAATGGAATGGAATGGAATGGAATGAAATGGAATGTGGAATGGAATGAAATGGAATGTGTAATGGAATGGAATGGAACAGAACGGAATGTGAAATGAAATATAATGTTATGTGGAACGGAATGGAATGGCATGTGGAATGGAATGCAATGGAATGGAATGTGGAATGGAATAGAATGGATTGTGAAATGGAATGTGAAATGGAATGTAAACGAATGTGCAATGGAATGTCAAATGAAATGGAATGGACTGTGGACTGAAATGTGGAATGGAATGGAATGTAATATGGAAAGGAATGGAATGGAATATAAGGTGGAATAGAATTGAATGAAATATGGAATGGAATGTGGAATTGAATGCAATATTGAATGGAAATTAATGGAATGGATTGCGGAATGGAATGGAATGAGAATTGTAATGGAATGGAATGTGGAATGGAATGGAATGTGAAATGGAATGGAATGATAAGTTGAAGAGATGGAATGTAATGGAATGTGGAACAGAAAGTGAAATTGAACGTGGAATGCAATGGAATGGAACATGGAATGGAATGGAATTGAATGTTTAATGGAATGGAATGGAAAGTGGAATGGAATGGAAGGGGATGTGGAATGGAATGGAATGGAATGGAATGGAATGTGGAATGGAATGGAATGAAATGGAATATGGAATGGAATGCAGTGTGGAATGCAATGGAATGGAATGGAATGTGGAATGGGGTTTAATGGAATGGAACGTAAAATGGAATGTGGAATTTAATGTGGAATGGAATATGGAATAGAACGTGAAATCGAATGGAATGGAATGTAGAATGGAACGTGGAAAGGAATGGAGTATGGAATGTAATGGAAAGGAATGAAGAACAGAATCTTGAAATGGAAGTGGAATGGAATGGTATGGAATTTGGAATGGAACGTGGAATGAAATGGAATGGAATGTGGAATGGAATGTGGAATGGAATTTGGAAATGAAAATGGAATAAAATGAGGAAAGTTATGTGGAATGGAATGGGAAATGGAATGTGGAATGGAAAGTGGAATGGAATGGAATTGAAAGTGGAATGGAACTTAGAAAGAATGGAATGGAATTTGGATTGGAATGTGGAATGGAATGTGAAATAGAAAGTGGAATGCAACGTAGAATGGAAAGGAAAATAATGTGGAAAAGAATGGAATGAAACTTGGAATACAATGTGGAATGAAAAGTGCAATGGAAGGTGGAGTTGAACGTTGAAAGAGATGGAATGGAACGTGGATTGGAATGTGGAATGGAATGGAATTTTATGTGGAATGGAATGGAATTGAATGTGGAATGGAAAGGAATGAAATATCGAACGGTATGTGGAATGGAACAAAGAATGCAATGTGGAATGGATCGTGGAATGGAATGTGGGATGCAATGGAATGGAACTTGTAATGAAATGCCAAATGGAATGTGGATTGGAACGTGGAATGAAACGATGAATGGAATGGAATGGAAAGTTGAATGGAATGGAATGAGGAATGGAATGTGGAAAGGAATGCAATGGAATATGGAAGGGAATGGAATGGAATGTGAAATGCAAATGAATGGAACGAGGAATAGGACGTGGAATAGAACACGGAATTCGACGTCGAATGGAAGGTGGAATGGAATGGGTATTGGAATGGAATGGAATGTGGAATGGAATGGAATGTGGAAAGGAATGGAATGGAATTTGGAATGGAAAGGAATGGAATGTGGAATGGAATGGAATCTAATGTGGAATGGAATGGAATGCAATTTGGAATGGAATGGAAAGCAAAGTGGAATGGTAGGTGGAGTTGTAAGTGGAATGGAAGGGAATGGAAAGTGGAATGAAATGGAAAAGAATGAGGAATGGAATGGAATGGAATATGGAATGGAATGGAAGGGAAAGTGGAATGGAATGGAATTGAAGGGAATGTGGAATGGAATGGAATGGAATGGAATGCGGAATGGAATGAAATGGAATGGGGAATGGAATGAAATGGAATGTGGAACGGAATGGAATGGAATGGAATGTGGAATGGAAGGGAATGGTATGGAATGTAGAAAGGCATGGAATGTAATGGAATGGAATAGAATGGAATGTGGAATGGAATAGAATGGAATGGAATGTGAAATGGAAAAGAATGATATGTGGAACGGAATGGAAAGGTATGGAATGTGGAATGGATTGGAATGGAATGGAATGGAATGTGTAATGCAAAGAAATGGAATGTGGAATGAAATGGAATAGAATATGGTATGGAATGGATGGAATGGAATGCGGAATGTTATGGAATGAAATGTGGAATGGAATGTAATGGAAAGGAATGGAATGCAGAATTGAATGGAATGGGAAGTGGAATGGAATGGAATGGAAGGTGGAATTGAAGGGAATGGAATGGAATGGAAGGTGGAATGGAAAGTGGAATGCAATGAGGAATGGCACGTGAAATGTTATGGAATGGAATGTGGAATGGAACATGGAATAGAATGGAATAGATGGTGGAATCTGACATAGAATGGATCATGGAATGGAACGTGGAATGGAACGTGGAATGGAATGGAATGGAAAGTGGAATGGAAGGTGGAATGGAATGGAACGTGGAATGGAACACGGAATGGAATATGGAATGGAATTGTGAATGGAACGTGGAAAGGAATGGAATGGAATGTGGAACAGAAAGTGTAATGTAATATATAATGAAATGTGGAATGCAATGTGGAGTGGAAGGTGAAATGGAAAGGAATGGAATGTCTAATGGAACGTCGAATTGAATGAAGTAGAAACTGGAATGGATCGTGGAATGGTATGGAATGGAATGTGGAATGGAATGTAATGTGGAATGGAAGGTGGAATGGAATGGAATGAAATGTGGAATGGAATCGAATGGAGTGTAGAATGGATTGTGGAATGGAATGTGGAATGGATTGTGGAATGCAATGTGGAATGGAATGTGAAACGGAATGGAATGGAATGTGGAATGGAACTTCGAATGGAATGGAGTACAAGGTGGAGTGGCGCGTGGAATGGAATGGAATGGTATGTGGAATGGAATGTGGACTGGAATGTGTAATAGAATGTGGAATTGCATGTGGAATTGAAGGGAACGGAACACAGAATGGAAAGGAATGGAATGTGAAATGGAATGTGGCATGGAATGGAATGGGATGTGGAATAGAATTTGGAATGGAATGGAATGGCATGTGGAATGGAATGGAATGGAATGTGGAATGGAATGTGGAAGGGAATTGAATGGAATGTGGAAGAGAATGTGGAATGTAACGTGGAATGTAATGTGGGATGGAAAGGAATGAAATGTGGAATGAAATGTGGATTGTGATGGAATGGAATCTGGAATGGAATGGACTGGAATGTGGAATGAAATGAGGAATAGAATTTAATGGAAAGTGGAATGGAACGTGGAATGGAATGGAATGGAATGGAATGTGGAGTTGAATGGAATGGAATGAGGAATGGAAGGTGCAATGGAATGTGCAATGGAATGGAATGAAATGTGGAAAGGAAGGTTGTTTGTTATGGAATGGAATGTGGAATGGGAAGGAAAGGATTGTGGTATGCAATGTGGAATAGAATGTGGAATGGAATGTGGAATATAATGCAATGGAACTTGGAATAGAATGTGGAATGGCATGTGAATTGGAATGCAATGTAATGTGGAATGCAAAGTGGAATGAAATGCAATTGAATGAGAATGGAATGAGAGTGGAAAGTGGAATGGAATGTGAAATAGACTGCTGAATGGAATGTAGAATGGAATGTGGAATCTAATGTGGAACGGAATGGAATGGAATGTGGAATGGAATGTGAATTGGAATGCAATGGAATGCAGAATGGAATGTGGAATGAAATGCAACAGAAGGAGAATGGAATGTGGAAGGGAATATTAATTGGGATGCAATGGAATGTGGAATGGAATGTGGAACGGAATGGAACAGAATGTGGAATGGAAAGTGGAATGAAACGGAATAGAATGTGGAATGGAATGTGGAATGGAATGTGGAATGGCAAGTGGAATGGAATGGAATGTGGAATGGAAATTGGAATGGAATGGAATGGAATGTGGGATGGAACTTGGAATGGAACGTGGAATGGAACGCGGAATGGAAAGTGGAATGGAACGCGGAATGGAACATGGAATGAAACGCGGAATGGGATGTGCAATGGAATGTAGAATGGAAAGTTGAAAGGAGTGGAATGGAACGTGGAATTGAACGTGGAATGGAATGGAAAGGAATGCAGAATGGAATCTGGAATGGAACGTGGAAAGCAATGTGGAATGGAACGTAGAATGAAATGTGTAATGGAATGTGGAAGGGAATGTGGAATGGAACGGAATGGAATGGAATGGAATGCAGAATGAAACGTGCAATGTATCGTGGTATTGAATGTGGAATGGAACGTGGAATGGAACGTGAAATGGAATGTGGAATGGAATGTGGAATGGAATATGGAATGGAACGTGAAATTGAATGGAATGGAATATAGAATGGAACGTGGAATGGAATGGACTGGAATATGGAATGGAATATGGAATGTAATGGAATGGAATGAAGAACTGAATCTCCAAATAAAAGTGGAATGGAATGGGCAATGGAATGTGGAATGGAACGTGGAATGGAATGGGATGGAAAGTGGAATGGAACTTGGAAGGAATGGAATGGAACTTGGATTGGAATGTGGAATAAAATGTGGAATGAAAAGTGGAATGGAACGTAGAATGGAATGGAAAAAAATGTCGAAAAGAATGGAATGAAACTTGGAATACAATGTGGAATGGAATGTGGAATAGAAGGTGGAGTTGAACGTGGAATGAAATGGAATGGAACGTGAAATGGAAAGTAGAATGGAATGGAATGGAATGTGGAATGGGAAGGAGTGAAACGTCGAATGGGACGTGGAATGGAAGAAGGAATGCAACGTGGAATGTATCGTGGAATTGAATGTGGAATGCAATGGAATGGAACTTGGAATGAAATGTGAAAAGGAATGTGGATTGGAACGTGGAATGAAACGATGAATGGAATGGAATGCAAAGTTGAACGGAATAGAATGGAACGAGGCATGGAATGTGGAATGGAATGGAATGGAATATGGAAGGGAATGGAATGGAATGTGAAATGCAAAGGAATGGAACGTGGAATAGGACGTAGAATGGAACACGGAATTCGACGTCGAATGGAACATGGAATGGAATGTGGATTGGAATGGAATGGAATGTGGAATGGAATGGAATGGAATGTGGAATGGAAAGTGGAATGGTATGGATTGGAGTGAAATGCGGAATGGAAAGGAATGGAATTTAATGGAATCTGCAATGCAATGTATTGGAATGTGGAATGGAATGGAAGGGAATGGAATGGAATGGAATGGAATGGAATGTGTAATGTAATTTGGAATGCAATGTATTGGAATGTGGAATGGAATGGAAGGGAATGGAATGGAATGCAATGGAATATGGAATGGAATGGAATTGAATGGAATGGAATGTGGAATTGAATGGATTGGAATGTGGAATGGAATGGAATGGAACGTGGAATGGATTGTGGAATGGAATGTGGAATGGATTTTTTAATGTAATGGAGTGGAATGTGGAATAGAATGGAATGGAATGGAATGTAGAATGGAATGTGGAAAGAATAGTAGAATGGAATGGAATGGAATGTGCAATGGAATGGAAAGGAACGTGTAATGGTATGGAATGGAATGGAAAGGAAAGTGAAATAGAATATGGAACGGAATGTGAAAAGGAATTTGGAAGGGAATGTGGAACAGAATGAAATGGAACCTGGAATGGAATGGAATGGAAAGTAGAATGGAATGGAATGGAACGTGAAATGGAATGTGGAACGGATCATGGAGTGGAAACAGAAATGGAATGTAGAATGGAATGTGGAATGGAATGGATTGGAGTGTGATATGAAATGTGGAATGGTATGGAATGGAATGTGGAATGGAATGTGGAATGGACTGCAATGGAATGAGAAAGGAATGTGGAATGGAATGGAATGGAATGTGGAATGGAATGTTAAATGGAATGGAATGGAATGTGGAATGTAATGTAATGGAATGCAACATCGAATGAAATTGAATGGAATGGAATGGAATGCGGAATGGAATATGGAATGGAATGTGGAATGAAATGTGGAATAGAATGGAATGGAATGTGGAATGGAATGTGAAATGTAATGGATTGGAATGTGGAATGGAAAGTGGAATGGAATGTGGAATTGAATGGAATGGAATGTGGAATGTAATGGATTGGAAAGTGGAATGGAGTGCAATGGAACTTGGAATGGATTGTGGAGTGGAATGTGCAATGGATGGTTTAATTGAATGGAATGGAATGTGGAATAGAATGGAATAGAGTGGAATGTGGAATGGAATGTGGAATGGATCGTGGAATTTAATGGAATGGAATGTGCAATGGAATGGAATGGAAAATGTAATGGAATAGAATGGAATGGAATGGAATGGAAAGTGAAACAGAATGTGGAACAGAATGTGAAAAGAAATGTGGAATGGAATGTGGAACGGAATGAAATGGAACGTGGAATGGAATGGAATGCAACATGGAATTTAATGGAATGGAACGTGAAATGGAACGTGGAATGGATCATGGAGTGGAAAGAGGAATGGAATGTGGAATGGAATGAAATGGAGTGTGATATGAAATTTGGAATGGAATGGAATAGAATGTGGAATGGAATGTGGAATGGAGTGCAATGGAATGAGAATGGAATGTGGAATGGAATGGAATGGAATGTGGAATGGAATGTGGAATGGAATGTTAAATGGAATGGAATGGAATGTTGAATGTAATGGAATGGAAAGGAAAGTTGAATGAAATGGACTGGAATGGAATGGAATGCGGAATGGAACATAGAATGGAATGTGGAATGGAATGTGGTATGGAATGTGGAATGGAATGTGGAATGAAATGTGGAATAGAATGGAATGTAATGTGGAATGGAATGGATTGGAATGTGGAATGGAATGTGAAATGGAATGTGGAATGGAACAGAATGGAATGTGGAATGGAATGTGGAATGGAATGTGTAACGGAAAGTGGAATGGAATGGAATGTGGAATGGAACCTGTAATGAAATAGAATGGTTCATGGAATGGAAAGTGGAATGGAATGTGGAATGTAATGTGGAATGGAATGTGGAAAGGAATGGAATGGAATGTGGAATACATTGTGGAATTGAGTGTGGAATGGAATGGAATGTAACGTGGATTGGAATGTGGAATAGACTTTAATGGAATGTGGAATAGAAAGTGGAATGGAATGTGGAATGTATTGTGGATTGGAACTGAATAGAAGGAGGAATGGAAGCTGTTATGAAATGTGGAATGGAACTTGGAATGGAATGCAATGTACTGTCGAATGCAACCTGGAATGGAATGGAATGGAACATAGAATGGAACGTGGAATGGATCATTTAATGGAAAGAGGAATGGAATGTGGAATGGAAAGAGGAATAAAATGGAATGGAATGTGGTATGAAATGTGGAATTGAATGGAATAGAATGTGGAATGTAACGTGGGATAGAATGGAATGGAATGAGAATGGAATGTGGAATGGAATGGAGTGCAATGTGGAATGCAATGTGGACTGGAATAGAATGGAATGTGGAGTGGAATAGAATGGAAGGAGGAAGGGAAGGGAATGGATAGTGAAAAGGAACATGGAATGGAATGTCAAATGGAAAGTTGGATGGAACGTGGAATGCAATGTGGAAAGTAATGGGGAATGGAACGTGGAATGGAACGTCTAATGGAATCTGGAATGGAATGGTAATGGAACGTGCAATGGAATAGATTGTGGAATGGAATGGAATCTGGAATGGAACATAATGGAATGGAATGGAATGGATTGGAATGTGGAATGGAATTGAATGGATTGGAATGTGGAATGGAATGGAAAGGAATGTGGAATGGAATAGAATGTGGAATAGAATGGAATGGAAAGGCATGTGGAATGGAAAGTGGAATGGAATAGAATGGAAAGTGGAAAGGAACGAAATGGAATGTGGAATGGAAAGTTCAATGGAATGGAATGGAACGTGGAGTGGAACGGAATGAAAAGATTGGTGGAATGCAATGGTATGTGAAATGGAATGTGGAATGGAACGTGGAATGGAATGGAATGCAATGTGGAATGGAATAGAATTGACTGTGGAATGGAACATGGAATGGAATGGAATGGAAAGTTGAATGTAATGGAATGGAAAGTGGAATGGAATGGAATGGAATGTGGAATTCAATTGAATGGAAATTGGAATGGATTATGAAATGGAATGGAATTGAAGGTGGAATGGAATGGAATGGAATGTACAAAGGAATGGAATTCGAATTGGATTGTGTAATGGAATGGAAGTGAAGGTGAAATGGAATGGAATGGAACGTGGAATGGAATGGAATGGAATGTGGAATGGAATAGAAAGCAATGAGGAATGGAATGGAATGCAATACGGAATGGTATGGTATGGAAAGGAATGGAATGCAATGGAATAGAATTTGTACTGGAATGGAATGGAATGGAATGGAATATGGAATGGAATGGAATGCAAAGTGGAATAAAATGGAATGGAATGCGGAATAGAATCAAATGGAATGTGAAATCGAACTTGGAATGGAATGGGGAATGTAACGTGGAATACAACGAGGAATGGAATAGGGAATGTAAAGTGGAGTGCACCTTGGAATGGAAAGGACTGGAATGTGGAAAGGAATGGACAAGAACGTGGAATGGAATGTAATGGAAAGTTGAAGGGATTGGAATGGAATGTCGAATGGAATGGAATGGAATGGAATGTGGAATGGAATGGAATGGAAAGTGGAAAGGAATGTGGAATGGAAGGTGGAATGGAACGTTGCATGGCAAGTGGTATGGAACATGGAATGGAATGTGGAAAAGAATGTGGAATGGAAGCTGGAATGGAAGGTAATGGAATGTGGAATTGAATGGAATGGAACGCTGAAAGGAATTGAATGGAATGGAATGGAAATTTGCATGGAATGGAATGGAGTGGAAGGCGGAAATGAATGGCATAGAATATGGAATGCAATGTGCAATGAAATGGAATGGATTGTGGAATGGAATTTATTGAAACATTGAATGGAAGTTGATGGAAACTGGAATGGAATGGAATGGAATCTGCAATTGAATGGAAGGCAATGTGGAATGGAACTGAATGAAATGTGGAATGGAATGCAATGGAATGTGGAATGGAATGTGGAAAGGCCTGGAATGGAAAGTAAAATGGAATGTGGAATGCAATGGAGTGGAACGTGGAATGGAACGTGGAATGGAATGTGGAATGGAATGTCGAATGGAAAGTGGTATGCAACATGGAATGGAACGTGGAAAAGAAGGTGGAATGGAACGTGGAATGGAAGGGAATGGAAGGTGGAATGGAATGGAAGGGAACGTGGAATGTAATTGAATGGAATGGAATGGAATGTGCAATGGAAAATAATAGAACTTGGAATGGAAAGGAATGGCATTTGGAATGGAACTTGGAATGAAATGGAATGGAAAGTGGAATGGAATGCAACGGAACGTGGAATGGAATGGAATGGAACCTTTATTGGAATGGAATGGAATGTGCAATTAAATGCAATGGAATATGGAATGGAATGGAATGGAACTTTGAATGTAACGTGGAATGGAATGGAATGGCATGGAATGGAATGTGGAATGGAAAGGAATGGAATCTGGAATGGAATGGAATGGAATGCAATGTGCAATGGAATACAATAGAATGTGGAATGGAACGGAATGTAATGCAATGGAATGGAATGTGGACTGGACTGGAATGGAATGGAATGGAATGTGGAATGGAATGGACTAGAATCAGGAATGGAATGTGGAACGGAATGAGGAATGGAACATGCAATGAAACGTGGAATGGAACATGGAACGGAACATGGAATGGCACGTGGAACGGAACGTGGAATGGAATGGAATAGAATATGGTATGCGATAGAATGGACTGTGAAATGGAACGTGGAATGGAATGGAGTTGAATGTGGAATGGAATGCAATGGAACGTGGAATGGAATGGAATGTGGAATGGAAGGGAACGGAACGTGGAATATAATGGAATGGTATGTGTAATGGACTGTTGAATGGCATGGAAAGGAATGTCGAATGAAATGGAATGGAATGGAATGAGGAATGGACTGTGTAATGGAATTGAATGGAATGTGGAATGAAATGGAATGGAATGGAATGGAATAGAATGCGAAATGGAATGGAATGGAACATGAATTGTAACGAAATAGAATGTGAAATGCAATGGAATGGAATGTGGAATTTATTGCGGAGTGGAATGTGGAAAGGAATGGAATGGAATGTGGAATGGAGTGGAATGATATGTATAATGGAATGTGTAATGGAACGGAATAGAATGGAATGGAATGTGGAATGGAATTGAATTTGGAATGGAATGTGGAATGGAATTGAATTTGGAATGGAATGTGGAATGGAATGGAACGGAATGTGCAATGGAAAGGAATGGAATGGAGTACGGAATGGAATGGGATATAATGTGCAATGGAATGTGGAATGGAATGTTAAATGGAATGTGGAATGGAATAGAATGGAAGGTGGAATGGAATGTGCAATGGAATGGAATGGAAATACCAAAGGAATGTGAAATGAAATTGCATGTAATGTGGAATTGCATGGAATGGAATGTGGAATGGAAAGAGGAAACGAATGGAATGTGGAATAGAATAGAATGGAATGTGGATTGGCATAGAATGGAATGTAATATAATGGAATGGAATGTGAAATGGAACGGAGTGTAAAGTGGAATGCAATGTGGAATGGAAGGGAATGGAATGTGGAATGAAATGTGGAATGGAGTGGAATGGAACTTTGAATTGAATGAATGTGCAATGGAACGTGGAAAGGAACGTGTAATGTAACGTGGAATGGAATTTGGAATGGAATGGAATGGAAAGTGGAATGGAATGCAATGGATTGTGGAATGGAATGAAATGTAAACTGGAATGGAATGTGGAATGAAATGGAATAGAATGTGGAACGGAATGGAATGGAGTGTGTAATTGAACGTGGAATGGAATGGAAAGGAATGTGGAATGGATCGCAGAATAGAAACTGGAATGGAAAGTGGAATAGAATGAAATGTGAAATGTAATGACGAATGTAATTTAAAGTAATGTGGAATGGAAGGTGGAATGGAATGCAATGTGGATTGGAATGGAATGGAATGTGGAATGGAATAGAATGGAACATGGAATTGAATGGAATGCAGTATTAAATGGAATGGAATGTGAAATGGAATGGACTGGAATGTGGAAAGAAATGTGGCATGGAATGGAACGGAATGTGGAATGGAATATGGAATGGAATGGAATGGAAGTTGGAATTGAACGTGGAAAATAACTTGGAAAGGAAGGTGGAATGGAATTTGGAAAGGGATGTGGAATGGAATGGAATGGAACGTGGAAAGGAACGTGGAATGGAACGTGGAATGAAACGCGGTATGGAATGGAATGGAATGTGAAATGGGATAGAATGGAAAGGTAAGTGGACTGGATAGTGGAATGGAATAGAATGGAATATGGAATGGAATGTGGAATGAAACAGAATTTAA
Organism: Pongo abelii; assembly: GCF_028885655.2. Lineage (NCBI taxonomy): Eukaryota > Metazoa > Chordata > Mammalia > Primates > Hominidae > Pongo > Pongo abelii. The sequence goes on from NC_071998.2 coordinate 7,248,837, forward strand.
TGTGTAAAGGAATGGAATGGAATGTGTAATGCCACGTGGAATGTAATGGAAAGGAATGTGGAATTTAACGTAAAATGGAATGTGGAAAGAATTCAATGGAATGGAATGTGAAATGGAATACTTATTGAAATGTGGAATGGAAAAGAATGCAATGGAATGGAACGTGTAATGCAATGGAGGAAACGGAATGTGGAATGGACTGTGGAATGGAATGGAATGGAATGTGGAATGGAATAGAATGGAACGTGGAATGGAACATGGAAAGCAATGTAGAATGAAACGTGGAATGGAAAGTGGAATTGACCGTGGTATGGAATGGAATGGAATGTGCGACAGGACAAAATGGAATGGTATCTGGAATGGAGGGTGCAATGGAATAGAATGGAATGTGGAATGCAATGCAGAATGAAATGGAATAGAATGTGGAAGGAAATGCAATGGAATGTGTAATGCCACGTGGAATGGAATAGAAAGGAATTTGTAATATAACGTGGAATGGAATGGGGAATGGAACGTGGAAAGGAGTAGAATGTGTAATGGATTGTGGAATGGAATGTGGAATGGCATGTGGAATGAGATGGGATGGAATGTGGAATGGAATGTGGAATGGAATGGAATGGAATGTGGAATGGAATGGAAGGGAATGTGGAATGGAATGTGGAATGGAATGGAATTTGAAATGGAAGGTGGAATGGAAAGTGGAATAGAAAGTGGAATTGACCATGAAAAGAAATGGAATGGAAGGTGGAATGGAATGTGAAATGGAATGGAATGGAACTTGGAAAGGAATGGAATGGAATGGAATGGAAAGTCAAATGGAATGGAATAGAATGGAATGGAATGGAACGTGGAATGGAACATGGAATGGAACGTGGAATGGAATCTGGAAGGGATTGGAATGTAATCTCTATTGGAAGGGAATGTATGTGGAATGGAATGGAATGGAATGCAATGGGATGAAATGTGGACTGGAATGGAAAGTAATGGAATGGAATGTGGAATGGAATAGAATGTGGAATGGAATGGAATCAGGTATGGAATGTGCAATGGAAAGAGTAATGGAACGTGGAATAGAATGCGGAATGGAATGCGGAATGGAATGCGGAATGGAACGTGGACTGGCACTTGGAATGGAATGTGTAATGCTACGTGGAATGGAATGTGGATTGGAACGTGGAATGTGGGATGGAATCTGGAATGGAATGGAATGGAATGTGGAATGGAAGTTGGAATGGAATGTGCAATCGAATGTGGACTGAAACTTGAATGGAACATGGAATGGAACGTGGAATGGAATGGAATGGACAGTGGAATGGAAAGTGGAAAGGAATGTAGAATGGAACAAGGAATGGAATGGAATGGAATGGAATGGAATGTGGAATATATTGGAATGGAATGTGGAATGCCATTCAATGGATTATGGAATGGAATGTGGAAAGTAGTGTAATGGAAAGGAAAGGAATAGAATGGAATGTATTATGGAATCGAATGGAATGGAAAGGAATGGCATGTGGAATGGAAAGGAATGTGGAATGGAACGGAATGGAAAGTGGAATGGAATGTGGAACGGAATGGAATGTGGATTGGAATGGAATGAGGAATGTAATGGAAAGGAAAGTGGAATGAAATGTGGAATGTAATGGAATGGAATGGAATGTGAAATGAAATAGAATGGAATGTGGAATGCAATGGAATGGAATGTGGAAAGAAAAGTGGAAAGGAATGCAATGGAATGTGGAATGGAGTGGAATGATAGGTGGAATGGAAGGTCTAATGGAACGGAATAGAATGGAATGGAATGGAATGTGGAATGGAATTGAATGTGGAATGTAATGGAATGGAATGTGGAATCGAAAGGAATGGAATGGAGTACGGAATGGAATGGAATATAATGTGCAATGGAATATGGAATGGAATGTTTAATGGAATGTGGAATGGAATAGAATGGAAGTTGGAATGGAATGTGCAATGGAATAGAAAGGAAACTCCAAAGGAATGTGGAATGAAATTGAATTTAATGTGGAATGGCATGGAATGGAATGTGGAATGGAAAGAGGAATGGAATGGAATGAGGAATGGAATGGAATGTGGATTGGGATGGAATGCCATGGAATGGAATGGAAGGGAATGTGAAATGGCATGGAGTGGAATGTGGAATGGCACGTGGAAAGGAATGGAATGTCGAATGAAATGTGGAATGGAATGGAATGGAACATTGAATTGAATGTGCAATGGAACGTAGAAAGGAACGTGAAACGGAATATGGAATGGAACGTGGAATGGAATTTGGAATGGAATGCAATGGAAAGTGGAATGGAATGCAATGGAATGTGGAATGGAATGAAATGGAAAGTGGAAAGGGATGTGGAATGGAATGGAATGGAATGTGGAATGGAATGTGGAATGGAATGGAAGAGAAAGAGGAATGGAATGGAATGGAATGTCGAATGGAATGGAAAGGAATGGAATGGAATATGGTATGGAATGAAACGGAATGGAATGTGGAATTGCAAGGAATGGAATGTGGAATGGAATTGAAGGGAAAGAGGAATGGAATGAAATGGAATGACGAATGGAATGGAATGGAATGGATTGGAATATGGTATGGAATGAAGCGGAATGGAATGTGGAATGGAATGGAATGGAATGTGGAATGGAATGGAATGGAATGGAATTTGGAATGGAATAGAAAGGAATGGAATGGAATTGAATGTGGAATGGAATGGAATGGAATGTGGAATGGAAGGGAATGGAATGTGGAATGGAAGGGAATGGAATGGAAAATGGAATGGAAAGTTCAATGGAATGGAATGGAATGTGGAATGGAAAGTGGAATGGAATAGAATGGAAAGTGGAAAGGAATGAATGGAATATGGAATGGCAAGATCAATGGAATTGAATAGAAAGTGTAATCGAATGGAATGGAAAGTTTAGTGGAATGGAATGGTATGTGAAATGTAATGTGGAATGGAACATGGAATGGAATGGAATGGAATGTGGAATGGAATAGAATGGACTGTGGAATAGAGCATGGAATGGAATGGAATGGAAAGTTGAATGGAATGGAATGGAAAGTGGAATGGAATGGAATGGAATGTGGAATTCAATGAAATGGGATGTGGAATGGATTATGGAATGGAATGGAATTGAAGGTGGAATGGAATGGAATAGAATGTGCAATGAAATGGAATGGAATGTGGATTGGATTGTGGAGTGGAATGGAATTGAAGGTGAAATGGAAGGGAATGGAATGTTTAATGGAGTGCAATGGAATGTGGAATGGAAACGAATGGAATGAGGAATGGAAAGGAATGTAATATGTAATGATATTGTATGGAATGGAATGGAATGCAATGGAATAGAATGTGGACTGGAATGGAATGGAATGGAATTTAGAATGGAATGGAATGCAATGTGGAATGGAATGGAATGGAATGCGGAATGGAATCGAATGGAAGGTGGAATCGAACTTGGAATGGAATGGGGAATGTAACGTGGAATGCAACGTGGAATGGAAAGGGAAATGTAACGAGGAGTGCAACTTGGAATGGAAAGGACTGGAATGTGGAATGGAAAGACCTGGAACGTGGAATGGAATGTAATGGAGTGTGGAATGTATTGGATTGGAATGTCGAATGGAATGGAACAGAATGGAATGTGGAATGGAATGGCATGGAAAATGGTATGGAATGTGGAATGGAACTTGGAATGGAACGTCAAATGGCAAGTGGTATGGAACGTGGAATGGAATGTGGAAAAGAATGTGGAATGGAAGCTGCAATGGAGGGAATGGAATGTGGAATGGAAAGGAATGGAGTGGAACGTGGAATTGAATGGAATGGAATGTAGAATGGAAGGTGCAATGAAATGAAATGGAAAGAGCAATGGAATAGAAAGGAGCATGGAATGGAAGCTAATGGAACCTGGAATGGAATGGAATGGAATCTGCAATTGAATGGAATGCAATGTGGAATGGAAAGTGGAATGGAACGTGGAATGGAATGTCGAATGGAAAGTGGTATGGAACAAAGAATGGAACGTGGAAAAGAAGTTGGAATAGAACGTGGAATTGAAGGGAATGGATTGTGGAATGGAATGGAAGGGAAAGTGGAATGGGATTGAATGGAATAGAATGGAACGTGCAATGCAACGTATTGGAACATGGAATGGAATAGAATGGCATGTGAAATGGAACCTGGAATGGAATGGAATGGAATGTGCAATTAAACGGAATGGAATGTGGAATGGAATGGAATGGAATGTGGAATTTAACATGGAATGGAATGGAATGGCATGGAATAGAATGTGGAATGGAATGGAATGGAATGTGGAATGGAATGGAATAGAATGGAAAGTGGAATGAAATAACATAGAACGTGGAATGGAATGGAATGGAATGCAATGGAAAGGAAAGTGGACTGGAATGGAATGGAATGGAATGGAATGGAATGGAATGGAATGGAATGGAATGTCGAATGCAATGCAATGGAATGTGGAATGGAATGGAAGGGAATCAGGTATGGAATGTGGAACGGAATGAGGAATGGAACATAGAGTGGATCGCGGAGTGGAACGCGGAATGCCACGTGGAATGGCACGTGGAATGGAACGTGGAATGGAATGGAGTTGAAAGTGGAATGCAATAGAACGGACTGTGAAATGGAACGTGGAATGGAATGGAATGGAATGTGGAATGGAAGGGAATGGAACGTGGAATGGAATGGAATGGAAAGTGGAATGGAATGGAATGGAAGTTGGAATTGAATGGAATGGAATGTGGAATGGAATGGAATGGAAAGTGGAATGCAATGGAATGGAATGTGGAATAGAATGGAATGGAATGGAATTGAATGTGGAATGGAATGGAATGGAATGTGGAAGGTAATTGAATTGGATGTGGAATGGAATGGAATGGAATGTGAAAAGGAATGGAATGGATTATGGAATGGAAGGGAATGGAATGGAATGTGGAATGGAATGGAATATAATGAAGAATGGAATGGAATGGAATGTGGAATTGAATGGAATGGAATGTGGAATGGACTGTGTTATGGAATGGAATAGAATGTGGAATGAAATGGAATGGAATGGAATGGAATAGAATGCGAAATGGAATGGAATTTAACGTGAATTGTAAAGAAATCAAATGTGAAATGGAATGGAATGTCCAATGGAATGCAGAGAGGAATGTGAAATGGAATGGAAAGGAATGTGTAATGGAATGGAATGGAAAGTGGAATGGAATTGAATGGAGTGGAATGAGGAATGGAATGGTATGGAATGGAATTTAATGTGGAATGGAATGGAATGGAATGTGGAATGGAAGGGAATGAAATGGAGTACGGAAGAGAATGGAATATAATGTGCAATGGAATGTGGAATGGAATGTTTAATGGAATGTGGAATATAATGGAATGGAATGTGGAATGGAATGTGCAATGGATTGGAAAGGAATCTCCAAAGGAATGTGGAATGAAATTGAATGTAATGTGGAATGGCATGGAATGGAATGTGGAATGGAATGTGGAATGGAATGGAAAGTGGAATGGAATGGAATGGAATGGAATGTGGATTGGTATGGAACGGAATGTAATGGAATGTGAAATGGAATGGAGTGGAACGTGGAATGGAATGTGGAATGGAATGGAAAGGACTGTGGAATGAAGTATGGAATGGAATGGAATGGAAGGGAACGTTGAATTGAATGTGCAACGGAACGTGGAAAGGAACGTGAAATGGAACATGGAATAGAACGTGGAAAAGAATTTGGGATGGAATGGAATGGAAAGTGGAATGGAATGCAATGGAATGTGGAATGGAATGCGGAATGGAATGGAATTGAATGTGGAATGGAGTGGAATGGAATGCGGAATGCAATGTGGAATGGAAAGTGGTATGGAACATGGAAAGGAATGTGGAAAAGAAAGTGGAATAGAAGCTGGAAAGGAAGGGAATGGAATGTGGAATGCAATGAAATGGAACGTTGAATGGAATTGAATGGAATGGAATGGAATGTGGAATGGAGTGGATTGTGGAATTTACTGGAATGGAATATGGAATGGAACGTGCAATGAAATGTAATGGAACGTGGAATGGAATGGAATGGAACGTTGAATGGAACGTGGAATGAATCATGGAATGGAACGTGGAATGATTCTTGGAATGGAATGTGTAAAGGAACATGGAATGGAAAGGAATGGAATGTGGAATGAAATGTGGAATGGAATAGAATGACATGTGGAATGGAACGAAATGGAATGGAAAGTGGAGTGCAGTGGAATAGAATGGAATGAAATGGAGTGTGGAATGGAATGGAATGGAAAGTGGAATGTAATGGAATGGAATGCGGACTGGTACGTGCAATGGAATGTAATGGAATGTGGAATGGAATGTAGAATGGATCGTGGAATGGAATGGAATGGAACAGAATGGAATGTGAAATGGAATGTGCAATGGAATGTGGAATGGAATGGAATGAATCGAATGGCATGAAGAATGGAATGAATTGGAATGTAATGGAATGAAATGTGTAATGGAATGTGGAATGGAATGGAACGAGGAATGGCATGGAAAGAGGAATGGAATGGAATGGAATGTGGAATGTAATGCAATGTAATGTGGAATAGAATGGATTAGATACCGGAATGGATTGTGGAGTGGAAAGTGGAATGGAATGGTATGGAATGCAATGTGGAATGGAATGGAATGGAATGGAGTAGAATGGAATGGAATGGAATGTGGAATGGAATGGAATGGAATGTGGAATGGAATGGAATGGATTGGAATATGGAAAGGAATGGAATGGAAAGGAATGGAAAGTGGAATTTAATGGAAATTATGGAGGAATGGAAAGGAATGGAATGGAAAGTAATGGAATGGAATGTGGAATGGAACAGAATAGAATGTGGAATGGAATGGAATGGAATGGAGTTGAATTTGGAATAGAATGGAATAGAATGGAAGGGAATGGAACACGGAATGGAATGTGGAATGTAATGGAATGGAATGTGGAAAGGAAAGGAATGAACTGTGGAATAGAACGTGGAGTGGAATGTGGAATGGAATGGAATGGAATGGAAAGAACAATGGAATGTGGAATGGAATGGAATGTGGAATGGAATGGAATGGAATGTGGATTGCAATGGAATGGAAAGGAATAGAATGCCGAATGGAATGGAACAGAATGCGGAATGGAATGGAATGGAATGTGGAATGCAATGGAATGGAATGCAGTTGAATGTGGAATAGAATGGAATAGAATGGAATGGAATGGAATGGGGAATTGAATGTGGAATGGAATGGAATGGAAAGTGGAATGGAAAGGAATGAAATGTGGAATAGAAAGTGGATTGGAATGTGGGATGGAATGGAATGGAAAGAATAATTGAGTGTGGAATGGAATGGAATGTGGATTGGAATGGAATGGAATGGAATGGAATGGAATGGAATCTGGAATGGAATGGAATGGAATTGAGTGGAATGTGGAATAGAATGGAATAGAATGGAATGGAATGGAATGGAATGGAATGGAATGGAATGGAATGGAATGGGGAATGGAATGTGGAATGGAATTCAATGGAATGTGGAATGCAAAGGAATGAAATGTGGAATAGAATGTGGAATGGAATTTAGAATGGAATGGAAAGAATCATGCAATGTGGAATGCAATGGAATGGAATGGAATGGGGAATGGAAAGCAATGGAATGAAATGGAATGGAATTGAATGTTGAATGGAATCGAATGGAATGGAACGAGGAATGGAGTCGAATGGAACGATGAATGGAATGTGAAATGGAATGGATTCTGGAATGGAACGTGTAACGGAATGAGGTATGCAACCTGGAAGGGAACGTGGAAAGGAATGTGGAATGGAACATGGAATGAAATGTGGAAAGGAAAGTAGAGTGGAATGTGGAATGGAATGGAATGGAATGTGGAATGCAATGGAATGGAATTGAATCGAATGTTTTAATGGAATTGAAAGGAAGGGAGTGGAATGTGGAATGCAATGGAATGGAATGTGCAATGGAATGTGTAATGGAATGTAATGGAATGTGGAGTGGAATGGAATGGAATGTGGAATGGAATGGAATGGAATATAGAATGGAACATCGAATGGAACAGAATGGAATGTGGAATGGAACGTGGAATGGAATGGAATGTGGAATGGAATGTAGAATGCAACGCTGAAAGAATGGAATGTGGAATGGAATGGATTGGAATGGGGAATGGAATGTGGTATGGAATGAAATGGATTGTGTAATGGAAAGCGGAATGTAATGGAATGGAATATGGATTGAAACGTGGAATGGAATGCAGTGGAATGTGGAATGGAAAGTGGAATGGAATGTGGAATGGAACACGGAATGGAATGAAATGTGGAATGGAATGGAGTGGAATGCGGAATGAAAGGCAAAGGAATGGAATGCGGAATGGAATAGAATGTGGAATGGAATGGAAAGGAATGTGAAATAGAAAGGGATGGCATGTGGAATGGAGTGGAATGGAATGTAGAACGGAATGGAATGGAAGGTGGAATACAATGAGGAATGGAATGGAATGGAATATGGAATGGAATGTGGAATGCAATCTTGAATGGAATGTGGAATGTAATGGAAAGTAAAGAGGAATGCAATGTTCAATGTAATGGCATGGAATGTGTAATGGAATGGAATCGAATGTGGAATGGAATGTGGAATGGATTGGAATGCAACGTGGAACGGAATGTGGAAAGGAATGGAAATTGATTTGGAAGGTAATGGAATGTGGAATGGAATGTGGAATGGAATGCAAACGAATGTGGAAAGTAATGTGGAATGGAATGGCATGGAACGTGGAATGGAATGGAATGGAACGTGGAATGGAATGGAATGCGAAATGGAATGGAATAGAATTTGAAATGGAATAGAATGGAATGTGGAATGGAATGGAATGGAATGGAATGGAAGGTGGACTGGAATTGAATGGAATGGAATGGAATGTGGATTGGAATGGAACGCAATGTGTAATAGAATTTGGAATGGAATGGAATGGAATTTCAAATGGAATGGGGAATTGAATGGAAACGAATGTGGAATGGAATGTGAAACTCTTGGAATGGAATGTGGAATCAAATGGAATGAAAAGTGGAATGGAGTGAAATGGAATGGAATGTACAATGGAATGGAATGGAATGTGGAATGAAACATGGAATGGAATGGAATGTGGAATGAAATGGAATGCAATGTGGAACAGATCGTAGAATGGAATGGAATGGAATGGAATTGTAGAATGGAAAGTGGAATGGAACATGGAATGGAATGTGGAATGCAATGTCGAAAGGAATGTGGATTTGAATGTTGAATGGAAAGTGGAATGGGATGGAATGGAATGTGGAATGGAATGGATTAGAATGTGGAATTGAATGGATTGGATTGCGGAATGGAATATGGAATGCAATGTGGAAAGGAATGGAATGGAATGTGGAATGGAATGGAATGGAATGGAATGTGAAATGTAATGGAAAGGAATATGGAATGGAAAGGATTGGATCAAGGAATGGAATGCAATGGAACGTGGAATGGAATAAAATGTTAGGTGGAATGGAATGGAATGGAATGTGGATTGGAATGGAAACGAATGTGGAATGGAATGGAATCGAATGGAATTTTGACTGGAATAGAATGGAATGCAATGAATGTGGATTAGAATGGAAGGGAACCTGGAATGGAATGTGGAATGGAATGGAATGGAATGCGTAATGGAATGTGGAATAGAATGGAATGGAATGTGGAATGCAATGTTAAAGGCATGGAAAGGAATGTGGAATGAAATGCAATCAAAGTGTAATAGAATGGAATGGAATGTGGAATAGAATGGAATGGACAGTGGAATGGAACGTGGAATGGAATGGAATGGAACATGGATGGAAACGGAATGGAATGGAATGGAATGGAATGGAACGGAATGGAATGGAATGGAATGTGGAATGGAATGGAATGGAAGGTGGAATGGAATGGAATCGTATGTGGAACGGAATTTGGAATTTAATGGAATGTAATGGAATGGAATCTGGAAAGGAATGGAATGTGGAATATAATGGAATGCAATGTGGAATGGAATGGAAAGCAATGTGGAATGAAATGGAAAGGAATGTGGAATGGAATCTGGAATGGAATGAATTGGAATGTGGAATGGAATGTGGAACTGGAAAAAATGGAATGTGGAATTGAATGGAATGGAACATGGAATGGAATGGAATGCAACGGAATGTGGAAGGGAATGCGGAATGGAATGGAATGTGTATTGGAATCGAATGGAATGGAATGGAAAGTGGAATGGAATGGAATGGTATGGAATGGAATGTGGAATGGAATCGAATGGAATGGAATGGAATGTGGAATGGAATGTAATGTAATGTGGAATGGAATGGAATGGAATGTAGACTGGAACGGAATGGAATATGGAAAGGAATGTGGCATGGAATGGAATGGAATGTGGAATGGATTGTGTATTAGAATGTGGAATGTAATGTGCAATGGAATGTGGAATGGAAAGGAATGGAATGTGGATTAGAATGTTAAATGTAATGTGGAAAGGAATGCGCAATGAAATATGGAATTGAATGTGGAATGGAATGGAATGGAACGTGGAACGGAATGGAATGGAATGGAATATGCATTGGAATGGAATGGAATGGTACGTGGAGTGGAATGGAATGGAATTGAATATGGAATGAAATGGAATGGAATGGAATGTAGAATTAATTGAATGCCATGTGTACTGGAAGAGAATGGTATGGAAAGTGGAGCAGATTGGAATGGAATGTGGAATTGAATGGAATATACTGTGGAATTGAATGTGGAATGGAATGGAATGGAATGTCAAATGGAATGGAATGGAATATGGAATGCAGTGGAAAGGAAAGGAATGGAATGTGGAATGTTATGTGGAATGTAATGGAATGTAATGTGGAATTGAATTTGGAATGGAATGGAATTTGATGGAATGGAACTGAATGTGGAATGGAATGCAATATAATGTAGAATGGAATGTACTGCAATATAATGGAATGTGCAATGGAATGGAATGGAATCTCTACTGGAATGGAATGGAAAGTGGAATGGAATGTGGAATGGAAGGGAATGGAATGTGGAATGGAATGTGGATTCCAATGGAATGCAATGTGGAATGGAATGCGGAATTTAATGGAATGGAATATGGAATGGAATGTGGAATGGAATGGAAAGGAATGCGGAATGAAAAGTGGAATGGAATAGAATGGAAAGTGGAATGGAATGTGGAATGGAATGGAATGGAATGTGGTATAGAATGTGGAATGGAAAGGAATGGAATGTGGAATGGAATATAATGGAATGTGGAAGGGAATGTGGAGTGGAATGTGTAATGGAATGGAATGGATTGTTGAATCAAATGTGCAATGGAATGGAACGGAATGGTATGGAATGTGGAATGGAATGGAATGGAACGTGGAAAGGAATTGAATGGAATGTGGAAAGGAATGGAAAGAAACGTGGAATGGCATGGAATGGAATGTGGAATGGAATGTGGATGTGGAATGAAATTTGGAACGGAATGGATTGGAATGAGGAAAGAAAAGTGGAATGGAATGGAATGGAAAGAGCTTTGGAATGTGGAATGGAATGGATTGTGGAAAGTAATGTGGAATGGAATGGAATGGGACCTGGAATGGAATGGAATGGAATCTGGAATGCAATGGAATGGAATGTGGAATGCAAAGTGGAATGGAATGGAATATGGAATGGAATGGAATGGAATGGAATGGAATGTGTAATGGAGTGGAATACATCGTGGAATGAAATTTGAAATTTAATGCAATGGAAAGTGGAATGGATTATGGAATGGAATGGAATTGAATGTGCAATGGAATGTGGATTGGAGTGGAATGAAACATGGAAAGGAACGTTCAAAGGAATGGAATGCAATTTGGAACGGAATGGAATGGAATGAAATGTGGAACGGAATGAAATGGAATGGAATAGAATGTGGAATGGAATGTGGAATGTAGTGTGGAATTGAATGTGTAATTGAATGGAATGGAATGTGTAATGGAACATGGAATGCAATGGAATGGAACGTGGAGTTGAATGGAATGGAATGTGCAATAGAATGTGGAAGGGAATGGAATGCAACCTAGAATGGAATGGAATGGAAAGCGGAATGGAACGTGGAATGGAACGTGGAATGGAACGTGGAATGGAACGTGGAAAGGAATGGAGTGCAATGTGCAATGGAGTTGAATGCAATGTGGAATGGAAGAAAATGAAATTAGGAAAGCCATGGAAAGAAATGTGTAAGGGAATGTGGAATGGAATGGAATGGAATTTGGAATGGAATGTAGAATGTAATGGAAAGCGGAATGGAATGGAGAAGAATGGAGTTTGGAAAGGAAAGTGGAAAGGAATGGAATGGAATGCGGAATCGAATGGTATGGAAAGTTGGATGGAATGGAATGGAATGTGGAATGGAATCTGGAATGGAATGGAATGGATTGTGGAATGGAATGTGGAATGGAATAGAATGGAAAGGAATGTGAAAAGGAAAGTGGAATGTAATGGAATTGAATGTGGAATGGAATGGAATGGAACGTGGAATGGAATGTGTAATGGAACGTGGAATAGAATGGAATGCAATGTGAAATTTAATGTGGAATGGAACGTGGAATAGAATGGAATGGAATGTGGAATGAAACGTGGAATGGAATGGAATGGAAAGCGGAATGGAATGGAATGCAATGTGGAATGGAACATGGAATGCAACGGAATGGAATTTGGAATGGAAATGAATGGAACGTGGAATGGAATGGAATGGAATATGGATTGGAATGGAATGCAATGGAATGGAATGTTTAATAGAATGTAGAATGGAATGGAAAGGAACGTGGAAAGGAATGGAATATGATGTGTAATGGAATGTGGAATGGAATGGAATGGGCAATGGAATATTTAATGAAATGGAATACAATGCTTAAAGGAAGGGAATGGAATGTGGAATGGAACGTGGAATGGAATGGAAAGGAATGTGTAATGCAACGTGGACTGGAATGTGGAATAGACCGTGGAAAGGAATGGAATGTGGAATGGAATCTGGAACAGAAGGGAATGGACTTTGGAATGCAAGATGGAATGGCATGTGCAAAGGAATGTGGACTGAACCATGGAATGGAACATGAAATGGAACGTGGAATGGAATGGAATGGAATGTGGAATGGAACGTGGAATGGAACGTAGAGTGGAAGGCGGAATGGAATGGAATGGAATAGAACAGAATGTGGAATATATTGGAATGGAATGTGGAATTCCATGGAATGGAATGTGGAATGGAATGTTTAATGGAATGGAATGGAATGTGTTATGGAATCGTAATGAATGGAAGGGAATGGCATGTGGAATGGAATGAAATGTGGAAAGTAATGGAATGGAATGTGGAATTGAATGTGGAATGGAATGGAATGTGGAATGGAATGGAATGGGGAATGGAATGGAAAGGAATGTGGAATGGAACGTGGAATGGAACGTGGAATGGAACGTGGAAAGGAATGGAGTGCAATGTGCAATGGAGTTGAATGCAATGTGGAATGGAATGGAATGGAATTTGGAATGCAATGGAAGAAATGTGTAAGGGAATGTGGAATGGAATGGAATGGAATTTGGAATGGAATGTGGAATGGAATGGAAAGCGGAAAGGAATGGAGTAGAATGGAATGTGGAATGGAAAGTGGAAAGGAATGGAAAGGAATGCGGAATCGAATGGTATGGAATGTTGGATGGAATGGAAAGGAATGTGGAATGGAATCCGGAATGGAATGGAATGGAATGTGGAATGGAATGCGGAAAGGAATGGAATGGAACGTGGAATGGAATGTGTAATCGAATGGAATGGAATGGAATGGAATGGAATGGAATGTGTCATGGAATCGAAGTGAATGGAAGGGAATGGCATGTGGAATGGAATGGAATGTGGAAAGGAATGGAATGGTATGTGGAATCGAATGTGGAATGGAATGGAATGTGGAATGGAATGGAATGGGGAATGGAATGGAAAGGAATGTGGAATGGAATGTGGAATGGAATGCAATGGAATGGAATGTGAAGTGGAATGGAAGGGAATGTGGAATGCAATGGAATGGAATGTGGAATGCAATGTGGAAAGGAATGGAATTGAATGTGGAATAAAGTGGAATGGTATGAGGAAAGGAATGTGTAATGGAACGGAAAGGAACAGAATGGAATGTGGAGTGGAATGGAATGTGGAATGGAATGAAATGGAATGTGGAAAGGAACGTGGACTGGAACGTGGAATGGAACGCAGAATGGGAGGGAATGGAACGTGGAATGGAATGGAATTGAATGTGGAATGGAATTGAATGGAATATGCAATGGAATGGAATAGACTCTGGAATGGAATGTGGAATGGAATGGAATCGAATGTGGAAAGGAATGTGGAATTGAATTGAATGGAACTAGGAATGGAAAGTGGAATGGCGTGGAATGGAAGTTACTGTGGAATGTAATGGAATGTGGAATGGAAGGTGGAATGCAATGGAATCTAAAGTGGAATGGAATGTGGAATGGAATTAAATGGAATGTGGAATCTAAAGGAATGGAATGTGGAACGGAATGTTGTAGAATATGTAATGGAATATTGAATGGAATGGAGTGGAATGTGGAATAGAATGGAATGGAATGTGGAATGGAATGGAATGGAATGTTCAATGGAATGCCGATTAGAATGCAATGGAATGTGGTATGGAATGTCCAACGTGGAATGGAATGGAATTTAGTGTTCAACGCAACGTGGAATGGAATGGAATTGAATGTGTAATGGAATGTGGAATGGAATGGAATGGAACGTGGAATGGAATAGAATGGAACGCAGAATGGATCTGAATAGAATGCGGATTGGAATGGAATGCAATGGAATTTGGAGTGGAATGGAATGGAATGGAATGGAACGTGGGATGGAATGTGGAATGGATTCGAATGGAATGAGGAATGGAATGGTATGGAATGGAATGGAAGGTGAAATTGCATGCACAATAGAAGGGAATGGAATTTGGAATGGAATTGACTCTATTCTGGAATGGAATGTGCAAGGGAATGAAATGAAATACAGAATGAAATGGAATGGAATGCGGAATGGAATGGAACGGTAAGGAATGTGGAATGGAATGGAATGCAATGTGGAATGGAATGTGGAATGGAATGGAGAAGAAAGTGTAATAGAATGTAGAATGGAATGGAGTGGAAAGGGGTATGGAATGGAATGGAATGTGGAATGGAATGGAATAGATTGGGTTGTGGAATGGAATGTGGAATGGAATGGAATGGAAAGTGGAATGGAACGTGGAATGGATCATGGAATGCAATGTGGAAAGGAAAGTGGAATGGAAAGTGGAATGGAAAATGGAATGGAATGTGGAATGGAATCTTGAAAGGAATGGAATGGAATGAAATGTGGACTAGAATGGAATGGATTGTAATGAAATGTGGAGTGCAATGTGGAATGGAACGGAACGGAATGGAATGGAATATGCAATGGAATAGAAAGGAATGTGGAATGGAACGTGCAATGGAATGGAAGGGAATGTGGAATGTAATGTGGAATGCAATGGAATGGAAGGTGGAATGGAACGTGGAATGTAATGGAATGGAACGTGGAATGCCATACAGTGGAACGTGGAAGGGAATGAGGAAAGAAACGTGCAATGGAAAGTGGAATGGCACTTGGAATGGAACTGAATGCAAGTGAAGGGAATTGAATGGGACGAGAAATGTAATGGAATGGAAGGTGGAATGGAATGAAATGGAATGTGCAAT
This sequence comes from Pongo abelii, assembly GCF_028885655.2. Lineage (NCBI taxonomy): Eukaryota > Metazoa > Chordata > Mammalia > Primates > Hominidae > Pongo > Pongo abelii. The sequence goes on from NC_071998.2 coordinate 7,264,677, forward strand.
GGAATTGAATGGAATGTGGAATGGAATGTGGAATGGAATGGAATGCAAAGTGGAATGGAATGGAATGGAATGTGGATTGGAATGGAATGGAATGGAATAGAATGTGGAATGCAATGGAATGGAATGTGGAAAGGAATGGAATGGAATGTGGAATGTAATTTAATGGAACATCGTTGGGAATGGAATGGTGTGGTATTTGGAATGAAATGGAATGAAATGTGGAATTGAAGGTGGAATGGAATGGAATGGAACGTGGTGTGGAACGTGGAATGGAACATGGAATGGAATGTGGAATGGAATGTGGAATGGAATGGAATGGAAAGTGGAATGGAAAGGAATGGTATGTGGAATGGAAAGGAATGGAATGTGGAACTTAATGGAATGGATTACGGAATGGAATGTGGAATGAATCGCATGGAATGTGGAATGGAACGCCTAATGGAAAGTGGAATGGAACGTGCGATGGAATGGAATGGAACGTGGTATGGAATGTGGAATGGAATATGGAATTTAATGGAATGGAATGTGGAATGGAATGGAATGTGTAATAGAACGGAATGGAATATAAAGGGGAATGCAATGTGGAATGGATTTTGGAATGGAATGGAATGGAATGTGGAATGGAATGGAATGGAATGTGCAATGGAATGTGGAAAGGAAAGAGGAATGGAACAGAATGGAATGTGAAACGGAATGGAATGGAATGTGGAATGGAATGGAATGGCATGTGGAATGGAATGTGGAAATAATTGTGGAATGGAACGGAACGGATTGTGCATTGGAATATGGAAAGGGCCGTGCATTAAATGTGGAATGGAATGGAATGGAATGTTGAATGGAATGGAATGGAATGGAATGTGAAAAGGAGTGTGGAATAGAAAGGAATGGAATGTGGAAAGGAACGTGGAATGGAATGGAATAGAATGTGGAATGGAATGTGGAAAGGAACGTGGAATGGAATGGAATAGAATGTGGAATGGAATGTGGAAAGGAACGCAATGGACTGTGGAATGGAATATGGAATGCAGTGTGGAACGGAATGCGGAATGGAACGGAATGGAATGTGGAATGGAATGTGGAATGAAATATGCAAATGGATGTGGAATGGAAGGGAATGGAATGTGAAATGGAATGGAATGGAATGTCGATTCTAATGTGGAATGGAATGAAATGGGATGTGGAATGGAATGTGAAAAGTAATCTAGAATGGATAGGAATGGATTGTGGAATGGAATGTTGATTGGAGTGTGGAATGAAATGTGGAATGCAATGGAATGGACTGCGGAATGGAATGAGGAATGGTATGTGAAATGGAATTGAATGGAATGTGTATTTGAATGGAAAGGAATGTGGAATAGAATTGAATGGAATGGTATGTGAAATGGAATGTGGAATTGAACGTGGAATTGATTCAAATGGAACGTGGAATAGAATGGAAAGGAACGTGGAATGGAAAAGAATGGAACGTGGAACGGAACGTGGTATGGAACTTGGAAAAGACATGCAATGGAATGCAGAATGGAATGGAATGGAATGTGGAATGGAATGTGGAATGGAATGCAATGGACTGTGGAATGGAATGGAACGGAACATCCAAAGGAATGTGGAATGGAATGTGGAATGGAATTTGGAATGGAACAGAAAGGAATGTTGAACGGAATATGGAATGGAATGAGTAATGGAACGTGGAATGGAATGGAATGGAACATGGAATGGAATGTGGAATGGAATGGAATGGAATGTGGAATGGATTGTTGAAAGGCATGGAATGGAATGGAATGTGTAATGGAATGTGGAATGGGATATGGAATGGAATGTGGAGTGAAAAGAATTGGAACTTGGAATGGAATGGAGTGGAACGTGGAATGGAATTGAATGTGGAGTGAAAAGAATTGGAACTTGGAATGGAATGGAGTGGAACGTGGAATGGAATAGAATGGATCGTAGAATGGAATGTGGAATGCAACGGGTAATGGAATGTGGAATGGAATGTGGAATGGAATGGAATGGAATGTGAAATGGAATGAGGAGTGGAATGGAGTGGAATTTGGAATGTAACGTGGAATGCAAAGGAATGGAATGCACAATGGAATGTGGAATGGAATGGAATTGAATCTGGAATGTAATGAAATGGAATGTTGAATGGAATGTTGAATGAAATGGAAAAGAATGTGGAATGCAATGTGAAATGGAATGTGGAATGGAAAGTAATGGAATGTGGAACGGAATGGAATGGAAAGTGGAATTGAATTGAATGGAATGTGGAATGGAATAGAATGGAATGGAATGGTATGTGAAATTGAATGTGGAATAGAATGTGAAATGGAAAGTGGAGTGGAATGTGGAATCGAATGATATGGAACGTGAAATGGAATGGAATGGAACGTGGAAATTTATGGAATGGAACGTGGAATGGAAAGTGGAATGAAACGTAGAATGGAACATGGAAATTAATGGAATGGAATTTGGAATGAAATGCAATGGAATGTGGAAGAGAAAGTAGAATGGAATGCAATGGAATGTGGAATGCGAAGTCAAATGGAATGGAATGGAATGTGGAAAAGAATGGAAAAGAATGTGGAATGCAATGTGGGAAGGAATGGAATGGAATGTGGAATGGAATGGAATATGGAATGGAAAGTAGAATGGAATGTTGAATGGTATGGAACGGAATGTGGAACGGAATATGGAATTGAATGGAATAGAATGTGGAATGGCATGGAAAGGAATGTGAAATGCAATGTGGAATTGAATGGATTGGAATTTGGTATGGAATGTGGAACGGAATGGAAGGCAGTGTGGAATCGAATGTAATGCAATATGGAATGGAATGGAATGGAACGTAAAATTGAATGGAATGGAATGTGTAATGGAATGGAATGCAATGTGGAATGGAACGTGGAATGGAATGGAATATAATGGAATGGAATGTGGAATGGAATGGGGTGGAATGGAATGGAATGTGGAATGGAATGGAATGGAAAGGATTGGATTCTGTAATGGAATGAAATGGAATGTGGAAAGTAATGGAATGGAATGGAATGTGGAAAGGATTGTAAAGGAAGTGAATGGAAAGCAGAATTGAACGGAATGGAATACAGAATGTAATGGAATGGAATGTGGAATGTAACTTAATGGAATGAGGAATGGAATGGAATGGAATGTGGAATTGAATGGAACGGAATGGAATGTGGAACGGAATGCAGCTGAATGTGGAATGGAATGGAATGGAATGGAATGTGAAATGGAATTGAATGGAATGCGGAATGGAATGTGGAATAGAATGGAATGGAATGGAATGGAATGGAATGTGAAATGGAATTGAATGGAATGCGGAATGGAATGTGGAATAGAATGGAATGGAATGCGGAATGGAATGTGTAATAGAATGTGTAAAGGAATGGAATGGAATGTGGAATGGAATGTAGAATTGATGTGCAATGTAATTTAATGGAAAGTGGAATGCAAAGCAATTGAAGGTGAAATGGTATGGAATGGAATGGTATGTGAAATGGAATTGAGTGCAAAGTGGAAAGGAATGGGGAATACAGTGGAATGGCATTTGGAATTGAATGTGGAATGGAATTGAATGGAATGCGTAATGGAATGTGGAATACAGTGGAATGGAGTTTGGAATGGAAGGTGTAAAGGAATGTGGAATGGAATGTGGAATGTAATGGAATGGAATGTGCAATGGAAAGTCGAATTGAATTTGCAATGGAATGGAAGGGAAAGTGGAATGGAATGTAATTGAATGTGGAATGGAATGGAATGGAATGTGAAATGGAATTGAATGGAATGCGGAATGGAATGTGGAATAGAATGGAATGGAATTTGGAATGGAATGTGCAATGCAATGTGGAATGGAATGTGGAATGCAATAGAATGTAAAGTGGAATGGAATTTGGAATTAAATGAGCAATGGAATGGAAGGGAATGTGGAATGGAATGTGATGGAATGGAATGTGGAATGGAATGTGGAATGGAATGGAGTGGAATGTGGAATGGAAAGTTGAATGGAATGGAAAGGAATGTGGAATGGATAGTTGAATTGAAGGTGGAAAGGAATGGCATGGAAGGTGGAATGGAATGTAATGGAACGTGGAATGGAAAGTGGTATGCAACGTGAAAAAAACGTGTGATGGAACGTGGAATGGAAACTGGATTGGAATGGAAGTCAATGTGGCATGGAATGGAAAGGAAGGTGGAATGGAATAGAAAGGAATGTGGAATGGATTGAAATAGAATGGAATGGAAGGGAATGAGGAATGGAATGGAATGGAAAGTGGAATGGAATGTGGAATGGAATGTGGAATGGAATGGACAGGAATATTGTATGGAATGGAATATGGAATGGAATGGAATTGATTGTGGAATGGAATTGAATGGAATGTGTAATGGAATGTAATTGAATGGAATGTGGAATGGAATGTGGAATAGAAGGGAATGGAAAGTGGTTGGAATGTGGAATGGAACGTGGAATGGAATGCAGTGGAACGTGGAATAGAACGTGGAATGCAACGTGGAATGGAACGTGGAATGGAGTGGAATGGAATGGAATGTGGAATGGAGTGGAATATAATGGAATGTGGAATGGATTGGATTGGAAAGGGGAAGAGAATGCAATGGAATTTGAAATGGAATGGAATGGAATGTGGAATGGAATGGAATGGAATTTGGAATGGAATGGATGGAGTGGAATGTGGAATGGAATGCAAATAAATGTGGAATGGAATGTACAATGGAATGTGGAATGGAATGGAGTGCAATGTGGAATGGAATGGAGTGGAATGTGGAATGGAATGGAGTGGAATATGGATTGGAATTAAATGGAAAGTGGAATGCAATGTGGAATGGAATGCAACGGAATGTGGAATGGAACGTGGAATGGAATGGAATGGAAGGTGGAAGGGAAAGTGTAATGGAAGGTGGAAAGAATGGAATGGAATGTGGAATGGAATGTGGAATGGAATGGATTAGAATGTGGAATTGAATGGATTGGATTGCGGAATGGAATATGGAATGCAATGTGGAAAGGAATGGAATGGAATGTGGAATGGAATGGAATGGAATGGAATGTGAAATGTAATGGAAAGGAATATGGAATGGAAAGGATTGGATCAAGGAATGGAATGCAATGGAACGTGGAATGGAATAAAATGTTAGGTGGAATGGAATGGAATGGAATGTGGATTGGAATGGAAACGAATGTGGAATGGAATGGAATCGAATGGAATTTTGACTGGAATAGAATGGAATGCAATGAATGTGGATTAGAATGGAAGGGAACCTGGAATGGAATGTGGAATGGAATGGAATGGAATGCGTAATGGAATGTGGAATAGAATGGAATGGAATGTGGAATGCAATGTTAAAGGTATGGAAAGGAATGTGGAATGAAATGCAATCAAAGTGTAATAGAATGGAATGGAATGTGGAATAGAATGGAATGGACAGTGGAATGGAACGTGGAATGGAATGGAATGGAACATGGATGGAAACGGAATGGAATGGAATGGAATGGAATGGAACGGAATGGAATGGAATGGAATGTGGAATGGAATGGAATGGAAGGTGGAATGGAATGGAATCGTATGTGGAACGGAATTTGGAATTTAATGGAATGTAATGGAATGGAATCTGGAAAGGAATGGAATGTGGAATATAATGGAATGCAATGTGGAATGGAATGGAAAGCAATGTGGAATGAAATGGAAAGGAATGTGGAATGGAATCTGGAATGGAATGAATTGGAATGTGGAATGGAATGTGGAACTGGAAAAAATGGAATGTGGAATTGAATGGAATGGAACATGGAATGGAATGGAATGCAACGGAATGTGGAAGGGAATGCGGAATGGAATGGAATGTGTATTGGAATCGAATGGAATGGAATGGAAAGTGGAATGGAATGGAATGGTATGGAATGGAATGTGGAATGGAATCGAATGGAATGGAATGGAATGTGGAATGGAATGTAATGTAATGTGGAATGGAATGGAATGGAATGTAGACTGGAACGGAATGGAATATGGAAAGGAATGTGGCATGGAATGGAATGGAATGTGGAATGGATTGTGTATTAGAATGTGGAATGTAATGTGCAATGGAATGTGGAATGGAAAGGAATGGAATGTGGATTAGAATGTTAAATGTAATGTGGAAAGGAATGCGCAATGAAATATGGAATTGAATGTGGAATGGAATGGAATGGAACGTGGAACGGAATGGAATGGAATGGAATATGCATTGGAATGGAATGGAATGGTACGTGGAGTGGAATGGAATGGAATTGAATATGGAATGAAATGGAATGGAATGGAATGTAGAATTAATTGAATGCCATGTGTACTGGAAGAGAATGGTATGGAAAGTGGAGCAGATTGGAATGGAATGTGGAATTGAATGGAATATACTGTGGAATTGAATGTGGAATGGAATGGAATGGAATGTCAAATGGAATGGAATGGAATATGGAATGCAGTGGAAAGGAAAGGAATGGAATGTGGAATGTTATGTGGAATGTAATGGAATGTAATGTGGAATTGAATTTGGAATGGAATGGAATTTGATGGAATGGAACTGAATGTGGAATGGAATGCAATATAATGTAGAATGGAATGTACTGCAATATAATGGAATGTGCAATGGAATGGAATGGAATCTCTACTGGAATGGAATGGAAAGTGGAATGGAATGTGGAATGGAATGGAAAGTGGAATGGAATGTGGAATGGAAGGGAATGGAATGTGGAATGGAATGTGGATTCCAATGGAATGCAATGTGGAATGGAATGCGGAATTTAATGGAATGGAATATGGAATGGAATGTGGAATGGAATGGAAAGGAATGCGGAATGAAAAGTGGAATGGAATAGAATGGAAAGTGGAATGGAATGTGGAATGGAATGGAATGGAATGTGGTATAGAATGTGGAATGGAAAGGAATGGAATGTGGAATGGAATATAATGGAATGTGGAAGGGAATGTGGAGTGGAATGTGTAATGGAATGGAATGGATTGTTGAATCAAATGTGCAATGGAATGGAACGGAATGGTATGGAATGTGGAATGGAATGGAATGGAACGTGGAAAGGAATTGAATGGAATGTGGAAAGGAATGGAAAGAAACGTGGAATGGCATGGAATGGAATGTGGAATGGAATGTGGATGTGGAATGAAATTTGGAACGGAATGGATTGGAATGAGGAAAGAAAAGTGGAATGGAATGGAATGGAAAGAGCTTTGGAATGTGGAATGGAATGGATTGTGGAAAGTAATGTGGAATGGAATGGAATGGGACCTGGAATGGAATGGAATGGAATCTGGAATGCAATGGAATGGAATGTGGAATGCAAAGTGGAATGGAATGGAATATGGAATGGAATGGAATGGAATGGAATGGAATGTGTAATGGAGTGGAATACATCGTGGAATGGAATTTGAAATTTAATGCAATGGAAAGTGGAATGGATTATGGAATGGAATGGAATTGAATGTGCAATGGAATGTGGAATGGAGTGGAATGAAACATGGAAAGGAACGTTCAAAGGAATGGAATGCAATTTGGAACGGAATGGAATGGAATGAAATGTGGAACGGAATGAAATGGAATGGAATAGAATGTGGAATGGAATGTGGAATGTAGTGTGGAATTGAATGTGTAATTGAATGGAATGGAATGTGTAATGGAACATGGAATGCAATGGAATGGAACGTGGAGTTGAATGGAATGGAATGTGCAATAGAATGTGGAAGGGAATGGAATGCAACCTAGAATGGAATGGAATGGAAAGCGGAATGGAACGTGGAATGGAACGTGGAATGGAACGTGGAATGGAACGTGGAAAGGAATGGAGTGCAATGTGCAATGGAGTTGAATGCAATGTGGAATGGAAGAAAATGAAATTAGGAAAGCCATGGAAAGAAATGTGTAAGGGAATGTGGAATGGAATGGAATGGAATTTGGAATGGAATGTAGAATGTAATGGAAAGCGGAATGGAATGGAGAAGAATGGAGTTTGGAAAGGAAAGTGGAAAGGAATGGAATGGAATGCGGAATCGAATGGTATGGAAAGTTGGATGGAATGGAATGGAATGTGGAATGGAATCTGGAATGGAATGGAATGGATTGTGGAATGGAATGTGGAATGGAATAGAATGGAAAGGAATGTGAAAAGGAAAGTGGAATGTAATGGAATTGAATGTGGAATGGAATGGAATGGAACGTGGAATGGAATGTGTAATGGAACGTGGAATAGAATGGAATGCAATGTGAAATTTAATGTGGAATGGAACGTGGAATAGAATGGAATGGAATGTGGAATGAAACGTGGAATGGAATGGAATGGAAAGCGGAATGGAATGGAATGCAATGTGGAATGGAACATGGAATGCAACGGAATGGAATTTGGAATGGAAATGAATGGAACGTGGAATGGAATGGAATGGAATATGGATTGGAATGGAATGCAATGGAATGGAATGTTTAATAGAATGTAGAATGGAATGGAAAGGAACGTGGAAAGGAATGGAATATGATGTGTAATGGAATGTGGAATGGAATGGAATGGGCAATGGAATATTTAATGAAATGGAATACAATGCTTAAAGGAAGGGAATGGAATGTGGAATGGAACGTGGAATGGAATGGAAAGGAATGTGTAATGCAACGTGGACTGGAATGTGGAATAGACCGTGGAAAGGAATGGAATGTGGAATGGAATCTGGAACAGAAGGGAATGGACTTTGGAATGCAAGATGGAATGGCATGTGCAAAGGAATGTGGACTGAACCATGGAATGGAACATGAAATGGAACGTGGAATGGAATGGAATGGAATGTGGAATGGAACGTGGAATGGAACGTAGAGTGGAAGGCGGAATGGAATGGAATGGAATAGAACAGAATGTGGAATATATTGGAATGGAATGTGGAATTCCATGGAATGGAATGTGGAATGGAATGTTTAATGGAATGGAATGGAATGTGTTATGGAATCGTAATGAATGGAAGGGAATGGCATGTGGAATGGAATGAAATGTGGAAAGTAATGGAATGGAATGTGGAATTGAATGTGGAATGGAATGGAATGTGGAATGGAATGGAATGGGGAATGGAATGGAAAGGAATGTGGAATGGAACGTGGAATGGAACGTGGAATGGAACGTGGAAAGGAATGGAGTGCAATGTGCAATGGAGTTGAATGCAATGTGGAATGGAATGGAATGGAATTTGGAATGCAATGGAAGAAATGTGTAAGGGAATGTGGAATGGAATGGAATGGAATTTGGAATGGAATGTGGAATGGAATGGAAAGCGGAAAGGAATGGAGTAGAATGGAATGTGGAATGGAAAGTGGAAAGGAATGGAAAGGAATGCGGAATCGAATGGTATGGAATGTTGGATGGAATGGAAAGGAATGTGGAATGGAATCCGGAATGGAATGGAATGGAATGTGGAATGGAATGCGGAAAGGAATGGAATGGAACGTGGAATGGAATGTGTAATCGAATGGAATGGAATGGAATGGAATGTGTCATGGAATCGAAGTGAATGGAAGGGAATGGCATGTGGAATGGAATGGAATGTGGAAAGGAATGGAATGGTATGTGGAATCGAATGTGGAATGGAATGGAATGTGGAATGGAATGGAATGGGGAATGGAATGGAAAGGAATGTGGAATGGAATGCAATGGAATGGAATGTGAAGTGGAATGGAAGGGAATGTGGAATGCAATGGAATGGAATGTGGAATGCAATGTGGAAAGGAATGGAATTGAATGTGGAATAAAGTGGAATGGTATGAGGAAAGGAATGTGTAATGGAACGGAAAGGAACAGAATGGAATGTGGAGTGGAATGGAATGTGGAATGGAATGAAATGGAATGTGGAAAGGAACGTGGACTGGAACGTGGAATGGAACGCAGAATGGGAGGGAATGGAACGTGGAATGGAATGGAATTGAATGTGGAATGGAATTGAATGGAATATGCAATGGAATGGAATAGACTCTGGAATGGAATGTGGAATGGAATGGAATCGAATGTGGAAAGGAATGTGGAATTGAATTGAATGGAACTAGGAATGGAAAGTGGAATGGCGTGGAATGGAAGTTACTGTGGAATGTAATGGAATGTGGAATGGAAGGTGGAATGCAATGGAATCTAAAGTGGAATGGAATGTGGAATGGAATTAAATGGAATGTGGAATCTAAAGGAATGGAATGTGGAACGGAATGTTGTAGAATATGTAATGGAATATTGAATGGAATGGAGTGGAATGTGGAATAGAATGGAATGGAATGTGGAATGGAATGGAATGGAATGTTCAATGGAATGCCGATTAGAATGCAATGGAATGTGGTATGGAATGTCCAACGTGGAATGGAATGGAATTTAGTGTTCAACGCAACGTGGAATGGAATGGAATTGAATGTGTAATGGAATGTGGAATGGAATGGAATGGAACGTGGAATGGAATAGAATGGAACGCAGAATGGATCTGAATAGAATGCGGATTGGAATGGAATGCAATGGAATTTGGAGTGGAATGGAATGGAATGGAATGGAACGTGGGATGGAATGTGGAATGGATTCGAATGGAATGAGGAATGGAATGGTATGGAATGGAATGGAAGGTGAAATTGCATGCACAATAGAAGGGAATGGAATTTGGAATGGAATTGACTCTATTCTGGAATGGAATGTGCAAGGGAATGAAATGAAATACAGAATGAAATGGAATGGAATGCGGAATGGAATGGAACGGTAAGGAATGTGGAATGGAATGGAATGCAATGTGGAATGGAATGTGGAATGGAATGGAGAAGAAAGTGTAATAGAATGTAGAATGGAATGGAGTGGAAAGGGGTATGGAATGGAATGGAATGTGGAATGGAATGTGGAATGGAATGGAATAGATTGGGTTGTGGAATGGAATGTGGAATGGAATGGAATGGAAAGTGGAATGGAACGTGGAATGGATCATGGAATGCAATGTGGAAAGGAAAGTGGAATGGAAAGTGGAATGGAAAATGGAATGGAATGTGGAATGGAATCTTGAAAGGAATGGAATGGAATGAAATGTGGACTAGAATGGAATGGATTGTAATGAAATGTGGAGTGCAATGTGGAATGGAACGGAACGGAATGGAATGGAATATGCAATGGAATAGAAAGGAATGTGGAATGGAACGTGCAATGGAATGGAAGGGAATGTGGAATGTAATGTGGAATGCAATGGAATGGAAGGTGGAATGGAACGTGGAATGTAATGGAATGGAACGTGGAATGCCATACAGTGGAACGTGGAAGGGAATGAGGAAAGAAACGTGCAATGGAAAGTGGAATGGCACTTGGAATGGAACTGAATGCAAGTGAAGGGAATTGAATGGGACGAGAAATGTAATGGAATGGAAGGTGGAATGGAATGAAATGGAATGTGCAATGGAATTGAATGGAATGTGGAATGGAATGTGGAATGGAATGGAATGCAAAGTGGAATGGAATGGAATGGAATGTGGATTGGAATGGAATGGAATGGAATAGAATGTGGAATGCAATGGAATGGAATGTGGAAAGGAATGGAATGGAATGTGGAATGTAATTTAATGGAACATCGTTGGGAATGGAATGGTGTGGTATTTGGAATGAAATGGAATGAAATGTGGAATTGAAGGTGGAATGGAATGGAATGGAACGTGGTGTGGAACGTGGAATGGAACATGGAATGGAATGTGGAATGGAATGTGGAATGGAATGGAATGGAAAGTGGAATGGAAAGGAATGGTATGTGGAATGGAAAGGAATGGAATGTGGAACTTAATGGAATGGATTACGGAATGGAATGTGGAATGAATCGCATGGAATGTGGAATGGAACGCCTAATGGAAAGTGGAATGGAACGTGCGATGGAATGGAATGGAACGTGGTATGGAATGTGGAATGGAATATGGAATTTAATGGAATGGAATGTGGAATGGAATGGAATGTGTAATAGAACGGAATGGAATATAAAGGGGAATGCAATGTGGAATGGATTTTGGAATGGAATGGAATGGAATGTGGAATGGAATGGAATGGAATGTGCAATGGAATGTGGAAAGGAAAGAGGAATGGAACAGAATGGAATGTGAAACGGAATGGAATGGAATGTGGAATGGAATGGAATGGCATGTGGAATGGAATGTGGAAATAATTGTGGAATGGAACGGAACGGATTGTGCATTGGAATATGGAAAGGGCCGTGCATTAAATGTGGAATGGAATGGAATGGAATGTTGAATGGAATGGAATGGAATGGAATGTGAAAAGGAGTGTGGAATAGAAAGGAATGGAATGTGGAAAGGAACGTGGAATGGAATGGAATAGAATGTGGAATGGAATGTGGAAAGGAACGTGGAATGGAATGGAATAGAATGTGGAATGGAATGTGGAAAGGAACGCAATGGACTGTGGAATGGAATATGGAATGCAGTGTGGAACGGAATGCGGAATGGAACGGAATGGAATGTGGAATGGAATGTGGAATGAAATATGCAAATGGATGTGGAATGGAAGGGAATGGAATGTGAAATGGAATGGAATGGAATGTCGATTCTAATGTGGAATGGAATGAAATGGGATGTGGAATGGAATGTGAAAAGTAATCTAGAATGGATAGGAATGGATTGTGGAATGGAATGTTGATTGGAGTGTGGAATGAAATGTGGAATGCAATGGAATGGACTGCGGAATGGAATGAGGAATGGTATGTGAAATGGAATTGAATGGAATGTGTATTTGAATGGAAAGGAATGTGGAATAGAATTGAATGGAATGGTATGTGAAATGGAATGTGGAATTGAACGTGGAATTGATTCAAATGGAACGTGGAATAGAATGGAAAGGAACGTGGAATGGAAAAGAATGGAACGTGGAACGGAACGTGGTATGGAACTTGGAAAAGACATGCAATGGAATGCAGAATGGAATGGAATGGAATGTGGAATGGAATGTGGAATGGAATGCAATGGACTGTGGAATGGAATGGAACGGAACATCCAAAGGAATGTGGAATGGAATGTGGAATGGAATTTGGAATGGAACAGAAAGGAATGTTGAACGGAATATGGAATGGAATGAGTAATGGAACGTGGAATGGAATGGAATGGAACATGGAATGGAATGTGGAATGGAATGGAATGGAATGTAGAATGGATTGTTGAAAGGCATGGAATGGAATGGAATGTGTAATGGAATGTGGAATGGGATATGGAATGGAATGTGGAGTGAAAAGAATTGGAACTTGGAATGGAATGGAGTGGAACGTGGAATGGAATAGAATGGATCGTAGAATGGAATGTGGAATGCAACGGGTAATGGAATGTGGAATGGAATGTGGAATGGAATGGAATGGAATGTGAAATGGAATGAGGAGTGGAATGGAGTGGAATTTGGAATGTAACGTGGAATGCAAAGGAATGGAATGCACAATGGAATGTGGAATGGAATGGAATTGAATCTGGAATGTAATGAAATGGAATGTTGAATGGAATGTTGAATGAAATGGAAAAGAATGTGGAATGCAATGTGAAATGGAATGTGGAATGGAAAGTAATGGAATGTGGAACGGAATGGAATGGAAAGTGGAATTGAATTGAATGGAATGTGGAATGGAATAGAATGGAATGGAATGGTATGTGAAATTGAATGTGGAATAGAATGTGAAATGGAAAGTGGAGTGGAATGTGGAATCGAATGATATGGAACGTGAAATGGAATGGAATGGAACGTGGAAATTTATGGAATGGAACGTGGAATGGAAAGTGGAATGAAACGTAGAATGGAACATGGAAATTAATGGAATGGAATTTGGAATGAAATGCAATGGAATGTGGAAGAGAAAGTAGAATGGAATGCAATGGAATGTGGAATGCGAAGTCAAATGGAATGGAATGGAATGTGGAAAAGAATGGAAAAGAATGTGGAATGCAATGTGGGAAGGAATGGAATGGAATGTGGAATGGAATGGAATATGGAATGGAAAGTAGAATGGAATGTTGAATGGTATGGAACGGAATGTGGAACGGAATATGGAATTGAATGGAATAGAATGTGGAATGGCATGGAAAGGAATGTGAAATGCAATGTGGAATTGAATGGATTGGAATTTGGTATGGAATGTGGAACGGAATGGAAGGCAGTGTGGAATCGAATGTAATGCAATATGGAATGGAATGGAATGGAACGTAAAATTGAATGGAATGGAATGTGTAATGGAATGGAATGCAATGTGGAATGGAACGTGGAATGGAATGGAATATAATGGAATGGAATGTGGAATGGAATGGGGTGGAATGGAATGGAATGTGGAATGGAATGGAATGGAAAGGATTGGATTCTGTAATGGAATGAAATGGAATGTGGAAAGTAATGGAATGGAATGGAATGTGGAAAGGATTGTAAAGGAAGTGAATGGAAAGCAGAATTGAACGGAATGGAATACAGAATGTAATGGAATGGAATGTGGAATGTAACTTAATGGAATGAGGAATGGAATGGAATGGAATGTGGAATTGAATGGAACGGAATGGAATGTGGAACGGAATGCAGCTGAATGTGGAATGGAATGGAATGGAATGGAATGTGAAATGGAATTGAATGGAATGCGGAATGGAATGTGGAATAGAATGGAATGGAATGGAATGGAATGGAATGTGAAATGGAATTGAATGGAATGCGGAATGGAATGTGGAATAGAATGGAATGGAATGCGGAATGGAATGTGTAATAGAATGTGTAAAGGAATGGAATGGAATGTGGAATGGAATGTAGAATTGATGTGCAATGTAATTTAATGGAAAGTGGAATGCAAAGCAATTGAAGGTGAAATGGTATGGAATGGAATGGTATGTGAAATGGAATTGAGTGCAAAGTGGAAAGGAATGGGGAATACAGTGGAATGGCATTTGGAATTGAATGTGGAATGGAATTGAATGGAATGCGTAATGGAATGTGGAATACAGTGGAATGGAGTTTGGAATGGAAGGTGTAAAGGAATGTGGAATGGAATGTGGAATGTAATGGAATGGAATGTGCAATGGAAAGTCGAATTGAATTTGCAATGGAATGGAAGGGAAAGTGGAATGGAATGTAATTGAATGTGGAATGGAATGGAATGGAATGTGAAATGGAATTGAATGGAATGCGGAATGGAATGTGGAATAGAATGGAATGGAATTTGGAATGGAATGTGCAATGCAATGTGGAATGGAATGTGGAATGCAATAGAATGTAAAGTGGAATGGAATTTGGAATTAAATGAGCAATGGAATGGAAGGGAATGTGGAATGGAATGTGATGGAATGGAATGTGGAATGGAATGTGGAATGGAATGGAGTGGAATGTGGAATGGAAAGTTGAATGGAATGGAAAGGAATGTGGAATGGATAGTTGAATTGAAGGTGGAAAGGAATGGCATGGAAGGTGGAATGGAATGTAATGGAACGTGGAATGGAAAGTGGTATGCAACGTGAAAAAAACGTGTGATGGAACGTGGAATGGAAACTGGATTGGAATGGAAGTCAATGTGGCATGGAATGGAAAGGAAGGTGGAATGGAATAGAAAGGAATGTGGAATGGATTGAAATAGAATGGAATGGAAGGGAATGAGGAATGGAATGGAATGGAAAGTGGAATGGAATGTGGAATGGAATGTGGAATGGAATGGACAGGAATATTGTATGGAATGGAATATGGAATGGAATGGAATTGATTGTGGAATGGAATTGAATGGAATGTGTAATGGAATGTAATTGAATGGAATGTGGAATGGAATGTGGAATAGAAGGGAATGGAAAGTGGTTGGAATGTGGAATGGAACGTGGAATGGAATGCAGTGGAACGTGGAATAGAACGTGGAATGCAACGTGGAATGGAACGTGGAATGGAGTGGAATGGAATGGAATGTGGAATGGAGTGGAATATAATGGAATGTGGAATGGATTGGATTGGAAAGGGGAAGAGAATGCAATGGAATTTGAAATGGAATGGAATGGAATGTGGAATGGAATGGAATGGAATTTGGAATGGAATGGATGGAGTGGAATGTGGAATGGAATGCAAATAAATGTGGAATGGAATGTACAATGGAATGTGGAATGGAATGGAGTGGAATGTGGAATGGAATGGAGTGGAATGTGGAATGGAATGGAGTGGAATATGGATTGGAATTAAATGGAAAGTGGAATGCAATGTGGAATGGAATGCAACGGAATGTGGAATGGAACGTGGAATGGAATGGAATGGAAGGTGGAAGGGAAAGTGTAATGGAAGGTGGAAAGAATGGAATGGAATGTGGAATGGAATGTGGAATGGAATGGATTAGAATGTGGAATTGAATGGATTGGATTGCGGAATGGAATATGGAATGCAATGTGGAAAGGAATGGAATGGAATGTGGAATGGAATGGAATGGAATGGAATGTGAAATGTAATGGAAAGGAATATGGAATGGAAAGGATTGGATCAAGGAATGGAATGCAATGGAACGTGGAATGGAATAAAATGTTAGGTGGAATGGAATGGAATGGAATGTGGATTGGAATGGAAACGAATGTGGAATGGAATGGAATCGAATGGAATTTTGACTGGAATAGAATGGAATGCAATGAATGTGGATTAGAATGGAAGGGAACCTGGAATGGAATGTGGAATGGAATGGAATGGAATGCGTAATGGAATGTGGAATAGAATGGAATGGAATGTGGAATGCAATGTTAAAGGCATGGAAAGGAATGTGGAATGAAATGCAATCAAAGTGTAATAGAATGGAATGGAATGTGGAATAGAATGGAATGGACAGTGGAATGGAACGTGGAATGGAATGGAATGGAACATGGATGGAAACGGAATGGAATGGAATGGAATGGAATGGAACGGAATGGAATGGAATGGAATGTGGAATGGAATGGAATGGAAGGTGGAATGGAATGGAATCGTATGTGGAACGGAATTTGGAATTTAATGGAATGTAATGGAATGGAATCTGGAAAGGAATGGAATGTGGAATATAATGGAATGCAATGTGGAATGGAATGGAAAGCAATGTGGAATGAAATGGAAAGGAATGTGGAATGGAATCTGGAATGGAATGAATTGGAATGTGGAATGGAATGTGGAACTGGAAAAAATGGAATGTGGAATTGAATGGAATGGAACATGGAATGGAATGGAATGCAACGGAATGTGGAAGAGAATGCGGAATGGAATGGAATGTGTATTGGAATCGAATGGAATGGAATGGAAAGTGGAATGGAATGGAATGGTATGGAATGGAATGTGGAATGGAATCGAATGGAATGGAATGGAATGTGGAATGGAATGTAATGTAATGTGGAATGGAATGGAATGGAATGTAGACTGGAACGGAATGGAATATGGAAAGGAATGTGGCATGGAATGGAATGGAATGTGGAATGGATTGTGTATTAGAATGTGGAATGTAATGTGCAATGGAATGTGGAATGGAAAGGAATGGAATGTGGATTAGAATGTTAAATGTAATGTGGAAAGGAATGCGCAATGAAATATGGAATTGAATGTGGAATGGAATGGAATGGAACGTGGAACGGAATGGAATGGAATGGAATATGCATTGGAATGGAATGGAATGGTACGTGGAGTGGAATGGAATGGAATTGAATATGGAATGAAATGGAATGGAATGGAATGTAGAATTAATTGAATGCCATGTGTACTGGAAGAGAATGGTATGGAAAGTGGAGCAGATTGGAATGGAATGTGGAATTGAATGGAATATACTGTGGAATTGAATGTGGAATGGAATGGAATGGAATGTCAAATGGAATGGAATGGAATATGGAATGCAGTGGAAAGGAAAGGAATGGAATGTGGAATGTTATGTGGAATGTAATGGAATGTAATGTGGAATTGAATTTGGAATGGAATGGAATTTGATGGAATGGAACTGAATGTGGAATGGAATGCAATATAATGTAGAATGGAATGTACTGCAATATAATGGAATGTGCAATGGAATGGAATGGAATCTCTACTGGAATGGAATGGAAAGTGGAATGGAATGTGGAATGGAAGGGAATGGAATGTGGAATGGAATGTGGATTCCAATGGAATGCAATGTGGAATGGAATGCGGAATTTAATGGAATGGAATATGGAATGGAATGTGGAATGGAATGGAAAGGAATGCGGAATGAAAAGTGGAATGGAATAGAATGGAAAGTGGAATGGAATGTGGAATGGAATGGAATGGAATGTGGTATAGAATGTGGAATGGAAAGGAATGGAATGTGGAATGGAATATAATGGAATGTGGAAGGGAATGTGGAGTGGAATGTGTAATGGAATGGAATGGATTGTTGAATCAAATGTGCAATGGAATGGAACGGAATGGTATGGAATGTGGAATGGAATGGAATGGAACGTGGAAAGGAATTGAATGGAATGTGGAAAGGAATGGAAAGAAACGTGGAATGGCATGGAATGGAATGTGGAATGGAATGTGGATGTGGAATGAAATTTGGAACGGAATGGATTGGAATGAGGAAAGAAAAGTGGAATGGAATGGAATGGAAAGAGCTTTGGAATGTGGAATGGAATGGATTGTGGAAAGTAATGTGGAATGGAATGGAATGGGACCTGGAATGGAATGGAATGGAATCTGGAATGCAATGGAATGGAATGTGGAATGCAAAGTGGAATGGAATGGAATATGGAATGGAATGGAATGGAATGGAATGGAATGTGTAATGGAGTGGAATACATCGTGGAATGGAATTTGAAATTTAATGCAATGGAAAGTGGAATGGATTATGGAATGGAATGGAATTGAATGTGCAATGGAATGTGGAATGGAGTGGAATGAAACATGGAAAGGAACGTTCAAAGGAATGGAATGCAATTTGGAACGGAATGGAATGGAATGAAATGTGGAACGGAATGAAATGGAATGGAATAGAATGTGGAATGGAATGTGGAATGTAGTGTGGAATTGAATGTGTAATTGAATGGAATGGAATGTGTAATGGAACATGGAATGCAATGGAATGGAACGTGGAGTTGAATGGAATGGAATGTGCAATAGAATGTGGAAGGGAATGGAATGCAACCTAGAATGGAATGGAATGGAAAGCGGAATGGAACGTGGAATGGAACGTGGAATGGAACGTGGAATGGAACGTGGAAAGGAATGGAGTGCAATGTGCAATGGAGTTGAATGCAATGTGGAATGGAAGAAAATGAAATTAGGAAAGCCATGGAAAGAAATGTGTAAGGGAATGTGGAATGGAATGGAATGGAATTTGGAATGGAATGTAGAATGTAATGGAAAGCGGAATGGAATGGAGAAGAATGGAGTTTGGAAAGGAAAGTGGAAAGGAATGGAATGGAATGCGGAATCGAATGGTATGGAAAGTTGGATGGAATGGAATGGAATGTGGAATGGAATCTGGAATGGAATGGAATGGATTGTGGAATGGAATGTGGAATGGAATAGAATGGAAAGGAATGTGAAAAGGAAAGTGGAATGTAATGGAATTGAATGTGGAATGGAATGGAATGGAACGTGGAATGGAATGTGTAATGGAACGTGGAATAGAATGGAATGCAATGTGAAATTTAATGTGGAATGGAACGTGGAATAGAATGGAATGGAATGTGGAATGAAACGTGGAATGGAATGGAATGGAAAGCGGAATGGAATGGAATGCAATGTGGAATGGAACATGGAATGCAACGGAATGGAATTTGGAATGGAAATGAATGGAACGTGGAATGGAATGGAATGGAATATGGATTGGAATGGAATGCAATGGAATGGAATGTTTAATAGAATGTAGAATGGAATGGAAAGGAACGTGGAAAGGAATGGAATATGATGTGTAATGGAATGTGGAATGGAATGGAATGGGCAATGGAATATTTAATGAAATGGAATACAATGCTTAAAGGAAGGGAATGGAATGTGGAATGGAACGTGGAATGGAATGGAAAGGAATGTGTAATGCAACGTGGACTGGAATGTGGAATAGACCGTGGAAAGGAATGGAATGTGGAATGGAATCTGGAACAGAAGGGAATGGACTTTGGAATGCAAGATGGAATGGCATGTGCAAAGGAATGTGGACTGAACCATGGAATGGAACATGAAATGGAACGTGGAATGGAATGGAATGGAATGTGGAATGGAACGTGGAATGGAACGTAGAGTGGAAGGCGGAATGGAATGGAATGGAATAGAACAGAATGTGGAATATATTGGAATGGAATGTGGAATTCCATGGAATGGAATGTGGAATGGAATGTTTAATGGAATGGAATGGAATGTGTTATGGAATCGTAATGAATGGAAGGGAATGGCATGTGGAATGGAATGAAATGTGGAAAGTAATGGAATGGAATGTGGAATTGAATGTGGAATGGAATGGAATGTGGAATGGAATGGAATGGGGAATGGAATGGAAAGGAATGTGGAATGGAACGTGGAATGGAACGTGGAATGGAACGTGGAAAGGAATGGAGTGCAATGTGCAATGGAGTTGAATGCAATGTGGAATGGAATGGAATGGAATTTGGAATGCAATGGAAGAAATGTGTAAGGGAATGTGGAATGGAATGGAATGGAATTTGGAATGGAATGTGGAATGGAATGGAAAGCGGAAAGGAATGGAGTAGAATGGAATGTGGAATGGAAAGTGGAAAGGAATGGAAAGGAATGCGGAATCGAATGGTATGGAATGTTGGATGGAATGGAAAGGAATGTGGAATGGAATCCGGAATGGAATGGAATGGAATGTGGAATGGAATGCGGAAAGGAATGGAATGGAACGTGGAATGGAATGTGTAATCGAATGGAATGGAATGGAATGGAATGGAATGGAATGTGTCATGGAATCGAAGTGAATGGAAGGGAATGGCATGTGGAATGGAATGGAATGTGGAAAGGAATGGAATGGTATGTGGAATCGAATGTGGAATGGAATGGAATGTGGAATGGAATGGAATGGGGAATGGAATGGAAAGGAATGTGGAATGGAATGCAATGGAATGGAATGTGAAGTGGAATGGAAGGGAATGTGGAATGTAATTTAATGGAACATCGTTGGGAATGGAATGGTGTGGTATTTGGAATGAAATGGAATGAAATGTGGAATTGAAGGTGGAATGGAATGGAATGGAACGTGGTGTGGAACGTGGAATGGAACATGGAATGGAATGTGGAATGGAATGTGGAATGGAATGGAATGGAAAGTGGAATGGAAAGGAATGGTATGTGGAATGGAAAGGAATGGAATGTGGAACTTAATGGAATGGATTACGGAATGGAATGTGGAATGAATCGCATGGAATGTGGAATGGAACGCCTAATGGAAAGTGGAATGGAACGTGCGATGGAATGGAATGGAACGTGGTATGGAATGTGGAATGGAATATGGAATTTAATGGAATGGAATGTGGAATGGAATGGAATGTGTAATAGAACGGAATGGAATATAAAGGGGAATGCAATGTGGAATGGATTTTGGAATGGAATGGAATGGAATGTGGAATGGAATGGAATGGAATGTGCAATGGAATGTGGAAAGGAAAGAGGAATGGAACAGAATGGAATGTGAAACGGAATGGAATGGAATGTGGAATGGAATGGAATGGCATGTGGAATGGAATGTGGAAATAATTGTGGAATGGAACGGAACGGATTGTGCATTGGAATATGGAAAGGGCCGTGCATTAAATGTGGAATGGAATGGAATGGAATGTTGAATGGAATGGAATGGAATGGAATGTGAAAAGGAGTGTGGAATAGAAAGGAATGGAATGTGGAAAGGAACGTGGAATGGAATGGAATAGAATGTGGAATGGAATGTGGAAAGGAACGTGGAATGGAATGGAATAGAATGTGGAATGGAATGTGGAAAGGAACGCAATGGACTGTGGAATGGAATATGGAATGCAGTGTGGAACGGAATGCGGAATGGAACGGAATGGAATGTGGAATGGAATGTGGAATGAAATATGCAAATGGATGTGGAATGGAAGGGAATGGAATGTGAAATGGAATGGAATGGAATGTCGATTCTAATGTGGAATGGAATGAAATGGGATGTGGAATGGAATGTGAAAAGTAATCTAGAATGGATAGGAATGGATTGTGGAATGGAATGTTGATTGGAGTGTGGAATGAAATGTGGAATGCAATGGAATGGACTGCGGAATGGAATGAGGAATGGTATGTGAAATGGAATTGAATGGAATGTGTATTTGAATGGAAAGGAATGTGGAATAGAATTGAATGGAATGGTATGTGAAATGGAATGTGGAATTGAACGTGGAATTGATTCAAATGGAACGTGGAATAGAATGGAAAGGAACGTGGAATGGAAAAGAATGGAACGTGGAACGGAACGTGGTATGGAACTTGGAAAAGACATGCAATGGAATGCAGAATGGAATGGAATGGAATGTGGAATGGAATGTGGAATGGAATGCAATGGACTGTGGAATGGAATGGAACGGAACATCCAAAGGAATGTGGAATGGAATGTGGAATGGAATTTGGAATGGAACAGAAAGGAATGTTGAACGGAATATGGAATGGAATGAGTAATGGAACGTGGAATGGAATGGAATGGAACATGGAATGGAATGTGGAATGGAATGGAATGGAATGTAGAATGGATTGTTGAAAGGCATGGAATGGAATGGAATGTGTAATGGAATGTGGAATGGGATATGGAATGGAATGTGGAGTGAAAAGAATTGGAACTTGGAATGGAATGGAGTGGAACGTGGAATGGAATAGAATGGATCGTAGAATGGAATGTGGAATGCAACGGGTAATGGAATGTGGAATGGAATGTGGAATGGAATGGAATGGAATGTGAAATGGAATGAGGAGTGGAATGGAGTGGAATTTGGAATGTAACGTGGAATGCAAAGGAATGGAATGCACAATGGAATGTGGAATGGAATGGAATTGAATCTGGAATGTAATGAAATGGAATGTTGAATGGAATGTTGAATGAAATGGAAAAGAATGTGGAATGCAATGTGAAATGGAATGTGGAATGGAAAGTAATGGAATGTGGAACGGAATGGAATGGAAAGTGGAATTGAATTGAATGGAATGTGGAATGGAATAGAATGGAATGGAATGGTATGTGAAATTGAATGTGGAATAGAATGTGAAATGGAAAGTGGAGTGGAATGTGGAATCGAATGATATGGAACGTGAAATGGAATGGAATGGAACGTGGAAATTTATGGAATGGAACGTGGAATGGAAAGTGGAATGAAACGTAGAATGGAACATGGAAATTAATGGAATGGAATTTGGAATGAAATGCAATGGAATGTGGAAGAGAAAGTAGAATGGAATGCAATGGAATGTGGAATGCGAAGTCAAATGGAATGGAATGGAATGTGGAAAAGAATGGAAAAGAATGTGGAATGCAATGTGGGAAGGAATGGAATGGAATGTGGAATGGAATGGAATATGGAATGGAAAGTAGAATGGAATGTTGAATGGTATGGAACGGAATGTGGAACGGAATATGGAATTGAATGGAATAGAATGTGGAATGGCATGGAAAGGAATGTGAAATGCAATGTGGAATTGAATGGATTGGAATTTGGTATGGAATGTGGAACGGAATGGAAGGCAGTGTGGAATCGAATGTAATGCAATATGGAATGGAATGGAATGGAACGTAAAATTGAATGGAATGGAATGTGTAATGGAATGGAATGCAATGTGGAATGGAACGTGGAATGGAATGGAATATAATGGAATGGAATGTGGAATGGAATGGGGTGGAATGGAATGGAATGTGGAATGGAATGGAATGGAAAGGATTGGATTCTGTAATGGAATGAAATGGAATGTGGAAAGTAATGGAATGGAATGGAATGGAATGTGGAAAGGATTGTAAAGGAAGTGAATGGAAAGCAGAATTGAACGGAATGGAATACAGAATGTAATGGAATGGAATGTGGAATGTAACTTAATGGAATGAGGAATGGAATGGAATGGAATGTGGAATTGAATGGAACGGAATGGAATGTGGAACGGAATGCAGCTGAATGTGGAATGGAATGGAATGGAATGGAATGTGAAATGGAATTGAATGGAATGCGGAATGGAATGTGGAATAGAATGGAATGGAATGGAATGGAATGGAATGTGAAATGGAATTGAATGGAATGCGGAATGGAATGTGGAATAGAATGGAATGGAATGCGGAATGGAATGTGTAATAGAATGTGTAAAGGAATGGAATGGAATGTGGAATGGAATGTAGAATTGATGTGCAATGTAATTTAATGGAAAGTGGAATGCAAAGCAATTGAAGGTGAAATGGTATGGAATGGAATGGTATGTGAAATGGAATTGAGTGCAAAGTGGAAAGGAATGGGGAATACAGTGGAATGGCATTTGGAATTGAATGTGGAATGGAATTGAATGGAATGCGTAATGGAATGTGGAATACAGTGGAATGGAGTTTGGAATGGAAGGTGTAAAGGAATGTGGAATGGAATGTGGAATGTAATGGAATGGAATGTGCAATGGAAAGTCGAATTGAATTTGCAATGGAATGGAAGGGAAAGTGGAATGGAATGTAATTGAATGTGGAATGGAATGGAATGGAATGTGAAATGGAATTGAATGGAATGCGGAATGGAATGTGGAATAGAATGGAATGGAATTTGGAATGGAATGTGCAATGCAATGTGGAATGGAATGTGGAATGCAATAGAATGTAAAGTGGAATGGAATTTGGAATTAAATGAGCAATGGAATGGAAGGGAATGTGGAATGGAATGTGATGGAATGGAATGTGGAATGGAATGTGGAATGGAATGGAGTGGAATGTGGAATGGAAAGTTGAATGGAATGGAAAGGAATGTGGAATGGATAGTTGAATTGAAGGTGGAAAGGAATGGCATGGAAGGTGGAATGGAATGTAATGGAACGTGGAATGGAAAGTGGTATGCAACGTGAAAAAAACGTGTGATGGAACGTGGAATGGAAACTGGATTGGAATGGAAGTCAATGTGGCATGGAATGGAAAGGAAGGTGGAATGGAATAGAAAGGAATGTGGAATGGATTGAAATAGAATGGAATGGAAGGGAATGAGGAATGGAATGGAATGGAAAGTGGAATGGAATGTGGAATGGAATGTGGAATGGAATGGACAGGAATATTGTATGGAATGGAATATGGAATGGAATGGAATTGATTGTGGAATGGAATTGAATGGAATGTGTAATGGAATGTAATTGAATGGAATGTGGAATGGAATGTGGAATAGAAGGGAATGGAAAGTGGTTGGAATGTGGAATGGAACGTGGAATGGAATGCAGTGGAACGTGGAATAGAACGTGGAATGCAACGTGGAATGGAACGTGGAATGGAGTGGAATGGAATGGAATGTGGAATGGAGTGGAATATAATGGAATGTGGAATGGATTGGATTGGAAAGGGGAAGAGAATGCAATGGAATTTGAAATGGAATGGAATGGAATGTGGAATGGAATGGAATGGAATTTGGAATGGAATGGATGGAGTGGAATGTGGAATGGAATGCAAATAAATGTGGAATGGAATGTACAATGGAATGTGGAATGGAATGGAGTGGAATGTGGAATGGAATGGAGTGGAATGTGGAATGGAATGGAGTGGAATATGGATTGGAATTAAATGGAAAGTGGAATGCAATGTGGAATGGAATGCAACGGAATGTGGAATGGAACGTGGAATGGAATGGAATGGAAGGTGGAAGGGAAAGTGTAATGGAAGGTGGAAAGAATGGAATGGAATGTGGAATGGAATGTGGAATGGAATGGATTAGAATGTGGAATTGAATGGATTGGATTGCGGAATGGAATATGGAATGCAATGTGGAAAGGAATGGAATGGAATGTGGAATGGAATGGAATGGAATGGAATGTGAAATGTAATGGAAAGGAATATGGAATGGAAAGGATTGGATCAAGGAATGGAATGCAATGGAACGTGGAATGGAATAAAATGTTAGGTGGAATGGAATGGAATGGAATGTGGATTGGAATGGAAACGAATGTGGAATGGAATGGAATCGAATGGAATTTTGACTGGAATAGAATGGAATGCAATGAATGTGGATTAGAATGGAAGGGAACCTGGAATGGAATGTGGAATGGAATGGAATGGAATGCGTAATGGAATGTGGAATAGAATGGAATGGAATGTGGAATGCAATGTTAAAGGCATGGAAAGGAATGTGGAATGAAATGCAATCAAAGTGTAATAGAATGGAATGGAATGTGGAATAGAATGGAATGGACAGTGGAATGGAACGTGGAATGGAATGGAATGGAACATGGATGGAAACGGAATGGAATGGAATGGAATGGAATGGAACGGAATGGAATGGAATGGAATGTGGAATGGAATGGAATGGAAGGTGGAATGGAATGGAATCGTATGTGGAACGGAATTTGGAATTTAATGGAATGTAATGGAATGGAATCTGGAAAGGAATGGAATGTGGAATATAATGGAATGCAATGTGGAATGGAATGGAAAGCAATGTGGAATGAAATGGAAAGGAATGTGGAATGGAATCTGGAATGGAATGAATTGGAATGTGGAATGGAATGTGGAACTGGAAAAAATGGAATGTGGAATTGAATGGAATGGAACATGGAATGGAATGGAATGCAACGGAATGTGGAAGGGAATGCGGAATGGAATGGAATGTGTATTGGAATCGAATGGAATGGAATGGAAAGTGGAATGGAATGGAATGGTATGGAATGGAATGTGGAATGGAATCGAATGGAATGGAATGGAATGTGGAATGGAATGTAATGTAATGTGGAATGGAATGGAATGGAATGTAGACTGGAACGGAATGGAATATGGAAAGGAATGTGGCATGGAATGGAATGGAATGTGGAATGGATTGTGTATTAGAATGTGGAATGTAATGTGCAATGGAATGTGGAATGGAAAGGAATGGAATGTGGATTAGAATGTTAAATGTAATGTGGAAAGGAATGCGCAATGAAATATGGAATTGAATGTGGAATGGAATGGAATGGAACGTGGAACGGAATGGAATGGAATGGAATATGCATTGGAATGGAATGGAATGGTACGTGGAGTGGAATGGAATGGAATTGAATATGGAATGAAATGGAATGGAATGGAATGTAGAATTAATTGAATGCCATGTGTACTGGAAGAGAATGGTATGGAAAGTGGAGCAGATTGGAATGGAATGTGGAATTGAATGGAATATACTGTGGAATTGAATGTGGAATGGAATGGAATGGAATGTCAAATGGAATGGAATGGAATATGGAATGCAGTGGAAAGGAAAGGAATGGAATGTGGAATGTTATGTGGAATGTAATGGAATGTAATGTGGAATTGAATTTGGAATGGAATGGAATTTGATGGAATGGAACTGAATGTGGAATGGAATGCAATATAATGTAGAATGGAATGTACTGCAATATAATGGAATGTGCAATGGAATGGAATGGAATCTCTACTGGAATGGAATGGAAAGTGGAATGGAATGTGGAATGGAAGGGAATGGAATGTGGAATGGAATGTGGATTCCAATGGAATGCAATGTGGAATGGAATGCGGAATTTAATGGAATGGAATATGGAATGGAATGTGGAATGGAATGGAAAGGAATGCGGAATGAAAAGTGGAATGGAATAGAATGGAAAGTGGAATGGAATGTGGAATGGAATGGAATGGAATGTGGTATAGAATGTGGAATGGAAAGGAATGGAATGTGGAATGGAATATAATGGAATGTGGAAGGGAATGTGGAGTGGAATGTGTAATGGAATGGAATGGATTGTTGAATCAAATGTGCAATGGAATGGAACGGAATGGTATGGAATGTGGAATGGAATGGAATGGAACGTGGAAAGGAATTGAATGGAATGTGGAAAGGAATGGAAAGAAACGTGGAATGGCATGGAATGGAATGTGGAATGGAATGTGGATGTGGAATGAAATTTGGAACGGAATGGATTGGAATGAGGAAAGAAAAGTGGAATGGAATGGAATGGAAAGAGCTTTGGAATGTGGAATGGAATGGATTGTGGAAAGTAATGTGGAATGGAATGGAATGGGACCTGGAATGGAATGGAATGGAATCTGGAATGCAATGGAATGGAATGTGGAATGCAAAGTGGAATGGAATGGAATATGGAATGGAATGGAATGGAATGGAATGGAATGTGTAATGGAGTGGAATACATCGTGGAATGGAATTTGAAATTTAATGCAATGGAAAGTGGAATGGATTATGGAATGGAATGGAATTGAATGTGCAATGGAATGTGGAATGGAGTGGAATGAAACATGGAAAGGAACGTTCAAAGGAATGGAATGCAATTTGGAACGGAATGGAATGGAATGAAATGTGGAACGGAATGAAATGGAATGGAATAGAATGTGGAATGGAATGTGGAATGTAGTGTGGAATTGAATGTGTAATTGAATGGAATGGAATGTGTAATGGAACATGGAATGCAATGGAATGGAACGTGGAGTTGAATGGAATGGAATGTGCAATAGAATGTGGAAGGGAATGGAATGCAACCTAGAATGGAATGGAATGGAAAGCGGAATGGAACGTGGAATGGAACGTGGAATGGAACGTGGAATGGAACGTGGAAAGGAATGGAGTGCAATGTGCAATGGAGTTGAATGCAATGTGGAATGGAAGAAAATGAAATTAGGAAAGCCATGGAAAGAAATGTGTAAGGGAATGTGGAATGGAATGGAATGGAATTTGGAATGGAATGTAGAATGTAATGGAAAGCGGAATGGAATGGAGAAGAATGGAGTTTGGAAAGGAAAGTGGAAAGGAATGGAATGGAATGCGGAATCGAATGGTATGGAAAGTTGGATGGAATGGAATGGAATGTGGAATGGAATCTGGAATGGAATGGAATGGATTGTGGAATGGAATGTGGAATGGAATAGAATGGAAAGGAATGTGAAAAGGAAAGTGGAATGTAATGGAATTGAATGTGGAATGGAATGGAATGGAACGTGGAATGGAATGTGTAATGGAACGTGGAATAGAATGGAATGCAATGTGAAATTTAATGTGGAATGGAACGTGGAATAGAATGGAATGGAATGTGGAATGAAACGTGGAATGGAATGGAATGGAAAGCGGAATGGAATGGAATGCAATGTGGAATGGAACATGGAATGCAACGGAATGGAATTTGGAATGGAAATGAATGGAACGTGGAATGGAATGGAATGGAATATGGATTGGAATGGAATGCAATGGAATGGAATGTTTAATAGAATGTAGAATGGAATGGAAAGGAACGTGGAAAGGAATGGAATATGATGTGTAATGGAATGTGGAATGGAATGGAATGGGCAATGGAATATTTAATGAAATGGAATACAATGCTTAAAGGAAGGGAATGGAATGTGGAATGGAACGTGGAATGGAATGGAAAGGAATGTGTAATGCAACGTGGACTGGAATGTGGAATAGACCGTGGAAAGGAATGGAATGTGGAATGGAATCTGGAACAGAAGGGAATGGACTTTGGAATGCAAGATGGAATGGCATGTGCAAAGGAATGTGGACTGAACCATGGAATGGAACATGAAATGGAACGTGGAATGGAATGGAATGGAATGTGGAATGGAACGTGGAATGGAACGTAGAGTGGAAGGCGGAATGGAATGGAATGGAATAGAACAGAATGTGGAATATATTGGAATGGAATGTGGAATTCCATGGAATGGAATGTGGAATGGAACGTTTAATGGAATGGAATGGAATGTGTTATGGAATCGTAATGAATGGAAGGGAATGGCATGTGGAATGGAATGAAATGTGGAAAGTAATGGAATGGAATGTGGAATTGAATGTGGAATGGAATGGAATGTGGAATGGAATGGAATGGGGAATGGAATGGAAAGGAATGTGGAATGGAACGTGGAATGGAACGTGGAATGGAACGTGGAAAGGAATGGAGTGCAATGTGCAATGGAGTTGAATGCAATGTGGAATGGAATGGAATGGAATTTGGAATGCAATGGAAGAAATGTGTAAGGGAATGTGGAATGGAATGGAATGGAATTTGGAATGGAATGTGGAATGGAATGGAAAGCGGAAAGGAATGGAGTAGAATGGAATGTGGAATGGAAAGTGGAAAGGAATGGAAAGGAATGCGGAATCGAATGGTATGGAATGTTGGATGGAATGGAAAGGAATGTGGAATGGAATCCGGAATGGAATGGAATGGAATGTGGAATGGAATGCGGAAAGGAATGGAATGGAACGTGGAATGGAATGTGTAATCGAATGGAATGGAATGGAATGGAATGGAATGGAATGTGTCATGGAATCGAAGTGAATGGAAGGGAATGGCATGTGGAATGGAATGGAATGTGGAAAGGAATGGAATGGTATGTGGAATCGAATGTGGAATGGAATGGAATGTGGAATGGAATGGAATGGGGAATGGAATGGAAAGGAATGTGGAATGGAATGCAATGGAATGGAATGTGAAGTGGAATGGAAGGGAATGTGGAATGCAATGGAATGGAATGTGGAATGCAATGTGGAAAGGAATGGAATTGAATGTGGAATAAAGTGGAATGGTATGAGGAAAGGAATGTGTAATGGAACGGAAAGGAACAGAATGGAATGTGGAGTGGAATGGAATGTGGAATGGAATGAAATGGAATGTGGAAAGGAACGTGGACTGGAACGTGGAATGGAACGCAGAATGGGAGGGAATGGAACGTGGAATGGAATGGAATTGAATGTGGAATGGAATTGAATGGAATATGCAATGGAATGGAATAGACTCTGGAATGGAATGTGGAATGGAATGGAATCGAATGTGGAAAGGAATGTGGAATTGAATTGAATGGAACTAGGAATGGAAAGTGGAATGGCGTGGAATGGAAGTTACTGTGGAATGTAATGGAATGTGGAATGGAAGGTGGAATGCAATGGAATCTAAAGTGGAATGGAATGTGGAATGGAATTAAATGGAATGTGGAATCTAAAGGAATGGAATGTGGAACGGAATGTTGTAGAATATGTAATGGAATATTGAATGGAATGGAGTGGAATGTGGAATAGAATGGAATGGAATGTGGAATGGAATGGAATGGAATGTTCAATGGAATGCCGATTAGAATGCAATGGAATGTGGTATGGAATGTCCAACGTGGAATGGAATGGAATTTAGTGTTCAACGCAACGTGGAATGGAATGGAATTGAATGTGTAATGGAATGTGGAATGGAATGGAATGGAACGTGGAATGGAATAGAATGGAACGCAGAATGGATCTGAATAGAATGCGGATTGGAATGGAATGCAATGGAATTTGGAGTGGAATGGAATGGAATGGAATGGAACGTGGGATGGAATGTGGAATGGATTCGAATGGAATGAGGAATGGAATGGTATGGAATGGAATGGAAGGTGAAATTGCATGCACAATAGAAGGGAATGGAATTTGGAATGGAATTGACTCTATTCTGGAATGGAATGTGCAAGGGAATGAAATGAAATACAGAATGAAATGGAATGGAATGCGGAATGGAATGGAACGGTAAGGAATGTGGAATGGAATGGAATGCAATGTGGAATGGAATGTGGAATCGAATGGAGAAGAAAGTGTAATAGAATGTAGAATGGAATGGAGTGGAAAGGGGTATGGAATGGAATGGAATGTGGAATGGAATGGAATAGATTGGGTTGTGGAATGGAATGTGGAATGGAATGGAATGGAAAGTGGAATGGAACGTGGAATGGATCATGGAATGCAATGTGGAAAGGAAAGTGGAATGGAAAGTGGAATGGAAAATGGAATGGAATGTGGAATGGAATCTTGAAAGGAATGGAATGGAATGAAATGTGGACTAGAATGGAATGGATTGTAATGAAATGTGGAGTGCAATGTGGAATGGAACGGAACGGAATGGAATGGAATATGCAATGGAATAGAAAGGAATGTGGAATGGAACGTGCAATGGAATGGAAGGGAATGTGGAATGTAATGTGGAATGCAATGGAATGGAAGCTGGAATGGAACGTGGAATGTAATGGAATGGAACGTGGAATGCCATACAGTGGAACGTGGAAGGGAATGAGGAAAGAAACGTGCAATGGAAAGTGGAATGGCACTTGGAATGGAACTGAATGCAAGTGAAGGGAATTGAATGGGACGAGAAATGTAATGGAATGGAAGGTGGAATGGAATGAAATGGAATGTGCAATGGAATTGAATGGAATGTGGAATGGAATGTGGAATGGAATGGAATGCAAAGTGGAATGGAATGGAATGGAATGTGGATTGGAATGGAATGGAATGGAATAGAATGTGGAATGCAATGGAATGGAATGTGGAAAGGAATGGAATGGAATGTGGAATGTAATTTAATGGAACATCGTTGGGAATGGAATGGTGTGGTATTTGGAATGAAATGGAATGAAATGTGGAATTGAAGGTGGAATGGAATGGAATGGAACGTGGTGTGGAACGTGGAATGGAACATGGAATGGAATGTGGAATGGAATGTGGAATGGAATGGAATGGAAAGTGGAATGGAAAGGAATGGTATGTGGAATGGAAAGGAATGGAATGTGGAACTTAATGGAATGGATTACGGAATGGAATGTGGAATGAATCGCATGGAATGTGGAATGGAACGCCTAATGGAAAGTGGAATGGAACGTGCGATGGAATGGAATGGAACGTGGTATGGAATGTGGAATGGAATATGGAATTTAATGGAATGGAATGTGGAATGTAATTTAATGGAACATCGTTGGGAATGGAATGGTGTGGTATTTGGAATGAAATGGAATGAAATGTGGAATTGAAGGTGGAATGGAATGGAATGGAACGTGGTGTGGAACGTGGAATGGAACATGGAATGGAATGTGGAATGGAATGTGGAATGGAATGGAATGGAAAGTGGAATGGAAAGGAATGGTATGTGGAATGGAAAGGAATGGAATGTGGAACTTAATGGAATGGATTACGGAATGGAATGTGGAATGAATCGCATGGAATGTGGAATGGAACGCCTAATGGAAAGTGGAATGGAACGTGCGATGGAATGGAATGGAACGTGGTATGGAATGTGGAATGGAATATGGAATTTAATGGAATGGAATGTGGAATGGAATGGAATGTGTAATAGAACGGAATGGAATATAAAGGGGAATGCAATGTGGAATGGATTTTGGAATGGAATGGAATGGAATGTGGAATGGAATGGAATGGAATGTGCAATGGAATGTGGAAAGGAAAGAGGAATGGAACAGAATGGAATGTGAAACGGAATGGAATGGAATGTGGAATGGAATGGAATGGCATGTGGAATGGAATGTGGAAATAATTGTGGAATGGAACGGAACGGATTGTGCATTGGAATATGGAAAGGGCCGTGCATTAAATGTGGAATGGAATGGAATGGAATGTTGAATGGAATGGAATGGAATGGAATGTGAAAAGGAGTGTGGAATAGAAAGGAATGGAATGTGGAAAGGAACGTGGAATGGAATGGAATAGAATGTGGAATGGAATGTGGAAAGGAACGTGGAATGGAATGGAATAGAATGTGGAATGGAATGTGGAAAGGAACGCAATGGACTGTGGAATGGAATATGGAATGCAGTGTGGAACGGAATGCGGAATGGAACGGAATGGAATG
Source organism: Pongo abelii (assembly GCF_028885655.2). Classification (NCBI taxonomy): domain Eukaryota; kingdom Metazoa; phylum Chordata; class Mammalia; order Primates; family Hominidae; genus Pongo; species Pongo abelii. Next base: position 7,298,428 of record NC_071998.2, read on the forward strand.
TGGAATGGAATGTGGAATGAAATATGCAAATGGATGTGGAATGGAAGGGAATGGAATGTGAAATGGAATGGAATGGAATGTCGATTCTAATGTGGAATGGAATGAAATGGGATGTGGAATGGAATGTGAAAAGTAATCTAGAATGGATAGGAATGGATTGTGGAATGGAATGTTGATTGGAGTGTGGAATGAAATGTGGAATGCAATGGAATGGACTGCGGAATGGAATGAGGAATGGTATGTGAAATGGAATTGAATGGAATGTGTATTTGAATGGAAAGGAATGTGGAATAGAATTGAATGGAATGGTATGTGAAATGGAATGTGGAATTGAACGTGGAATTGATTCAAATGGAACGTGGAATAGAATGGAAAGGAACGTGGAATGGAAAAGAATGGAACGTGGAACGGAACGTGGTATGGAACTTGGAAAAGACATGCAATGGAATGCAGAATGGAATGGAATGGAATGTGGAATGGAATGTGGAATGGAATGCAATGGACTGTGGAATGGAATGGAACGGAACATCCAAAGGAATGTGGAATGGAATGTGGAATGGAATTTGGAATGGAACAGAAAGGAATGTTGAACGGAATATGGAATGGAATGAGTAAAGGAACGTGGAATGGAATGGAATGGAACATGGAATGGAATGTGGAATGGAATGGAATGGAATGTAGAATGGATTGTTGAAAGGCATGGAATGGAATGGAATGTGTAATGGAATGTGGAATGGGATATGGAATGGAATGTGGAGTGAAAAGAATTGGAACTTGGAATGGAATGGAGTGGAACGTGGAATGGAATAGAATGGATCGTAGAATGGAATGTGGAATGCAACGGGTAATGGAATGTGGAATGGAATGTGGAATGGAATGGAATGGAATGTGAAATGGAATGAGGAGTGGAATGGAGTGGAATTTGGAATGTAACGTGGAATGCAAAGGAATGGAATGCACAATGGAATGTGGAATGGAATGGAATTGAATCTGGAATGTAATGAAATGGAATGTTGAATGGAATGTTGAATGAAATGGAAAAGAATGTGGAATGCAATGTGAAATGGAATGTGGAATGGAAAGTAATGGAATGTGGAACGGAATGGAATGGAAAGTGGAATTGAATTGAATGGAATGTGGAATGGAATAGAATGGAATGGAATGGTATGTGAAATTGAATGTGGAATAGAATGTGAAATGGAAAGTGGAGTGGAATGTGGAATCGAATGATATGGAACGTGAAATGGAATGGAATGGAACGTGGAAATTTATGGAATGGAACGTGGAATGGAAAGTGGAATGAAACGTAGAATGGAACATGGAAATTAATGGAATGGAATTTGGAATGAAATGCAATGGAATGTGGAAGAGAAAGTAGAATGGAATGCAATGGAATGTGGAATGCGAAGCCAAATGGAATGGAATGGAATGTGGAAAAGAATGGAAAAGAATGTGGAATGCAATGTGGGAAGGAATGGAATGGAATGTGGAATGGAATGGAATATGGAATGGAAAGTAGAATGGAATGTTGAATGGTATGGAACGGAATGTGGAACGGAATATGGAATTGAATGGAATAGAATGTGGAATGGCATGGAAAGGAATGTGAAATGCAATGTGGAATTGAATGGATTGGAATTTGGTATGGAATGTGGAACGGAATGGAAGGCAGTGTGGAATCGAATGTAATGCAATATGGAATGGAATGGAATGGAACGTAAAATTGAATGGAATGGAATGTGTAATGGAATGGAATGCAATGTGGAATGGAACGTGGAATGGAATGGAATATAATGGAATGGAATGTGGAATGGAATGGGGTGGAATGGAATGGAATGTGGAATGGAATGGAATGGAAAGGATTGGATTCTGTAATGGAATGAAATGGAATGTGGAAAGTAATGGAATGGAATGGAATGTGGAAAGGATTGTAAAGGAAGTGAATGGAAAGCAGAATTGAACGGAATGGAATACAGAATGTAATGGAATGGAATGTGGAATGTAACTTAATGGAATGAGGAATGGAATGGAATGGAATGTGGAATTGAATGGAACGGAATGGAATGTGGAACGGAATGCAGCTGAATGTGGAATGGAATGGAATGGAATGGAATGTGAAATGGAATTGAATGGAATGCGGAATGGAATGTGGAATAGAATGGAATGGAATGGAATGGAATGGAATGTGAAATGGAATTGAATGGAATGCGGAATGGAATGTGGAATAGAATGGAATGGAATGCGGAATGGAATGTGTAATAGAATGTGTAAAGGAATGGAATGGAATGTGGAATGGAATGTAGAATTGATGTGCAATGTAATTTAATGGAAAGTGGAATGCAAAGCAATTGAAGGTGAAATGGTATGGAATGGAATGGTATGTGAAATGGAATTGAGTGCAAAGTGGAAAGGAATGGGGAATACAGTGGAATGGCATTTGGAATTGAATGTGGAATGGAATTGAATGGAATGCGTAATGGAATGTGGAATACAGTGGAATGGAGTTTGGAATGGAAGGTGTAAAGGAATGTGGAATGGAATGTGGAATGTAATGGAATGGAATGTGCAATGGAAAGTCGAATTGAATTTGCAATGGAATGGAAGGGAAAGTGGAATGGAATGTAATTGAATGTGGAATGGAATGGAATGGAATGTGAAATGGAATTGAATGGAATGCGGAATGGAATGTGGAATAGAATGGAATGGAATTTGGAATGGAATGTGCAATGCAATGTGGAATGGAATGTGGAATGCAATAGAATGTAAAGTGGAATGGAATTTGGAATTAAATGAGCAATGGAATGGAAGGGAATGTGGAATGGAATGTGATGGAATGGAATGTGGAATGGAATGTGGAATGGAATGGAGTGGAATGTGGAATGGAAAGTTGAATGGAATGGAAAGGAATGTGGAATGGATAGTTGAATTGAAGGTGGAAAGGAATGGCATGGAAGGTGGAATGGAATGTAATGGAACGTGGAATGGAAAGTGGTATGCAAAGTGAAAAAAACGTGTGATGGAACGTGGAATGGAAACTGGATTGGAATGGAAGTCAATGTGGCATGGAATGGAAAGGAAGGTGGAATGGAATGGAAAGGAATGTGGAATGGATTGAAATAGAATGGAATGGAAGGGAATGAGGAATGGAATGGAATGGAAAGTGGAATGGAATGTGGAATGGAATGTGGAATGGAATGGACAGGAATATTGTATGGAATGGAATATGGAATGGAATGGAATTGATTGTGGAATGGAATTGAATGGAATGTGTAATGGAATGTAATTGAATGGAATGTGGAATGGAATGTGGAATAGAAGGGAATGGAAAGTGGTTGGAATGTGGAATGGAACGTGGAATGGAATGCAGTGGAACGTGGAATAGAACGTGGAATGCAACGTGGAATGGAACGTGGAATGGAGTGGAATGGAATGGAATGTGTAATGGAGTGGAATATAATGGAATGTGGAATGGATTGGATTGGAAAGGGGAAGAGAATGCAATGGAATTTGAAATGGAATGGAATGGAATGTGGAATGGAATGGAATGGAATTTGGAATGGAATGGATGGAGTGGAATGTGGAATGGAATGCGAATAAATGTGGAATGGAATGTACAATGGAATGTGGAATGGAATGGAGTGGAATGTGGAATGGAATGGAGTGGAATGTGGAATGGAATGGAGTGGAATATGGATTGGAATTAAATGGAAAGTGGAATGCAATGTGGAATGGAATGCAACGGAACGTGGAATGGAACGTGGAATGGAATGGAATGGAACGTGGAAGGGAAAGTGTAATGGAAGGTGGAAAAGAATGGAATGGAATGTGGAATGGAATGTGGAATGGAATGGAATGCAATGGAATGGAATGGAATGTGGAACGGAATGTGGAATGCAATGTAATGGAATGTGGAATGGAATTTGTAATGCAATGAAATGGAATGAGTAAACGAACGTGGAATGGTATGGAATGACGTGTGGAATGGAAAGTGGAATGGAATGAAAAGGAACGTGGAATTGAATGCGGAATGGAATGTGGAATGGAATGGAAATGAATGTGGAATGGAATGTGGAATGGAATGGAATGGAAAGTTTAATGGGATGGAATGGAAAGTGGAATGGAATGTGGTTTGGAATGGAATTGAATTTTGAATGGAATTTAGAATGGAATGGAATGCAATGTGGAATGGAATGCAATGCAATGTCGAATGGAATGGAATGGAATGTGGAATGGAATTGAATGGGGATTGGAATGTGGATTTTAATGGAATGTGGAGTGGAATGAACTGTGGAATGGAATGGAATGTGAAATGGAATGGAATGGAATGTGGAATGGAATGTGGAAAAGAATATTTAAAGGAAAGAAATGGAATGTGGAATGGAATGTGGAATGGAATGGAATGGAATGTGGAAAGGAATGTGGAATGTATTGTTGAATGGAATGTGGAATGGAATGGAATTGAATGTGGAATGGATTGGAATGGAAGGTTGAATGGAATGTGGAATGGTTTGGAATGGAAGGTGGAATGGAATGTGGAATGGAATGAATTTGAAACTGGAATGGAATGCGGAATGGCATGGAATGTAACCTGGACTAGAATGGAATGCAGTGTGGAATGGAATGGAATAGAATGTGGAATGGAAAGGAATGGAATGCGGAATTTAAAGTTAAGGAATGTGGAATGGAATGTGGAATGGAATGGAGTTAATTGTGGAACGGAATGTGGAATGGAATGGAATGTGGAATGGAATGAAATGTGGAATGGAATGGAGTGGAATGGAATGAGAAATGGAATGGAATGGAATGTGTAATGGAATGTGGAATGGAATGGAATGCGGAATGGAATATGGAATGGAATGGAATGGAATGAAATGGAATGTGGAATCGAATGGAATGGATCGTGGAATGGAATGGAATGGAAAGGAACGGAATGTGGAATTGACTAAAATATAATATGGGAAAGAATTGAAAAGAATGGAATGTGGAATGGAATGGAATGTTATGGAATCGAATGGAATGCAGAATGGTATGGAATGGAATGCGGAATAGAATGGAATGCAATGTGGAATGGAATAGAATGGAATGTGGAATCGAATGCAATTGAATGTGGAATGGAATGGAATTGAATGTGTAATGGAATGTGAAATGGAATTGAATGGAATGGGAAATGGAACATGGAATGGAACGGAGTGGAATTTGGAATGGAATGTGGAATCGAAAGTAGAATGGAATGCAATGCAATGTGGAATGGAATGTAGAATGGAATGTGCAATGGAATGGAATGCAATTTGGGATGGAATTCAATAGAATGTGCAATTGAATTGAATGCAATTTGGAATGGATTATGGAATGCCATGGAATGGAAAGCAGACTGCAATGGAATGGAATGTGGACAAGAACGGAAAGGAATGGAATGGAATGTGAAATGGAAGGGAATGGAATATGGAATGGAATGGAGTGGAATGTAGAATGGAATGTGGAAAGTAATGGAACGGAATATAGAATATAATGTGGTATGGAAGGGAATGGAATATGGAATGGAATTGAATGGAATATGGAATGGAATGGAGTGGAATGTAGAATGGAATGTCGAATGGAATGGAAAGGAATTTGGATTATAATGTGGTACAGAATGGAATGGAATGTGGAATGGAATGGAATGGAATCGAATGGAAAGTGGAATGGATTGTGGAATGGAGTCTGGAAAGGAATGGAATGGAAACTGGAATGGATAGGAATGGAATGTGGAATGGAATGGAATAGAGTGGAATGTGGAATTGAATGGAATGGAATGTGGAATGCAATGTAGAATGTAATATGGAATGGAATGTGGAATCGAATGTGTAATGCAACGGAATGGAATTAGGAATGTAATGGATTGGAAAGTGGACTGGAATGCAATGGAATGGAATGGAACGTGAAATGGAATGGAATGGAATGTGGAATGAAATTCAGTCCAATTTCGAACGGAATGTCATGGAATGTGGAATGGAATGGAAAGGAATGAGGAATGGAAAGTGGAATGGAATGGAATTGAATGTGGAATGGAATGGAATTGATTGCGGAATTGAATGGAATGGAGTGGAATAAGGAAGGGAATGGAAGGGAAACAAACGGAATGGAATGTGGAAAGGAATGCAATGGAATGTGGAAAGGAATGGAATGGAAAGCAATGGAATGTGGAATGGAATGGATTTGAATGTGGAATGGAATGTGGAATGGAATGCAATGTAATGGAATGTGGAATGGAAAGGAATGGAATGTGGAATGGAATGGAATGGAATATGGAACGGAATGCTATGGAATGGAATGTGGTATGGAATGGAATGGAATGGAATATGGATAGGAATCTAACGGAAAGAAATGGAATGGAATGCAATGGAATGGAATGAGGAATGGAATGGAATGGAATATGGAATGGAATGGAAGGAAAGGAATGGAATGTGGAATGGAATGGGACGGAATGTTGAATGGAATGTGGAATGTAATGGAATGGAAATGAAGGGAATGTGGAACGGAATTGAAGTGAATTTGAAATGCAATGAGGAATGGACTGGGATGGAATGTGGGACAGAATGGAATGGAATTTGGAATGCAATTGAATGGAATGGAATGTACAATGGAATGGAATGGAATGGAATGTGAAATGGAATGGAATATGGAATGGAATGGAAAGGAATGGAAAGTGTAATGAAATGGATGCGGATGTGGAATGGAACGTGGAATGGAATGGAATGGACAGGAATTGATTGTGGAATGGAATGGGAAAAGGAATGTAATGCAATGTGGAATCGAAAGCTGTGGAATGGAATGTGGAATGGAACGGAATTGAATATGGAATGGAATGGAATGGAATGGAATGGAATTTGAAATGGAATGGAATAGAATGTAGAATGTAATGTAATGGAAGGTGGAATAAAATGTAATGGAATGTGGAATGCAATGGAAATGGAATGGAATGGAAAGGAAAGTGGAATGGTATGGAATGCAAAGGAACGGAATATAGAATGGAATGGAGGGGAATGTGGAATGTGATGTGGAATGGAATGGGAAGAAGTGGAAGGAGGAATGGAATGGAATGGAATGTGGAATGGAATGTGTAATGGATTGCAGTGGAATGTGGAATGGAATGGAATGGAAAGTGGAATGGAATGTGGAATAAAATGGAATGGAATGGAATGTGTAATGGAATGTAATGAGGAATGGAATGTGGAATGGAATGGAATGGAATGGAATGTGGAATGGATTGGTATGTGGAATGAAATGTGGAATGGAATGGAATGGAATGTGGAATGCAACGGAACAGAATGCAATGGAATTTGAAATGGAATGGGATTTAATGTGGAATGGAATGGAATGGAATGTGTAATGGAATGGAATGGAATTTGGAATGGAATGGAAAGGAATGTGGAATGGAATGCAATGGAATGCGGAGTGGAATGTGAAATGGAATGGAATGGAACGTGGAACGGAATGGAATCGAATGTGGAATGGAATGGAATGGAATTTGGAATGTAATATAATGGAATGTGGAATGGAACGGAATGGAATGGATGTGGAATGGAATGGAATGGAGTAGATGTGCAATGGAATGGAATGGAATGTGGAACGGAATGTGGAATGGAACTGAATGATATGTGGAATGGAATGTGGAGGGGAATAGAATGGAATGTGAAATGGAATGGTATGGAATGTGGAATGGAAAGTTAAATGGAATGGAATGGAATGTGGAATGGAATTGGATGGAATGAGGAATGGAATGTGGAATGGCATGGAATGTGGAATGGAATTGAATGGTTCACGTGGAATGGAAAGTGGATTGGAACGAGGAATGGAACGTGGAATGGAACGTGCAATATAATGTGGAATTGAATGGAAAAGAATGTGGAATGGTATGTGGAATGGAATGGAATAGAATTTGGAATGGAATGTGGAATGGGATGGAATAGATTGTGGAGTGGAATGGAATGCAATGTGGAATGGAGTGGAATGCAATGTGGAACAGAACGTAGAAAGGACTGAAATGAAATGTGGAAAGGAATGGAATGGGGAATTGAAAGTGGAATGGAAAATAACGTGGAATGTAATGCAGTGGAAAGTGGACATATTCGACATTCGATTCCATTCCATGCCACGTTCCATTCCATTCCATTCAACGTTCCATTCCACATTCCATTCCATTCCATTCCACATTCCATTCCACATTCCTTTCCACATAATTCCACATTATATTCCACGTTCCATTTCACTTTCCATTCCACGTTCCAATCCATTCCATTACACATTCCATTCCATTCCATTCCATTCCACATTGCATTCCACATTCCATTCCATTCCATTCCACATTCCGTTCCATTTCATTCCACATTCCATTCCACATTCCATTCCATTCCATTCCTCATTCCATTCCACATTCCATTCAATTCCATACCACTTTCCATTCCATTCCATTCCATTCCACATTCCTTTCAATTCCACTTTCCATTCCATTTCCTCCATTTCACATTACATTCCATTCCTTTCCCTTCCATTCCACATTCTATTCCACATTCCATTCCATTCCATTCCACATTCCATTGCACTCCATTCCACATTCCTTTCCCTTCCATTCCACATTCTATTCCACATTCCATACCATTCCATTCCACATTCTATTTCATTCCATTCCACAATCCTTTCCACATTCCATTACTTTCCTTACAACATTCCATTCCACATTGTATTACACATTCAATTCCGCCTTCCATTCCATTCCATTCAATTCCACATTCCATTCCTTTCCATTCGACATTCCATTCCATTCCATTCCACATTGCGTTCCATTCCATTCCACGTTACATTCCACTCCATTCCACGTACATTTCCACATTCAATTCCATTCCATTTCACATTACATTCCACATTGCGTTCCTTTCCATTCCAGTTTCCATTCCATTCCATTCCACTTTCCATTCCACTCCATTCCACATTCCATTCCATTCCATTCCACATTCCCTTCCACTTTCCATTACACATTCCATTCCACACTCCATTCCATTCCATTCCATATTCCACTCCATTCCATTCCACATTCCATTCTATTCCATTCCACTTTCCATTCCACATTCCATGACACGTTCCATTCCACATTCCGTTCCATTCGATTCCATATTCCATTCCATTCCATTCCACATTCTATTCCATTCCATTCCACATTCCTTTCCATTCCATTCCCCATACGATTCTACCTTCCATTCCTTTCCATTCTACATTCTATTCCACATTCCGTTACACATTTCATTCCACATTCCATTCCATTCCACTTTCCTGTCCATTCCATTCCATATTGCATTCCATTCCATTCAGGATTGCATTCCATTCCATTCCTCATTCCATTCCACATTCCATTCCATTCCATTCCACATTCCATTCCGTTCCATTCCAGATTGCATTCCATTCCGTTCCTCATTCCATTCCACATTCCATTCCACATTCCATTCCACACTCCATTCCATTCCACTCCACATTCCATTCCACATTCCATTCCATTCCATTCCACATTCAATTTCATATTCCATTCTATTCCATTCGACAATCCATTCCATTCCATTCCACTTTCCATTCCATTCCATTCCACTTTCCATTCCATTCCATTCCACTTTCCATTCCATTCCATTCCACATTCCATTCCAATCCATTCGACGTTCCATTACATGTTCCATTCCACGTCCATTCCATTCCATTCCAATCCATTCCATTCCACATTCTATTCCATTCCATTCCATTCCATTCAACATTCCATTCCATTACATTCCACATTCCATTCCATTCCATTTCACTAAAAGTTCCATTCCACATTCCATTCCATTCCATTCCAGATTGCATTCCATTCCATTCCTCATTCCATTCCACTTTGCATTCCACATTCCATTCCACACTCCATTCCATTCCATTCCACATTCCATTCCATTCCATTCCACATTCAATTCCATATTCCATTCTATTCCATTCGACAATCGATTCCATTCCATTCCACTTTCCATTCTATTCCATTCCACATTCCATTCCAATCCATTCGAGGTTCCATTATATGTTCCATTCCATGTCCCATTCCACGTTCCATTCCATTCCATTCCACATTCCATTCCAAATTCCGTTCCATTCCTTTCCATATTCCATTGCATTCCATTCCACATTCCTTTGCGTTCCATTCCACATTCCATTCGACTTTGCATTACGTTCCATTTCTCATTCCATTCCCCATTTCTTTCCATTCCATTCTACATTCCATTCCATTTCACTTTTCTTTCCATTCTAAACCATTCCATTCCATTCCATTCTATTCCACATTTCATTCCTTTCAATTCCATTCCACTTTGCTTTCCAATCCATTCAACATTCCATTCCACATTCCCTTCCATTCCATTCCTCTTTCCATTCTATTCCAGTCCATTCCATTCCACATTCTATTCCATTCCATTCCATTCCATTCAACATTCCATTCCTTTACATTCCACTACATTCCAAATTCCATGCCATTCCATTCTATTCCATTCCGTTCCAATCCGTTCCATTCCTCAATCCATTAGGTTACATTCCACATTGCATTCCGTCCCATTCCATTCCAAGTTCCATTCCACACTCCATTCCATTCCATTCCACCTTCCATTCCATATTCCTTTCTATTCCATTTCACATTCCATTCCATTCCATACCACATTCCATTCCATTCCATTCCATAGCATTCCATTCCATTCCATTCCACATTCCATTCCATTCCATTCCACATTACATATCATTCCATTCCACGTTCCATTCCACATTCCATTTAATTCCATTGCACTTTCCATACCATATTCCATTCCATTCTTTCCACATTCCATTCCATACCATTCCACATTCCATTCCACATTCCCTTCCATTCCATTCCGTTCCATTCCACGTTCCATTCCGATCCATTCCACGTTCCATTTCGTTGCATTCCACTTTCCATTCCACGTTCCATTCTACGTTCCATTCCATTCCATTCCACCTTCCATTGCACGTCCCTTTCCATTCCATTCCATGTTCCATTCCTTTCCATTCCACTTTCCATTCCATTCCATTTCACGTTCCATTCCACGTTCAATTCTACGTTCCATTCTACGTTCCATTCTTTGTTCCATTCCATTATATAGGACTTTCCATTCCACGTTCCATTCCATTCCATACAACGTTCCAATTCAGCTTCCATTCCATCCATTTCCACTTTAAATTCCCTTGCATTCCATGTTTCACTCCCAGTTCTATTCCACGTTTGATTCCACGTTGCATTCTATGTTCCATTCCATTCCATAGCACGTTCCATTCCACTTTCAATTCCCTTCCTTTCCATTCTTTCCATGTTCCATTCCGTTCTATTCCATGTTCCTTTCCGTTCCATTCCATGTTCCATTGCACGTTCCAATCCACTTTCCATTCCTCACTCCATTCCATTCCATTCCATATTCTTTTCCACATTCCAAACTTTCCATTCCATTCCATTCCACATTTGATTCCAGATTCCATTCCATTCAATTGCATTCCATTCACATTCCATTCCATTCCATTCCATTTAACATTACATTCCACATTCCATTCCACCTTCCATTTCACACTGCCATCCATTCCATTCCATTCCATGTTACGTTCCATTCCATTCCACATTCCATTCCATTCCATGACATTCCACGTTCCATTCCACATTCCATTTCATGCCATTCCACATTCCATTGCATTCCATTGCACATTCCATTCCATTCAATTCCATTCCAGTCCACATTCCATTCCTTTTCATTCCATTCCACATTCCATTCCGCATTCCTTTCCACATTACATTCCACATTCCATTCCATTCCATTCCACTTTCCATTCCATTACATTCCACTCTGCATTCCATTTCATTCAATTCCATTCTAATTTCCGTTCTACATTCCATTTCAAGCCATTCCATATTCCATTTAATTCCATTTCACATTCCATTCCATTCCAGTCCACATTCCATTCCATTCCATTCCATTCCACATTCCACTCCATTCCATACCGCATTCCATTCAATTCCTTTCAATTCCACATCCCATTCCGTTCCTTTCAGCATTCCATTACACATTCCCTTCCACATTCCCTTCCATTCCATTCCATTCCACATTCCAGTCCATTCCATTCCACATTCCTTTCCATTCCATTTCACACTCCATTCCATTCCATTCCACATTCCATTCCACATTCTATTCTATTCTGTTCCCCATTCCATTCCATTCCATTCCACATTCCATTCCATTCCATTCCACATTCCATTCCATTCCATCCAACGTTCCATTCCATTCCATTCCATATTCCATTATACTTTCCATTCCATGTTCCATTCCACGTTTCATTCCACATTGCATTCTACGTTCCATTCCACTACATAGCACCTTCCATTCCACGTTCAGTTCCATTCCTTTCCATTCCATTCCACATTCCATTCCGTTACATTTCGTGTTCCTTTCCGTTCCATTCCACGTTCCATTCCACGTTCTAATCCACATTCTATTCCTCACTCCATTCCATTCCATTCCATATTCTTTTCCACATTCCACATCATTCCATTCCATTCCATTCCACATTCGATTCCACATTCCATTCCGTTTAATTTCATTCCATTCCACATTTCATTCCATTCCATTCCAAATTCCATTCCATTCCATTCAACATTACATTCCTCATTCCGTTCCACCTTCCATTTCACACTGCCTTCCATTCCATTCCATTCCATATTCCATTCCATTCCATTCCACATTCAATTCCATTCTGTTCCATTCCACGTTCCATTCCACATTCCATTTCATGCGATTCCTCATTCCATTCCATTCCATTGCACATTCCATTCCATTCCATTCCATTCCAGACCACATTCCATTCCTTTCCATTCCATTCCACATTACATTCCACATTCCTTTCAGCATTGCATTCCACATTCCATTCCATTCCATTCCATTCCACATTCCATTCCATTCCATTCCATTCTACATTCCATTCCTTTCCATTCCATTCCACATTCCATTCCATTCAATTCCATTCCAATTTCCATTCCACATTCCATTCCATGCTATTCCATATTCCATTCAATTCCATTGCACATTCCATTCCATTCCAGTCTACATTCAATTCCATTCCATTCCATTCCATAACATTCCATTCCACATTCCATTCCTTTTCATTCCATTCCACAATTCATTCCTTTTCATTCCATTCCACATTCCTTTCCATGTTCCTTTCCGCATTACATTCCACATTCCATTCCATTCCATTCCATTCCACATTCCATTTCATTACATTCCACTCTGCATTCCATTCCACATTCCATTCCATTCCATTCCATTCCACATTCCATTTCATTACATTCCACTCTGCATTCCATTCCATTCAATTCCATTCCAGTTTCCATTCCACATTCTATTTCATGCCATTCCATATTCCATTCAATTCCATTGCACAATCCATTCCATTCCAGTCCACATTCCACTACATTCCATTCCATTCCACATTTCATTCCACTCTGTACCGCATTCCATTCCATTCCATTCAATTACACATACAATTTCATTCCATTCTACATTCCATTATACATTCCCTTCCACATTCGGTTGCATTCCATACCATTCCACATTCCAGTTCATTCCATTCCACATTCCTTTCCATTCCATTCCAAATTCCATTCCATTCCATTCCATTCCACATTCCATTCCACATTCTATTCTATTCTATTCCACATTCCATTGCACATTCCATTCCATTCCGTTCGACATTCCCATCCGTTCCATTACACATTCCATTCCATTCCATCTGAAGTTCCGTTCCATTCCACATTCCCTTATACTTTCCATCCGATGTTCCACTCCACGTTTCATTACACAATGCATTCTATGTTCCATTCCATTACATAGCATGTTCCATTCCACGTTCAATTCCACTCCTTTCCATTCCATTCCACATTCCAATCCGTTCCATTCCTTGTTTCTTTCCGTTCCCTTTCACGTTCCATTCCACTTTCCAATTCACTTTCTATTCCTCACTCCATTCCATTCCATATTTTCTTCCACATTCCACATCATTCCATTCCATTTCATTCGACGTTCGATTCCACATTCCATTCCATTCAATTGCATTCCATTCCACATTTCATTCCATTCCATTCCACATTCCATTCCGTTCCATTCAACATTACATTCCTCATTCCATTCCACCTTCCATTTCACAATGCCTTCCATTCCATTCCATTCCATATTCCATTCCATTCCATTCCACATTCAGTTACATTCTATTCCATTCCACGTTCCATTCCACATTGCATTTCATGCCGTTGCTCATTCCATTCCATCCCATTGCACATTCCATTCTTTCCATTCCATTCCATTCCATTCCATTCCAGTCCACATTCCTTTCCTTTCCATTCGATTCCGCATTACATTCCACATTCCTTTCCGCATTGCATTCCACATTCCATTCCATTACATTCCATTCCACATTCCATTCCATTCTATTCCATTCCGCATTCCATTCCATTCCGCATTCCATTCCATTCAATTCCATTCCAATTTCCATTCCACATTCCGTTCCATGCCATTCCATATTCCATTCAGTTCCATTGCACGTTCCATTCCATTCCGGTCTACATTCAATTCCATTCCATTCCATTCCATTCCATTCCACATTCCATTCCATTCCATTTCACATTAAATTCCATTCCTTAACGAATTCCATTCCATTCCATTCAATTCCACATCCCATTCCATTCCATTCCACATTCCATTACACATTCCCTTCCACCTTCCATTCCATTCCATTCCATTACACATTCCAGTCCATTCCATTCCACATTCCTTTCCATTCCATTCTACATTCCATTCCACTTTGCATTCTATTCCATTCTAAATTCCATTCCACATTCAATTCCATTCCATTCCACAGTCCATTCCATTCCATTCCTCATTCCATTCCATTCCATCCGACGTTCCATTCCATTCCATTCCATTCCACATTCCATTCTATGTTCCATTCCACGTTCCATTCCACGTTCCAATATACATCGCAATCCATTACATTCCACGTTCCATTCCACATTCCATTCCCTTCCATTACACATTCCATTCCACATTCCATTCCATTCTATTCCACATTCCATTCCACATTCCATTCCACATTCCACTTCACTCTCCATTCCTTTCCGTTCCACATTCAATTCCATCCGTTCAACATTCAATTTCTCTTTCCATTCCATTGCATTCTACATTCCATTACACATTCCATTACACGTTCCATTCCACATTCCATTCTCTTCCATATTCCATTTCATTCTATTCCATATTCCATTCCATTCCATTCCGTATTCCATTCAACATTCCATTACCTATTCCATTCCACATTCCATTCCATTCCATTCCATTCCACATTCCAGTCCATTCCATTCCACATTCCATTCCATTCCATTCAACATTACATCCCATTCCATTTCACACTCCATTCCTTTCCATTGCATTCCATTCCAAATTCCGTTCTACATTCCATTCCATTCCATTCCATTCCACATTCCATTCCACATTCAATTCCATTCCATTCCACATTACAATCCGCATTGCGTTCCATTCCATTCCACATTCAATTCCATTCCATGCCACATTCCATTCCACATTCCATTCCACATTCCAATAAACATTCCATTCCATTCCTTTCCACTTTTCATTCCATTCCATTGCACATTCCATTCCAATCCTTTCCACATTCCATTCCAATCCATTCTGAATTCTATTCCATTCTATTGTACATTCCATTCCACATTTCATTACACACTGCATTCCTTTTCATTCCACATTCCTTTCCATTCCATTCCACATTCAATTCCTCATCCCATTCCATTGTATTCCACATTCCATTCTTCATTCCTCTACACATTCCATTGCACATTCCATACCATTGCATATTGCATTCCATATTCCATTCCATTTCATTCTACATTCCATTCCATTCCACTTTGCATTCCATTCCATTCCACATTTCATTCCACATTCCATTCCACATTCCATTCCATTCCATTCCATATTCCATTCCACATTCATGTGCACATTCCATTCCACATTCCATTCCATTCCATTTCATTCCACATTCCACTCCATTTGATTCCATTCCACGTTCCAGTCCATTTCATTCCACATTCCAGTCCATTCCATTCCACATTCCATTCCATTCCATTCCACATTGCATTCTATTCCATTCCACATTCCATTCCACATTCCATTCCATATTCCATTCCACATTCCGTTCCACAGTCCATTCCATTCCATTCCACATTGCATACCACATTGCCTTCCACATTCCATTCCATTCGATTCCACATTCGATTCCATTGCATTCCACATTGCATTCCACATTCCATTACCGTTTGCATTCCACTTTCTTTACATTCCATTCCATTTCACATTCGAATCCATAACATTCCACATTCCATTCCATTCCTTTCTACATTGCATTTAATTCCATTCCACATTCCTCTATCTTCCTTTCCATTCCACATTCCATTCCATTCTATTCCTCCTTTCCGCTTTCCATTCCGTTCCATTGCAAATTCTATTCCATTCCAGTCCACATTCCATTATATTCCATTCCATTCCACATTCCATTAAACATTCCCTTCCACATTCTGTTCTGTTGCGTTCCATTCCAGATTCCAGTCCATTCCATTCCACCTTCCATTCCATTCCATTCCACATTCCATTCCATTGCATTACACATTCCTTTCCACATTGCATTCTACTGTATTCCACATTGAATTTCGCATTCCATTCCAATCCATTCCTCATTACATTCCTTTCATTTCCACATTCCATTCCATTCATCCGACGTTCCATTCCATTCCATTCAATGTTCCATTCCATTCCGCATTCCATTCTGCATCACATTCCACGTTCCATTCCACGTTCCTTTCCACGTTCCAATATACATCCCATTCCATTCCATTTCACTTTCCATTCCACCTTCCATTCCGTTCCATTCCACTTTCCATTCCACATTCCGTTCCATTCCATTCCACATTCCATTCCGCATTCCATTCCACACTCCATTCCTTTCCATTCCACATTCCATTTCATTCCATTCAACATTCAATTCCTCTTTCTTTTCTCTTGCATTCCACATTCCATTTCACGTTTCATTACACGTTCCTTTCCACATTCCATTGCATTCTATATTCCATTTCTTTCCATTCCATATTCCATTCCATTCCATTCCACTTTCCATTCCATTCCATTCCACATTCCATTCCAAATTCCATTCCATTCCGTTTCACATTCGATTCCACATTCCTTTCCATCTCATTTCACATTCGATTCCACATTCCAATCCACTCCATACCATTCCATTCCACATTCGATTCCGCATTCCAATCCATTCCATTGCATTCCATTCCTCATTCCAATCTATTCAAATCCTTATTCAATTCCATTCCATTCCATTCAATTCCTTTTCAGATTCCATTAAATTCCATTTCATTCCATTCCATTATCCATTCCATTCCGTCCCATATTCCATTCCATTCCGCCCCACATTCCATTCCATGTTCCATTCCACTGCATTCCACATTCTGTTCCATTCCATTCCACATTGCTTTCCACTTTCTATTCCATTCCTTTGCACATTCCATTTCACATTCCATTCCGCATTCCATCCCATTCCATTAAATTCAACATTCCATTCCATTCTATTCCACGTTCCATCGTATTCCATTCCACATTCCATTCCAATCCATTCCACATTCCATTCCATTCCATTCCAAATTTCATTCCAGAGTCCATTCATTTCCCTTCCACATTCCATTCCATTCCATTCAACATTCAATTCCTCATTCTATTCCATTGGAATCCACTTTCCATTCCACATTGCATTTCACGTTCCATTCCACATTCCACTCCATTCCATTCCATTCCATATTCCATTCCATTCGATTCCACATTCCATTCCATTACATTCCACTTTCCATTACATTCCTTTCCACATTCCATTCCATTCCATTCCAAATTCCATTTCATTCCATTCTACGTTTCATTCCATTCCATTTCACCTTCCATTCCATTCCATTCTACGTTTCATTCCATTCCATTCCACGTTCCAATCAATTCCATTCCTCCTTCCATTCCGTTCCATTCCACCTTTCATTCCACTTTCCATTGCACGTTCCATTCCACAATCCATTCCATTCCATTTCACATTGTATTCCACCTTCCATTCCACGATCCATTCCAGGTTCCATTTCATTCCATTACACATTGTATTCAATATTCCATTCCATTTCATTCCACCTTCAATTCCACATTCCGTTTACAATCCATTCCACGTTCCATTTCACATTCCATTCCACATTCCATTCCTCGTTGCACTCCACGTTCCATCCATTCAATTCCACATTCCATTCCACTTTCCATTTCATTATATTCCATGTTCCATTCCACATTCCATTGCACTTTCCATTACACGTTCCATTTCACATTCCATTCCATGTTCCATTGCACATTCCATTCCACGTTCCATTCCACGTTCTGTTCCATTCCATTCCATGTTCCATTCCACTTTCCATTCCATTCCATTCCACATTTCATTCCACATTCCATTACACATTTCATTCCCCATTCGACTTCATTCCATTCCAAATTCCATTCCACGTTCCATTACATTCCATTCCAGAATCCATTCCACATTCCATTCCACATTCCGTTCCACATTCCTTTCCTCGTTCCATTCAATTCCATTCCGCATTCCATTCCATCCTAAATTCCATTCCACATTCCATTCCATTCCATTACATGTTCCATTCTGTTCCATTCCAATTTTCATACCACCTTCCATTTCGCATTCCATACCACATTCCATTACACATTCCTATCCATTCCATTACACATTCCATTCCATTTCTTTCCACATTACAATCCTTTCCACATTCCATTCCACATTCCATTCAACATTCCTTTCCACGATCCATTCCATGTTCCATTCCATTTCTTTCCATGTTCAGCTCCACATTCCATTCCATTACATTTCACATTCCATTCCTCAATTCCATTACAAATTCCATTCCACTTTCGATTCCGTTACATTCCATGTTCGATTCACCTCTCCACTACACATTTCATTCCACATTCCATTCTGTTCCATTCTGCATTCCATTCCACATTGCATTCCAGATTTCACTCCACATTGCATTCCATTCCATTCCACATTCCATTCCACATCGCATTCCACGTTCCATTCAATGTTCTGTTCAACTTTCTATTCCATTCCATTCCACGTTCCATTCCACGTTCCATTCCACGTTCCATTCCGTTCCATTCCAGTTTCCTTTCCACATTTCATTCCGTTCCAGTTTCCTTTCAACATTCCATTCCACGTTCCATTCCACATAATTTTTGTTCCAATTCACATTCAATTCCACATTCCATTCCACATTCCATTACATTCCATCCAAAATTCCATTAATCATTCCATTCAACATTCCATTCCACACCCCATACCACATTCCATTCCATTCCATTCCATTGCACATTCCATTTCACATTCTATTCCGTTCCATTCCACGTTCCATTCTACGTTCCATTCCAAGGTCCATTCAATTAAATTCCACCTTCCATTCCTCATTCCATTCCATTCCACTTTCCTTTCAACATTCCAAACCTCATTCCATTCCATCCCATTACACATTCCATTCCATTCCATTCCACATTCCATTACATGATCCATTCCGTTCCATTCCACGCACCTTTCCACTTTCCATTCAACTTTCCATTCCACATTCCAATCGAAATTCCATTTCACATTTCATTACATTCCACTTCACATTGCATTCCACATTCCACTCCATTGCATTCCGCTTTCCATTCCAAATTCCATTCCACAATCCATTCCACATTGCATTCCATTGCATCCCTCTTCCCATTCCACATTCCATTCCATTCCATTCCATTTTCAATTCCACTTTCCATTCCATTACATTTGACATTCTATTCCACATTCCATTACACATTCCCTTTCACATTACATTCCGTTTCATTACACATTCCATTCCACACTCCATTCCATTCCTTTTCACATTCCATTCCATTTATTTCCACATTCAATTCCGCATTCAATTCCATTCCATGCCACATTCGTTTCCATTCCATTCAATTTCATTACAAACTCCATTGTATTCCACATTCCATTCCAGATTCCACTCCATACCATTCCACATTCCATTCTACGTTCCATTCCACGTACAATTCCAATTTCCTCTCCTCATTCCATTCCATTCCATTCCACATTCCATTCCTCAGTCCACTCCATTCCATTCCACATTCCATTCTACATTCTATTCTATTCCATTCCACATTTCCTTCCACATTCCTTTCCACATTCCATTCCATTCCATTTAACATTCCCTTCCATTCCATTCCACTTTCCATTCGATTCCATTCCATGTTCCATTCCACATTCCATTCAATTCCATTCCGCATTCCATTCCACCTTCCTTTCCAGTCCATTCCACATCCAATCCATTCCTTTCCATTCCACATTCCATTCCATTCCTTTTCACCAACCATTCTATTCCATTCCACTTACCATTCCACATTCCATTCCATTCCATTCCACATTCAATTCCATTTCTTTTCAAATTCCATACCATTCCATTTCATTTCATTCCACATTCCATTCCATTCCATTCCAAATTCCATTGCAATGCATTCAACTTTCCATTCCATTCCACAAGACATTCCATTCCAAATTCCTTTCCATTCCATTCCACATTCCATTCCTTTCCAGTCCATTCCATTCCAAATTCCATTCCACATTCCCTTCTGTTGCATTCCACATTCCATTCCTTTCCTTTCCATTCCATTCCATATTTCATTCGATTCATTTCTACATTCCATTCCTTTCCATTCCACATTCCTTTCCATTCCATTCCACATTCCATTCCATTCCATTCCATTTATTTACATTCCTTTCCACATTCTGTTCCTTTCCATATTCCATTCCATTACATTCCACATTCCATTTCATTCCATTCCACATTCCATTCCATTCCATTCCATATTCAATTCCACATTCCATTCCATTCCATTCCACCTTCAATTCCACTTTCCATTCCATTACATTTGACATTCTATTCCACCTTCCATTACACATTCCCTTTCACATAACATTCCGTTCCATTACAAATTCCATTCCACACTCCATTCCATTCCTTTTCACATTCCATTCCATTTATTTCCACATTCAATTCCACATTCAATTCCATTCCATGCCACATTCCTTTCCATTCCATTCCACGTTCCATTCCATTGCATTACACACTCCATTCCATTCCATTCCATATTCCATTCCATTCCATATCAAATTGCATTTGATTCCATTTCACATTCCATTCCATATTCCATTCCATTCCATTCCATTCCACGTTCCATTCCATTCCATTCCATTCCACATTCCATTACATTCCATTCCATTCCACTTTGCATTCATTCCATGACCTATTCCATTGCATTCCATTCCACATTCAGTTCCATTCCATTTCAAATTCCATCCCATTCAATTCCATTCCATTCCACATTCCATTGCATTTCAAATTCATTTCCATTCTATTCCATTCCATTCGATTCCACATTCCATTCAATTTCATTAAAAATTCCATTGCATTCCACATTCCATTCCACATTCCACTCCATACCATTCCACATTCCATTCTACGTTCCATTCCACGTACAATGCCAATTTCCACTCCTCATTCCATTCCATTCCATTCCACATTCCATTCCACATTCCATTCAACAGTCCACTCCATTCCATTCCACATTCCATTCCACATTCTCTTGTATTCCATTTCACATTCCATTCCACATTCCGTACCAATCCATACCATTCCACATTCCATTTCACATTCCTTTCCACATTCCATTCCATTCCATTTAACTTTCCCTTCCATTCCATTCCACATTCCATTCGATTCCATTCCATGTTCCATTCCACATACCATTCAATTCCATTCCACATTCCATTTCTTTCCATTCCACATTCCATTCCATTCCATTCCATATTCAATTCCACATTCCTATCCATTCCATTCCACATTCCATTCCATTGCATTCCATTCCATTCCCCATTCCATTCCATGCCATTCCACTTTCCATTCCATTCCATTCCACATCCCATTCCATTCCTTTCCATTCCCTTCCATTCCACATTCCATTCCATTTCATTCCATTCCGCAAAGCATTCCTTTCAATTCCACTTTCCGTTCCATTCAATTCAATTCCATTGCGCATTCCTTTCAGTTCCATTCCATTCCGTTCTATTCCACATTCCATTCCATTTCCGATGCATTTCACATTGCATTCCATTCCACTCCTTTCCATTTAACATTCCATTCCATTCCACATTCCATTCCAGATTTGATTCCATTCCATTCGACATTCCATTCCACTCCATTCCACATTCCATTGCACATTCAATTGCATCTCATTCTACATTCCATTCAATTCCATTCCATTCCACATTCCATTCCATTCCATTCCATTCCATGTTGCATTCCATTCCATTCCAGGTTGCATTCCATGCCATTCCACATTCCATTCCAAATTAAATTCTATTCCATTCCACATTCCATTCCATTCCATTCCACATTGTTTCCATTCCATTCCACATTCCACTCCACATTCCATGCCACATTCCATTCCACGTTCCATTCCACGTTCCTATCCACGTTCCTTTCCACGTTGCACTCCACTTTCCACTCCACCTTCCATTCCTTTCCGTTCCACATTCCATTCCACATTCCATTCACCATTCCATTACATTCCATTCCACATTGCATTTCACATTCCATTCCACATTCCATTCAACGTTCCCTTCCATTACATTACAAGTTCCATTCCATTCCATTCCACATTCCATTACACACTCCATTCCTTTCCATTCCACGTTCCATTCCACATTTCATTCCATTCCATTCCACATTCCATTCCATTCCATTGCACATTCCACTCCATTCCATTCCACATTCCATTCCACATTCCATTCCGTTCCATTCCATCTTCTACTTCATTCCTTTCCATTCCACAGTACACTCCATTCGGGTCTAAATTCCATTCCATTCCTTTCCACGATACATTCCATTCTATTTCACTTTCCATTCCATTCCGTTCCACATTCCAATTAACATTCCGTTCCACATTTCATTCCACATTCCACACTATTCCATTCCACCGTCCGCTTCATTCCATTCCACATTCAATTCCATTTAATTCCATTGCATTCCACATTGCATTCCATTTCATTCCACTCCAGATTCCATTCCTTTCCAATACACATTCCATTCAATTTCATTCCATTCCATTCCTTTGCATTCCACATTCCATTCCATAACATTCCATTCCCCTTTCCATTCCGTTCCATTCCATGTTCAATTCCACGTTCCATTCCACGTTCCATTCCACATTCCATTGCATTCCATTCCACATTCCATTGCATTCCATTCCACATTCCATTCCATTGGATTCCACATTACATTCTATAACATTCCATTCCACATTCAATTCCATTCCATTCCATGTTCCATTCCAGGATCCATTCAACGTACCACTCCATGTTCCATTCCACGTACCACTCCATGTTCCATTGCACGTCCCATTCCACATTCCATTCTATTCCATTCCAAATTCTGTTCCACATTCAATTCCATTCCATGTTCCGTTACATGTTCCATTCCACGTTCCATTCCACGTTCCATTCCGTGTTCCATTCCACGTACCATTCCACGTTCTATTCCACGTTCCGTTCCACATTCCAGTCCATTCCAATCCACATTCCATTCCATTCCATTCCACATTCCATTCCATTCCATTCCACATTCCATTCCATTCCATTCCACATTCCATTCCATTCCATTCCTCATTCAATTCCGCAATTCATTTCACATTCTACTCTATTCCATTCGAACTTCCGCTTTATTCCATTCCACATTCCATTCCATTCCATTCCACATTCCTTTCCATTCCATTCCACATTCCATTCCATTCCATTCCACATTCCATTCAATATTCCATTCCATATGCCATTCCACATTCCATTCCACATTGCATTGCACGTTCCATTCCACGTTCCATTGTATTCCATTCCACATTCCATTCCATATGCCATTCCATTCCATTCCATATTCCATTCCTTTCCTTTCCATTAAAACTTCCATTCCATTACTTTCCACATTCCATTCCACATTGCATTGCACGTTCCCTTCCACGTTCCATTACGTTCCATTCCACATTCCGTTCCATTCCATTAAGCATTCCATTCATTTCCTTTCCATTCCAACTTCCATTCCATTGCTTTCCACATTCCATTCCATTCTATTTCAATTTCCGTTTATTCTATTCCATTGCATTCCACATTCTGTTGCACTGCATTCCACATTCCATTCCATTCCATTCCACGTTCCCTTCCACTCCATTCCACGTTCCATTCCACATTCGATTCCACATTCCTTTCCTCTTTGCATTCCACTCCATTCTACATTCCATTCCATTCCATTTCATTTTGCTTTCCACATTCCATTTCATTCATTTCCACATTCCATTCCACATTCCATTCCACATTGCTTTCCATTCCATTCTATTCCGCATTACATTGTATTCCATTCCACACTCCATTACATTCCACATTCCATTCCACATTCCATTCCACATTGCATTCCCCGTTCCATTCCATATTCCATTCCATTCCATTCTATTCCATATAGCATTCCATTCCATTCCACATTCCATTCCATTCCACATTCCATTCCATTCCATTCCACATTCATTTCCTTTCCATTCCACTTTCCATTCAACATTCCATTTCATTCCATTCCACATTACATTCTGTTCCATTCCGCATTCCATACCATTAAATTCCTTTCCATTCCACATTCCTTTCCATCCCATTCCACATTCCACTCCACATTCCTTTGCATTCCATTCCATATTCCGTTCTTCATTCCATTCCATTTCTTTCCACATTCCCTTCCATTCCATTCCACATCCCATAACATTCCTTTCCCCATTCCATTTCACATTCCATTTCATGTTGCTTTCCACATTCCACTACACATTCTATTCCACGTTTCATTCCATTGTATTCCACATTCCATTCAATTCCATTCCACATTACTTTCCATTCCATTCAATTCCATTCCACTTTCCATATCCTTCCATTCCATTCCACATTCCATTCCTTTCCATTACACATTCTATTCCGTTCCATTCCAGATTCCATTCCATTTCATTCCAATCCATTCCACATTCCATTTGACAATACTTTCGCTTCCATTCCACATTCCGTTACATTCCATTCCACCTTCCATTTCATTGGATTCCAGGTTTCATATCATTAAATTCCATTCCATTCCACTTTTCATTCCATTCAACATTCCATTCCACATTCCATTCCATTCCATTCCACATTCCATTCTGCATTCCATTAAATTCCACTCCACATTCCATTCAATTGCATTCCACATTCCATTCCATTCCATTCCACATTTCATTCCACGTTCCATTCCACTTTCCATTCCGCTTTCCTTTCCTCCTTAAATTTCACGTTCAATTCCATGTTCCATTCCACGTTCCATTCCATTCCATTCCAGATTCCACTGCACATTGCATTCCATTCCATTCCATGTTCCATACCACTGAATTCCATTCCATTCCACATTCCATTCTATTCCACATTCCATTCCACATTCCACTCAATTCCATTCCACATTGCATTCTACATTCCATTCAGTTCCATTCCACATTCTTTTCCATTCCATTCTACATTCCTTCCACATTCCATTCCATGTTCCATTCCAACTTCAATTCCACGTCCCATTCCAGCTTCCACTCCATGCCACTCCACATTCCATTCCATTCCTTTCCACATTCCATTTAATTCCGTTCCACTTTCCATTCCACATTCCCTTTCACCTTCAATTCCACATTCCATTTCACATTCCATTCCATTCCATGTTCCATTCCTTTCCAATTCACATTCCATTCCTTTGCATTCCACACTAATTTCCATTCCATTCAACATTACATTCCATTTGATTCCATTTCATTCTACATTCCATACCATTCCATTCCATTCCACATTCCATTCTTTCCATTCCACATTCCATTCCATTCCTTTCCAAATGCCATTCCATTCCATTCCATTCCACATTCCATTCCACATTCCATTGCCTTTCACGCCACTTTGCATTCCATTCCATTCCACGTTCCATTCCACGATCCATTCCACATTCCATTCCATTCCACTTTCTATTCCACTTTCCATTCCATTCCATTAAACGTTCCATTCTGCAATCCATTACATTCCATTCCACGTTCCATTCCACGTTCCATTCCACATTCCATTCAACGTTCCACTCCACCTTCCATCCATTCAATTCCACGTTCCATTCCATTTCTATTCCATTACATTCCCCGTTCCGTTCCACGTTCCACTGCACATTCCATTCCACTTTCCATTTCACATTCCATTCCATGTTCCATTCCTCATTCCATTCCACATTCCATTGCATTCCTGTCCACATTCCATTCCACATTCCATTCCATTCCATTCCACAATCCATTCCACATTGCAATGCATTCCACTCCACATTCCATTCCACATTCCATTCCATTCCATTCTACATTCTATTCAATTCCTTTCCACTTTCCATTCCACATTTCACTCCATTACATTCCATATTCCATACCACATTGCATTCCACGTTGCATTCTGCATTCCATTACAATCCATTGCACATTCCATTCCACGATCCATTCCACATTCCATTCCACATTCCATTGCACATTCCATTGTACCTTCCTTTCCACATTACATTCCAAGTTCAATTCCTAGTTCCATTCAACTTTCCATTCCACGTTCCATTCCATACCATTACACGTTCCATTCCACTTTCCATTCCATTCCGTTCCACGTTCCATTCGACATTCCATTCCCCTTTCCATTCCACATTCCTTTCCATTCCATTCCACAATCCATTCCACATTCC
This sequence comes from Pongo abelii, assembly GCF_028885655.2. NCBI lineage: Eukaryota > Metazoa > Chordata > Mammalia > Primates > Hominidae > Pongo > Pongo abelii. Next base: position 7,325,501 of record NC_071998.2, read on the forward strand.
ATTCCACAGTCCATTCCATTACATTCCACAGTCCATTCCACATTCCATTTCACATTCCATTCCTCAATCCATTCCATTCCATTCCATATTGAATTACATTCCATTCCACATTCGATTCCACATTCCATTCCATTCAGTTCCATATTCCATGCCACATCATTCCATATTATATTCCACATTCCATTCCACATTCAATTTTACGTTCCTTTCCACATTCCATTCCATTCCATTCAACATTCCATTCCACATTCCATTCCACTCCATTCTACATTCCATTCAATTCCAAACCTCATTCCATTCCACATTTCATTCCATTCCATTCCACATTCCATACCACATTCCATTCCATATTCCATTGAATTTCATTCCACATTCCAATCCACATTCCTTTACATTCCATTGCACATTCCATTCCACGTTCCAATCCACATTCCATTGCACATTCCATTTTACCTTCCGTTGCAGATTACATTCCGCGTTCAATACCTAGTTCCATTCAAAATTCCATTCCATGATCCATTCCGTAACATTAGACGTTCCATTCCACATTCCATTCCATTCTGTTCCACGTTCCATTCCACATTCCATTCCCCATTCCATTCCACATTCCTTTACATTCCATTACACATTCAATTCCACATTCCATTCCACATTCCATTCCTTTCCATTCCACTGTCCATTCCACATTCCATCTTAAAATCCATTCCTCAATCCATTCCATTCCATTCCATATTCAATTACATTGCATTCCACATTCCATTCCACATTCCATTCAATGTTCCATTCCATTCCATTCCATGTTCCATTCCATTCCATTCCACGTTTCAATCGACATTCGACATCACCTTCCATTCCCTTCCTTTCCACATTCCATTCCATTCCTTTCCACATTCCAATACTTTCCACATTCCATTCCACATTCCATTCCACTTTCCATTCAATTGCATTCCACGTTCCATTCCTTGTTCCATTCCATTCCATTCCACGTTCCATTCCACATTCCTTTCCATTCCATTTAACTTTCCATTCCAATCCATTCCACATTCCATTCCACATTCCATTCCACCTTCCATTCCACGTTCCATTCCTCATTCCATTCCACTCCATTCCACACTCCATTCCCCGTTCCATTCCACATTCCATTCTGTTCCATTGAACATTCAATTTCACACTCTTTTCCACATTCCATTCCACATTCCCTTCCATTACTTTCCATTCCACATTCCATTCCGTTACATTCCACATTCCATTGCATTCCCTTCCACATTCCTTTCCACTTTCATATCCATTCCATTCCACATTCATTTGCATTCCATTACACATTCCATAACACAGTCTATTCCACATTGGATTCCACATTCTATTCTACATTCTATTCCACATTCCTTTGCATTACATTCCATGTTCCCTTCCACATTTCATTTCATGTTCCATACCACATTGCATTCCACATTCCATTCCACATTCCATTCCAAATTCCATTCCATTCCATTCAACATTTCATTGCACTTTCCGTTTCACATTCCATTACACATTCTCATGCATTCCATTCCACATTCAATTCCATTCCATTACATTCCACATTCCATTCCACGTTCCGGTAAACGTTCCATTAATCTTTCCAATCCACGTTCCATTCCATTCCATTCCACATTCCAATCCATTGCATTGCGCATTCCATGCCACATTTCATTCCATTCCATTCCGCTTTCCATTCCATTCCATCCGACATTCCATTCCACTCCATTCGATGTTTCTTTCTGTTCCATTCCACGTTTCATTCCACCTTCCATTTCACATTCCATTACACATTCCATTTCACATTCCTTTCCATTCCATTCCATATTCCATTAAATTCCATTCCACATTCCATTCCATTCCTTTCCACATTCCAAAACTTTCCACATTCCATTCCACTTTCCATTCCATTCCTTTCCACATTCCAAAACTTTCCACATTCCATTCCACTTTCCATTCCATTTTCTATTCCATTCCATTCCACGTTCCATTCCATGTTCTATTCCATTCCATTCCACGTTCCATTTCATGTCCAATTCCATTCCATTTCACGTTCCATTCCACTATTGCATTACAAATTCCATAACACTTTCCACTCTGTTGCATTCCACATTCGATTCCACTCTCCACTCCACATTCCATTCCACATTCCATTACATTCCATTCCACATTCATTTCAACATTCCATTCCACCTTTCATTCCACTTGGCATTCCATTCCATTCCATTCCACTCCAGATTCCATTCCACGTTGCATTCCACTTTCCATTCCACGTTCCTATCCATGTTCCATTCCTATACATTCCACTTTCCGTTCCACATTGCATTCCATTCCACTCCAGTTTCCTTTCCACATTCCATTCCACATTCAATTCCACATTACTTCCGTTCCATTCCACATTCCATTCCACATTCCATTCCACATTCCATTCTATTCCATTCCACATTCCATTAATCATTGCATTCAACATTCCATTCCACACTCCTTTCCACATTCCATTGAATTCCATTCCACATTCCATTCCACATTACATTCCATTACATTCCACATTCCTTTCCACATTTCTTTCCACATACCATTCCATTCCATTTTACATTCCATTCCACCTTCCATTCCATTCCATTCAATGTTCCATTCCACGTTCCATTTCAAATTCCATTCCACGTTCCATTTCACATTCCATTCCACGTTCCATTTCACATTCCATTCTGCATTCCATTCCATTCCATTCCACGTTTCATTACAGTACACGTTTCCTTACATGATGAATTCCACCTTCCAGTCCATGATCCATTCCATTCCATTCCGGTTTCCATTTCATTCCATTCTACTTTCCATTCCACATTCAATTCTACGTTCCATTTCACATTCGATTCTAATTACATTTCACTTTCCATTCCATTCCATTCCATTACACATTCCATTCCATTCCAATCCACATTCCATCGCATTCCATTCCAAGTTCCGTTCCGTTTCACATTCCATTCCATTCCGTTCCACATTCCACTTTCCACCACACATTCCATTCCATTCCATTCTATTCCACATTCCACTCCATTCCATTCCACATTCCTTTCAATTCCATTCCATATTCCATTCCACGTTACATTCCACGTTACATTCCATTCCATTCCACATTCCATTCCATTCCATTCCACATTCCATTCCATTCCGTTCCACATTCCTCTACATTCCATTCCACATAACATTACATTCAATTGCACATTCAATTCCATTACATTGCATTCCACATTCCATTCCATTTGATTCTGCATTCCATTCCATTCCATTCCATTCTATTCCACGTTCCTTTGCATTCTATTCTATTCCACATTCCGTTCCATTCAATTCCACATTCCATTAATTTACATTCCACATACCATTGCACATTCTATTCAACGTTCCATTCAACATTCCATTCCACATTCCATTACATTCCATCACTCATTCCATTACACTTTCCATTCCATTCCATGCCACATTCCATTACACTTTCTATTTCATTCAATTCCAAATTCCATTCCACGTTCCATTCCACGTTCCATTCCATGTTCTTTTCCACTTTGCGTTCCACATTCCATTACATTTCATTCCATATTCCATACCATTCCATTCCATTACATTACACAATCCATTCCATTACATTCCACATTCCTTTCCACATTCCATTCCACATTCCACTTCTTTCCATTCCGCACTCTATTCCACATTCCATTCCGTTCCATTCCACATTCCATTCCACATTCCACTTCTTTCCTTTCCGCACTCTATTCCACTTTCAATTCCGTTAAATTCCACATTCCATTCCACACTCCGTTCCACATTCCATTCGACATTCCATTCCATTCCATTTTTCGTTGCATTCTTCATTCAATTACACATTCCATTCCACTTTCCATTCTGTTCCATTCCACATTCCATTACACACTTCACTCAACATTCCATTCCAGAATCCATTCCGTTCCTCTCCACATTCCATTCCATGTTCAATTCCACATTTCATTCCATATTCCATTCCATTCCATTCCACATTCCATTCCACATTCTATTTCACATTTCATTACACATTCCATTCAATTCTAGATACCATTCCATTCCATTCCACGTTCCATTCCATTCCATTCCTCTTTCCATTCCATTCCATTCCACATTGCATTCAATTCAATTCCACATTCCTTTCCACTTTCCATTCCAAATTCCATTCCATTTTCCATTCTACGTTCCAGTTCATTCCATTCCACGTTGCATTCCAGGTTCCATTCCACCATCCATTAAATGTTCCATTTCGTTCCATTACACATTCCATTCCACATTTCATTGCACATTCCATACCATGTTCCAACCCACGTTCAATTCCACGTTCCATTCCACGTTCCATTCCATTTAATTTCACATTCCATTCCACATTCCACTCCATTCCATTCAATTACATTTCATTCCATTCCACATTCCATTCCCTTCCATTCCATTCTGAGTTCCACTCCATTCCATTCCACATTCCATTCTATTCCGTCATACATTGCATTCCATTCCATTGCAATTTCCATTGCATTCCATTCCATACCACTTTCCATACCATTCCATTGCATTCCACATTCCATTCCTTTCCATCACAAATTCCGTTCCTTTCCATTCCACATTCCATTCCTTTCCATCACAAATTCCGTTCCTTTCCATTCCGCGTTCCATTCCTCGTTCCATTTCATGTTCCATTCCACGTTTCATTCCATTCCATTCCACATTCTATTCCATTCCATTCCACAATCCATTTCACCTTCTTTTCCATTCCATTCCACATTCCATTTCACATTCCATTCCATTCCATTCCAACTTCAATTCCACATTCCATTCCATTCCATTCCATTAAACATACAATTCAATTCCATTCCACATTCCTTTCCATTCCATCCCACATTCCATTCAATTCCATTCCATTCTATTCCACATATCTTTCGATTCCATTCCACATTCTATTCTGCTCAATTCCACATTCCATTCCATTCCATTCCTCATTCCATTCCACATTCCGTTGCATTCAATTCCACGCTCCATTCCGCATTCCATTCCAAATTCCATTGCATTCCATTGCACAATCCATTCCACATTCCATCCCAGATTCCACTTCACATTCCATTCCATTCCATTCCAACTTTAATTGCACTTTCCATTCTTTTCCGTTCCACATTCCTTTTCATTCCATTGTATTCCATATTCCATTCCACATTCCATTCTATTCCATTCCACTTTCCATTCCATTCCATTCCAATTTCCATTCCATTCCATTCCACATTCCATTCTATTCCATTCCACATTCCATTCTATTCCATTCCACATGCCATTCCACGTTCCTTTCTACTTTACATTCCACATTCCATTCCACGTTCCACTCCACATTCCATTCCGCATGACATTCCAGATTTCTTTCCACATCCCATTCTCCATTTCATTCCATTCCACATTCCATTCCTTTTCATTCCACTCCACATTCCTTTCCTTTCTGTTAAACATTCAATTCCACGTTGCATTCCGCGTTCCATTCCGCGATCCATTCCATTCCATTCTCCGTTCTGTTCTACATTCCCTTCCATTCTGTTTCTCTTTCTTTCCACATTCCGTTGCAAATACCTTTCTAAGTTACATCCCTTCTATTCCACATTACTTTCCATATTCCCTTCCAAATTCCATTCCATTCCACATTCTACTCCACCTTGTATTCAAAATTCCATTCCACATTCCATTCCATTCCATTCCACATTCCATTCCATTCCATTCCACATTCCATTCCACATTCCATCCCATTCCATTCCACGTTCCATTCCACATTCCGCATTCCATTCCATTCCATTCCAAATTGCATTCCACATTCCATTCCAAATTGCATTCCTTTCCATTCCATATTCCATTACACGTTCCATTCCATTCCATCCGACAATACATTCCACGTTCCATTCCTTATTCCATTCCATTCCTTTCCACATTCCATTCCATTGCATTCCACATTCCATCCTACATTCCATGGCATATTCCACTCCTTTCCATTCCACTTTCCGTTACACGTTCCATTCCAGTCCATTCGACGTTCCATTCTACTTTCCATTCCACATTCCGTTCCATATTCCATTCCACATTCCTTTTCACAATCCATTCTATTCCATTCCACATTCCATTCCAATCCATTCCACTTTCCTTTCCACATTCCATTCCACATTCCATTCCACATTCCAGTCCATTCCATCCCACATTCCATTCCCCTACTTTCCACGTTGCATTCCACATTCGTTTTCATGCTCCATTCCCCATTCCCTTTCATTCCTTTCCATATTCTATACCATTCCATTCCATTCCATAGTCCATTCAGCATTCCACTCCACATTCCATTTCACATTCCATTCCTGATTCCATTCCATTCCATTCCACATTTCATTCCATTCCACATTCCCTTCCACTTTGCATTCCAATTTCCACTCCACTTTCCATTCCATTGCATTCCACCTTCCATTCCACATTCCATTAAATTCCTTTCCAATTTCCATAGCACATTCCATTCCACATTCCATTCTATTCCAATCCACTTTCCATTCCTCATTCCTCTCAACATTCCATTACACATTCCATTGCATTCCATTCCACATTCCATTCCATTCCACTCCAGATTCCATTCGACATTTCATTCCATTCCAATCCACATTCCATTGCAAATTCCATTACATTTTCCTTTCCATTACATTCCACATTCCATTCCTATTTCCATTCCATTCCATTGCACATTACATACCACCTTCTTTTCCACTTTCCATTCCACATTCCATTCTACATTGCATTCAGTTCCATTACACATTCCATTCCACATTTCATTCCACAATCCTTTCCAAATTCCATTCCACATTAAAACCACATTCCAATCCTTTCCTTTCCGAATTACTTTCCAAATTCCATTCCATTCCATTCCACAATCCATTCCACATTCCACTCCATTCCATTCCACTCTGCATTCGGTGTTCCATTCATTGTTTCATTTCGCGTTCCGTTCCAAGATCCATTCCATTCCTTTCCACGATACATTCCTCTCCATTCCATGTTAAATTTCATTCCATTCCACTTTCCATTCCACATTGCATTACGCCTTCCATTTCACATTCCATTAAACATTCCATTTCAATTTCCATTCCATTCAATTCCATTCCATTTTATATTCCATTCCATTCCAATCCACATTCCATTCCATTCCATTCCATGTTCCATTCTGTTCTACATTCCATTCCCTTCCGTTCCACATTCCATTCCATTCCATTCCTAATAACATTCAATTACATTCCTCATTCCATTCCATTCCATTATATTCCACATTCCTTTCCATTCCATTACACTTTTCATTCCATTACATTGCACATTGCATTCCACATTCCATTCCACTTTCCATTCCATTACTTTCCACATTCCATTCCATTTAATTCCCCATTCCTTTCCATTCCATTCCACATTCCATTTCATTCTATTCCACATTCCATTCCATTCCATTCCACATTCAATTCAATTACATTCCACATTCCATTCCACATACCATTGCACAGTGTATTCCACTTTCCATCAAACATTCCATTACACTTTCCATTCATTTACATTCCACATTCCATTCCACGTTCCATTCCATTCCATTCCAGCTTCCATTCCACGTTTCATTCCACGTTCTACTCCATGTTCCTTTCGACGTTCCAGAACACATTCCATTCCATTCTGTTCGTTATTCCATAACATTCCATTCCATTCCACAATCAATTCCTTTCCATTGAACTATCCATTCCACATTCAATTCCACATTCAATTCCTTTCCATTCCATGTTCCATTCCAAACTGCATTTCACATTCCATTCCATATTCCATTTCGTTCCATTCCACATTCCATTCCACACTCCTTTCCACCTTCCATTTCACATTCCATTCTGCTCCTTTCCACATTCCATTCCACATTCCACTCCACATTCCATTCCTTTACATGCCACATTCCATTGCATTCCATTCCACATTCTTTTCCACATTCCAATCTATTCCATTTCACTTTCTATTCCACATTCCATTCCACATTCCATTCCACATTCCATTGCATTCCATTCCATTTTCCATTCCACATTCTATTCCACATTCCATTCGACATTCCATTGCATTCCATGTTCCATTCCATGCTCTATTCCATTCCATTACACATTATAGTCCACATTCCATTCCATTCCATTACACTTTACATTCCACATTCAGTCCACATTACATTCCGTTCCATTCCAGATTTCATTCTACATCGCATGCTACATTCCATTCCATTCCATTCCACATTCCATTCCACATTCCATTCCACATTCCATTCTATTGCATTCCACATTCTATTCCACATTCCATTCCATTGCATTCCACGTTCCAATCCACATTCCACTGTATTCTATTCCACATTTCATTCAATTCCATTCCACGTTACGTTAAATTACATTGCATTCCACATTTCATTCCATTCCATTCGGCATTCTATTCCATTCCGTTCCATTTCATTCCACATTCCATTCTATTCGATTCCATTCCACATTTCATGTCATTCCATTCCACATTTCATGTCATTCCATTCCACATTCCACTCCATTCCATTGCAAATTCCGTTCCATTCCATTCAACATTCCATTCCTTTCGGTTCCATTCCATTCCACATTTCATAGCATTCCATTCCTTTCCACATTGCACTAATTTCCGTTCCACCTTCCATTCAATTCCACGCTCCATTCCACGTTCCATTCCACGTTCCTTTTCACGTTCCATTCTAAATTCCATCCCACATTCCTTTACGTATTCCTTTCCATTCTTTTCCATATTTCATACCATTCCATTGCATTCCATTCCACATTCCATTCCATTATATCCCACATTCCATTCCATACTCCATTCCATTCCATTCCACATTCCCTTCTAGATACCATTCCATTCTATTCCACATTACTTTTCACATTCCATTCGTTTCCATTCCACATTCCATTAGTTTTCATTCCACATTCCTTTCCACATTTCATTCCACATTTCATTACACTTTCCATTCCACATTCCATTCCATATTCCATTCCCCATTCCATTCCATATTCCATTCCACATTGCATTCCATTCCATTTGGCATTCCATTCCATTCCATTGCACATTCCATACTATTCCCTTCCATCCCACGTTAAATTCCTTTCCATTCCACATTCCATATCATTCCATTCTATTCCACATTCCATTCCTTTCCATTCTACATTCCATTCCATTCCCTTACACCTTCAAATCCATTCCAATCCATTCCATTCCACATTCCATTACCTTCCTTTCCACATTCCTTTCCATTCCATTCCACATTCCATTTCACATTCCATTCCATTCCACTTCCCTTTCCATTTTGCATTCCATTCCATTCCACATACCATTGCATTCAATTCCACATTCGATTCCATTACATTACCTTCTATTCCACACTCCATTCAATTCCATTCCATTCCATTCCACATTCCATTCCATTTCATTGAATTCCACATTCAATTCCTTTCCATTCGCCATTCCATGCCAATCCATTCCACATTCCATGCCATTCCATTCCATTCCACATTACATACCATTCCATTCTATTCCACGTTACATTCCTTTCCATTCCACATTCCATTCAAATCCATTCCACGTTCCATTCCAAGATTCATTCGAAGTTCCATTCCACGTTGCCTTCCATTCCAGTCCACGTTCCATTCTATATTCCATTCCACATTCCATTGCTTTCCATTCCACATTCCATTCCACTTTCCATTGCGTTACATTCCACATTCCATTCCACATTTCATTTCACATTCCATTCCACATTCCATTCCATTCCATACCACCTTCCATTCCACATTGTATTCCGTTCCATTCAACATTCCATTCCACAAACCATTCCTTACCTTTCCATTCCATTCCACGTTGCATTCCACATTCCATTCCACATTAAATTCCACTATCCATTCGTCATTCCGTTCCACATTCCATTCCATTCCATTCCATTTTGCATTCCACTTTCCATTCCACTCAATTCCACATTACATTTCAGTGCATTCCATTGTATTCAACATTCCATTCCCTACCATTTCACTTTCCATTCCATTCCATTCCATTCCAAATTCCATTCTATTCCATTGCACATTCCATTACTTTCCATTTCACATTCCATTCCATTCCATTCCACATTCTATACCATTCCATTCCTTTCCACTTTCCATTCCACATTCCATTCCATGTTCCAATCCATTACATTCCACTTTCCATTCCATTCCATTCCATTCCATTCCATTCCATTCAACATTCCACTCCACATTCCATTCCCTTCCATTCCACATTCCATTCCATTCCATTCCAAGTTCCATTCCACGTTACATTCCAAGTCCCATTCCATTCCACTCCATTCCAATCCATTCAATTCCTTTTCATTCCAATCCATTCTGAATTCCTTTTCTTTCCACTCCATTCTGTATTCCTTTTCATTCCATTCCAAATTATATTCGACATTCCATTCCATTCCATGCCACATTCCATTCCATTCCATTCCACATTGCATTCCATTTCACCTTTCATTCCTTTCCATTCCATTCCACCTTCCATTCAATTCCATTGCATTCCACATTCCATTCCATTCCATTCCTCATTCCTTTCCATTCCATTCCATTCTATTCCCCATTGCATTCCCTTCCATTCCACTTTCCATTCCATTCCATTACACATTCCATTCCATTCCATCTCATTCCATTCCACATTCCATTCCATTCCATTCCACATTCAATTCCACATTGCATTCCATTCCATTCCTTTAAACATTCCATTCCATTCCACATTTATTTCCATTCAATTCCACATTACATTCCACATTCCATTCCATTCCATTCCATTCTACATTCCATTCATTCCACGGTCCATTCCATTTCACATTCCATTCCATTCCATTCCACTTCCCATTTCACATTCCTTTCCATTCCATTCCAAATTCCATTCCATTCCTGTCCACTTCACATTGCATTCCACTTTCCATTCCATTCCATTACACATTCCATTCCTTTCCATTCCAATTTCCATTCCATTCCATTACACATTCCATTCCGTTACACATTCCATTCCACTCCATATTGCATTCCATTACTGTCCATACTAATCCAACTACCATTCCACATTCCATTCCATTGCATTGCACATGCCGTTATATTCCTTTCCACATTCCATTCCATTCCATTCCATTCCACATTCCATTCCATTCCTTTCCTTTCCAAATTCCATTCTATTTATTCCACATTGCATTCCTTTACATTCCACATTGCATTCCATTCCATTCTATTCCACATTCAATTACATTCCATTCCATATTCCATTCCATTCCATTCCACCTTCCATTCCATTCCATTCCATTCCATTCCATTCCATTCCATTCCATTCCATTCCATTCCATTCCATTCCTTATTACAGTCAATTTCTTTCCATATTCCTTTCCATTCCATTCCATTGCATTCCACATTCCATTCCACATTCCATTCCATTCCATTCCACGTTCAATTGGATTCCTTTCCACATTCCATTCCATTCCATTTCACTTTCCTTTCCATTCCATTCAGCATTGCTTTCCATTCCATTCCATTCAACATTCCTTTCCATATTCATTTCCATTCTATTCCACATTCCATTCCACATTCCATTCCATTCCATTTCATATTCCATTGTACATTCCATTCCAGTCCATTCCACATTCCTTTTCAAATTACATTCCATTCCATTATACAATCCATTCCACGATCCAGTCCTTTCCAAATTACATTTTATTCCAATACACATTCCATTCCAAGATCCATTCCATTCCACAATCCATTCCACAATTCCTTCCATTGCATTCCACTTTCCATTCCATTCCGTTACATTCCACATTCCATTCCATTGGATTCCACATTCCACTCCATTCCATTACACATTCCATTCCATTCCACCTTCCATTCCATACCATTCCACATTCCATTCTTTTCCATTTCACGTTCCATTCGACCTTCCATTCCATTCCATTCCATTCAACATTCCATTCCACTTTCCTTCGCTTGCATTCCACATTCCATTCCACATTCCTTTCAACTTTGCATTCCACATTCCATTCCATTCCGTTCCACACTCCATTCCTCATTCCATTTGGTTACATTCCACATTCGATTCCATTCCACTCCACATTCGATTCCAGATTCCTTTCCATTCCATTCCACATTCCATTCCAAATTCCGTTCCTCATTCCATTTCATTCCCTTCCACATTCCTTTCCACGTTCCATTCCATTCCTTTCCACATTGCATCCCACTTTCCATTCCACATTCCATTCCACATTCCATTCCATTCCATTCCTCATTCCATTTCACATTCCATTCCATTCCATTCCACATTCCATTCCACATTCCATTCTACTCCATTCCACAGTCCTTCCACATTACATTCCACGTTCCATTCCAATATCCATTCTACGTTCCAATTCACGTTCCATTACATTGCGTTCTATGTTTCATTCCATTCCATTCCATGTTCCATTCCATTCCATTTCACATTCTTTTCCCCTTTCCATTTCACATTCCATTCCGCATTCCTTTACACATTCAATTCCTTTTCATTCCACATTCCATTCCAATCCAATCCACATTCCATTCCCTTACATTCCGCATCCCATTCCATTCAATTCCACATTCCATTCCATTCCATTCCACGTTCCATTCCATTCTCTTCCACTTTCCATTCCATTCCGTTCCATTCCATACCTTTCCATTCCATTCCACATTCCATACCATTCCATTCCATTCCACATACCATTTTTTCAATTCCACATTCCATTCCATTCCATTCCACATTCATTTGCATTCCATTGCATTCCATTCTATTCCACATTCCATTCCACATTACTTTAACTTCCGTTCCACATTCCATTCAATTCCATTCCATTCCACGTTCCATTCCTCGTTCAATTGCACGTTCCATTCTACATTCCATTCCATGTTCCATTCCGTTCCATTACACATTCCTTTCTACATTCCATTCCATTCCATTGCGCTTTCCTTTCCACATTCCATTCCACATTCCATTCCGTTCCATTACACATTGCATTCCATATCCCATTCCACATTCCATTCCATTCCGTTCCACATTCCATTCCATATTGAATTCCACACTCCGTTCCATTGCATTGCACCATCCATTCCACATTCCATTCCATTGCACTCCTCCTTCCATTCCACATTCCATTCCATTGCATTCCTCATTCCTTTCCACATTCCATTCCATTCTATTCCACATTTCATTCCATTCCATTCCACGTTCTATTCCATTCCCTTGCATTCAATGTTTCATTCCATTCTATTCCGCATTCCATTCAATTCCCTTCCATTCCATCCCATTCCATTACACATTCCTTGCCAGTCCATTCCACATTCCATTTCATTCCATTCCAGAATCCATTCCATTCCATTCCATTCTTTTCCACTTTCCATGGCATTGCATTCCATTCCACATTCCGTTAGTTTCCGTTCTGCATTTTGCTGCATTCTATTCCGCATTCCATTCCCTTCTATTCCACATTCTATATCATCCCATTACTCATTCAATTCCACATTCCATTCCACTTTCCACTTCATTCTTTTCCGCATTCCATTCCACATTCCACTTCATTCCTTTCCACATTCCATGCCACATTCCATTCCGCTACCTTCCACTTTCCAGTCCATTCAATTTCTTTCGAAATTCCATTAAATTCTATTAGAATTCCCATTTCACTCCTTTCTATTTCATTCCACATTCCATTGCTATCCATTCCACATTCCATTCCATTCCATTGCACTTTCCATTCCATTACTTTCCACGTTCCATTCCGCATACGATTCCACATTCCAATCCACTTTCCATTCCATTCCATTCCACATTCCATTTCATTCCATTCCACTTTCCACTCCCTTCCAATCCACATTCCATTCCACATTCCATTCCATTCCACCCCACATCCCATTTCAAATTCTATTCCTTTGCATTCCCCATTCTACCCCAAATTCCATTCCAAATTCCATTCCTTTGGATTCCACATTCTACCCCATATTCCATTCCAAATTCCATTCCATTCCATGCCGCACTCCATTCCACTTTCCACTCAACATTCCGTTGAATTCCATCCCATTACACATTGTATTCCGCATTCCTTTCCACATTCTATTCCAAATACCATTACTTTCCTTCCACATTCCTTTCCTTTCCATTCCACACTCCATTCCACATTCCACTCCATTCCACATTCC